>NW_022681470.1:8287254-9665170 GCF_009764315.1 Trachypithecus francoisi
GTGCACCAGAATCACCTAGAGAGCTTGTTAAAACACAGATTATTTGGGAGGAGGAGGGTGGATTGCCTGAGGTCAGGAGTTTGAGACCAGCCTGGCCAACATAGTGAAATATCGTCTCTACTAAAAATCCAAAAAAATTAGCTGGGCATTGTGGCGGGTGCCTGTAATCCCAGCTACTAGGGAGGCTGAGGAAGGAGAATCACTTGAACCTGGGAGGCGGAGGTTGCAGTGAGCTGAGATCGCACCATTGCACTCCAGCCTGGGCAACAAGAGCAAAACTCGGTATCAGAACAAAAACTAACCAGCCAAAAAACACACACAGATTGCTGGGCCCCACCTCCACAGTTTCCAGTTCAGTAGGTCTGGGTAGGGCCTGAGAATCTGCATATCTAACCAGTTCCCAGTTGATGCTGATGGTCTACAAACCACACAGCCTAATTTACACCCTAGACATTGTTACCAAAGCCATCATTCCAATTCTTGGTTGCTACTTTTCCTGTATCATATCAGCACCTTAGTTGAAAAGTAATGGAATTACTTTGAGAGTTTAACAGCTGGTCCTACCTGGCTCTACTCTCCCTCTTCCTATCAATTCTACATTCCCTTCCAGGTAATTGTTCCTTAAACTCCCTTGCTCATTGGCATTTCCTTCCTCAAAAACTCATGGCTCCTGACTACTGAGCATTAAATGTTTTAAATCCTCTATTAGGCTCATAAGACATTGAATAGCCCATAAAATGTGGAGACCCCATTACTCACTCTGCCTACTGCAAAGGGGTATTGTGAGAATGTTTTGTTGTTGTTGTTGTTGTTTTGTTTTGTTTTCTTTAAGACAGGGTCTCATTCTGTTGTACCAGCTGGATTGCAGTGGCACAATTGTAGCTCACTGCAGCCTTGACCTCCTGGGCTCAGGAGATCCTCTTGGCTCAGCCTCCCAAATAGCTCATGCCACCATGCCCAGCTTTTTTTTGTTATTACTGGTAGAGACAGGGTCTCCCTATGTTGCCAATGCTGATTTCAAACTCCTGGGCTCAAGTGATCCTCCCACCTCAGCCTCCCAAAGTGCTAGAATTACAGGCATGAGCCCCCCACACCCAGCCTTACAGTAAGAATTTTAAAAGATACAGTCAATTCTTGCTATTTGCAGTAGTTTTGTTCTATAAAGTTTTTGTGAACATCAAATCAGTGAATACTGAAATATTGCTTCTAGAAAAAGAATACAGGTTTAGATTCCTGCAAGCCCGTGGTCACATTTTTGTCAACCAATCAATGTATTACCTTTTTAAAATGTGTGTTCCTGCTGAAAGACACCTTATTTAATGTATATTGCTGATTTACTATGGCCAACAGCAGCGTCACTCAAGCCTGAACAAAGCTTATCTGACATGTGTTTTTGCCACAAGGTACATCACAGCCTTCTTGCATATAGGAGCATTAGACAACACGGCAGCTCTATGCTTGGAGGCAATTTCCAACAGTAAAACCAACAAGGAAAAGCCCAAAAACAAGAAAACACAGCCGCAAAAATTTATTTACAGAATGAGAGCTGAAAGCAGAAAGCAGAGCTTCACCTCATTCAACATGAGCTGGTAAACGGCGCGTCAAGCAACTCAAATTTCTCACCACTTGGAGCATGTTTGCAACTGGCCATGAAAGCACCATACGAATATGATTTGCGGGCTCCAAATAAATTTTAGCAACTAGGTGAGGTCGCAAATACATGCAAATCCAAGAATAATGAGGACCACCTAGGCGATGAAAGCAACTTTCAAAACCAGAGCACTGCCCAACCATAACAATGATGATAAATATGGTAAACAATAATAATGATAAATAACAACAATAATGATAAATAGCTAACATTTTGGGTGCCAGGAGCTCCTCCAAAGCATTCTACATAAATGTATTTAAAACCCACCAAAAAAAAAATGTAGAGATAGGAATTCTTATTATACCCATTTTATAGATGAGAAAACTAAGGCACACAGAGTAAAATGCTATTCCTAAATTCTGACAAAGATTCTCTCCTTGGTCAAGCTCTAGCCAGGCTCCTCTGAGCCCTCTTCTCAACTAGGCCTTAACCTTGGCCTGTAAAGGCTTGAGCAAACATTAACATCATTTTCTAACAGCTAAAGGCTGCATCCCAAAGATAACCCTACCCCTCTTTAAATTACTGCCTAAGGAAACTCAAGGCTGCCAAAACCACTTACTGATTGTTTCAGCCTTCACCTGAGGATAGGGCATCTTTCCTAGTCTCTGGCGGAGGACACACTCCTAACTTCTTATAACTGCCAGTCAGCAGACACAGCTGGCCTAATCTCATTTACACTAATGAATGCTTTGCAGTTTTTCACTTCTGAGTCTCCTGAGCCTCCTCTCATCCTTCTCCCTATTCCTCTAGTCTCCCTTTAAAATGCTTGGTCACCTCTGTACAAATCAAAGTTGAGTTTAGTTCACGCTGGACTCTTCCCTAGCGCAATAGTTGCCACTGATATAAAATCTGTCCTTATCATTTTAACTAATGTCTGACTTTGTTTATCTTTGACAGTTCCCCAGTTAAAAGTGGAATAACTGGGATTTGTGCCCGGGAAAACTGGTCCAAAGCCCAGATCCTCAACCACTATGGTATGAGTATAAGCAAATGTTCTACCACTCCCGAAATGCACCCTAGACTGAGTCTTCTCAAGTCCAGTGTCTAGAACAAAGTCAGGTTTAGACAAATTTAGATTAAAAAATAGAAGTAGATTTTTTAAAAGGGAGTAGGAGTGCAGAAGAAACATATGTATAAGACAGATATGAAGGATCCTAAAGATTAAAAAAAAAAAAAAACTAGGGTAACTTTTAAGGCTGGAACAAGCCAATCACACAGGAAATAGTGATAACGCTGAAGACGGAGGATGGCAAGGGAAAACCCCGTGTGTCAAACTCAGGAGTCTGAACATTTTCTCAAATGCTATGAGCAGTCACTGGATGAGTCTAAGCAGATATCAGACATTAGCAAATTTGGATTTTAGAAAGATAACTCTGGAGGCATTAGAGAGACCCATTGGGAGAATATTGCAGTAATCCAGATAAGACTCGGCTCTGGGTTAGGTGCTGTCAGACTGCAGGCCAAGGAGGCCCAGGAAGAGGAAAGCAGAACTAGGTCTCCAGGGCAGCTGTCCGCTGAGCTGCCCCTCAGGTCACCCGCACTACTGTGCTTCACCCTGGCTCCACATCCAATGCCATGTTCACTTCCAATTTTCTACCTTTACTCTCTTCTGCGATCTGAATGAAATACTCACACTTCTTCCCTCCACCTGTCCAAAAATAACCATTTGATCTAAATTTCACCCTTCCTAAGAAATTGCCCTTAATTGTAGTCTCTCAACAACCTTCCCCCTTTTTGTTAAGTTTATCTTGGCAGAATTACACTGCATCTTGCAAATCATTTCATGTACATGAAAGAGGTATGTTCTTCTAACTGTCTGCTTCTTATAAAACCCAAGACTTTGTCTTATAATTCTTCGTATTTCCTTCAATATCCACCACAAATACTTTGCACACAGTAGGTCAGCAGATGGTCAATAAAGGACAAGCCTGCTTTATAAGCAGAGAACTTTTATCAGCTCCACTACCCCCACTGGATTAGCTGCTTGGACTATTTGCCTTTCTCCACAGGCCATTAATAATGTTGCATAGTGCAAACTAGTTTTACACCATCTAAAACTCAACAGGGCAAAGATGTTACTTCGTTTCACCTCCCAGCCTGACCACCCCAAGGAAAAACAAAAACAATCTGTGACATCCAATTATTTCTTCACATTCTCATCTCAAGTTCTAACTACTTTCCAGATGTTAGCTGGTTTTCATTCTTAAAACTCATAGAAGAGTTCCTTTTATTATTATTTCTAAGCTAAAATGTCTATATTTTTCTCTGAGCTCCTTCAAATTTCTACAGAATAAAAATTCTTCCCCCACCAAAAAAAAAAAAAAAAATTTCTTTCTCTTAACATAGTATGGTAAATACCTTTCAAAATGCTACCTAACTTCAATGTCAGCACTGCCGCACGGGTATCCTGTCTTCTCTTCCCTTGCTAACCATCTCTCGCTTGCCCCTTCCCAGACTCATTTGGTCAGAGTATTTATTGGTTAAACTATTTATTGAGGACCTAAGAATGATTAGACACTGAGGAAGACTTCAAGGATAACTAACTCATGGTTTCAGACCCAAGCATCTCTCTCTCTCTCTCTCTTTGTGTTTCTTACTCTGCCTTATTTTAGTTATTTACTTGTCTTGTGGGTTATTGTTTTGTTGGTTTCCAATTACCTTGCAAATTCATATTACCTTTTGCCTTGGAGTTGAGAAAGCCCTCACATTCAACAACGTTTCTTTAGAACCCTTCTATATGTCTAAGACATTCTACCCTAATTCAAATGGCTTGTTTATTAAGTCTCCAGCATTATTTCTTCAAAATTACTTTTACCGCCCCCAGCCCCACTTTCTTTCGATCTGACCAATGCTGCTTTTGCTCTTCAAACTTTGCTTCTGAGTAATCAAGACCATCCCATCGACAAGGCTACTCCACATGACTCCATCTGTTTCCTTGACTTGTTCCTAAATTATTTCTGAAACTAATGGAACTGAGTGGCCATTGCCTAAAGAGTACTATAACAGATACTTTAAGGAGATCTAATTAAAAAAATTTACTTCTTCAAATAAATTTGCAGTTAGATTGGGCAATGAGGACACTCGGCAGGGCCGATCAGAGCAAAGAATTTTTCTGACACTTGAGAATTTATTTGCATATAGACCATACAACATATGGGGGAAGACAGTGCTAATATTG
Source organism: Trachypithecus francoisi (assembly GCF_009764315.1). Lineage (NCBI taxonomy): Eukaryota > Metazoa > Chordata > Mammalia > Primates > Cercopithecidae > Trachypithecus > Trachypithecus francoisi. Next base: position 8,292,084 of record NW_022681470.1, read on the forward strand.
TATAATTCCTTTTTATTATCAAGCACTTTGTAATAGATGTGACTATTGATAAATAAGAAATATTATAATGTGCAAAGACCTGACTTTCTATTGCCTGTTATTTTCAATTCTTACCCAAAGATGGAGTTTTTAAAAATCAAAATGTTATTCTATTTCCTTTCCAACTAGTCCATTTACGTTAGAAAGATATCAAGAGTTTTAGAAACATGCTTTGAAACAAAAATTTTATATATAATTTCAAAAGCAAAAAGTTAGAAACCAGGTAGCTACCAGGTGAAGCATGTTACTATACACCAGTCTTTAACTTAGAAGCAAATGTTCTTAGATAAAATAATTGACACTTAGCTATTTTATATATTATAGAGTGTAAAAGGCTTTACAGTTTAAATATTTCAAATGCCGAAGGATTTAAATAAACAACATCAAAAGACAGTCGCATTTCAGTTTTATGACATAATTCTTCAGATATAGCAGATTTTCAGAGCATATTACTTGAAATTAAAATAATCAGTGAGTGAGGTCTAAAGAATGTAATTTTATTTGAAAACCTAATTCCACAGGATCATCAATAAAAGCACTCAAGGAGTAGCTATAGTCCGTTCTTTTCACTCGAGTGCCAGCTGTATTTGCTTTAAGCATCAGACTCTCTGGCAACACCACAGCCTCTGACTCCTGTGAGTTGAGGAAAGGCTTTATGAGTCATGTGTTTTTTCTAGGGATATTGGGCTCTCAGAATTATTAACTACAGAAAGAGTAAAAGTCAAAACTCATTCAATAAATTCCAGTGTGCTCAGATTGAGAGAACAGGTGCCTGAACGCACATCTGAAGAATAACTTAGAGAGGATGCTTTCCAACTCGGCTGCAAGCCTCTAACTAAGCAGTCCTGGGGATCTCGCATTACGACCACAGAAGAACGCAGGCAACACTGGACGGACCAGAAAAATCTCTTAGGTTCATCATTCATACTGAGAAAACTGCCTTCAAACCTCTCATTTCCATCTGCAGTGGTGATTTAGAGATACAGAACTGCCATCTAGTGACTAAGAAGGAAAAAGCAAGGACTTGCCATGAAAAATAATATTTTTTTTACATAACAAAGTGCTAAAGTTAGTAAAATTCACACAACTTAGCACATCAAAGTTCTAGTAAAACTTCAAAATGTATAAGTGAACTAATATACCTATTTGCCTCTATAATGTATCTTGACATCTGACTCATACATGGTATAGTTTCAATATAATAAAATAAATTTAGAATAAGCTTCTCATTCATCTGATGATTTTGGCATAGGGCGATTACCCATGTAAAAGTGTAATTTTTATCATCGTATAAGTATAAAATTAAACAGATCTATACTCAAATAGTGGGTCTACCCTTTATCAAGCCTGTGATCTTATGCAAGTTACTTTTGCCTTGTATAATCATTTTCTTTAGCAGTTAAATGTGCATTATAAGAGTTACTTTAAAAGGATTATTGTAAGGATTTCTTAAGGTAATAGAGTAAAAGAAGAGGTATACAGTAGGTTGACAATTAATTTGAGTTTGCTGTATCCCCTTTATGGACAGTTACTTTAGGCTGTCATGAAACATACCCATATCATCTAAGAAAAGAATCAGCGCATAAAATCAATGCATGACAAAGAGTTAATGATTGCAAAAGTAAGTGATGTCATTGTTGGGTGCTTAATCTCGATTGCTTCCAAATATTGTTATCTCTCAATTAATTTTCCTGACTTCTAGACACCTCACTGTCGTCTCACTCTGTCGCCCAGGCTGGGGTGCAGTGGTGCAATCTCGGCTCACTGCAAGCTCTGCCTCCTGGGTTCACGCCATTCTCCTTCCTCAGCCTCCTGAGTAGCTGGGACTACAGGCACCCGCCACCACACCCAGCTAATTTTTTGTATTGTTAGTAGAGACAGGGTTTCACCATGTTAGTCAGAATGGTCTCGATCTCCTGGCCTCGTGATCTGCCCGCTTTGGCCTCCCAAAGTACTGGGATTACAGGTGTGAGCCACCACGCCCAGCCCCATTGTAATATATTTTACTATGTATGGTCCATCACTCAGGAAAAACACTCTATAATGTTACACACATGAATATATATCTTGAAATAGCATAATATAGAAAGCAATGTTGTATATGTTTTATCATTGTTGATATTATCAAATACTTCCTGATCAGGTTCTCTTTGACATTATCATATATAACAATTGATTCATACACGTCCTGGACATAAGAATTTAGAAAAACTTAATATATTCCTTTAAATCACAATTTAGCCATGCTTTCCACAAAAGAAAGGCTTAAAAAGAGAGGGAAGATTTGAGGGTACTATTTTTCTTAATAATTGCTGACCTTACTATTTCTTTTTACCTTTTTATCTTTCTTCATCTTTTTTGCTGTGGGCTAATCATTGCAGATAATTAAGGGACCATCAGTTGAGCCCACCATGCCTCTCCAAGTGCCACCAAGTTGATGTAGGCCTCTGCTCCCATAACAATAAGCTGCAAAAGCTTGCTTTTTTAATGAGCTGTCCTTAAGGATAGCTAATCTCGCTGCATTTTTGAAAAGCACAGGTGCTGTTTTCAACCAATGTTATACCCCAATTTCTCCTCCAGGGGGAGCACAACTTTCATGTATAACAGGGATTCTTTTCTGAAGGGAAGTTACTTTATTCTTTGATGACTTCTCAGAGATCAGCAATAATTTAATTTTACAGAGAAGAACCCTATGTCCCAAGTAATCTAAGCATGTTGTCATCACACTAATCAGAAATAGATCCGGGTGTAAAACCCAGGTATGTGTCTCCTCATTTTCTCCTAGACCACCAACAGAGCAGAACACATCTTTTTACTATTCATTTCTAAAACTAAGTTACTGTCAAAAGCATAGCTGGGTGAAAATGTAAATTAAGCAAATGGTTTTATATCCAAAAAAGCAATTGCTATTCACAATTACTCTTCCATACAAATGTTTCCTTTCTTGTAGGTTTTTTTTGTTTGTTTGTTTTTGTTTTTAATAAGAAATCCATTTTAGCATAAGAAAAAAACCACAAAATTTGGCTTTTTTGGTAACTGATATGGTTTGGCTGTGTCCCCACCCAAATCTCATCTTGTAGCTCCCATAATTCCCACATGTTGGGGAGGGCCCTGGTGGGAGATGACTGAATTGTGGCGGCTGGTCTTTCCCATGCTCTTCTCATGATAGTGAACAGGTCTCACGAGATCTAATGGTTTTAAAAATGGGACTTTCTCTGCACAAGCTCTTTTTTGCCTGCTGCCATCCACGTAAGATGTGATTTGCTTCTCCTTGCCTTCCGCCACGAACTTGTGAGGCCTCCCCAGCCATGTGGAACTGTAAGTCCAATAAGCCTCTTTCTTTTGCAAATTGCCCAGTCTCGGGTATGCCTTTATCAGCAGTGTGAAAATGGACTAATACAGTAACAGGAAAAAAAAAAAGTTTCTGTGGAAATTAAACAGATGCTAATTAATGTTTCATCCACCAAAGTAATAAGAATCTTATTTGACTTTAGCAAAGCTCTGACAGATTTTTTTTTTTAAAGATCATAGCCATGGGACTATTTGAGCAGGGGCATCTCGGCAGACTTCTCCCTGGAGTGGCCACCGTTTCCTGCTGGAGCCAGCTGTCATTGGGCCCAACTCTTTGGCTGGATATAGAATAAAGCAGCTTCTGAAAAGCTTGTACTCAGTTCCACTTCAAGGCTGATTTTCTACACAAAAAAATAAATGGAAGAAAACATCCCCTTCTGCCTGACTGGATCCCGCTGCAGGCCTAGGGAAAACAAGGGCATCCTAGCCAGCCGGACAGATGGAAAGATAAATCGCAGAGTCTGTCACAATCTTAAGACCAATAGGACAGATGGGAATCTGACATCCTAATAAGATTGTCTTACCTTCTGGACAGCATCCGAGCGTTTTTTGGGAGTTTCCGAAACAGCAGATTGAGATTCTAGTTTGGAAAGGAAGCAGACAGTCAGTATCTTAAAGGACAATTTTCCTATTTCTTCAATCAGAAAATAAAACTTTCAGTAAAATATATCATTCACCATAAGCACCAAAACTATCCAGTCTCTCTTCCAATTATATAACTGGGTTATTAGGATATGACTATTTTCCAGTATATATAATACATATAATGAGAGTGCTCATGTCATTTTTAAAAATTGGGATATTCCTAAGCCCTTCTCTATATATTAGCTATCCTTATTTGTCTCAATTGCTAGTTTCTAAATTGTGCCAGAAAGTCCTTCTAAGACTTTCACAGAGTATATTATTCGCTCAGCTGAAGTCTGTATCACAGTAGAAGCTACCTCACCAAGGCTGAAGGATGGGATCTCAAAAGCCTTGCCTAACTGTTGTCAAATTGCCCCTTGATTTCAATGAGAGATGATGAACACTGTTACCAAGAGACAGAGTAAGGAGGGTTTCTGAAGCGGTTCTTCTCTTTTAGTCCTCATGTCATCTGAGATTCTACGAGACTGCAAATTCATCATGCTTTAAAACCTAAGGCATAACCAAGTCAGGGATTTTTTTTTTCTTAAGCTAGAGGGCACTTTCTTCTAAGTGAAGCTTGCATGCAAATTTAAAAATAAAAGGGCCTTTATGATAAAAAATCAAAATCAAAGGGCCTTCAAGGGATCCCTCATGCTCCATGAATCAGAGCCCGAAAAACCACTAATCTCATCCATCCTCCACACCTTTCAGAGGAGAAATTCAATGCCTATAACGCAAGCGGTTGTTGGCACGGTGAAGACGAGAGTTTATATCTCCTGACTGTCACGTTGCTCCCCTGACTGGCTTACAGACCAGACCCTGGACACAAGGTACAGCAGTCACTGTTTTTGTTTTTTCTTTTTTTTTTTTTTTCAAGATGGAGTTTCGCTCTCTTGCCCAGGCTGGAGTGCAGTGGTGCAATCTTGGCTCACTGCAACCTCTGCCTCCCGGGTTGAAGGGATTCTCCTGTCTCAGCCTCCAGAATAGCTGGGATTACAAGCACCCGCCACCACGCCCAGCTAATTTTTGTATTTTTTTAGTAGAGATGGGGGTTTCACTATGTTGGCCAGGCTGGTCTCGAACTCCTGACCTCGTGATCCGTCCACCTTGGCCTCCCAAAGTGCTGGGATTACAGGCATGAGCCACCCCACCCGGCCAGCAGTCACTCTTTACGCTCATTTTGACATTTCCAATTTAGCAGCATAGTAGCTGATGTAAGTGACAATGCTACAGAAAAATAAAAGGCATTTAGTATTTAAACAGCATAACATACTGTTAAGCTACATTGAAAGTCACATTGAAAGCTACACTGAAAGTTTTCATTTCACTCAGATGAGAATCTGTCTCCACAGAGGCCCACAAGGCCTGGTTTCAACTACTGTTACTCACTAGCCTCTCTACCCACCTACATCTGTACCAACTTGCTCACCAGGCCAGCCACCCTGGCCAGCTTGCTTGTCTTGTAACACACCAGTCATGCTTCTTCCATAGGGTCGCCAAAGCCATGGTGGCTGCTGTCTCTGCCCAGAGCACTGCACTCACTCTTCTTCCCAATATCTGCAAGCCCCACTCTGTGGCTGCTTCCTTCGGGGCTTTGCTAAAGCAGCAACCCCACCCACTTCTTAGCACCCACCACACACTCACCCTTACTTTCTTCGGTTGCCTACTTATTTATACCTGTTATTCCACTAGAACATAAACTCTGTGAAAGCAAGAATTGTTGTCAGTTTGTCCCCTTGTTGTGTCCCCCACATCCAAATAGTGCCTGGCACTTAGTAGGTGCTTAAAATATTTGTTGAGTAATTGTAAGAGTGAATGAAAGAAACACGAAAGATCAAAACAATGATGAGACCATGAAAGTGGGTTCCACCATGAAAAGTAGGGTATCCTGGGCAGAGAAAGAGACAGTAAGGATTTTACATGAGACAATATAGATATTGCCTTGCCTTTCGCTATTTTCTGAATCTCAGCTAAGAGCATATATTTTAAAACAAAAAATCATTGAGAATAGCATGATGCAGTCACTTACCAATAAGTGTCACAGTGGCAATAAACAATTGGCCTTAAAATACAACCATTTCCCCAGATAAATATAGCATATCATTGAGCTAATCAAAAAGAGATTCTTCTCTCTTATATTGACAAATCTCTACTCTGAACTTAACACCGGAGTTAGCCAAATTTTAATAAAGATATTTAACAGCAAAGCTAGTTAACAGTTAATATTAAAGCAAATCCAAACTCCAGAATGCTCTTATTTTCTATTGTTTTTCATCACTTCCAAACCCTCCCAAACACAATAGACTCAAGGCAAGTCTTGGCTTTGTACCAGTGGGGAAAAGTCTCTCTTCCTCTTCTATTTAGATCATGCAATAAGAGCCTAAAGGCTCTCCTGGTGGTACACGAAGAGTTAAATGCTTTCTAGCTTTTTTCTATAGTCCTTGACCTGGTAACCAGACCCAGAAAGTAAACTTCTGGGCTCTGATGGTAAAGAACAAGTGCAGTTTATCAGAAAAACATACTTAGAAAACCACGTTTATTAGAAAGATGCATCAGCAAAATATTCTGCACACCTACACCCAAACTTTCAGCTTCTTTCTCTCTAATTCAATAGCTACCTGAACTGGATTCATTCTCCCATCCCTAACCATTTCACTGTAGCTTTTATTTGTGTGAATCTGTGTGTTAAAACATCAAAGAGAAATCTGTAGGTTGAAATGCTGTCTTCAAAATCATAAGCTGGAAAATAGGAGTTCTAGAGGGTCAAGATTTTAAGAGGAATGAGATGTACAGAATAACTCTACTGAAAAATAAAGGGAAAATCAATGAGAACCACTGAGAGAGGAGAGAAAAAATACACGATAAGGAAAAAGAAAACAATACAGAATAAAAGAAAGAGAAATAGAAGGAAAAAGGTATAGGAGGGAGAAAGTAAAGGGAAGCATGAAAAATGGCGAAAGTGTCCTTTAGGGAGCAGAGAGAAATTGATGTACCAGTAATGGCTGAAGAGAGGAGTCACTAGATAGGTGTATCTGAGATATCAGCTTAGTTCCAACTTTCACAGTGCTCCCTAAATGAAAATGATCACTCCCAGAATTCCCGGCGCCCTCGTTCCCAACACTCTCCTCCTCTCAGGATCCAGGGCACTTTCAGGAATTGCCTTAAACTCTAGGACAGACTGACCATCTCCATCAAATATTCATCACTAGAATGTTTATTATTTTTAAAGAGTAACCCGGTAAGAGAGCTCTCAAGGGTACATTTAAAACTGCCACCTCCTTCACCCATCCTTAAAATTAAGAAACCAGAATGTTCTTTAAAAAAAAAAAATCAGGCTGGGCGCAGTGGCTCACGTCTGTAATCCCAGCACTTTGGGAGGCCTAGGCGGGTGGATCCCAAGGTCAGGCCAACATGGTGAAATCCCGTCTCTACTAAAAATACAAAAATTAGCTGGGCCTGGTGGTGGGCATCTGTAGTCCCAGCTACTCAGGAGGCTGACGCAGGAGAATCACTTGAACCTGGGAAGCAGAGGTTGCAGTGAGCCGAGATTGTGACACTGCACTCCAGCCTGGTGACAGAGCAAGACTCAGTCTCAAAAACAAAACAAAACAAAACAAAAAACATTATGAAGCAGAAACAGAGAGGGAGAAAGAACATTCCTTAAAAAAAAAAAAAAGTTAAATATTCCATTTTAAAAAGTTACCTCATAAAATTCTGAGCATAATATAAAATTCTGGACTCCCTAGGGTACCACATATGTTTCAAGAGTGATCTCTTTTTCATCACAAAATAAGCCTTTCACTCATGAAACAAAACATACTTGGATGAGCTGTGTATTTATAGAGAGAAGACAAGACAATGAGCGGGATATGCCTCTCCGCTAAGAATGGAAAATAAACGGGCCTTTTAAAATATATATACAAAATATGCCTTCTAAAAATGAATGAAGTAGTCTCTAAATAGTTTGGCATTTTAAGTTAAAATGCAGCTACATAAAATTATTATATGATAGCTTCTTTCAAATCCAGTCAATGTAACTGAAACGTAATCCATTAAATTTCATTTAAATAGCATGACTTATGATTGGCTGCCTAATAAATGCAAGATGTTTTTCATTCTGATATACCATGTCTTTTCAAAAATGAAGATGAGGTTAAATACTTGAATTTTCCTAAATAAGGCCAATTCCATGATCTGCTTATTTGATTATTTAATAGTATTGAGGCTCTGCCTCTCATTGTCAACAAAATATAGCCACACCTAGGCTATAATTAGCTCAAGATAAAAGGAAGGCCAATTTTATAGAAACTATATGTATGCGTGTGTATATATACATACACGTATATATACATACATGTATATATACATGCATACATACAGTATATAATACATAATATATATTCAATTCAATATATTATATAATTAATATATAATCTATACATATAATATATAATATATAATCATAAGCCAATCATATAGATTATCTAATATAATATATTATACATATAATGTATTTACATGTTGAAAACGGAGAATTATCTTTGGGAGATACAGTCAATCTACTCCAGTACATTTTATTCCTTGATTAAGTGAGAGGCTCAGAAAGATAGAATACTACCAAGTCTCCCCTGGTCCCTTAGAGAATTTCTGCATTATCTCAACTGAACTTATGTTAAAACATTTGAACAAAACACAGAAATGGACTGGGCATGATGGCTCATGCCTGTAATCACAGCACTTTGGGAGGCCAAGGTGGGAGGATCACTTAAGCCCAGGAGTTCAACACCAGCCTGAGCCACATGACAAAACCTCATATCTACAAAAAATTTTAAAAATTAGCTGGGCATCGTGGCTCACACCTTTAATCCCAGCACTTTGGGAGGCTAAGGTGGAAGGATCACTTGAGCTCAGGTGGTGAAGGCTACAGTGAGCCAAGATCATGCCACTACACACCAGTCTGGGCGACAAACTTAAACCCTGTCTCAAAAAGAAAAGAAATGAGTTGATACTGTATTGACCTTGCACGGCACAGAATCTCTTCTCTTAAGAACCATTAGAGACACTTCTTTGGGATATGAATTGTGCTTCTCTGAGTGACTGTGTTTTCAATCTCATGGACACTGAGGAAGACATTCACATTCCCCTTTCTGCTTTGCAGCTGAGGGCTAAATTTACAATTACCTTTAAAAATGGCAGATCCTTATGAGATACATTTCACTGGGCTGTCTTAGCTCAGCTTCATTTTATCGTTCCATCCTAAATTCCTTTTAGTTTGATCTATATTCCTTATTCCTTTATGATCCTTTTGTACATTTTACGTATTTATAAGCTGCTCAAATGTTTTTTTGGAACAAAGGTGAATTACAATGTACTCAGCCAGTGCATAACTGCATTTTAAAGGATTTTCACCTGAAAATATCCTGCCATGGTTCTTCGTTTCTTTCTTTTCTTTTATTCCTTGCAGCAGGAAGTCATCTACCATGTTTCTACCAGATCCTCTTCCATATATTTTCTTCTAGGATTTTCTGTGCCTTGATTGTCTTTCTAAAAAGTCAGTTCTCTGTCTCCTCTCAACCATTCACATTTTCAAAGAAAGGTGAGGGATTTGATTTTCCATAGACGAAACGACAATGATCAAAAGCCCCTATGCACATCTACACACGTGCTCCTGCTCCGGGTTCTCCATGAATTTGAAAACTCAAGTTCATTATTTGAGGTTGTTCAAATCTATTGAATGACCTTTGAAACTTGGTATTGAGCCCCAAAATTGGTCCATGAACTGTTTTAGCCCATACAAAACTCTCCCTCAAATCTTGCATTAATGTGCTAAGTAGATGTTTATTTGGATCTTTTCCAGCAAAAGATTTTCATCATTCACTCAAATATTTAAATACATACTATGTACCGGAAAGTCTTGAAATTCTGAAAGCTGATGGGGAAGACATGTATATATATAAACAGAAAAATTCAATACATAAAGCATTCAGATGGCAGAGATAGGAATAGGATGTCATGGGACTCCAGAAAAGAGCCCATGAGTGGAAAACAGCCATGGGTGGGTAGGTGAGTGCTGTGTATAGGCAAGGGAAACTGAGGGAGAAGATAAAGTGAACATGATACATAGAAAGGGTTTCTTTGTATCAATGTTTTTGCCACCAACTGGTTTTGGTTTTTTATTTGTTTAATACCACCAACATGGGAAGCATATGACTTCCTTTTTTCCCAGTCAGTCTTATCCTTCAGGGGTGTTCTGCAGACTTCAAAAGGTCAGTGTTAACACCTTAGGCCCATCTGTGGAGGCAATGCCAACTGCAGAGGGAGCCAGGATGAGAACAAAGGACTGCCAGGAATCTGCCACTCACTGGTGAGAAGAGGCACCAAGACCTCACCATGGCCTCAGCCCTTCCAGTTCATACAAAGAAGGGGCAGTTCCTTCACCAATCCATAAAGGAAGGAAAAAACCATCTTTCACGGAAGAGATCATGAAAAAGTTAAAGTGAGACGCTCCCTATGCAGTTAAAGTGAGAGACACGAAAAAGGCAGAAGAGAGAGTACCACAAATCTGAATTAGCTGGACATGTGAATTAGGTAACCAATTTTAAGAGCTGGAAAAAAGGCCGAGCGCAGTGGTTCATGCCTGTAATCCCAGCACTTTGGGAGGCCGATGGGGGGTGGATCACCTGAGGTCAGGAGTTCAAGATCAGCTGGGCCAACATGGTGAAACCCCGTCTCTACAAAAATACAAAAATTAACTGGACATGATGGTGAGCGCCTGTAATCCCAGCCACTCAGGAGGCTGATGCGGGAGAATGTCTTGAATTCAGGAGGGTGGTAGCAGTGAGCTGAGATCATGCCACTGCATTCCAGCCTGGACGACAGAGTGACACTCCAAAAACAAACAACAACAACAAAAAAATGAGCTGCAAAAAACAACAAATGAAGCAAGCAAAAAAAAAAAAAAAAAAAAGTCCTCCATTTTCTAAGCTAGACCTGCAAGTCTTTCTTCTTCTTCTTCAAAAAATGTCATTGAACTCTTTTACTTTGAATTAAAATAGAAAGGGGTCGGCCGGGCGCAGTGGCTCATGCCTGTAATCCCAGCACTTTGGGAGGCAGAGGCGGGTGGATCACTTGAGGTCCGGAATTTGAGACCAGCTTAGCTAACATGGTGAAACCCCGTCTCTACTAAAAATACAAAAATTAGCCTGGACTGGTGGTAGGCGTATGTAATCCCAGGTGCTCGGGAGGCCAAGGCAAGAGGATCGCTTGAACTCAGGAGGTGGTGGTTGCAGTGGGCTGAGATTGTGCCATTGCACTCCAGCCTGGGTGACAGAGTAAGAACCCACAAATAAATTTTTTTAAAAAAAGGGGAGGTCATGTGTTATATACAGTGAATTTAACCATGATGTCACCACATAAGAATATGTACCTATCAGTTAACTACAAATAGATCATCACTATTAATAATTATATCATCAAACTTTGTGATTGATGTAAAACATAAGACTGTAGGCAAAGTTTACCTATGATATTGACATTCCCACTGTTACAACTGGCTGACTAGAAGAGAGTGTGGTGTGGTTCTGGGGATGAGACTGTCTCGTGGAAGTGTCTTTCCAAATGAACGTCAGGGCGTCACAACAGAAAAAGTTTAGAAAGACCCATTCGATCACTCTGATGAAAAAATGCTACAACAGATCAACTAGAGAAAAATAAGTCACTAAGTTAAATTACTTCTTACCTTCATCATCCTCTTCAAGAAGGCATTTTTAAAAAGGAGACAAGTTATGTCATTAAAAATCACCTGCTCTGGCATTTTGCAAGCTACAAAAACCAGATGACAGACTTCCTGGTATCAATGCCAACTTCATCTTTTACCAAAGTAAAATTCAGATTATCGCACTCAATTAACTTTGAGTCAAGTGTTCCACCAGTATATATGCCAGCAACATAAAATGTTTTATAATGTTTATTATAAAGTGCCCTAAAATTTAAGAATATCATATAAATGTTTCAGTTAAACAAGTTGAGAATGATACAGTAGGGAACAGAAAACAGGAAAATATCACCCAATCAATGATGCAAAACATGGGATATGAACAACTGTTAACAGGACTCTCCATGCAATTGATTAATCCAACTATATCTACCCCTAAGTATTTTGCATCACTAAATGTGATCATAAATAGAGTAGTGCAGAAAATGGGATCAATACTTTTAATTGTGTGTTTTACTTTAATTTGTGTTTTCCTTTGAAACTAAAAGTCTCTTTACTTCCTTGATTTTCAGGTGCTATCATGGTAGAGGTCTCTCATCTCTGAAGATCTTTGCTTAAAGGAAGTCTGCCTTGGCCTTGAGAAACTGCTGTTTGTAAGTGTTATGATAAACTCAGCGTCCTTCCTGGAACAGCACTTCCTACACCTTATCTCTCACTTGTTGTTCGTTTCAGGGAGTACAGCCCACCTAGTGAATACCACGCAGTGTTTCAAAAGCACTGGACATTTAAAAAGGGAGATTCAAGGTCAAGTGTGGGCCCCCATTTCAGTGCATTGGTGGGAAAAAAAAAAAGGCGTAAATACATCCCTCCAGAGACGGGGATAAAAATGGGAGGCAAGGTTCCTTTGCAGAACTTTGGGTGGGGGACTGGAATAAAACTTTTTACATTGTTGGTCATTGTTGGTTGAAAGGGACCTCATGAATAAGCGAATGACATGAAACAATGATAATTATAATAAATAATATTAAATACACTGAGCTAGGCACTGCATTCTGCGTTCTAATGCTTCATACAAATGCCTGTAATTCTCAAAACAGCCCTACACAGTACATGCTATGCTCATCACCATTTTACAGATGAGAAAACTGAATACAATTGTTAGGAAATTTGCCTGAGATTACAAAGCTAATAAGTTGGCAGAGCCCAAGCTCCATGCTTTTAAGTTATGCTCTTCTACTATGCGTCCAAAATAAGTTTCTAATGACTATCTTCCTCTCTATGAGTCAATCAGAGAAAAAAATCAAAATTCTTAACTCTAATATCTATGTTACCATTTAGGAAAATCTGGTGGAGAAATCTATGAACAGCAATGATGCTCTTCTATTTACTCCTCACTCATCATGCTTCAGAAATCAATATTTATGCCTGGTCAGTCCACCAGGAGGAAGTTGGGAATTTATTACAACAAAATGAAGAAAAGTCCAGGTGTGGTGGCTCATGCCTGTAATTCCAGTACTTTAGGAGAATGGAGAATCGCTTTAGCCCAGGAGTCTGGATCAGCCTAGGCAACAGAGTGAGACTCTGGCTCTACAAAAAATTTAGCCGGACATGGTAGCGCACGGCTGTGGTCCCAGTTACTTGGGAGGCTGAGTTGGGAGAAATGCTTGAGCCAGGGAACTTGAGACTGCAGTACCCATTGCTCCACTGCACTCTAGCCTGGGTGACAGAGCAAGACCTTGTCAAAAAAAAAAAAAAAAAAAGAAGAAGAAGAAGAAGAAGAAGAAGAAAAGGGAGAAAACAACCATATTCCATAAAGCATTGTTCCACAAATATGGTTCTCAACTCTGTATGACAAATATAAAGTGTTTTCTTAAAATCAGCCTAGGGGGTCATCATCCTGCTGAACTCCTCCAAATAAACCTGAGGCTAATTTCACGCTATCTTCCCAGCCAATAACACAAAATACTTTAAGACAACAAAAGGAACAAAGAGAGAAAAGACCCCAAAATAAAAATTTCTTAAAGATTATATCTGAATGCCATGCAATTAAAAATAAAAGATTACTTAAAATTAAGATGTAATAAAACGTATATCTCTCTATCTTGCCTCTTCCAGTTATCTCTGAAGACAAAGGAAACACTTACCTGTTTGAGCATCCTCGAGCCTGTATTCTTCATCAGCAGGTTTGGATGATGGCCCCATGGATGGGACTCGCCTAGGAAACTGCCCTTCTGAATAGTCCAACGAGTGTGTGGGTTGACTAACTGCAGCCCAGGTATAAAGTTGATCTTGCTATATTTAAAAATAAAAAATGTTGAAATGCTATTAATTCAGTTACAAAAAAATAAGCCATGACTAATATATTGCAAAATCATTTCTATGTAAATTACTTACATATGCATATATATATGAAACATTAAAACAGTATTTTATACTATTCAGTGTAGATTCCTAAGGTACACATTTTTTTCATGCAGTCATTTTATCTTTATAAACACATTTGCCTCAACTTCATTTCTATAGTAAAACCTTCGCCTCTTTCTTTGGAGGGAGAGATGCTATGTAGCCCTGCAGGGAATTATAAAATCAGACAGTCCAGACACTCAATCAGAGAACTCCCTGAACTAGCATCTTTAATTCATCTGAATATGATATCCCTTTTAAAACTGTTTATATACTTGTGGGAATGTGAAAGGACAGGCTGTACTTGGGCACCACAGGACAATAATAGCTCCCGTGCCTTCAACCACAAAAGGCCCAGGAAACCGACTTATCTGGGGTCCAGGTTGGAAACTGTTTGGAAGAGAAACCATGAAAAAGTGAATGAACCTGCCAAGAAAAAAAAAAAAAAAAGAATTGAATAGGGGTCTTCTGGCCAAGAAAGACCTCGCCAGCTACAGACCAACAGAATCTGGACAGAGTGAGAAAGCAGCTAGTACTATACCTAGGGCCAGGAGACAAACTACAAATCTCACAAGGAAGCCTGCTCCACGGCCTATAAACACCTTGGAAAAACTGCTCATTAGGATTTCAGAATAACAATGTGTCCAGTCATTTTAGAATGCATATGCTTAATATATGCATGCCCTATATTTGTGACATTTTTCTGGGTGTATTTCCCTAATACCTTTGATCCACGTCAAGGAAAGCAAAGAGAAGAACAGTATGGTAGAAGTGAAAAACAAAAAAACCACTGTAATCGCTGGGTCGAGACTACAAAGTAAATGAGTAATCTGATGGATGTTGCTATTTCTGTATTTAACAAATTAAGAAATTCATAAAATAATCTCCAGCATGCTGGAGATACAATGTAGAGACCAGTTAGTTTAAGCTTTACATTTAGGGACAATCATTAGCCCTAACTGAGAATTCAGATTCCTGGGGTCAGCCAGCATTGGATCAGAAAGGACCACATTTCAGACCTGGCTAAGCATTTGAGCTACTCATATATCTTCCAGCTATCCCATCTTGACCAACACCAGAAACTGTGCTATTTAGCATACTGAATCTCAGAAACAGTTTTTTTATTGCTGAAATTAGTGGCTTTAATTAACATAATAAATATTAGGTATGAGCTGTCATTGGAGAACCTGAAGGAATTCAATGTAAGTAGATTGAGTACGACATCAGAGAACATGCCCACACTTAAAAAGGATAAAATTCAGGCAAAGTGTGACAGCCTGAGAGTACTGCCTCCCACCTCTAGTTTAGGAGGATGTCTCTTTGCCTGTTGCCAACATCCTATTCCTTGGCGTTTGTATCACATGGACCTTTCATACAAGGTGAGGTCAAGCACCTACCAGTGTGGCAAGCTGGCCATGCTCTGACTCTCAAGTCAGGTTGTATAGGCTCTTGTGCAAACTAATGTTCTATATTTAATAAATGTTTATATGTTGGGCAAAACTTCATTTGAGATTTCCTTTCATTAATACCCAGTAAATCCTTGCCCCATATACAAAAATTCAAAATGGAACAAAGACCAAAACGTAAGACCTAAAACTACAAAACTCTTAGACAAAAACATACAGGAAAAACTTCATAACATTGTTTTTGGCAATGAGTTCTTGAATATGACAACAAAAACACAAGCAACAAAAATTTTTTAAAAAATCAATGAACTGAACTATATCATAATTTAAAACTCCTGTGCATCAAAGGACACAATCAGAGTGAAAAGGCAACCTACAAAATGGGAGGAAGTATTTGCAAATCAACTCTGATAAGGATTTAATATCCTGAATATAGAAAGAACTCCCACAAGTCAACACCAAAAAACAAATAACCTGATTTTAAAATGGGCAAAGGGCTTGAACAGACATTGTTTCAAAGGAGATACACAAAATAGTCAACAAGCATATGAAAAGATGCTCAATATCACTAATCATTATGGAAATGCAAATCAAAACTATAATGAGATCACCTCACACCCACCAGGATGGCTATTATTTAAAAAAAAAACAAACAACAACAACAAAAATAAAATAAAGCACCAGCCTGGGCAACATGGCAAAACGTCATCTCTACAAAAATATAAAAATTAGCCAGGTATAGTGGCACACACCTGTAGTCCTAGTTAGTTGGGAGGCTAACATGGAAGGATCACTTGAGCCCCAGAAGTCAAGGCTACAGTGAGCCATGATCACGCCACTACACTCCAGCCCAGCAAAAGAGCAAGGCCCTATCCAAAACAATAACAACAACAAGATAGAACATAAGTGCTGGCAAGGATGTGGAGAAATTGAAAGCATTGTGTACTATTAGTGATACGGTAAAATGATACTGTTGCTATGGAAAACATATGGCAGTTCCTCAAAAAATTAAAAACAGAATTACCATATGATCCAGCAATTACACTTCTGGATATGTGCGCAACAGAATTAAAAATAGGATCTTAAGGCCAGGCGCGGTGGCTTACGCCTGTAATCCCAGCACTTTGGGAGGCCGAGGTGGGTGGATCACGAGGTCAGGAGATCGAGACCATCCTGGCTAATACAGTGAAACCCGGTCTCTACTAAAAATACAAAAAATTAGCTGGGCGTGGTGGCGGGCGCCTGTAGTCCCTGCTTCTCGGAAGGCTGAGGCAGGAGAATGGTGTGAACCCAGGAGGCGGCGGAGCTTGCGGTGAGCGGAGATTGCGCCACTGCACTCCAGCCTGGGCAACAAAGCAAGACTCCGTCTCAAAAAAAAAGGAATCAAAGAATTATCTGTACACTTATGTTCGTAACAGCATTGTTCACAACAGCCAAAAGGGAAAAGCAACCCAAGTGTCCATCCATGAACGAACAGATAAACAAAATGTGATAGATATATAGATAAACTGGGAAATTATTTAGCCTTTAAATAGAAGGAAACTCTGATACATGCTACCGCATGGACGAACCTGGAGGACATCTGGCTAAATGAAATAAACCTGATACAAACAGACAAATACTTTATGATTCAGCCCATATGAGGTACGTAGTATTGTCAAATTCACATTGTCAGAAAGTCAAATGGTGGTTGCCAGGGGTTGGGGAGATGGGGGATGGGAAGTTGTTGCAAAGTAATGGGTACAGAATTTCAGTTTTGCAAGAAGAAAAAATTCTGGAGGTTGATTGTACAACAATGTGAATATACTTAACAATACCGAATTGGACACTTAAAATGGTTAAGGTGGGAAATTAATGTCCTGTGTATTTTGCCACAGTTAAAATTTTTTAAATAATTTTTTTAAAAACAGTGAATTGCAAGGCTGTTGGGAATAGCTAAGACTCACTTATTCAAGAGCAGTGTATGATGAAATTGACAGGTCAGTTCTTAAGAGGTAACATGGATACTGTGATGGCTTAAGAAAAGAACTGAACTGTAGCCAGGCATGTGGCTCACGCCTGTAACACCAGCACTTTGGGAGGCTGAGTCAGGTAAATTGCTTGAGCCCAGGAGCTCAAGACCAGCCAGGGCAACACAGTGAGAGCCCCACCTTTACAGAATATTTAAAAAATTTTTTTAAAAAAAAGCCAGGGATGGTGCACACACTTTTATTCCTAGCTACTCAGGAGGCTGAAGTGAAAGGATCACTTGAGCCTGGGAGGTCGAGGCTGCAATGAGCGATGACTGTGCTTCTGTGCCTGGACAACAGAGTGAGACCCTGTCTCAAAAAAAAAAAAAGAAAGAAAATTTTCTGAAATGTAACGCCCTCTCCACTCTACTCTTCACCACCCTCCAGTTAGTGATGATGATACCTACTTTAGCTACAGTTATTCTACACGACCCAGAAAATAACCTACCTTAAATCTTTGCAGCCATTGCCCTCCTAATATTTTCCAGAATAGCAGAACCAAATTGGCCACAACAGTATGCTTCTAAGCCTGAGCTTCGGTTCCTCGTGCGTAAAATATGATATATGTAGCATGCTTAGAAAAATGCTTGGCCTACCAGCTCCCCTGGAAGTTGGTGGAGAGAAGCGGGGCTGGAGTGACTGAGAGACTCCAGACCTGGCATCATGGTCAACCACAAAAAGACTTTTTTTCTAGAGAGCCATTATCCTACTAACAGCCTCAGACATAGTTTGTTCCATATAAAAGAGGGAGCACCAGGCCAGGCGCGGTGGCTCAAGCCTGTAATCCCAGCACTTTGGGAGGCCGAGATGGGCGGATCACGAGGTCAGGAAATCAAGACCATCCTGGCTAACACGGTGAAACCCCGTCTCTACTAAAAAATACAAAAAAATAGCCGGGTGAGGTGGTGGGCGGCGCCTGTAGTCCCAGCTACCCGGGGGGCTGAGGCAGGAGAATGGTGTAAACCCAGGAGGCAGAGCTTGCAGTGAGCTGAGATCTGGCCACTGCACTCCAGCCTGGGCGACAGAGCGAGACTCCGTCTCAAAAAAAAAAAAAAAGAGGGAGCACCAACAACCAAGGGGATAAACTATCTCACTGAGTTTCATCATTCACCAAAACACAAAGCATGCTAAAAGCACTCTAGAAAACCTCATATACACAAACAAAAGTATCTGGTCAGTCCCCCAGTCTTTGAACCACACCTCAGAACTGTGATATATTACTGGGCTGTAACGGTAATCTCAAAGCCTCTCATTCATCACATAGCTCCACTAGCAGAAAATAAGCAAAACAGACTTCTTTCATGGGTTCTCCATGTCTGCAGAATCAAATCCCAACTCAACTTAAATATCATTTCAGCATTCCTATATCCCTACCATCTTCCTTCCCAAATTCATTTCTCATTTCCTAAACCAAGCTTCACACCACTAGAATGCCCTCTCCAGCTCTACCCACTCATGGAGTCTAATCAATCATTTAAAAATCTAGTTGAAGTCCCATTTCACCTGAATCAGACCCTGAAAGGGTACACTTAATGTGTACTATCCAAAACGGTAGCTTGCCACCTAGTCCTGAGTGTATATCACGTTTCCTCGAATTGACTGCAAACTCCTTCAGGGTGAGAAGGGTGTACACGGGTCTTGTAAATGTCCCCTAGCTCTGGACAGTGCTATGATGACTACACAAAAGCCACCTGAGGCCAGGCGTGGTAGCTCATGCCTGTAATCCCAATACTTTGGGAGGCCAAGGCGGGCAGATCACCTGAGATAAGGAGTTCGAGACCAGCCTGGCCAACATGGTGAAACCCCATCTCTACTAAAAGTACAAAAATTAGCTGGGCGTGGTGGCGCACGCCTGTAATCCCAGCTACTCGGGAAGCTGAGGTGGGAGAATCATTTGAACCTGGCAGGCAGTTTGCAGTGAGCCAAGATCAGGCTACTGTGCTCCAGCCTGGGTGACAGAGCAAGACTCCATCTCAAAAAAAAAAAAAAAAGCCACTTGATGCCTACTGAGTTATCACATTTATCAAAAATAAATAAAAGAGATGGCTGGTCAATACAGGCAGAAGCTGCAGCTGCTAATCTCATTTTCTTCATTTGTTTAGCAAGGTACCAAAAGGAAACTTTGTGGGTACCATATAGAAAATGAAGGTATCAGGTTATCTGTTATGTCTAAACCTATTGATAATTAACTATTTAAAGAAAAAACATGGAGTAGGTAAAATTCCTAGGATATATTCATCACTCCCCCCTAAGCAAATCTCATCACTTTGTGGAGCCTCAATATTCTCATCAGTAAATCAGGAAAAATGTATCCCTTGTCTTTTGGGGGGAGCTTGCAGGAGGCAAGAGTTAATGATATGTGAAAAGAACTACGAAAATTACATGGTGATATTCAAATGTCATATGCCATGAATAGTATTTGTTTTGACTTTTAAAAATCTGTGTTTGATTACAATGGTCATACTTTTTTTGTTTAAAAAATCCTTTTCAGAGGAATTGAAAATCATTATCTCACGTACACATCATCTCTACATAACCAGCACTAAATCTTTCTGTGCTCTTTGGATGACTATAAGTAGTTGAGCAAACTGAGTTTTCTTGGCATTTGTGCTGTCTGTCAACAGGTTTTGCATGCAACTAACAATTGCCCTGTAGTATTTCCTCAACCATCCATAAATGTCTTCTTCTGTGTGTGTGTGTGTCTGTGTGTGTGTGTCTGTGTGTGTGCGCGCACGCACGTGTGTGTGTGTGTGTAACATTTCACGAATGTATTTGTTATTTTCCCAAATAGGGTATATGAGTTTCTAGCTGCCAGTTACCATATTCTATATTCCCCTGTTTTCTCAGGAATGTCAAGTATAAATAATCAACATATTGTGAGTATTAAGGACAAGGTCAGGATGGATAAGAATTGTTTAACAGAGCAAATCACAGTTTTATTTTTGAGTTAAGGCAGGGATGCATTTTCATGGCTCCACTCCACATCCTTAAATTCTTAAGGTCTGTTTTGGCTTTTGCTCAATGACATTGTGTCTTCCTATTAAAGAAAACAAATACAAGCTTTCTACCATAGGTATATGAGAAACTTCAAAATCACAACCTAAAAGTGGTGTAAGTAGGCTACAGGCCTGCTAGCTTAAGAAAAAGAAAAGTTACTTTTAGCAGCTATTTCCCCATCTTTTCACGAGGTTATAAATAACAACACCTAAAATAACCCAGAGCTATAATCCACAAATAATTTATCATAGTGTGTCCACTAGAAAATAAAATAACAATACTCAAAGGTAGGCATTCTAAGAGTGCTTCCTTGAGATTTTTACAGGTAAGTTGAGGGTTTGGTTCCCACCTTAAAATACTTCAGATCAATATTTTTTCTGGTTCTTCCATATGCAAGAAAATTTCATTGTCCAGTGGTCTGTAATATTTTTTGTAGAAATTAATTTTATTATGTTAAAATACTCCTTAATGAGCTAGCAATTATTCATGTGGAGGACAGTCCAGAAAACAGGTCCATGACTGAATTATCCTTGTCCTTGATGACAGAGATTCATGAATGACACACATCACACCATTCTCTGGAGTAACTGCTGAAGGTCTAAGAGGCGCTTCTCCCTGCCTGTTAGGCTGCTCCCATCGCACCACGACAGGATGGACGTTGTTTTTCTCTTTTGAATTAAATCTTGACAACACTTCGAATGCTCTTTCCAGAATGCATCAGTTCAAAGGCTTCGTTAATTTCATCAAAAGACAGATTGTGAGTCACAAATTCATCAACTTTTATCTTTTTGGGACCTATATTCAGACACCAACTTTGGGACACTTTCTACAGTCTTTCATCCTCCAAAGGCAGTGCCTTTCCATGTGTGACCTGTTACCAGCTGGAATGGACGAGTGGCAATTTCTTCACCTGAAGCTGCTACTCCGACCACTATGCTGATGTCCCAGCCCTTGTGACATGCCTCCAGTGCTGCTCTAATGTATTCCTAACACATTCAAAGGAATCGTCCACTCCTACATCAGTCATCTCAGTGAGTACTTCTTGGATGGGTTTACTAAAATCCTGAGGGTTAATACATTCAGTGGCTCCAAACTCCTTGGCCCTTGGAAATGTATCTTGATTGATGTCCACACCAATGATTCCAGGAGGCACCAGCCACTTTACCAGCCATAACTGCCAATCCAACTCCTCCCAGGCCAAAGATGGCACAAACAGAGCCAGGCTCCACCTTGGCTGTGTTCACAGCAGCAGCATAACCAGTTGAAATGCCACAACCTAGAAGGCAGACTTTACCCAAAGGTGCTAAAGAATCTATTTTAGCAACAGAGGTATCAGCCACAACTGTGCATTCAGAAAATGTGCTGGTTCCCATGTAATGTAAAATTGTCTCTCCTTTGCAAGTAAATCTGCTGGTACCATCTGGCATTAATCCTTTCCCTTGAGAGACTTTTATCTTCTGGCAAAGGTTAGTTTCAGGATTTAGACAAAATTTGCATTCTCCACACTGTGGGATGTAAAGTGGGATGACAGTTATCACCCGCCTTCAGCTTAGTAACTCCCTCATCAACACTTTTCCACAATTCCAGCACCTTCATGTCCCAAGATCACTGGAAAACAACCCTCAGGATCAGCTCCGCTCAGGGTATAGGTGTCGGTGTGGCAAACTACAGTGGCAAAGATCTTGATTTGAACTTCATGAGCCTTTGGGGGTGCCACCTCTATCTCCCCTACGGAGAGAGGCTTTCCACTGCAGCCTTGCACTTGATAATCTGATTCGCCATGTCCACGGGTTCTCGTCGGCATGGAGGGCGGACTGTATATTAATGCAGAACCTAGATTATTACTGTCTGAGAGGAATTGCTGCTATTCTCATTCCATAGTTGGCTTCTCTGTGAGTAGAGATAGGACGTCCATCTGTGTGGGAATTAATCTGAGTTTAGGTTCCTCTCTTAATAAGAAATGATCAACACTGCCCCAGCTCAACTGTCTATCAAGGCCAGCAGACCCATATTTAAGTAGCAAAATAGGGTAACTATATCCCAGATATTCCATAAAGTACAGTCTCTCATCTGATATCACAGTGTGCATGAAGGGGAAAAAACATTAAAAATAAAAATTGCCTCGAAGTATGCAGCGCACTGATTTCTTTATAACCACTCTAAAATCTATCCTGGTCAGGTGTGGTGGCTTACGCTTGTAATTCCAGCACTTTGGAAGGCCGAGGCAGGAGGATTACTTGAGCCCAGGAGTTGGAGAGCAGCCAAGACAAGATAGCAAGACCCTATCTCTACAGAAAACAAATTTTTAGATGAAAAATTAGCCAAGTGTGGTGGCACACTCCTGTGGTCCCAGCTACTCGAGGCTGAGGTGGAAGGGACTGCATGAGCCTGGGAGGTCGAGGCTGCAGTGGGCTGTGATTGCACCAGGGTACCCCAGCCTGGGCGACACAGTGAAACCCTGTCTCAAAAACAAAGCAAAACAAAACAAAATCAAATCAAATCAAATCTATCCCTAGATTATGTAGATAAATCTATCTCAGGCCAGCAGAGGGCTCTACACCTTGTCCTACTGACCTCAAAAAGAATTGCTTCAACTGAACTATGCTTGGAGGTGATCTCAGAGACAAGACTCCCAAGTCTACAGAAGACTGCTGAAAATGCCCATCCCATTACACAATATTTTGTGTAGGAGGGCTCTGAAGACACATTTATTCCTGATCTTAGAATTTCACAGCTCTGTCTAAAGAACTAAATAGTTGGATGGTAATTTGAGTTTGTGTTTTTTTGTTTGAGATGGAGATGGAGTCTCCACGTCCTGGGTTCAAGCGATTCTCCTGCCTCAGCCTCCAGATTAGCTGGGACTACAGACACATGCCACCACGCCCAGCTAATTTTTGTATTTTTAGTTAAAGACGGGGTTTCACCATGTTGGCTAGGAAGATCTCGATCTCTTGACCTCATGATCCACCCGCCTCAGTCTCTCAAAGCGTTGGGATTACAGGCATGAGCCACTGCGTCTGGCCATTTGTGTTTTATTTTTTTTAATCTCAGGGACAATATAAATTGTGTTGATCAGATTTGCTTTTCATTTTGGCTATTAAAAAAACACAGTGAAATTCATACATGGCCCACCTGCGACATGTTTGGAGATTCTGGAATATATGTTTTTGATTAGTTTCATTCCTGGTTGCACTTCAGTATTGTCTTGTCTTTTTTTCTTTAATCTTTTCACTGAAATAGCACATTTTTATGTTCTTGTTATCTAATAGCACATTTTATGTTCTTATTATCTAATAGCACATTTTATGTTCTTTCTAATCACTGTAAATACTTTTTGGACTAGGTAACAATAAACACATTATTACTATTAGGGAAATAATGAAAAGGCCTTATTTATTTAATTACCTAAAGAGATGGGATCTCATTCTGTGGCCCAGGCTGAAGTGCAGTGGTGTGATCACAGGTCATTGCACGCTTCAATTCCTTAGTTCAAGCACTCCTACCACCTTAGCCTCCCAAGTAACTGGGACTACAGGCGAGTGCCATCATGTCTGGCTAATTTTTTTTGTAGAGATGGAGTCTTGCTATGTTGCCCAGGCTGGTCTCAAACTCTTGAGCTCAAGTGATCCTCCCACCTCAGCCTCCCAAAGTGTTGGTATTCCAGGTGTGAGCCACTGTGCCCAATTAAGATATCCATTTATCTATTTTAACTCATTTGAACCATTTATAAGATAACTGACTGGCTGGATAAAAAGTAGATCTACTGAGAGTAGTCTGAATTGAACTCTCAATATCTGGGTTTGTGTTAATCATTTAATTATTAAAAAATAATAGCACAACCCTATAGAATTGTTATGAGGTAGGGAGATAAGACAAACAATAACTAATCAGTACCATAATATAACATCATCCACTGTGTATATTTTCTAGATTTTCTTTTCTTTTGAGATGGAGTCTCAGTCTGTCACCCAGGCTGGAGTGCAGTGGTGTGATCTTGGCTCATTCAAGGGATTCTTCTGCCTCAGCTTCCTGAGTAGCTGGGATTACAAGAGTGTGCCACCAGGCCCAGCTAACTTTTTTATTTATAGTAGAGATGAAGTTTCACCATGTTGTCCAGGCTGGTCTCAAACTCCTGACCTCAAGTGATCCACTCGCCTCAGCCTCCCAAAGTGCTGGGATGGCAGGTGTGAGCCACTGCGCTCAGCCGATTTTCTAAATTTTCTTTGAATGTTTTATGTAGATGTAATCATAGTGCACGTGCTTTTATAAATAATACAGACCTTTAAAATAATTGCATCATCTTCACACTTGTAATTTCTATTTCTGCCACAATCTTCACACAACACTATAACATAGCCATTAAAACAGCTCTACATGGAACCCATAAATCTGACTGCCCAAAGCATCTATGGTTGGCTTTTAAATAGATGGTGTCACAGCAAAATTCTGTCCACCCCCACCCCAGAATAAAATACAAATGACAAAGGAGTGTTTTCTTAGCTGTGTTTAAAAGAAGCACTAACATTACTACCAGCGAGATACAAATGGCACAAACTTTCTACAGAGAAATGTAATATCAAAATAATTTAAAAACCTATTTTTTTTTGAGATGGAGTCCTGCTCTGCCACCCAGGCTCAAGTAGAGTGGCATAATCTCAGCTCACTGCAAACTCTGCCTTCCGAGTTGGATTGATTCTCCTGCCTCAGCCTCCTAAGTAGCTAGGACTACACTACAGGGGTGCGTCACCACGCCACGCCACGCCACCACGTGAAACTTATTAAGTTAGGGAATCTCAAGGTTGCTTAATTTGCCTGTAAACAGGTCTTAAGGTTGCTTAATTTCTCAGGAAATAGGTGAAAGCACCAAAAAACAAAAAGTTAGTCATGCCAGCACTTTTGGGAGGTCGAGTTGGGAGGATTGCTTGAGTCCAGCAGTTTGAGACCAGGCTAGATAACATAGAGAGACCTCATCTCTACAAAAAATTTAAAAACTAGCCAGGTGTGGTGGTCCACACCTGTAGTCCCAGCTACTTGGGAGGCTGAGTCTAGAGGATCACTTGAGCCCAGGAGGTTGAGGCTGCAGTGAGCTATGATCGCACCACTGCACTTCAGACTGGGAAACAAAATGAGACTCTGATTTAATTTTTAAAAAGAAAGTATGCCAACAGATAACTAGAAATAATTTTTAAAAATGAGCAATTCTAGAACTGATAAATAACCAAAATTAAAACCTCAACAGATCTACTTAATGGTAGATTAGAAGCAGCTGAATAAAAAATGAGTGCATTCAAAGAGGGATAAAAATAAACAATTCCAAATGAAGAAACAGAGTAAAAAAGATGGGAAATATTGCAGAGAAAATAAGAGGATAAAAGATACAGTGAAGAACTCTAACCTATGTATAATTGGAGTCCCAGAAAAAAAAAAAACCATAAAGAGAATAACATAGAAGCATTATCTATAGAGAGATCATTCCTGAAAATGTAGAATGAAAGAAAGTATCAAACTACTACTGATTTCAAAGCCCTATAAATCCTATAAATGGGTGAATACAGTAAAACTGCTATAAAAGAGCTAAAAATAACATCTTAAAAGCAGCCACAAATAGATTACCTTCAAAGAATCAATAGATAGATTATTTTTGTTAAGAAGCTAGCGTCATTGAAAGCTAGAAGATAGTGGAATGATCTTTTTTAAACTGCCTACTAGAATTCTACACCTTGTAAAAATACTTTTCAAGAAGAAAATGAAAGAAATCTATTTTAAGACAAAAAAACACTAAAGAATTTGTCACCTAGCAGGCTTGCACCAAAGGAAATACAAAAAGATGCTCTTTGGGCTGAAAGAAAATAATCCCAAACAGATTCCTGAAGATGCAGAAAGAAAGAGCAAAGAAAAAAGATTAAATAAATACCAAACAGAAACAGTATTAATGTCTTGTGGAGATAATATAGAAAGATAATTAAAATAAAATAACAATGTGTAACTTGGAAGCAAAATTTATTAAGTTAGGGAATCTCAAGGTTGCTCAATTTGTCTGGAAACAGGTCTTAAGGTTGCTTAATTTGTCAGGAAATAGATGAAGGTACCAAAAAACAAAAACAAAAAAGGCAAAAATGTATGCGATTTTAAAAGATAAGCCTAGGTGTAGTGGCTCAGGCCTGTAATCTCAGCACTTTGGGAGGTCAAGACCAAAGGGACTGCTTGAGCCCAAGAGTTCAAGACCAGCCTGGGAAAGACAGTAAAATCTCACCTTTACAAAAAAATGTAGAAATTTAAAAATAGGCTGGGCGCGGTGGCTCAGGCCTGTAATCCCAGCACTTTGGGAGGGCGAGACGGGCGGATCACGAGGTCAGGAGATCGAGACCATCCTGGCTAACATGGTGAAACCCCGTCTCTACTAAAAAATACAAAAAACTAGCCGGGCGAGGTGGGGGGCGCCTGTAGTCCCAGCTACTCGGGAGGCTGAGGCAGGAGAATGGCGTAAACCCGGGAGGCAGAGCTTGCAGTGAGCTGAGATCCGGCCACTGCACTCCAGCCGGGGCAACAGAGCGAGACTCCGTCTCAAAAAAAAAAAAAAAAAAGAAATTTAAAAATAAACATAAACATTATCTTGGCGTGGTGATGCACCCCTGTAGTGTAGTCCTAGCTACTTAGGAGGCTGAGGTGGGAGGATGGCTTGAGCCCAGGAGTTCAAGGCTGCAGTAAGCTATGATTATGCCACTGCACTCCACCATGGGTGACAGAGTGAGACCTTGTATCGATAATAAAATAATAATACTAATAAAAGATAGTTGGTAAAATTACAGTTTTCAAACTACCAGAGAGAACAATTAAATAGTAAAGTGTAACTGATAAATCCAAAAGACACAAAAGGAAAAGGACTATAGAACAGATAAGACAAATAGAAAATGTACAATAAAATAGTACTTTAAATCCAATCATTTAAACAATTGTATTAAATGTAAACGGGCTTAGTTATACTTCAGTAAAAAGCAAGACTGTCAGACAAGATAAAAAATGAGTTCCAAACCTATGCTCTTTATTGAAGATACAAATAAAAAGGTATAAAAATGATTAAGATTACTAGAAAGTAAAAAGATATAACATGTACATTTTAAACTAAAGAAGGCAAGTATAGCTATATTAATAACAGATAATATTTCACAGCAAAAAGCATCATAAGAAACAAAGTGGAAGTATTCTATTGAGAAAAATGTAATTCCTAAGGAAAATAAATAATTCTAAATATGTGTGCTTCAAATAACATGGCTTCAAAGCACACATAGCAAAAATTGGCAGAGCTATAAGGAAAAAAAAAACATGTCCACAGACATAGTAGCAATAACTTTCTCAATAGCTGCTACAATGAAAAGAAAAAAGTAAGGATATGGAAGATTTGAACAACATAATCAGCAATTTGCCTAATGGACTTAAGCAGAACATTTAACCTAAGATACTCTTTTCAAGCATACACAGCACACTGATGAAAGCTGATCATATCTTGGGCTATGGTAAATCTCAATAAATGGCAACATACTGAAATGAAGAGTATGTGTTCTTAATATAATGCAATTAAATTAGAAATAATAAAAGAAGATAAAGTCTCCATGTTTGGACATCAAGCAATAAAATTCTAAATCACATATTATTCAAAAAAGACAACATAGTCAAAATCTTTAAATATTTTTAAATGAGTCATATATAAATATTTGCCTTAACTTTAGAGATACAGTTAATCATGTTTAGAGAGAAATCTTTAGTTTTAAATGCACATATTAAAAAGATAAAAGGCTACAAAGGTCAGTATGTTAAATATCCATCTAAAGAATTTAGGAGAGAAAAAGATCCAGCAATTTAGTCCAAAGACGGGAGAAAGAAGGAAACAGATTTAAGTGTTAATAAATAGCCTCCAAAGAAGACTTCCGAAAAAGCTAATAAAATTAAAAACTTTGCCAAGTATAATCAAGTAGAGATACAAATAACTAATGTCAGAAATGAAAAAGGAAACATAATATTGATCCTACAGGCTTTAAAGTGGTAAAGATACTAGAATAACTTTACACTAAAATTTTAAAATATTAGATAAAACATAATTTTTAAGAAAAAAATGCAATTTACCAAAATCAACATATAAAACAGAAAATGTGATTCGTTCCATAACTAGCTTTTGCTTTCTTTTTTTGAGATAGAGTCTTGCTCCGTCACCCAGGCTGGAGTGCAGTGGCAGGATCTGGGCTCGCTGCAAGCTCCGCCTCCCGGGTTCACGCCATTCTCCTGCCTCAGCCTCCTGAGTAGCTGGGATTACAGGCACCTGCCACCGTGCCCAGCTAATTTTCGTATTTTTAGTAGAGACAGGGTTTCACCATATTTGTCAGGCTGGTCTCAAACTCCTGACTTTGTGATCCACCCACCTCTGCCTCCCAAAGTTCTGGGATTACAGGCGTGAGCCATCGCGCCCAGTCGCTTTTTCTTTCTTCATAATTTCTTTTGATGATTTTTTTTTTTTTTTTTTTTTTGAAACAAGGTCTTGCTCTGTCGCCCAGTCTTGAGTGCTGTGGTATGATCACAGCTCACTGCAGCCTCAACCTTCTGAGCTCAGGAGATCCTCCCACCTCAGCACCCCAAAGCGCTGGGATTACATGCGTGAGCCACCACACCCAGCCCATTTACTTTCAATATACTCCAAATTATCAGTCTTTTCCTCTATAGCCAAGATATTGTCCTATTTAAGAAGTTTTTGCCTACTCCACAGGCAACAAGATTCCTCCTATATTATCTTCCAGAAACTTTGTTATTTTATCTTTCACATTAACATTTATAATCATCCTAGGAAGGAGTTTTGTGTTTGTGAGATGGAGAGCAAGTTTCATTATCTTTTTCATATGGTTACCCAGTTGACCCCATCCCATTTATTTAAAAGGCTGTATTAAGCTGCTTTTCAGTGCCACTTTTGTCATTCATTAACTGTCTATACACATGAGAGTCTGTTAGGTGGTTCTCTACTCCACTGTGTGTTTGTGTGTCCTTGCACAAATACTAGAATGCTTCATTACTCTTGCATTATAATAAGTCGTGATACCTGGAATAGTAACTCTTTCCACTTTGATTTTTTTAAAGATCACCTCTAGGCCCTTCCACCATAAAATTTAGGGGCAGTTTGTCACATCCCACTAAAGCACACACGCACACATTCACCCACACCCTTGAGATATTGATTAGAATTGCATCTAATCTATTAGTTTGGAGAGAAGTAAAATAACAGACTTCAGAACGATAAACATGGTAACTCTGTTCATGTATTTGTCATTTCTGATTTCTCTCACTGAAGTTTAATAGGCTTCTGCATACAGGCCATGCACATTTCTGCTCAGTGTCTTCTGAGATTAATGTTTTTAGTACTGTCTTAAACGTAGTATTTTTTAAGTATCTTTAACATTTTTGTTTGCTGATAGAGAAATGGCATTGGTTTTACACATTGATTTTATATTCAGTAATTATGTAAATTATATTTCTAATTAATGTATTTGAAATTTTTACATATATGATCACATCATCATAAATAACAGCAGTTTTATTTCTTCTCCAATTTCTTATTTATCTTCTAGACCATACAGGAATAATTGTTCAGTAGAAGACAGAGTGGTAATAGTGGCGTTGTTTTCTCATTCCCAAACTTAAAAGAACAAACCTTCAATATTTTCCCATCTAATGATATTTGTGGTAGGTTTCTTATAATCGTCATTTATCAGAGTAAGCAAGTTTTCTAAGTTTCCTAAGAGTTTATGTCATGAATGGTGAGACATTTTATCAAATGCTTTTCTGATAATCTCTAATGAGAATCATTATATATACACACATTATATACATTACATGATGTATATATACATATTATATAATATATACATATTGTACACATTATATAATGTATATATACATGTTGTATACATTATATATAATATCTATTATATACATACAATGTATATAATGAAAATTATATGGCTTTTAAACGTTAAGCTGACCTTACTTTCCTGGAATCAACCTAACCTGGTTTTGATACGTCATTTGGTTTTCAAATGTTAAACCAGCCTTGCATTCCTTTATATACATTGCTGAACTAAATGTGCAGATGTTTCATTAAGAAATATTTATATTTATCAGGGATAGTAGCTATAGTTTTCTAATGATTGTATCTGGTTCTAATATCAGGGAAATTTTGGCTTCATAAAATAAGTTGGGCAATGTTCACTCCTGCTCTGCTTTCTGCAAGAGTTTATACTGTCTAAGACTGGTTTTATTTCTTCTTTAAATGTTTGGTAGAATTCACCAATGAAACTACCTAAGACCAGAGGTGTTGTTAACAATCTTATTTTATTAATAACAAAAAAAATTCTAAGGTAAGGAACACACTGAAGACAAGAACAAAAGAATGTGTGTGTGTATCTATAGATAGATAGATAGAGAGAGAGAGAGAGAGATAGATACACACATAGAGGGGTGTGTGTGTGCATATATATATATATATCCATCCATGTATGCAAATAATTCCTATGCTCCAAGAGGGCTTGAAAATCTAAGCACTCAAGAGAGAGCAAAAACATTCATACCACCATGACTTGGGCTTTTTAAAATAAATTTTCAAACCCTCTCAGTGAGCATGCATTATTTGTAATTAGAATTAAAAGTAATAAATGGCAGTCACGACTGTCTTCCCACAAATAGGTTAGGTTAAATAGAATAGGTTCGCCCCACACTCTTCTGAGCTTGTAATTCACTTTGAAGATCTATTAGTTCATTTCACTAGCCTTCCGCTTCTCACAAAGTCAGAACAAAGTAATACCTGACTCTTAGAAGGGTGAGGAACCCCATTTTGAAATCCATAACCAAAAGGGAGAAATGTGACAGCTCAGGTTTGTTGGGAGTGGGGCTATTACCGTCAAATACAGAAGCCACAGAAGTTAGAAGAGCAGGGAAAAAAATAGAGTGTCAAGCCTAGAAAAATGGAGAATCTCTCTCAAATTACTAAAGTCATCTGGAAGACATTAACATGATACCTTTTATTTCTAATGAGGCGAAAGCAGCTCACTTTAAACCCCAGCGTATCAGAGAGAAGACAGACATAAAGATAAGTTTTATATGGTGGATTAAAAAAAACACACACATAAAAAGGCAGTCTTTATAATTTTGTAGTAGTTGGACAAGCAAGCCAATTAAAATTTCTTGTTAGTCTCTTTATGGTGTCATGAGACTATTCTATCATCAACTAGATAATGCAAATGATGGAAAATGCCAGAATTAAGGGAAACAAAACAAAGCAGTCAGGTTGGAGGGGAAACAGTTTTTATGAAATTTATAGCAGTTTTATAATGTTTCTCAAATCTCATTGGTTCCAGATAAAAGACTATATATAAATATTATGTAGAAGAGTAATCATTAAACTACCAAAGAATAACAAATACAATCATATTAATTCAATCTTTAAGAGATGTTACATCTGAATTGAAATATTACATTAGCAATATTCAGTCTGTCTTTTTTTTTTTTTTGAGTTAGAGTCTCGCTCTGTCTTCCAGGCTGGAGTGCAGTGGTGCCATCTCGGCTCACTGCAAGCTCCGCCTCCTGGATTCACGCCATTCTCCTGCCTCAGCCTCCCCAGTAGCTGGGACTACAGGCGCCCGCCACCACGCCGGGCTAATGTTTTGTATTTTTAGTAGAGACGGGGTTTCACCATGTTTGCCAGATGGTCTCGATCTCTGACCTCATGATCCGCCCACCTAGGCCTCCCAAAGTGCTGACAGGCGTGAGCCACTGCGCTCAGCCACCGGCCCAGTCTGTCATTTTTATCAACTAGAGTCTTTATGAGAATGTGGACAAAATAAGGGATGCATTAGGGGTTTGAAACAAAATTATTAATCAGTTCGACACAAAATGCAGGACTGGTACACACTGTCAGTAACACACTAACAATAGAGACTGAGTAGTAGCTTGGGAGAGCTTATTGGTAAGTGGATCAAATTCAGGCATGGGGGAGGGAGATGCAGTTATGTGCTTCTTATAAAAGTATTTGACCTATATTTAGAAGTTCATTTCAACTTGATGTCTGAATTATTGGTTGATCTTGAAGAAAATTAAATTATTGAAATCTAAATGACTCTTTCCTAATCATACACTAGAGAGGAAACATATGTAGCCAACCTTGTGGCATTGATAAAAATAAATTATATAACATCAATAATGCTCTGAACATCACCCAGGTAGGTCAGTTGACTTACCCAAGGTCATAGCAAATTCAGAAAAAGACAGCAAGGTTCTCCTACCTCCAGCTAAGCACAGAAGCTTTCCTGTAGTACACAGAGCTTATGCTCTGAGGTCTTGAAAAAAATGGGTTTTTTGTTTGTTTGTTTGGTTTTGTTGTTTTGCTTTTCAAATCCAAGCTGAATCTAACTTGGCACTCTGGCTGGATTAAATATTTGACACATCTTCTACCATTATCCAGCTGCAAGGAAAAAATGAGAGAGGTAGAATCTTGTGGTGATTAGGGGATGCTCTTAGAATTTAAAAAATTAATTTTAAATCCTGGTTCCTATTCTTAATCTTGAATAGTTAAACTCCCTGAACCTCAGTTTTCCCTCTATGAAATGGGGATATTATGAGATAATTTTTGCAAATCTTAAAGCCTGAAATATCTAGTAAGTGTTCCACAAATAGTACCAACTGCAGTTAGTATAGTTAATATTGCTTCTTTCCTTCCTTCATTCCTTCCTTTCCCCCCCTTCATTCCTTCCTTTTTCCCCTTCCTTCATTTCCCTTCTAAATTTAAAAAAAAAAAAAGTTATTATAACCATTCACTAGTTTCACCTTCAGATAACCCAGACATGGAGGCAATTTTTCTAATACTTCTGAAAAGTGAAAACAAAATATTTCAGTACTGCTGTGCATAGCCATAACAGAAGCTATTATTTCTCTCAGTGACTGGTGTTTCAAGGAAAGCATTAAACTAATAGCAATGACTAGAAAAGCACGGTTTTAATGAAGTCACATACTCCCACAGATTTCTGACTACCACAGACATACACAAAGCTGAGTTCTTGAGTAATTAATTGTGAGCAACTACTGTATGCCAGATAAACTAGGTTCAACTAAATGCCAACGTGAAATGTTAAAGTTATAAGCCTCTCCACAGCTTCAGAAGGTGGCTATATAAAGTATTAGCTATTAACACAGCACTGTAGAGGAAACAATAGTTTGTCATATTAAATAATGTAAGCTGTGAGGTAGACTTTTTAAAGTCAATAGTTAAATGCCTTTTATTGCTAAGAAATAAAGTTTTTTTCCTAACTTTCATTTTCTAGATATCAGCAAGTACAATTAAGACTAAATCCATTTAAAATTGAATACTTCTATTATTCTGCCCACTCTTTCTAAAGCTTTCAAAAGCTTGCTCAATTAGCAAAGTAAATCACGTTTGTTTCTAGATCTTATTTTTCTTTCTTCTTGTCTTTCCTGTATAATTCAGGCAATTAACGAATTGCATCTATTAATCTAACACATCCCACTTTCTCAGTGATTCCTACTAACCTGTAGATGTTCAAATTCCATCTTCTTGGTCAATGCATTCTGCTTGATCCTTTCTGGAGACAGGTCCTGACAAACCTTTTCTACTTTGCATAAGGCCGTCCCATCACAAGAGTGGATGCTTTCTCTTACCATCCCAGGGCCAACCAGGATCTCAGCCCGCCACCTTAGCCTGCTCTAATTCAGCTGTTGGAGAGGAAAAATTCCCCCTGTGAAACAAGTTCATGTTGTCTCTATTTCGGAGACCAAACCCTGCCCTCACTACCTCCCACAGTGTTACTGGAACCAGTTTCCTGACTCTGCATTACCTCTCTATCACTTCCTTTGGAAATGTAACAAGAGCAACATGGATGAATTAAAAGGAAATGCCTCTGCCGAGACATCTTAAGAGAAGGCAATCAATACATTTTAAGTATCCTAAAATAAATTTTCGGAAGTAGTGAATGGTTTGGAGTTTAAACAAATGGATTTTTTTTTTATCTGCCTCAAACCCAGCTGAACATTTCCCTCTGCAGGAGGCTCCTTTCAATGACATACTTCTTGTTGTTGTTGTTGTTTTGTTGTTGCTGTTGTTGTTGTGAGACAGGGTCTTACTCTGTTGCTCAGGCTAGAGTGCAGTGGTGTAATCATAGAACACTTCAGCCTCCTACTCCTGGCTCAAGTGATCCTCCTGCCTCAGCCTTCCAAGTAGCTGGGACTATAGGTGTGCACCACTGTGCCTGGCTGACTTTTTTTTTTTTCCCCCAGTAGAGACAGAGTCTGACTATGTTGCCTCAGCTGGTTTCAAACTCCTAGGCTCAAGTGATTCTCCTGCCTCAGGCTCCTAAAGTGCTAGGATTACAGGAGGGAGCCACCACGTCTGGCCCTTTTCAGTGATATATATTTATAAAAATTCTGAGTTTTAGTCATTATTAAAAAAAAAAAAAGTATTTAATTTTGAAGTCCCAGTCCAGATGGTCAGATTTTTTTTAATGATATAGCTAAAAAGTCCTTTTATATACTAACCAATTGTGGATTGCTCATCAAAAATTGAGAGTATGAATTATCAAAAAACATTACTCAATAAAGCATTGCCCATCTAATCTCCAAACTAGACAAGCTTACCCCTTCGAAATCTAATAAGTCACCAAAATCAATTATTTCCATCTCAGATATGTCTGTAGAATGTACTTCTTATTCATCTCAATCACTTTGGGCTCTCAAATCTAGTTTAAAAAGATTTTGATAGGCCAGGCACAGTGGCTCATGTAATCCCAGCACTTTGGGAGGCCAAGGCAGGAGGATCACTTGGGGCTAGGAGTTTGAGACCAACCTGGCAACACAGCTAGACCCTGTCTCTACAAAATATTTAAAAATAGCTAGGCATGAAAGTGCATGTCTAATCCCAGCTACTCCAGAAATGGAGGTGGAGGTGGGAGAATCACTTGAGGCCAGGAGTTAGAAGCTACAGTGAGCTGTGATCGCACCACTGCACTCCAGCCTGGGCAACAGAATGAGAGTGGTTAAAAAAATAAAAATTAAAACAAGATGTATAGTCTCTTACATGATTACCACATCCCTGTAGCTAGCTCCCCACTAAGCAGAAAATCATCTTCATCAAAAGCAAAGATTAGTGGCCAGGTGAGGTTGCTCACACCTGTAACCCCAGCATTTTGGGCAGCAAAAGTGGGTGGATTGCTTGAGCTCAGGAGTTCGAAACTAGCCTGGGCAACATGACAAAATCCTGTCTTTACAAAAAAATACAAAAACTAGCAGAGTGTGGTGGTGTGAAACTCTAGTCCTAGCTACTCAGGAGGCCAAGATGGGGGGATTGCTTAAGTCTGAAAGGTTGAGGCTGCAGTCAGCCATGATCACAACACTGCATTCCAGCCTGAATGACAGCACAAGGCCCTGTGGAAAAGGGAAGGGGAGGGAAGGGAAAAGAAGGGAAGGGAAGGGGAAGGGGAAGAGGAAGAGGAAGGGGAAGGGGAAGGGGAAGGGAAGGGGAACTCCTGGCCTCAAGTGATCCTCCTGCCTTGGCCTCCCAAAGTGCTGGGATTACATGAGCCACTGTGCCTGGCCCATCAAAATCTTTTTAAACTAGATTTGAGAGCCCAAAGTGATTGAGATGAATAAGAAGGGAAGGGAGGGGAGAGGAGGGGAGGGGTGAGGAGGGGAGGGGTGAGGAGGGGAGGGGAGAGGAAAGGAAAGGAGGAAGAGAGAAAGGCAGGGAGGGAGGGAGGGAGGGAGGGAGGGAGGAAGGAAGGAAGGAAGGAAGGAAGGAAAAGATTAGCGTATTTCTTTCTTGCTACTACAAATCTGAGATCTCTGGTTGGTCCAAGGGTAGTGAGTTATTTCAATTGATTTCAATTGATTGTTCACAATTAGTTACAGACCAAACTCCTTGTTTTATTCTTTCCTTCTTCTCTCTACTACACTTGACTAACTTTTAAAAATAAGTCAATACAAATATTTGAGACCTCGAATGATTCTGAGATGGAATTGAGATTGTTGAAGTGCCTATGAAGATGCCCTTAGCAACAGGTGTCACCCGTCCCTGTCTCCGCCCATCCTTCACAGCCCACCTTGGTTTCTGCCACTGGAATTGCTCATCATTTCTTGAATGTGTCAGGATCTTTCACAGCCAACCATATCTCTGAGGCAGAAATCAGGTTTTCTGCCAAGAACAACCTGCCTTTTCCACCTGGAAAACTCCTACTTAACCTTCATGTGCCACTTCAAATGTCATCTTTCTAGAATGGGGCCTTCTTCCACTTGTGCAGGTGGAGTTTATTGCTTCATCTGTGTTCCCAGAGCACTTTGTACTATCTGTGCCAGCATTTACTGTGTTTGAACTGAGAATTCTCTTTGATGCATTGTCTGTCTGCTCCCTATCTCCAATGAGAATGTAAGTTCTCCTAAGACATGGACATGTATTATTCTTAACTGGGTAGGCTTTGCGAGTATTAATGCTTCTTTTTTTTTTTTTTTAATGGAGTCTCACTCTGTCACCCAGATTGGAGTGCAGTGTAGTGATCTTGGCTCACTGCAACGTCTGCCTCCTGGGTTCAAGAGATTCTCCTGCCTCCCAAGTAGCTGGGATTACAGGCATGCGCCACCATACCTGGCTGATTTATCTATTTTCTATAGAGATGGGGTTTTGCCATGTTGGCTAGGCTGGTCTTGAACCCCTGACCTCAGGCGATCTGCCTGCCTCGGCCTCCCAAATGCTAGGATTACAGGTGTAAGCCACCACACCCGGCTGGTATTAACACTTCTTGAATCCCTTACTACATGTTAGCTTTATCATAATCTAACAGAAAGTTCATAGAATTTAAATGAGGCAACTTCTGGGCTTAAATCATAACTCCATCTTTTTCTAGAAATTTCACTGTGAGAACATTTGGTCCCTGGCCTATAAAACAGTATCACACAGGCTGAGAGTAGTGGCTAACGCTTGTAATCCTAAGATTTTGGGAAGTCGAGGTGAGAGGATCACTTGAGCTCTGGAGTTTAAGGCCAGCCTGGACAACACAGTGAGACCTCATCTCTACAAAAAATAAATAAATAAATAAATGAGCCAAGCACGGTGGCATGCACCTGTGGTACCAGCTACTAGAGAGGCTCAGGTGCGAGATCACTTCAGCCCAGGAAGTTAAGGTTGCTATGATTGTACCACTGCACGCCTGCCTGAATGACAAAGTGAAACTGTCTCAAAAGAAAAAAAAAAAAAAACCATAAACACAACCAGCTCAAGGGGTACTTTTTGAGAACCGAGTGAGATTAAATGAGATGATACATGAATTTTGCCTTAAAAAGTCCTGCCATGAATATAACAATAAAAATGATGATAAAATGGCTCTAGCATCCACTCAGCCCCCATTCTATGCTGCGCATTGCCCTAGCCCCTTTACAACCCACGTTGTAAATATCATTTACCCTCCATCTTAACAACTAGGAACCAAGCCGACAGAGGACAAGTGAGCCAGCCAGTGCCACACAGCAATCACCCAGCAAAGCCAAGACTCAGACCCAGCTGGGGACTCTACCACACATACTCTATAATGTTCTCTTACATAGGTGTCTGATATTTTATCTGATCCTCACCAAAACTCTTCAATTTTCCTCATCTCACAGATGAAAACACTAAGTCTCAAATAAGTAACTCGCCCAAAATCACAGAGCTACGGAGTGAACAACTCAGACTGGGCCTCTGGAAAGTTTAGTGGATTTTATTGCCACTGTTTTGTGGCTGTCTCCAACAATCACTGATGGCTCTGAGTAAGGGAGAAGGAGGTGGTGAGTTGCAAAGTAGACACTCCACAGGGTTGAAAGGCTGAGACATGCCAAGACAGCGGCAGGCTTCTCTCTGCATGGATCTGCTTAGTAGAGCAGCAAGGGTTCCAGAAATAGAATCTCCCAGATTGGTATTCTAGCATGACTTGAGTTTCTTGGGATGTTGTCTCTGCTTAATCCTAGCTCATCTCAGAAGTAGGCACAGGCAACAGGGCCACCATGCTGGGAACAAGCATAAGAAGAGAGCCTGGTATGTATGAGTCTACCGCATGACGCTATTGCCAGGACAAATTTGGAAACGGAAACAAAAGGTTACGCATATGGAACCCACCCCCCCCCCCACACACACATCCTCCTCCTGGCTCTATGACAGTAGAAGATCCAAAGGAAAGAATTAGAGTGGGGTGAATTTCAAAAACTGTAGCCTTATAAAAGGAAACCAATTTTGAGCTAAAGGAAGGAATGAAAGGAATGTAAGGCTTTTTTTTCTCTTTTCTTTTTTTTTTTAAACGAGCTCAGAGTATCAAAAGGGTCCAGTGAAGAGCACGAAGATTTAGACTGGGCCTAGAGAAGACAGGATCAGGACAGGATGAGACAGAGGGGAGACTTACGTGTATTCTGTAAATGTCAGAGCCCATGGTGGTACCTACCCTCAAGAAGGAATAAGAGAAGGGAATATGAAAAGTGCTGATAGCAGGGATTAATTCAGAACAGTGACATGCATTAAAAAGTCCATTGGAGGCCAGGCATGGTGGTTCACGCCTATATTCCCAGCACTTTGGGAGGCTGAAGCAGAAGGATTGCTTGAGCCCAGGAGTTCAAGACCAGCCTGGGCAACATGGCAAAATCTCTATTAAAAAAACAAAAAAAAAATTAGATGAGCTAGGTGGTACACATCTGTAGTCCCAGCTACTAGGGAGGTGAAGGTGGGAGGATCGCTTGAACCCAGGAGTTTGTGGCTGCAGTGAGCTATGATAGCACCACTGTACTCTAGTCTGGACAACAGAGCAAGACCCTATCTCAAAAAAATGAAATAAAGAAAAAGTCCACTGGTTCCTCTGCATTGCTACACAGACAGTTCTGCTCCTTCAGAGGCAGACTTACACTTTTCAGTGATTCAGTCTTAAAATTAGATAGCAAGGCTCAAGCTGAGCAGGGCAACATCTAAAGGCCTATCATAAAGATTTTCTTAAGCAAAAAGAAACACTGTACGAAACTGCATTCACAATTTTCTAAGACTCCTGTCTCTCAGAATCCAGACTTTGCCCACACCGGAGCTTACATTTTCTCAAAGGTGTTAGCTGAAGGTGAGGTTTGAACAATGCGCTCCGGGAAAACACATACCAAGCAGAAGCAGCACATATATTAAAGCTGCCTGTTGGGTCTCTTTTCACAGAAAGAAAAGCTAAAATAAGGGCTCAGCCTTAAGATCTGTCACCAACCACGTATTGCACAGGAAGCAAGCTGGAACTGAGATTAAGATCTGTGACATGCTCTGCTACTTATAGACTAGGGTGCCTTGTTGGTGCTTAGAATGGGAATTGACTCACCCGTTAGTAGACCATATAGCCATCATGGCTACGCTTATTATTATCATCATTTAAAAACAAGGTCGGCCTTCAGGTGCAGTGCTTCGTCCCAAATATAATTCAAGAGAATAAAGTAGAGAATTTGAACAAGTCATTTCTAAAGACTATGTCCTGAAATCAACACAACAATTGGGACTTAGAAACCGGGATATTTATGCATAATATCCATGTATAGTCCCATAGAAGGATGGTTTAGGTTCTACTACATATTTTTTATCTTCTGAAGCTATGGATAAAGGGAAGGTTCCTGTGAGAACCCATAATCTCTTTGCCTTTGAACATACTTGCGAAATGCTAATACATGTGGATGCATGGCCTGTCATGATTATTCCAAAATAGATTTAGGGACTTCTGCATAATAGGCACAGCAGTTAGGAGCAGGCATTTCAGAGTTTAACATACTTAGATCTGAATAGCTTCTCTGCTAATTATTATGACCAGTCTCTTTATAAAAAACACACCTGACAAAACGTCCAAGGGGTGTTAAAGATCAAATGACATGTGTAAAACCCTCAGCAAAGTAAGAGCTCAGAAAATGGTGACTATTAGCATTAAACGGGTCATTAGAGGGTTTAGTCTGACTGTTACTGGTGAGGCCACACCGTTGGTAAGAGTTGAGAAACGAAACCAATTTTCATCACTTAGCTCAGTACTCTTTAGCTGGATTTTAGTCTCAAATTATTATTAAATGTCAGTTTGACCTTAATTAAAGCCTTGATCCAACAAGTTTGTAAGCAAGATATGCCTTCCCTGTTTTACCTGGTCTCATGCTGTAAAAACTTTCCTCGTGTTTACAGGCATTGCTTCTTGTTCATAATTAATGAGCGCATGGGACGGACTGATATCTTATTTCATCCATAATCATTTTCCTTCTGTACACAGAAGAGACTACCCAGTTTCCACCCAAGTTATTTGTTGACTATGTCTGATGGCTGGCTGAAGGATTGCTTGATGGCTGGAAGAAGGATTGCCGTATCTATAAGCAACCATGATCTTTGTATCTTGATATAAGCTTCTGTACAAAATTTTTGTTCACATCCTTAAAAGTGAAAACATATTTCAATAATGGTTAATCATTTAGCTAAAGGAGCATATAACCCTTTAGCAAATACAACTTAATTAAAAATCCATTTTATCTGAAAAGGAAGTTGTGTTATTTTAACCTATCAAGAGACTTTAATGGAGTAAGTGCTATATCAGAAGAGGACAAAAAGTACTTAATCAACATTAGCATTTATACATATCAGATTGTTTTCTCTAATGTTATTGTTACCTTTACTATAACCATATTTGTTTTCACCTGTACTTGGGGGAAAAAAAAACACAAATGCTATTTTCTTGAAAAAATCTATAAAGATTTCACTCCTCTCTAATTTCAAAAATTTACCTCAAAGAATTTTTAATTTTAAAATGTAAAGCTATTACAATTAATTTTCCTGGAATATATTTTGCAGTGGTGAAATGTTAAGACGCCTTCCTCTAACTCCTATTTGGAAATGAACACTATCCTGAGAATTCTTCTGCATAATTTGAAATGACCAGCAGAGGGCAGAGCTAAAAATTTGACACTAGAATCCCTGTGCATGAATGAGAAGAAATTTCCAAAATGAGGCTGAGGAGTTCTATTTTTGGCTGAAATTTAGCAGCTCGGTTGCTATATTTGCTGAGCTTAGAGACATGCCAAAAAGAAATGTCAACCTAACATTCTCTTCAGTGCAAATGGGGAAAATAAAAATCAACACTGCAATACAATAATTTAATGCAGTACAAATGCTAGAATTAACCAAAAACAAAGAACTGAAATAATGTGACATAAATAGTACCTTATTCATTTTATGCACACATATGAGGTGCAAGTAAATAACTTACAAATCAAATACTTGGGGATAAAGGTAGACAAAAATATCTGTAAAAATTAATCTGTGAAAAGTAATTTTATCTATATCTGTATGTGCATTACATAATAACTTCTTAATCTAGAATATAAACCTTACAGACCAGATTCTTGCAAAAGTTTTCCAAATTTTTGTAGGGTTGTTTGAAACTTTGATAAGTACAAAAATGGTTATTTTATTCTTCACATTCTGTAAGTTCAATGTTTTACAACCCCTTGTATTTCAAAAGTACATTTCAAAAAACGTGTTAATATATAAAAGAAGAAGCAAAAGGAAGAAAAACCCTGAGGTTTAGGCTTATGGGTACAGTATATATTGAATAAAATTACATTTAATATACAGAGATTTTTTTGTTTTTTGTTTTTTCGAGATGGAGTCTCGCTCTACCGCCCAGGCTGGAGTGCAGGGGCACGATCTTGGCTCACTGCAAGCTCCGCCTCCCGGGTTCACGCCATTCTCCTGCCTCAGCCTCCCGAGTAGCTGGGACTACAGGTGCCTGCCATCAGGCCCAGCTAAGTTTTTGTATTTTTAGGGGTTTCGCCGTGTTAGCCAGGTGGTCTCGATCTCCTGACCTTGTGATCCACCCGCCTCCGCCTCCCAAAGTGCTGGGGATTACAGGCGCGAGCCATTGTGCCCGGCCAATATACAGAGTTTTTATTCAGCAACATATCTGGGCATGAACATCTGCATTTTACATCTCAAGTTTTTTCAAATAGAGAAAAAGTTAAATAGAGAAAGTTCTTGTAAGAAATGAAAAGTGCTGTTAATTCCACCGAAAATTCTGTTAACCCCAACTGGAGACAAACTCAGCCTCAGTCTCTCTCTCTCTCCTTCTCTCTTTTTCTCTCTTTCTTTCTCTCCCTTTCTTTCTTTCTCTCTCTTTCTTCCTCTCTCTTTCTCTCTCTCTCTGTGTCTCTGTCTCTGTCTCTCTCACTCTGTCTCTCTGTGTGTCTCTCCATGTGTCTCTCCATCTCTCTTGGCTGAGCAGTTTCTCAGTTACACACAGGAAGTTAACCAAAGCCATAATGATCAATCCAGGGAAAATGTTTTGTTATTAAGGCTTAGCTCTGGCACAGCACCTCTCATGAGCAGAGCTGTATTGTAACTCTTGAGAATTCAAAGGTGAGTGAAATAAAAGACAAGAGCAGCTTCCATGGCAAAGTAGCAACTAATATTCACAGAACACACTTTCTAGAGCAAGACTTTCCCAAATCTGGCTTATCAAAAATTCATATTCCCAGAGCCCAGTCTCAGATCTAGTCAATCAGACTTTCCAGAAACAGAGTCCAAGAATTTGCATTTTATAAATATTCCCAGGTAGCACAGTAACACAGAATAGCATAAGATGAAGCTGCCGGCCTAGCCAGGAGGTAGCTAAAGGAGGTCCCTGTAGGTCATAAATAAGAGCTACAGTATCACCCTAGGGTAAAGCATCTCCAAGTGTAACAAGATTGGACTAGGTTTTTAAAAATCAGGGTCAGGTGCAATGGCTCACACCTGTATTCCTAGCACGTTGGGGGGCCCAGGTGGGAAGATTACTTGAGTCCAGGAGTTTGAGGCTGCAGTGAGCTATGATTGCTCCATTGCACTCCAGCATGGGTGACAGGGAGAAATCCTGTCTTTTAAAAAGAAAAAAAAAAAAAAAACTCTTTTGTGGAGAAGGAACCAAAGGGAGCAGAGTGGACCCACGGAGACTAATTAGGGGACTACTGCTAGAGACCAAGCTCTACACTAAGGTGACTTGGACTAGAGTGATGGCAACAGAAAGAGAAAATAGGCCAACAGATTGGCTATGGAGGGTGGAGAAACGGCACAAGATGTAGAGTCAGCCTTTGTGGGTTGGAATTCCATCTTCTGTCGCTTACAAAACAATCGACTCTGGGCAAGTTACCCTAAGTCTCAGTTTTCACATCAGAAAATGGAAGTCAGATTAACTGAG
Source organism: Trachypithecus francoisi (assembly GCF_009764315.1). Taxonomy (NCBI): domain Eukaryota; kingdom Metazoa; phylum Chordata; class Mammalia; order Primates; family Cercopithecidae; genus Trachypithecus; species Trachypithecus francoisi. Next base: position 8,335,900 of record NW_022681470.1, read on the forward strand.
TTATTTAAGACCAATTAATTGAAGTGATCATGTTAAGTACTTAGCACAGGGCTTGACCCTCAGTCAGTACTGAATGTCATGGCATGAAGAAACAAGAAATTAAAAGCCCCAATTTTCTATGACTCGTTCCTCCACTCCGGCCAACTAAACTGGAAAAAAATAAACAGACCCACTTCGATTCATTAATCTGCATTCACCATGGGGTCTAATTGCCCCGTCTTCCATCTTACCCTGAGGAGAACATCCTCCTCCATTAGTTCTTTACAGCTTATCTCCAAAATGAGTCTGAAATTCCCGTTCTATCAAGATTCCATTTTAAAGAACAGACCCTATAACAACTGTCAAGTGAATGGTACAAAAATGATACTAGATTGGTATTCACTCATATGGGGGTAAGTTCCTAAATAAACTCAAAACAGCCTATAAGGAAAGTGAATGTTTTCTTACTACATAGTAAATTAGGCACTCTACTCTTCACTATAGACTATTTAGTTTTATTTTTATTTTTTGAGACAAAGTCTCAGCTTACTGCAACATCCGCCTCCTGGGTTCAAGGGATTCTCCCCTCTCAGCCTCTCGAGTAGCTGGGACTAGAGTTGCACGCCACCACACCTGGCTAATTTTTTGTATTTTTAGTAGAGATGGGGTTTCACCATGTTGGCTAGCCTGGTCTTGAGCTCCTGACCTCAAGTGATCTGCCCACCTTGATCTCCCAAAGTGCTGGGATTACAGTGTGAGTCACTGCGTCTGGCCATACATTTTTTTTTTTTTTTTGAGACAGAGTCTCGCTCTGTCACCCAGGCTGGAGTGCAGTGGTGTGATCTCAGCTCACTGCAACCTCCACCTCCTGGGTTCAAGCAATTCTCCTGCCTCAGCCTCCCGAGTAGCTGGGACTACAGGCATGTACCACCAAGCCCGGCTAATTTTTTGTATTATTTTATTAGTAGACACGGGGTTTCACCATTTTAGCCAGGATGGTCTCAATCTCCTGACTTTGTGATCTGCCCCCCTTGGCCTCCCAAAGTGCAGGGATTATAGGTGTGAGCCACTGTGCCCGGCCATACTATTTTTTTAAAATCATTTTGAACGTGGCATATGTAGATCCCATCTTTCAGTTACACAATTGACACCCGGGAAGAAGAGTGATTATATGAACCAACAGACGTCACCCTCAAAGACCAGCTAATTGATGCATGAAGCTCAAAACCTGTCTCCTGAGCACCCCTGTTTGCAGGGGATTATGTCAAATGTTGTAGCATTCTAAGGTTCATAACGCAAGATTTCTGCCTCGACCCTTGGCCTGGCTTCGGCTGCCATCTATTTTGAATATGAAAATTGCCTCATTGTCCCAGCGCCCTCACTCACACCTGTGATTCCAGCACTTTGGGAGGCTGAGGCAGGAGGATCACTTGAGACCAGGAGTTCAAGACCAGCCTGTGCAACACAGCCAGAACCTGTCTCTACAAAATATATAAAAATTAGCAGAGTGTGGTGGTACATGCCTGTGGTCCTCACTACTCAACAGTCTGAAGCTGCAGTGTCATATAATTGTACCACTATACTCCAGTCTGGGTCACAGAGCCAGACCCTGTCTCAAAAAAAAAAAGAAAAGAAAAAGAAAACGAAAAACTGCCTCATTGTAGTAAAAACATTAGGTGCATTTCAAATACAATACTAAAGAAAAAGTTTTTCCCATATATATACACATACATATATATATACATATACATATATATACACACACATACATATGTATACACATACATATACACACACACACACTACCATGTACCCATGAAAATTAAAACATAAAGGGCAGTGGCGGCAGAGGTGGAGGAGGGAGGCCGGGACAAGATGCCAGTGCAGCCCCCAGCGGCAGCCTCCCAGCGGCACCGACAAGAAGTCAAGCGGCAAGGAGTGGCAGAATGCTGGGGACAAGGACAAAGAACAGGAGCTGTGTGAGGAGGATAAACAGCTTCGAGATGAACTGGAGATGCTCGTGGAACGACTAGGGGAGAAGGACACACCCCTGTATCAACCAGTGCTAGAGGAATTGCGAACGCAGATTTGTTTTTCTACACCTTCTATGACTTTGGTGCCCAAGCCTCTCAACTTCTGCATCCACACTATGGCAAACTGAAGGAAATCTTTGAGAACATGGCCCCTGGGGAGAATAAGCATTTTGCTGCTGCTATCATCTCTGTTTTGGCCATGGTCGTGAGTGGGGAGCGTGAGTGCCTCAAGTATCAGCCAGTATGTCAGGCATCTGGCAGGAGAAGTGGCTAAGGAGTGGCAGGAGCTGGATGATGCAGAGAAGGTCCAGCAGGAGCCACTGCTCACTCTGGTGAAGGAAATCATCCCCTACAACATGGCCCACAATGCAGAGCATGAGGCCTGCAACCTGCTTATGGAAATTGAGCAGGTAGACATGGTGGAGAAGGACATCAGTGACAACGCATACACAAAGGTCTGCCTTTATCTCACCAGTTGTGTGAATTACGTGCCTGAGTCTGAGAACTCAGCCCTACTGTGTTGTGCCCTGGGTGTGTTCTGGAAGTTTAGCTGCTTCCCTGAAGTCCTGAGATTGGCCTTGATGTTCAATGACCTGGAGATGGTAGAAGACATCTTCACATCCTGCAAGGATGTGGTAGTACAGAAACAGATGGCATTCATGCTAGGCCAGCATGGGGTGTTCCTGGAGCTGAGGGAAGATGTCAAGGAGTATGAGCACCTGGCAGAGATCATGTCCAGTGTACTGCTCAACAGCAACTTCTTGGCCTTAGCTCAGGAGCCGGACATCACGGAGCCCAAGGTGCCTGATGACATCTGCAAAACCCACCTAGAGAACAACAGGTTTGGGGGTAGTGGCTCTCAGATGGACTCTGCCCACATGAACCTGGCCTCCTCTTTTGTGAATGGCTTTGTGAATGCAGCTTTTGGTCAAGACAAGCTGCTAACAGATGATGGCAACAAATGGCTTTACAAGAACAAGGACCACGGAATGTTGAGTGCGGCTGCATCTCTGGGGATGATTCTGCTGTGGGATGTGGATAGTGGCTTCACCCAGACTGACAGGTACCTGTACTCCTGTGAGGACTACATTAAGTCAGGAGCTCTTCTTGCCTGTGGCACAGTGAACTCTGGGGTCCGGAATGAGTGTGGCCCTGCTCTGGGACTGCTCTCAGACTCTGTTCTCCACAAAGCAACACCATGAGACTTAGTTCCATCTTCGGTCTAAGCTTGGCCTATGCTGGCTCAAATCGTGAAGATGTCCTAACACTGCTGCTGCCTGTGATGGGAGATTCAAAGTCCAGCATGGAGGTGGCAGGTGTGACAGCTCTAGTCTCTGGAATGATGGCAGTGGGGTCCTGCAATGGAGATGTAACTTCCACTATCCTTCAGACCATCATGGAGAAGTCAGAGGCTGAGCTCAAAGACACTTACACTCGTTGGCTTCCTCTTGGACTGGGTCTCAATCACCTGGGGAAGGGAGAGGCCATCGAGGCAATCCTGGCTGCACTGGAGGTCGCGTCAGAGCCATTCCACAGTTTTGCCAACACACTGGCGGATGTGTGTGCATATGCAGGCTCTGGGAATGCACTGAAGGTGCAGCAGCTGCTCCACATTTGTAGTGAACATGTTGACTCCAAAAATGAGGAGGAAGACAAAGACAAGAAGATAAAGAAGGACAAGGACAAAAAGGAAACTCCTGCTTTCTTTCTGGGAAAGAGACATGGGAGCACATCAGGGAGTGGCTGTTCTGGGGACTGCTCTTATTGCTATGGGGGAGATTGTTGCGGAGATGGCACTACGAACCTCCGGCCACTTGCTGAGATATGGGGAACCTACACTCCGGAGAGATGTACCTTTAGCACTGGCCCTCATCTGTTTCAAATCCACGACTCGACATTCTGGATACCCTAAGCAAATTCTCTCATGATGCCGATCCAGAAATTTCCTATAACTCCATTTTTGCCATGGGCATGGTGGGCAGTGGTACCAATAATGCCCGTCTGGTTGTAATGTTGCACCAGTTAGCTCAATATCATGCCAAGGACCCCACCACCTCTTCATGATGTGCTTGGCACAAGGCCTGACACATTTAGGGAAGGGTACACTTACCCTCTGCCCCTACCACAGTGACTGGCAGCTTATGAGTCCAGTGGCCGTGGCTGGACTGTTCACTGTGCTTGTCTCTTTCCTGGATGTTCGAAACATTATTCTGGGCAAATCACACTATGTGTTATATGGGCTGGTGGCTGCCATGCAGCCCCGAATGCTGGTTACGTTTGATGAGGACCTGTGGCCATTGCCAGTGTCTGCCTGTGTGGACCAGGCAGTGGATGTGGTGGGCCAGGCTGGCAAGCCTAAGACCATCACAGGGATCCAGACACATACAATCTCAGTGTTGTTGACCCACGGGGAACGGGCAGAATTGGCCACTGAGGAATGTCTTCCTGTTACCCCTGTTCTGGAAGGTTTTGTTATCCTTCGGAAGAACCCCAATTATGATCTTTAAGTGACCACCAGGGGCTCTGAACTGCAGCTGATGTATCAGTGGGCCATGCATCCTGCTGCCCAGGGTGGACACGGCTACGGACTTCTGGGAGAATTGTTGCCTCCTGCTCTTTTGTTACTGAGTGAGATAAGGTTGTTCAATCAAGACCTTTATCCCCCTCACCAAAAAAATAAAAATAAAAATAAATAAATAAGAAAAAGTTTTCTCCACTTGTCCCATGACCCTGGGACCATGGCTCAGAAGTCCTCTTGTCCATCCATCTTCAGTAAATATAATCAAAATACAATTAATATTTACCAAAACATGAGGTAACTTTCAGATTCAAAATAGCTCAGTTGGTTATAGTCTTTAATCTCAGCTATATTTTGGCTTTGCACTAGCAGCTTTGTTTTTTTCAAAGACACCCTCTTTTCAGGCTCCTGCCTGGGTCAGTAGGAGCCTCAGTACAGCCTAACTAGGACCATGAGCAGCTCAATATCAGAAAACAGTGATGACAGTGAAGCCACCGTACTCCTACCTACAGGCTTAAACACAGGCCTCTTGCAACTTCAAAGCTACAGGGAGACTCTGATATATTTCTGATCTGCACCCAAAGCACATCCCATCAGTCTGTGAACTGTCCTCATCTCATGTAGCTACTTCCAAGTGAATCAGTGTTGCCAAGTTTTTCAACACACAGCATCATGGGAACTAAGTCTAAATTGCCTTAGAAATTGTGGCTTTGGGCCAGGCGCAGTGGCTCAAGCCTGTAATCCTAGCACTTTGGGAGGCCGAGACGGGCAGATCACGAGGTCAGGAGATCGAGACCATCCTGGCTAACACGGTGAAACCCCGTCTCTACTAAAAAATACAAAAAACTAGCCAAGCGAGGTGGCGGGCGCCTGTAGTCCCAGCTACTCGGGAGGCTGAGAATGGTGTGAACCCGGGAGGCGGAGCTTGCAGCGAGCTGAGATCCGGCCACTGCACTCCAGCCTGGGCGACAGAGTAAGACTCCATCTCAAAAAAAAAAAAAAAAAAGAAACTGTGGCTTAGAGCATCTGGTTCCCCAGGCCAAATGTCCCAACTCAACCACCCAACTTCTGAGGACTTTCCTCAGAAGCCCCATGTGAACCCTGCCCAACGTGCCACATAGACACATTCTCTCCTGTCCTAAGAGGAGACAGTGAAATCCAGTCTCAGCAACTATCCTGTCCCCTTCATTTCACTGCACAAAATGCAAACATAGGAGACACTTAAAACTCTTCTTTTCAAAGTTGTCATTTCACCATGGTATTTAAAGTACATGGCTGGGCATCGTGGCTCACGCGTGCAATCCCAGCACTTCGGGAGGCCACGGCGGGTGGATTACCTGAGGTCAGGAGTTCAAGACCATCCTGGCCAACATGGTGAAACCTCGTCTCTACTAAAAATACAAAAAAAGTAGCTGTGTGTGGTGGCAGGCACCTGTAATCCCAGCTACTCAGAAGGCTGAGGTAAGAGAATCACTAGAACCCTGGGGTGGAGTTTGCAGGGGTAGGAGTTTGCAGTGAGCCGAGATCGTGCCTTTGCACTCCAGCCTGGATGACAGAGTGAGACTCCATCTCAAAAATAATAAATAAAACACCGTCGTGTTATTTTTCACGCAGATTTCTCACGCAGATTACTCATGCTAAGCTCCACTGTTGTCTTAGGCTGTCTTCCATCTTTGAATCCCCTAGTATTTTCTTAAAAGTATCCCTTTGAATGCCTAGTATTTTCTTAAAAGTAAAATCTAAAAATGTCCAGGATTCTTCATAACACATAACACCTTCATAACACATTGACCTGACCCAGAAGTGAGGTAATTCGTTTATTAAAGAAATACTTGTTACCCAGCTACTTTAACGAATGCACAGGGCCATTAGCTACCAATAATATGAGGAAAGTTAGACTCTGTTTTAAATGAAAAACAATTTCCTTTTCTAATAGAAGGCAGTATGGCGTGGGGAAAAAGCAAATTGCCCTGAACAGCAGGAGACTGAGATCCTGGCTCTGTCAAATCTATTTTGGACAGAAAAGTCACTTCACCTTTTGAGCTCCAATGTCCTCACTTGCCAATTTAAGAGAACTGGGCTATATTAAATACTTGCTAAGGTCTTCTTCAGTTTTGATATTTTTATTATTCCCTCATAAAACAGCAAATTAGTCAAATGTGTACACTGTGCAGACATCTGGCTTGAAATAATTAAAACAGGAAAATTCTTCCCATATCCTGGGATAGGCTATGTTTGATAGTGGGAATCAGGAAATGCCATAAATCGAAAACTTCTGCTAAATGGAAGAGACTCCCCCCGCATCCACAGCATTTAACCTGGACATCAGCTGTTCTACATATAAAATCCTGTAAATATCATGAATTTAAAATACAAAGCACAGAAAGAGAAGTCACTCCCAGGAAAACAGCAGGCCCCGGCAGTCATTTTACACACTATATACCCAAAGGAGAAAACAGCTTTGTGTTTCAACCTGCATGGATCTGTGTTGTGGCAAGTTAGGGTCAGAGATAGCCAGAAATGCAAAAAAGCAATTGAAGGTTTTGTGCTGATAATGGAACTTCAAAGCAAGGAAGAAAATGAACATAATTTTCTTGTGCTTCAGTGCATTCTGCAAAAGGAAAATAAAAACTATCTCACCAGGCTTGTAATAAAGATTAATACAGTTAATAATTGTAAAGTGCTTAAAACAGAGCCTGGTACATAGAAAGCTTCAAGTGTTTTTAAATACTGAAAACAGTTTTGTTTTGTTTTGTTTTTTTAAGCACCAATACAAAAAAACTGACAATGACCTGAAAACTGGTTACATACTGGAATGGGAACCATGATTAGCAAATCATTCACATCTAGAGGAAGAAAGAAAGTAAGAGTACGCCAATGCAAGCACTCACCGTCACACAATCTTAGCTAGCAGACCACTCACCAGGCCACACCCTCCAGCAGTTTACCAACTAAAACCAAGTTATCTACCCAATAATACCTGTAGGCATCCTATCTGAACCCCCTTAGCCTGCAGACCTTGAGAATCTTGGCTGCCCTCCTTTCTGCCATTCACCCCCTCTGGTCTTCTGACTTTGTAGCCTACTCTTTAAACCACCGCTTTAGGCTGGTATCTTCAATTCCCACCCTCACTAACCTTCCGATGCATCTACCTGGGCAAAAAGCCCAAGTGAGGGGGCACAGAAGCTCTTGAGCTAATCATATACGTGCACTGACTTCACCTCCCATCTTCCCACCACACCCTACACCCCTGTCTCCAAACCTCAACCTGCTGAAATGTGGGCAGTGCTCTCAGCGCTCCAAATTCCTCTCTACAAGGGTATTATCAATAGCTTTCAGTCTTAATCTTGATCTCTTGGCAACACTGAATATCACTTAACACTCCTTCTTCCTTTTTAAAAAAAAAATATTTTTTTTCTCTTTATCATTCTCCTCGTATCTTTTTTCCCTCAATTGGGTAAGTATTTATCTATATGTCAGTCTCTTCTTGCTTTCCACTCTACAGGCACTTTCCAGAGCATAACGGCTTCGAGTATCATCTACACACTGAAGATTTATCAATCTCTCTCCTCCTAGGCTCTCTCTCCTGACCTCAGATACAAATAACTAATTGCCTTTTTGTATATATTTAAAGAGATGCCCTCAAATTCAGTAGGATTTTAATTGAATGAATCATCCCCGCAACCTGCTCCTCATTGTGAATTTTACATGCAGAGCGAATTGGATCACCCTGTACCCTAGTACTCAGACCAGAAACCTGGACATCCTCCTTGTCTCTGCCCGCTCCCTTACCTTTATTCGAGCAACCAAATCCTCAAGGCTTCTCATGTCTACCCTCTGAGGCAGTGCTTCTTAAAGTGTGGTCCCCAGACCAGACCGGCATCATGGGCAACACCTGGGAAGTTGTTAGAACTGCAACCGGCATCATGGGCAACACCTGGGAAGTTGTTAGAACTGCAACCGGCATCATGGGCAACACCTGGAAGTTGTTAGAACTGCAACCGGCATCATGGGCAACACCTGGAAGTTGTTAGAACTGCAACCGGCATCATGGGCAACACCTGGGAAGTTGTTAGAACTGCAACCGGCATCATGGGCAACACGTGGGAAGTTGTTAGAAATGCAAATGCTCTGATCCTAACTCAGACCAGCTGAGTCAGAAACTCGGGGGTGGGGCCAGCAATTTGTGTTTTAACAAGCCCATCGGGGGATTCCGACTGTTAGAGTTTGAGATTAGTAGAAGTAACAATATTAATCCAAGCATAATTAGAATCTGCCTTTTTTTATACCAAATTTCTTTCCCAAATATAAATGAGATTATTTTATTAATTAACTATTATGGTATTATGAAAAGAAAATTAAGATGTATGATTTGTTAAAGGAAAAGCTCTGATTCTTGCACTAGTGCAACTCCCTGGATACTTGGAAGTCTTTTAAAAGGGGGAAAAAATTGTCCATATGTGATTTTTTGTTTGTTTGTTTGTTTTGAGACAGAGTCTCACTCTCTTGCCCAGGCTGAAGTGCAGTGACACAATCTTGGCTCACTGCAACCACCAGCTCCCGGGTTCAAGCGATTCTCTTGCCTCAGCCTCCCAAGTAGCTGGGACTACAGGCATGCATCACCATGCCTGACTAATTTTTGTATTTTTTTTTTTTTTTTTTTTTTTAGTAGAGATGGTGTTTCACCAATTGGGCCAGGCTGGTCTTAAACTGCTGACCTCAAGTGATCTGCCTGCCTCGGCCTCCCAAAGTGCTAGGATTACAGCCATGAGCCACCGTGCTCCACCCACATGTAATACTTTTTAAAAATAAAAGGACTTTCTACTACCTAACTCCTTCATAGCTTCTTGAAGGCATTCTGTCTCTCCCGGATTGCTGCAACAGTTTCCTCAGTCTTCCAGCATCCTAACCACAAACACAGCACACCTCTCAGTGCACAATCCTCTAACACCCAGAATGCTCTCTCTAAAACATGCAACTGACCACATTATACTCCTACACCTAACGCCCTCCAGCGGCTCTCCGAGACAGGGTTCACTTCTTAAACGCTTCTTCCAGAAGTCTTCACAAATGGCCTCTGGGTCCCAGGCAGCATTTCTCCTTTCTTTTTTCTTTTCTTTCGTTTTTTTTTTTTTTTTTTTTTGAGATGGAGTCTTGCTCTGTCGCCCAGGCTGGAGTGCAGTGGTACAATCTCAGCTCACTGCAACCTCTTCCTCCCGGATTCAAGCAATTCTCCTGCCTCAGCGCACACAACTGCACCCAGCTAATTTTTGTATTTTTAGTACAGACAAGGTTTCACCATGTTGGCCAGGCTGGTCTCAAACTCCTGACCTCAAGCAATCCACCCCTTGGCCTCCCAAAGTGTTGGGATTACAGGTGTGAACTACCACCCCTGGCCACAGCACCCTTTGTTAAGACGTCTCTTCTGTCCCTCCTCCTCTACACTGGGCCTCCAGGTTCTGGGCATACTTGACCACTCAAAACCTCAAAACTCCTCTATCACCCTTTATCAACGACTATACCACTCGCTGTGTCTGTTCACCCAGTAGCCCCTTTCCACAGTCAGCTACACAAGAACAAGAAAAGGCTCTATATTTTTCATAGAAAAATTCCATAAATATTGTGTGACTGGCTGGTGACCATACATGGTTAGAGACAGAAAGAAAAGCTCACAGAATAAATTCACTAGCTGTATATTACATGAGTGTACAGCAGGGGCCAGCCAACCTCAGTCTGCCAGCCAAACGTGGCCAGCTGCTCCATTTTGTAATACAAAGTTGTATTAGGAAACACAGCCTTGCTTATTCATGGCATATCGTCCATTGCTGCTTTTACACCACAACACTGCAGCTGAGTAGTTGTGACAGGTACTGTAAAATATTTACTAAAGCCTAAAATATTTTCTATCTGGCCCTTTACAGAAAAATTTGCCAACCCCGATCTAGACAGTAAAGGTAATCACAGGAGAATAAATCTTCTTTCAGATTTCCAAAGTCCAGTACAAATTGAGAGGATCTAAAAAAAAAGAACAAAACACAAAACAAAACAAAAAAAAACTCTTTAAGCTCCTGAATTAAGTGACGTTTTCTCAGTATAGGATCGCTTCACTTTGCCATAGAGTCCCATCTTTTTTTTTTTTTTTTTTTTTGAGATGGAGTCTCACTTTGTCACCCAGGCTGGAGTGCAGTGGCACTGCAGTGTCCGCCTCTTGGGTTCAAGCGATTCTCCTACCTCAGCCTCCCTAGTAGCTAGGATTAGAGGCGCCCACACCATGCCCAGCTAATGTTTGTATTTTTAGTAGAGACGGGGTTTCACCATGTTGGTCAGGCTGGTCTCAAACTCCTGACCTCGTGCTCCACCTGCCTCGGCCTCCCAAAGTGCTGGGATTACAGGCGTGAGCCACCGCACGGGGCCGGATTCCCAATTTTATACTCCTTCTGGCTCTTGAGAAAAGGAAAAGGAGGTCAGAAGAAATACAAGTCACATCAATAGAACTAATTAATATTCAGTGCATCTACAGGAGAAGGACAAGAAAAGAAAATCATGACAGAAAAGTTGAGCTGAGTTACCCTTTTTAATAAAAGTCCATCATACAAATTCAAAATGAATTCTGAGTCACCCAACACTGTTTGCCAAACTGGTGATTAAAAAAAAAAAAGTACCAGTTGTGAAAGTCAAAATGGATATCTAAAACAGCATAATCCTCTTAAAGGAGGAAAAACCAATCAGGAAGAAAGTTTGTCATTGTCTTAAAAAGCGTGATTGCCATGAATGTGTTTTTTAAAAATCTATTTTTCTAAGTTTCAACTACCTTTACTGTTGGGAGGCATGCTAAAATCCAGGAAACTACTGACTGGCGCCATTTCCTCTGAGCTCAGAAAACTTCATGGTGAGGAGAATAACAATAATTACCATTACTACTTTTGCAACAATGTGCTTGAATTGAGCATTACAGGGGAAAAACATCACCCGTTTTGCCCTCTGAAATAAGATACATAAATGGCAACACATATTAGCAATTTATTAAATTATGTATTGGATCAGAAAAATAAAATAATCTCAAAATAGGCTTAAACATAATAATCTCCAACCGCACCTAAAAATACATATGCTTAAACGCATATGTATAAAAACTTGGATACTGATTACTACAGGATCCAGTCATACACACATTCACTGAGTAGTAACTGGGGACAAATTACCACAAATCAATTAAAAAAAAAAAGAAAAGAAACATGGCCAGGCACAGTGGCTCACGCCTGTAAACCAAGCACTTTGGGAGGCCAGGGTGGGCAGATCACCTGAGGTCAGGAGTTCAAGGCCCTCTGGCCAACATGGTAAAACCCCGTCTCTACCAAAAATACAAAAATTAGCTGTGCATGGTGACATGCACCTGTAGTCCCAGCTACGTGGAAGGCTGAGGCACGAGAATCGCTTGAACCCAGGAGGCGGAGGCTGCAGTGAGCCTAGATCGCACCACTGCACTCCAACTGGGTGACAGGGTGAGACTCCATCTCAAAAAAAAAAAAAAGAAGAAAAGAAAAGAAGCATGACAAAGTTCTTTCTAAAATGATAGAGTCCAGATAATTAATAATTTTAAAAATATATGTTAAAAGCCTTCTACTTCACACTGAACTATCTGACTACAAACACAGGGGACATAATTTGAGGGGACATAACTTGACCCACTATACAATCAATACTGTGGTAAGGAAAAGTTGCCCATCCAAGGCAATTTTTTTTCAAACCATATAACAAGTGCACAGCCTGCAAAGAAAGAAATCAAGTAGGAACTTCTTGATACATATCCACTTACTATATTCTTTATGAAATAAATCAACTTTGTAACTAAAAAGTAATATTGGATTGGAAAATCTCCCTCAGAGAAAACTTAGTAAGCAGATTTCTTCCTGTTTATATGTATTGACTGGTCCCATCAATGATTTTATCCCACAAGAAATTATCCAATCAAGAAAATAAAACGAACTCTTTGAAAGAGAAGAGCAATGTTGTGTAGCAAAACAATCTCCAGCCCTCTCTGGTTCCTCCCTGTCTTAGGAATTCTAGATGAAATGGAGGTCCCTATTCTTTGGTGAGGTGCTAGGGAAAGCAAAATGCTTTGTTCTTTCATGCCACATTGTCTGTCAAGTATGCCAGACACTTGCACATATACACACAGAGAGCTAAATAAGTACATCATATGTCAATATTCAAGTGTAATACTTCTACAGACTGACCTAGGGAAAGCACGGAGTCACTACGGAATGGTCATGAACTTAACACCAAGTGGGCACGACAGATTTCCCTTCACAATTTGCAGTTACCTCCCCATAGCTTTCCCTACTCTTTCCATTTCCCTTTCACTCATCCAGAAAGATATGGGGGCATGAGGGTTGGTGAAGGAATGTGGTAATTATAGCAGTAAAATTAAGTAAAATGAATTGAGAAAGGAGGATGGCAATAAGCCCAGAAGCAGAGATCCAATACAGAGTCAACTCCCAGACTAATTCCAGAACAGACCCATGTCCCATCCCTTCTCCCATCTTCTCCCTCTCCAAGTGTTTTCTTTTCTCTCTCTCTTTTTTTGTTATTGTCACTGTTTTTTGTTTCTTGGTGAGACAAGGTCTCACTCTATTGCCCAGGTTTAAGTGCAGTGGTGCAATCACAGTTCATTGAAGCCTCAACCTCCCAGGCTCAAGTGATCCTCCCACCTCAGCCTCTCCGACAGCTGGGACTACACGTGTGCACCACCACACCTGGCTAATTTTTTAAATTTTTTGTAAAGACAGAGTCTCTCTATGTGGCCCAGGCTGGTCTCATACTCCTGTGCTCAAGTGATCCTCCTGCCTCAGCCTCCCAAAATGCTGGGATTACAGGTGTGAGTCACCGCACCCAGCCCAAGTGTTTTCAAGATTATCAAATATAGGCAACCTTTGATCATTCAAGACAATTCAATGAATAGATTCTCCAGTTCCTCCTCACTGCAGTCATCATAGCTTTCCTACAGCTCTCTTCTTTACAAAATCAAGGCATATTTATTAAACAGTTATGCCTGATTCTGCAACAAGAACTTGAAGGACAATAATATTAAATACCAATCACTAATAATTACCTAGCATTTGTGATGTGCTAGACATTGTGCTAAATGCCTTATAAATTAATCTCGTTTAATCTTCAAAACAACTCCAGGGATTATTAGACATGAAAAATATTAATGTGACCTTGGGTAAATGTTCTCACCTCTTAAGTATGTGGAGGAGATGGGATAAGAATCGAGTCTAGAACTAGAGTCCGCTCCTAACTACTCTGGGGAGATCTGTCAGGTAAACACAAGGACACAGCATTATATTGTTCAAGGAACCTTCACACAATATTTAATTTGCATCCAGGGATTACAGGGTAAATAGCCAATTATAATATGTGTAACATATCCTTTGAGAGAGAAAATGCAGACTGAGATGGCTAAAGAAGATGTCTGGGAGGGAATGGCATCTAACTCTGAATAGCATCCTATGAGAAAGAGTGGAGCCTAACTGGGAAGTAACAGTGAAGAGCAGAAGTAGTGGTGTCCACAGAGCCCCAGAAGTGAGAGAAAACATGGACAATTAGGAAAATCAACAACACTTCAGCCTGACGCAAGAGTCTGGAAAGGAAAGTGGGTCAGGAGCGGTAGAAGTGGGAAAGTTTTGAAAGGCAGAAGGAAGACCATGGAGATCCAAAGAAGCTGGAGTTTATTCTGACAGAGAAACAACTAAACTGACAAGGCCAGGTGTGGTGTCTCATGCCTGTAATCCTGTCACTTTGGGAGGCCAAGGCAGTAGGCTCACTTGAGCCCAGGAGATCAAGACCAGCCTTGGCCACATAAGGACACCCTGTCTCTCTAAAAAAAAAAATTAAAAATAAAAAACTAGCTGGTCATGATGGCATGTGCCTGTAATCCCAGCTATTTGGGAGGCTGAGGTGGGAGGAACGCTTGAGCCCAGGAGGTTAAGGCAGGCAGTGAGCTGTGATCACATAACTGCACTCCAGCCTGTCTCAAAAAATAAAGTAAAACAACATGATCAGACATATATCACTAGATTTCTCAACCCTGGCACTACTGACATTTTGCACTGGGTAATTCTTTGTTGGGGGAAAGAGGGAGATGTCTTGTGCATTTGGAATGCTTGGCAGTGCCCCAGTCTCTACCTGCTAGAAGCCAGTTGCACCCCTCTCCCCACTGTGACAACCCCAAATGTCTTTGGACGTTGGCAAATGTCCTCTGTAGGGCAACATAACCCTGGATTGAGAACCACTAGACAAGACTGAGGAGACTGGACTGCAAACCAGTAACAGGCAAACCCAAGAAGCTAATGAAAAGGCCAATGTGATCATCGAAGCCAAGTGATGACGGAACCTGAAAGGTGATTTTCCCAATCCTCCCTCACACCGTGACCTTCTAATCCAGCCCTCCAAAATCATCTGGAGAGTATTCCACGTCCATCCCGAGCATAACCCGCTCCACTTCGGAAGCCCGTATCATCTCATCTACCCCTCTTCATCACAGACCCTGACAAACCTCCTTGGTATAGGCTTCACATGTCAAGGACTTTACCACATGGTCCTCTCTCTGCTTCTCAAGGCTGACTCTTCCTGTAATCCCGTCACTTTTGGAGGCCAAGTGGATTAGCAATATCAGTTCCCTTGCCCTTAAGGAATAGCCGCCGTAAAGTCCCAAATAATCACAAATTCTAGATGTCAAAAGAGAATGATTATTCTCTCTGAAACCTGTTTCCTCTTTAGTATTCTAAGTCTTTAGTAGAGTACCCCAGAAATGTGAACCAGAAACTCAAAGAAATCATCTACTCCACTGCCTCACATCCAATCAAATGGCAAGTCCTGTCAATTCTAAATCCTAAAGATTCCCTGTATCTGACTCTTTCCAACCCCACAGCCTCTGTTTCAGTTTAGACACTCTTCTGATCACCCAGATGCTAATTTTAGTTTTCTTTAATCCATTCTCCATCCTGCCACCAGAGTGATATTTTATAAATGCCAATCTGTTTATGGCTTAACTACTCAAAATTATTCAAAAGCACACCCAGGTTGTCTTTGTTTACATTCCTGGTCTCCTTTCTATTCATCATTCTCCCAATTTATACTCCAGAAATACTTAGGAACTGTGCTCACATGCACCCCCGTGCCTTTCTAAGTATTGCCCAGTATACTGACTTTTTTTTTTTTTTTTTTTTGAGACAGAGTCTCGCTCTGTTGCCCAGGCTGGAGTGCAGTGGTGTGATCTTGGCTCACTGCAACCTCCGCCTCCTGGGTTCAAGCGATTCTCCTGCCTCAGCCTCCTGAGCTGGGATTACAGGCATGTGCCAAGACACACAGCTAATTTTGTATGTTTAGAAGAGGCAGGGTTTCACCATGTTGGTCAGACTGATCTCAAACTCCTGACCTCAGGTGATCCACCCGCCTCAGCCTCCCAAAGTTCTGGGAATACAGGCATGTGAGCCACCATGCCCGACCTACAGACTTCTTTCATGGCTGCTCCCTGCAGCTAACTCCTACTCATTCCTCAAGTCTTGCCCCAGCTATTGTCTCCTGAGTTACCAAGGAGACCCAGTTACAAACCTTCCCCTTTGGTCCCTGTACTATAAATATCTCCACCTAGAGCCTAAACACGATTATGACCTGTGGTGAGAGCCAAAGGGTGTTGAACACTTACTATGTGCCTGTAGTGTGCAAAATGCTTTATTCGTATTTATACTTTCCTCTCACTCAGCAACTACTATATTTATTCCTCATTTTACCCAAGAAGAAGCAAACTTTGAGAAATCCAGGCATTTACCTAAGTTTGCACCATAGCTGAGAAATCCCAGACACTTTGACTATGGAGCCCACTTCATCCACTAAGCTCCAATAATTCATTTCCATGTGTTTATTTATTTAAAGTGGACCGTAAGCCAGTTCAGGATAGAAGCTTTCTTTTCATCTTTGTGTTCCCAGTAACAGGGCAGGGGGTTGGGTGGTAGGTGTCGGAAGGGAAAGGGGGAGCTGAGAAAAAAAAGTGGAAATCATGATTAAATATGAAGAACCCAATCTAAATTAGAAGACAAAGAATTTAAGAATTCCATGAAATGGCAAGAATGAACTGAAAAATAAAAAATACTGAGAATACAGGGGGAAAAGTTAGGTTTCTTCACCCAAAAAAGAAAATAAGAGGCAGTCAAAAACTTCATCGTGCTGGATGGGAGTTCTCTGTATAAGAAAAGGATAAACCAAATGTAAACTAAACTAAATATGGGATACTTTTGAGCAAGTGATTGTTTACTCAAAACATAGACTTCAGCCAGGTGCGGTGGCTCATGCCTGTACTCCCAGCATTTTGGAAGGCTGAGGCAGGTGGATCTCTTGGGGTCACCAGTAAGAGACCAGCCTGGCCAACATGGTGAAACCCTGTTTCTACTAAAAATACAAAAAATTAGCCGGGCGTGGTAGTATCCGCCTGTAATCCCAGCTACTCAGTAGGGTGAGGCAGGAGAATTGCTTGAACCCAGGAGGCGAAGGTTTCAGGGAGCCAAGAGGGCACTATTGCACTGTAGCCTGGGTGAGTGAGTGAGACTCTGTCTCAAAAATAAATAAATAAACAACACACACACACACACACACACACACACAAATCTCTTGAACTTAACCCAGGGAAATCCTTGTTCAAATGGCCTGGGGGTTGTGATATTGGAATACTGAAAAGGAAACAAAATCAGAATATGCTATCTGCCTCTGCAGTGCAACAGTTACACAGCATCCATATGTCTTCCAACTTATAGATAAACTATTAACCTTAAAAGTACACCCTAAACATAAAAGTGTATCTGGTAGAAGCTGGGAGGTAGACAGGGCTCAGACTAAATGAAGGGGAAAGTGGAGACACGAATAATGTGACTATTACATGGTGGGTGGGGTGGCAAGAGATACGATCTGAATTTGATGAAACAATGGCAAAAATCATAAGCATATTATTTAAAATTCAAAGAAGTGTTATGAAAGAGAAACTCGAAATAGCAATATAAATTATATCAGAAGGAAGAGGGAGAGACAAGGAGCTACATTCTCACAAGTGACCGCCAGAAGGCAAGAGCAGTGTCAATAACAGTGGCTAGGGCATGTTGTCTCACACCTATAATCCCAGCACTTTGGGAGGCTAAGGTGGGCGGATCACTTGAGGTCAGGAGTTCAAGACCAGCTTGGGCAATGTGGCCAAACCCGATCCCTACTAAAAATACAAAAATTAGCTGGCCATCGTGCTATGTGCCTGTAGTCCCAGCCACTCAGGAGACTGAGATAGGAGAATCACATGAACCTGGGAGGCAGAGGTTGCAGTGAGCCGAGATCATGCCCCTGTACTCCAGCCTGGGTGACAGAGACTCCATCTCAAAAACAAAACAAAAAAGGCATCAGCAGGCATTAACATACAGCAAGTCCACACAGCTTATGTAAATTTTGGTAAACAAAATAATCAGATAAAATAACTGTTAAAGTTGGTCTGAAAAAATTAAGTATCATTTTAATACCACCTTTAAAATACAAACAACTTTGAGAGTTGATACGGTATACAATGTTTCAAAAATAAATATACAGCAAAAAATATATATGTGTGTATATATTTTCTTAGAGCTGAAAGACGTGGCAAGCTTTTTGTTGCTTCTCAGGAAATGATCTGTGTGGGCTTGGCTAAATAGCATCAAAATGTTTTTCCTGCTCTGGAAAAAAAAAAAAAATGAATTCAAGGCCAGGCTAGGTGGCTCACACCTATAATCTCTGCACTTTGGAAGACCAAGGCAGGTGGATCACCTGAGGTCAGGAGTTCAAGACCAGCCTGGCCAACATGGTGAAACCCCATCTCTACTAAAAATACAAAAATTAGCTGGGTGTGGTGGCACATGCCTATAATCCCAGCTACTCAGGAGGCTGAGGTAGGAGAATCCCTTAAACCCAAGAGGCGGAGGTTGCAGTAAGCCAAGATCGTACCACTGTACTCCAGCCTGGGCAGCAGGGTGAGACCCTGTCTCAAGAAAGAAAAAAAAATAATGATTTCAAATGCAAATAATAATTTGTTTGTCCACTTAAGTCTTCTTTTTGTCTATGGTGACAATGAGTAGAATGTATTTCATTAGTTTTCTAGGACTGGCTGCTATTGGTTTTGATTAATTACTTCATCTTTCAACAGGTTCAAAAATCTTGTTTCTTGGGTTTCTTTGTAACCCGAATTTTTATGTCTTCCTTGTCTTTAATTTTAGCTTCACTCACACATTCATCCAAACCGATGTCCATTTACATATGTATCAAAGAGCTCTTGCCCATCTGGTGAGCATGGGATCACCACATGTTTGGCAAAATCAGCAGATCTGCCAAACCCAAACAAGTCCAGCAACCAAAAACATGCATCCAAAAATATCCTGCTAGGCAGACGTTTAAACATAAGCTCATGAAGGATTAAGTAGATTTAGAACCACCTACACCTGCAAAAATGCCTGGGTCAAGTAAACTTGCTTAACTCTTGGTGATGTAAGCGGATCATATAATATCTGCCACAGTTAGGATTAAAGAAATCCTAGAAGAGCTTGTTAATGAATAATCAACAATTATGTAAGATAAGTGTGGTTGGCTGGAAAACATGCATATGACCCAGAAAAAGGGACGTCATTTTGAAAAAGGTATGAGAGAGATGACTAAAATAGGTTCCAAATAAACAAAGAAGCCTAGCCTCAGACCACTGAAATATACCATCATCTATAAGTCAACAATACAATCTGCCAAGTAGCAAGCATTAGTATTATCCCTGTTTTCTCTTGCTAGCAGTTCTATCCTTCCGTCCTCCTCCCAAAATGGAGCTGTCTTCTCTACTTCATGAATGGCATAACCATCCACCCAGCTACTTCAAACCAAGAAGTCATCCTTGATTTCCTTGTGTTCTCTTGCTGCCATGTCTACCCCACCAAAAGTCCCATCAGCCATACCTCCAGAATCCACACCAACCTACTAACTGGTCTTCATCTCCCCTGTCACCATCCTGCCCCAAGTTACTGCCACCGTCTAGAACTAAACTACTGCGATATCCCACCTGCCTTCCTGCTTCTACTTCTGCACCTGCCTACACCCAAACATTCAAAGAGCAGGCTGGGGGCCGGGCATGGTGGCTCACGCCTATAATCCTAGCACTTTGGGAGGCCAAGGCGGGAGGACTGCTCGACCCCAGGAGTTCAAGACCAACTTGGGACAACACAGTGAGACCCTGTCTATAACAACAACTTAAAAAATTAGCTGGGCACAGTGGCTCATGCCTGTAGTCCCAGCTACTCGGAAGGGTGAGGTGGAAGGATCGCTTGAGCCCAGGAGGTCAAGACTGCAGTGAGCTGTGATTGCACTACTGCTCTCCAATCTGGGCAACAGAGTGAGACCCTGTCTCAAAAACAACCACCACCACAACAAACAAACCAAGACCAGCCCAGGTGATCCACAAAAGAATATTATAAGACAAATACGTTCTTCCCCTGCATAAAGCCTCCCAAAAGCTCCCATTAAAAAAAAAAAAAAAAAAAAAGCCAGGTGTGGTGGCTCACGCCTATAATTCTAGCACTTTGGGAGGCCAAGGTAGCAGATCACTTGAGGTCAGGAGTTCAAAACCAGCCTGGTCAACATGGTGAAACCCTGTCTCTACTAAAAATACTAAAATTAGCCAGAAATTGCTTGAACCCAGGAGGCAGAGGATGCAGTGAGCCAAGATCATGCCTCTGATCAGCAAGACTATCTCAAAAAAAAAAAAAGCCATATTCCTTCCATGGCTTTTCAGACCCTACCTATGCTATGGCCTGAGCCCTTGCTGTCCTCATCTCTTGAATCTCCAGCTTCCTCTGAGTCATGCTTGTGCTCCTCCAATGCCCTTTGGACTTGTCCTGGGAGCTGCCTGGAATGGCCTTCCCACAGACCTCATCTCACAGGGCTCCCCTCTGCGCTCATCCTACCCCATGCCACTCACTCCATCCTGTTAGTCCTGTTTTCCTTCATATCACTTATTAGAATCTGAGAGCAATTCATTAGCCTACGCATTTTTACAAAATCTGTCTCTCTCCCTTTTGAATAGGACACACATTGCAACAGAACACATTCTCTCGCTCACTAACACATCCCCAGACACTAAAACACTACCTGCCTTCTAGAATGAATATATTTGGTAAAAATCTGTGAATGAATTAACAGGATCACTCAAAGCCATCTTTGTCTTTTAAAGTTCTTGACATCTTAGTCATGTTAAAAGGTAAGACAAAATGTGCAATTGTTTTTCATACTTTCTACAGCACCCGATAAAGCAAAATGTTAGGCCCTAAAACAGTATAAAATAACATAAAACAAAATCCGAAGGGTTGAGTCAAGTAGGCTAATACATAAACTACATCAGTGAAGAGCCTCAAACTGAAGATCTTTATTGCTGTAATTGCACAGGTAAGTGCAGAGATGAGAAGGGAGAGGAGTGGGAGGTGGGAGAGAGGATCCCATTAGGGAAGGGAACAAAGTGGGCAGGTGGGGAGGTAGGAAGGGTGCCGGTTATGACCTTATTCCCACAGCATGTTCTGTCTCGAAGGGCAACTGATCTCAAGAGGACTGTTAGTTAGAAATGTTCCCAACAGCTATTTTCTGGAAATCAGCAGAGAGACTAATTATCGGAAATTTCTCTCCCCATAGATAAGCACATTTTTCCCCATCCCTCATTGACACCCCAGTCCTCAGAACCCCCTGTATCATTATATCGTCACCCTCTCCGGGTTTTCAAGAAACTCCTTGACTACGCATCCAATAAACGCATAGTTCTGTTGCTGAGCTGCTATTTAAGTATAGGGCATAACATTTCATACAAGAGTATCTTCAGTTTTTTTCTTTGTTTTGTGTTCATTTTGAAGGGGGAGTAGAGAGGTCCTACAGAGCCAGTGAATAAAGGAAGACAAAATGCAATCCCATCAAGTTGAAGGAAAGAAATTCCCGATTCTGAGGAAAGCCTTCACACGACATTAAGGCATTGTATTCCTTTGTTGTTTGTTTTTCACACTCGATGCCACACCCAGCTGCCCTCCAAAATAAGATGACGGGGAAGAGTTACTAGTCTCTAACACAAGGATGGAGTGAGGTGAGTATAAGAGACAACCAGGTTAGTCGATTAAAAAAAGAGAGAGAGAGAGAGAAAGAAACAGGATTACCCCCTGTTTATTCAATTTTACATTTATTGACTGGCAAGACTGTTCACTTCTGGGCTTTAAGGGAGGAAAATGTCGTTAACTTGGGAACAGTTTGAATCAAAAGCAAGTGCTAGACACGGCCAGTGTTTGCCTTTGCCTGCACTATACTAATTATAGTTCCAACTTGCCAAATCAATATATCTTCTAGAACTGAGTTCTATAACATTTAACACACCATCATTCTAGCATTCTGCCTCTACAATAACACAGACCTCTCATAGAAGAGAAGGGAGGAAAACATTTAAATTACACAATTTTTCCCATAAGAGAAAAAGATCTACCTAGTAGTGATTAGCCGCAATGTCATTTTTAAAAATTGCAGCAGGAAAACTGCAAACAAATCTCAGGAAGGAAACTTCCCAAGTCACACACAGCACAACATGGGGAATTTTCTTTCAAATGGGAAGCATCAAGAATCAAGAAGACCCCCGAATATTTTGTGTGATTTATTTCCCTAATACTAAAGGAAGATTGAGGAAGACTGCAGGCTGTAATGGGTAAAGAAGAGGAAGCAAAGTGAACAGATATAGACACTGTATTATTTATTATCGTATCTTGACCTTAGCCAGGGCTCATTTTCATTGTCTTTAAAACTCATCATTATTTGCCGGGCGCGGTGGCTCAAGCCTGTAATCCCAGCACTTTGGGAGGCCGAGACGGGCGGATCACGAGGTCAGGAGATCGAGACCATCCTGGCTAACACGGTGAAACCTCGTCTCTACTAAAAAGAATACAAAAAACTAGCCGGGCGAGATAGCGGGTGCCTGTAGTCCCAGCTACTCCGGAGGCTGAGGCAGGAGAATGGCGTAAACCCGGGAGGCGGAGCTTGCAGTGAGCTGAGATCCGGCCACTGCACTCCAGCCTGGGCGGCAGAGCAAGACTAAAAAAAAAAAAAAAAAAAAACTCATCATTATTTCATTCCTATATATTGAAGAAGGCTAAGAGAGCACCGTTGGCAGTAACAAAACAAAGTAAATAACCCATATGATGAAAAACCATAGCCGGACGCAGTGGCTCACGCCTGTAATCCCAGCAGTTTGGCAGGCTGAGGAGGGTGGATCATAAGGTCAGGAATTCGAGAACAGCCTGACCAACATGGTGAAACTCCATCTCTACTAAAAATACAAAAATTAGCCGGGCATGGTGGTGCACATCTGTAATCCCAGCTACTCAGGAGGCTGAGGCAGGAGAATTGCTTGAACTTGGGAGGCAGAGGTTGCAGTGAGCCAAGATAGCGCCACTGCACTCCAGCTTGGGCAACAAAGTGAGGCTCCATCTCAAAAAAAAAAAGAAAAAAAAAAAGAGTAAAAGAAAAAGAAAAACCATTATCCTCAAATAAAAATCCTGGGCTCTGCACAAGTGGGCCAATCTTCAATTTAGCTATGAGAATTTCATACGTGAAAATTCTTACACATCTGGGTTTGAGAGGTACTCATCCTAACCAATGCCGCACATCTACCACATACCTGAGAATGACTGGCAATACTCTGTCTCGACAATGAGAATCCAGCTGTGCTCATATTCGTGCTGTAAATATGCCTGGTGAATTACTGTTCTACACTATGAACCCTCTTGGTGAATGGGAGCTGGGGATGAAGCAGACGATGCTGCTTCCAGTCCATACTTCACACATACATGAGTTAGGAACGCACCGAAATAGCATTGTGGGGTCCATGGAAACCTCCGGCCCGCTGGGAGGAATAGCCGTGCCCAGTGCAGCTGCTTCTGAAGCAATGCCTATGACCAGCAAAGTCATAAATACTGACTTACAGCCACTTTAGGATCATCGCTGATTCCACAGTCTTGAAGCGGTATTTGTACCTCATGTTCACAGCGGCATTATTCACTCATTATGAACCCATATTCATAGCAGCATTATAGCAAAAGGTGGAAACAAGCCAAGTGTCCATGGATGGATGAGTGGAGAAACAAAATGTGACATATACCTACAATGAAATATTATTCAGCCTTAAAAAGGAAGGGAATTCTGACACATGCTCCAACATGGATGAATCTCAAAGACATGAGGCTAAGTGAAATAAGCCAGCCACAGAAAGGAAAAATACTGCATGATTCCACTTATATGAGCTGCCTAGCGTAGTCAGATTCATAGAGATAGAAGGAGAATGGTGGTTGCTAGGGGCTTGGGGAAAGAGGAGAATGGGGAGTTATTGTTTAATGGGTACAGGGTTTATTTTGGATGATTAAAAAGAGTTCTAAAGATGGATGGTGGTGGTGGATGCACAACCACATCAATGGATTTGATGCCGCTAAACGGTACATTTAAAAATGGTTACTATGGTAAATTTTACGTTATCCGTATTTTACCACAATTAAAAATAATTTAGAAATCAATTTTTAAAATCATCGCTGATTAAAGCAGGCTAGAGAACTCCTGAGTGACCATCTGTTAAGAAAAGGAGGTTTGGCAAAGGTACTTAATACTCTAGTTTTTTTTTTTTTTAGTGTACAAACAGACATACCGAGCTGTTGAGCAGCTAAGGAAAAAAAATGCCTGCATCACATGTTGTTTTTAAATTATAGGGTGACTGGGCAGACACACATTGTAGTTGCTATTTCAACAGCAAATCTGCCTCACAGGCAGAAGTGAATTCTCCTACTTACATCAAACGAAGCTGCATTGGTCTGGGCATTCTGATTACACGGTTCCCTGAAGCAATCACTAAAAGGAAGGAGAAGACCCATGGCAATGATCCGTGAGCAAAACTTCTCTGCTTCTTCTGGAGGCCCGTTCTCCTGCTGGCTGAACAGCTTCTCCAACAGTGTTCGCCCTGCAGATGAAACACAATCATTAAGAGGGAGCACTGCCGATCACCTGGCTCTGAACTCGCCAGGGGACAGCGGCTGGGTAAACACTGCCAGGGAGCAACACCGTTTCCAAGGCTACTGACAGAAAGGAGCCTCTCAAGCTAGGAGAAAGCTCTGTAGTCTGAGGCCAGAGTTGCCACATAAAACAACTGCAGAACTGCTTTGCTCTCTCATCCCCCTAAATACCTCCTGCCTCAAAAGAGAACAGGCCAAGTTATGGGCTATACAGTTTCCATCTAAGATTCTTAATTCAGATAAGGTCTTGCTATGTTGCTCAGGCTGGCCTTGAACTCTTGGGCTCAAGCAATTCTCCCACCTAAGCCTCCTGAGTGGCTAGATTTATAGGTGTGAGCCACCACAACCAGCTGGTTTTTTTTTTCTTTAATAGAGATGAAGTCTCACTATGTTGCCAAAGCTTACCTCAAACTCCTGGGCTCAAGCCATCGTCCTGCCTCAGCCTCCCAAGTAGCTAGAGCTACTGGCACATACCACCTCACTCAGCTCCCTTTTGGATTTAATTGGTAAATCCAATTTTGGATTTAAATTTGGATCCAAAGCCAGACACAGTGGCTCACGCCTGTAATCCCAGCACTTAGGGAGGCCGAGGTGGGTGGATCATCTGAGGTTAGGAGTTCAAGACCAGCCTGGCCAACATGGCAAAACCCCGTCTCCACTAAAAATACAAAAAAATAGCCAGGCGTGGTGGCAGGCACCTGTAATCCCAGCTACTCCGGAGGCTGAGGCAGGAGAATCGCTTGAACCTCGGTGGCGGAGGTTACAGTGAGCTGAGATCGCACTATTGCACTCTAGCCTGGGAAACAAGAGCGAAACTCCATCTCAGATAAATAAATAAATAAATAACCAGGCGTGGTGGCGGGTGTCTATAATCCCAGCTACTCAGAAGGCTGAGACAGGAGAATCGCTTGAAACCAGGAGGTAGAGATTGCAGTGAGCCGAGATCACGCCATTGCGCTCCAGCCTGGGCAACAAGAGTGAACCTCTGTCTCAAAAAATAATAAATAAATAAATAAATAAATAAATATTGGATATAAAGGCTAAACCCCTTGAATTTAATTACAGATGGCTCTCGAAGGAAGCAGTTCGTAACCCAGCGTGCCGCCATTTAGACTCGGAAACATCAGTGACTGACATTCACAGTGTCCATCATGACGGGGACAGAGAATGAAGAGGCAAAGAGGCAGGAGGCAAAGGCACCAACCCACAAGAAGTGAAGAGAGCTGGCCAACAAAATAAAAATAAGTCACCCAGAAAAGAGATAAAAATTCACACTTCTCTCAGAGGCTCCTCAGAAATATAACACTAGCATAGGTCTGAACTTAAGGACTTTTTTTTTTTTTTTTACTATTTCCCTAAAGAAAGGCAAGAGAGGCATAATAAGAAGACACTGGGCCGGGTGCAGTGGCTCACGCCTGTAATCCCAGCACTTTGGGAGGCCAAGGCAGGCAGATCACGAGGTCAGGAGATCGAGACCATCCTGGCTAACACGGTGAAACCCTGTCTCTACTAAAAATCAAAAAAAAAAAAAAACAAAAAAATTAGCCGGGCGAGGTGGCGGGCGCCTGTAGTCCCAGCTACTCGGGAGGCTGAGGCAGGAGAATCACTTGAACCCGGGAGGCGGAGCTTGCAGTGGGCCGAGATTGTGCCACTGCACTCCAGCCTGGTGACAGAGCGAGACTCTGTCTCAAAAATAAATAAATAAATAAATAAATAAGACACTGGCTGAGGATCCTAGAGGGCCCGGGTCCACCTAGCCCACGGGTTCTCAATCTTGGCTGAAACTGAGGATCACCTGGGAGAACAGAATTGCTGGAAGCAGGGCTCAGGCATCAGTTTTCTACAGGTCGTCAGTTGGTTCTAATGTTAGCGAGAGTGCAGAGTCATAGCTATGGGCCTTAATTTATTTCTGACACTTTTTTTTTGAGATAGACTCTCGCTCTGTCACTCGTGCAGTGGCATGGTCTGGCTCACTGCAACCTTCGCCTCCCCGGTTCAAGCGATTCTCCTGCCTCAGCCTCCCAAGTAGCTGGGACTACAGGCATGCACCACCACGCCCAGCTAATTTTTTTGTATTTTTAGTAGAGATGAGGTTTCACCATGTTGGTCAGGCTGGTCTTGAACTCCTGACCTCAAATGATCCGCCCGCCTTGCCTCCCAAATTGCTGGGATGACAGGCGTGAAATACCGTGCCTGGCCTAGCTCTTTAATTTCAAACATTTCTGTAGCTTGTTTTGCATTCATAAACTTTCATCAGAGGAAATGGAAAATCTCTAGGGTCCCTTCCGGGGTCACAATTGCTCCTCCTTCTAATCAGCAGATTCTTTCTTCAAATTTAGATCAACTGTTATCCAGAAAAGTCTTCAGTAATCCCCTTCCATGCTCTTTTGGAACCCCTCATAATTTCTTTGGGTAATTAATTATTTTATCTAATTGGTTCTGCAATCATTTGCTTAAAGCTGACCTTCCTCACTGAAATGTAAACTTGCTGATGACCAGCATCTATCTTGCAAACTTGACCACTTGCACATAAAAAGCATCAATAAATATTTTCAGGATTTCTGAATAAACACAGTGCTATGATCCTGTGACAGATTCATTCATATAGCCAGAATTGGAAATGATTTATCAGTCTATACCATCAAACTTTTTATGTAAAGGGTTTTAGGCTTTATGAGCCTATGTAAAGTATTTTAGGCTTTATGAGCCATGTAAGGTCTCTGTCACATATTTTTCACTGGTTTAATTTTGTTTCGAGCAACTTTGAACATGTAAAAACCATTCTTAGCTCTGGGCTTTGCAAAACCAGGCCAAGTCTATACTTCAGTTACAATAACTACATTTCAAATGTATAAATGTTCAATTCTATCAGGATACTAGTCATGCAATTGTTATGCCTCTTCCTATTTCTGTCTATAAAACAAATCTCAAAAGCTGCCTTTGATATTTCGAGTGACAAAGCAGGACACAAGAGGTCTCTCTATTTTCTCCATTTCTTCTAGTCATTAGAGAACATTCTTTGGTCTCCCAGGATTTTTTTGAGGGGAATAAAAAAGTTTTCCCCTACAGGACTTCAGTTTGCCTGCATCTAACTGGAACTAAATATCTAGGAAATAGCATCCCTCAATTCTCAAGTGATTAATTATTATAACAGTATATTGTTGTATTCATCTTACCGAATTACTGGAAATAGCCCTAAAACTAATTCTTTCCTACCACTCAGATAATGTATTTGACAAAAAATAAGGGCATCAGGATCTTGCATGTGTGTGACTGAGAGTAAATGTGTATGTGTATATCAAGCCAAAAATTATCAAGAGTTCCAGAACAGTGTGGAAGAGAGAGAATGATGACCTGTTGGAACTCCACTTCCAAGAAAGCACATGCCCCGAAATCCTTAATGAAGGGTGTCTCTATCACAACCCTATCAAAATCCTGGGCCTGGTATTCCGTGTTTAGGGGTAGTGGGGAAAATTATCCCGTGCTTTTAGCAGCATCCCTGGCCATTACTACTGGATGGCAGTAGCACAGCCACTTGCCCCCAGCTGTAACAGCCAAAAATGTCTCCAGACATTGCCAAATGTCTCCTGGGGCAGGGGGAAAAATAACCCCAGGCTGAGAACCCCACGCCTAACCTCTCTCTAAAGAAACTTCACCTCCTTCCTTAGTGATAACTTGGCTTCTGCTTGAGGATCTTTGAGGATCTCCTCGCCCTGCAATCGTCTCAGGTGGAGGCATTTTTTTTTTTTTTTTTTTTGAGATGGAGTCTTGCCCTGTTGCCCAGGCTGGAGTGCAGTGGTGAGATCTCGGCTCACTGCAACCTCCGTCTCCCGGGTTCAAGCGATTCTCCTGCCTCAGCCTCCTGAGTAGCTGAAATTACAGGCACGTGCCACCACACCTGGCTAATTCTTTGTATCTTTAGTAGAGATGAGGTTTCACCATGTTGGCCAGGCTGGTCTCAAATTCCTGACCTTGTGATCCACCCACCTCAGCCTCCCAAAGTGCTGGGACTATAGGTGTGAGCCACTACGCCTGGCCAGGTGGAGGCATTTTAAGTCAAATCCCTCACATTTGAGGGACAAAATGTGGGAAACCTCCTTGTTCCCCATGAACAATTCCAGATGATTTCTTCTCCTCCAAAACCATGAGCTTTTCTGAAAATTCCTGCCACTGGCTAGACTCTACTATCCCTCCTCCTTTCTGCCATCCACTAACCTCTAGTTATTCCCTCCCCTCGTCACTCACCAAATAACTCACCTCCTTGCCCCACGTTCCACCTCTACTCCTATCATTCTTAGTGATTTGGACATCCACATGGAGAGCAAACCTGCGTTCAGGAGGATACCTCGCCCGAGACCTTGAGCCCCTTGCCTCCAGCTAACATTTTCTTCACCACAAAATAGCCACCCATTCCCATCTCACAGCCTCAAACCGGCCACTATCAGGAACTGTACCACTTCCGGAAGATCAATTCCAAAGTTTACTCCAAACTCTCCAGTGGCTTCCCATTGCCCTCAGAGTAAAATCAGATCCCTCACTGTGGAGCCCTGATAGGTAAGTTAGCAACAACGAGGAACGGGGTCCCAGGTGGGGGAGAACAATTGTTCTGAGAGACGGTTAACCACAAACAACCCACTTGCACACGATCCTGTTCCCAAATACCTCACTCTGCATGCAGCCCCAGCAGCATCACTTTATTTGCACGTAGCCCCACAAGCAAGACCCTATATCACTTTACCCTAGCCCCTGCCTCTTGGCAGACAGCCCCTTCTCTGCTCTGCTACCCATTGCTCCTTTGCAACGTACTTACTCTCTAATAAACTTGCATTCTTCACCTCACTACTGTTGCAGTAAATTATTTTATAACCCAAGGCAACAGCCCCAGTCAGTCACAACCCCGCAACACTCACCAGATGCAAGAGCCACCTCCCTACCTCCCACCTCTCACCACTCTTGCCTACTGGCCTTCTCCTCCTGGAACACACTGAGCTCACTCTCACCATGAAGCCTTTTGCACCAGAACACTCTTCCCCCGGATACATCAATGACTCCCTCACTCCTTCATCTCATTCAGGTCTCCGGTCAGTGGTCACTTGCACTGAGAGAACTTCCTAAAACCCTTTCTGAAGGAGCATGACCCATTACTCTTGTTCCCATTATCCACTTTATTCTTCAGAGAGCTTAGTCCTTGAATGTATGTAAGTCTGTGATCTGTCTCCTACTCCTGGAGGGTAAACTCCATTTCAGCAATCCCTGCTGTGTGTTTACCACCTTTTACTCAGGACCTCAAGGAGTGGCTGGCAAAGAGGGGATAATCAATTAATTTTTTGATCATCAATGAATCTACGTACAAATGCCTGAATGGAACATCTAACTCCTGAGAACTACCTTCTACCTTTAGACTCTTACTCTAGAACCTCTTCTAAAGCTCCATCCACCATGCTGACCTTGAATACCAGTTATCCCTACGACTGTTGCACAATCTGTCACCTGTGCTGTGTCACTTCCTTCCTCAGTGGCTTAAATTCCCTGTTCTATCACTATAATTAAATACTTCAAACACTTCAGCTCTTTTATCCCTCTCTCCCTCCACCACGCTTGTCAGGTGAAACCACAACCTGTTTCGGCGCAGCCATCCACTTTCTCTTTGCCTGCACCTGAACAACTGAACAGTGTAAAAGAAAGCCACACAGGTAGCCTGGGTGTGGGGGCTCACGCCTGTAATCCCAGCACTTTGGGAGGCCAAGGCAGGTGGATCACGAGGTCAGGAGATCAAGACCATACTGGCTAACACGGTGAAACCCCGTCTGTACTAAAAATACAAAAAAATTAGCTGGGTGTGGTGGCACGCACCTGTAGTCCCAGCTACTCAGGAGGCTGAGGCAGGAGAATTGCTTGAACCTGGGAGGCGGAGGTTGCAGTGAGCCGAGATCGCGCCACTGCACTCTGGCCTGGGCAACAGAGCAAGACTCCATCCCAAAAAAAAAAAAGAAAAGAAAAGAAAAGAAAGCCACGTAAGTGTTGTCTGTCTTCACCTTCAGTGCACAGCTATATACCTCAATGAGGTCAACACTGCTGTGCGTTCTCATGTAAGCTTCCACTCCAATACAATGTTTAAACAATCTTCTCCCCACCTGACCCATTCTTTCCAATGATGAGATGATACTGTCAAATGATTTACTGAGACAAATTCCAAATATGCAAAATTGCTCACACTTGTCTTCCTCACAATAGAAAGAGGCCCTGTTACAAGCAACAGCAAGTTCTTTCCCTTGTGTTGTGAGCTGAATTCCTTATTGCTTGCCAAGATATCACTTCTTTGGCTATCCCTTCTCTCCTGAAATACAAACACCTCCCTCTTTGCTGGACATTCCTAGTATCACACAAACATGCTTTAAAAAAAAAAACCCGAAAGAACAAATCCTCCCTTGAGCCAAATCACTCTCCACTCCCAGCTACTATTCCTTTGCTTGGCTTCCCTTCACATCAAAACACTACTGGAATTAACGACGTTTGCTACCTCTCCCTCCTTGCTTAGTCTGCTCTAATTTGTTTTCCATCCCCATGATGTGCCAGAAATTGCTGGCCAGCATGGTATCAATAACTTTTTTTTTCCGTTTTTTTTAAAAAAAGATAAGGTCTCCCTCTGTCACCCAGGCCAGAATGCAATGGTCCTATCATAACTCACTGCAGCCTCAAACTTCTGGGCTCGAGCAATCCTCCTGCTTCAACCTCCCAAAGTGCTGGGACTACACAGGTGAGCCGCCACACCCAGCCAACATTTCCGTCTTCATCCTACTTAGTTTATCTTTCAGAAAAATTTCACTGCTGATTTACTCCTACTCCTTAAAGCACTTTATTCTCATCTCATGATATTCCCCTCCCCTATTTTCTCTAACTCCCTAGACATTTTCTCCCAAGTCCCTTTTAATGGCTCCTCTACCCAACATGGCAATGTAAGAGTGCTTTCAGGCTCACCCCACGGCTTATTCTCTCAACTCTTTCCATATTCTCTCCCATAATCTCACCCAGTCTCTAAATACCCCATCCTTTGAAACTGGGCAGACCTCTGTGAATGCACTGACTAGTCAGGAAGTTGCCCTGTATGGTCTTTAAGGGGGACAAGCCCTCAATTCTGGGAATTCCCTGTCATTTTCCAAAAACTTCCTGAATAATCCACCCCTTGTTTAGCACATGATCAAGAAATAGCCATAAAAATAGCCAGCCAGAAGCCCTCGGGGCCGCTCTGCCTACGGGGCAGCAACCCTTTTATTCTTTTACTTTCTTATAAACTTGCTCTCCCTTTACTCTGTGGTTCTCTCTTGAATTCCTTCCTGAGGGAAGCCAAGAACCCATGTGGTCGCCCGGGCAGAACCCCAGTTTTGGGGTTGGCTCTGTGACAAGACTGTACTGTAACAGCAGGAGGACTGGGGGAAAAGATGAGAATTCAAAGAACCACCAAACCAGCAGGTTTACCGATTTTGCTCCTCCAGTGTCCCTCAAGCTGAACTCAAAGTATCCCAAAACCCAGAAGTGAGCATCAGCACCGACAAGGAAAGCTTCAAGGGGCAATTTGGCAATGTGTGTCAGTGATCTTTAAAAATTCACCCCTTTGACCCAGAAATTCAACTTTATAAAAGCTATTCTAGGTAAATGTTCAGAGGTATCCTCAGAGTGATGCATCATAGGAGTATTACGACGATTAAATGAGATAATGCATGTCAAGTATTTATCACAGTTCCTGGTACTATAACAAATAGATTATTAATAGTACCAAAATTAAAAGGAACTAAAATGTCCAACAATAAAGACATAAATAAAAAAGAAAATGATAGCTTTATACACATGACTGTTAACTATAGAGCCATTAAAAGCCATGCTATTACAGAAAGAATAATAACTTAATTGATTTAAACATATTGAATATATATAAAGAAACCAGAAAAATAAAACATCAGCTATCACTGGAGAATGCTAGGGCACTGCTAACAGAATAGGAAATAATGAAGCATTTATGCTGCCTTTCTAGAAAGGTCTGTATTTCAGGGTAACAACCATACCTCGTGAATAAAGAAAAGTCTTCAATACAGAAAAATTCCAGCCAAAATGTGCAAAAGAAATGATAGAATTAGAAAATCACCATTTTGCAATTCCTAATGAAATAATGGGCTCACTTAATGAACAGTAAGTGGATGGAAAATCCATTAGAGAAAATGTCAATTGAAATGCTTGCAAAGAAAGGATCAAGCTGTCAGCCTCAAACCCAGGGATCATTCACAGCTTCAGGACAATTGAGAAAGCCAGACATGGTGGGCCCCTGCTGGGGGTGATCATAAAGTACACAGCACCCCCCATCAAGCTCTCCCGCTGTCCCCCAGCCTGTGGAACAAAAGAAAGGAGAAATGAGCATGAACCAAATCAACTGTCAGATTGCACCTAGCATCCATTCTAGAGTATCAGAGAGTTCTGAGGATGGACTAGTTACCGGGTAATATTGAACAACTCATTCTATTTGCTTTCAATATAAAGAATGGCATTGTAGCATATTTTTAAAGTCCATTTTTGAGATACATATTTGACACTAAAATAACATGATGTCTGAAGCTTGTTTTAAATTATTTCACAAAAAAGTAGGTGGCATGGGGTAGAAGGGGAAAAAGGGGGTTGATAAAACTATTATGGCATTGAAAATATTGATGCTTACTGAAGCTGAGTGATGGATTCATGGGAATTCATTTAATTCTCTAAGTGTGTATATTCAACTTTCACAATAAAATATCTTCAATCACACTATTAAAAAGATTTAATTACATAGAAATATGTGACACAAAAATCATGTGAAAATTCAAGACACAAAGCTAAACAAAGCATGTTCCTGATTTTGCAAAAGCAAGAGATATGAACCCAGTTTATTAGAGTCAAAATCACTGTGGTGGGAAGGTGAACAGTTTTTGTTATTTGCAGGAGACACACTCCAGCTGGACTATATACTGAACTCCTTTTCTATTCAAGGAATGTAATTTGACCGGGTCATCGGGAGTGGACAGAGACATCAACTTTTATTTCTCTTCCTGCATTTGATAATTGAGGATTTAATCGGGAGACACTCACCTACTAAACAGGACGCCTTGAATCTAAACTAGGGAGAACTGGCTGCCCTGAAGCCTTCCAAACACAACCTTACTTTCTTTTTTTTTTTTTTCGAGACAGAGTCTTGCTCCGTCCCCCAGACTGGAGTGCAGTGTCACAATCTCGGCTCACCACAACCTCCGCCTCCAGGGTTCAAGCAACTCTCCTGCCTCCCGAAAAGCTGGGACCACAGGTGTGTGCCACCACGCCTGGCCAATTTTGTATTTTTAGTAGAGACAGGGTTTCATCATGTTAGCCAGGCTGGTCTCAAACTCTTGACCTCAGGCAATCCGCCCACTTCAGCCTCCCAAAGTGCTGGGATCACAGGCATGAGCCCCGGTGCCTGGCCACAACCTTACTTCTTAACTGTGCAAACCAGAGGCTTCCAGGTTCCCTCTGGCACTCGCTTCCACACCCCGTGACTACACTATCCCCCCCTCAGTCAAGGTATCCCCCAGTCCCCTCACTCTACTCCTTGGTCAAATCACTGTTCCTAGACAGACATGTCAACCACACCAATAAATGAAAATCATTGGCCCTAGAATAATTTTAACTTTTTCAAGTGTCCAGTTTTCAAACCTGCATTTCACTTCATATTTGCATACATTTATTTATTCAACCATATTTCCTGAGCTCTTACTCTTTGCAAAACAGCACTAAGTCAATTTGCCAAAAATCTATCTGCTGAATGAACAGCTCACAAAACACTGCCTGTGGGCAGTAGCCATTTCCCAGCAGGGGCTGGTGCCAGCTAGAAGGTCAGTCCCTAGGGCCCGGACCGCAGGGTCAGCCAGGGAGGCCTTCAGAAGCACACACTGTCCCAGGGTCCCTTATCAGGAAAACTCGAATGGAATCACCATAAAGGAAGAGGTAGGCTCTACCACTGCCGAGGGAACACACCCCCAGCAGCTGTAGCAACACTGCAACTAGAGAAAATTCTCAAAAGCTGATAAAATCATCTCTACAGCACAGATTGCTATAACCTTTATAAGTATATAAATGCTAATTTCTGAGGAATTTATAACTCTATAAAGATGAGGGCAGGAGAGGGACAAAGTTTCTTGGGCTCTTTCTGCTCCCTTTCCTCCCTCCACCCAAATAAAAGACCCAATGGGAGGGGCCATCTTCCTGTCCTTCAAACCCAGCCTCTAATGTCATTTTCTTAACTAGAAAATGCAGGCCTGTCCAGGCACGGTGGCTCATGCCTGTAATCCCAGCACTTTGGGAGGCTGAGGCTGGCAGATCATGAGGTCAGGAGAGAGAGACCAACCTGGTCAACAGGGTGAAACCCCGTCTCTACTAAAAATACAAAAATTAGCTGGGTGTGGTGGTGCGTGCCTGTAGTCCCAGCTACTCGGGAGGCTGAGGCAGGAGAATCCCTTGAACCCAGGAGGCGGAGATAACAGTGAGCTGAGATCATACCACTGCACTCTAGCCTGGTGACAGAGTGAGACTCCGTCTCAAAATAAATAAATAAAAAAGAAAGAAAATGCAGGCCTAAGGATGTTAGGTGTCTTGTCAAAGGTCACGCTATCTTCATCTAGGAAAGGCCCATGTCGCTGATCACACATATTACATATTATATACCTAATTATACAGAAATGAAGAAATCTAGAATAGTATAACCATAAATAATTCTCTCATTCTTTTATAGGATGGAAAGTGTTCCTTATTTTCTGCCCATTCCTTTCCACTGAAAACACGTGGACTCTGTACCTTGACTTCATGAAGTACACCCATGTGGGGAGGCATGGGATTGCAGCCACAGCTTAAGCAACAGAAGCTACTTCCTGGATCCCAATCCTGATGTCAGAGATGTTTGAACCAGAGCGACTCCATCTTGAATAGGGGCTGGGTAAAATAAGACTGAGACCTACTGGGATGCATTCCCAGGATGTTAAGAAATTCTTAGTCATAGGATGAGTAGGAGGTCAGCACAAGATACAGGTCATAAAGACCTTGCTGATAAGGCTGATAAGACACTGATAAGACAGATTGCAGTAAAGAAGCCCGCTATAACCCACTAAAACCAAGATGATGACCAGAGTGACCTCTGGTCATCCTCACTGTTACACTCCCACCAGCCCCACGACAGTTTACAAATGCCATGGCAACATCAGGGAGTTACCCTATAAGGTCAAAAAAGGGGAGGCATGAATAATTCACTCCTTGTTTAGCATACCATCAAGAAATAACCATAAAAATGGGCAACCACTTGGGGCTGCTCTGTCTATGGAGTAGCCATTCTTCTATTCCTTTACTTTCTTAATAAACTTGCTTTCACTTTACCCTAAGGACTTGCCCTGAATTCTTTCTTGTATGAGATCCAAGCGCCCTCTCTTAAGGTCTGGATTGGGACCCCTTTCTGTAACATCGATGCTTCCATTATGCTAGGTATGGCCTTAGACAGGTTACATAACCCCTGGGAATCCTGTTTCCTCAGCTAGAAATTGGAAATAATCATCCTCATTACCTCCAAGGTTTAATGTGAAAATTAAACGAAACAAGTTTGGTAACAGGTTTAACACAGTACCCAATAAATGTTATCTGCTATTATTATGATCAAGATGTACCTCAGATACTCTCTACTTGTAAATGTGATTTAAAACTTTGGTTCAACTTAAAAGAAGGAAATCATAAGTTGGATCTAAAAGCATTTGAAATAGTATGGTAGTAGGCAAGGTAATCACAGATTCAAATATCTTCATCCACCAAGTTTTGGGGGATTTTTCTTAAATTTAGTAGATTTTAACAACAAGGTAATATTTAAGACACTGCTTGCTACAATTCCTAACCTCGATTTTTTTTTAAAAAAAGGGCTTGCATTATTTGTTTTACTATATTTATTAAATTCACATCAAAAATAATATTCATTAAATGAGAGTCGGGAACTTAACTAATCATTAATGTTCTCCAATTACCGCTGTACTAATCCCCTCACACTCTTCCCACATTCTTCCACACTGCAGCTAATCAAAAGTGAAGCTTGTAGAATCAGCTTTGCAGTCATACACTAGCTGTAAATACTCCTCTTACCTTGGGAAGCAAAAATCACAAGCCTAGATAAACATGGACACTGCAGTGGGTGGGAAGTTTTCACTCACCATCACGACAAATGTTGCAATCCTCTTGCACAATGAAAAAGTAAAATCAGCTATACTTGCACTGGGGTTTTATTGGGCCTCTGACTATGGACACTACAAAAAGTAAAAAATACTTTATTTTAACAGGGCTATACAACATAAAAGGCATTTCTGCATCTACTGTCAGCTCTGTGAAGTAGGCAGAACAGGATTTATCATCACAACTTCAAAGAAACTAACCGAGGAATGAAAAGGTTCTAGAGTCTGCCCCAAGTCATAAGATTGGAAAGTGGCAATGCCAAAACTGGACGCACACTCTGCTTTCCTCATTTTTATTCCAGGGATCTTCTACTTCTGACTCAGCCAGCAACTCTGGGAAAAGCTTCTGACCAACTTTCTGCATTAGGATATAAAATAAACAGACCAGCAATCTGTGCCCTGCAGGGGCTAACAACCTACTTACAACAACCAAAGTCCAAGAAGGAAGATTTTAAAAGCAGTCTGTTTAGAACACACTGCCTTAATTAAACATCCTTAGTGGAACTGGGAGGTTGGGGAGGAGCAAAGATAAGATATAACCAAGCACTTAGGAGTCTGTCATATCCCAAAGAATGTCCTAGGCCTACTAGAGGAAGACAATCTGAAGAAAACATGCTCCCTGCCCTTAACTAATAATAATAATAATAATACCATAATACAATGTAGCTGGCATACTCTTGTAGAAGTGATGCAGGGTATGGGCTGGCTCCCAACTGCTGACAACACAGAGCAGGAAGAGTCTGTGTCTCAGTACATGTATTTGCTATAATTGATGTGGAACACATCTTTAATACCCTTCTCAATATTTCTAGTGTCAAGTAATATGAATGCATCAAATGTGGTCTCAGTTCACCACAGAGAACATCCAACTTCTTCAAAACAATATTGAAGATACATTGTAGGCACTTTTTCTTGAAGACTGAGAGAATGTCTAAATGAAAGGTGTACATAGGTTCAGTGACTTCAACATAGAGCAGGGAGAGTCTCCCATTTTACTGAGACAAGAAAGTGTCCAAACAGGAATAGAAGCTTTGAGGACAGACAGTAGGAGATGCTCTTCTCCCACTACCCTTGATGGTACATGTAACCTTTCTGGTTTTACTCATCCCAAAGACTAACAATTGTCATGAGGAGGACCAAATGACTCAGTGACATTCCACTACTGTTAATCTTCAGTATGTTGGAGCCAGAAGAAATCTTAGAGATCATTTAGTTCAAACCACTAATTCCATTGTAAAGAAATCAAGGCCCAAATATTTGAGTAATATGTCTAAGGGTATATATACGGGAGGGCTAAATGCAAGTTTTGTACTGCGTTTTATGTCCTATAATAGCATTCAATTTTAATCATCTGTTTGAAACTTGTATTTTAATAGCCTACAAATATGTCATTGATATTTTTTCCGTGTGTATGTGTGTGTGTGTGTGTGTGGTTTTTTTTTTTTTTTGAGGGGGGGAGTCTCGCTCTGTTGCCCAGGCTAGAGTGCAATGGCAGCATCTCAGCTCACTGCAACCTCCGCCTCCTGGGTTCAAGTGATTCTCCTGCCTCAGCCTCCTGAGTAGCTGGGATTACAGGCTCTCCCCACCACGCCAGGCTAATTTTTGTATTTTTAGTAGAGACAGGGTTTCACCATGTTGGCCAGGCTGGTCTTGAACTCCTAACCTCAGGTGATCCATCCGCCTTGGCCTCCCAAAGTGCTGGGATTACAGGTGTGAGCCACTGCACCAGGCCCCTTCTGTGTATTTTTTAACGGTTGAAGGATGAACAAGACAGTTGCTGTATTTTAAAAGGCATCAACATAGGTTTCTGTTTCTTCCAGGCCACTATATCTTATGCAAAATGAGAATTAAAACAGATACCTTGTTTCATTAAATTTTTCTGTGACCTTATAGCTCAGACATAACTATCTAATAAACTTCCCTGATATCCCATATTATCTATGAATTGAAATATTAGGAGGAAATAAGGCTGTTGACAAACAAATCTATTACAAGACATTAATGATAATTGCTTAAGTTTATGACGTCACTGAATACAGAGATATCACATATTCTGTATCTCACATACTAACAGCCTATACTGGCTAAATAAGAAAAAAAAATAAGGAGGGCCATTTATGATCAAATAGAAATTACCATGTCTAGTTTTAGGTCCAAAATGCTGCAGGTTTTACAGTACAAAGAAGACTGCCACAAGGATAAATATCTAGGGTTGTCTCAAAGAAAGAAAACAAACATGAAATCCAATAGCTACACAAATCATTAAGGAAACAAGTCACAAAACACACAGGGATGATGAACTCCCTGCCCTAATCTGCAAAGATGACGACCATGGCTCATAAAGGGATCTGCACCAACATAAAACAGAGTGAAACTCTACTATCCCTGGAGGAATCAAAACTCACTGAACCCAGGTACACCTTTGATTTGACACTCTTACAGGAAGATCCTCTCAGTCTTCAAGAAAAAGGGCCTACAATGTGTCTTCATAATTGTTTTGAAGAAGTTGACTGTTCTCTGTGGTGAACTGAGGTACACGTTTGATGCATTTATGTTACTTGACACTAGGGATATTGAGAAGGGTATTCAAAGATGTGTTCCACATCAGTTATAGCAAATACATCATACTGAGACAGAGTATTCAAAAAAATGACTTTGTTATAGAGAGTTCTTGGTACTACATGGTCTATTAAAATTTATATCAAGTTCAATTTGACTAGCATCAAGGGATTTTTTTCCCTGGGGAAGAGAGAAAAAGAAACTATCCAACTTCAATTTACCAAAGGCTGAAAATGACAAAAATAAATAGAGAAATTTAATCTAATAAATCTAACGAAGTTGAAAAAAAGAATATCATAGAACACATATGATGATAATTACCAACCATGTCAGGACCTATGACAGGTTATGAATTTCCTGGTATTTTTTTTAAAGGTCATGTAATAAATCAAGATTAAAAGGGAAAAACTATAGAAAGTCAGAAGAAAAATGATTTTTTAATTTAATTTTCCTATCTATTAAGTTAAATCCATAAAAGTGAATCTAATAAATGGCAGCTTCTAAAATCACTTGGTTGAAGAGTTTTCCATAAATATTTAAAGCACTCTCAAATAAAAGGAATGAGTCACACAGACCATAGCTGCTGCTCTGACTTTTCAAGTCGCATATCATTGACTCTCCTAGTTGGAAAGAATATCCAACTAGGATATTGGTCAAGTTCAGCCTCTCCAGGGCTATGAGCACCCCCTTTGATCTTCTCAGTCTCTATTTTAACATCTCCAGTGATGATGACATTGATCGTCACAAGACCATGCATTCCAACACTGGACATTCTATAAGATATGGCCTCCCTTATGCTGAGTTGAATCATACAAACTGTTAGCAAATCTAACTCCTTCATCCTGAACACATTTAGTCTTCAGCTTGAATATAAATCTCAGGTTTCAATTGTGTTCCTACACTCAATGGAGAGCTACTGGAAAACTTGGAGAGTGGCATTAAAAATCCTCCTGGAAAAGGCCAGGCATAGTGGCTCATGCCTGTAATCCCAGCACTTTGGGAAGCCGAGGCGGGCAGATCACAAGTTCAGGAGTTTGAAACCAGCCTGGCCAACATGGTGAAACCCCGTCTCTACTAAAAATACAAAAATTAGCTGGGCGTAGTGGTGGGTACCTGTAATCCCAGCTACTGGGGAGGCTGAGGCAGGAGAATTGCTCGAACCCAGGAGGTGGAGGTTGCAATGAGCCAAGATCACGCCATTGCACTCCAGCCTGGGCAACAAGAGCAAAAACTCTGTCAAAAATAAATAAATAAACAAATAGCCTCCTGGAAAGGAGGGGATGAGTATTTAAAAACATATTTTTGGAGGTATATTTTAACAGGATGTAGAGACTAATTAAATATAAGGAGGCGGAATAGTGGGGTAGCTTGGCTAACTTGCACAACTTCCAGATTTCTGACTTAAGAAACTGGGTAAAGGG
The DNA here is from genome assembly GCF_009764315.1 of Trachypithecus francoisi. Taxonomy (NCBI): domain Eukaryota; kingdom Metazoa; phylum Chordata; class Mammalia; order Primates; family Cercopithecidae; genus Trachypithecus; species Trachypithecus francoisi. The sequence goes on from NW_022681470.1 coordinate 8,376,778, forward strand.
CTGTGCTAGATGGTATTATCCACCAGAAATCCAACATTACATAAGGGAGCAGGTTGGGTTTGGAGAAAAGATGAGTTCAGCTTGAAACTATTCCCATATCTTTATAAAGATGTTTAAAAGACAATATGAAATTGGCACCTGAAATTCACAAGAGAGATCTGAGCTAGAAATTTGATTTGTCAACATGCAGGGAAAGGATCCCTCAGGGTGGATGTTAACATAGACTACATATGAAGGCTGGGGAGAAAGCATCATTTAATTAGGAGAGTTAGGTGGAAGAAGAAGATCATATGAAGGTGTCTAAAAGGCATCCCAAAAGGCAGAAGGCAATCTAAGAAAAAGCATACAATGGATACCTGGGGATGAATGATTTTCTGGTTGGATAAAATATTGTATAGTTGTTTAAATTATGCTTTTGAAGTATTTTAAATAATTAGTGAAATTTGTATTAATGTTGAATTTAAAACACAACATACTAAATTAAAACACTAATAATGTTTCTGGGTTTTAGGATTATGGCTCCCCAAAAAGAATATGGAAACCCACAAAAACTTACCATATTTAATGGTAAAAAGAAAGCCACAATAATTCCAAAAGAATCTACACAATGTACACTGTTCTATGATTATATTTCAATTATTTGCTGTAAAAAAAGCACTACATTTAAAATCTCATATAACTCTAAACTATAGATTTTACTAAGTAAACTTTACATTTAAATAACATTCATAAAGGAAATCATGCAATATTTATACCCGATAGATACCGAAAACAATTTATTTACCCTAACAATAATCAACTAGAAATAAACTAAAGATTCCATTCCCATTAGTAATAAAATATATGAAGCATCAGGAAATAGTTCAGCAAAGGAAATACAAACTCTTAATGGAGAAAAGTCTAAACTCTATTAAAATGAATAAAAGATAATCTGAATAAATGAAGAGATCTTTCACACTCTCAGATGAAACAATAGTATAAAAGCGGAAACAGTCCTCAATTTAATCTACAAATTGACTACAATCTCAGTCAAACACCTTCAGGATGTTTTAAGAAACTCAACAACCTATTCTACATTTATATGGAAGCCGGATGCGGTGGTTCACACCTGTAACTCCAGCACTCTAGGAGGCCAAAGTGAGTGGATCACTCGAGGCCAGGAGTTCAAGACCAGCCTGGCCAACATGGTGAAACCCCATCTCTACTAAAGATACAAAAGTTAGCCAGGCATGGTGGTGGGCACCTGTAATCCCAGCTACTTGGGAGGCTGAAGTGGGAGGATCACTTGAACCCAGAAGGTGAAGGCTGCAGCGAGCCAAGATCACGTCACTGCACTCCAGCCTGGGTGACAGACCGAGACTCCATCTCAAAAATAAATAAATAAATAAAAATAAATTTATATGAAAACTCTAGGGTCCATATTGATAAACTAAGTCAACTTTGAAAAAGTAGGTACTTCTTTTGGAGATATCAGACATTTTGCAAAGTCACATTTATGAGAACCATATGGTACTTGCTGAAGATAAAAAAATGCACATAAAAGGAATGAATATAAACCTCAGAACAGACTTATCTATATATGGGAATGATCTAAAGGTAGCACCAAAAATCAATGAGTAAAAGACTATTTAGTAGATGGTGCTGGGAAAACTGGCTTGCCATATGGAGAAAAATAAAACTTGAGCCCTATATTACACCATACACCCAAGAGGACTCTACATCAAAGACTTAAATGTAAAGGGTGAGATGATAAAGTTAATAGAATACTATAGAGGGCAGAATTTTTGTAACCTAGGAGTAAGAGAATTTCTTAAATGAGACAAAAATAACACAAACTGTAGGTTAAAAATAGATTTGCACAGGCATGGTGGCTCACATCCATAATCCCAGCACTTTGGGAGGCAAAGGAAGGCAGCTCATGAGTTCCAGACCAACCTGGGCAATGTGGCGAAACCCCATCTTTACTTAAAACACAGAAAATTAGCCGAGCTTGGTGGCGCATGTCTGTGGTCCCAGCTACTTGGGAGGCTGAGTTGGGAGGGTCACCTCAGCCTGGGAAGTCAAGGCTGCAGTGAGCTATGATCATGCCACTGTACTCCAGCCTGGGCGACAGAATGAGACTGTCTCAAAAAAAAAAAATAAATAAATAAATTGACTATATCAAAATTAAGTATTTCTGTTCAACCAAGGACACTACAAATTTAAAAGAAGGATAAATATTAGGGGAATATCTGTTATATCTAAAACTGACTCTATATATCAAGATCCCATGATTACATAGAACTGAATCCACTCCAAATCATTTAAATAGGAAGAGATTTACTAGAGAGTACTACTTGGTTTACAGAATCATGAAGGGCCTAAATAAAAAGGTTCTAGCATCTTTTTAGAAACCACTCACAAAGCCACTATACAGGACTAGGCCACCAAAGAAGTGACTGCGTCATCTCTGATCTAAAGTCGTTAGCTGCAGATGCACACTTCCACTGCTAGGAACAGGACTCCTCATCACCGGATGCTCCCTCTGCTGCCAGCACCACAACTGTTGTGCCTACTTCTAGCCACACCAGCCGCATGGGCGAACCAAGCCCCCTTTTGGGTTACGGCAAGGCTAGCACCTGAACACTAGACCCCTGCTAACATTGCCCTAGAAGAATTAGAGAGTTTTTCAGCTGTGCTTGCAAGTAGAAACAATAGAAGTCAATCTCAGGACTTACTAAGGCCTTCTAAACCTGGCACAAATCCATCAAACCTAAATCACATCTGAAACGTAACCTGCAAGGGAGTCTGAAAAATGTCATTTTTAGATTTCTGGTCTCTAAGCTAAGAAAAAACCAGAAAGAGGCTTAGTGACAATCCATCGTATCTCTAACATTGGTAATATATAGAATAATAGCTAGAATATACAGGAAGCCCTATGAATAAACAAGGAGAATCGGGAAACTCGACAGAAAAATGTAAAAGCCTATGAACAGGCAATTTGCAGAAGGCTAAACCTAAATGGCTAAAAATATACAATGGTTTTCCTCAAAAGCATTAGTCCGCAGATAAATACAAAGTAAAACAATGAGATACCACTTCCCCTCATTGGATTAGTAGAAATTGGATAATGCCAATTTGCCATGCTAAAGAAGCATAAACTAGGAAAGCATTCTGGAAACTAATCTGACAGTACCTACATAAATTAAACTTTTTATTTCATGACCTGACAATTCTACTTCCAAATGTATATCCCAGAGAAGTTCTCACATAGCTCCCCACATGGAAATATTCACCAGAGTGTTTTCTGTGGTGGCTGAGAAGTACAGGAATCTAGATGTTCATCATCATGCTCATGTTTAAATAAAATGTAGGGAATGTACCCAGAACCACCACATTGCACAGCTTTAGGAGAACATTACTCACACACAATAAAAGGTGAATGGTAACCCTGGTATTGAACAACCCAGCAGGACTTTCATTCTTAGGAATACTACATAACAGTGGGAAGCAAAAAACAAGGTGGCAATTCACCCAGAAAAGTTTGTAGATTTTTTTCCAAAGGCGGTTGAGTTTTGTTTTGTTCTTTTTAAGAAACAGAATGAGGTCTGCAACTCAGAGTATTTGTGTAAACTAAACATACACAGAAATACTATGTACTTTACAAAAAATGCACACTAATTCAAAGAGGGCAATACATAAAAGCAGTTCTGTACGTCTACTAGAGGCTTCGGAACGGGAAGTGAAAATGCAGGGAGTATAATGAGGACAAAATGAGTTTTGTCTGGACTGATGATGGAAGTGTGTCACAGACTGAATGCATTCTCATGAATACAACTACATGGATTCTTTTTTTCAGATATCTTTCTTTCTGGTTAAGTGTTAAGAAATAGAAAGAAAAAGTGTTAAGAATACCTAAAGCTACAGACAGAACATGAGCTATCTGAAAAATACCAGAAACACTTAGGACGAGGTGAGGAATAGTAGATCCTGAACAATGAGGTGACAAAACTACAGAGCATTAAATATTAATACATATTAAAATATATATAATGTCTATTATATGTAACATATAGCTTATATATGCTAGATAACATAATGTATATATTAATATATTTAATACGTACATAGTAAAGAATTTAAACTATAGCCTCAGGGTGATAGGGGACCAATGACATGTTTCTATACTGGAACCAGTTCAACTTTGTATTTTAAGTCATTTACTCTCTTGCTTCATGCAGAATGGAGTGGAGAAAAGGCAGGTTGTGGACGAGAAATGCTGAGGAGGTTGTTGATAGGGATTTAAACTAGGAAGGGTAGAGATAATGGAAATGGAAATTAGAAGACATATGAAAGAGATATTTAGGAAAAGAACAGAGAAAATGAAAAAGATGAATTGGGTGTGAAGTATCAGAAGGATGGAGGAATCAAAGAACATGGCAAAGCTAGACAGCAACGCTTTGATTGGGAAACCCAGAAGGAGGGTGTTAAGAGGGTGGGTAAAATAGTAAGTATAGTTTTAGACACGGTGAATATCCTCGGCCTGTGATGTCTAAGTGAGATATGTCTGATGTCCAGAGAAACACAGAAACTGCAGACACAACTCTAGTAGTCTATCCGTAATTAACAAAGCCAAGAGGACACATACAAAAGGAAAGTGGGGGCTCAACCTTAGGGGCTTAGCCTCAAGCTAAAGCTAAAGCCACATGCCTAGCTTTTATTATCCAAAAGTAGATGATATGAAAATGATTTGTGAATTTAGAGTCAAATGAGGCTCCTCAGAAAAAAAATCCAAGTTAAAGATTAAAAGCATCCGCCGGGAGCAGCGGCTCATGCCTGAAATCCCAGCACTTTGGGAGGCCAAGGCAGATGGATCACCTGAGGTTAGGAGTTTGAGATCAGCCTGGCCAACACGGTGAAATCCCGTCTCTACAAAAAAAAGCGAAAATTGGCCGGGTGTGGTGGCATGTGCCTATAGTCCCAGTTACCCGGGAGGCTGAGGTGAGAGAATCTCTTGAACCTGGGAGGCAGAGGTTGCAGTAAGCCGAGATGGTGCCACTGTATTCCAGCCTGGGTGACAGAGTAAGACCCTGTCTAAAAAAAAAAAAAAAAAAAAAAATTAAAGAATCACCTTTTTACTGATATCACGTTGTCAGCCCAGTCAAATGTCTCTCCACTTAAATCACTGCAGTTCTTATACAACCCTCTCTGCCTATCCCCAAAATATTGAATCCAACAGAGTCAACATACTTCTTGATTTTTCTAAAAAGTGAACAGAGACAGATCAAACCCCATATCCTGAAAGAAACTGCAAGGATATCGTCCATACATTTTATATCCCAAAAGCCATTAAACCAAAATAGCACCAAAAGGACAGAAGATATAACTGGCTTATAGAAGAACATTTTGGTTAGCTGCAAAATGTAACACTTCCCACAGAGTGCTCAAATAACTTACCCTCTCCAAACAGGCAAGTATTGGTCTATAAGAAAAAGAAGTCAATTATCTTCAAGTATATAAAGTATATAGGTTAAAAAATGAGTTGTAAAAGATTATCTCTATTGTTACCTCTTTTATTATACTTTTAAAAGATAAAGCTTGTATCTCAATAATGAAGAGACTCCTTACAAAACTCTCCACAGAGTATTCAAATGCATTTATTTGGGATCCTGAAATGGTTCTATTCTAGTCCATTTGCTTCTTAATGGGCTCAAACAAGCTGTACTTATTTAAGGCCAATGGAACTTTTTTTTCTTTTTAAAGTAAAAAACCCAGCAGGGCACGGTGGCTCACGCCTGTAATCCCAGCATTTTGGGAGGTCGAGGCGGGTGGATCACAAGGTCAGGAGATCGAGACCATCCTGGCTAACACGGTGAAACCCCGTCTCTACTAAAAACACTAAAATTAGCCAGGCATGGTGGCGGGCACCTGTAGGCCCAGCTACTTGGGAGGCTGAGGCAGGAGAATGGCATGAACCCGGGAGGTGGAGCTTGCAGTGAGCTGAGATCGCGCCACTGCACTCCAGCCTGGGCGACAGAGCGAGACTCCATCTCAAAAAATAAATAAATAAATAAACAAATAAAATAAAGTAAAATACCTAGGAACTCTCAACACCTTTTACCCTTCTAGTTTCTAAGAAATTTTTATTATCAATGCACACTTCTAAATGGGATACCACTCTCATAAAAAGTATTTCAGTAAGCATATTCAATAGTAAGAAAAATTGAAAACGTAACAAAAACCAATATATTAAAGTATATTGAAGTAAGATAATTAATAGTACTGCTTTTATTGAGCAGTTTAAACTGTAAGGAAAAATGCAAAGCCTACAATCCATCCAAGAACAAGAGATGACTTAAGTTGCAGACAATGAACCTAAAAGTAATTACTCAGTATATTTTGTGCCACTATTAGAAAGCCTTCATATACTCTAAATCTTTGAGCCATACATTATATAATATAGCTTTCCATTTCATGTATTTTCATAACACAGGATTAACCATCATACACAATCACTATATCAGTGTTCAAAAACACAAGGTCCTATTGAGACCAGCCTGGGTAACATAGTGAGACCCTGTCTCTCCAAAAAAAAAAAAAAAAGAAAAAAAAATTATCCAGGCATAGTGGCTCACGCCTGTGGTCCCAGCTATTCGGGAGGCTGAGGTGCTGAGGTGGGAGGACTACTTGGGACCAGGAGTTTGAGGCTGCAGTGAGCCATGAGCACACCACTGCACTACCGCTTGGGTGGCAGAGCACCACCCTGTCTCAAACACACACACACACATCACAGACACACACACATACACACACACACAGTCCTACTGTCAGATAATGACAGTCTAACCAATCCAAATCTCCTTCAGTATGAATCAAAAATTGATCAAAACTATCAAAGTCAAAACATCACCACTCTCACCATCAATTACTCCATGGTATAAATTCCAACATAGGAATTTTCTTCAGCTATACCCATAAAGGAAAGCTCTAAATACGCAGAGCATCCCTATTAGGCAGAAAAGGTACCTGCTGGAATCATCATTTCTGTAGAACCACAGTGTTGAAATTGACTTGAAGGAAGACGTTTCCCAGCAGGATTGCATTCACTCTTCCATCCTGGGAAGCCAGGGTATTAACCAGAGGCAAGAAATGATTGCCTTGTGCCCTAATAGGAAACTGGTGATAAAACGGAAAAGGGAAATAGATTGTTCTCAGCCTGCACTCTTCCCATAGGGCTGACACTAGCTTATTGATACACATTCTTTCCCCTCCTGCGCACCTAAAACAACCTTTTAAATGACACAGAATTTCTTCCCATATGTGTCCACTGTATCACCAGGTACTATAACAAAGGACCCTTCTGCATGAAGTACAAAAAGAGACTCAACTGAGTAGTGCCTAAGCCTTTTTAAGCATAATTTTGAAATGCATTATAGGCTTGATTTTCTCAAGATAGCATTCCATTCCTCCTGAAAATAATAGGACTATATTCAGTCCATTGCAGCTCTAGGATAACAGATAATAAAGCTTCCAGTGGGTTCCTGGTAGGTTGCAGCCTGACTGGATCACAGAATAGTGGCAGTAATTTTCCGATCCAATCAACACTTCCAAGTGCATTTTTACAAAGGATTAAGACATAAATTCTTCCCTCCCTCTCACCCATAGTGGAGCATCAGGTAGCAAAAGGATAATAAATCTCTAGTGTGGCTAGCATCTTATTATAGCATCCAGAAATAATTGTTACTTATTCCTAGAATTTTGATGTTATAACGACCTTGCTTTACTACCATTCCGAACTGATTAGAAGTCATTTTTTCCATATATTTATATTTTAATATAAAAAAGCCTTAGAAAGTTTCTACAGTCACTAAAACTATATCTAATAACTAGCAGGTCACAGGCAGTGCTTTTTTTGTTTCTAACAGCCCCTTAATGCTAACTTTTATTAGCATCAGGTTAGTACTTAGCATATAAAAACAGGAATGAACAGAGGAATACAATTTTCTCTATTCCCTTTACCTCTTCTTTCATTTACAATGATATTTATATTTGGAAGCTCAGTTACTGTAATGTCATTACTATTTTAACATTAACCTGCAGAAACAAGAATAGCTATTCTTCTATCAACATAAGTTCTATAAAGTATCATTGATTCAATCACACCTCATTGAAAATAATTAATTTTGACTGCCCAGAAAGGTTAGTAATTTTCCAGCTTCAATTCAACTGGTTTTAATTGCCAGTAGGAAGCCTGGATACTCAACTTGTCTATATTACCACCAAAAATGATGGATGAGCAAGTATTCATCAAGACCTCAGTATAGTCAGTGCCTTTCACATACTGACAGGCACACAGCAAGGCACGGAAGAGATACCTGTGGACGTATTAGTAGGAGAGGAGATGATGGATGGATGGAATCAGGTGAACAGGCAAGGAGGAAGGAAAGGCAGAGGGTTGCAAGAAAGACCAAAAGAATCCCTAAATCCAAGAAGCATATATAATATGATTTAGACAGTAAAGTACAGAGAAAGTGAGGTGACAGCCAGTAAGGCCTGGCTGGAAAAGATACAAAGAGGAAATGGAATTCAATCAGCACTTTTCAAATGCTAAAGCAAAAGAGACAAATCATGTATTCCAAGAGGGTAAAGCTGCAAGACAAAGGCACCAAGTCGGGAAAATGAAATGCGTGTTCATAAAACAGTAAGCAGATTAGTTTGTGTAAAGTAGAGCATTTATGAAGGAGATCGTGGGAAGGTAAAGCTGCAAAGTCAGGGGATTGCAGCCAGATGCTGTGCAGAGCAGAAACACTGAGTGAGGGTGTCAGCTGCCGCCTCCTCTTCTCACCCCTTGGAAAGCAGCACCCTCCCCCGAATCTCATAGTCACACCCCATCATATGCTTTCCTTATCCAACCCCGACAACAAAACGAAATATCTGATAAGTGACAAAAATGCTTACAATTCCAGGAAAAAAAAGAAAAAAAAATACATAAAATAAACAATTTGCAACAAAAAAAAAAAAAAAAGAAAAGAAAAAAGAAAACTGGGACTCAACTAGTATCTGGTCAATTCATATCCTCCTCAGTTTTTATATACAATTTCAGAGTTGTTTTAACAAATTTGGTTCTGATCACTTTGACGAATGACTTTTTTTAAGATAACACATCCAGTCAGGAGCACAAATAGCCCCAGATGACTGCCTCTCATGCACCAGGCAGAATTGTAGCGGCTTTATGCACGCTATTTCATTTAATCTTAATAGTATTAATTTGAAATTATTCTTCCACCTTCATAGATATGAGGAAAAATTACTGGAGAGTCACTTAGCTATACAGCAAAACTAGGATTGCAAATATACCTAGAATGAGAGTAGTCAGAATAACTACTGCTACCTTCATCCAACTGTATATTTTCTGTATCTTTTCACAAGAATCAGAAGGAAAAGCACTAAAAGTACCTGTTCCATTTCAAATACGCATGGCTTAGATACAAATGCCTAAATGCACTTAAACCTAGGCCAGTCCTCAACTCATAAAGCAGTCATTAAAACCCATCACTGAAGCTACTGGTGCACTTGACTTCAATCCAAACCACAAGCCTAAAGGAACCATGAGAAAGGATGTTTCAGACCAATCTAAAATGATTGAAGATCAGTGTTCCCGTCCCGGCTTACGTTGCCAAATTCTTCTCTGATATATGGAACCCAGTAAGGCAGTATATAGGGGAAAGCATAGCATTCATATAAACCCCTTTCCTTTTATAATAAGACATTTTATACATATCAGGGAGATTCTGACCTTCATTCATTCGTCAGACATTCACTGGACATCTATACTCTGTCAGGGGCTCTTGCTGGAAATCAAACCACTCCTGGCCTTAAAAAAATCCAGTGTAACAATTTACCAAGCCATATGAGAAAAGGCATACTCCTAGAGTGGGGCCTTCCCTCTATTGATATAAACATCGAGATGGGCCGGGCACAGTGTCTCACACCTGTAATCCTAGCACTTGGGGAGGCCAAGGCAGGTGGATCACCTTAGGTCAGGAGTTCAAGACCAGCCTGGCCAACATAGTGAAACCCTGTCTCTACAAAAAATACGAAAATTAGCTGGATGTGGTCATGGGAGTCTATAATCCCAGCTACTCGGGAAGCTGAGACAGGAGAATCGCTTGAACCCAGTGGGCGGAGGTTGCAGTGAGCCAAGATCACGCCACTTCACTCCAGCCTCAGTGACAAGAGTGAAACTCTGTCTCACAAAAAAAAAAAAAAAAAGATAACCTTCAGAAAGGCCAAAATCAGGGTCGCACAATCCAAGTTCTAGAGCCTATGCACTTTATTAATTAGCTAGTCCTCCAAAAGCTCACTGATCTACTTGGTTTCATCTTATACATATTAACAGCAGATTTGGTTTTCTAAGGACATATCCTGGATGGACCACTTACTAGCTTAATGCCCTTAGGCAAGAAGTTACTTTACTGTCTGAGCCTGAGTTTTTTCATTGGAAAAATGAGGATAAACAGCTACACTTCAAGACTGTTGTAAGGATTAGAGATAGTTATGTAATGCACCAACAGAGTCTGGCACTTAGTCTGGCACTTAGAAGTACAATAAGTATAGCCAATATCATAATTACAGGAATTGTAAGCCAATTACAAATTGATCAGAAAAGTCCAATTACAAAAAAATTGAGAGATAGGAGCAAAGCGACTAAAGGCAGCTAGAACAATAAATATCTGGCAGCAAGAAAACAATCAAGAAACTACACAGAAAAAAAAACCTCAGAAACTACAGACTGAGGCCAACAGCCCACACACTTCGATAGCTGTTGAGGACATCACTAATGTTTTTATAAGATGTAACAATGATGTGCCTGAAGATGACATTAAGCCCTTTAAAACAGATTAAACTTTTATTCCATGTGTTTAAAAAAAGATAAGCACATACTTGACTTGGGAAAGATTCCTATCAAAAGTGATTTAGCATCACAACTGTAACACGTTAGATATCTAAACTTTAATTAACTGCAAAACTCTAGTACCAAGCTTCTGTTATACTTCATATGTAAGGGAACCTCCCGAATTTCAGACGCCATTTTTTCTACTAAACACTGAAAAAGATGTATTTCAAACAAATTTATTATGAAATACTTAAATGCAATGGCCTAAGGCATCATCAGTTTCTTGATTGCTAAAACAAGATAAGGCTTGGTCTCCCTCATTGCTAAATGTTCTTAGATCTACCAAAGAGACACAAACATGTGCCACAGAAATCCCTTTTCACGTGTATTTTCTCCCTGCATTTGGAAGGCAGTAAAAAGAGAAAAACATCTGTTCCTTCCTGCAGCGCTGACAATCCTCATTCTATGGTTTAAAAATAAAACATGCTTATGGAAGCTTATAGATACAACGATCACCTGCTCAAAGGCAGCTGGCAATTAATTGATCCAAATACATGTAAAATCAAAGCCAAGAAGAAATTTCCCTAAGGACAATGCTAGTGTTCCCCACGCCGGTAATTTCCAAGACACCCATAAAAAAATAGTGGAGGAGAGTAAAGCAGCAAACGTAGTGCCAGATGACATGAAGAGTTGACAGCTGAGAAACAAGGGCCTGTGTCAATCTGGATTCATTCTACCACTATAAGAACACTTTCCATGAGAGCTGCTTAGAGAAAATCTGGTTCACACTGGCCAATAATCACCCTTCATCCAGCTCAAGGAAGGCCAGATGTTCAACCATTAAAGGAGTACACCTTATTAAAAACAGGAACTGGAAAATCTAACTAAAGAAAGGCCCTAAATCCGATCATATATTTTATAAACAGTTTTTACTCTCTATATGGCCTTAAAACATTGAATATCCAAACAGAAATAATAAGTACATTAGACTTGAATCATTGACTCACTTTCTATTTCTGGATCTGCCTCTGAATGAATCACAGTGTGACCTTGAGAAAGTTATTTCACCTCTTTCTCTATCTACATTTCCCCACCAGTTACAAAGTTGGGTAAAACCTACTGATCCTCTTTTCCCGAACAATGTTGAGTGAATGAGATAAATATATGGAAGCCGCTACACAAAAAGATATTTGCTGATTACCAACCAGCTGTATCCAACCATCAAATACAAAATAGGTGATGTCCTTATAAAAATGACTAGCTCTGCACTTCTACTCTGCACAATTTAAAAAACAAATCGCCTGGAGAGGTCAACAAAACCCAGGTGGTTCCTATACAGGACTCTTTTAAGAGTCCCAGATTTCAAATTTGGGAATACTTAGCAAATTAAAATAAAATGCAAGTTCCAAGAAGACACTTTTTTTGAGAAAGGAAAACAAACATTCAACCTATTTAGGGTCTTGTGATCTTCCAGGACTCTGTTCAATCCTCCTCTCTCAAGTGCTCTTCCCTCAGCCCTTGCCACCAAGCAGGTAAGCCACTGCATCCGTGATGCTCCCAGCAGAGACTTGCTTGTCTATATCTATACAGATATTTCTGTGCACTGCACTTATTTCATGTCTCCTCCTCACTAGTCAGTGAGGCTTAGAAGGGCAACATCATGATTTAATGGTCTATGTATCACCTACATCTAGAATACTGCCTAGCACAGTGTGCTACCATTTAGAATACTGCATAGCACAATGTGGCTGCTCAATGGGTGTGTGCGCATGTGTGTGTGTATGCACACATATGCACACAAATGTATATACATATATATATATATTTGCTAAATGAATGAAATAAAAAAATTTCCAAAGTCTTATGCTACTAGGAATAGCTATCATTAATATTAATGATTGATAATCATTATGGTGAATTATTTTCACTTTTCGAAAACTATATACGTGAATGTCACTTAGATAAAGAGAAAATATGTGATTCCTCACCAACATTAAATTCATGAAAATTAATGCAAAAACTTTCCAATTTTCTTTTATCAAAAGTGATTTTTTTTTATTTGTTGGTTTTTTTTTTTTTTTTTTTTACAATTTATCTAGTGGGTATAAAACTACAAACATTCTTTTTAACAATCTACACAATAAAGAGAAGGTGCAAAAGAAGAAAAATAAGAGTATGTGAAATGAATAGAAGAAGCTACTTTTAAGGGTAAGACCCTATAAAGGCAAAATAAAAGGTAGCCCACAGATGTAAATTAAAATGTGGTCAATAAGTAGCTACCCCAACATTACCAGCATTTAGTCAGCCAAGAAGTCGCTGTCTGTGCTGAGAAAATTTCATCTAAGCAATGTTTTACACATAATGTTTAAAATAACAGAACATAAGATTTTAAAATTTTCAGATTGCATTTGAAATGTTTAATCCTTCAAATATTTATCATAAACCTATCAGTAGTCATGTAACTTCTCATATTTTTCCATTCATTAAATTCTAACACTCTGTTTCATTTAATAATTAAGAATAGAGGTTAGGTAAACATGTTGGGCTCTTAAGGTAAGGCCTTGGGTCCTGTAAGCCTGTAAGCTAGGATAAACTCATTAGACTGCTTGACACTGACCACAGCAAACAAACTCTGGTGTGCTTTATGTTGCCCTGGGAGGCAGTCTACAACATATGCTAGGGAGGGGAGGTACCAGTTGAACTAGACGTGCTTTTGACCTTCTCACCTTCACTATCTCCAAACTACAGGCTGTTCTGGGTTGGACCATGAAACTAAATGAAAATTATCCCTACTATTCTATTTATTAATTTTCTGATAGCATGTATCGGATTTTCTTGCAGCAGCAAACAGGAGTGAGTGGCCGCTTAACTTCACTAAGAAGCGGAACCCAGATTGCTGCAAGATAGAAACTACATATTACATACATACCAAACGTGTACAAATACACACAGATACTAGAGCGGTCAGAGATTGCGTTTGGATCGTACTTGAATAAATGATTTGTGCCTCCAAAACCGACTCTTGGGGAAGAACCATGAACAATTTTTTTCTTTGTAATGCTGTGGTGATGAGAAATGAAAGAGAAGAATGATGGTTTAGCTAACAAGACGAAAAAGGAGTTTATCTCCCTGGCGTGACCCTAAACATTGTGAAGAGCAGATATTTTGGTGAAATGGGCAGAGCAACCTTTTTTTGAGATGACTTAGGACAGACACAACTAACTTGTTCCCTTTAAGATCTTGTAAGAACACAGAAAACCAACAAGTATGTCCGAGGCATTTCACCGAGGGGGGCGAGCTCGGTGGGCCGAAAAGGATTCCCTACGGAGAAGAGACATGCCACTACCAGGTCACCGCCTTCCAGAGCCCAGGGAGGGCGGGTGGCAGGGGAAGGCCCTGATTGGCAGGCGACTTGCGACCTGGAGGCCAGCAGCAGGGCGCGCTCACCTGTGAACACGTTCTGGAAGCCATCCGCAGCCGCTGGCGCCCCAGACGCCTTGGCGGCCAGTGCCGGGGACACCCCACCGCCGCTGTCAGCGGCCACCCCGCGCTCCAGCAGGTGCGCGGAGCCTCCTGCCCGGGGCGTGCGGGCGCCCAGCTCCTCCGTCCAGTCCGCCGAGCGGCTCAGGCCGCCCGCAAGGCGGCCGTCGACCCGGTGCTTCTTGGCCGGGGCGGCTACGGAGGCCAGGGCAGTTCTGGACCCTCGGCTCAAGGAGGGCTCCGGCCGCCTCTTGATCCTGGGGCTCTGATTAGGGGACTGAGACGGGGAGTGATTGGGCGAGCTGAGCTGCCGGGTGGTGGTCTTGATGTAGCAGGGGGTGATGAGCGGGTAGGGCTTGAAACAGCGCTGGCTGGGCGCGGGGCTGCCGGGCAGGGAAGCGGCCGCGGGGGAGTCAGGTCCTTGCGCCTCCTCCTCCGGCTCTTCCTCCAGCCTCTGCGGGGCGTCCTCTCCCACCTCCGGGGCCCACTCCTCCCCCGGAGAGCCCCGGGGCGCATCCTCAAAAGCATCCTCCTCGCCCTCCTCATCCACGTCCCCAGCCCCTCGCACGGGGGCTCCAGCCGCTTCCGCCCCCGGCCCGGTCTCGGGAAACGGGAAAGCTGTGGAGGAGGGCGAGTCTGTGACCGCGGGTTGGGCCGCCGGGAGGCTGGGCGCCTCGGAGGCTGGGAGGCCGCCGGGTGACGGCGGTTGCTGGGGCTCCCGGGTCTCGGCGTCCAGGCTCTCGGGCAGGTCGGAGAGCGCGGACAGCGCCTGCTCAGTGTCCGGACTGCCCGGGGCCTCCCCAGCCCCGCCGCTCGGCCCCAGCAGGAACCGGTCCAGGCCCAGGAAGGCCCCGGGCTGAGGGGAGACGGCGGTGGGGGGCGCTGCAGGCTCCTCGGCGCCCTGGAGCTGCTGCTGCTGCTGTTGCTGGAGCTGGAGCTGGAGCTGGAGCTGCTGCTGCTGCTGCTGCTGCAGGCGGATCGCCTGCTGGATGTCTGAAAGCAAATCCTCTTGCTCCGTAGCCGAGTGGAAGCTATAGATGTCCGTGTCCGAGCCCGAGCTGGTCCTCTGTCCATCCTGCGCCCCTGCTGCAGTTTCCACATCCTCGGCGACCGGCCAGCCCCCGACCCTAGCCTCGGCAGGCCCAGGACCCCCTGGACGGGTCACCTCAAAAGGGTCCGCACACTCGGTATCCGACAGGCCGGTCTCGTCCGCCGAGAGGCTGAGGTCCGGAGTCTTGGTGAGCAGGGAGTGAGCGCTGTCCAGCTCCCCGGTCTGCAGGGCCTGGGAATCCAGCACATCTTCGCGGGAGCCGCCGGCGCCCTTCCCCTTGGACAGATTCTTCCTGATCCGCAGGTTGGAAAACACCGAGGCTCTGGAGTCCGACTTGTTCTTCTTCTTGCCCGACTCCCCGCCGCCGCCCCCTCCCCCCTTGCCGTGCTTGCCCAGCGCCTTCTTACCCCCGCTCCCCTTCTTTGTGGTTTCCACATCCCTGGGCCCCAGCGCATCCTCGGCGCCGCCGCCGCCGCCGCCTTCATGCAAGGCATCACCTGCGCTCCTCTTCAGCTTCCCATCCTGGTTCCCCATGGTGCAATCCCGCTGCTGCGCCGCCGCGACGCGGGCACTCAGGCCATCCCGGCCCTCCTCGGCCCCGGGCCCGGGCCGAGGGAGTCTCGCGGGAGAGTCAGGCGGCGGCTGGGCGAGCCGCTGGGAGGGGAGGCCGACGCGCGCCCGGCTGGCCCCGCTCGCATCTGCCGCCGCTTTGCATAATGCGCGGCGGCTCCCGTGGCTGCCGTCGCTGCGGCTGCGGCTGCGGCTGCGGCTCTGGGCCGGCGGGGCGCGAACATGCTCAGTGCAGAGCGCGGCGCCCACCAATGGCTGCGCAGAACGCAGCTCGGGCCTGGCTCCCCGCCCGCCGCCGCCGCCCCCTCGGCCCCCGCGCGGCTCCTCGCTGAACCTGGGCGCGAAAAACGTTTCCTCTATCTCGGGGACTTTAATCTCCACCGTGCGAATCGCATGCATTGTCCCCGACCGAAGAGATCGTCAGCTGGAAGATGCACTCTGATCTTCAAAGCTACTGGACCTGCCACGAGAAAAGTTAAACAAAAAAGAAGCAATTTTTACATGGGGAAAAACTGAAGCCCAATTCCAGTTTAGAGGTGCCATCGGGTCATGGCCACATACACAACCCCCTGTCTGCCTCTGCATGGCTGTTCAATAAATATTTGTTGAATGAATGGATTGTTCTGTTTCTTGAATAATTGATCATCTCGTTGAACACTGTTGATGTACGTGAGCATATGGTTTAGGAAAGGTTACTGCACATGATACTGCTTTTATGTTTCACACACAGACCCTGCTTCTCCAGGACAGGACATTAGCTGTCATTTCTAAAGTTGGTTTATAATTTTTTTTTTTTTTTTGACAGAAGAAAGAGGTAGGAGAAGTAGAAAATACTGAGATTAGAGTTGATTAAAATGCTAATCTCCAAATTCTATGTGTTTACCATATAAATTAAACAGAATTTGTATTCAAAAAGGGTACATATACGATAACTCCCAGGAGGTCAAACTCATCAATATTAAACATGTCACTATTGTGGCTGCCTATAAAAAGGAAAAAGACAGAAGGGAAACACCCTTGGCACAAACACACAAAATCAGATGTTATGCTATAAACTACCACTTTCCCAAGCAAACCCTTCCAGGCAGACTTCGTCCTGTAAAAGTTAATCTTAACATTCTGGCCACAATATTGGGATAAACATTTTTCCTCATTGAACATTTCGTCATTATTTCCATTATTTATTACCTATTTTGTAAGAATTGTTTTATTAAAAAAATGGATATCTAAAGAAGCTTTAAGCAGTAAACTGAGATTAAAGTGGCATTAGTAAGTTTTACAAGTATTTAAGCAAAAGTTCATTGATAACCACTTTGAAAATATGGAATAGATATCCAACTTATTAATATTTTCAAAGTAACCCAGAGGAGGGAGAAGGGCTATATATTATACTGTGCAACTTAAATGTAGCAAGCAAATGTGTAGTCTTCCTTTGCATGTTATGAACGAGGCTTTTACATTTTTTTTTTTAAAAATGGTTGGTCTTGTCAGTCTTTGATTACTATCCTTTATCAAACTATGTTTTTAAAAATAAATGTAATTTAAGGGCAGTTAGCCAGTTATCCTTAGGTGGCCCTTTCAAGTAAATGCTTTAGAGAAATCAACTTTAATAACTTTGCCAGGGTTATATCCCAGTCTCCAAGCAATTCCGGAGTACATGAAAAGCCTTTGTTTCACCTCTTTCACAAGACTGCTCTCTCCTTTCTTCTAGAATCTAGGCTCCTCCGAGGGCACAATTTGCCTGCAGCTATTAGAATTTTCTGCTTCTTTGAGTGCTGAGGTACTTTGAATCTTGATTTTTGCTCTTTCTTTAGCAGAACGTCTTTGATTCTGAACTATTGATTTCCTTATTATTTTCTTCTGTGCTATATTCCAGAAGTTCAGAAGACAAAAGAAGGGAAAGAAGGAGGGAGGGAAAGAATTGATTATTTTTTTCACAGTGACAGTTGTGCAGCAGGTCACAGCTGCCAAATCTCTATTGCATTTAAAGGCTCATTTGAAACTCACAAGTGTGATTATCAAATACACATAGGTGCTCTTAACCCAAGGATAATTAAAGCATGAGCTCAGGCTCAGAGAGGCTAAGAGATTTGTCCAAGGTCACATAGCAGCAGAAACAATGCTGGAACCTGCAAATTTAGACCACAATTTTTTTTTATAACAAACAACACTGCATAGTTTACTCTTGGGGGACTGGTAAGGATTTCATAAAGGCAAACTACAAAGCTTTGCCAAAGGGTTCTTGTTATTTAATAGCTATTTAGTGTTCCTAAAGATGCCTGAAACCTGGCCTAACCTTAATTCCATTTGATCAGGTAAGAATATAATATCTGTGGTTGCAAAACTAGGTTTAACAGATAATTAGAGATTTTACCTCATGCCTGGCCACATCCTGGTAGCAGGATACAGACGAGAAACAGCAAGTGTGACCAGTCTATATATTCATGTATCTAGAGTAATTCTAGTGTAATTGTCAATAAAAGTCTTCAGTGTTAGCATTCCAAAATGGTCACAAAAACTATTTTTATAAAATAAAATAAAGTACTACTCATTTTCCCACAAAGGAAATTGGATATGGGCTTTAAAAATTAAATTAGTAAAGTAGGTTAGAAAACTCTAAACAAATATTGAAATCTAGCTGAGAATACGTATGCTGATGTAGTTGGCTTAAGTGTACTGATTTTGGCAACTTACTCTAAAATGCATCAAAAAATAAGACACTTGAACGGATGCATGGACAGATATGTGATAAAACAAATATAATAAAATGTTAATTATAAAATTTACGTGGTAGATATATGGATGTTCACTGGAAACTTCCTTCAACTTTACTGTATGTTTGAAACTTCTCTCTTTTTTTTGAGATGCTCTCATTCTGTCACAGACTGCTGTAATATGATCATAGCTCACTGCAGCCTGGAACTCCTGGGCTCAAGTGATCCTCCCACCTCAGCCTCCTGAATAGGCAGGACTACACGCATTCACCACCATACCCAGCTAATTTTTCAATTTTTTTTTTTGTGGAGATGAGGTCTCCCTTTGTTGCCCAGGCTGGGCTCAAACTCCTGGGCTCAGGAGATTCTCCTGCCTTGGCCTCCCAAAGTGTTAGGATTATAGGCATGAGCCACTACACCTGGCTGGCCTGTTTGAAACTTTTCATGCTCAAATGTTGGAGAAGAAAGTGGGTTACAATAATATATGCATTTCCCAGATTTTTTAAAATTAAATTATGTAATGGCTGATGGCAATTAATAAATACTAAATGCATCTTCCTCTCCTTCACAGTTACCTGTCTGTCAGAATTCCATTTCCTTTCCTTTTCTATCTTCTTTCAGCTCTCTTCCTCCTTCCTCACCCTCTTAATTGACTGAAAGATATGCTGAAATATTTTTGATCCTTGGTGTTTTGCTTTGTTTTGTTAGTTTTTATTTCTGCTTAACCTTGGTGGAATGCTTTAGAATCTCTAACAGAACAATTAGTTTGCATCTTAATTACCCGACTCATTCTGTTCTCTAGCAGGTGAGTGACATTTGTCTACTCTAGTGTCAATCACTAAACTTTTGCCTTCCAAGATCCGCCTCTCAGTCCTGACTTCACTCCCACACACTCGGCTCCTGAACCTGCATCCTAGAGAACACCATTCCCCCAGTCAAATCCAATGTCTCTACAGCTGAACTCATCTTCTCTTTCATATCTGTTCCTCCTTTGTTTTTGAGTAAGAGCACCACAATCCCTGCAG
Organism: Trachypithecus francoisi; assembly: GCF_009764315.1. Taxonomy (NCBI): domain Eukaryota; kingdom Metazoa; phylum Chordata; class Mammalia; order Primates; family Cercopithecidae; genus Trachypithecus; species Trachypithecus francoisi. The sequence goes on from NW_022681470.1 coordinate 8,396,494, forward strand.
TTTCCCAAACAAGTGTTGTTGCTTACTCCTCCCTCTTCCCCAGTCCCTAGAATTTACCAGTCACTAAGACTCCTCTATTCTTTATTTGTAATGTCTCTCAAATACATTCACATCTCCCAGCCCAAGTGCCACTTCTCTTGCCTCCTTCCCACCCCCACCTCCAACTCCCATCTGCTCCTTCCCATTATCACCAATGCTTCTAGACTAGGGTGATGAATTTGCTCCCCAGGGAACATATGACACTGTCTGGAGACATTTTTGGTTGTCACAGTGGGGTAGTGGGATAATGTTACTGGCACCAAGGATGCTGCTAAACATAATGCACAGTCTCCCCCAACCACCCCGCCCCATAAACAAGAATGATTTAGCCCAAAATATCAGTAATCCAGGGGTGAAGATAAGGGAGGAGATCACCCCTCATATTGTCTTATGCCCAATTTCTGCCTCCAAAGACAGATGAAGTAAAAACTAAAAGGTAGAAATGAAATCCACAGGCAGACAGCCCGGCACCACATCCTGGGCCTGGTAGTTAAAGATCGACCCCTGACCTAATCGGTTATGTTATCTATAGATTACAGACACTGTACAGAAATGCACTGTGAAAATCCCTGTCTTGTTTTGTTGCGATCTAATTACTGGTGCATGCAGCCCCCAGCCACGTACCCACTGCTTGCTCAATCCATCACGACCCTCTCATGCGCACCCTCTTAGAGTTGTGAGCCCTTAAAAGGAACAGGAATTGCCCACTCGGGGAGCTCGGCTCTTGAGACAGAAGTCTTGCCAAGGCCCCCGGCCGAATAAACCGCTTCCTTCTTTAACTCGGTGTCTGAGGAGTTTTGTCTGCAGCTTCTCCTGCTACAAAGACACTTGCTTTAGCATGAAGACTCTCACGGCTGACAGTCAATAAATGATTACTGAAGGAGTGAAGTAAAGAAGAAATAAAAATTACATTTCTCGGTTAACTGAATTAAATCAGGAACTTAAAGGGAGAACCTAACAGAACAAAGCAGATTTTAAATAGTCTATCTACAGTACCAAATATCTTAAATAGAGAATTAACTCTTCTCTAAGGCACTCTAAGTTCTAAAAACTGTACAACCTATATAAATATTTCAATTCCCAACGTACTTGATAACATTATAAAAAGTCCTTGCTCATACCAGAGATTTCCTGGTAACCAGAATGGAATTCCCAGAGCTCATTTTGCAATGATGATTATGTGTATCACAAACAATTAGTTATATAGCTTTCCATGTTTACCACCATTATTCATTTTATCGCCAATGCAGAACTTAAAGTGTTTATAAAACAGGAAAAAGTGAAATATGCCTCTCCCCAAACAATACAGAATGCACTACAAGTTTGTTTCTATACTGGAAAAAATTTAAAGATAAAAAATTCTAGGTCACTTAAGTTCCTCCCTGCTGCAAATGAAACATAAAAGCCATTGTCTCCTAACCTCTAGAAAACTCATTAGCTTCCTCTGAATAATTTTCTCTTCGTTATATAGGCATGCTTTGGCATTCAACACGTTTTAGCCAAAACATTTATGGATTATTGGCAACCGAGAAATAAAAGAAGACATAAAAGTGTTTATTTTTATGTCACAGAGAAATTCCTATGAAGCTAAAGAACTCTGGTATTGAATTTCTAGACATATATAAGTGAAGACGTACCCTTTCTAAGTGAAGACGTACCCTTTCTGCCACTGCACCCGGCTTTGATTCACACTTTTTTCTGTGCCCAAATATTTTTCTTATATATTTTGCTTGCCTTAATCCTTCTCACCTCCAATTTGTTGTTGTTGTTGTTGTTGTTTTGTTTTTGAGATGGAGTCTCGCCCTGTCATCCAGGCTGGAGTGCAGTGGCGTGATCTCGGCTCACTGCAACCTCCACCTCCTGGATTCAAGCGATTCTCCTGCCCCAGCCTCCCAAGTAGCTGGGATTACAAGCACATGCCACCACACCCGGCTAATTTTTGTAGTTTTAGTAGAGACGGGGGGGGGGTTCCACCATATTGGTCAGGCTGGTCTTGAACTCCTGACCTTGTGATCCACCCACCTCAGCCTCCCAAAGTGCTGGGATTACAGGCGTGAGCCACCGTGCCCAGCCTCCCACCTCCATTTTTATCATGAATATCAGGTTCTCCAAGAGGCCTCCTTTAAAGTAGGTGATTTCCCTGTCTTGGAGCATCCGTCTTAACTTTCAAATTCTTGATCACAATTTGTGATTAAATGTTTGATTACTGACTTGTTCCTTGACTGTCTTGACTCTTACCCATTACAATGCAAGTTCCCTGAGGGCAGGAAGCAAGTGTGTTTTATTATCACCATCACCTGCTGGCATAGTTCTTAGTACTCAAATATTCTCAATGAATCGTGAACAAAATCAGGAGTAAAACAAATAGGTCAGGCATCAAGCAATGCTTTCTAAGCCCCTTTTCAAGTTGTTTTGTTTTGGAGATGGAGTTTCACTCTGTCACCCAGGCTGGAGCAAAGTAGCACAATCTCAGCTCAGTGCAAGCTCCACCCCCCCAGGTTCAGGTGATTCTCCTGCCTCAGCCTCCTGAGTAACTGGGATTATCGGTGTCCCCCAATCACGCCCGGCTAATTTTTGTATTTTTTCAGTAGAGATGGAGTTTTCTCATGTTGGCCAGGCTGGTCTCGAACTCCTGACCTCAGGTGATCCACCCACCTCGGCCTCCTAAAGTGCTGAGATAACAGGTGTGAGCCACTGTGCTTGGCCTCAGGCTCTGTAAATATTGAAGGGAGTTGGCACTTTGTGGGAGTTAAGATGACATATCTTAGAGACTAACAGGCTGTTGTGTACCAACGGCTTGAGCTGTACCCACCTATCCACTTCCATCCCCACAGGTGAGACTGATTAGTTGGACGCTGGATGAGCCATGGTTGCCCGAGGCCCATAAAACTATTGCCTCCTTGATGAAGGCAAGTTAGCAGACCCTGAGCCTTTCTCCCCAGGAATCCCGGAATCAACAACAATAGGATGCCCAAAGAAAGGAAATTTTAAATTGTGAAAAAGACAACCCAGTTGCTGAATTGCTCTTTTTATTTTTATTGTCATTTAAAAATCTTATATTTAAGATTTTTCTTATCTGCCATAAGTGAAGTCCCAGGAGCTTTAGTGGAGCAGAGGAAGAAATGGCTAGAAGATGTTTCCTTGGCTAGGAAGTGTCTAAATTAAGACCAGATGGGCACTAAAGCACTAAAGAACTGCAGCAACCTTTCATGTGTTGTCTGAGCAAGGAGAGGCAGACTTCTAAATTCGTTTTCTTATCCTGCCCTCCTAATCTCCAAGAAAAAGATTTAAAGTGTTGTCATAGGTACTGATAAATTAATCCCAGTAAGAGAGTAATACAATCACCTTTCCCTTAGACTCCGGTGACAGATTTTTTTTTTTTTTTTTTTTTTTTTTTTTGAGGAGTGCAGTGACAGAATATTGGCTCACCGCAACCTCTGCCTCCCGGGTTTAAGCGATTCTCCTGCCTCAGCCTCATGAGTAGCTGGGATTACAGGCACGCACCTCTACACCCAGCTAATTTTTCTATTTTTAGTAGAGACTGGGTTTTGCCATGTTGGCCAGGCTGGTCTCAAACTCTTGACATCTGCCTGCCATGGCCTCCCAAAGTACTGGGATTGCAGGTGTGAGCCACCCAGCACAGCAGACAGATGTTTCTATACTACTATGAGAAACACTAGCCATGTTATGGATGGTAAAATTGTCTCGCCAGGTATGGTGGCTCACACCTGTAATCCCAACACTGTGGGAGGCTGAGGCAGGCGGATCTCTTGAGGTCAGGAGTTCGAGACCAGCCATGGCAAAACACTGTCTCTACTAAAAGCACAAAAATTAGCCAGGCGTGGTGGTGGGGGCCTGTAGTCCCAGCTACTTGGGAGGCTGAGGCAGGAGAATTGCTTGAACCCAGGAGGTGGAGGTTGGAGTGAGCCGAGATCGTGCCATTGCACTCCAGCCTGGACAACAGAACGAAACTCCATCTCAAAAAAAAATTGTTCCTTCTCTAGTGATCACCTTTATACAACTGAAGCTCCAGTGAAGGTATGTGAAATCAAATTTCCCCCTACCCTTTTCCTGCTCTTCGGAGGAAAATGAAGCTGATGCAAAACTCCTCTTTGAAGGTACCGCTTTGCGTTGCACAAAAACCCAACCACCAGCCATTTCCTACTGAAGTCTACATTACCTGAGGGCAGTTCCCTGGAAAGATCTGCAGTGAGAGATGTGAGTTTAAAACTCCCTTCCTGATCAGAACAAGTTTCCCCTAATTGCTGTGCAGAAGTGCAAAGGATGAAGGCATTTGTTTTAAAGTGAGCAAGCAAGCCATTGCCCCAATCAAAACATTTATATTTTCTACTTCTCCTTTTTCTGGCCTTTTTCCATACATTGACTCTGACATTCTAAGAGAAAGTGCTGATGCTTATAATTCAAAGTGTATGTGTGTATATATATGTATATACACATACATATATACATATATATATATATACACTTTTTTTCTCTCTCTCTGAGGTTGCAGTAAGCCGAGATATGCCACTTCACTCCAGCCTGGGTGAAAGAGTAAAACTCCGTCTCCAAACACCAGAAGATTTTAGGGAGCAAAGTGATTTAAATCAATATTAAGAACGTCTTCATCATGCATTAAAATATGCATGGACAAACTAATGTCTATTAGGAAAAATGTGTAGGCCAGCTGTTATTGGTGTTATTCTTAGCTTACTGAAAAATTCATGTATTTGCTCAACTTTTTGTGGGGAGCCTTTATTTTACTAGTTAAGACAGAAAAAAAGATGACTAAGCCCAGAATGCTCACCGGAATATGCTTTCCTCTCTTCTCTCCATATTTATACTGTCAGAGGCATTTGAACCACAGTAACTCCATCTTGAGTAGGGGCTGGGTAAAATAAGACTGAGACCTACCGGGCTGCATTCCCAGTCAGTTAGGCATTCTAAGTCACAGATAGGCTGGCACAAGATACAGGTTATAATGACCTTACTGCTAAAACAAGTTGCAGTAAAGAAACCGGCCAAATCCCACCAAACCCAAGATGGCGACGAGAGTGACCACTGGGCATCCTCACTGCTACACTCCCACCACGCCCTGGCAACGTCAGGAAGTTGCCCTATACGGTCTAAAAAGGGAAAACATGAATAATTCCCCCTCTTGTTTAGCATATAATAAGGAAATAACCATAAAAATGTTCAATCTGCAACCCTCGGTAGTGCTTTGCCTATGGGATAGTCTTTCTTTATTCCTTTACTTTCTTTACAAACTTGCTTTCACTTTACTCCATGGACTAGCACCAAATGCTTTCTTGCGCAAGAACCCACTTTTGGGGGCTAGATCAGGACCCCTTTCCGGCAACAATACAACAATCAGCTTTTCTCCTTCCCTTCCCATGGTCCTTTCTGTTTTGTACATTTTTTCTTTTTCTTTTTTCTCTTATTTATTTTCTTTTTTTGAGGTGGGAGTCTAACGCTGTTACCCAGGCTGGAGTGCAGTGGTGCAATCTCAGCTTGCTGCACCCTCCGCCTTTGAGTAGCTGGGACCACAGTTATGCACCACCACACCTGACTCATTTTTTGTGTTTCTGGTACAGACAGTGTTTTATTATGTTGCCCAGGCTGGCCTCAAACTCCTGAGCTCAAGCGATCTGCCCGCCTCAGCCTCCCAAAGTGCGGGGATTATAGGTGTGAGCCACCATGCCCTGCCCTGTTCTGTAAATTCTTTATTTTAGTGGTGGCAAAGTCTGTCAAGAGCAAAGACTTAGTCCTGCTAAATCTCTATTAAACTGAATGACTAAAAAGAGTTTTGTAAATTTTTTTCCACAGTGTATTGTTAAGTAAGAAATTTTGTGCCTGCATGTGAAAACCTATGGTGCTCTTGTATATATTTACATATAACTTTCATTTTAAGTCCATCAAAACACATAATACTGTTTTAAAACTCAGTAACATAGTTTGGATCAGCCATTGCAGGTTCTAAGTGTTGCTCAAGAAGCTTTGAAAAATCTAAGGCTAGGGTTGCAGGGTCCAAAGCAGTAGTCATTAGCCATACGTGGCCATCAAGCAATAGACGAGCTTTAGAAGAGCACTAAAGGAATAGGGCCAACCTGGCCGGGCTCAGTGGCTCATGCCTGTAATCCCAGCACTTTGGGAGGCCAAGGCAGGTGGATCATCTGAGGTCAGGAGTTCAAGACCAGCCTGGCCAACATGGTGAAACCCCGAATCTACTAAAATATACAAAAATTAGCCGGGTGTGTTGGCAGGTGACTTAATCCCCGCTACTTGGGAGGCAGAGGCAGGAGAATTGTTTGAACATGGGAGGCGGAGGTTGCAGTGCGTCGAGATTGAGTCATTGCACTCAAACCTGGGGGATAAGAGTGAGACTTCCCTCCAAAAAAAAAAAGAGGGGGCCAATCTGAATGGAAATGTTGCTGTTAGTGTAAAATATACACCAGTCTCAAACACTTAGTAGGACAAAAGCGTGTAATGTATCTCAATAATTTTTATTGATTTTTCAAATACAAATATTTTGCATATTTTGGGTTAAACTATAGTATTAAAAATAATTATATTTGTTTATTTTTCCCTTTTTAAATGTGGCTACTAGAAAATTTTGAATTATGAATGAGGTTCACATTATATAGCATTTCTGTTGCAGAGCACTACTCTAAGGCCAAGGATTGCCTTCCTCAACCTTAATTTCTTATTGATTTTGTCTTTAGAATGCCTTTTGCAACTTTTTGCCACTGGAAAAGGTTATTATGGGTTGAGCCAATTTCAGTGGACTTCTATAGGTAATCCTGAATATTTTTCACAACTCACTTAAGAGATCCTGAGGGTATGGTAACATACAGTCACAACTGTAAGCGAGAGGATGACTTGAGCCCAGGAGTTGAGACCAACCTGGATAATATGGTGAGACCGAGTCTCTACTGGGGGTGGAGGTGGGGAAGGTGGGGGGAGGGGTTGGGGAATGGGTGGCAAATGCCTGTGGTCCCAGCTACGCAGGAGGCTGAGGTGGGAGGATCACTTGAGCCTGGGAGGTCAAGGTTATAGTAAGCTGGGATCATGCCACTGCACTCCAGCCTAGGCAACAGGGTGAAATCCTGTCTCAAAAACAACAGCAACAAAGCAAAACATCAAACAAACAAAAAAATAGGAAGCCATGTAGTTTATTGATAAGAGCAAATGGTAACATAGTTCTATGCCTTAGAATCTATCATTCTACTTTCACGCCATCTACAATCCTGGGAAGTCTGTTAATATTTTTTTTTTTTTTTTTTTGAGACGGAGTCTCGCTCTGTCGCCCAGGCTGGAGTGCAGTGGCCGGATCTCAGCTCACTGCAAGCTCCGCCTCCCGGGTTTACGCCATTCTCTCGCCTCAGCCTCCCGAGTAGCTGGGACTACAGGCGCCCGCCATCTCGCCCGGCTAATGTTAATATTTTTATACTTCCATTTATAACCAGTTTTCAATATAACAGAATGGAGCATTATTTAATATCTTTTAAGAACTATTTGATTCTTGCAATTATTTATGTAGCTAGGGTGTGAGCCAAGCAATGGTATGGAATGTAGGAACAGAGGTTAATGGATCCCCTTGGGAGCATCTTCACACTGAACAGGTGGGACTCTTGTTCTCTTAACACTTCCCCTGCCACTATGTTTCTGATAGGTATCCAGCTTCTGTTCTTTTTCTGTCCCCCAAAATCACTATAAAAATGTCTGTTTAAACCATTTGCTACTTCTTCTCTCATCATTCTACCATAATAAATTAAATCCCCCCAACATACCTTTTTTTGAGACAGGGTCTCACTGTGTCACCCATACTGGAATGCAGTGGTATGATCACAGCTGACTGCAGCTTCCGTCTCCTGGGTTCAAGTGACTCTCTCACCTCAGCCTACTTGGTAGCTAGGACTACAGGTGAAGGCCACCATGCCTGGCTAATTTTTTTGCTTTTTGTAGAGATGAGTATTTCAATATGTTGGCCAGGCTGGTCTTGAACTCATGGCCTCAAGCAATCCTCTTGCCTCAGCCTTGCAAAGTGCAGCATAAGCCACTGCTCCCATCTGCCTTTTTTAATGATACTTTTTAAAAGTAGGTTGGAAGAGTGTAGGGAGAATTGGCCTTAGAGAAAGTGAGTTCAAATCTTGACTTTACCATTTATTGCCTGAGTGATTTTGAACAAACCATTTAATCTCTATGAGGTTCAATTTCCTCATCTGTGAAAGAAGTATAATGTCAGTGTATTAGTCCATTTTCATGCTGCTGATAAAGACATACCCAAGATTGAGCAATTTACAAAAGAAAGAAACTTAAAGGACTTACGTCTTAAATCCAAGTTCTATGTGGCTGGGGAGGCCTCACAATCATGGTGGAAGGTGAAAGGCACGTCTAACATGGTGGCAGATAAGAGAAGATAACTTGTGCAGGGAAACTCTCCTTTTAAAACCATCAGATTGCATGAGACTTATTCACTATTACAAGAACAGCACGGGAAAAATCTGACCCCATGATTCAATGACCTCCCACTGGGTCCCTCCCACAACATGTGGGAATTTAAGATGAGATTTGGGTGGGGAACACAGCCAAACCATATAATTTCACCCCTTGCCCCAAACAAATCTCATATCCTCATATTTCAAAACCAATCATGCCCTCCCAATAGTCCCCCAGGGTCTTAACGCATTTCAGCATTAACTCACAAGTCCACAGTCCAAAGTCCCATCTGAGACAAGGCAAGTTCCTTCTGCCTATGAGTTTATAAAATCAAAAGCAAGTTAGTTACTTCCTAGATACAGTGGGGGTACAGGCATTGGGTAAATACAGCCATTCCAAATGGGAGAAATTGACCAAAACAAAGGGGTTACAGGCCCCCTGTAAGTCCAAAATCCAGCCGGGCAGTCAAATCTTTTTTTTTTTTGAGACGGAGTCTCGCTCTGTCCTCCAGGCTGGAGTGCAGTGGCCGGATCTCAGCTCACTGCAAGCTCCGCCTCCCGGGTTTACGCCATTCTCCTGCCTCAGCCTCCCAAGTAGCTGGGACTACAGGCGCCCACCAGCACGCCAGGCTAGTTTTTTGTATTTTGTTTTTAGTAGAAACGGAGTTTCACCATGTTAGCCAGGATGGTCTCGATCTCCTGACCTCGTGATCCGCCCCTCTCGGCCTCCCAAAGTGCTAGGATTACAGGCTTGAGCCACCGCACCCGGCCGGGGCAGTCAAATCTTAAAGCTCCAAAATGATCTCCTTTGACTCCATGTCTCACATCCGGGTCATGCTGATGCAAGAGGTGGGTCGCCATGGTCTTGGGCAGCTCTGCCCTTGTGGCTTTGCAGGGTACAGCCTCCCTCCTGGCTGCTTTCATGGGCTGGCTTTGAGTGTCTGTGACTGTTCCAGGCTCATGGTGCAAGCTGTCAGTGGATCTACCACTCTGGGGTCTGGAGGGCAGTGGCTCTCTTCTCACAGCTCCATCCACTAGGCAGTGCCCCAGTAGGGACTCTGTGTGGGGGCTCTGACCCCCCATTTCCCTTCCACACTACCCTAGCAGAGATTCTCCATGAGGGCCTCGCCCCTGCAGCAAACTTCTGCCTGGTCATCCAGGCATTTCCATACATCCTCTGAAATCTAGGCAGAGGTTCTCAAACGCTGATTTTTTGACTTCTGTGCACTCGCAGGCTCAACACCACATGGAAGCTGCCAAGGCTTGGGGCTTGCACCCTCTGAAACCATGGCCTGAGGTCTGCATTGGCCCCTTTCAGCCATGGCTGAAGCAGGGCACCAAGTCCCTAGGCTGCACACAGCACAGGGACCTGCGGCCTGACCCATGAAAGCATTTTTCCCTCCCAGGCTTCCAGGCCTGTGATGGGAGGGCCTGCTATGAAGACCTCTGACACACCCTGGAAACATTTTCCACATTGTCTTGGGGATAACATTTGACTTCTTGTTGCTTATGCAAATTTCTGCAGCCTGCTTGAATTTCTCCTCAGACAATGGGATTTTCTTTTCTATCTCATTGTCAGGCTGTAAATTTTCCGAACTTTTATGCCCTGTTTTCCTTTTAAAACTGAATGCCTTTAACAGCACCCAAGTCATCTCTTGAATGCTTTGCTGCTTAGAGATTTCTTCTGCCAGGTATCCTATATCATCTCTCTCAAGTTCAAAATTCCACAGATCCCTAGAGCAGGGGCAAAATGTCATCAGTCTTTTTGCTAAAACATAATAAGAGTCACCTTTGCTATGGTTCCTGACAAGTTCCTCATCTCCATCTGAGACCACCTCAGCCTCAATTTCATTGTCCATATCATTACCAGCATTTTTTTTTTTTTTTTGAGACGGAGTCTCGCTCTGTCGCCCAGGCTGGAGTGCAGTGGCCGGATCTCAGCTCACTGCAAGCTCTGCCTCCCGGGTTTACGCCATTCTCCTGCCTCAGCCTCCCAAGTAGCTGGGACTACAGGCGCCCGCCACCTCGCCCGGCTAGTTTTTTGTAGTTTTTTAGTAGAGACGGGGTTTCATCGTGTTAGCCAGGATGGTCTCGAACTCCTGACCTCGTGATCCGCCCGTCTCGGCCTCCCAAAGTGCTGGGATTACAGGCTTGAGCCACCGCGCCCGGCCCATTACCAGCATTTTAAGTGAAGCCATTCAACAAGTTTCTAGGGAGTTCCAAATTTTCCCACATTTTGCTGTCTTCTTCTGAGCCCTCCAAACTGTTTTTATTCTTTTCTTTTTGAGACAGAGTTTCACTCTTGTTGCCCAGGCTGGAGTGAGATGGTATGATCTTGGCTAACCACAATCTCTGCCTTCCAGGTTGAAGCAATTCTTCTGTCGCAACCTCCCGAGTAGCTGGGATTACAGGCATGCACCACCACACCTGGCCAATTTTTGTACTTTTAGTAGAGATGGGGTTTCTCCATGTTGGTCAGGCTGGTCTCGAACTCCTCATCTCAGGTGATCTGCCTGCCTCAGCCTCCCAAAGTGCTGGGATTACAGGCATGAGCCACCATTCCTGGCCTCCAAACTGCTTTAAACTCTGCCTGTCAGCCAGTTCCAAAGTCGCTTCCACATTTTCGGGTATCTTTTCAGCAGTGCCCCACTCTACTGGTACCAATTTACTGTATTAATCCGTTTTCATGCTGCTGATAAAGGCATACCTGAGACTGGGCAATTTACAAAAGAAAGAAGTTTAATGGACTTGCATTCCACATGGCTGGGGAGGCCTCACCATCATGGTGGAAGGTGAAGGGCACGTCTCACATGGCGTCAGACAAGAGAAGAGAATTTGTGCAGGGAAACTCCCCTTCTGAACCCCTCAAATCCTGTGAGACTTTTTCACTATCACAAGAACAGCATGGGAAAAATATGCCTCCATGATTAAATTACCTCCCACTGGGTTCCCCTCCACAACATGTGGGAATTTAAGATGATATTTGAGTGGTGACACAGCCAAACCATATCAGGCAGCTACTTATAAGATCATTGCAAGGATTTAATTAGAGAATGTATGCAAATGACCTCACACATATTAAATGCTCACTAAATGTTAAACAATGGAAATAAGAGCCAGTTAGGTAACCGAAGTATCTCAAGGCCTCTATAGCCAAAGCACCAGAAAGGCAGAAAGGCAGAATCTTTAATTCATCAAGACTGAGGAAGCTTGCCAGGCGTGAGAAGCTAGACATTCTCAAGCTTTGTTGCTAAGTGTACTAAACTGTCATCTTGTCTATCAAGACCCTCTGCTTATGCCATTCTCTTATGAGTGCCAAGGAGTAAGTGTTTTTCTGATTGATCTGGAGTTTTCCTGCCTCTAAATGCTGATTTCATCCACCACAGCTTTCAAGATGTGGGCTAGGAAACGTGGAGCTCCAAGCCAGTGTTCCCAGGACTCCTGACCATGAATGGAAGAGGTCTGTAGCCCTCACCAGAAGCAGATGCTAGCAGCATGCTTTTTGTATAGCCTACAGAACAGTGATCCAAATAAACCTCTTCTCTTTATAAATTACCAAGACTTGGCTGGGTGCGGTGGTGCACGTCTGTAATCCCAGCACTTTGGGAGGCCAAGGCCGGTGGATCACCTGAGGTCAGGAATTCTCGACCAGCCTGACTAACATGGTGAAACCCTGCTCTAATAAGTACAAAAAAGTTAGCCAGGTGTGGTGGTGCATGCCTATAATCTCAGCTACTTGGGAAGCTGAGGCAGGAGAATTGCTTGTACCTGGGAGGCAGAGGTGGCAGTTAGCCGAGATTGGGCCATTGCACTCCAGCCTGGGCAACAAGAGTGAAACTCCATCTCAAAATTAATTAATTAAAATAAAATAAATACATTACTGAGTCTCAGGTATTCCTTTATAGCAACACAAAACAGATTAAGATACCACATACCCCTGATCTGACTACATCTAGAAGGTTCCTCAGACTACATTTTCTGACCATGATCTAGTGGTAAAAAACCAATAGTTTTAGTGAATGGATAAGCATAATGTGGAATAGCCATACAACAGAAGATTCTTTATTGGTTTAAAAAAAGTACTGATACATGCTGCAACATGAATAAACCTCAAAGACATTATGATAAGTGAAGAAACTTGGAAAAAAACACCATATCTTAGATGATTTCATTAAATGACCAGGAAAGGCAAGTCTGAAGAGACAGAAAGTAGACTCATGGTTGCCTAGGGCTCAGTGCAGGCATGGGGCAGTGACTATAATGGGCATGACTTTCATTTGTGGGGAATGGAAATATTCTAAAATGAGATTGTGGTGATGGTTATGTCAGAGGTGTTAGAACCGGAGTGACTCCACCTTTGACAGGGGCTGGGTAAAATGAGGCTGAGACCTGCTGGGCTGCATTCACAGGAGGTAAGGCATTCTTGGTCACAGGATTAGGTAGAAATTTAGCATAAGATACAGGTCACAAAGCCCCCACTGATAAAACAGGATACAGTAAAGAAGCCAGCCGAAATCTACCAAAACCAAGATGCCAAAAAACAGTGGTCTCTGGTCATCCTCACTGCTCATTATACACTAATTATAATGCATTAGCATGCTAAGAGACACTCCCGCCAGTACCATGGCAATTTACAAATGCCACAGTAATGTCTGGAAGTTACTCTATGTGGTCTAAAAGGAAGAGGAACCCTCAGTTCTGGGAAATCCCTTTTCTCAGAAAACTCATGAATATCTGCCACTTGTTTAGCATATGATGTTAGCACAAAAATAGATAACCAGCAGCCCTCGAGGCTTCTCTGCCTATGGAGTAGTCATTCTTTTATTCCTTTACTTTCTCAACAAATTTGCTTTCAGTTTACTCTGTGGACGAACCCCAAATTATTTCTTGCATGAGTTCCAAGACCCCTTTGCAGTAACAACTGAATTAGAACAGGTGAAGTTATGATATGTGAATTATACCTCCCCAAAACTGTTAATTAAAAAAGTATTTTAAAAAATCAATAGTGCTCCCTTTGGGACTCGGTTTAGGGGCAGTAATTTCCTAATGAGAAATGGCCTAAACGCTGTTGCTGTTCAGCCTTGGCCTGGTGTCCAAATTCAGTCAGCTCTTGGGTCCAAAAAGAAACCCGAAATGGATTCCAGGGATGAATATTTCAAAGTCATATTGGCCAGGACTGCTTAGGAATGAGCTTGTCTCACTAAACAAGATAAGCAAGGAAAGGGTCTCTCCTCTGAATTTAATTGTCATTTTACTGACAGGAACTAGTCAGCTGTTGTACACATTTTGAATTTCATATCCTCAGCCCCCCAAAACCTTAATATTTATTTTTAAGGAGAGATGAGCTAAAGAGAATAAAAATGTTTTTCAAAATTGCTAAGCTGTAAAATAGACCAAAAATGTATTAAGTGCCAGTAGGAGTGACAGGAACCATCAAACAGCTCAGTATCCAGCAAGGAAACTTTTCTTAATTGGTTATTTACCTCTCTTCTTTATTGGTCTGAAATATATACTGGAAAGAAAACAGCAGAGTGGGAAACTAAATTCGAACCCAGTTTTAACTGTTTCCTAATTCAGTTTAGAAAATCAGTTTTCTAATTCAAAGTGCTGAGATTAACACCTGTAATCCCAGCACTTTGGGAGGCCGATGCAGATAGATCACTTGAGGTCAGGTGTTTGAGACCAGCCTGGACAACATGGTGAAATCCCATCTCTACTGAAAATACAAAAATTAGCCAGGTGTGATAATATGCACCTGTAATCCCAGCTACTTGGGAGGCTGAGGCACAAGAATTCCTTGAACCCAGGAGGTGGAGATTGCAGTGAGATGAGATAGCGCCACTGCACTCCAGCCTGCATGACAGAGACTCTGTCTCAAAAAAAGAAAATCATCAGAACTACTTTATCTCTGGTCTGTCTCTTGCTGCTACTTCTCTCTCTGCACCTGCAACCTCCTGTTTCCTCTGTTCACTAACCAGCATGTACATGGCCTGCAATAGCTGAGCAAGGCTGAGTTCTACATAACTTCATAGTCAAGTTCTCAGTCATGTTTGACTCATCCCAACTATGGACTGTTCCACCCATTTCAAGTGTCCACCCAGATCCAACCAGCTGAGGTCGGGAGAGAAGGGAGACATCCGCCCACAATTGGAGGCGGAATGATGGCCCCCAAAGATGTCCATATCCGAATCCCCAGAACCTGTAAATAAACATGTTATGCGGCAGTGGGGAATGAAGGTTGCAGATGAAATTAAGGTTGCTAATTAGCCGATCTTGAGATGGGGAGAGATCCTGGATTATCCAGGTAGGCCCGGTGGAATCACAAAAGTCCTTTAAACGTGAAAGAGGGAGGAAGGAGAGTTGGAGTAAGAAAAATGGGGAGACAAAAGCAGAGGTCAGAGTGACATGAGGAAAGAGCTGTGAGCCAAGGAATGCGTAAAGCCCCTGAAGGCTGGCAAAGGCAGGGAAACAGATTTTCCCTAAGAGCCTCCAGAAGGAGCACAGCCCTGCTGACATTTGGATTTTAAGACTTCTGACCTCCAGATCTGTACGATAATGCAATTGTGCTGTTTGAAACCACTAAATGTGTGGTAATTTGTTACATCATCATCAGAACATGAATGTGGTGTTTTGGAAAAAGAATATTCTATTCTAAAATGAGTATTTATTTATTTATTTATTTACTTGAGACAGAGTCTCACTCTGTTGCCCAGGCTGGAGTGCAGTGGCTTGATCTTGGCTCACTGCAACCTCTACCTCCTGGGTTCAAGCTTGGCTCACTGCAACCTCCGCCTCCTGGGTTCAAGCCATTCTCCTGTCTCAGCCTCCCAAGTAGCTGGGATTACAGGCGTGTGCCAACACACCTGGCTAATTTTTCTATTTTTAGTAGAGACAGGGTTTCACCATGTTGCCTGGGCTGACCTCTCACTCCTGACCTCAGGTGATCCACCTGCCTTGGCCTCCCAAAGTGCTGGGATTACAGGCGCACCCAGGCATGAATATATATTTCTAATCCACTGAATAGGTTATCTTCAGAACAACTTCAGTTTGAACTCTCAGGCCTTGCTCATTAGCAAATTTTGCATCTGTAAATGCAGGAAGAAGTCTTATTGAGAGACTACTGGGAAAAGGTGCTGCTTGTCTTGTTTTCCTGTGCTGGACAAGAGAATCCAGACTGCAATTAGGAATTTGCAGAACAGCTAATTAGACATCTATATAAAATCATATACACAGTGGTTTCTCAATTTGAGACATTCAAATGATGACAATGATTGGATTGAGACTGAGGAATCAGAACACTAAAGAATCAGAATCTCAACTATTTACCTAACAATTAACTTTTAGAGAATAAATAATAGGTAGGCTTTGTTAAAGTGATTGAAACCACCTTTGCAAAAATTATAACAGTGAGAAAATTATGACAGTGAAAGAGATCTGACCAATCCCCATCTCGCCTTTAATCTCCAAACTGCCCTTAATTATTCCCAGGCTTGGTCCACGCCAACTTTTGGGAAATTTAGTTTATAGATTAAATGGTAATAGCCCTTCTCCAAAACTAAACTACCTTTGTAGAGCTAATGAAAGACCACTGGGTTAGGAGGATGAGAGGAGCCTGAATTCTGCTAAAGTGTAGATATAAATGATGACTAGTCGTTATTCTGGAGGTCACAAGATTTATAACTTCCCCAATTACTCCTGCAGATACCATCACTATTGTAGAACCTAAGATTGGCCTTTTGAGATGTCTTCAGGTTTTTGCATTTCTAATGACCAGTGACCCCACCCATACCACCAACCAGTCCTCTGTACCCACCTAGAAGCAGATTCAGCAGGCATGAGGACCATTTTTGCACCTCTGTGATTGTATCCCCAACCAATGAGTAGCACCCATTCCCTTGCCTGTTGAACTATCTTTGAAAAGCCCTAGGGCCGGGCGCGGTGGCTCAAGCCTGTAATCCCAGCACTTTGGGAGGCCGAGACGGGCGGATCGCGAGGTCAGGAGATCGAGACCATCCTGGCTAACACGGTGAAACCTCGTCTCTACTAAAAGAACACAAAAAACTAGCCGGGCGAGGTGGCGGGCGCCTGTAGTCCCAG
The DNA here is from genome assembly GCF_009764315.1 of Trachypithecus francoisi. Classification (NCBI taxonomy): domain Eukaryota; kingdom Metazoa; phylum Chordata; class Mammalia; order Primates; family Cercopithecidae; genus Trachypithecus; species Trachypithecus francoisi. The sequence continues at coordinate 8,413,068 of NW_022681470.1, forward strand.
CTACTCGGGAGGCTGAGGCAGGAGAATGGCGTAAACCCGGGAGGTGGAGCTTGCAGTGAGCTGAGATCCGGCCACTGCACTCCAGCCTGGGCGGCAGAGCAAGACTCCGTCTCACAAAAAAAAAAAAAAAAAAAAGAAAAGCCCTAGCCTTTGAATTTTGAGGGAGGCTGATTTGCATAATAATAAAATTCCAGTCTCTCTTGAGCCATCTTGTGTGTAAGACTCTTTCTCTATTGTAATTCCTCTATCTTCATAAATCAGCTATATCTGGGCAGCAGGCAAGAAGGACTCACTGGGTGGTTCCATGAGTGCCCAATCTTTTATTAAGAGATTTAGTCTACTCAAATTCTGTTTTTGGTTTTAATGGTGATAATTCTATCTCTGCTCTCAGTCTAACTGTAATACGTCCTCAAATCCACTTGCCTACTTGACATTTCCTATAGGTTGACTTAAAGACATATTAAATCCAACATGTTCAAGATAATCTGTCAATTGTGGCCATCCTACCTCCCAATTTGTTCTAATATCCTTTATTCCCCAATTTGTGGGATTATCAATTAGAGAAACAAGAAAATCATTCAAAATGCTTTTCATTTTAAAACAATTTTTTCAGAGACAAGGTCTCCTTATGTTGCCCAGGCTAGACTCAAACTCCTGGGCTCAAGTGATCCTCCCACTGCGGCCTTCCAGGTAGCTGGGACTACAGGCAGGCACCACCATACTCAGCTCAAAAAGCTTTTTTGTCATTGTTTTAATTCCTAAACATGTCTTGAATTTGCTCTCTCCTTCCCATTCTCCCTGCCACTCTCACAGTCATAGTTGAACTCAAAGCCCTCAGCTTCTCTCTCCAGGACCACGGCTGGAGCTCTCTCATTAATCTACCTCAAGGCATGCACAGCTTGTATCTCTTTCAGACTACAGAAAATAAAATTCTAACATGCAGATCTAACACCTTACTACTCCTCTGTAAGATGTCTCCATTACTTTCTGATATGGTTTGGATCTGTGTCCCCACCGAATCTCATGTCGAATTGTAATCCCCCATGTTGGAGTTGGGGCCTGGTGGGAGATGATTGGATCGTGGGGGTGGTTTATCAAGAATGGTTTAGCCCCATCCCCTTGGTACTATCCTCACAATAGTGAGTTTGTTCTCTTGACCAGATCATTTTAAATGACCAGATCTGGCTCCTCCCACTCCCTCTCTCTTCCTCCTGCTCCAGCCATGTGAAGGGCCCACCCCTACTTTGTCTTCTGCCATGATTGTAAATTTCCTGAGGCCTCCCTAGAAGCTGAAAAAATGCCAGCATTATCCTTCCTGTTCAGCCCATGGAATCCTGAGCCAATTAAATCTCTTTTCTTCATAAATTACCCAGTCTCAGGTATTTCTTCATAGCAAAGAGAGAATGGACTAATACGCTCTATCAGCTGTTTAGACATAAAACTCTTATTAATGATCTAACTCCTAACCCTTTGGTTTCATGCTGGCATTACACATATGTGACTGCTTTCCCAGCATTTTAGAACAGCGCCCAATTTCCATTTGGAAATCCATGTGCTTCTGGGGAAGCTGACTCCACCCCTGCCCAGTATCTGGAGTGGAATATATGACTTAGCACAAAAATACTATTTTAAGAATGGACATGTGACCTTTGCTGATCCAATCAGAATGGACAGAACAATTGCTGGAAATGCTTACATAAAGGTTCTGGATGGTGTAGTAAATGGACAAGAGGCCTGGACTTCCAGACCGCAATTCTCCTTTCAGGAGACAGTCCTGCCAAGGGCAAATGTTGTCTCTGTGGGGCAAACTTGTTCCCTACCATAAAATCATGAACCTCTTTAAAAACAAAATAAATGGCCGGGTGCGGGGCACATGCTTGTAATCCCAACACTTTGGGAGGCCGAGGCGGTGGATCACGAGGTCAGGAGTTCGAGACCATCCTGGCTAATGAGAGGTGAAGTTGGCTGGGCTTCTGGGTGGGGTACAGACTTGGAGAACTTCGTGTCTAGCTAAAGGACTGTAAATGCACCAATCAGCGCTCTGTGTCCAGCTAAAGGGTTGTAAATGAACCAATCAGCACTCTGTAAAATGGACCAATCACAGGATGTGGGTGGGGCCAAAAAAGGGACTAAAACCTGGCCACCCAAGCCAGCAGTGGCAACCCGCTCAGGTCCCCTTCCACGCTGTGGAAGCTTTATTCTTTTGCTCTTCACAATAAATCTTGCTGCTGCTCACTCTTTGGGTCCGCACTATCCTTATTAGCTGTAACACTCATAGTGAAGGTACACAGCTTCACTCCTGAAGCCAGCGAGACCATGAACCCACCGGGAGGAAGGAACAACTCCAGATGCACCACCTTTAAGAGCTGTAACACTCACTGTGAAGGTCTGCAGCTTCACTCCTGAAGCCAGCCAGACGACAAACCCACCGGAAGGAACGAACTCTGCATGCGCCCCCTTTAAGAGCTGTAACACTCACGACCAAGGTCTGTGGCTTCACTCCTGAAGCCAGCGAGGCCACGAATCCACCAGGAGGAATGAACAACTCCGAACCTACCACCTTTAAGAGCTGTAACACTCACCGCGAAGGTCTGCGAGACCTTCGAACCCACCAGAAGTCGCCGAGACCACGAACCCACCAGAAGGAAGAAACTCCGGACACACGATCTTTAAGAACTGTAACACTCACCACGAGGATCTGCAGCTTCATTCTCGAAGTCAGCGAGACCAAGAACCCACCAGAAGGAACCAATTCTGAACACACTAACGCAGTGAAACTCCGTCTCCACTAAAAATACAAAAAGTTAGCTGGGTGTGGTGGCTTATGCCTGTAATCCCAGCTACTCTGGAGGCTGAGGCGGGAGAATCGCTTGAACCCAGGAGGTGGAGGTTGCAGTGAGCCGGAATCACGCCACTGCACTCCAGCCTGGCGACAGAGCCGGACTCCCTCTCATAAATAACTAAATAGCTGGGCACAGTTGTTGTCGGGAAAAAAAAGGGTTCTTGATATAGGACCAGGAAAGTTTAGGCATGCTGATGCATTGTAGGGTGAGTAGGGCAGGGCTTACTGGGTGAAGAGGAAAGAGGAACTCTTGGCAAAGCGAGAGAGTCTTGCTAGCAGGTCTCCCGGCTCACAGATTCAATCCCCGGCCACCACCAGGAACTGAGGCAGCCAGGTTCCCCCTCCCTGCAAACGGCGCAAATTTGCCAGGGCTCCACTTCATTTTTTCAGGTGTGCAGATGGGCATTATCTAGAGAGAATTAGCAGGGAAAGGGGGGGTTTCATCTGGGACCAGGAGCCTCAGCTTTCAGGCTGTTGTAGGCTTGGAGGCAGGGTTTCGCTAGGGACCCGTGGCTGTCTCCTGTCTCTATCGCAGAGGCACGTGCCTATAGTCCTATCTATTGGGGAAGACCACTTGAGCCTAGGATGATGAGAATGTGGTGCCCTATTAACAGTCTTGTGAACAGTCGCCACATTCCAGTTTGGGCAACATAACGAGACCCTATCTCTAAAAATAAATGAATAGACACGTACATTTAAAAAGATTGTGTTGTATTACATGTACCCTATAAATGCATACAACTATTATGTATCCATAAAATGTAAAAATATAAAAAATAGACATACAAATAACTAACTTGTGTTATATCACATGTACCCCATAAATATGTATAACTATTCTGTATCCATAATTTAAAAATTATGAACCTTTATATGACCTTATGCCTGAAGGCTGTTACCTTGAATATTTTCTTTTCTTTTTTTTTGAGACTGAGTCTCGCACTGTTGCCCAGGCTGGAGTGCAGTGACCTGATCTCAGTTCACTGCAACCTCCACCTTCCATGTTCAAGCGATCCTCCTGCCTCAGCCTCCTGAGTAGCTAGGATTACAGGCGCCTGTCACCACGCCTGTCACCATGCCCGGCTCATTTTTTTGTATTTTTAGTAGAGACGGGGTTTCACCATGTTGGCCAGGCTGCCCTTGAATTCCTGACCTCGTGATTCACCCACCTCAGCCTCCCAAAGTGCTGGGATTACCAGCGGGAGCCACTGCGCCCGGACAAACATTTTCAAATATATGAGTGTTACCTTGAACATTTTCAATTATGTGAGTAAATTAATTCATTATTTGACATGTTTGAATTGGAATTTTTATAAACGGGTAGATACTCTGTGTTGCTCCATGTTTACGTAGATTGGAAAGCTCAGTATTGTTAAGATATCAGTTACTTCTAACGTGGTCTATAGATTCAACACAATCTCAAACGTTCCTGCAAGCTATTTTATAGCTATTGACAAACTGATTCTAAAGTTTATATGAAAAGGCAAAAGATCCAGAATAGTAAACGTAATACTGAAGAAAAATGAAATTAGGGAATTGACACTAGCAGATTGCAAGATTTATTACAAAGCTACAGTAACAAGACAGTGAAGGGTTGGTAAAAGGATAGACATACACATCGTGGAACAGAAAAGAAAGCCCAGAAATAAAACCATATAAATGTAGGCAGCGGATCTTTGATGAAGAAGCAAATACAATTCAATGGAGAGGGGACAGTCTTTTCAACAAATTGTGCTGAAGCAACTGGACTTCCATATGCAAAAAAATAAATAAAATAAGCTAGACATCATGCCTACAAATTCACAAAAATGAACTAAACATGGATTATAGACATATGTATTAAACACAATACCATAAAACTTCTATAAGAAAATATAGGCCAGGCGCGGTGGCTCACGCCTGTAATCCCAGCCCTTTGGGAGGCCGAGGTGGGCGGATCACCCAAGGTCAGGAGTTTGAGATCAGCCTGGCCAATGTGGTGAACCCCCATCTCTACTGAAAATATAAAAATTAGCCGGGAGTGGTGGCACACGCTTGTAGTCCCAGCTACTCAGGAGGCTGAGGCCGGAGAATAGCTTGAACCCAGGAGGCAGAGTTTGCAGTGAGCTGAGATTGCGCTATTGCACTCCAACCTGGGAGACAAGAGAGAAAACTCTGTCCAAAAAAAGAAAAAATATATAAATATATTAAAAATATATGTATACGCCAGGCGCAGTGGCACATGCTTCTCATCCCAGCTAAGGCAGGAGGACTGCTGTGAGACCAGGAGTTCAAGCCCACCCTGTCTAACAGTTATCACAAGACCTTACCACTATTTTTAAAATACATTTTTTTAAAAAAAGATAGAAGACATAGGAGAAAACTTATATGACCTTGGATTTGGTCACAAAAATTTATGACTAAATTTATGAGTTTTTAGGTACAACTGCAAAATTACATTCCATGAAAGAAAAAAATTGGTATTATACTTTATTAAAAACTTCTCTGTAAAAAGCACTGTAAGGAAAATCTAAAGATAACTGGCAGACAGCAAGAAAATATTGACCAAACTCATATCAGATAAAGGACTTGTATCCAAAAATACAAAGGACTCTTAAAATGCAACAATAAGAAAATAGCCCAATTAAAAAATGGGCTAAAAAATCTAGATACCTCACCAAAGAAGATACATGGATGGCAAATAAGCATATGAAAAAGATGCTTATCATCATTTGTTTTCAGGAAATTGCAAATTAAAATAACAAGGAGATACCATTACATACCTATGAGAATGGCTAAGATTGCAAACACTGCCAATCTCAAATCCTGACAAGCATGCAAAGCAACAGGAACTGTCATCCACTGTGGGTGGGAATTCGAATGTGGCATAGCCGTTTTGGAAGCCAGTTTGGCAGTCTCTTACAAAGCTAAGTGTAGTCTCACCATGTGATCCAAGGAATCTTATTTATCCAATTGATTTGAAAACATATATTCACATACAATTCTGCAAAATTATAGAGCCAGTAAAATGATTAGTATTTGCCACGGGTTCTGGGAGTCAGGGGGTGGGGCACATAAACAGGTGGAGCACAGGGGATTTTTAGAAGTGGAATGTGTTTTATTTTACTGTAAGTCAAAATCTATAACCCTACCTTGTAACTTTACATTCTAGTACTAACAAGCTAATGTTCTTCTACGAGCACTTTGTTCACTATTCATGTATCCGTTCATTCACTCGATAAATGATTACTGAGTATTCTACAACACGTTAGGCATTATTCTATGCCAAACTCTTCTACATTCTTTGGACACTTCATTCCCTATCGGAATTTCTTAAGTGAGTATCTTCTATAATTGAATAGCTCACCTTATAATATAATTATATTACCTCTCTTCTGTATGCTTTTAGAGTTGGAGGATCACGATTACTAAAATTATCTTGTAAAGTACAATTACCAGCCAGAGAAAACCTTGTCAAACACACAGGATTCAAAGAAACATACTTTCAGTATCTGATTTGTGTGGGCAAATGAAATATATAAAATACCGAAGAGTTTTAGTAAGGTTCAGAGGTGTTTACATTTAAAAGGTAAACACATTAATGTATCTTAAGAGCCAGTCTTGCAAAATGTTATCAAAGGACCAATTTGATAGACTATAGGGATCTCTAAGAGACTCCAGAGTTAGGTGATACGTATAACTGAAATCAGGGACATGGCCTACCTCTTGAAGCTGTGGAGTCATTGACATGCAACTATAAATGAGGTTGAAGGTTATGGATGATAATGTAGCAGCCCAACCAACTCACCCATGAACAGAGACAGTAACTTTTTTCTTGCTTTTTTGGGCTCTTGCAACTCTTTCGGGCTCACAATCATTCTCTTTCTTTTAATTTAATAGATAATTTTTGAAGCCGTTTTAGGTTAACAGCAATACTGAACACAAAATACACAGAGTTCCCAATATAACCCCTGGTCCCCCAACCTCCTTTGCTATCAACATCCTGTACCACACTGGTAAATCAATGAACCTGCCTTGACATGTCGAACTGTCTTGAAGCATCTTTTCAGTTTCAGGACAAGTCTAAATGTGTAGGAGAATCAAAGCTGTAGCATAAATATACCTGTGTTAAGGAATATGCATGAATTCCTTTCTTATTTATTCTAATGTGTAACATAAGGTGGCCCACTAGATCTTCTATAAATCTAAAATAAGAGGTGGATTAATTGATTTAGACTTGTGATTTTAAGTTAAATCTTCCTGAGTTGGAACATGGATATGAACTTATACTGTAATTATTAGTTCAATGGATTATATTTATAAGAATTATCTAGCACTCAGAGAGGTTTTGTTTATTAGGTCAAAATATTTTTGAAGGAAATGGAATATACTACATTTGTAAATGCAGCTTAAGGTTTAAAGAAATAAAATTTGTAAATGAGGCCAAGACTTAACAATAAGCTCCGTGGAAGTGACATTGAACAATGACAATAAAATAAGAATACTATATTATATTATGCACTTAAAAACTTCGGGAAGAACTAGGATTTTGAATTTGTAACTTTAGTAGATTGAACATTAATTTTTTAAAATCTCGATAGACTTTTTGGTATATACAAAATTGCCTCTGAGGCAAAATAAAACAAAACCCCTTATATTTTATGTCCTCTTTTTCTAGAGTTAATCAACCATACATTTAATCTTTCAAATTTCTTCTAGAATTGCGTACATCAATACATGGTTTGGGGTTTTTGGGGGACATTTATTTCTTTTTTGCCCTACAGTAAAAACCAAGGGTACAGGGACAGCATCTTATCTATGTTTGATTTTGTAGTGTCTGGAATGGTGCTTTGGCACAAAGTAGGTGCTCAATAAATTCTGACTAAACACAACACAAAGTTTTAGGTAAAAGTGAAGTAGCAGAGGGTGACAAAATGCTTCAAATTTACACTTACTCACTGTCGAGATAGCTGGATCAAAGCAAATTGCCTCCCTCGACAGGCATCTTCAAGATGATCTGAAACAGGATTACCATTTCAGTCAAATCTCAAAATGGAAAATCCTGTAAGGGCCCATCTCTATTTCCCACCTGTTCTTGTATCAGTTCAGTTCCGCGGTAGTTGCTGTTGGTCCTTTATGTCCCATCCTGAGTAGTGCTGATGCTTCTAGGTTTGTTGACACTTGGTTGTTTCTGGTTCTTTATTGTACACATTAACGGTCCTAGTGAAAAAAACTTGGAAACAAAAAACGAGCTCAAAGTCTGATTCTCCCGGGGCACAGTGGCTTATGCCTGTAATCGCAGCACTTTGGGAGGCCAAGGCGGGTGGATCACCTGAGGTCAGGAGTTTGAGACCAGCCTGACCAACATGGTGAAACCCCATCTCTACTAAAAATACAAAATTAATTGGGCATGGTGGCACATCCCTGCTACTCGGGAGGCTGAGGCAGGAGAATTGCTTGATCCCAAGGGGCGGAAGTTGTAGTGAGCCGAGACCCACCCATTGCACTCCAGCCTGGGCAACAAGAGTGAAACTCCATTAAAAAAACAAAACGAAAAAAACCCTGATTCTGTCATAAGCCAAATAGACTGCAACATCTACGCAGCCCAGGCCAGTGGCTTCCCCTTTCTGAATATCTTTTCTCTTGGCAGTGACAGGAAATGGTATTAGTATCTACCTTACAGTATTTCTGTGTTTATAAAATGCAATATTAATTTATAAACTTGGAAACACTAGACAAAGGAAAGCCATGCTGTATGGCCATGACAACTATTTCTCCCATTTTTCATGATGGTGGCTTCTAGATTTACTCTACTTCAAGTGTCTATAGCCCAAAAGGGCTGGCCTCACCTGGGAGCTTGTTAAACATGCAGAATCTCAGGTCTAACCACCCCAAACCTACTGAGCAAGAGGCTACATTTTAACAAGGTCTCAGATTATGGTTTGAGAAGCACGATCTGCATAGAACTGAAGGCATATTAATTTTGTATTGCTGCTGTAAGTCACCACACATAATTGTATTATCTTACAGTTGTATTATCTTACAATGGTATTATCTCCAGACTTCTGGAGGTCAGAAGTCCTAAAATCAAGGGGTCAACGAGGCTGTGTTCTTTCTTGGGGCTCTAGGGAAGAACTGATTTCCTTACCATTTGTGTATTCCAAAGGCCACCTGCATGCCTTGCTTGTATCCCCTTTCTTCCTTCACTCTGCCCACTGCTTCCATCTTCAGATCTCCTCTACCTCTGAGTCTTCTTTCCATTGTTCTCTAATAAAGACCCTTCTGATTACATCGAGTCTACTTGGACCTTCCAAAATAAACTTCCCACCTCAAAATCCTTAAACTTTAATCATTTCTGTAAAAGTCTCTTTTTGTCATGTGAGGCAACAGGTTCACAGATTCTAGGGATTAGGATATGGATATCTTTGAAAGTCATTATTCTGTCTACCACACATTCCATGTGATTAAGCTTAGCTCAGTTTCTCAGAAGCCCCTTCAGAGCAGCAGCAGCAGCAGAATGACAGGCCCTTATTCATTCATTCTTTCATTCAATCATTTGTATTTTTAGAGTGGCAGGGCCTAAATGCTGTCCAATAATTAATCTATGTTCTCTTTTTCATCACTTTCTTCCATTCCTAATGCCCCAAATTCCACTGTCTTCAACTTGCCCACTCCACCATTTCTACTTTTTGTCTCCTACTTGGCCTCCTACTTCACAGAACAATTACAAACCATCAGACAAGAATGTCTTCAACTTCTTGACATTCTCTCTATTCTCATTTATTTATTCAGAAAATATATATTCAGTGTCAAACTATGGACTGAGCACTGCCCTAGGTTTTCAGATAAAATGGTTCATAGGTCTCATGGAGTTGACATTCTACTTGAGAAGAGGTCAAAAGAGAAATAAGGAGAGAAGGAGGGAGATAAGAAGGGGAAATATCAGACAGTGAAAAATACCATGCTGAGAATATGTAATAATGCACTAGGTAGCTATAAAGACGGTGTGGGCCAGGCATGGTGGCTCACATCTGTAATCCTAGCACTTTGGGAGGCCAAGGCAGGAGGATCGCTCGGGCCTAGGAATTTGACGAGCCCAGGAGTTCAAGACCAAAATTTATAATTTAAAAAAAAAAAAATTAGCTGGTCATGGTGGCATGCACCTGTGGTTCCAACTACATGGGAGGCTGAGGCGGTAGGATCACTTGAGCCCAGGGGGTCAAAGCTGCAATGAGTCGTATTTGCGTCACTGTACTGCACCTAGGTAACAGAGCAAGACCCTGTCTCAAAAAAATAACCAAAAAAAAAAAAAAAAAAGCAATGAAAACAAAAAAAGCATTCCTGGGCAGGTTCATCAGGAATCATTTTCCTCACCCTAAACTTCCACTGTTATTCTTTTCTAAAATTAATCGGAGAATATGCTTCGAAGTCAAAATATTCTCCTTTTCTTTCCTACCCACCCCCCTTTCATAATTACCCTTTTGTTTCTTTAGGAAAGGAAGCAACATTCTCACCTAACCTAAATCGTAATATGTTACTTTGCCTTCAGGATATAAAACCTCTGGCGTGCCAAATAAGAGACAATTATAGATATTGGTGGTAGTGTTGGAAAGTGAATGTGGAAATAAACAAAGAATACCCAAATAAGAACAAACAGAAGGTACTGATTCAGAGCCTGCTCTGACAAGGGAATCAGTCAGCATCACTTCCCTCTGGCAGAGACTCAAAGGTAAGCAGAAGAGTGGGAAAGCTTTACACTGGAAAAAAGGAAAAAAAAAAAGGCTTCTGAGTGCTCTGATTGGGGAGGCTGATGGCATGCGGTATCTTATGCGCCTGGTTTCAGGAGCATACGGAGGCCTTCGAAGTTTATGGAAAATGTGTATTATGAAAAAACTATGGATTTCAAAAATGGCTTGCACCAAAATAAACTCATAGTAACTGTTTATAACATGTCTGAACAGGGGCTCGCTGGACACACTGAGAAGGATAAGGCGTCAGTTTGAAAAGAGCCTCTTTCAGAGCAACATGAATTCTGCTAAAATTGAAGCAAGAGCAAACATGAAATGTTGAGTGGGAAAAGGGTGAAGTAACTGATGCTTTATGATAAGTTTATGGGGACAATGCAACAAAGAATTCAGCAGTTTACAAATGGATACCTCATTTTAAGAAGCGAGGAGATGGCCTGGAGCCGTGGCTTGTGCCTGTAATCCCAGCACTTTGGGAGGCTGAGGTGGATGGGTCACGGGGTCAAGAGATCAAGATCAGCCTGGCCAACATGGTGAAACCCCGTCTCTACTAAAAATACAGAAATTAGCTGTGTGTGGTGACATGCGCCTGTAGTCCCACCTACTTAGGAGACTCAGGCAGGAGAACCGCTTGAATCCTGGAGGTGGAGGTTGCAGTGAGCTGAGATCGTGCCATTGCGCTCCAGCTTGGTGACAGAACGAGACTCCATCTCAAAAAAAAAAAAAAAAAAAAGAAGAAGAAGTGAGAGCTGAAGGCCACAGTGGCAGACCATCCACATCAGTTTGTGAGGAAAGAATTTATCTTGTTCATGCCCTGATGGTTGACATCAGAAAAAATAGCCATGGACTTCTCAATTGGTTCAGTTTCACAATTCTGACTGAAAAATTAAATTTGAGCAAACTTTTCACTCAATGTTGCCGAAACCTTTGTGCCCAGATCAGCTGCAGACAACAACAGAGCTTTCAACTGAAACTTTAAACAAGTGAAATCAAGATCCTAAAGCAGCTCCTCAAAGAATTGTAACAGGAGATGAAACATGACTTTACCAATATGATCCTGAAGGCAGGGCACCGTCAAAGCAACATATATCCAGCAGTGGAAGTGGCCCAGTCAAAGCAAAAGCAGGGGCCAGGAGTGGTGGCTCACGCCTATAGTCCCAGCTACTTGGGAGGCCAAGGTGGGAAGACTGCTTGAGCCTGGGAGCTAAAGACTAGCCTGGGCAAGGTAGTGAGACCCTGTCTCTGTTACATAATTTCTTAAAAAATAGAAAAAACAAAGAAAGCAAAACCAGTCAAGCACAAAGGTCATGGCAACAGTTCTTTGGGATGCTCGAGGCATTTTGCTTATTGACTTTATGGAGGTACAAAGAATCTGCTTATTATAAACATGTTTTGAGGAAGTTAGCCAAAGCTTTAGCAGAAAAATTCCCAAGAAAGCTTCACCAGAGAGTCCTTCTCCACTATGACAATGCCAATGCTCACTTCTTCCCATCAAACAAGGGCAATTTTGCCAGAGTTTCAGTGGAAAATCTTTGAAAATCCACCTTCCAGTCCTGATTTGGCTCCCTCTGACTTCTTTATGTTTGCTAATTTTAAAAACACATTCAAAGGGCATCCATTCTTCTTCAGTTAATAATGTAACAAATATTGCATTGATATGGTTAAATTTCTAGGTGCCTTAGTTCTTTAGGGATGGACTAAACGGTTAGTATCATTGCTTACAAAAGTGTCTTAAACTTGATGAAACATACATTGAGAAATATAATTTATATATGTTTTTTATCTTTTATTTCAATTTTCCATGAACTTTTTGATGTCCTCTTGTGTTTAGCTTTCTCTGGTTGGTCCTGAGTTAGAAGGGGTCAGGGAGAGAGGGAATAGGGAGGGAAGCTGGCAGTCATTGACCATTCAACAGCCCTGAATATTCTGAGTCAATGCTGCAGAGGTTGCGGTTTGGTTGACATCTGGACTTGTTGCTTCGGAGGCTGTGGGTCAATAGTCATACAGGGTCTGGCCATTGTCTGTTTACTTATTCTGTCTCTCATGAAAAATTTTGTCTCTAAGTCTCTGCTCACCGTTAGATGTTCATTTTAGCATAGCACAGCTCCTCTTTCCCCCACCTCCAATCCACACCACCATTAGAAATTCCAAATATACTGATGGATTTATTATTTACTTTTTTTTTTTTTTTAATGTGCTCTCTACTTCTCAACTCTGGGGTTGCCATTAAAGCTGTCTAGAAAACTTTTCTGCTCCCTCCACACCCTTGCATTCCGTGCTAAGTTCTACCCAACTTCAGATTGCAGCTCTTCATCCAAGAGCTCTCCCTGGACCCTTTAAATTTCTCCAGTGTGCTCTCAGAGCCCCTAATCTTGGACTCAGTGATCACATTTATCACATGTTGTGGCTCAGAAACCAATACCTGACCAATACCCCAAAATGTGGCACTTTCACATGCTGAACTGAAGCAGTAGCCTCAAGGTCTCTGTGATCTTCCCTGTTCCCCTCTGGCCCCAGGTCTGTCTCTCAGTTCTCTGTCTCTCCCAAAGGATGAGGTTGTTCTCCACGGTTCCCTTATCCACCTAAAGTAGAGACCTTTCGTCCCTTCCCTGAGTTTTCATCACTGAACTCATTACTGGAAGGATGACCCAAGTCTGTCAACACACCTGGACATATTTTTGTCACGAACCATTGTCTGCTCTGCCGGCCCCACAGACGATGTTCCAGACCATTGTATGTGATTCAAGCTCATTAAAGTCTCCGAAAAAATAATTTACTACCCCATTAAAATCATCCATACTTCCCCATCTCCCTTTCACCTAAGAAGAAGGATATACAAGCAACTATTTCCATTGCATAATGGGGATTTCCCTCTTGTGGCATGTTAATAAATTTGTATACCATTTCTCTCTGTTTTTTTTTCTTTTTGAGACAGGGTCTCACTCTATTGCCCAGGCTGGAGTGCAACGGCACAATCACAGCTCACTACAGCCTTGACCTCTGGGGCTTGGGTTATCCTCCCACCTCAGCCACTTGAGTGGCTGGGACCATAGGCGTGCACCACCATGTCCAGCTCAGTTTTTTTTTTTTTTTTTTTTTGAGACTGAGTCTCACTCTGCCACCCAGACTAGAGTGCAGTGGCACGATCTCAGCTCACTGCAACCTCTGCCTCCCAGGTTCAAGCGATTCTCCTGCCTCAGCCTCCTGAGTAGCTGGGACTATGCACACGTGCCACGCCGGCTACTTTTTGTATTTTTAGTAGAGACGGGGTTTCGCCATATTGGTCAGGCTGGTCTGGAACTCCTGACCTCGTGATCCACCCGCCTTGGCCTCCCAACGTGCTGGGATTACAGGCGTGAGCCACCGCGCCCAGCCTGTCCAGCTATATTTTGTAATTTTTTTGTAGAGACGGGGTCTTGCCATGTTGCCCAGGCTGGTCTTAAACTCCTGAGCTCAAGCAATCCACCTACCTTGGCCTCCCAAAGTGCTGGTATTACAGGCATTGAGCCACCACGCCTGGCCTCTCATATTAATTTGCCTTCTGTCAGTTGATTTTCAGTGAACCTTCAGAGGGCAAAAAGGAAGTATTATGGTGGTCCCTACACACATTTCATAGTTGCCTATTTGCTTGCCTGTCTCTCTCCTCTAGATTTCATACCTCTGAGGATAGGGCAGTGTTTTATTTACTATTATATCTCTAGGACCCCATGCAGTGCCTGGTGCATAGTGGGTATGCCTTAAATGAATTGATGTATCTCCCTCCTCATTTGCATTGTACTAATGGTGAACTGACAAGAAAAGCTAATATATTCTTACGGCCCTTACCTGTAGCAATTTTACATAAGAAAGTAGCAGGAAAACGTATACACAGAGAAAGAAAAGACGATATGGTTGACCGTGAGAAAGTTCAGTGGCCCAAAATCTAAGTGCAATAGAAGTTTAGAGAGAGAGAGGATATCCCACTTGATGGAACGGTTGGAGGAGACTAAATGAGGAGCTTAAACCTCCACATTTTCTCTTCACTACTTTTACAGTTCAGGACAAAGGGCATTGTTTGAGTCCTTGGGCAATTCAGGGAACAATTTATTTAGTGTTGGTCTTTTCCCAAACTGGGAGCCATCATTCCCAAGAGGAGTTTGGCAGCCTGTCCTCTGACTTCATTTACAAGGAGTCCAAAGCTTATAATTACTACTGATTACTATTATTTTTGCATTTAGTCTATATCTGATCACAATGAACAAAGATAGATATAGAATTTCAGGTTTTGGAAACTGTATAGAAGCCTGCAACAAGTGAATGACAAAGAGGTCCTCCAAAAGCTAGTTTGCTAGTTGCTCTAGTTGAAAAATATATAATAGTGTCTGCTTTCAAAAAGATTTAAAGGCATACAATTTCTTTCAAGTCTTTTTTTTTTCTTTGGAGACAGAATCTTGCTCTGTCACCCAGGCTGGAGTGCAGTGGCACAATCTCAGTTCACTGCAACCTCCGCCTCTCAGGTTCAAGCGATTCTCCTGCCTCAGCCTCCCGAGTAGCTGGGACTACAGGCGCGGGCCACCATGCCCAGCTAATTTTTGTACTTTTAGTAGAGACGGGGCTTTACTACATTGGCCAGGCTGGTCTCGAACTCCTGACCTCAGGCGATTCACCTGCCTTGGCCTCCCAAAGTGCTGGGACAGTCGTAAGTCACCGTGCCAGAGCCCTCAAGTCTTAAATACTATACAAAGTGAAACAACGCAAAGATTCTAAGGAATCAGGAAGCCTTATGCTTAAACACAGTTTTAAAAAGCCTTTCAGAATGTTGACCTAGCACTTTTATAAAAAAGTTCAAATTTCCTGATTGTAGCGCCTACTATTACTATTTATTTATTTATTTTTAAGACAAAGTCTGGCTCAGGCTGAAGTTCAGTGGAATGATCAACAATTATCCCACCTTGGCCTCTCAAGTAGCTAGGACTACAGGCATGTGCCACCATGCCCAGTTAATTTTTAATTTGTGTGTGTGTGTGTGTGTGTTTGTGTGTGTGTGGAGAATGGGTGTCACTATGTTGTCCAGGCTGATCTTAAAGTCCTGGGCTCAAGTAATCCTCCTGCCTCGGCCTCGCAAAGTGCTGGAATTACTGGCCTAAGCCACTGCACCTGGCAAATACTGCTTATTAAAATACCATAACAAAGATGTAAGTTTCCCATACGCCAGGAACAATTTTGGTTCTGCTATCACTGTCCCATTTGACCATCAGGCAAGAGTATCACTCCTGCTCATGTTGGCCTTATTTACTTAAAAGTAAATGTTAGGGCTGGGCGCGGTGGCTCAAGCCTGTAATCCCAGCACTTTGGGAGGCCGAGACGGGCGGATCACGAGGTCAGGAGATGGAGACCATCCTGGCTAACACGGTGAAACCCCGTCTCTACTAAAAAATACAAGAAACTAGCCAGGCGAAGTGGCGGGCGCCTGTAGTCCCAGCTACTCGGGAGGCTGAGGCAGGAGAATGGCGGGAACCCGGGAGGCGGAGCTTGCAGTGAGCTGAGATCCGGCCACTGCACTCCAGCCTGGGTGACAGAGCCAGACTCCGTCTCAAAAAAAAAAAAAAAAAAAGTAAATGTTAGGCATGTTTATTTAACCTATATTGCTGTGAATTCCCTGACTATTCCTGTTCAAAAAAGTATCCAGAAAATAATAAGGTCCCGAATGAAATCTTTCAGAGAAGAAAAGCGAATTGCTGTACATGAGCAGTAACAGCTAAGAGTGCAGCCTGCCGACACAAATAGGAGCGCTTACAAGACTAGAAAGCCCTTCTGGGGAAATGATTTGAGGGAGTGCAGTAAGGAGGTTTGTGAATGTTCGTGGGATGCAGCTCCGAGCATAAAGGTCAATAAAAAACAAAGGATGGAGTTTGGGAGTGGGTGAGTAAGACAAAGAGCACAGTCAGAAGATGGGCTTGGACAGAGTAGCTGGCGAGCTGCGTGTAGGAGGGTGGAGGGTGAGAAATGTACTTAGATGCCAATAGGATCAGCTCTATATGACGCAGGAGATGCCAAGAAAAGAATGCAAATAAGAATGTAGCAAAACATGGGCGAAATTGTTGGAGCAGGTGGTCTCTCGCTAAAGAGGAAGGGGTAGGGAGGAGCAGTGGGAATGAAGTGGGGAATATGTCACCATACTTACAATGCACAAAAATGAAATGTGTACATTGATTTTGTAAGATCAAGGCTGTGTATTCTTTCTTCTAAGAGACACTGTCACCGAGGCTAGAGTACAACGTCACAGCTCACTGCAGCCTTGAACTCTTGGGTTCCGGCAATTTTCCCGCCTCAGCTTCCTGAATAGGTAGGACTATAGGCACATGCTACCACACCTCGCTAATGATGTGATTTTTTGTAAAAACAGGGGTCTCGCTTATTGCCCAGGCTGGTCTTGAACTCCTAGCCTCAAGTGATCCCCTGGACTTGACCTCCCAAAGCGCTGTCACTGCAGGCATGAGCTACTTGCCAATGCTAAAGGTGTTTAAGAAGAGCAGTCAATTAATTTATAATGCTGAAGAAATATCACAAAGTTTGCAAATGAGAAACACAAGGATTATTTTTTAATGCCATTAATAAGTTGGACGAGATTGAAGGAGTTACTAAAGACTGAAAAACCATATAAAGAGAGAAGAAGAATTGTATATAAATGAATCAAGGAAATATGGTAGCATATGCTATGTAGTAATTTTGGAATATATAAAATATATTAGTTGAACCGAAATGATTAAAATTATAATTATTTTGCATATCTGTGCAGCACACATTTAGGTTTGACAAATACAACATGGGAATATTAAATATGCTTTGGCACCAAAATACAAAGAAGTCCATTATAGTTAACTGAATATGTCCTGCTAAAAATTATAATGCAAATGATCATTCTTCATAGCCTTGACTGCAGGATCAGACATATATAGATAATTCATATTCAAAATCTCAAATGCAGCCACCTGAGTGGATAAGAAGTAAATATTAGCTTCTTCTCTAAATTTATTTGCTTATGAAGAACAAAGCTGAAAATATTGAATACATTTTTATTTTTCTACTGTGCTTTTAAAAGGAAGTTAGTTTAAGAGCCTAAGGAGTTGAAAAAAATACATTGACTGGCAACAAACAGAGATTTTTTTCCTGGAAAATGTAGTCATGATTTATAAAACAAGTACTGGGTTTTTTGTTTGTTTGTTTTACAATGCTGTGAAAGCTTACATTCAGATGATAGTGTTAGTAAGTCGTTTTCAGACATTTTTGTAGTGTGCTGATAATCTCGGCAAAATTCATGAGAACTGTTTAAATGAAATAAACTTTAACATGACGACAGAGATGACTGTGAATTCTTGAGAACACTTCTTTGGGAGGGAGCTAAGTGTTTAAATCCCTTCAGTGAGCTCTTCTCCCAGCAGCATGGCAGTTGCTACCTTGAATGTGTTAGAGACACAGATGCTGAAGCCAACTCATGGTTGATGACCTTATTCAAGGTCACTGAATAAACCAGTTTCAGTCCTAGGGCTAGACTTCTAACCACAGAGCCATTATGCGCAGCCTGTCTCCTGAGCTGCGTTGCCATTAATTGACCCTTTAAATACTTTGAGTTTTCAAATCTCATTTAAAAATTCAATGTGATGAAACCATAAAAATGGACTCTCTCTCTCTCTCTCTCCGTCTCTCCCTCTATCTCCCTCTCTCTTTCTCTCTGTCTCTCTCCCTCCTTCTCTCTTTCTCTCTCTCTCTCTCATACACACACACACACGCACACACATGCACACACACGCGCACACGCGCGCGCACACACACACACACAACTTATCTACTTTGCAGCATTGTTTAGGACTGAGTGAAAATCTAGAAGGTTTTAGATCCAGACAAATCCAGCTTATAGAAATGTGTTGTTTGGCCAACAGAATGTGTAGTCACGTTGGTTTTAAATTAGCTGTCAACATTTGGAAATTGGGAATTTTGTGTAGTCGGCTTCCTGACTTCTTTTTAACAACTTAAAGATCTGATGACACTGGTTTGTCTTTTCAAATAGTAAAAATCCCCTGCAGCTGGGTAGCACAGACGCTTTTAAATGGGCATAATTCATCACTATCTCCACTTGGGGGCCTCTTCATAATTTACATTTAGTGCCCAGCCTCTGCAGGCGTGTGAGCTGGGAGGGACCTAATTATTTGACCAGATTAGAAACGTTCAATAGTTTCCAGGCCATTTTCCAGTCAAAGCCTTTATAATAGATCTTCAATTTATCTTTCTATCTTACCTGTCTGCGTTCCCCACCACCATCTTTCTGTTTCCATTCCTGAATATAAAAGTACACTTGAGTATAAAGTATACTGTCTTTATCTAAGGCACTCACTGTGTCCTAAGTACAATGCGTACATGCGGGTATTCATGATTTGATGTGTACTCCTGGCTTCCCTTGCTTAAAGAGCCTTCCCTATCCCTACACCCCAGGACAACTTCCTATGGAATTTACTATCAGCTCTAATATTCCTTCCTAAATGCAGACTTGAAAATTATCCCCCATCTCCATCCTCTCTGGAGTTCCTCACTTGCTTCTCTTTGATCATCTATCACAGCACTTAGCAACTTGCCTTATGGTAATTTGGCTACTTATCCATCCCACACTGTGTTATTTGCAGCTCTGACCTCAGGATCTGACTTTCCATTTTCTCACTTTCCTACAGGAGCAAAGTTGTGGCCAGGACCATTGACAGTTCAGTAGTTCGTTCTGGGCTTAGGCAGAGGTACCCTGCACTTAGCTGGGGTGGTCCAAAGAGGGTTTTGCAGAGCAGACTCTTGCTTGAAGATAGAGGTAAGTGCTTGAAGGGAAGGTATACACCTTTTCTGATTCTTGATCTTCCTTAACGTGGGGATAGGGGATGAAGACAGGAGTATAGTAGAGCTGCTCTGTGTAAGACCTGATCACCCTCCAAAAGGGGCAGGACCACCAGGCAGCACAACTGTATCATCCGTATCATTTTAATTTAAAAAGGAAAGCAGAGTTCTGGTTCCAGAGCCATCAAAACTGCTTCTGGGCAATACCACAATGTGTTGATCATAAGGAGTTACAGGCCCTGCTGGTAGCCTTTGCTGAACCCAAAACCCTAATCAAAATGATGTGTTTTCGTTTCCAGCCAAGGCTTGCCTTTGAATCTTTACTGAAATAGATTAAGGGAAATTGAGATGTCATGTAGACAAGGTCCTGGTCAATGAGCCCAGCTATAACTCAACCCAAAGCACTGCAGATGGCGGCCAGGTGTATAACCCATATCACAAAGAAAATCAACTTCCTTCCCTGCACCCCCTCCGAACTTTGAGGAACTGATATGGTCCTTCACATACTTCATGCCCCATCTGGGGCACTGGGCCTTGGTGTTTCTGTTATCCGAAAGGGGTTCCGATCCAGACCCCAAGAGATGGTTCTTGAACCTCACACAAGAAAGAATTCTGGGCGGGTCCACAGAGCAAAGTGAAAGCAAGTTTACGAGGAAAGTAAAGGAATAAAGAATGGCTTCTCCATAGGCAGAGGGGTGGCATGGGTGGCTCGACTGAATATACTTACAGTTATTTATTGATTATATGGTTATGCTAAACAAGGGTTGCATTATCCATGAGTTTTCTGGGAAAGGGGTGGGCAATTCCTGGAACTGAGGGTTCCTCCCCATTTTAGACCATATAGGGTAATTTCTGGACGTTGCCATGACATTTGTAAATAGCCATGGCACTGGTGGGAGTGTCTTTTAGCATGCTGATGAATTATAATTAGCGTGTAATGAGCAATGAGGACGACCAGGAGTCACTTTTCTTGCCGTCTTGCCTTTGGTGGGTTTTGGCTGCTTCTTTACCGTGTCTTGTTTTATCAGCAGGGCCTTTGTGACCTGTATCTTGTGCTGACCTATCTCATCCTGTGACTAAGAATGCCTGACCTACTGGGAATGCAGTGCAGGAGGCCTTAGCCTTATTTTCCCCAGCCCCTATTCAAGACGGAGTCACTCTAGTTCAAACGCCTCTGACGTTTCCATGATTTCACTGTTTCTGAGGAAGCATTCACTGTCAAGTACGCTGCGAGTGCTGCCCTCAGCTCTTAAGATCTCTTACTACACAACACCATCTTTAGCTCTTGGAATATTGGCCAAATACAGCATTCATTAGAAGGATGTTCCAGATCAGAAATCCAAGGAATTACCGTCACACTAAAAGTACAACTGTGTCCTTTCCATTGTAATTAGATTCATAACTAACGATCTTCTGAAAGTAGTATTTTAGTTTCAGAATATAATTTTAGGATGCTTTCTATAAAAATTATCTGAGTGTAATCCCAGCTACTCAGGAGGCTGAGGCAGGAGAATCGCTTGAGTCTGGGAGGCAGAGGTTCCAGTGAGCCGAGATCATGCCATTGCACCCCAGCCTGGGCAACAAGAGCGAAACTTAGTCTCAAAAAAAAAAAAAAAAAAGTGTCAGAGTACATTATTGAAAGTAGTTAAAACTCACATTTTTAAAAGTCAAGATAAGGCATTGTACAGTTGGTTAAATCAGAAGTGCAATATTGGTATCAGGGACTTGGGTGTATTCCATATTCTAATATTGCTGTCATTTGACTTGTCCCTTCCTGGTTTCAAGCCAGTTGTTATACTTCCGGGAATCAAATGAAGACAATGTCTTACAAAACAAAGGTTAATTATATACGATCTTTTTTTTTTTTTTTAACCAGAGAGAAAACCCATTCTAATAAGTCTCCCAGCATTGTCTCACCAGGTCACATTGGCCACAGTTAGATCTCATTCTTAGCAGAAACTGGAAGAAGGAATGGAACAGAATACACAGCATTTTCAGTCCTATACTTAGCTAGAATGGAGGAGGGGATGTTGGTGTGATGCAGGGAAAGGAGGAGGTGGCTATTTTGAAGGCAATCAACAATGTCTACCCATCCTCCAAGAATGCAAAGAATCAGCAGCAAAGAATAATTGGTCATTCAGTGTCTTTCAATGGACTACCTATGTTCTGAATTTTTTCTTTTTCTTTCTTTTTTTTTTTGTGTGGGGGGGATGGAGTCTTGCTCTGTCGCCCAGGCTGGAGGGCAGTGGCTTAATCTGGGCTCACTGCAACCTCCGCCTCCTGGGTTCAAGTGATTCTCCTGCCTCAGCCTCCCCCGCCCTGAGTAGCTGGGACTGCAGGTACATGCCACCATGCCTGACTAATTTTTTTGTGGTACGTATTTTTAGTAGAGATGGGGTTTCACCATGTTGGCCAGGCTGGTCTCAAACTCCTGATCTCAAGTGATCCGCCCGCCTCCATCTCTGTCTCGATTACGAGCGTGAGACACCACGTCCAGCTCGATGTTTCTAATATTAAAGGCCTTTCACTGACGTCATGTATGTTAAATGCTTGTTTCTTACCTACTTATATTCTGATTTGATTTCTGTCTAACTTTAAACACTGGATACCATACCCTGACTCCGATCTTGCTCGTGTCTACTTCTATTTGATGTTTGAACTAATTAGTTGAATGTTTTATTCTCAACTCTTTCTCACAGACTTTCAGTGTAGCCTGAGATTTCTGAGTTCTGTACTCCAGATTACTTCGATGGGTTACTTAGGTTGCTGGGACCCGACAGGTAGCATTGGCTGCCTGACAAGAGCAGACGGATTTCACATGCTCTCCCATCCCCAGCAGCGCCAGCATAGAGTGTTTGTACCAAGACACCAGATGGAAAACAAACCTGGGACCATCCTCTTTTCTGTTTCCACCTGTGATCAGAATTAAGAAGATACTATTGGCCGGGCGCGGTGGCTCAAGCCTGTAATCCCAGCACTTTGGGAGGCCGAGACGGGCGGATCACGAGGTCAGGAGATCGAGACCATCCTGGCTAACACGGTGAAACCCCGCCCCTACTAAAAATGCAAAAAAACTAGCCGGGCGCAGTGGTGGCGCTTGTAGTCCCAGCTACTCCGGAGGCTGAGGCAGGAGAATGGCGTGACCCCGGGAGGCGGAGCTTGCAGTGAGCCGAGATTGCGCCACTGCGCTCCAGCCTGGGCGACCGAGCGAGACTCTGTCTCAAAAAAAAAAAAAAAAAAAAAACCAAAAAAAAGAAGATACTATTTACGGACAAAAGGATTCTAAACGTTATCAGATAAGAAACTTATAGAAAAGTAGACAGTTGTTTCCCTACCTCTACCCTTAAAACAAGAAGGTCCTGGCCAGGCGCCGTGGCTCACGCCTGTAATCCCAACACTTTGGGAGGCTGAGGCGGGTTGGATCACCTCAAATCAGGAGTTTGAGACCAGCCTGGCCAACACAGTGAAACTTATCTCTACAAAAAATACAAAAATTAGCCAGGAGTGGTGGCACGCGCCTGTAGTCAGCTACTCAGGAAGGAGAATTGTTTGAACCCGGAAGGTGAAGGTTGCAGTTAGCTGAGATCTCACCACTGCACTCCAGCCTGGGAGACGGAGTAAGAATCCATCTCAAAACAAACAAACAAACAAACGAACAACAACAACAACAAAAAACCAAAAAACCAAGAAGGTCCCACATATTCTGTGACTCCATTTCTATAAAACATACAGAATAGGAAAATCCACACAGCAGAAGGTAGATGGGTGGTTGCCAGGGGCTGGGAGAGGCTGGGGGAAAATGGGGAGTGACTGCTAATGTGTACAAGTTTATTTTGGGTTGATAAAAATGTTCTGAAATTGGCTGGGTGCGGTGACTCACACCTGTAATCCCAGCACTTTGGGAGGCCAAGGTGGGTGGATCACCTGAGGTCAGGAGTTTGAGACCAACATGGTGAAACCCCATCTCTACTGAATACAAAAAATCAGCTGAGCATGGTAACATACACCTGTAATCCCAGCTACTTGGGAGGCTGAGGCAGGAGAATCACTTGAACCTGGGAGGCGGAGGTTGCAGTGAGCCGAGATTGTGCCATTTCATTCCAGCCTGGGCAACAAGATGAAATTTTGTCTCAAAAAAAAAGTTGTAAAATTGATTGTGGTGGTGGTTGCACAACTTTATGAATATAATAAAAGCCATTGAATTGCACACTTTAAATGGGTGAATTATATAGTATATAAATTATATCTCACTAAACCTTTTTTTTAAAAAAGAGCTTATGTAAGATTTTTAAAAAGTTATTCTTTAGATTCCAGTGGTGTGATGGCAGCCTCATAACCCACTTCACCAGCTTGCAAATGCTTGCCACATTACTAAAGAAAATATGAGGATTTGCCGATACTCTGGTGCTACAGAAGGATTTCTGTTCTTCAGTGTTGAAACCAAGAACTGTGAATCCATTGGATGAGTAGGAAAAGCAGAAGACATAATGTTCTTCAGTTAGAGGTTGTCTTTTTTTTTTTTTTTTTTTTTAAATTGAGCCCAAGTCTTGCTCTGTTGCCCCGGCTGGAGTGCAATGGTGCCATCTCAGCTCACTGCAACCTCTGCCACCCGGGTTCAAGTGATTCTTGTGCCTCAGCCTCCTGAGGAGCTGGGATTACAGGCACGCACCACCATACCTGGCTAAGCTTTTTGTTTCATTAGTAGAAATGGGGTTTCATCATGTTGGCCAGGCTGGTCTCCAACTCCTGACCTTAGGTGATCCTCCCGCCTCAGCCTCCCAAAATGCTGGGATTATAGGCGTGAGTCACTGTGCCTTGCCTAGAAGCTGTCTTTAACAGAAATGCACATGCCACTGTCCCCCAGACTTTGGTTGTTATTGATGTGATTGCCGTAATGAAACATAATTCTTCAAATTATCCCTCAATTTCTGGACTAAATCAATGGTTTTACATCATTATCACTGAAATATAATCCATTAAGTGCTTAATTTACATCATATTAACAATCTTGGTACACTGGATCAGGAAAAATATCACTTCAATCAATGTCTGTAAAACCATTTTCCTTGAGTGCAAATGAATGTTTCAGTCTAGTTTTTGTATGTGAACATCATGGTAACTAGGCTTCAGGGAAAAGTTTCTATTCTTTTTTTCTAACCGATAATACTATCTTCAACATATAAAAGGAATGTATCATTTGTAGGGATATTTCAGTTCCCAACAGCTTCTCAGAGTCTTCTCAACAATTACGCTAGGTAAGTGCCCTTGGATATCCACATTTCCACCTTCGAGTTTTACAGATTAAATTGTTCTAATAGTTTTAGCCCTTTGTGCAATAGGATGGAAAGATGCTAATTTTTCACTGCACAGAGTAGTTTATTTAATTTTTTATAGTCTCCACATTAAATTATAAGAATTTCATATTATTTATTTATTCTATGCATTGGCCCCATTCTTTTTTATTTTGCCTTCTCAGGTTGTCTGTTTTGCCTCCTGGTTTTCCTTCTGCCTTATTTACCTCAGTTTCCCTTGCTAACTCTTATTTGCTTAAGCTTTTTTTTTTTCCAAGATAGTATCTTGCTTTATTGCCAAGGGTGAAGAGCAGTGGTGCAATCATGGCTTACTGCAGCCTCAAACTCCTAGTCTCAAGCAATCCTCCCACCTCAGCCTCCCAAGTAGCTGGGACTACAGTTACTGATTTTTAAATTTTTTGTAGAGATGGGATCTCTGTATTTTGCTGGTCACCAATTCCTGGCTTTAAGCAGTCCTCCTGCCTTGGCCTCCCAAAGTGCTGGGATTACAGGCGTGAGCCACTGCGCCCGGCCCACTTCATTTTAAATATTGCTGTTACATGTCATTTCATCCATAGCTTCTGATTCTATACACTCTCTATTGAGGAAAGCTGGGCTTCTGTACACTCACCATGTCACCTAGCAGTGGTAATAACAATATTAATCACATTGTTGAGTTTCATAAGCCTATATCATTTAATTGCTGGGCTTGTTAGGCAGATATTGTACTGTTATATATCTTATATAGAGTGAAACTGGGTTTAACAAGAGTAAGTAAAATCGCCAGGATGGCATGATTAGCAGATGTTGGGTCTGGGCAATCTGACTCCAGAGCTTAGACTGAACCACTGCACTATCTGTTTCCTGCAGAACACTGCAGCCTCATCCTCCTGGGCTCAACTGATTCTCCCATCTCAGCCCCCCGGGTAGCTGGGACTACAGGTACGCACCACTATGCCCGGCTGTTTTTATTTTTATTTTTAATAGAGACAAGTTTTGGCTAAATTCCCCGGGCTGATCTCAAATTCCTGAGCTCAAGCGATCCGCCCACCTTGGCATCCCAAAGTGCTAGGATTATAGGAATAAGCCACTGTGCCCAGCCTATATGTCACATTTTCATTTAAATTTGTAATCATTCTAGATCTCGCCATCACAAATTTGAATTATGGGCTGCTGGTACTTTTCTAGAATATTCAGATATTTAATCCAATTATTCCAAGGACTACTGATTTATAATGTTGAGATTATAAAGGTTTGTTATAGTCATTTACATTTAGAATATTTGCGATGGAGAATTGTGTTTGATTACTTCTGGTTCTAAAAAATATTTTTTATAGAAAGAGGAATTGTCCATCAATCTTGTTATAGTTAACTATACCATGACTTCCTTGGTCTTGTTAAAATAAAATCAATTGCAATTTCCTGATAATCAGGCAATAGGCTTCACTTCTCAGCCTCGAAGACAAATGGAGGCTTGGCGTATGAGAATATTTGCATATCTCATTTTTTAAAAATAGAGGCAGGGCATTGCTCTCACCCAGGCTGGAATGTAGTGGCACAATCATGGCTCTTTTTCTTATTTCCAAAAGGTGAACTATACTGTCATATACCTCTCAACTAAAAAATGTGTTTTGGTTATGAAAATGTATCCCTCCAGGCCGGGCGCGGTGGCTCAAACCTGTAATCCCAGCACTTTGGGAGGCCGAGACGGGTGGATCACGAGGTCAGGAGATCGAGACCATCGAACACTGTGAAACCCCGTCTCTACTAAAAAAATACAAAAAACTAGCCGGGCGAGGTGGCGGGCACCTGTAGTCCCAGCTACTCGGGAGACTGAGGCAGGAGAATGGCGTAAACCCGGGAGGCGGAGCTTGCAGTGAGCTGAGATCCGGCCACTGCACTCCAGCCTGGGCGACAGAGCGAGACTCAGTCTCAAAAAAAAAAATTGTTCATGCGATGCCTGTAATCCCAGCACTTTGGGAGGCTGAGGTGGGCAGAACACCTGAGGTCAGGAGTTTGAGACCAGTTTGGCCAACATGGTGAAACTCTGTCTCTACTAAAAATACAAAAATTAGCTGGGTGTGGTGGTGGATGTCTGTAGTCCCAGCTACTCGGGAGACTGAAGCAGGAGAATCACTTGAATCCAGGAGGTGGGGAGGTGGAGGTTGCAGGGAGCCGGGATTGCACCACTGCACTCCAGCCTGGGCGACAGAGTGAGACTCTGTCTAAAAAATAAATAAATAAATAAATAAAAATAAAAACAAAAAAGGTTGCTCAGATATAAATAAGTAGGAAACAACACGAACATCCAACAATTGTGGCTTATTTCAATACATTAGGGCCCATTCTTCTATTGGGATAACGGTAGCAGCCACGCATGAGTGGTGTGCCTGTATATCTATTCATGCGGAATATGTGGATGCTGCATTTCCTCTCCAGTCAGGACTCAGATTTCAAGTAACTCCAAACCCAAATCAAAGGAATTTAATCAAAATAGATTCTTTCACGCAAATGAATAGTCAGGGGACAAATTTGGCTTTGGGCAGAGATGAAACTAGGGATTCCAAGGATGTCCAGATTTGCGTTTGCTCTTTCCCTTTTCATCTTGGAGAGATGTTCTTTTCTGTGCCATTCCCATCCTACTCCTTCTGTATGGTGCTCTGCAGCACATCAGGGCCTTCTCCAAGGCTGTCTCCAAGGCCAGAGGGAGAATAGGGCCTCCTTTTCAATTGTGTCAGCAAAACCCTTAAGCCTGGTTCTCAATGGTTGTAACTTGCATTTCATTCCCATTTCTGATATGATTATTGTGGCCAGAGGGGTGAGTGAAGCCTGGCTCACAAGCTTGGCGTGAGTTGAGGGCAAGAATAGGACACCTGTTCACAGGCACTTGGTGTAGAGGAGTGATTCCCAATAGGAAAATTGGGGTGCTGCTACCAAAAGACAGAAAATGATTATTTTCCTGTTTTTCTTTTAAATTTATGGAATAATATCAAATTTAAGCATCACTAACCATCACTATGTGTAATAGTTTTGGAAAGAGTATACAAAGTAAAATTAATTTTACTGCTTATTTGCATAAGCTAATGAAGAAGGAACCATGGGTAGTGATATAGCTTGGATATTTGTCCTCTGTAAATCTCATGTTGAAATGTGAACCCGAATGTTGGAAATGGAGCCTTGTGGGAGGTGTTTGGGTCATGGGGGTGGATCCCTCATGAATGTCTTGGTGCCCTCCCTGCAGTCATGAGTTAGTGCATGCCAGAGCTAGTTGTTAAAAAAAAGCAAGCATCTCTCTTGCTTCCTCTGTCACCATGTGACACGCCTGTTCCCCTTTCACCTTCCTCTGTGATTGGAAGCTTCCTGAGGTCTTCACCAAAAGGAGATGCTGGCAGTATGCCTTTTGTACAGTCTGCAGAACCATGAGCCAAAAATAAATCTCTTTTCTTTATAAATTTACCCAGCTTGGGATATTCCTTTATAGCAACACAGAACGAACTAACATAGGTAAAATCTATAGTCCTCATTTCTGAAATGATTAGATGGCTCTAAATGGTATTTAGTATAATTTCTTACCCACTGCTATATTAGGAAAAACCAAAGAGTGTGTTAAAGGTGTCTTCTATTGTTTACTTAACAAGAAGTCCCGCAGAAGAGGAACCTAATGTTAAATGGGATGCAGTAATGTGGTCACGGGTTGGGCTTCTTAGAAACAAAGATTGTGTAATTATTCAGAGTGAGCTCTCAGGTGAAAGGCAAGGGGATGAGGAAAGCAGAATAGGGCAAGGAAAGCAATAGGTGATAAAGTGGGTTCAGGAACTTCAGGCTGATCTCCATGGAGAGCTCTGGAGTGTGGATGGTGTCATGAAGTTTTTCTTTCTTGGGCAAGAAGCCAGGCTCCTGCCTTCTCTCCGTCAGCCATTGGCTATGGGCTGTAACCTTCCAGCCATTTCTAGGTGAGCCCATAGGATTTTTCAGGCGAAGGATGCTATTGTGAGTTATGAGCAGCTAGCACTCACAATCGCTTGGTCTGATAAGGGGGGCCTCTGCTGGTACCAACAGTGTCTAATATTGTTCTGTCCTTTGGACCAGTCCCATCGATTCCCTTCTCATATTCACTTCACTCCGTTTCAGGCATAGATTTTCCAGGATTCTGGTTGATGACAATTTCTGGGAATCTTACGAGAGGAGGGAAGAGGGTCCCAATACTGTAACTGATCCTCATCATTTTCTCTCCCTTCCACCTGGTCTGCATTCCTCTCACCCTTGGTTGACACTTTCACTGAAGGATGGATTCACCGGCTGGATAAATGGAGTCTGCAGCGTCTGCTACAGATGTCAGGAAGGATCCAAGCTTTCTCTATCCTTCTACTTCACCATCATTGGTGTTTTGAATTTCATCTTCATGCTTGTTTCTTCATGAATCCAGGGTATCTGCTGCAGCTCCAGACATTAATTTTCCCCAAAGGCAGGATTAGAAGATGGGAAGAAATGAACTTTCCTTTTACTGAGAAGAAAAACAACTTTCAGAAGCCTCCTTTTCATCCACCCTTCAGACTTCCTGAATTTTTCAGGTTAGGATTGGGTCACATGACTGCATCTACCCATAAGAGAGGCAGAGAAGGAAAGACTATAGAGGTAGCAAAAATGTGTCCTAATAGGGAGGAATGGGCTTAAGAAGCTGCTACTTGAGTAAGCAACCACTGGTGTCTTCCTCTTTCACTATGCATCATTTGCATACACTTTTTTTCCCCCATATATCACATTGCCACTCAATCCTCCAAAATAAGTATGCATTTACTCCTGGCCCTAGAGAATAAACCCCCAAATCGCATCCAGTTTCTACATTCAGCTTGAAGCCCTATATTGCTGTTGATAAGCAAGTCTGGATTTGGCTTCTTATATGTGGTGGCCTGTAACTAATAGACCAACTTGTCTGCCATGGAAAGAGTTAAGGACTTGCCACCCCAAAATTGCAGGTTTCGCTCACTCCTTATTTTGAACTGAAAATACTGCAGAAAAAACACTTGCAGGAAAGGCTATCAGACCTGCCCGTTCTTGCCTGTTGTAAGCCATAAAAATTATTGTGAGAAAGATGCCTTTCCTGTACCAGGATGAGAAAATAACCCTTATCACTAGAGACTGGGAATTGATCTGCAATACATCTGTACAAATAAACCTACTAAAATCACCCTTATCTTCCACTAGCTTTACACCCTCCTTTCCCTTGACTTCCCCATAATTTGCTACCCCTAGCCCAAACTTCTTTGTCACCATTTCACAAATTTATTATTTCTACTAAAAATAAAAGATAAAAAAGCTTTCTACTCTGGCCATTTCTTAGGATCGTCACTGTTTTGTGTAAGGCTCCCTGTACATGTAAAGATTAATAACACTTATATGCATTTCTCCTGTTAACCTGTCTCAGGGTAATTTAATTCTTAGACCCAGTTGAAGATACTAAGGGAGTAAATGAGAATGTATCCTTCTTCCCAACGCTGCAAACACACTTAAAATACAGTGAGGGAGAAAATTAGAAATCCACAGTGAAGTTTTGGGGAAACGGGAAAGTAGAAAACAACCATAGCAGTGCCTGCTGAGCCATATTGGAACCTAAGGCCAAAGGGGGAAATAAAAGTCAGTAATACGGGCTGGGTGCAGTGGCTCACCCCTGTAATCCCAGCACTGTGGGAGGCAGAGGTGGGCAGATCACTTGAGATCAGGAGTTCAAGGCCAGCCTGGCCAACATGGTGAAACTCTGTCTCTACTAAAAATACAAAAATTAGCTGGGCATGGTGGTGGGTGCCTGTAATCCCAGCTAGGCTGAAGCAGGAGAAATGCTTGAACCTGGGGGGCAGAAGTTGCAGTGAGCTGAGATCATGCCATTGCACTCCAGTCTGGGCGATAGAGCAAGACTCCATCTCAATAAAATAAAATAAAATAAAATAAAAATAAAACAAAATAACAAAATAAAATAAATCAGTAATACAATGCATATTTAAAATTTTGATATTCTGTTCATCATGGATTTTTTGCAGTCATTTAGATTTTCTAAATATTGCATTAAAATATTACTTATCTTAATTACTGAGTGTTTTAGCACCTGCTTGAACTTTGTGCCCCAGATGAGTGCCTCATCCACCTTACCTTAGCCCCAGTCCTGCCTATATTAAATACCCTTTTTGCAATATAATAGCTTCCCCAATAGGCCAATCTCATTTGTCCAATGCTGGTTTCGGCTCTTTAGGAAAATTCTTTCCTATTATTTTCCATGGCCATTCAGAGACAGACCTGTACTGGTAGGAGGTAATTCATGCTGGATGCAATGCATTTACTATCCAGTTCTACTTGGTTTAAGTTCTGAGACTAAAAAGTTGAATAGTCACAAACTAACTGCAGCCAGGCCTCATGTTTTTGTCACAATACAGTTCTCTCAAAAATTTAATGTTTTCCTATTTGTTTCTAATCAATTTCATATCCTAATAATCATAATCAAATATTTTGTCTACTCACAGTTTTCAAGTCCAATGAGTTTCCTAAGCACTGGTCTTGAGGCTACTCATTCTTCTAGACTTAATTGGTCTCTGCACTGCAGCAATTTGAAATAATATCCTCTACTTAGGAGATGCTAAGCTTAACTGCATTTTTCTGGTGAGTATACTCCTTTTGTCTTTCCAAGTACATTTAATGAAAACATTTTCAAAAAGGGCTGGAGTCTCAAACTTGTCAACAATTTTTGCTATTAAACCCATAATGTCTGTGCTGGTGCTTGTTTAGTTGTTGGGTGTAGAAGTTGGCTGTTCCAACCCAACAAGATTACAATGATGGGACACTCAGTCAAATTCATGCTACAGATTACTTGAATATCTCTTTTAGCAAAGCTACAGTTTCTTTCAGGCCAGGCGCCTCCATTTGAACTTTCAACCTCTCTTGCAGGACTTCACTGAAAGACACAGGATTAAGGAACATTTGCCAATATTCTGAGCCTGGAATGTTTGAGTTCTCACTGTCCTGATACACCTCCTTCACCCATTCATTCTTTATTTTAGGGACTGTCACCAATAACACCTCAATTCCAAGGTCCAAGTTTTTATTAAGCTGTTCTTTAGCTTTGCCTCCTTGGGTAACTTGGAATTTTGAAAATGACATCAAAGATCCAGGTTTTCTCTGTCCTTCCACACTCCCTCTTCCTTAGTTTATTGGCTTTTTGCCCTCATGACATTGCCTTACAATTGGAAGATGAGTGTGGGAAAAACAGCTTTTCTTTTATCAGGGGTCAAAAAGAAATGAACACAAATTTCCCAACTGAGTCCCCTATTATTTGCTTGTTGTTGTTTGTTGGCTAAAACTACAAGAGGCTGAAAAAGTATCTGACAAGACAGGAAAGGGATTGCCATGGTTATCTTGACACATCATGATTGTCGAAGATTTAAACCATTATCAGTAGAGATCAAACAAAGTAACCAATGGACCAACCAAACAAACAAAACAGAGCTGATTTTGTTAACTTGCAAGGCAAAGTAATATATTGCCAGTAAAGAAATTCACTCATTGAAAAAAGTCAGGACATTTTAAGTAAAAGAAAAGGGGAATTGGTGCTTATGCTAATTAAGCATTGAAAACCAGCACTCTGGATAAGTGGTAATGAGTCCATGAGTAGGCCCACATTTGGTTAAAACAAGTTCTATTGTTCACTGGTCAGAAAAGAGTGGGTCTTTTTTTAGCTTCAGCTGGTCTGAATCCATCAGGATAAAGCACCATAGTAAGTTTTGATACCTCCTTGCTAAGGGCTACTGAAAATGGAAATTTACTTTTAAACATAATTCATCCCTGGGTCTGGCGCTATTATTTAAAAAGAAAAAGGACAGTTTCTCTTAAAAACAAAGAGGGAGGGGAGGAAGCTGTTGGGTGACACTCCAGTGTGAACTTCTCACACTTCTATACATGCTGGGTATTCCAAGAACACAAGACCCTGGCCATTCTCTACCTGGGCCATTGCTCAGACTTGTGCTGGCAGTAAGCAACATTTAGGCATGAGGCAATATCCTTCTCTAGGGCAGAGGACAGGCTTGCTTACTGGTGGGTTTTGACTTTTGAATGTTAAATCAATCTTGAATTCCTGGGATACATCTACCATTGGTCAATATGTATTATCTTTTTAATATATTTTTGAATTTTATTAGCTACAAAATTGTTACAAAATTTTGCATCTTTGCTCATAATATCAATGTACTGCTGGCCTCATAGAATATGTTGGGATGTATTCCTTCTTATTCAATTTTCTGGAAGATTTCATATAGAATAGGTCTTATTCCTTCCAAATATTTGTAGAATTCTGCCATGAAACCACCTGGATATGAAGTTTTCTTTGTGGAAAGGCTTTGAATTACAAATCCAATTTCTTTAGTTATATTTATGGCTATTCATGTTATCGCTTTCTTCTGGAATGTGCTTTAGTAGTTTGTATTGTTAAAAATATTAATTAGGAGGCCACTGGGCTGAGACAGCTCTAGTGCCTTGGGTTCTTATGTAAGCCAACTAATCAGAAGCCAGCAACTCACTTCTAACTAGAGACTTTCCTCTTTAACCAATCAAATATTTTCTTTATGTTGCTTCCAAAAACACTGTATAAAAGTTTTCCCCTGGCTGGGCTCAGTGGCTCATGCCTATAACACCAGCACTTTGGGAGGCCAAGACAGGCAGATCACAAGGTCAGGAGTTCAAGACCAGCCTCACCAACCTGGTGAAACCCCGTCTCTACTAAAAATACAAAAATTAGCCGGGTGTGGTGGCAGGCGCCTGTAATCCCAGCTACTCAGGAGACGAGGCAGGAGAATCATGTGAACCGGGGATGCAGAGGTTGCAGTGAGCTGAGATTGCACCACTGCATTCCAGGCTGGCCAAAGAGCTAGACTCTATCTCAAAAACAAAAAAGTTTTCCCTTGTGCCCCCTCATTAGAACCCAAAGTGGTTTGGTGCTGCCCAATTCATGACTCACTATCTGCTTAAATAAACTCTTCAAAATTTTAATGTGCCTAAGTTTCTTTGTAACAGTATCTTTCAAGAAATTTATCCATTTCCTCTAAATTATATAATTTATTGGCACAAAATTATTACAGTATTCTACTCTAACATATACTTTTAATATTTGCAGAATCTGTAGTGATGTCACCTTTCTCATGCTTGATAGTGGAAATTTGTGACTTCTTTTTCCTTTGCTCATCATTCTTGCTGAAGTTTGATCTCAAAAAACCCAGACTTCGCTTTCATTAACTTTTTTCCCTGTTGCTTTTCTACATTTGAATTCACTGATTTCTACCCTGATATTTACTACAGACAATCATTTGACATTACAACAGTTTGAGTGCTATACACATTCAGTAGAAAGCAGTACAATATTCTTCTGTGGTACAGGGTAGTAGCAGTGGTAACTCCCAGTCAGCCACATGATCATGTGGGCTAACAACCAATATTCTACAGTGTACTGTGTTACCAGATAATTTTGCCCAACTTTAGTCTAATGTAAGTGTTCTGGGTGTGTTTAAGATAGGCTAGGCTAAGCTATGATGTTTCATAGGTTAGGCATATTAAATGCACTTTCAACTTCTGATATTTTCAACTTATGATGGGTTTATCAGGACATAGCCCCATTGTAACTAAGTTGAGAACAATCTCTCTCTTTTTTTTTTTTTTGGAGACAGGATCTTTCTCTGTTGCCCAGGCTAGAGTGCAGTGGCATAACATCCTGGACCTGGACTCAAGTGATTTTCCCACCTCAGCCTCCCAAGTAGCTGAGACTACAAGCATGTGCTACCACATCCAGCTTATTTTTGTATTTCTGTGGGGATGAGGTTTCACTATGTTGCCCAGGATGGTCTCAAACTCCTGGACTCAAGTGATCTTTCTGCTTCAGCCTCCCAAAATGCTGGGATTAGGTATGTGCCACTGAACCCAACTGAGGAGCATCTTTAAAAAAAAATTGTTTCCTTCTTACTTTACATTTAATTTGCCCTTTTTTTTTTCTATTTCTTAAGGTAGAAACTGAGGTCACTGATTTGTGACTTTTCTTTTTTTTTCAAATACAGGTCTTTAGTGTTATAAACTCTTGAGAGACAATTCTCTATGGATCTCTCATGTTTCTACATATCCAGGCATTAACTACCAGGTCTATCAGGCATGTTTGTATAAGCTGGCAGCCTTGGAAAGATGAACGCAGTGACTTCCTGCTGAACAAATTGATTTACCTTCCTGAATAGAAAAAACTGAGAAACATAAAAAGATTTGCTTACATTCTAGGGTAATAAAGATAATGTCTCTTTCTGAGAGGAGGAGGGGCAGATTTTACAAACTCCACCTATATATGATCAATGTCTCCTAATCTCAAGCCTCCTCCTGTAAGGGGCTCCCACTGCATGTGTAAGCAGCGCAGGGCCACATCGTGTCACACTGTGGGAACTGGGACTTGGGAAACTAGTGCCAAGATGTTATTATTGCTGAGGTAATAAACTGTATAAGTCCATTTGGGCTTGTTGTCTCTTAACTTGCTGAATCTATGGAAGTGTTGCAAACCAATTTGTAGTTGGCATTGCAGGGCTACTTAGTAAGTGCTGTACTGCATGACATAAACTATCCAATGAGCGTTATTTTAGCCGCATCCCATGCATTTTGACGAGCTGTGTTTTCCTTCTCTTTCAGTTCAAAATTTCTTCATTTCTCTTTGGATTCCATCTTTGACCTCTGGGTTAGTTAGCAGTGTATTATTTATTCTCCAGATATTTGCCTTTTTTCCCCCAGATATCTTTGTGTTGTTACTAACTTAATTCCCTTTTGGTAAGAAAACATACTTTGTATAACTCAATTTCCCCTAAAAACTTATTGAGATTGGTTTTATAGTCTACAATATGATATATCTTGGTAAATGTTCTTCTTTCATTTGAAAATAATGTATATTTTTCTGTTTGGGGATGGAGTATTATGTAAATGCCAATTAGATCAAGTTGGTAGATAGTATTTTTCAATTATTTTATATCATGACAGATTTGCTCTCTACTTGTTCTATCAGATATTGATAGAGGAATGTTGAAATCTCCAATTCTAATAATTGTGAATTCCTCTATGTCTCATTGTAGTTCTATCAGTTTTTGCTTCATCTATTTTGAAGCTTTGTTATTAGTTGCGTAAGTATTTAGAGGTGTTACTTCATCTTCATAAATTGAATGCTGAATTATATAATGACTCTCTTTACTCCTAATAATATTAATTTCCACAAAATCTACTTTGCTGATTTTAAAACAACTTTTCCAGGTTTATTTTGACTAGATGAGTTGTTACATTTTTTTCATAATTTTACTTTTAATCTGCCTGTGTCTTCACGTTTAAGTGCATGTAGGCAGCATTTAGGTAGGCTTTTAAAAATATATGTACACATGTACACATTGTGATCATCTCTGCCATTTATTGTAATGTTTAGGACATTTACACTTAATTCAATTATTGACATAGCTGGGTTTAAATCTACCTGCTACGTGTTTTCTATTTGTTCTTTTTCCTCTTTTCCTATTTGCTCTACATTATTTTGAATTAACTGAGTAGTTATGATTTCATTGTATCTCCTTTATTGGTTTATTAGCTATAACTCTTTTTTTTTTTTTTTTTTTTTTTTTTGAGACAGAGTCTCGCTCTGCCACCCAGGCTGGAGTGCAGTGGCCGGATCTCAGTTCACTGCAAGCTCCACCTCCCAGGTTCACGCCATTCTCCTGCCTCAGCCTCCCGAGTAGCTGGGACTACAGGCGCCCGCCACCTCGCCCGGCTAATTTTTTTGTATTTTTTAGTAGAGACGGGGTTTCACTGTGTTAGCCGGGATGGTCTCAATCTCCTGACCTCGTGATCCGCCTGTCTCGGCCTCCCAAAGTGCTGGGATTACAGGCTTGAGCCACCGCGCCCGGCCGAGCTATAACTCTTTGTTGTATTATTAAAGTAGTTGCTTTAGGGTTTTTAGTATACATCTTTAACTTTTTACAGTCCACCTTCAAGTTATATTATAACTCTTCACATATAGTATAAGAACTTTTTTTTTTTTGAGACAAAGTCTTGCTCTGTTGCCCAGGCTGGAGTGCAATGGCATAATCTCGGCTCACTGTAACCTCCACCTCCTCGATTCAAGTGATTCTCCTCCCAAGTAGCTGGGATTACAGGCATGCACCACCACACCCAACTAATTTTTTGTATTTTTAGTAGAGATGGGGTTTCACCATGTTGACCAGGGTGGTCTTGAACTCCTGACCTCAAGTGATCCACCTGCTTCGGCCTCCCAAAGTGTTGGGATTATAGGCATGAGCCATCACTCCCAGCCAGAACATTTTAACAGCATATGTCAACTTTTCCCCTTTCCTCTTTATGCTATTGTTGACATACGTTAACTGTAGACATGTTATGAATCCCACAACACATTGCTTTTTTTTTTTATTTCAAGTAGTTGATTTTTTTAAAAAATGTTTAAACAATAACAAAAAATTTCTATACAATTACCCAGATATTTATCATTCTGATTGTCCTTTATTCCTTTATGTAAATGCACATTTTTTATCTGGTATTATTTTCCTTCTGCTTGAGGCAGTTCCTTTAATGTTTCTTGCAGGTTTTCTGGAACTGTAAAGGCTCTAAGATGTTAGCCAATATTTTAATCTAACAATTTAACCTGCTACAGCTTCTTGGGTGCTTGTGGAAAACATAAGACTCCATACATTGGACAGTTTATTACACACAGTATTACCAATAGACACAGTATCGTCAAAAATTTTGTGCTAGTTCCCTAAGCCCTAATTTTCCAAGAGTGACATAAAGAAGGCCAGATGACCCCTATACATGCAGTGGGTTGAACTACAAAAGAGGAGCCCAGAGTTTAGGTAATGCAAAATTTTTATAATTGGCAGCAAATATTCTTGTTATTTTCTCTGAAGAGTGAATTTATCTTTATTACAGGGGACAGGAAACATGCCTACCCTTTGCTCAAGAGGGAGATATTATCTCCCAATGCTTCTAGGACATTACTTTCCAAAATTGTCTGCTATACAAACATTTATGAACACGTTAGTCTGGAACAAATAATAGTCAGCTCTTCACTTCCAAGACGTGGAAATGTGAGAGACCGATGGAAAATGGTCTCCTAATGCAGGTCTGCTGGTGATGAATACTTTTGTATATCTGAATAAATTTGTATTTTATCTTCATTTTTCAATAAATATTTTTGCTGCATAAAAAATTCTATGTTGACTTTTTTTGTTTCAGTACTTACAAGATATTGTCCCACTGTTTTACAGCTTGCATTGTTTTGGAAGAGGCAGCCACTGTCAACATATGTTTATTACTTTGCATGTGATTCTTTTTCTCTGATTGGTTTTTAAGATTTTCTCTATCACTAGTTTTCAGAAATTTGATTTTAATGTGTCATTTTGTAATTTTCTTCATGTGCCTTTAAAAAATATACGTAACATAAATTTTTTTTTTTTTGAGACAGAGTCTCACTTTGTTGTCCAGGCATGCAATGGCATGATGTTAACTCACTACAACCTCCACCTTCTGGGTTCAAGCAATTCTCCTGCCTCAGCCTCCCAAGTAGCTGGGATTGCAAATGTCCATCACCACGCCTGGCTAACTTTTGTATTTTTAGTAGAGATGAGGTTTCACCATGTTGGCCATGCTGATCTTGAACTCTTGACCTCAGGTGATCCACCCACCTGGGACTTCCAAACAGTTGGGATTACAGGCGTGAGCCACCATGCCCGGCCCGTAAAATTCCATTCTAACCATTTTAAGTGTACCATCCAATGGCATTAAGTACATTCACATTGTTCTGCAACCGTCACCACCACCCATTTTCAGAACCTTTTTATCTTTCCAAACTTAAACTCTGTATCCATTAAACAATAATTTCTTGCTTTCTACTCACCCAGCCACTAACAACCACTGTTCTACCTTCTGTCTTTACTTTTTGACTATTCTAAATACCTCATATAAGTAGAATCATACTACATTTTCTTTTTGTGACTAGATTATTTCATTTAGCATCACATATTCAGCATGTCATAATATGTATCAAAACTTTCTTCCATTTTAAACCTGAATATTGTTCCATTGTATGTAGACAGCACCTTCTGTCGATCCATTCACCCGCTGATGGACAGAACCTGGGTTGCTTCCACCTTTTGGATATGGTAATTAATGCTGCTATGAACATGGGTTTACAAATCACTGTGCAAGGCCCTGCTTTCACCTCTTTAGGTGTATACCTGGAATTGAAACTGTTAGATCATAAGCAAAGTCTGTATTTAATTTTGTGTGGAACAGTAGTGCCAATGTGAACAGCAGTTGTAGCTTTTTCATGTTTCTTTTGCTTGAGGCTCATTGACTTTTTTGTTCATGTGGGTTTACAATTTTTATAAAAAATTTTGGCCATCAAATCTTTAAATTTTAAAAATTTCTCCAGTCTTGGGTAGCTCACATGCACACACTGATCAGTACTCAACTGAATACACCAGGGGGCTCTGCAAACATCTGGGTTATCTCTTTGTTAATTCTTTTCTATTTGCTGGCATTCTGTCCTGTGAAATAGTTGTCTTGTTCTCTGCAGGTGGCCAGACACATCTCCTCGACTCTGCAAGATTGCTGGGCTCTACCTGAGCTCTTCCTTCCTTCACCACAGTCTGCAAACTTTCTCCAGGCAGTAAATCAGAACAATCATAGGGCTTTTCTGTCTGAGAGATCACAGCCCCTTGTTGCTTAATGTTCAATGTCTTGCAAACTATTGTTTCATATATTTTGTCTTTGTAGTTGTTTAGGCAGGAGAGTAAAGTGGAAGTGCATCCTAACAAACTCTTATCCCTAGACATGAAAAGATGACAAAATGACCAATGAGATCACCCGAATTTCATCCATGCTCCTCCCATCTCCCATTAGCTAACATCTCTATTTTTCCTTGGTAGTTAGGATTAACCACTCCAAGTAGAACTACAACTATCTAGTTCATTTCCCTGTAATAAAGTACCATGAAATG
This sequence comes from Trachypithecus francoisi, assembly GCF_009764315.1. NCBI lineage: Eukaryota > Metazoa > Chordata > Mammalia > Primates > Cercopithecidae > Trachypithecus > Trachypithecus francoisi. Next base: position 8,452,827 of record NW_022681470.1, read on the forward strand.
ACTCGGAGGAAAATTCAGTTTCCAGATCAGTAAAAGCATTTTGTATTTGATTTTAAGGATTCCTTCACTGGTATCTAAAACACTCTATAAGTAGTGCTCTGAGTTACAGGAATGAGAAGCAAAACTCTTGATGGGGAGTTAATTACATGTGGTTGTAAAATGCATCTCTTGGATTTTAGATCCACGTATTCTGACCAAGAAGTACCACTTAATTTTAGACCCATTTGGAGGAATATCATATACTGGTCATTTATTTAAGATATATGCAGCATTATACAGGACATTGCAACTTTGCAAGGTGTTGTTAATTGATCTTTAACTGAGTCCTCAAAGAACTTCTCCAACTTTTCATAAGGGTTTCTGTTCAGGATGATGATATGGTATGTGATAGCTCTAGCGAATCCCCGGGGGAGCCCATCTATTACCCGATTTTTCTCAATAGCAATCAGTGTTTCCGGAAAACATAGATGACCTGTGATATTAGTAAATCCATGAATGATAACATGGCGAGACAGACAAATAAAGATAATCAATCCCAGATTAAGGATATTAAGCAAGAACAAATTGCTCTTCTTTCATTATGAGTGGAATTCAATATAATAAGCTTCCTACCAGGTAGCTGATATGCTGATATCTGTTCTCATTCTGAGAGTCCTTTCAAATATTTTTTCTTCAAAACTTTTCATCACCAACCTCCAATTTTTGTCTTTCCAGCCAAACCATGAATCAATCTCCATAAATCTATTCAGACTCATCTCTGAGGCTATTTGGATGAGGGGTATTTTCAAAACTCTGCCCTCTGAAAGAATTTTTCTTCTATATGTTTGTGGTGGTTTGAATGTTTTTTTTCACCTCCAAAACTCACATTGAAACTTAATCCCCATTGCAACAGTATTGGGAGGTGGGACTTAATGGGAGGTGTTTAGATCATGAGGACTCCATTTTAATGAATGAATTAATGCAGCTATAGAAAAACCTTACAGGAGTGGCTTGCCTCTCTTCTGTTCTTCTACAATGTGAAGACACAATATTCCTCCACTCTAGAGTAGCAAGGGAGCACAATCTTGGAACTAGAGACCTAACCTACTGGCATCTTGATTGTGGACACCCCAGACTCCAGAACTGTGAGGGAATACATTTTTGTCCTTTATAAATTACCCAGTTTCAGGTATTCTATTATAACAGCACAAAACAAACTGAGATAATGCTCTATCAGAGAAAATGGAGCTTATGGAGTTCTAATGTTATCGTAAACAGTTTTATTCAATTCAAGTCAATTAATCTTTATTGAGTTCCTACTCTATGCATGGAACTTCAGGCTGGTGCATGTATATTTTGTAGGATCTTACTGAATTATTTTCTCCTTAGTAGTTTTTAGTAGGGAGCAGTGATGCGGGCATAGGTAGTCTGAGAGAGTAGTGAGAGAGTATCAGGAATGGGCATAAGGGATTATGAGTCACTTGTTCAAAGAACTTATTTAGGACATGAGAATTATCAAATGCCTGGTTTGACACATAACACTTGGACCTGGTGATGGATTACCAAGGAGTATTCCAAATTTCAAAGCTGTGTGGTAACCTAGCACTAGTTTATAATGTGCTCTTTAAGTTGTATGCTCAATTATGGTTTTACAGTTAGATGTTTATTATTCACCAAGGCGTAGTAGAAAGCTAAGAGCCACTTAGTAAAAGGATAATAGCAGAAAAAGGCATACTTCTGCTTTAAATTATTATGCCTTCACTGTGAATTTATTATTATTATTATTATTATTATTATTTATCCAGGAATGCCATCGATTCCATTGAGTCTTCTCATCCATTACAGATTCTTTGAGCATCATTGGATCTGCTAGATCATAAAGGTCAGGAAGCAAAATGACCAATACTATTTCCTGGCTCATGTGGATACGATTCTTTTGCCCATGATCGTGCGTAAAGCTGGAAGCCTCTCAGTGACATGGGTAAATGATTCATGGCATGTACTCAAATGTAGCAAACCCTGCCTCCAAAAACAGAAGAGACTCACTTGGTGTCAGAACTTGCAGTTAGGAGTAGGGGAAGAAATGGAAGGATATCCCAGCAGGTGCCAGACCACTGGACTCCCTGAAATTTCTCTGAAATATTGTTCCCCGTATTTTCATGGTATTTATCTTCCTCTGGCATATATGATTTTTTTTTTTTTTTTTTTTTGAGACAGAGTCTCCCTGTATTGCTTAGGCTGGAGTGCAGTAGAGTGATCTCTGCTCACTGCAACCTCCGTCCCGCCCCCTGGGCTCAATCGATTCTCGTGCCTCAGCCTCCCTCGTACCTTGGACTACAGACATGCACCACCACACCCGGCTGATTTTTGTATTTTCTGTAGAGATGGGGTTTCGCCATGTTGACCAGACTGGTTTCCATCTCCTGGCCTCAAGTGCTCGGTCCGCCTTGAACTCCCAAAGTGCTGGGATTATATTTCAGTGATATTTAAAGTAGTTGCTTCTTGCTTTTCAAGTCCTGTTTGTATATTACCGGCAATGAAGTAGGAATGCTAATATGGTTCTTGTTTGAAAGTTGGCTCACTCATGTAAGGAAGGAATTGTAGCTTCAATGAAAAGATAAATAATTTCATCAGATACGTGTGGTATGTGTGGGAGCCTGTTTGGAATACAGAGAGAAGTTTAGGGGGTGTTTGAAATGCTGAGGTTCTTGGAGTCCTTTGCATATTCCAGTAAGTTCACATTCTTAGAATTATTTTCCTTTTTTTTTTTTTTTTTTTAATCCAGATCATATGTTTAACCTAAGTTACCAGGAGGACTTATAAATTCAATTGACATACTTAGGGACCACCTGGATCTAAATTTGAATTCAATTTTTAATTACCCTGGAGTACAGGAGATACTGTTAGGAAAACCATAGAAAAGTGCAAAATTTTTGTCTGTCTCAAGAGAGAATTAAAGGATTTGAGATCGTTGTTCCCTTTGCTTACACTTATTTAGACAAACTCTAGGCCTTGACTTCTTACCCTTCCTGCTGTTCTTTGGAAAATTCACCATGGCACTCTAAAATATTGTCTTTAGAGAGCATACTATTTTAGGTGACCAAAAAATCTCTAATTCGATTTGTTATTTTGTCACCTCGTGTACTGTAAACCAGCAGGTTCTCATGCCTGGTTTTTACTGCCTTCAACCTCCAACTACTTGGATAATAAGTCCCAGTATCCCCACATTCTCCTGAGATGCTGTTGCCAACAGTCCAGGCCTTATTCACACTTTCTGTATGACTTGAACTCCTCAATTGCAAGCAACAAAAAATGACTTTAGATAACTTACATGTAAATAAACTTGTTGGAAAGTTACCCTTAGCTTACAAAATTGACAGTGAGGTTGAAGAACCAAGCTTTATAAAAGGGGCAAGCAAAAAAGGAAACTTTAGGCATTAGAACCATCTGGCTATTCCTTCTATGCCATAACCCATATCCATAGCCACACATTGTGACCATCTGTGGACTCAGCCACCAGAAATCTAATCTACCAATAGGTTTGTCTTTGTAGGTTTTAAGATTAAAAGTTTCCAACAGGGGCCTCAGATAGTGGCCATGTACAGGCTGAAAGAAATAAAATGGCCTCCACTTTTTGATTTCCATAGTGGGAGCAAACATCAGGACTCTTGATGACTCTCATGAAAGAGCGATTTTCCATGTTTTTTTTTTTTTTTTTTTTTTTTTTTTGAGATGGAGTTTTGCTCTTGTTGCCCAGGCTGGAGTGCAATGGCATGATCTCGGCTCACCGCAACCTCCAGGGGTTCAAGCGATTCTCCTGCCTCAGCCTCCCGAATAGCTGGGATTAGAGGCATGCACCGCCATGCCTGGCTAATTTTGTATTTTTAGTAGAGACAGGGTTTCTCCATGTTGGTCAGGCTGGTCTTGAACTCCTGACCTCAGGGGATCCACCTGCCTCGGCCTCCCAAAGTGCTGGGATTACAGGCGAGAGCCACAGCGCCCGGCCTGATTTTCCATTTTTAAAAGACTTTTATTCATCACTTTCATTATAGAAGTTCAACAGTTTATCCTTCTGTTCCCTCAGGTCATACGTGGTGTTCATTCCAACACCATAATCTTTTGTAAGGTGCTTCACACTTATACCGTCGTCCAGTTTCTCCAACAACTTGGTCTTCTGTACTGTAGATAAACCTAAATACTTCCTCTTCTTATCACTGACACCCATACCCATATCTGCAGACCTTTTTGGACTTTTTCAACAATATCTTTACACCACAGAGAAGAAATCAGCAAAAAACCACAGCGAGTAAAGCGCATAGGGCTTGGCCCCATGTAGGGCAGTACAGGGGACCTGCCACTGGTGCCTCCGGGCGTGCTTACATGGGGGAGTCTAGGCATGTCTAGGAAAGATATTTTGCAGCTGAAGGGGGCTGGAAGGCTCTTTGTTTCCCTGGGGATGCTGAAGAAACTGTGTGGTGTGCACCTGCATTTTGACTGCCACCTGTCACACGAGGTCAGGTGTGGAATTTTCCACTTGTGACCTCATGGCAGTGTTCAAAAAGTTTTGGATTTTGGAGCATTTTGGATTTTGGCTTGTTGCATTAGGGATGCTCAACCTGTGTCTGGCAAGAAAGGGCCTCCATTGTGGTTATACTAATTGAAGTTTGAAAACCTTCAATTAGTTTTGAGAGACAGGGGAACTCCCAGGTTTATTCAAAATTGGCTGAAACAAATCCCACAGTTCATTGATCATGAAACAGACTTTGGTAAGTCCTATGAGGATCTGGGGAACCAGAGTGAGTCAAAGTTCACGACTCTTAGCCAGGACTCACCCCTGTAATCGCAGTACTTTGGGAGGCCAAGGTGGGTGGATTGCTTGAGCCCAGGAATTCAAAATCAGCCTGGACAACATGGCAAAACCCCACCTCTACAAAAAATACAAAAAATTAGCTGGGCATGGTGGTGCATGCTTGTAGTCCCAGCTACTTGGAAGGCTGAGGTAGGAGGATCACCTAGGCCTCAGGAGAGCGAGGCTGCAGTGAGCTGTGATCATGCCACTGCACTCCAGCCTGGAAAACACAGTGAGACTCTGTCTCAAAAAAAAAAAAAAAAACATAAAATTCATGGTTCTTGAACAGCTTTTGCTGATTAGAACCATTGAACGAAAGTGCAGTATTTAGTATTGTAACTCAGGCAGGTGCTAATATAAGTGGAAAATTTTCCTTACTTAATAAAGGCTAAATCACAAAAGGGAAATTCCCTGCATTTGCTAACTCTTGGGTTATTTTCAGTTTTAGAAGTTTAGATGTTACTGGTGTTGTATTTGGGATATTAAGACTCAAAGGAGCAAGTCTGTGGAATAGCCCAGTTTCTGGTTGGCTCCCCTTGTCTCTCTGCTCATCTTGTTCCATGTCAAACAATAAGTTTAAGAGTGGGAGAATCATTTGTTGTAGAAAATAGCATGTTAAAAAATATTCATTGTAAATACACAAACATTGTGGCAGTATTTTGGACCATTTGATAGAATAGAAAAATAACTGCATTATACAAAAATTATTTTTGCAATGAAAATTATTGGAATAGAATTGATATTCCAAATATAATTTCTTCAAAAGGAATACTTTATACGAAATTCAAAACAGAACTCTAGAAGGGTAAAATATTTGTGAATTATCTATTTTGCTAAAGTGCTTGAATTTTTGTTGCTTTTATTGTTTATTTTGCTTCAGTTTCTTGCCATTCTCCGAGAGAATTCCAATGACTAGTCATTTTTAGATAGAAATGGGGTTTTAACCTGTAAGGGCCGGTACACTGATTTTTTTTTTGATTGAATAAATTAATATACTTGTGGAAATCTCTGCCTGGTTTAGGTAAAATTCTGGTTTTCTTAAAAATTATAAAAGATTTGTAAAACCTAGAGATTCAAGTTATCTGAACTTTCTTCAATGTTTAAATACGGAATTTAGATGTATTTAATTCCCATGACCAAAGGGTAGAGTTAGAAAATGCAATACCTTTATAATTTTTAATATTTACAGTCTATTACTTATATATTAATTACCAATTGATATTAACCAGAGGCTTTTTAAATATGAAGGATAATATTGTGAGACTAATTGTTGTTTATTGTGAATCCTAAATACTGTATCAAGGAATTTTCAGATTTTGAAAATTGCATCAGGCTGGGCCTACAGTGTAATCAATGTTCTCTAATTGATATTCCCATTGATATGAAAGGTAGTATACGTTGTATTTATCAGAGCTAACTTCTTTTAGGTTTACTTTAAATTTTATTGTTAAATTCAGGGACAGATTACAGTTCAGCATCTTCCCATCCAGAAGCATGATAAGATTCCCATTGTGTTCTAGAACTAACTGTTGCATGTAAAATGTTGAGTGAAAATGGAAATAGAGTTCATAACCTTTTAGGATTTTTGTTTTATGCAGAATTCATCTCCCTAACTTGTATACCTTCTTGATTCCTTTAAAAAATATCTAACACTTAACACAAGTATGAATAGAAGTAAACTAGAAATGGAATTAATCACTAATTTAATTCAGGCATTACTAATAAATACACCTATCAGTCTATTAGGCTATGGAAGGCATAATACAAGTCCTGCTTCGAAGCTACTCTTCATATCAATTGGCAAAGCATGACATATCTGTGGTAGAGAGTGAGAATATAATTCAAATCTAAACAGGTGTTATAACTATTCAAAATTTAAACTTTGATCAATGGGATCAATATTCATGACATACTATTAAGCAAAAAACCACATTTATAGTAGAATTCCATTTCTATTGTGTATATATTATTTATTACAGATAGGACTATATATGTTCATAGAGAAAGGACACATATAGAGGACATGCAAATATATGATATACATGGAATATTCACTGAAGTACAGTATCTTTGGAGGTTAGCCAGTGATTAGCACCTTCTCCTAAAGTTATAAGACTAACAAGCTGAAGCTTGTTTTGCCAATGTCTAACAGTTTTGGATATTGAAACTTGTGTATCTAGGAAAAATAAATTAATCACCAGCTGTGTAGTGAAGTATGTGCTCCAATATTTGGCGTTAGCATCCAACATTCATGCTGCACATTGCAGAAACTGGTAGAAATGCCCTTCAGAATGCTCTTGCTACTGCAAATGGGAGAAAGATGCAAGAGGGCAGTACAGAATTACGGTACTATTTACACCATTTTCAACGTTTAGCTGGAAAGGAACATGAAATAGTCTAAAAGAGTGGGATATATAGAAGTTACTGTAATGAATTCCTAAGTTATATTGTTGCAAAATGACGAGCAGAGTTTTATTGTTTTAGAGGTTTCCTGCTGTCATCTTTGTTTTTTTTTTTTAAAAAAACCTGACCTCAGCGGATTTCACGGCTGTAGGATGGTGACCACTGCCACCTACAGACCAGAAATATGAAGTGGTGTGGCTCTTTTACAGTAGAGTCCCTCAGAGACTCGGCATCAAACGTTCTGTAAAAAGGAATTTTTCAAGCAAAAGTTGAAAGAACTTCAAACAAAATAGTAAATATTCTAGAGAAATAATAAATGAATAATCACATTTTCCCCAGAGATCACTCTTTGATAGTATACAGCATATACATTAGAAGATTAATGCTTAATTTATATTTTGAGTCAGACACACACATCTGACCATAAGAGTGGACCCACCTAATATTTCCTTTATTCACCTCATTTTTTATGTCTAGAGGGAAACGGTGGAGGGGAGAATGACATTTTGCAACAGAAATTGGCATCCACATTGAAATACACACACAGACACACATATATGATTGAAAGGATAAGTAGATGGTAGGTAGGTAGGTAGATAGACAAGCAGACAGAATTATAGATATGAAAGGGAGGAATCTATATAGACAAAAATGTTTATATAATTATCTCAGTATTAGAATTACAGATTATTTCTGCTACTTTAATTCTTCTTGCTTCGTTTTATTTTAAAAATTCTGGCTGGGCGTGATGGCTCAACCCTGTAATCCCAGCACTTTGGGAGGCTGAGACGGGTGGATCACGAGGTCAGGAGATCAAGACCATCCTGGCTAACATGGTGAAACCCCGTCTCTACCAAAAAAATACAAAAAAACTAGCCGGACGAGGTGGCGGGCGCCTGTAGCCCTGGCTACTCGGGAGGCTGAGGCAGGAGAATGGCGCAAACCCAGGAGACGGAGCTTGCAGTGAGCTGAGATCCAGCCACTGCAGTCCAGCCTGGGCGACAGAGCGAGACTCCGTCTCAAAATAAGTAAATAAATAAATAAAATTTAAAAATAAAAATTCTACAATGAAAATATACTACTTATGTGGGGATTTTTTTCTAACTTGAAGGCAGAGCTTTGAAAATCAATGCCCACATAACATAAAGCTTTTAAAGTCTCGCTCCAGGTAGAAAAGAAAATCACTAATTCTTCAAATATTCCTGGCATACGTTATTTTTAAATTTAAACGTATACTTAAAGGCATCCAATTTTATTATGTTTCCAAAAGATTTTAGAAAATTATACACAGTAGTGCCTCATTCCATTGACTGTAAGAGTTTCATTTCTCATAGTAACAATGTATACTAAAATTTAATCGGTAACAGATAATCTATTATGTCATGGTATTAAAGGGTTACATAGGTAAAGGTTAATAATCAGATCGTGAATTTTGGCTAAACATCATTCATTCATTTAATAAAACATATTGAGTACCTACCATGACAGTGACACTAGAAATACAAAGGTGAACCAGACAGGTCCCTGGAGTCATGGAGCTTACAGTTAGGAGGGGAGCTGATCAATGACAGGAACAGTTGTCAGGTTGTGTCCTTAGTGCTGTACTAGGAAAGGTTCTTGGTGCTCTAGGCTGAGGTAGGGATAGAAGATCAGAGGAGACCTAGACATCACACAATTAGGTTGAATTATAGCCTCTAAGATTTTAAGACTTCAGCCTTCATTGGTTCAATTGGATTATGGGTCAAGATGGCTAACAAAGATTTCTCATGTCATTTCAGCATCTGGCCACTTATTTATATTCAACAAAACATTATCAAGATAGTCAAGATTGTTTCATTATAAGAGAAGAATAATTTAAAGAGTAAGCTTACGATGATCATTTACTAACTTTATAGAGTATAATTTTATGAATAGTGCAGTGTTTGTAAGGTTCATATGGCAACATTATTTTGAAAACCACAATTCAGAACTCCCTGACAGTAAAAGCTGTATTTTTACAGTCGCCAAATACATATGGGTGCTTACTAAGAGCCAGGCAGTATATAAGGCTTGGGAACACAGAAAACAACATCTCTAGAGTTCTCCACTTTCTGGCTACCAGTGCTCACTCTAACCCCTGTCAGCCCACATTAAGTAGGAGGCATTTAATGATGGTGAATGGACTCGGGTCTCAGACAGGTAAGATCTGTTACATGAACCATGCATTTTAAAACCTTCCTCCCCTTTTACAACTTCTTATCCATGCTGATTTCCTGGGCTCTGATTTTTTCTGGGTTTGGAAATAAGTCTTCCTTTTTCTTCTTTTGAGATGGAGTTTCACTCTTATTGCCCATGCTGGAATGCAATGGCGCAATCTCGGCTCACCGCATCCTCTGCCTCCCAGGATCAAGTGATTCTCCTGCCTCAGCCTCCCGAGTAGCTGGGATTCCAGGCATGTGCCACCACGCTCGGCTAATTTTGTATTTTTAGTAGAGATGGGGTTTCTCCATGTTGGTCAGGCTGGTCTCGAACTCCCAGCCTCAGGTGATCCGCCCGCCTCGGCCTTCCATGCCTGGGATTACAGGCATGAGCCACTGCACTCGGCCCTGGAAAGAGATCTTCTAATGATCACATGCCTCCCAGCTTGAATTCACAGCCATACTAGTCAGGGATCATATTCAGCATATCCCCTGAGCAGCTGGACACAGGCCTCAACTTGCTGGGCACGGGCACTGACTGGTCAGTCCTGAGCACTGATGCATCAGAATGGCCCAGGTGGACGGCAGCCAGGCCACCCTCAGTCCTCTAAGGGTGGGATTCATCACCACCAGGTCTCTGGGTTTCACTCCGGTCTGTTAATTCCATCCACTGATCGATGCAGATGTCACATCCCTGGTACCTCCTTGGGCCTTTACTTCCTGCTTGGCTGTCCTGACATTGCTGAGCCCAGAACCCTTCCTCCAGCTCTGTCTGCTTGGGCTCATGTTACTTCATTCTTTGCACGGCCTGCTCTGGTAGCCTTGGATTCCAGACTCTTTCCCCCAGGGTTTTACTCTGGAATCTGATTTTTAGCCGTTATTAACCAAAAACCATCTGTAACAAATCCTTCGGGTTGATCTAGAATAGGAGAAAAATAAGTGACTTTGGCAAGGTCACAAAACACAAAAGGGTGGAATCCCAACTCTAATGCAGGTGAGCGTGAACCCAGCGCCGCTGCCTTTAAAGACTGAGATGTACGGCCTTTCCACGCTGGGAAAGGCTATCTCAGCCACCTCTGTCCATCTGCCCTGCCTCCCACTGACACGCACTTACTCATTGTCCTAAAGTACATCAGCTTGTCCCAGTTCAAGCCAGAGGTAGATTAACATGGCTGACAATTGCTTAATCTGGGAGGTTACTTTTCCAGAACACCCAAATACACCTGCTTCTAATTCTAACTCAACTACTCACTAGCTTTATGATCCACGTAAATTTCCTTACCCTCTGAGTCTCAGTCTTCTCGTCTGTAAAATAGAGATGATATCTATGTACTAAATAAAATGCCTGAGAGCATAGTAGGTACTCAAAGAATAGGGGCTACTTTATTAAGTTATTCAGAAGTATTGTTATTTAAACTCGGCCTCTTGGGACACAATGCATTACAGAAAAAAAAAAAAAATTTCTGACAAGGGAGCAGCTGTGGGGTGGTGTGAACTACATTTAATTCTAACCACAAAGCTGCTCTTTCTTGACCTGGTGATCCCACCACTTAAGACCCTAGGTACAAAAAAAATCTGCACACTAACGAACACAAAAAATATAAAAACAAGCATAACAAAGAAAAAAAAACCAAAAAAGTCAACTCAAGATTTCTGGGTAGATTTGTTGACCATTGTGAATAGTTTCTATGCTTCGCTGAATATCCAACACTAATTAGTTGTCGCGAAACACAGCTAAATAGAGCTCCATCACTTGCCAAGAAACAAAGAATGATGCTCCAAGATCCACAGGAGTAAAAATCACTGCAAGGTCCCCTTCCTGCCATTTCAGGATTTAAAATATCTGTGAAAAATGGAGGGGCTCTTTTTGAGTCACTGATAGAGAAATAACATAGATCCTAAGCCTTCCTTCAACCTCTGCCTGCCCCATGACTGCCCCGCTGCAGGCTTGGTCCTGCCCAGTCCCTGAGCTGGTGAGAATGAAGCCCGGTGTCCACTAGGCCCTTAGCTCTAAAAGCGGGTGTCTCGTTTGGGGTTCGATGCCTTACGCTGTTATCCATTGCCCAGGGAGCTGCAGGCCTCTCTATAAACCTGTCATCTGTGTCCACGGGGTTGAGTTTCTTGCCTGGTTCCTGATTTATGTCTGAATCTTGTCTAATCCTAGAAGATTTCCTTGCTCTCTGCTGATTTGGCAGGGGTTTAAACACCAAGCCTGGCTCCTGTTGCTCTTCTCCAGTGAGCTGGACCCTGCTCTCTCTCTCTGGTCTCTGCCTCCTGCAAAAGGAACTTTCCTGAAACCGAAAGGAACCAATCCATCGTACATGGTCAGTGTCAGAGACTGTGCCGTCAACACTTAAAGTTTCAAGACCTTTGGAAACTGATGTCGTCGCTGTCTTGCCCTGGGTGTCACATCCCCCAGGGATTTGGCATTAGGATGACTGCTCCTTACCTGGGGCAGGCCTACCATCAGGTTGGTTTACTCCTTTGCAACTTTGTCTATTAGAGGCACACCCCACTTTCCCCACATAGCCGGTGCCTACAGACTTGCCCTTGAGCTCCCATCTTCTTAGGAACCAGGGTTATTTGCTTTCCATTCACTTATTTATTCCCATGGCTCCATCTTTTAATTTTGTCCAGTGTGCATAATGTATAAAGTTCCATCATGAAGCATTTATCCTGAGGCCACCTGATGCCCAACTGTCCAATGTGCATAATGTATAAAGTTCCATCATGAGGCATTTATCCTTTTCTTTCTTTCTCTCCTTCCTTCCCTCCTTCCTTCCTTCTTTCCTTCTTTCCTTCCTTCCTTCCTTCCTTCCTTCCTTCCTTCCTTCCTTCCTTCCTTCCTCTCTCTTTCTTTCTCTCTTTCTCTCTCTCTTCCTCGTTCCCTTCCTTCCTTCCTTTTTTTATGTTTTGGACAGAGTCTTGCTTTGTCACCCAGGCTGGAGTGCACTGGCGTGATCTCAGCTCACTGCAAGCTCCAACTCCCGAGTTAACACCATTGTCCTGCCTCAGCCTCCCGAGTAGCTGGTACTACAGGTGCCCGCCACCATGCCCGGCTAATTTTTTTTTTTTTTTTTGTATTTTTAGTAGAGAGGCGGTTTCACCGTGATAGCCAGGATGGTCTCGATCTACTGACCTCGTGATCCACCCGTCCCGGCCTCCCAAAGTGCTGGGATTACAGGCGTGAGCCACCGCGCCTGGCCTTCTTTTTCGTTTTTTGAGACGGAGTTTTGCTCTTGTCACCCAGGCTGGAGTGCGGCGGCGCGATCTCGGCTCACTGCAACCTCCGCCTCCCGAGTTCACGCCATTCTCCTGCGTCAACTCCTGAGTAGCTGGGACTACAGGCGCCCGCCACCAGGCCTGGCTAATTTTCTGTATTTTTAGTACTGATGGGGTTTCACCATGTTGGGCAGGTTGGTCTCAACCTCCTGCCCTCAGGTAAATCGCCCGCCTCGGCCTCCCAAAGTGCTGGGATTACAGGCGTGAGCCACTGCGCCCGGCCTATGCCCAACTTTCAAAACCACTCTGGTACTTCATAGCAGTGATTATGCATACAAGAGAAAACAGGAAACAGCAATAGCAACACTAGGTTGAGTGCGGACACAGTGCACTGGGCATGTGGGTCAGTTTCTCAGCTGGCTAAGGAAATCCTGCACACCAACTTGAGAGTCTTCAGATTTCAAAACTGCAAGTAAGCCCTGCAGTATGATTCTCCAAATCCTTTCAGGCAGTCGCAAACCCGCAAATCAGTGTTTCCCTGTTTGTATGTTTCTCATTGGCTTCCGTGTCATATCCAGCATGGGAAAATTGAATTCATTTTCACAAGTGATTCATTTGCCATGACTTGAACCCAATGAATGCAATGTGCAGAAGCTGAGATATGCTGCTTTTGTGTTCAGTTCTGGCCAGAGCTTCCCCAAAGCAAAACTGACCCTTCCTATTGACCATGGTTAACAATAATTTACATTTTATACATATGAAGTTATCATTAAAGAACCAAAGTGAACTGCATTTGATGTTGTAGAGACAGGTCATTAAGCTGACAGGGTTCTGGGAGAACCAATAGCACTGACATCAGTCATTCTTCTCATTCCTAATTTTAGAGGCTTTGAGGAACTTATCATACAAATGGTTTTCGTTTACTTTTCTTTTCTTGAGTTTCCATTTTACTTCTAATTTAAGCATGGAGGCTATGTTATTATCAATTTGTAAATGATTTCCTGAATTACATTTAAAATATTAGGTTTTGTCATCTTTCTACTCTATAGAAGTTTCTATGTTAGGAAAAACTACTTTTTAAAAATCTGGTTTCATAAAGAATGTTTCAATACTTCTCTTAATATAGGTATAAGTCTAGACATTTTTGGACTTGTAAGCCTTTGTGACATCTGGTAGATAAAGTCACTTAAAAGTTTGTAAGTAAATATTACCTCGTTTGATATTTTTCCAAATCTGAATACAACACAAGTAACTTTGGTTAGAGACATAGGAAGATAGAAGGAAGGAAGGAAGGAAGGAAGGAAGGAAGGAAGGAAGGAAGGAAGGAAGGAGAGAGAAAGAAGGAAGGAAGGAAGGAGAGAGAAATAAAGAGAGAAAGAAAGAAAGAGAGAGAAAGAAAGAGAAAGAAAGAAAGAAAGAAAGAAAGAAAGAAAGAAAGAAAGAAAGAGAAAGAAAGAAAGGGAAAGAAAAAAGAAGAAATTTTTGTAACTTTTAAGTTCAGGGGTACATGTGCAGAATGTGCAGCTTTGTAACATAAGTAAATGTGTGTCATGGGGGTTTGTCACGCAGGTTATTTTATCACCCAGGTCTTAAGCCTAATGTCCATTAGTTATTTTTCCCGATCCTCTCCCTCCTCCCACCCTCCACTCTCCGATAGGCCCCGTGTCTGTTGTCCCCCTCAATGTGTGCATATGTTCTCATCATTTAGCTCCCACTTGTAAGTGAGAACTGGCTGTATTTGGTTTTCTGTTCCTGTGTTAGTTTGCTAAGGATAATGGCCTCCAGCTCCATTTGTGTCCCTACAAATGACATGATCTCATTCTTTTTAAGGGCTGTATAGTATTCCACATATATGTACCATATTTTCTTGATCTAGTCTATCATCGATAGGCATTTAGGTTGATTCCATGTCTTTGTTATTGTGAATAAATAGCAAATCATAAACATACATGTCCATATGTCTTTATAATAGAATGATTTATATTCCTTTGGGTATATACCCAGGAATGGAATTGCTGGATCTAATGGTATTTCTGTCTTTAGGTCTTTGAGGAACTGCTACACTGTCTTCCACAATGGTTGAACTAATTTACACTCCAACAGGGTATAAGCATGTCATTTTCTCTACAAGCTAGTCAGCAACTATTATTTTTTGGCTTTTTAATAATAGTCATTCTGACCAGTGTGAGATGGTATCTCACTGTGGTTTAGATTTATATCTCTCTAATGATCATTGATGTTGAATTTTTTTCGTATGACTGTTGGCCACACGCATGTCTTCTTGAGAAATGTCTGTTTATGCGCTTTGCCCACTTTTTAATGGGGTTGTTATTTTTTCTTGTAAATTTGTTTAAGTTCCTTATAGATGCTAGATATTAGACCTTTGTCAGATGGGTAGATTGCAAAAATTTTCTCCCATTCTGTAGGCTGTATGTTCACTCTTTTGATAGTTTCTTCTGCTATGCAGAAACTCTTCAGTTTAATTAGATTCCATTAATCAATTTTTGCTTTTGTTGCAATCGCTTTTGCAAAGCCATTATTGTTTCTGTTTTACATGGAACCTGAGACAAGAGAGGTATGTAGCATCCATGAAATTGCACAGTAAGTGGTGAAAGCAGAATTTCTATGCAGATGCCGTCTCACTACAATACTGCTGGGTCCAGGTGCCGTCTTACTACAATACTGCTGGGTCCAGATGCCGTCTCACTACAATACTGCTGGGTGAGGAAGAAGATATGATCCCTCCCTTCCGTTTTCTTATTAGCTAAAGAATACACAAAATCAGGTATATGAAGATCGGTAGTGGAGGTACTCCCTAAGTTGCCCAGACATTCTTATGGATTAGTGAGTAATAATTGGGATAATGTGGGCAGGGAGGAGGGCAGTATTTGAAGTGGAGATCTATGATGGCTCAGTCTCTGGGGCAGTGCCGGATAAGCTTGATTCCTCACCTTAAAGCAGACCTTGTCCTCCACAGCATGACTTTCAATTCATTTCTCCTTCCCAGCGTTTTGCATTTCAGAACTGAGAAGTGCTTCAGGGAACAAAATTTCTATGGACGCACTACAGGTAAGAAAATCAGGCTGTGGGACACTGAGACTGACCATCTGAAGAGCTGTATAAAACCCTGGGTTCAGACAGTGAAGGGCCATTTTTTTCCTTTTCTTTCTTTTTTTTTTTAGACTGCATTGTTTTTGAGACTGAGTCTCACTCTGTCATCCAGGTTGGAGTGCAGTGGTCAATCCTGGCTCACAGCAACTTCTGCCTCCCAGGTTCAAGCAATTCTCCGGCCTCAGCCTCCTGAGTGGCTGGGATTACAAGCGTGTGCCACCAGGCCTGGCTAATTTTTGTATTTTTAGTAGAGATGGGGTTTCACCCTGTTGGCCAGGCTGGTCTTGAACTCCTGGCCTCTAGTGATCTGCCCTTCTTGACCTCCTAAAAGTGCCGGAATTACAGGCATGAGCCACTATGCCCAGCCAGGTCATTTTCTTTTTATGTATATATATTTTTTCAGTTGAAAATCTGAGATTGAAAACCAAATTAATGAATGGAGAAATCTCACATGCTTCATGCCAAGAGTCCCTCATCACAGAGCAGGGGAAAGCCTTCCTTTCATTGAAATAAACTATCACAAATGAAAAAGGGTATTGGAGGAGAGTTTCCTTATGTGTCTCAGGTGAAATCATCACCCACATGCTGCACTGAGGCTGTCAAGCTTCCTCAGGAGACGGTACTCCATCTGCCTCAAGTGAAGTTAATCTCCTTTCTATCTTTTTTAAAACTAAGGTGAGCAGATGTTTCTTTTCAAATCAAAATGTCCTTAGTCTTTGACTTACATAGTGAGCCACATACTGAAGAGCATAAACCACTTAACACTAAAAGAAAACTACATACTCTATTCCGTTCAAGGAAACAAAATGGAAAATAAGCTAAATTCAGAGCTTTTTATTACCATTAAATAGTTGATCAAAATAAGCAGAGTTAAATAAAAGGGGCAAATCTGAGTAAATAAAGTTTTCATTTATGCCCAGGAATATAGATATATATAAATATAAGATAGAAGTCATGTTGATTATTCCATCATTTCCCAACAGATAGTTGAGGAATTTCTTTCCAATATTTTTATTGCACCACCTGGTGGAATATTTTCCATATGATTGATATTTGAGAAGCAAATAAGTGCTGATTCCATTCCTCTTCACCTTTTTTTGTGTTTTACTTAGAAGACTGGTTAAATTAGGGAGAATTTCATGTTGCTATTTCTACTCTCTTTTATGAGTAACTTGCCTTGCCTTTCAGTTAAGTGTTCATGGAGAAAAATGTCTAAATTACTCATTGTGGAAGTACGCATCCACATATGTAATGGGATATTATTAATCGTTAAACAAGAAGGAGGCTCTGGTGCATGCTACCACATGGATAACTTGGAAACATCATGCCAAATGAAATAAGCCAGATACAAAAGTGCAACTATTGCATGATTCCACTTATATGAAGTTCCTAGAATAAGAAACTTCATAGATAGAATGTGGCCTAGAGTTTACCAAGAGCTGGATGTAGTGGGGAATGGGGAGTTAATTGTTAGTGGGCACAGAATTTCACTTTGGGATGATGAAAAGTTCTGAAAAAGATTGTAGTGCTATTTGCATAACAGTGTGACTGCACTTAATGTCACTGACTCATACACTTACAAATGGTTGAAATGGTAAATTTTACATTACATTCATATTTTTTTCCAACTTTTATTTTACATTCAGGGTATGTATGTGCAGATTTGTTATGTGGGTAAACTGTGTGTCATGGGGGTTTGGTATACAGATTATTTTGTCACCCAGGTAGTGGCCATAGTACCCGATAGGTAGTTTTTCAACCCTAAGTTTCCCTCCACCCTCAAGGTAGGCCTTGGGTCTATTGTTCCCTTTTTTGTGTCCATATGTACTTAATATTTAACTCCCACTTACAAATGAGAACATGCAGTATCTGGCTTTCTGTTCCTGCGTTAATTCACTTAGAATAAAGGCCTCTAGCTCCATCTGTGTTGCTGCAAGGGATATAATTTTGTTCCTTTTTATGGCTGTATAATATTCCATGGTGTATATGTACCACATTTTCTTTATCCAGTCCACCACAATATTTTAAAATTGCCAAATAAAGTACACATGAACATACATTTTGCACACTTAATTCCTAAGTAACAAATAATTTTGTTAGAATTCTTTATAAGAAGTTCAAATTCTAAATCTTAACCTCATATATATGTTGAGAGAATCAAAGTAGCTCTGGAAATATTTAAGAAATTAAGAGTAAGAAGGCAGAGAAAAAAATGGTGAACACCAGCTCTGTTAACCATACAGCTTTGGACAGTGTGAGGAGACCAATGACTTCAAAGTGCCCTCAAAAATATTGACAGGATAGAGAGTTAGCAGCATTTTGGATTTGTCTGAGAATTAAAATGTCCTTTTAATTTATTTTCCAATTTAAAAAATTATGGTAAAACACACATAATGTAAAGTTTACCATCTTAATCATTTTCCAGTGTACAGTTCAGTGGTATTAAATACATTCATGATGTGTCACTATCACCAGCATCCATCTCCTGAATGAACCCTTTTTATCTTGTAAAACTGAAATCCTACACTCATTAAATAATAACTTCCTATTACTCCCTTAACCCTGGCACCTGGCAACCACCATTCTACTTTCTGCCTCTATGATTTTGAATACACTGAGTACATCATATTAGTGTAATCATATAGTATTTGTCTTTTGTGACTGGCTTATTTCATTTATAAAGTCCTCAAGGTTCATCCATGTTGTAGCATACATCAGAATTTCCTTCATTTTAAAGACTAAATCATGAAAGAATAGAAAATCTGAATATACCTATAACTTGTAAGTGGAGTAAATCGATAATCAAAAATTTTCCAATTAAGAAAAGCCATGGACCTGATAGTTTCACTGGTAAATTCTATCAAATATTTAAAGAACTACCATCAATTTTTAATGAACTTTTCCAAAACTTGAAGAGAAGGGAACACCTCCTAACTCCTCAGAGTTGTGATACCAAAACCAGACAAAGACACTATGAGAAAACAAAACTACAGACCAGTAGCCCTTATGTACATTGATGCAAAAATACTAAAAGAAAATAACAAACCAAATTCAGCAGCATACTAAAAAGATTATACACTATGACCAAGTGGAATGAATTCTTGGAAAGCAAGGATGGTTCAACATACGAGTATCAATCAGTGTAATACATTACATTAACAGAATGAAGGAAAAAACGTATAATCATCTCAATGGATGCAGAAAAGGCATTTAACAAAATTCAAAACCCATTCATGGCAATAACACTTAACAAACTAGGAATAGAAGGAAACTACCTCATAATAACAAAAGCCACATATGAAAAAACCCCCAGCAAACATATTCAATGGTGAAAGACTAAAAGTTTTTCTCTAGGATTGGGAACAAGACAAGGATGTCCACTTTCACCAATTCTAATCACATAGTACTAGAAGATCTATTCAGAGAACCCAGGCAAGCAAAAAGAAAGGGCATTCAAGTAAGAAAGGAAGAAGTAAAATTATCTCTGCAGATGACCAGATATTATATTCCTAAAGATTTCACACAAAGTTGTTAGAACTAATAAATGAATTCAGCAAATAGGATACAAAGTGACAAATAAAAAAATCAGCTGCATTTTATATACTAATAATGAACAATTAAAAAGGAAATTATGAAAACAATTCCACTTATAATAGCATCAAACATAATAAAATACTTAGGAATTAATTTAACCAAGAAGATGACAGATTAGTATAATGAAAACTACAAACTACTGTTGAAAGAAATTAATGAAGACATAAATAAATGGAACCACATCCCATGTTCACAGATTGGAGGACTTAACATTGTTAACATGTTAATACTACACAAGGTGATCCATAGATCAATGTATTCCCTATAAAAATCCCAACAACATTGCAGAAATTAAAAAAACCTCACTTTAAAATTTACATGCAATCTCAAGGGACGTGGAATAGCAAAAACAATCTTGAAAAATAACAAAACTGAAAGACTCACACTTTATTTTTCCAAAACTTACTTCATAGCAACAGTAATCAAAACAGTGTTGTACTGTCTTAAAGACAGACATATAGACCAATAGAATAAACTGGAGAGCTCAGAAATAATTCCTCACATACATGGTAAAATCATTTATGACAAGGGTGCCAAGACCATTCAATGGAGAAAGGACAATCTTTTCAACGAATGGTGGTGGGAAAATTATACATCCATATGCAAAAGAATGAAGCTGAGCCCTTACCTAACACCATATTCAAAAACTACCTCAAAATGTATCAAAGACCTAAACATAAGACATAAAACTATAAAACTCTTAGACAAAAACATAAGCAAATGATTCAGAACATTGGATTTGGCAGTGATTTCTTAAGTATGACACTAAAGACACAAGAAATAAAAAAAAGACCATAAAATTTAAAAAAAAATGCACACCAATGGTTGACCTTCTGACTTAATTTAGAAAGTTGAAATCACAAGGAATTACTTTTTAACTGTCATGATTTAAAAGTAAGCATATTTAAGTTTTACCTTTGCATTTAATTTTATATGATGAATTTATAAGTACATGAGAGAAGAAAGTATCATCTTTTTTGCATAAGAATGTAATTTCAGAAACGTAATGATGCAAAATTTTGAATCCTTATGAGATGTATCTGCATGGGCTAAAGTAGGTGTGGAATGGCTCTCCTGGGAGCTCTGTCACAAAGGAACTCTCTTGTCGACAATTCAACTTCTACATTGATAGGGCTCCACTGTTCTGGAACACAATTTGACCATTCTTTAAAATGTTAAGCATAATATTACCATATAACACCTCTGTATTATAATTGCCCTACATCTAAGGGCAATCAAATTGAAAAATTTATTCCAATGAAAGAAAAATAACATTTGGAGGCTTAATGCAAAGTTTTATGGTACTAATGCAAAATCACACCTAGTACTTCTAGGTATATAGAATTTAATTGCCCTGGGATATAGGACAATTTAACTGTCCTGAATATAGGGCAATTATAACACAAGGGTGTTAGTTGTTAATTGCCCTATATCTAAAAGCAATTCCACCCTTAGACATACCCAAGAGAAATAAAAACAGATGTTCATATCAAAACTTAGACGTAAACGTTCAAAGTAGCATTATATTCATAATAGCCAAAAAGTGAAAATAATGGAAATGTCCATCAACAGATGTGTGAATAAATGGAATGTGCCAATATTCATACAATGGAATACTACTCAGAAACAAAAAGGAAGTGCTGATCCATGTTATAACATTGACAAACCTTGAAAACATTATGCCAAGTGAAATAAGTCAGTCACAAAGACTATACACTGTATAATTCCATTATGGAATATCTCCAGCAAAGGTAAATCTAGACAGCCAGAAAATAAATTAGTGTTTGCCTAGGGCCAGGAGTAAGAGGTTGGGAAGTAACTGATAATAGATATGAGGACTCTTTTGAGGTTGATAAAAATGTTCCAAAATTGTGGTGTTGGTTGCATAACTGTGAATGCACTAAAGCCAATGAATACTACAATTTAAATTGGGAATTACATAGAATGTAAATTATGTTTCAATAAAGTTGTTAAAATGGGGGCTCTAGTATTCTGATTTTTTTTATTATCTATTTTGGAGATAACATTTGGTTGTTAGTTGGTGAAATTATAAACCTAGATGTACTAGGTTTGCTTTCGCATTAGTAGCAAAAAATTAATTTGCATTAAGCCGCCAAATGTTTTTTTCGTCTTTTATTAGAATAAAGAAGTTAAAAATTTACCTTCTGTAAAATTAAATCCATTAAATTGCTTCAGGAGTCAGAGTTATTTAAAAAAATATTTTTGGCCGGGCGCGGTGGCTCAAGCCTGTAATCCCAGCACTTTGGGAGGCCGAGACGGGCGGATCACGAGGTCAGGAGATCGAGACCATCCTGGCTAACATGGTGAAACCCCGTCTCTACTAAAAATATACAAAAAATTAGCCGGGCGAGATGGCGGGCGCCTGTAGTCCCAGCTACTCGGGAGGCTGAGGCGAGAGAATGGCATAAAAAACCCGGGAGGCGGAGCTTGCAGTGAGCTGAGATCCGGCCACTGCACTCCAGCCTGGGCGACAGAGCGAGACTCCGTCTCAAAAAAAAAAAAAAAAAATATTTTTATATTTATAATATAATAAGAGAAGGGGGTCTTGCTGTGTTGCGCAGGCTGATCTTGAACTCCTGGACTCAAGCACTCAGCCTCCCATAGTGCTGGGATTTCAAGCATGAGCCATTATGTCTGACCTGATGCTTATATTTTTGATTGAGGAATAGAAACTTAGTGTTAGATGAATTAGTGACTGCAAGGCTTGACAAGATACAAAGCAGCATGAGCTGCCCACCACTAGCTTTTGTATAACATGTGCCCCTTAGAGAAAAATCCTAAAATTACTACCAAGAAAACTCACAGATGTGCCCCTCACCCACGAAATATAATCATAAAAGTTTAATTGTAAATTGCAAGCCAATTTTATTTTTAACTTTATAAGACAAAAGAAAAAACAAAAACAAAAAATCTATCAGCCCGACCTGGGGCTGAGGATAGAATTAAGCCCTAATGGTTGAAGGCATCTATGGTCTAGAATGGTTCTAGTTTTCTACCATTTTATGGAGAGCCAAGACTCGAATTATTTTCTGCATTTGGTGATGCAAATAACTTTGGTTAAGAAAGATACTTATTTCTTTGCCTTTTGAGATATGATCCTAATTTTCCAAATACAGCTGTTTTTTCATATGTCACGCAATAAACAGTACTTTCACAAGGCACACAGCTAAAAAAGAACACAATCTTCTCAGTTTTAAACCCAAGAATTAGAAACTGTGAAAGTCCACAATTAACTCCATTTTTAAAGAGACTCTAGCAAAACTGGATAATAGCAATTTTCACAATTATCATACAATCCTTTTGGTGATTTGTCAATATCTTTTATTTCTGTTCTTCCAGAAGACCAGATCTTTAGAGCATCATCAGAGAAAAGGTAAAATTCACCAGCATGCTCATTTTTCAGAAAAACATATTTGTCTGAGACCATCTTACTTTAAAATTGTTTAACAAAAACACCACCATTAAGATACAGTCATATCAGTGTGGGTTTTTTTGTCCATATAATTATTGTTTTGTAAATTGTTTTGTAAAAGTCCTGTCATTAAGCTTTAGTTCCGTAGAAACTAATATGCTGAAACACGTACCTTTTAACAGCACTAGGAACCTCTTCAATGTTCATAAATCTCATACTTGGAGCTGACCAAGAGGAAAGAGCCGTAGAGAGCGCCTGGGTTCAGCCATTCTGGCGATGGATAAAGGTCTTCTCAAGTCTCTGCTACTGTGTGTGAGGGGCAGCAGAGCTGGCTTCCTGCCTCCAATTAACTGGTAAATAATATTACAGTCTGGGCCGTTCTGAGCCCAGCTAAGATGGTTTTAGAGTGCTGTTTCTCAGAGAGGATACAGAAAGCTAATCAGAATTGTCAGCATAATTCCTCTCTGCTCAGTGTCAGGAAAAGAGCCTTGTTTATTTCAAATTACTGTGCTCAAGAAATTTTATCTTGCCATGGTTCACCAGAAACAAAGGTGAACCTACAACGAGTAGTAAGAAAATCTCAAGACGTTGTTAACAGTGTTAAATAAAGTTCAGTTCTTCTAAATTAGATTAATTGAGTACCTACCACTGCATATAAAAAGCACTAGCTTGGAATCTGAAGACAGCAAGAGGAATAAGAGAATGTCCATTTTGCAAGACAGGTGAAGGGATTGGTGCCATTAGGTAAGACACAACCTTCCTTTGCGCCTTAGCTGCCTCACCTGCGAAAGGTGAGGATTTGACCATTTGCTTTCTAAGGTTCTTTTCAGGTTAGAAAGCATTTTAAAAAGCAAACAAGGCTGGGCGTGGTGGCTCACGCTTGTAAACCCAGCACTTTGGGAGACTGAGGCAGGCGGATCACCTGAGGTCAGGAGTTCGAGGTCAGCCTGGTCCACATGGTGAAACCCCGTCTCTCCTAAAAATACAAAAATTAGCTAGATGTGGTGGTGCATTCCTGTAATCCCCGCTATGCGAGAGCCTGAGGCAGGAGAATCACGTGAACCTAGCAGGCAGAGGATGCAGGGAGCTGAGGTTGCGCCACTGCACCCCAGCCTGGGCAACAAGAGCAAGACTCCATCTCAAAAAAAAAAAAAAAAAAAAAGGTAAACAAATAACAGAATGTCCTTATTCCAGCCTTCCTGAAAAAACAATTAGCTTTACCTTAAATTCCATATTTTAAATGATAGTCACACACATAAAAGACAAGCATCTATCTGGTCATATTGTTGAAATGATTCTTTGTCGTTTCTATCAGAATTTTGCAGATTCTATTTTGTGCTGTCAACTTTTCTCATTCCACCAAGCAGGATAAGCCACTTTTTTTTTTCTTTAAATGTGAATATACTTTATTTAGTCATTTTTGTTTATAATTGAAACTGGGAATTCAAAATTTATATCCTTGCCTGTGAGCTTCATATAGACACCAGAAAAAGTTTTAACGTTGTGTTCCACATTGTTTGCTGTGCTTTGTCCAAATGAGCCTTTATGAGATGCTGCCATCCAGTTTCACATGGATTCTCTTGTCCACAATTTCACTTGGGAAGACCAAGTCCTCGGGGATTGAGTCATGCGTGACTTTCAGGGTACAGCACCTGGGATGCTTTTGCTTATTTTTTGTAGGGCTTTTCGGGTTGGCTTAGGCAGAGTTATCCTCTGAGCAATAAAGACAACATGCTTCCCCCTAAACTTTTTCTCCAATTCACCTACTAGCCAGACTTGGATTTTCTGGAAAGATTTCCGGTGAGCAATGGGAACAAAGATTATGATAGCTCTCCCACCACCATCATCTTCAATTTCCTTGGCTGCTGTAATATTCAGCTCCCTGAACTGAGCCTTGAGGTCCGAGTTCATCTCCAGCTCCAGAAGAGCCTGGGAAATATCAGACTTTGAACTTGTCTGGCTTCTTGCTCTTGGGCTTCGTGATCCTGGCATTCGACTGAACATGGCCTTCTCCTTGCTGAGTGCCACCTTAGGAAGAGTAAAACCACATTTTCAAACCAATTTGTCAGGAATTCATAATCATTCTCTAGCTAAGATAGGATGAGACCCCTTTTCTTCCCTACACATTTGTAGACATCTAAAATCCTATCCCGTGTGGGGATGATGGAGTGTACAGGGGCTACCTTGGTTAGTGTGGCAGAGTTAGCATGCTGGGAAGGTTTCTTACCCAGAGTTGCAGGTGACTGCAGTCAAGGCTGTGCACAGAACCAAGAGCAGATGATGGCAGATTGGCCAGAAAAGGGAGAGCCAATGAGCTACCAAAAGCGTTTTCAGGCTGGGTGCGGTGGCTCACACCTGTAATCCTAGCACTTTGTGAGGCCGAGGCAGTGGATCACCTGAGGTCAGTAGTTCAAGACCAGCCTGGCCAATATGGTGAAACCCCGTTTCTATAAATAATACAAAAACTAGCTGGACATGGTGGCACATGCCTGTAATCCCAGCTACTCGGGAGGCTGAGGCAGGAGAGTTACTGGAACCTGGGAGGGAGAGGTTGCAGTGAGCCAAGATCATGCCACTGCACTCCAGCCTGGGCAACAGAGCAAGACTCCGTCTCAAAAAAAAAAAAAAAAAAAAAGCAGTATCAGAGGTGTTCCCTGAGACTTAGAGTAAAGTAACACACATTAGGACAATCATGGAGACTAAGAAAACAGAGAAGGCAAAGCAGGAGGTTGATTCTGGAAAATACCTGGTCGCCCAGGCTGGAGTGCAGTGGTAGGTCCGGGCTGGGAGATGCTGTGGGCAGATAATCAGGTCTAAAGGGCTGGCAGGAGAGACAGGTGTGGGAGCTTGGAGGACTGAGACTTGGGGTACAGAAGGATGTGGCGGAGCACTGTATGTGTCATCCTTGAACAAAGACAGACCACCTGTTCAAGACTCGAGAGCTTCATTTGGAAGCTGAGGCAGAGTCATTGACCTGACTGTAGTGATGTGGCCTCATGAGTGAACTGGACCCCAGTACCAGTGCTGGCGGTAAAGGGACAAGAAAATGTTTTAAGGCTCCCATCAGTGACTCTGGATCTCATGGGTGTTGCTCCTTTGCCCTGCTAGGACCTGAGAGAGCTGATGCCTTGAAGTCAGTCAACAAAGGTGTTTTGCTCATGGTTGTCCTCCCTTGGGTGCAGGCTTAGCACGGGCCTCCAGGGAGGCAGTGCCCACAGTGCTCTGCTGGAGCAACTGGAGCCAGGTAGGAGCCACCCACAGGTCATTCTGGCCATTTTCTTGCCACCAACCAGACTTCACTTCCTGTTGTGAGCTTTCATCTCCACAGTGTGAGCTGGTCAGATGGAGGAAAGTTGGGGCAAGGGCCTTGAGATCCTCTCATTTACTCATTCAGTAACTAGGTACCAAGCACTTATCTTGTTCCAGGGCTAAGTATGGTCAGGGTCTCTGAGTGAATGAATCGCATGACCCTTGTCCTCCAGGAGCTCACAATCTGGAGGGGAGGAGGAGGGACAGACCATTAAAACAGAAGAAAAGTGCGAGCATAAAATTGAAATAAAGCACAGTTCTATGAAGGGGAGATGAAGATCACTTCAAGGGTGGGAGATGGGTCTGAAAAGACCTCACTGAGGTGACATTTATGCTGAGAAGGATAATTGGGACTACCCCTGCAAAAGACTGAGACCAGTATGCCATGGGAAGGATCAATGGCCAAAAAGTCCAGAAAAAAGTGAGTTTGGCCAGAGAGGAGGCAGAAAGAAGGCCAGTGTGGCTGGAGAGGGCTTGTGAGTAGAGGAGGGGAGGGAGGGTAAAGGCAGGGGTGGATTCTGGATGTCCCTGTGTTAGTGATCTACAGCTGTATGAAAGCATTACCCCAATCTTAGAGGCTTACAACGAACATGTAGATCTTCCTTTTTCGGGGCCCAGGAATCCAGCAGGACGTATCTGGGTGCTTCTGCCATGATATCTCTCAGGAGGCTGGGGCTGTGGTCTCAACTGAGGCTCAAGTGGGGCTGGATCCAATGCTAAACTCACTCATACGGTTACTGGAAGGATTCAGTTAGGACTGGTGGCTTGAGCTCCCCTCTGTCCGTTGCCCTCCCTATATCCTAGGACACATGAACCTCTCCATAGGGCAGCTCATAACACAGCAGCTGATTCCCCAGAGTCAGGGATCTGAGAGAGGGAGAGACAGAGAGAGGACAACACAGAGAAAGGAAAGGAGAACAGAGAAGGGAAACAGCAAGATACTAGTCACAGTCGTTTTATAACTGAATCGTGGAAGTGACATCTCATCCCTTCTGCCATACTCTATTGGTTAGAAGTGAGTCACTAAGTCAGTCCACACTCCAGGGGAGGACATGACACAAGGATGTGTCCACCAGGAAGTGGGGGAACCTCTTGGAGCCATTGAGGTGGCTCCGACCACATAGGCTGAGATGTGGCACTTGGGTCTGAATCTAAATGCACATTTAACCATTGCAAGCTTTTATGAGGATGACAAATCAGAATTTATTCAATTTCAGCCCTCTAATAGTACACACAGGAAAATGAGGCCAGGAGGAATGGGACATTTCAAAGATCACATGGCAGGAACCCAGGCCTCTTTTTAGTTGTGTTCCATGATAATTCCTACCATCCATTCATGCATTTCATGTCTGATTTGTCCATTACCTACATGCGATACCAGCCCACAGGTTTCCTGTTGTCTCACACATGCCTGATGACATCCCTAGGGAGTTGATGCCAGGATGATTTCCATTGTGCAGGAGAGGAGGCTTGGGGAGACACTGAGAGGCACAGTGGCTTTGCCCAGAGTCACATAAGTGGTAAGGAGGAGGAGCTGGGTCTGAATCTACATCTGTCTATTCCAAGGTGGGACCCTGGCTGCGCCCAGGCCTTCCACAGGGGCTATAGGGAGGCAGGGTTGGTGAAATTCTGTACATCTATGGAGGGTCATGGGGTAGGGGGGTGTGTAGACAGTAGCCCACAGGGTCATTTGCAGTCTTCTGATCAGGGAGGGGACTCAGCTAAGGGAACCCCAGGATGTACAGAAGGTGTGGACAACATCCTGCTGAGAAATCTGGCTGAAACCTCAACAGTGATGTCCAGCCAGGTCTCAGGGGTCGGGCTGCTCCCTTCCCCACTTCAGAGTAAACATCAACATGATTGACATTCCACGTGCCTTCCAATGACAAAACCTTCCCTCTGCCTTTCAGAGAAGCCCAGTCAATGTCCCACTCCCAGGACATCTTCTTAGACTGCAGTCTACCACATAATTGGGCTGAGTTTATCACTGCTGTGTCCCCTCTCCAGTTTCTGGCAGCTCTGCTCTCTGTGGTCCAGCCCTATCCCCTCCCTACATACTCACCTGCACCCACCTCCAGGCCTCCTCACCCTCAGACTCTGCCTCAGTGGGCTCTGGGTGCTCTAGCTGGGCCAGGAGTAGGTGGACACAATGCTGCAGGCCCGGGCCAAGCATGTTGAGCTGCAGATAGGCCCCAGCACCTTGAGAGGGGGCAACTGTGGGGGCTGATAGAAATCACTGGAGTAATGATCCATCCAGCTACCCAGAATGGATGAGATGGTGCAGAGGGAGGCAGGTGAGCAGAACACGTAGAGGCCCAGTCTCTCCTCCCACCCTGTCCTCCAAGGGACGGCCCTGGGAAAACCTCATACTTAGCTCAAGCCTAAATTCCTGTGTGCAGCCTATAGATCTCCTCTTCCCACTGACACTTCTCTTACCCCACCCCCATGGTCTCTATCTGTGATGTCAGGGTGTGTGTGTGTGTGTGTATGTGTGTGTGTGGATGCTGAGAAGTAACAGTTTGCCACAGGAGATGGTCAGGCAGGATGGTGATTCAAGGTCGGGACTGTCTTCCTGGGGAAGACACAGGTGGACCCTTTCCTGAGCAGCTGAGCCTATGTCAGTGCTCACACACACAGGGCCCACGTGGGGTGCAGACAGTGCAAACACAGGAGACCCCCTGCACAGCACACGCTCAAGACACCGGTGGTTCCTCCAATATCTGTTCCCACCTGTCCTGTCCCCTGCAGCCAGAAAGTGGTGTCAGCCTCACTTAACCATATGGAATTGCAGGGAGTGGATAGTCCCCTCAATGGTAATGTAGGCACTGTAACAATTAGAAGTGAACATGGACGTGGGCTGGGAAAAAACTCCGGATCTTCAGAATTATGCAGAGCACCGCACCCCTGCCTCTTGTGTAGAATGAATAAGTCCCAGGGAAAAAATTATCTGGTTCAAGTTCACACACTGATTCAATGAAAAGCTGGTATCTTGGTTAGGATTAGTTTTGCCTACACACAGCAGAAAACCCAGAATAACAGCACCACAGAGAAGAGAGAGAAAGAGCTTTTCCTTTCTCCTATAAAGGAGCTCTGGAGGTGGGCTCCGTGCTGCCCCTGGATGGCCCCCCAAGGCACTCAGCCAGCATGACATCTTTCTCCCCCACCATCTTCATAGCTGGTTTCCATCCTGAAGGCTGTCTCAGGGCCCATGGAGACTGCTTTTCAGAGGAAAAGGAGGAGGAAAGAAGGATGAAGTGGCCGCACAGCTGCGTCAGTTCCACCTAAGCACCCTCCCCAAAGACCCTCTCAGTCCTTCTGCTCACAGCTAATCAGCTTGAACTTTGTCCAGTTCCTCTTAGCTGCAGGAGAAGTTAGGAATAATAGACTTCTAGTTTGTCTGGCAAATTGTTTTCCTAATAAAACTGAGTCTCCAAATGAAAAAAAAAACAAAAAACAAAAAACAAAAAAACTGAGTCTCTGTTTTGAAGAAAAAGACAGGAATGAAAACCGCATGTAACGAACAGGGCTCTCTCCCTACCCTAAACTCCAAGCTGAAGGAGGCAGGAGGGGCTGACTTCTCCTCGGTGCACTGGGCATCCCTTCACCTACCACAGCCTCTCTTTTCTTGGTGGTGGTTCATTCTCGGAGAGGGGACAAAAGCCGGGGTTTCAAATGGGGACATTGGAATGGGAAACCTGCTTTCAATTCCTCAGCAGAATGATAAGAACCTCTATGGCATCTTTCATCTGTCTGCGCATTGGAAGAAGGTCTGAGAAAATCCTCTTTTAGATCCTAAATGGGTGGGCAGAGGTGGAGGATTGTGGAGACTTTTGGGCAAGTAGCACGTTCCTAAACCAGGTCACGATTGAATCTCTGTAAGTGAACGAAGTGGAATGCTTTGACCTCACCATGTTGGCCCCCGGGACACCTTGACCTCTATTGTGAGTATTACGGCAAAAATAGTCCACCCAAAACAAAACTAATAATGGTGGTGAAAACTTTACATGCTAAAATGTATCACTGAGAAAGAACTGATGAAAGAAAAAAATACTTAAAAAACATTTTGACATGTATTATTTGACATGCACATGAAAAGGTAGAAAGAATGATCCCTAAATATACTTAAAAAGAGAGAATATATAGTCAATAAATTATGTGGGCAAATCACTTACATGAAACTTAATTGATCCTGATAACAATTTCCGTTTTCTAAACTATAAAAAATCAAATTTTAGTAAATTAAAAATAAAAGTGAATAAACAACATTGGTTTACTTTCTATAGGTTAAAAAATCAGTGAGTTAAAATATCTTACTGAAGTTTGCTCTCAACAAAATTTTAAATTGTTGATAATAATTCTTTTTTTTTTTTGAGACAGAGTTTCACTCTTGTTGCTCAGGCTAGAGTGCAGTGGCACGATCTTGGCTCACTGCAACCTCCACCTCCCGGATTCAAGCGATTCTGCTGCCCCAGCCTCCCGAGTAGCTGGGATTACAGGCATGCGCCACCACGCCAGGCTAATTTTGTATTTTTAGCAGAGACAGGGTTTCACCATGTTGGTCAGGCTGGTCTTGAACTCCTGGCCTCAGGTGATCCGCCCACCTCAGCCTCCCCAAGTGCTGGGATTACAGGCATGAGCCACACACCTGGCCTGTGTTGATAATAATTCTGATTTCAAAGGTTATTGAGCACAGAATAAAAATATTTTGAGGGATCAAAGTTCTCTGAGGTAAAGTGGCGGGGTCAGAATAGTGCTGGGATTATAGGTGTGGGCCACCGTGCCCGGCCCAGAAGCATGCAATTTAGGTACAAGTTATAGTAAGGTACGCTAGACAGCAATTAAAACCAGATTTTCAAAAACATTAAATGGCACGAATAAGTGCTCATATTACGTGCAAAAGTAACTGTGAGTACAGGATCTCCCACTGTTTTTGAAAAAAATCTCTGTATCTAAATTAGATGAAAATGTACAACTGTTTTGAGTGATAGTTTTCATTTCTCTGAGATGTTTTATTGTTTATAAAATCAGCCTGGCACGGTGGCTCACGCCTATAATCCTGGCTACTCAGGAGGCTGAAGCAGGAGAATAGCTTGAACCCAGGCGGCAGAAGTTCCAGTGATCCGAGATCGTGCCGCTGCACTCCAGCCTGGGCAGCAGAGTGAGGCTTCGTCTCAAAATAAATAAATAAATAAATAAATAAATAAAATAAATCAGAAGGATTCCATCAATATATTTTGATTTGGTTTTCTATTATCTTTAAACCAGACATACATAGCTGTGATGTAAACCAGTTACTCTCAACACTGCCCCACCCCTCATCCTGCTAGGGTGGTGAGACTGCAAACTTGTCTCCATTTTATGTCCTGGAATCCAAAGTCTCATTCAGCTGCTCAATAAATACTCGCTGAAATGGTGTACTGGGGAGAGACCTATTTTTTCACAACGTGCAATGGCAAAACAAAGACTTCCACTAGGAGGCACCCCCAAAGCATTGACTCTTACACAATTTGTTTTGGATCTAATCAAAATCCTGAGAAGACACCTCACTTTTAACGTGATCTTTTGGAGACAAAGTTACGGAGCCCTGCAGCATTCATGCCATTTTCTCATACGGCCACCAGAGGGCAGTGTGTGTGACTGCTTTTGACGATGATACTGCCCATTTCAACAGTTGCTCTAGCTGGCCTTCTTCAGAATGTGTTCCTGACCTTAGGGAATTTCTTTTTCTTTTTTGTTTTTTGACACAGGGTCTCACTCTGTCACTCAGGCTGGAGTGTATGGCATGATCGTAGCCTACTGTAACCTCACACTCCTGGGCTCCAGCAATCCCCACTCCCGCATGGCCCTTTGCCTCCCTAGTAGCTAGGACTACAGGTGTGCACCACTACACCTAGCTATCTTTTTTTTTTTTTTTTTTGAGACGGAGTTTCGCTCTTTTTGCCCAGGCTGGAGTGCAATGGCGCGATCTCGGCTCACCGCAACATCTGCCTCCTGGGTTCAAGCGATTCTCCTGCCTCAGCCTCCCAAGTAGCTAGGATTACAGGCATGCACCACCATGCCTGGCTAATTTTGTATTTTTAGTAGAGACAGGGTTTCTCCATGTTGGTCAGGCTGGTCTTGAACTCCCGACCTCAGGTGATCCACCCGCCTCGGCCTCCCAAAGTGCTGGGATTACAGGCGTGAGCCACTGCGCCCGGCCAGTTTTTTTTTTTTTTTTTAAAGAAGCATTGGGTAATAGTACAATTGAATAAATGTTTCTTTTTTAGTGGTACATAAAGTAATGTTTTTACAGTTGAGGATGACTCAGATGCAATGAAATATGGGTATTTCATGCTTGACTCTGAGTCATTTTGCTACTATAATTAATAGACAATAAGTTCCCCAAACAAGTGACAGCAACTTTTTTTTTTTTTTTTTTTTTGACGGAATCTCACTCTGTCGACCAGGCTGGAATGCAGTGGGAGGATCTCAGCTCACTGCAACCTCCGCCTCCTGGATTCAAGTGATTCTCCTGCCTCAGTCTCCTGAGTAGCTGAGACTGCAAGTGTGCACCACCACACCCGGCTAATTTTTGCATTTTTAGTAGAGACAGGGTTTCAGCATGTTGGCCGGGCTGATCTCAAACTGCTGACCTCACCTCAGGTGATCCACCTGCCTTGGCCTCCCAAAGTGCTGGGATTACAGGCGTGAGTTACCACACCCGGCCTGATAACAACTTTTAAAGTTTAATTTTATGTTAATGGTTTTAGGAAAAAAAAATCTGACTCCTTACTTATTTTTGCACCAAATGAAAAAAGTCATAATAAAAGGAAAACTACGAGGTTACAAACTGTTCTGTGACCCAATAATAAGTGAGTACGTGTCTGTGTTAATGACTTTCCATACTCAGAAGTCACATTGCATATTTGTTTACCGTAAAGAAGGGAGATCTCAGCCAGGCGCGGTGGCTCACACCCGTAATCCCAGCACTTTGGGAGACAGACATGGGTGGATCACCTGAGGTCGGGAGTTCGAGGCCTACTTGACAAGCATGGTGAAACCCCATCTCTATTAAAAATACGAAAATTAGCTGGGCATGGCGGTGCATGCCTGTAGTCCCAGCTACTCAGGAGGCTGAGGCAGGAGAATCGCTTGAACCTGGGAGGCGGAGGTTGCGGTGAGCCAGGATCCCGCCATTGCACTCCAGCCTGGGCAACAAGAGCAAAACTCCATCTCAAAAGAAAAAAAAAAAAAAAAAAACAAGAAGACGAAGGCAAAAGATCACATGGGTCCTTGGGCTGAATTTTGAAAATTTACCTAGTTTAGTGAGATAAAAGGTATTTTGACATGATTCACTTGCCTTTTAGCATACTTCGGATGTAAATGAAGAGTAACTTTGATAATTCCAGTTTTCTAAATATAAAATGTGTTCTCCATAGATATGACTTTAGTAAGATGAGGGTATTCCTGTTCGTCTGCATAGGCGTGATCTGCAATTTATAGTGGCATCTACATTCATAATATTAATATAATTTTTCATCAAGATCTGAAGAGTGTGACTTTTGTGATAATGTAAAATGGTAAGAAGCTGCATGTCTGAAGCTGTCCTTGGGGATCGCTTTTGCAGTGCATCAGAGTATCTGGTTTGCTGCTGTGTATTTCACCATTACTCAGCATGTGGGTGACTGCTGGCTGCTCTGCTCATTAGGAAGGCTTGCTTTTCAAATAGCCTTTGGGAAACTGGCAAGTGATGACATATGCTTATATTTATCTTTAGATCCACAATTTTGTGATTGTTATTTGTAAAAACCCCTTTTCATGGTCATCTATTCAGCAAATATTTATTGTGTATTCACTGTAAGTCATGCAGTACGTTACAATTACCTTACAAACAACATAGCTAACTAAATTAATATTTATGCTAGAATTAAAGGTATCAAGCTTTAGAAAAAGCTAATTTAGTTATCATAAGAGAAGCTGTGACCAATATGTTTGACATCTATACATACAGATAAAATATTATTGCCCATACAAGGGTGATGTGATAAGTGGTCAAATTCCCATTATCAAAATTCTTATCCGATAGTTTCCTAGACCGCTTAAAATGTTCCCCTTTAGTCTTATTTATTTATTTATTTTTTGATAATTTTTGGCAAGGTTTTCTAACCAGCAGTTTATGGAAATCTATGTTCCACAATCCTAGAGAATTCATCACTAGATCTGCAATATGAGAAATATTAAAGGGAATTTTTCAAAGTGGAAGATTTTTTTTCAATTAATAGTTGAGGGTGCAGAAATGTAGGAAGGAATGAAGAGGAGCACAACATTTTATATATACTACATATACATATACACTCTGAATTAACATCTACTTTTAAAAAATAACAATTATAATAATAGCTAGTAGGGTGGAAACGTGTAGAAGTAAAACATGGAAATAATTGTGAAAAGGGCAGTAGTATGATAAACGGATTCAATGAGTGAAGATTCTGGATCGCTTCTCCAAGCTACACTAGAAGTGGGACTTTGGTTTAAGCGACAGTATTAAGTCAAAGATAAATACTGAATCTGTAGGGAAACCACCAATCAAATTAAAATAATTATGTATATTCACGTACACATTATGGAAATAAATGAATAAATGTTTATTCATACACATAACTAAAAGAGTGAAAAGTGGAATTCCAAAAAAAAACCAAAACCAAAAACAAAAAGAGAGGAAGCAAATCTCAAGCGTCCTGTCATTACCAAACAATAACTATATGATTATTAGAGAGATTTGACGTATTGAATAGGGTAACAGAGGAGAAAATGGACTGATTTAAACTTATCTCGAGAACAGGCGCGGTCACGGCGGAGGGCTGCCATCAGCCTCTGCGGCCCAGGCGGCTGCGCCCCGCGAATCCCCAGCCGGAGCAGCTGCCGGGCGCCGTGCGGGTGGCGGAGCGGCCGCCCCGCGGCGGGGGAGCGTGTCTAGCGCAGCCCGGATTCGGAGCAGGGCCGCAGCCTGACGGTCCTTGCCCGCGGCGACCGTAACATCTGCGTGGACTCGCCCTTTAACACCTGCGACGTCCCGGGGACCGGCCCGGGTCGGCGGTGGTCGCGGGGCTGTGAGGGCGGCGACCAGGTCCCGCAGGTCGGCGAGTCGCAGGGCCGCCAGGGGCCGTATGTCGGTCCGTCTGTCCCGCGCGGGGCCGCCCCCAGCCGGTTCCCTGTTCCCTTCCCAGCCCGGCACCCTCCGGACCCCTGGTCCTGGAGCCAAGCGCCCTTTTCCTTCTCCCGTCCCCATCCGGCCCCCCGACGGGGCGCGTGGGAGGAATTGCCTGGGTTGTATTTTCTTATTCAAGAAAGGCAAATGCAACTTTTTAACCTTTACTATGTTTATATAAAAATTAATAAATTTTTAAATTATGTTTAAGGTAGAGAGAGTAATATAATGAAATGAACCTGATGAACCCACCATTTTCCTTCAGGCATCAACAACATTTTACCAATCTTGTTTCATCTATCTCCTCAAATGTATTGTTTGTTTTATTTTTCCCAGAATATTTTAAAGCAAAATCAAGACATTATGCCATTCTTCCCCCAAATTTTCTTGTAGTATTCTCTAACTGATAATTACCTAAGCTAGGCAGGACTATAAATGCTATTTTTAATTTATGTAAAATTTTTATTAAAATAGTCATATGCTCAGAAGTTATGCAACTGATGTAAAATGTGTCATATATTTATGTATCATAATTTTTATAATTTTGGCTACACATTTTTATCAAATGTATTATTTATATTTTGAACTCATTCTGTAATCCTATTTCTACCGACGTTTCCAAATCTTACAAATGGGCACATTTTCTCTTTTATTGAGCTCTAATCTCTTTTTCCAGCCAAGAGCATTAGTGTATTGGTTTAAGCTTCAAGATTTCAAGTCATATCGCCTCAAGTAAATCCTTCCTCTGCAGCCGTTTGAAATTTTTCAAGTAATAGCACTTTCCAGAACAAAACCAGACACAAAAGAAAACACATTCTATGATTCCATTTATTTGAAGTCCAATAACAGGCAAAAGTCATTAGATGTTCTGGGGATTAAGAGAGTGATGGTTTTTATGTCAACTTGATTAGAGTGTAGTCTCAGCTGATTATTCAAACACTGTGTTGCTATGAAGGTATTCTGTAGATGTGATTGACATCTACAGTTAACTTGAAATAAATGAGATTATCCTCTATAATCTGGTTGGGCCATTTCAATCAGTTGAAAGGCTTTCAAAAGAATTGAAGTTTCCCTGAGGAAGAAGAAATCTCATCTCTGGATTGTCAGCTCCTACCCCAGAGTTCCAGCCTGACCTCCCGACACCTGCCCTGTGGATTTCAGACTTGCGCAGGAACCCTCACAACTCCTTGCTCTATATGTATCTTACTAGTTCCGTGTCCGAGGAGGAGCTTGACTGATACAGGTGGGAAAGTGAAGAGGCCCAAGGGAAATTTCTTGAGTGACACAAGTGTTCTATAACTTCTTCCAGAAATGGCTACAAAGATTATAGAATAGGCTGGGTGCTGTTACAGGCTCATGCCCGTAATCCCAGCACTTTAGGATGCCAAGGTAGGAGGATTGCTTGAGCCCATTAATTGGAGACCAGCCTAGGCAACATGGTGAAACCCTGTTCTACAAAAAATACAAAAATTAGCCAGGCATGGCAGCAGGCACCTATAGACCCACCTACTTGGGAGGTGGGGTGATCATTTGAGCCCAGTAGTTTGAGGCTGCAATGAACTGTGAACCATGATTGCACCACCACATTCCATCTGGGACAACAGAGCAAGACCCTATCTCAAAAAAAAAGGAAGGGTTGTAAAACAATTTCAGGATTTAGTTTCATCATCTGTATTAGAACAAAAAACCTCCCTAACACTAATCATACTTAAAAATTAATTTGATATGAACCATAGACCCAAATATGAAAGTTACATTATAAAGTTTTGAGGAGGAGAATTTGGAGAATATCTTTGTTTACAATAAAGAAAACTGGACACATGATTCAAATAGACCTTCCACAAAGGGAAGTATACAGATGGCCATTCCACAGGGACACAGTACTCAACATAATTAATCACGAGGGAAACAAACGGAAACCACAACAAAGTGCCAACACGCAATACTGAACAGGGCTAAAACTAAAAACACGAACACTACCAAGTGTCAGTGGGGATGCAAAGCAAGACCGCTCATGTTACTAGTGAGAGGATAAAATGGTATAATCACTTTGGCAGTTTCTTATAAAAGTAAACACGTTCCTGACCTATAATTCAGCAATTCCAGCTCTCAGTGTTTACCCAGGAGAAATAAAACATGTCTGCAAAGAGACCTTTACCAGAATGTTCATCACCATTTTATTCACAGCAGCTCCAAAGTGGCAACAGCACACACATCCATCAACACGAACATGCAGTATATTTGTCCAATAGAATATGCCATAGCAATGAAAGACAAACCATGGAGAAAGCAACAGAATTGATGAATCTGAAAAATATCTTGTTCTGCAGAAGAAGTCAGACACGAAAGCTGAAGTGTGATTTCCCCTCCCACCACTGGATTGTCTTTGTCTTTGTCAGGAAATAGTTCATGGATAAGTGTGGATCTACTGCAGGATTCTATTCTGTTACTTTGATCTGTATGTCTGTTCTTATGTCAGTACCATGCTGTCTTGATTGCTATAGTTTTCTAGGAAGTCTTGAAAGTAATGTGATCCTCTAACCATGTTCATCTAAAGGTTATTTTGACTGTTC
This sequence comes from Trachypithecus francoisi, assembly GCF_009764315.1. Lineage (NCBI taxonomy): Eukaryota > Metazoa > Chordata > Mammalia > Primates > Cercopithecidae > Trachypithecus > Trachypithecus francoisi. The sequence goes on from NW_022681470.1 coordinate 8,490,664, forward strand.
TGTTTCTTTCAGTGATACATTTTTAATTACTCTAAGTGTTGTCACATTTTACTTAGATTCTAAACTTAGTCACTGAAGGTGTAATTCATATTTATAATAAATAACTTATATACCTTTAGTTTCTAGCATGGTAGTAGGCATAAATTAAATGTTGATTTCCATATCATTTTTTTATACTCTGCCCTTCCACAAAATCTTAGACTTGCATAGGAAAAAAACAGCCTTTCCTTTTGTGGGTTACATTGAGTTATAATTTAACTTCGAGAAAAGAAGGGAACTAAAATGAACAGTAGAGAGAATTTCACTATAAATGTTCAGTTTCCCAGTAGTCATTTTAAAAATCTTTATGACTATAGGATTCCATAATTCATATCAACAATTTCTTATTTGGCCAACTTTGTAACCAAATTTTCAACAGGTGTTCACGTACCTTTGCCTTCTCAAACAAGCTAGCTAACTCCAAATGCCATGGGGGAATTAAAGTGGCTGAGCACCCAGGCCACCTGGAGATTGTTTTACCATCTGTCAGGCTTCACTTCGGACCTCTGTATCCTCTGTATCCATTTTTTTTTTTTTTTTTTGGAAACAGAGTTTTGCTCTTGTAGCCCAGGCTGGAGTGCAGTGGCACGATCTTGGCTCACTGCAACCTCTGCCTCCCGGATTCAAGTGATTCTTCTGCCTCAGTCTCCCGAGTAGCCGAGATTACAGGCACCGCCACCCTGCCTGGCTAATTTTTTGTATTTTAGTAGAGACGGGGTTTTGCCATATTGGGCAGGTTGGTCTCAAACTCCTGACCTCAGGTGATCCGCCCGCCTCGGCCTCCCAAAGTTCTGGGATTACAGGCATGAGCCACCACGCCCAGTCCTATATATCTCTATTTTTTAAGGACCTTAGTAAACTAGGTACATTCAGATATTGAGGAACCAGAGCCTGGAATTGCCTGGCCTTAAATACTCAGCTCATGGAACATTGAGGAGAAGCTGGCAGTGCCCAGTAGAGCAGACCAACAAGTCCCATAAAGGAAAGAAAGACTTTGAAGATCCTTACTCCTGAATGGTGTCCCACCCATCCTTAAGTCAGCTTTGAAAATAGGGATGCAATATGCCGAATCGACCTTACCCGAGAGTGGCTTTCTGAAGCTGGCATAAGTATCAGATAAAGGGCTGCTTTCCTGCTCTGCTGCTGTCCCCTGGCTCCCCAAGAGCTCCTCGGTCACTCTTTCCATCTGCACAGGCCCCAGGAGGCAATCAGCACAACAGCCTTGCCCCGTCCTTCAGTCCTCCTTGGATTTACTCCTGTTATTCCTTCTCCCTGAAATCCCTCCCTCCCCACTCCATCACCACCTGTCAGATTATTTCCATGAATACCTGATTTAAATGGCATTTCCTCCCCAAGCCATTGTGACTGTCTAGGTCTGGATTTTCCAGCCTTGTTCGGACTCCGTGCATTCGGTTCCACTGTCATGCTTTGAGGAAAGCTCATGTGTGCTGAAGTTTTGGTTTTCACACTGTTTGCTGCTCTCAGCATCTTCACTTGGAGTTCATAGTTCCCTCCTCCATGCCCTCTGGCACTTTGGCTATGTCTCCGTGTTGATGACAATCCCTGGCCTCTGTTCCAGCATCTGGGATGGCCCTCCGGCTCTGAAGCTGTCTTGAGGACAGGTATTGATTTTTATTCCCTGTACGTTCTCCTGGCATTAAGCCCAGAGAAGAGGAGTGTGATATTATTCCACAAATAACTTCAACCTCCAAAACTACTGATGCCTTCACTGTTTCACTTTACATTTAGCCATGTGGAGAAATCTAAGTAGGAATTGTTTTTATAGTGATACACTCTAATGTTAGTACTGGCTGTGGGTTGAATTGCATCCCCACCATTCATTTGTTGAAGTCCTAACCCCCAGTACTTCAGAATGTGACCTTATTTGGAGACAGGGTTGATGCAGATGCAGATGCAGATGTAATGAGTTAGGTTAGGACGTGATCCTAATGGGATAGAGAGAGCAGCGTGGGCTCTTAATCTAATATAACTTGTGTCTTTACAAAAGGAGAAATTTTGACACAGAGACACAAAAAGGGAGAACTCCATGTGGATGGGAAGGCAGAGATTCAAATGACGCAGCTACAAGCCAGGGAATGCCAGAGATTGCCAGGAAACCCCCAGATGCTGGGAAAGAGGCATGGAGTGGTGTCTCCCTCATAGCCCCCAGAAGGAACCAACACTGCAGACAGCTTGATCTCAGCCTTCTGTCCTCCAGACTGGGAGACAATACATTTCTGGTTTTCAAGCCATCCAGTTTGTGGTATTTTGTTCTGGAAGCCCCAACAAACTAACAATGGACTTGATCAACGGACACCCTTGCACCTTCACTATCTATAGCTGTAGACCTTTAGTGTTATAATCTGGAATCTCTAAGAATAATTCGTGTGTTCTTTAGCTTGTCCTTCTTAGGGAGATAAGTAAATTCACAACTTAGTTCTTTCTTTTTTTCTCTTTCTTTCATTTTTTTTAAGCCAATATGGTTAATCAACTATAGATTGTTCTTCTTTTATGTCTAATCAAAGTTTTTGTGCCTGATAAACATTTACTTATCCTTCAAGACCAAGTATTTGAAATAAAATTCAGTGTGGCTATGCATATCAGAGGCTTTAAAATAAGAATTATTTACACACAGAAGAGTTTGTTTCTCTCTCATATGTAAGTCTCAGTGTAAGTAATCCATGAAATCCTTGTAACCCACTTTCTTTCTACTCTACTGGTCTATCATCACTAGGACACTCATTCTCATGATTCAGTGTGGCAACCAGTGCTCCAGCCATCACATCTGCATTTCAAAGAGCATAATGTAGAAAATAACCGAGAAGAAAAGGGCACATTATATGAAGCATCTATCTTTTTTTTTCCTTTTTTTTTTTTTGAGATGAAGTCTCACTCTGTTGCCCAGGCTGGAGTGCGGTGGCATGATCTCGGCTCACTGCAACCTCTGCCTCCCAGGTTCAAGCGATTCTCCTGCCGCAGCCTCCCTAGTAGCTGGGACTACAGGCATGTGCCACCATGCCAAGGTAATTTTTTTGTATTCTTAGTAGACACAGGGTTTCATCACATTAGCCAGGATGGTCTCGATCTCTTGATCTCATGATCCGCCCATCTCGGCTCCCAAAGTGCTGGGATTACAGGCATGAGCCATGGCACCCAACCGAAGCAAATATCTTTTAAGGAAGAATCCCACTAGCTACCACATGATGCTTCTGCTTGTATCCTAGAATTAGCCACTTGGCTAGAATTTTATCACACGATCATACCCATGACACACAATGAAGGCTAGGAAAGGTCATGCCGTGTTTGTTCTGAGCCATCATCCTCCCAGATACAATCAGACATTTTATTACTGTGGAAGAAGACAGTGGTGAGTGAGAGAAAACAACTTATCTCAGCCACATCTAGTTAAGGTTTACTCTTGGGAAATAATTTATTTTATAAATTATTGATATTAGTGATATTCTATATTACCCAGCCCAACATCTGTATTAGTTACTTGAATGCTAGTTACTAAAGCAGGAGATCCACAAATTTCAGTGTCCTAATGTAATAGATATTTACTGTGGATTCACATGATAATCCAAGTATAGATTTCTTGTTGACAGGCAGCTTTCTTCCTCAATGCAATTCAGAGACAAAAGTTTCTTCCATTTCAGCCACCAGGCAGGGGAAGAGGGCATGAACAGGCCACATTTCAAAGTCACAACCTAGAAGCGAACATATCACTTCCACTCACACCTCATTGGCTAGAACTCAGTCATCTGGGCACACCCAATGCAAGACGTCCAGGAAGAAGAGGAAAAGAATTTATCTAAACAAGGAGCTATGCCTGCCGCAATATTTATCTCTCTTGGAGGAAATGGTAGCATACATGGGTCATCTGCTCATATAGCAATGTTGCTTGGGCCTTAACCCAGAAAGCAGCACCTTCACCTGTCTATGAGAACTGGAAGTATGCTGAAATCAAAGAGAGTAGTGGGAAATTGGATGCTTGAAAAAAAAATGTTAAAATTTATCTAAAAATGAACCACTTGCAATCATAAAAATAAATTATCCTGCTAAGATGGGAGAGGGAGAGAATATTGACATTCTTTGGTGTTTTCTTTGAGTATGAAAAATTCGCTAGTCATTGATATAATGAGTTGTTTTAATTTTTTCCTTTTAAGGGATTTGTCCATTTTATTTAAACATCAAAATTTATTGACATAAAATCATAGAGAAGAGCAGTAGAAACTGGGGTAACTAGGATTTACATTCAGAAGTGGGTGCACACCTTCTGCCAGGCCAGTAGTGTAGGGAATTGAGACCATCTAGTCAGTAGTTGGGCTGGATTCAAATTCCTCCAGGGCGGGCTAGTTACTGTGACCTCCTGCTTAGTGTGGAGCCTGCAGTGCTGGCAGGTTTTCCTGTGTCAATTCTTCATGCTTAGCAGCTGGCATCATGGAAGGGGTCTTGTGCCATGCTCAGGGCCCTCCCGCAGCAGCTGTGTAACTGATGGATTATTTCTGTTGAGATAGCCTACAAACAGTCACACTCCTGTTGTCTTCTCCATCTGATTACATTTGTGGAAATCTACTGTTCATCTCCATGACTCATCTAGCTTCTAAGGTAGCCAAAGAAGCAGGGAAAATGAGCAACAGTGGGAATTGCTAACCTGCCTGTCTTGAGGGTTTGATGACATTGCTCAGCTCTCCTATCTCCTCCATGGATGACGTGTTGCCTTTGGTTTACTCTCAAGGACAGGGTAGTTCCAGGAACCTTGACTTGGGCCTTTCTTCCCTAGTAACAAAAATTCCTGGGTTCAGGAAACCAGTGTGGGGATTCTGCCAGTGGCTAAAAAATTCCTATCCCACTAGTTGATAAATACATCCATTCTGGAATGGGGAGTAACCACAGGAGGAGGCCATGGTCTCACTGAACAATCTTAACCTTCGGCCAAGGCAGCTTCTCTCCCCAGACCTCCAAAGCCCCTGCTTCAACTGATGGGCCACACAGCATTTCTGATGTTGGGGACCCAAAATCTACTCTGAACATGTAGACAAAATTCTCCAGAAACCTCATGTAGCTATCTCCCTTCTTCCAGAGTGTGGTCACACCAGTAATTGCCTTTGACTTTGGGGACATTTGGGGAAGCTGAGGGAAAAAATATATGATACATACCTGAGACTACATTGCAGCCTTGAAGGGCTCCAATCTCTCCTTTAGTCTAGGAGCTCAGAGTCATTACTGGCTTATGTCTTATAACTACGTTAGAGGCAATGGGTCCTCACTGTAGCAACAATCATATCTAGATTTTTTTTTCTTGGTAGGCTGCCCATCAATTTCATTTCTCAGGACTCCCGGAACAATTACCCCTCACCACGTATCCATGTGGGTCATTCTCTAATTCCCATCCTGCCCGCATGGCATACTATGTGACTGCATGCACCCTGTCTCTGATGCCTGAGCGACCTGACCCTGCCACTCTTCACTGTCCCCTACCATCGTTGGCAGCAATAGAGGATGTCCAAGCACAGAGCTCTTTGAGGATGCTGGTGCCTCCTTTGCCACTGCACTTTTTAAATGCTTTGATGAACTGAGTGAGCTCTGCTTTCTTCCAGCAGGCAAGATTAGGGATGGCTGAGCAGACTGAACACCATAGCTCCATCCCACCATGCCTGTCTTTATGCATTCTGACTCCTTCCTCCCTCCCTTAGCAGTATGGCAAGGACATCCGAAGATTCTGACCTCATTATCTGAAAGCCCTCATAGGGCCCAGAGTACCAACACCATTAGCAGGTAGTCTGTCCAATACTTTAAACCCAAATCCATAGTGGGCTCTCTCATGTCAATGAATTCAGTCTAATCAAGACCTTTATTTTGCTCCTTGGTCCACCACCTTGGACCCACTCCCACTCCTGCTGCCCAGGCTTTTGTCAGCATGGAACTGCAAAGTCCCATAAGCTTTCGGCGTATAGTCATCTCCTTCAAGGCAGTCCTGGCAATGATCTCTCCTGGCTAACGACCTATCTTTAGATCTGCCTTTTATTATGGGTTCCTAACTGTACAGTGAAGCAAGGTCAAGCAATTTCTTCACTGTACAGACCACCTCTCCTCCCCAAGCAAAAGGTGAATGTGAAGGACCAAACAGAAGTTATTTGTACATCAAGCTAACAATGGATTTTTACAAATAAATGAGAAAAATCTTTTGGGGGCAGTGGATACATGTATATTACCCTAATTGCAGTGATGATTTTATGGATATATGCATGTGCCCAGACTTGTGAAATTGTAATCTTTAATTGGATGATGTTCATTGTAATATCAATTATACTTCAAAAAACTGTAAGGAAATACAGACTAACATACCTAGGAAACTGAGCACAGTGTCCTTATCAATATGAAATATTAAACAATTTATATTTCATAAAATGTTACAAAGTCGTAATGAGGAATTCTGGTAGGCTAAAATAATTATATATAAAAGTATATTAAGATTCTTGAAATACAGAAAGAATAATTTAATTTTTTCTTGACATTCTTAAACTCCAAATTTAAAATACTATCAGAGTGAAAAAAATTAAAGTCAAACGTAAAAATATCAAGAAAGGCAGACGGTCCTTGAAATCAACAATGAGAAAACATAGTAAGTGAAAGGCCACCAGAGGGCAGTGCAGGACTGCTTAGGACAATGACATTGCTCTCCCCCCATTTTTTTAAATTAAAATTTTGACAACAATTAGCAACTCAAATTGTAATTAAAATACCATTTGCTACATATTTAGGCAAACACCCAGAAACCCACTTTATATTCTATTAGTATACTAATTAGTTGTGACACTATTCTTAAAAAAAAAACCAGAAAATAATGAACTCATTGCAAATATAACACTAATAATTTTAACTCCTTAGTTCTCTCATTGCATCATTTCAATACTTCTATAAGCTAGCATTCAGAACAAGTTTTATTATTTTAGAGAATTTTTAAAGAAATATTTACTTGCTGTTATTATTTGGTATAATTTGGAAAATAATGTAAATTCCCTATAAGAAACAAATATAATTATCCCCTAATTGGAATATGTATCCCCTTATGCATGTAAATGTGTACAATTATTAATAAATGAATGAATGAATGAGTGAAGTTGGATTTTAACCAAACAAGCTATAAAAACCCCAAATGATGAAACAACTAAATGTAAGAGCTAAAGTTAAAAGTCTTAGAAAAAAATGTAGGGGCAAATCTTTATGACCTTGGATTTCGCATTAGTTTCTTAACATGTCTCACAAAGCTCTAGCAGCAAAAGAAAAAAAAACCAGATAAATTGGACATCATCAAAATTAAAAATTTTTGTACATCAAAGGACACTGTCAAGAGAGTGAAGAGAACACTCACAGAATGGCAGGAAATATTGGCAAGTGACAAATTTGACAAGAATCTTGTACCCAGAAAATATAAAGAAGTCTTCCAATTCAAGTACAGAAACCCAAACAATTGAACCAAAAATGGACAATGGATTTGAACAGACATTTCTCCAAAGAAGATATACGAATGGTGAGCAAGTGCATAAAAGGTGATCAACATTAGATGTTAGGGAGATGAAAAGGAAACCAACAATGAGATACCACTTCACACCCACTAGGATGACTATAATTAAAGAGTAAGTACAAAACATAAAATAGCAACTGTTGATAACTGTGACCATCCCCACATCTGACCTTCATTGAAATATAAATGCAGGAGACAGAGCTAGACTTGAATGCTCCCAAAATTGCTTTTTGGCAGTGCTTCATAAGGGAGTTCCAAAACAAAGGAGTCTAAATAAAATGCAGGAGATACAACCCAAACCTAAAGAAGGCCCTTCAGAATTTCTGGTAGGGATTTTTAAAATGTGTAGGCAATACACTGATATAGATTCAGAGGCCCCTAAGAACTTAAAAATGATAAATATAAACTATATTAGCCAAAGCGCTCTGGATATTCAGAAGAAACTACAGAAAACAGAGGAGACCCTGGGGATGTTGATGTCTCAACTGGTTGACATTGTTTTTAAGATTTTCAGTAGCAGAATCAAGTCCAGAAAGTGAAACAGCAAGCTGCCTTGCTGGCAGTGGCACTGACCCAGGAACTGACCCACGGTCCACAAGTAGGAAGACCATAATTAAACATAGGTGGCCCCCCATCCCAGAATCCAAACCACATAAGACACTGCACAATGGGACCCCACCAATATGCCTACTGTAAACAAGAGGGCCATTGGAAGACAGAATGCTCCAACCAAAATGAGACTCTTGAAGAAGATAGGCATCAGGCAGTGCACCAAATGCCTGAGATCACCAATAGTGATGAGGAATGATGAAACCTGGGCATTACTTCCGACTTTACTGATCCCATTAAGATTTTCCACATGCAACCCTGAGTGACCATGATGATAGGAAATCATCTTCTGGATTTTCTGATTGATACTGGGGCTACCTATTAAGTTCATAGTATCAGACTTTACAAGTTATCTGAAAACAATGCTAATAACTAGAATCCCTGGAGAAACCTTGAAAAAGTCACTTCTCTAATCTTTAGATCACCAAGTGGGCAAATCACACCTAAAACATGGTTTTTAAATATATGCTTGAGTGCCCTGTCTCACTGCTAGGATGAGACCTACTAACCAAGCTGCTAGTATCTTTTGCACCCAGAGGGAGGTACATTAAAGTGCCACCAGAAAAAGCATGAGCCTCCAGGTGGTGCTACTGCAAGTCAAGGAATCCCCAGTGGAGGTCCCTGAAGACATCTTATAAGACTGGATATGCAGGTGGATTGGAGGGTGTGATGGGCAAAGAGAACAGCACCTATGCATGTTAAAGTTCTTCCTGGGTCGAGAGTTACAAACTTGAGACAGTATACACTGAAGGAAAGTTATTATTCCACTTATAAGTTAGATATTCCACCCTTCCTTCCTTCCTTCCTTCCTTCCTTCCTTCCTTCCTTCCTTCCTTCCTTCCTTCCTTCTTTTCTTCCTCCCTCCCTCCCTTCCTTCCTTTCTTCCTTCCTTTCTCTCTCTCTTTCTCTCTCTCTCTTCCTCCCTTCCTCTCTTCCTCTCTTTCTCTCTCTCTCTTCCTCCCTTCCTCTCCTTCTCTCTCTCTCTCTTCCTCTCTTTCTTTCTCTCTCTCTCTCTCTCCTTCTTTCTTTCTTTCTTTCTTTCTTTCTCTTTCTTTCTTTCTTTCTTTCTTTCCTTCCTTCCTTCCTTCCTTTCTTCCTCTTTCTTTTCTTTCAATATGGGGTCTCACTATGTTTCCTCAGCCATTGAAGAAGCATAGTGACTGGTCTGCAACTCCTGGCCTCAAGTGATCCCCCTGCCTCAGCCTCCTAAAGTGCTAAAGTTATAGGTGTGAGCCATCCCACCAAGCCTCTCCTTTCTTAACTGCCTTTCTTGAATGGGACCTCATCTGCCCATGCTGACCCCCATATAACACCCTAAATTTTAGTACAAAAGCAGGCACACAGGACTATTGAGGTATGCAGGACTTAGCAGCCATTAATTAGATTGTAGAAGACATCTACCTGCTGGAGCCTAACCTTTATGCTTTAGTTACTATTCTCTCTAGAGACTTAAGCTGGTTTACTCTTGTGGACCTTAAAGATGCATTTTTTTTTTTTTTTTTTTTGTTGCACATCTCTAAGCTCCAACTCTCAGGACATTTTGCTTTTATATGGGAAGTTCTTGGGACTAGGGTCAAACAACATTGTTGGACTGTTCTCTCTCAAAGTTTTAAGAATTCTCCCACCACTTCTGATGAAATCTTACCCAGAGATATAAGGATCCGTAATTAAAAGAAGGGTCACATCCTAGTTGCCAGCAAGGGTGAAGAAGCCTCAGGCCAGAACACAATTTGGAACTTAAATTTTCTAGCTGAATAGGGCTACTAAAGTCTGCAAGAAAAAGGCCCAGATTTCCCCAGACTTCTGTTAAATACTTAAAATTTGAATTGTCACAAAGGTAGAGGAGTTTATACCTTGATCCAAAAGAGGCACTGGTGAAGGTAGCAGTACCCACTACCAGGACATGATTGCATGGATTTCTAGGTATGACAGGGTTTTTCATATCTTTATGCCCAATTTTGAACTGATAGCTAAGCCCCTTCAGAAAGCTTTTAAAGAAAGAGACAATGAGCCTCTCAACTGGACTCACAAATACCATAAGCCCTTCCAAGTTATTAAATAAAAATGACAGACTCATTTTTCCTGCTCTAGGTCTTCCAGACATTAGAATGCCTTTTGACCTGTTTGTCCATTAAAGGCAAGGGATTAACTTTGAGACATTAACCCCAAATCTAGGTAATATGAGAAGATCCAATGCCTGTTTGTCAAAGCAGCTGGACATAAAGGCTGAGGGATGGCCCATATGCCTGAGGGTGGTAGCAGCCACCTGTGATTTACTACAAGAAGCAGAAAAGGTCATCTTGGATCAGCCCGCTGCTGTATACACTCCCCACTGTGTACTTCCTCTATCAGAACCAAAAGGAGGATATTGACTTACTTTTGGAAGGTTAGGCAAGGACAAAGCCATATTAGACACCCAATCAGGACCTTCACTAATGATAAAAGGGGTACAACCCAGAGGCTCTGGACTCAGAAAAGACAGATAAATTGAATGTACTTTGTTGAGAGCCACCCAGAATTTCAGGGATGTTGTTGGTATTTATGGATGCTTTCACTTGGATGGATGGAAGTATTTCCCCATCAGTTGGAAAAGGCTTATGAGATTGTAACTGCTCTATTAAAGGAAATAGTTCCCCAATTTGGGCTACCCATATCTATTCAAAGAGACAGTAGAAGAGCCTTTATAACAAAAATAACTCAAGAAGTCTCTGGTGCATAGACATTCATTGGAAATTAAATGCTTCTTGGCAACCACAATCTACTGGCAAGACAGAAAAGATGAATCATGCTCTTAAAAAGACTGTAGCTAAAATTTGTCAGGAGACTAATTTACCTCAGGGATGAGGTCTTACCCATCGCTCTGCTTCAGATGAGAGTGGCCCCTAGAAGCAAACTCTAATTGAGCCCATCTGAACTGTTATATAGGAGACACTTTCTATGCTCAAAGGATGGACTGGGGGACCTGGAGGTAAGCTGAACTAAAGAATTAGATGCTGTCAGGTGTGTTCAATCACTGGAAGTCTCTCTCACTGCTATACATGAGTTCACTTCTAGCAGGTTAATATTGCCCGCAGATATTCCTCTGCATCACCTCTGTCCTGGAGACTGGGTTTTATTAAAGTCCTAGAAGAATGAACATCTGGAAGATCAGCTTCGTCCTTGTTGGATCAGGCCTTATGAAGTGCTAATGGTGACCTGTTCTTCAGTCAAATTGAAAGGAGTCAAGCTGTGAATCCATCATACCCAAGTTATGCTGATCCTAGTATAGTCTTTGGACTCACACACCTTGTATTCAGAAACACCTCCAGGAATGGAAACCACATGGTAGAACACCATAGCCAAGATCATCCAAACATCAGTTGGCAGTAGGCAGTACAAACCAGATACTGACTCCTCCATATGGACCAATAAAGCTGGTCTGACTTCACATTGGTGTTTAAGAGATCACCCGCCTAAAGATAAGCAATGAACTACTCTCAGGTTCTTGCTTTATTTCTTGGTTTACTTGCTTGTCTTCTAATTCTCCACCTGCTCATGACTTACTGTGTGTTGCCTGATCACTTGCTCTGCAAACAGTGCTAACAGGTCTTTCCTTAAGTAACCAAACATGATCACTTTCTTTTGTTGTTGTTGTTGTTGCATCTTCTCATTGATCATAATCTTCAGGGCCCTCTTTGGCTGTTTCAGGCCCCTAGTGTGGAGTCTTCTCTGTGTCCACTCCCACCTGAGCCAGTGCCTGCCCCTGTTGGTAGCATGAGGCTGCTGCTCCTCATGGAAGGAGATGGAGTAGAGGGCCTGTTGACCAGCTCCCTGTAGATCTCCTGCCTTGAGTTCAATAAAGGCAGTGCTTGCCTAGTAGCCGGTAGAAAGCACTAGAGCTTTGCCTGGCCATTGTTGGACCGGTTCTGCTCCCCAACTGCACACATATCCTTGTGTCACAGACATCCACCTTGGAAGGAGAGGAGATGTGAGTCTGAGGGCTCAGGATTGACATGGGGGCAGATAGGAGCCTCCCCAGCACTCCCTGCCATCCTGATATGGAGAAGAACATGACAAGGACCACCGGAGTTACAATCACCACCAACATGCTCTTGCTAGGGCGGGCCCTCCCCTCAGGTTTCCTGTCCCCTACACTCAGGCAGAGGGTGTGGGGCTGCCCAGATGGGCTCACAGGCATGGCCTGGATTGGACTGGCCTGCTTTGGGCCACCCTGGGCTACCTTTGACCTCCTGGCAAGTGGCCAGAGGACCTTTTAGAAAATCCTCTTTTATAGACTAAATGGGTGGGCAGAGGTGGAGGATTGTGGAGACTTTTGAGCAAATGGTATGTTCCTAAACTGGGACAGAATTGAACCTCTGCAAATGAAAGAAGTAGAATGCTTTCACCTCATCGTGTTGTTCCCAGGGATGCTTTGACCCCCATAGTGAATATTACTGGAGGTCAAAATAAAACTGGTAGTGCTGAAAGTGGCCCATGGTAAAAATCACCGTTGACAAAAAATTGGTGGGAGATAAATACTTTTAAAATGTTTGATATGCATTATTTGACCAAAAGTGCTTAAAAAGATAGAAATAATAATTCCTTGGGACAACTTAAAAGGCAGAATCTATAGTCAGCAAATCATGATGTGTAAGAGAAGTCATTTATATAAAACATAATTGATCTTCAGACACACATTTTCAGTAAATTCCAAATAAACTGAATCAATAAATTGTAATGAATAAATTATAACTTGTTTACTGTGCTGTATTAGTCAATTTTCACACTGCTGATAAAGACATATACAAGACTGGGCAATTTACAAAAGAAAGAGGTTTAATGGACTTACAGATGCACATGGCTGGGGAGGCCTCACAATCATGGCGGAAGGCAAGGAAGAGTAAATTACATCTTATGTGGATGGAGGCAGGCAAAGAGAGAGCTTGTGCAATAAAACTTCTTTTTATGAAACCATCAGGTCTTCTGAAACTTATTCACTATTACAAAAACAGTATGAGAAAGACCTGCCCCCATGATTCAATTACCTCCCACCAGGTTCCTCCCATAACGCGTGGGAATTCAAGATGAGATTTTGGTGGGGACACAGCCAAACCATATCATTCCAGCCCCGGCCCCTCCCAAATCTCACGTCCTCACATTTCAAAACCAGTCGTGACTTCCCAACAGTCCCCAGAGTTTTAACTCATTTCAGCATTAATTCAAAAGTCCACAGTCCAAAGTCTCATTTGAGACAAGGCAAGTCCTTTCTGCCTATGAGCCTGTAAAATCAAAAGCAAGTTAGTTACTTCCTAGATACGATGGGGGTATAGGTATTGGGTAAATACAACCATTCCAAATAGGAGAAGTTGGCCAAAACAAAGGGGCTACAGGCTGCCTGCAAGTTCAAAATCCAGTGGGCAGTCAAATCTTAAAGCTCCAAAAAAATGATCTCCTTTGACTCCATGTCTCACATCCAGGTTACACTGATGCAAGAGGTGGTTCCCATGGTCTTGGGCAGCTCTGCCCATATGGCTTTGCAGGGTACAGCCTTCCTCCCAGCTGCTTTCATGGGCTGGCATTGAGTGTCTATGACTTTTCCAGGTGTGTGGTGCAAGATATCAGTGGATCTACCATTCTGGGGTATGGAGGACAGTTGCCTTCTTCTCACAGCTCCACTAGGCAGTGCCCCAGTAGGGACTCTCTGTGGGAGTTCTGACCCCCATATTTCCCTTCTGCACTGCCCTAGCAGAGGTTCTCCATGAGGAGCCTGTCCCTGTGTCAAAGTTCTTCCTAGAGATCCAGGCATTTCCATATATCCTCTGAAATCTAGGCAGAGGTTCCCAAACCTCAATTCTTCCTTCTGTGCACTGGAAGGCTCAACATCACATGGAAGCTGCCAAGACTTGGTACTTGCACCTCCTAAAGCCACAGCCCGAGTTATACCTTGGCCCCTTTTAGCTATGGCTAGAGCAGCTGGTTGCAGGGCACCAAGTCCGTAGGCTGCACACTACAGGGGGATCCTGAGGCCTGCCTACAGAACCATTTTATCATCCCAGGTCTCTGGGCCTGTGATGGAAGAGGCTGCTGCAAAGGTCTGTGACATGCCCTGGAGACGTTTTCCCCATTGTCTTGGTGATTCACATTCAACTCCTCATTACTTATGCAAATTCCTGCAGCCTACTTGATTTTCTCCTCAGAAAATGAGCTTTTGTTTTCTATCACATTGCGAGGCTGCAAATTTTCCAAAATTTTTATGCTCTATTTTCCTTTTAAAACTGAATTCCTTAAACAGCACCCAAGTCACCTCTGGAATGCTTTGCTGCTTAGAAATTTCTCATGCCAGATACCCTAAATCATCTTTCTCAAGTTCAAAGTTCCACAAATCTCTAGGGCCAGGGAAAAATACTGCCAGTCTCTGCCAAAACATAACAAGAGTAACCTTTGCTCCAGTTCCCAGCAAGTTCCTCATCTCCATCTGAGACCACCTCAGCCTAAATTTCATTATCCATATCATTATCAGCATTTTGGGCAAAGCCATTCAACAAGTCTCTAGGGAGTTCTAAACTTTCCCACATTTTCCTGCCTTCTTCTGAGCCCTCCAAACTGTTCCAACCTCTGCCTGTTACACAGTTCCAAAGTCACTTCCACATTTTTGGGTATCTTTTCAGCAGTGCGTCACTCTACTGATACTCTACTGATACTGATTACGGTATTAGTCTGTTTTCACACTGCTGGTAAAGGCACACATGAGAATGGGCAATTTATAAAAGAAAGGTTTAATGGACTTACAGTTCCACATGGCTGGGGAGGCCTCACAATCATGGTGGAAGGCAAGGAAGAGCAAGTCACAGCTTATGTGGATGGTGACAGGCAAAGAGAGAGCTTGTGCAAGGAAACTCCCCCTTATAATACCATCAGATCTCATGAGACTTACTCACTATCACAAGAACATCATGGGAAAGATCTGCCCCCAATGATCCAATTACCTCCTACCAGGTCCCTCCCATAACACATGGGAATTTAAGATGAGATTTGGGTGGGGACACAGCCAAACCATATCATGTGCTATATTTAAAAAGTATTAAATAATTAAAATTTACTGTTGAAGTTTACTCTCAAAGTTGCTTCTCAACAAAACTTTTAAAATATTAGTATAATTCTGATGTCAATGTTTATGGAGCAGAGATTTAAAACATTATGAGGGATGGAAGTTCTCTGAGGTAAAGTGGCTGGGTCAGAATAGCAGGGTCAATGGAAGAGCAGCATTAGCAAGGCCCGATGGACTTCTGTCATTTTAAATGTGACACAGAGATGACTATGTAAGTTATCCTGTGATCAAATTTGTAAGCAGCTGCATTAATGAGGTGAGGTGACACTGAATAAATAATTTCAGTGGCATAACACTGTATGTTGCACCCCACCCCCCGGCATTGCTAGATGGGTGCCCAGGCTGGAGAGGCAACTTTCCTCCCCGTGGTCATCCAGGAACCCAGGGTGTTTCCTTCTTGTGCATTCACCATTCCTGTGAATGGTGATCATGTAAATTGGGTCATTCTTGTCAGAACCAGCTAAAACAAGAGTCCAGAGATCAGAGGGAAAAAGCACTCAGGGAATATAACATTGTTCTGAGAATGTAATTCTCTGCAAGCCCAGCTGCTGAAACTGCCTGCTGTAACCTGAAACCAGTTTTCTATTAGTTTCTACAATGACCCGCCAGGAAGCTAAGACTAGTTTTACCCACCACTGCCACTCACCAATTAGGGGATGCCAATTCCCTAAAATTTTACTCATGCTGATGACCTTATTTTCAAAACAAAACATAACATAGCTCTTTTAATAAAACCTCCAATCTTCTCTTTGTTCTTGGACATTCTGAAGCCCACTTGGACTATGTGTATTCCCTGAACTGCAATTTGTGCTTTCCCAAATAAAACACTTACATTTACAGATTCACCAACATATTTTATTTTGACTTTGATATCTGGGGCTTCATCCCTACTTGCATCCATCAGCAGAAGAAGAAAGAGCACGAAGAAATGTCCGTAGCAGGATTTTACGGGCCTGGACTGGCAGTGGCTCACATTAATCCCAGCCTCTTCCTTCGGCAAGAACTGGTCATGTGACCACGCATAACAAAAGGGAGCCTGGGAAATGTAGTCCAACTGTGTGTGTAGAGAAGGGGAGAATGGATTTTGACAGACTGCTAGAATTCTCTGCAACAGTAAACAACTTGTTTGGATTTATTGTGTTTCTCCAATTTTTATCGAGTGTCTGCTGTATTCTGAGCACTGTGCTAACAGCTGGACAGAGAGCTAATTCAGCAGCATCTTGACCTAGGAGAAGCTCTCAGTATTTAGAGGGAGATAAGACATGGTACAGAGTGCTTGCTATCCTAAGAGACAGAAGGATAAAGTGAAAGTCTTAGAAGCCCCATGAATTATTCTAGAACGGGAAACTGCCTGCAGAAGAGAGTGATTGAGTTCCACTTTTAGAAATAAACCAGATTTGTTTGGTGGAGGGAGACAGCAGCAGAAGCTATGGAAGCATGTAATTTATGTACAAGATATATTAAGGTTCTGTGCAGCAATTAAAATCAGATTTTCAAAAACAATTGAATAGCATGGATTAGGGCTCACATTAAGTGAGAAAAGTAACTGGGAATGTAAGTTGATGCCGTGTTTGGAAAAACTCCATGTCTAAGTTTAGATGAAAGCATACAGATATGTTGGGTAATAGTTCTCAAATTTTATAAAATACACTGTTTAAGTAATCAGAAGGATTCCATCAGTGGGCTTTGGTTTGATATACTGTTTTCTCTAAGCCAGATATACGTAGTTGTGATGTTGGCCAGTCATTCTCAACATTTCCCAGCACTGCTGCCCCTTTTCCCCAACCCCCTACCCTGCTATGAGACAGTGACCTGGTCTCTATTTTCTGCCCTGGAATCTATGTGCTCAATAAATACTCCCTGAAATACCACACTTGGAAGGAGATCTCCTTTTTACAATGTGAAATGAAGAAACAATGACTTCCTCTTGAAGTTATCTTCCAAACATTGATTCTTACGAAATTTGGATATGATCTAACTGCAAGCCCATAGCGATATCTAAATTTGAATGTTGGCTTCTTTTGCTGACGCCAAATGTAGAGCCCTGCAGCATTTGTGTGTCATGCTCTCATGTGACCACCAGAGGACAGTGCATGACTGCTATGACATTGTTTACTTCAAAATGTTTGCAAGTGAGCCTTCTTGAGAAAATGTTTTATAAAAACTTAGGAAATTTGTTTTTTCCTTTAAAATAAGAAATTATTTATTTAACAGCAAATAAACTTTAGAAGATTTAGTTCTGTACCTTAGTTCAAACTATCCGTATTTTGCAGTCTATAAGGCTCATTGTCAGCACTACAAAGCTGTCTAACCAATCGTCTTATCTATCCTGTGTGATAGGTTTTCTTTGTTCTCTTTTAAAGGTAAAAGTCTAAGAAAATGCTTCGTAAATCCAACTCTCAGAACTTGAAGTGGAATACTTCTAGTTAGACTATGTAAAAACTTGGGTTGTACCTTGTTATTTTCACTCAGCAGATACCAAAAGGAAAAAAAAAAGGAGAAAAAGAAAAAATGAGAAGAACCATTTTACACCATGAATTTAGGCTTTCAGTCGATATGTTGAATTTATAACACTGAAGCATCAGAAGTAACCTAATAATGTCCTGCTCCATCCTTCCTTTCCACTGATAATTTTTAAAAAGGCAACCAAAAACATGTTTCATTCATTCTTCAAAATAAGTTGCAAAGAAGGATTGCAAGAGTGAATGTCCTCATCCACACCTCCATTAACATCTCAATGTTGCTCACCATAACCTGCCATGAACTGATTCAGGAGCCACCTAGAGCTTTATTCACGGCTTCAGAATGTACCATGTTTCCTATACCAGAAGCCTGGTCAATGTCAGTGTCTCTCTGTTCAGAGGTCACTACAACAACTTTTGTCACAGCTGGCCTTGTCTTACCATTGTCAAAGAATCTGTGCATGTGCATATCATGTTTTAAGACCACATTTCCCAAGCTAGAAATGTTTTTCAAGAACCACAGGTACTTTCAGTAAGCTAGTTGTTCAAACTACAAAATTCTTACCTGTTTTAAAAAAATTGAATTGAAGGTTAGTACCTCTACTTTCTGACAGAAGTACAGGGTTCATTATACCATGGGTGAAGACTAAAGTTCATGTATACGAATGGCCAGAGAAGTCTGAAGTTTTACAAAGCCCTTAACATCACTCGAGTGCACTTGGCATTGGCCAGACCACAATGGGAAACATCCTAGCAAACTGAGTAAAAGAGACTTTCCCAAGTACGCGATGGTCATCCAGGCTCCATGTCAGTCACATAAAAATTTGAGCAACATGTAATCCCATCCCCACCCTCACACCGAAGCCTTGCACCTCACAGAATATCTTGATGTTCCCCATTACTAACGACAGCTGCTCCCATTTCTGCTGCCGTGGCAGGGAGTCTTGGCACTGTCTTAGCAGGGCTTGGAATATGATCAGTTACTGTGTTTGAATGCACAGGTCTGACTCCTTCATCCCAAGTGTCATCATTTGGAGAAGGACACGGAGCGTAAGTTCTTCTGTGCTTTTCACCTACCCTAGCTAAGTACCATGTTTCTTCAAAGAGTGAATCTCTTGGGCCCTGGGGAACAGAGTTGACCAAATGATGGGTGTCCTCTCTGAGCTTCATGTTTTCAACAAAGACATCTGGTACCACCCAAGTTCTTGAGCTACACCTTGATTTAAGATCCCGTAAGCTTGCTGTTATTTTATCAATAGCAGACCCTGGTGTGGCATCTTGTGTAACTTTAAGAGAGTACAGGATGGCAGCTGAACCAGAACCATACAAAAACACTCCAGTCTCTTCCCTGATCATTGCTGAGGTGAGTACTGCACTGGGACAGTTGCGGGGAACCATATACTGACAATGTGTACATATTTCTGTTTCATTGGATATAGCAAAGATGCCTTTGTTTTCTGATGGAAGAGTTCAGAACTATCCTTCATAAATGCCATCTCCACATTTGTATCAAATAGATGTCTTCTAATTTAACCTTCCCACAGGCTTCCAGGCCATTCTATCTCTGTTCTGATCACTAAGGAAGTCATTCCACAATGTCTGAGCTAGAGATTAAACTCACCAGTTTACAATATGGTGAGTGAAGGATCAAGATGCCAAAATTATTCAAGGTAAAATCTTGATCATTTCCCTCTTTCTGTAACTGGGCATGGATCTTTTTGCAGTCGACAGAATAGCAGTGGTCTAACGCACTGAAGCAGCACTGTATGGAGGGTTTTCCATCTACTATAGGACATTCAGAGAGCATATCAGGCTCATAAAAGTCATAGGCACATTGCATATGTGTCCCACGAAGCCCTCGTTCAAAAATTAAAGTTGCATTTGACCTAATTAGCAGAGCTACCGCTCCAACTCCACCTGTCAGTCTAACATTTCCTGTGGGATATACAGCAATATCTCCGACATCCTCCAGGGCAAACTGTCCATCCCAGGAGCTGGACTCAATCCAGTTAGCAACACTGAAGACAGCAGCTGGGGCTCCATAGAATGCATGAGTTGTGTCAGTTCCCTCTACATCTATATCCCCGGACTCCTCAAACAGCTGCATCAAATTACACTTCACTGACTGATTTGTCGATGATTGTCTCTCTTCCAACTTCCATTCGCCCAATGCAATCATAGGAAAGGTCATTTCTCTCCACAAGATTCTGAACCACAGGCATGCAAAGAGAGTTGATCTCTTCTCTATGTGTGCAGAAGCCCATCTTGGCCTGGCCCAAGCCAATGGTATACTTTCCAGCATCTACATCAACATACCTCTCCAACTTTGAAAATATTTCCTTGGCATGCCCCAGGTCTGATATCCATTCACTGTGTCCAATCCAGGCTCGTCTTGGACTTCCTGGCATTATGCTCAGTTTGGTGCCTGGAACTGGGTCTGGCGGTGCTGTTGCCCTCTCTGCTGCCCTCCCAGCACTGCTCAGCTGCACACCTTGTAAACCCCAGGCCATGGGCCTTATCCTAGAGAATTAGTAAAGAAATATTTATTTGCTTTTATTTTTCAATTTAAATGGGAAACCAGTGAAAATTCCACACAAGAAACAAATATAAGACAATCCAGTAACTGGGAGATACACCTTGTGATGAGTGCAAACTCATAAAATTATTTGCCCAACCTCAGGATTTGTGTCCAGATTCATCTCTCCCTCCTCCATTATAGACAGTGCATCTGTCTATAATGCACTAAAGATATTTGGTAATCATGTTTCCTCTTCTTTGTGTTAGGAATCTTTTGGTAGCAAGAGATCTGCTTATGGGAAGGTGAGAATATAATGGAAACAAAGGAGGACAAAATACAGGTGATCGGCAGGAGGTCTCAGCCACAAGTGTGTCAAAGTGGACATCTCATGGTTAGCGTAGGCAAGGTCTAGTATACATTGTCTGCTATCCCCAAAGAACTCAGTGTCTGTGTGTGAACTTTGCAAAAATCCTCCCTCCCTCCCTCCCTTCTTCCCTTCCTCCTCCTCCTCTTCTTTCTTTCTTTTTCTTTCTTTCTTTCCTTCCTTCCTTCCTTCCTTCCTTCCTTCCTTTCTTTCTTTCTTTCTTTTTCTTTCTTTCTTTCTTTTTCTCTTTCTTTTCTTTCTTTCCCTTCCTTCCTTCCTTCCTTCCTTCCTTCCTTCCTTCCTTCCTTCCCTCCCTCCTCCTTCCTTCCTTCTTCCTTCCTTCCTTCCTTTCTTTTTTTTTCTTTCTTTCTTTCTTTCTTTCTTTCTTTCTTCTTTCTTCTTTTTTCTTTCTCTCTCTGTCTTTCTCTCTTTCTTTCCTTTCTTTCTTGACAGAGTCTCACTCTGTTGTCCAGGCTGGAGTTCAGTGGCACGATCCTAGCTCACTGCAACCTCTGCCTCCTGGGTTCAAGTGATTCTCCTGCCTCAGCCTCCCGAGTAGCTTGGATTACAAGCATGTGCCACCATGCCAGGCTAATTTTTGTATTTGTAGTAGAGACGGGGTTTTACCATGTTGGCCAGGCTGGTCATGGACTCCTAACCTCAGGTAATCCACCCACCTCGGCCTCCCCCCAAATCCTTTATTTCTTAAAAGAGGATCAGATCAGAGTAATGACAAGCGATCATATTAATTTTGAGGGAGAGATTAGGTTTTATTACAATAACCTGGTAGTTGTGCTTGCTGCCATACTTGCTATAATCCTTACCCCCCTGCACAGGACACTAGCTGACCTGAAAGCGGAGTCTACACCTTGGTTCCGACTACATCGCAGATTCTTAGCCCAGCACCTGGCCAAGCAGAGGTGCCAAGTACAGCTGAATGAAGGCACTTGGGTTGCAAGATATGACAAGAATACTATGATGTTGGAAATTGGGACTTCCCTAGAACAGCCCAGATACGAGGTCATCATAAATATGTGTCTTGATAACCTACCAGGTCCTTTAATTCCGACTGCCTTCCCACTGCAACCCCCAGCCTGGACCTACCTGGTCCCAGGTATTTCCTAGATTCACGCTCTTGCTTTGCCTTCTCTGCTTACGTTGGCTTCCTTCATTGGCCTACTCTGTGTTACTTCACTCTAGGTCTTGGGGGTCACCTCTGATCTCCCTTGGATCTCCCTTCTCTGGATCTCCCTTCTCTGGATCTCCCTTCTCTGGATCTCCCTTCTCTGGGAACCCATTGGATCTCCCTTCTCTGGCTCACCTGCTGTCATGTTGTTTCTGGTTCTGCACTTGACTTGGATTGTAGCATTATCCCAACTCCAGTTAGAAGACGCCCCCAGCATGCTGACCCTGGGAGCCCTCACTAACCAAAGTTACCCGCTCACCTCACCTCTTCTGGCATCCCCTCTTGGCATGGGAGTTCAGATGTCTACAGATATGTAAGTAAGAAAAGTGGTTTCATGCTCTCTTACTAGAAAATAATTCCCAGTTTCTGAAAAATTAGTAGAAAATTGTGGGTTTATTTGCCTTGCTTCTTGGAATAAGAAAACTTGATGACATAAAATAGAAACTGCAATATTCTGATACCAATAACAAAGAGTAATTTAATTACTGCGGCGAGATATATCCTTCTTTTATGTTCATGACGCTGTCATTTAAAAACATGGATCTTAAGATAAAACCTACTCTGCTATCTAAGGATTTCTAGAATAAGAAAGTTTTTTGCTTGTTTGTAAAAATTCCTTTTAACACAAATTGAACTTTAGAAATCAACTACTCAAATTGTTGCTTTTCATAAATGAGGCAGCCAGAACCCAGAGAAATGGTGTGTCTTGCCCAATGTCACCAATCCTTGCCCTGGCCTTGAGAGAGTGCACAGGGTCTTATTCTACTTAGTATCTCCAGATTCCATGTCCATGCTTTTTATTTTTTAATTTTTTTAATTTTTTATTTTTTTTGAGGCGGAGTCTCGTTCTGTCGCCCGGACTGGAGTACAGTGGCCAGATCTCAGCTCACTGCAAGCTCCGCCTCCCGGGTTCCCGTCATTCTCCTGCCTCAGCCTCCCGAGTAGCTGGGACTACAGGCGCCCGCCACCACGCCCGGCTAGTTTTTGTATTTTTTTTAGTAGAGACGGGGTTTCACCGTGTTAGCCAGGATAGTCGCGATCTCCTGACCTCGTGATCCGCCCGTCTCGGCCTCCCAAAGTGCTGGGATTACAGGCTTGAGCCACTGCGCCCGGCCCATGCTTTTTAAATAGTAGGATCTCAATAAATCTAAACAGAACTGAACTATATCGAGCAATTTGATAATGTCTTGAGATTTTCTTACTACTGGTTGTAGGTTCACCTTTGTTTCTGGTAAATCATGTTAAGACAAAATTTCTTGAGCAGAGTAACTTGAAACAGATTAAGTCTCTTTTTCTGACACTGAGCAGGGAAGAATTATGCTGATCATTCTGATTAGTTTTCTGTATCCTCTGTGAGAAGCAGCACTCTAAAATCATCTGATTTGGGCTCAGAGCAGCCCAGATTGTAATATTATTTACCAGTTAATTGGAGGCAGGAAGCCAGTTCTGCTGCCCCCCCCCCCGCCACACACACACACATCAGCAGAGACTTGAGAAGACCTTCATCTACTGCAGGAATGGCTGAACCCAGACGCTCTCTGAGGCTGCCTTTCCTCTTGGTCAGCTCCAGGTATGAGATTTATACATGTTGGAGAGGTTCACGTTGCTGTTAGAAGGTAGGTCTTTCAGAATATTAGATTTTGTGGAGCTAAGTTTTAGCAACAGGATTTTACTTATAAAACAATAACTATGTGAATGCATAAAGCTTGGCATGGCTATAAATCAGTAGCGTTTTATTCATGAAACAATTTATTTAACAATAAGATGGCCTAAAATATAAGCTTTTCAGAGAAATGAGCATGCCTGGTGATTTATGATGCACAGAAAGACCTGATCTTCTGGAAAAGGAACAGAAATAAATTATGTGAGTACAACATGAAATGCAGAATTGCAGAATTCTAAAACTGCTCTTCTCCACTTTTGCTGCAGTAACTGAAAAAATCATGGCATTAATATTGATCTTTCACAATTTTTTGACAGATAAAAATTGTATATATTTAATACGTACAATCTGATGCTTTGATATATATATATAATGAAATGATTATCATAATTAAGCTAATTAACATATCTATCGCCTTATATAGTTACTTGGGGGTGTGTGTGGTGTGTTGAGAACATTTAAGATCTACTCCCTCAGCAAATTTTAAGTATTACTGTATAGTTACCATAACTATACAGTAATTAGTATTATTGTTAAGTATAGTTACTGTACTGTGTATTTGATCTCCAAAACTTATTCGTCTTACACTCGAAAGTTTGTGCCCTTTGGCTATATCCCCCAATTTCCCATTCCTCAGTCCCTCGCAACCTCCCTTCTACTCTCTCTTTCTTTGAGTTAGATGTCTTTAGATTCCATGTATCAGTGACAATATGCAGTATTTGGCTTTCTGGTCTTATTTAATTTAGCACAATGTCCTTTATGTTCATCCATGCTGCCACAAATAGCTGGATTTCCTTCTTCTATAAGACTGAATAACATTATGTATATATCTCATCAATGGTATAGCATGTGTCAGTACCTCACTACTTTTTAAATGCTGAAGAATATTTCATTGTACAGATATGCTACCTTTGTTTATTTGTTCATCAGTAGGTAGATATTTGGATTGATTCTGGGGTTTTTTGGCAATCATGAATAATACTTCTTTGAACATCTATGTAAAGGTTTTGACATATACATTAGCTTTTCTTTCTCTTGGGTATTTCTAGGGATAGCGTTGCCAGCACCAGCCCACCCAGATGCATCTCATAAGGTTTCCATATTTTATGTCTTTGCCAATCTTGAAGTCACGCTTTCTCGTGTGAAAAGAAAAGGTGACACTTTCTCTCCTCCTTTACACTTTCACACTCTTCCTATAAAATTAAAAGCTAAGTTAAAACTCAAATATGTCTATTTTTTAAATCATGGCAATCAGCAAGTGATCCCATGGAATTTCAACTTTTTAAATTAAATGAAAAGGTAATCTTTTAATTGAAAGCAAAGCCAAGTGGTTGCTGAATATCTATCCTGTGGTGGAATGATTGAGGATGTGTCAGTGATAGTCTGCTCAGGCTGCCCACAGTTCTGTCTGGCGATCAGAGCTGGCCTTCACTCTTTCTTTCCTGGCTATCTTATTCTTAATGTCTGAAGGGTTTCCAGAGATACTTTGATCTATTTTTTTGGACATACATTTTTTTTTGGACAGAAACATTTCACATTTGAGCTTTTTTATAAAGAAATTTAATATATGGTTTCCTAGCTAGTAAGCAAATAAATAATGTTATGTTGATTTGTACTTATTTGGGCCATTTAAAAATTGTGATAAAAGATAATAACACTAAATTTACCATAATAACGACTTGAAGTATACAACTCAGTGATAGTAGATCTATTCACATTATTCATTTCCAGAAATTTGCTATCTTACCAAGCCAAAACTTGTTGTCCATTAAACAATAACTCTGCAATCCCCCTAACACTCATCCCATAGGAATCTCTACTAACTCTCTGTTTCTGACTTTGCCTATTCTAAGTTCCTCATACATGTGGAATCACACAATATTTGTACATTTCTGCCTGGCTTATTACATTTAGCATAATGTTGTTAAAGTTCATCCATGTAGTAAAACTCATTTTTTTTTAAAGAATGAGTGGTATCCCATTGTATGTGTGATGTTTACTTGTAGAATAAGTAATTTATATATTTTCTCCATGAACAACTAACTGAAAGGCAAAGTAAATTTCTGATAAAAGAGACTAGAATTGGCTACAAATGGAATCCTGAAGATGTTATTTACTCCCTAATTTAACCAATTTTCTAAGTAAAACAATGAAAAGATGAGTAGGATAGCTGCTTTTTGGTTTTTCACATGCTAATCATATAGACAATATGCCCATAGACAGCACAGTAAAACAGTGAGAACAAATTCCTAACCGTCTGTTAAGAAATGCTGGAATATTCAACATGAATTCTATCCTATGACCTGGGTGTACATAGAAACTGTTTATTCAGGTTTGCCTCTTGTTTAACTCTGCATATTATGGTGAATTATTACTGTGAGTATTTTTGAATTAAGACGGAGTCTTGCTCTGTCACCCAGGCTGGAGTGCAGTGGTGTGATCTCGACTCACTGCAACCTCTGTCTCCCAGATTCAAGTGATTCTCCCATCTCAGCCTCCCGAGTAGCTGTGATTATAGGTACCCACCACCATGCATGGATAATTTTTGTATTTTTAGTAGAGATGGGGTTTCACCATGTTGGCCAGGCTGGTCTTGAACTCCTGATCTCAGGAGATCTGCCTGCCCCAGCCTCCTAAAGTGCTGGGATTATAGGCGTGAACCACCACACCCGGCCCTAGAAAGCTCTGCATTTAGTTAATTTTCCATCTTGTTTTATTGATCTGAATAGAGCGTGCAATTTTTATGTGTGTTAGGTAGTTTCTGTTCTGATGCTCATGGAATGCCACAGAGTCAAGGACCAAGGATATTTTGCTGTAAAAACCAACATGTGCTCACATTAGAAAAACAAAAACAAAATGAAGATTTTCTTTCCTCCAGGGAGATGCTGTTTTGTCTCTTGAAGAAGCTTGGTAAGCCTCAGTGTAGGATGTACGTGATGGTTTCACATGAGACACGTTTTAAAAATCCTCTCTGATACCCTTTTTTGTCTGATGGCCGATCTCAATCAAAAGAAGGCTTTCCCCTGCTCTGTGATGAGTGACACTCGGCATGAAGCAAGTTAGATTCCTCCAGTCAGCAATTTAGTTTCAGTCTCAGACTTTCAACTGAAACTAAAAGAAGGAAGGAAGGAAAAAAGGAAAGAAAGAAGGAGAGAAGAAAGGAAGGAAAGAAGGAAGGAAGGAGAGAAGGAAGGAGAGAAGGAAGGGAGGAGAGAAGGAGAGAAGGAAGGAAGGAAGGAGAGAAGGAAGGAAGGGAGAAGAGAAGGAAGGAAGGAAACATGAGTTCATTTTATAAAACTTTTATCTAATATGTGTGATGTACAAAACTCCATCTTGGAATTCCTGAGAGATATATCCTAACACCATCTCGATCCCCAGTTTTCCAAAACCACGGTGACACTTCACAGGAGTGACTGTGTGCAGAGGAGAAGACAGGAAGCAGTAACAGCAGCCCTGGGCTGGGTGCAAGTGCTCTGGACACAGATAACAGGTTTACAGAGGGGCCTGCAGCTCCCTGGGCAATGGACAGCAGCGTTCGGCATCAAACCCAAACCAGACACCCTCTCTCAGAGCTAAGAGCCTAGTGGACACCAGGCTTCATTCTCACCAGCTCAGGGACTGGACAGGACCAAGCCTGCAGTGGGGCAGGGGTGAGGCAGGCAGAGGCCAAAAGAAGCCTCAGCACCCACAGGTCTCTACGTTACTTCTCACTCTCCCAGTGACTCAATTTTTCAGATATTTTACATCCTAATGTGGTAGGCAGTGCACCTTGTAGTGACTTTGCACCTGTGGATTTTGGGGCATCACTGTTTGTTTCTTGGCAAGTGACTGAGGCCTGCCTAACTCTGCACAGGGCCAACTAATTACAGCTGGTTACTCAACAGAGCGCAGAAAATATCCACAATGATTAGCAGATCTGTTCAGGAATTTTGAGTTGCTTTTTGTGTGTTTTAAAATTTCGTTTGTTTTTATATTTACTCTGTTGACTAATGGCATATGTTTGTGTGTGCACAGAGTTTAGAATGACAAGGTAACAACATAAAGGCAGAACGGCTTTGTGGTTAGAGTGAAGTGTTGTTCAAACACCCCATGCCTCCTCCCCATCCTACACTCATTTTTTTCAGTTAAGGCCTCATGTCTCCCAGAGGCTTTCTTTAATAAAACGACTTTTGAATTATTTAATACAAATAGCCCCTATTCTTTGCACACTTACAATATGTCAGGCATTTTTTTTTGAATACATGGATATTATATCTCTATCTGACAGCTGAGAACACTGAGACTCAGAGAGTAAGTAAGTTCACAAGAACACTAAAGCTAGTGAGTGAGTAGCTGAACTAGAATTAGAAGCAAGTGTATTTGAGTCTTGTAGAAAGATCACTCCCCAGATTGTATGTTGTTACTGTCTACCTCTGGCTTGGACTGGGACAAACTAATGCATGTTAGAACAACGAGTAAGCGCATGTCAGTGGGAGGCAGGGCAGGTGGACAGTGGCAGGGACAGCTGTCTGGGACATGGAAAGGCCATGCACGCCATTCTTTAAAGCAACAGCATCGGGTTCATGCTCACCTGCATTAGAGTTGGGATTTCTTCCTTTCACCTTTTGTTTTGTTACCTTGCTGAATTGACTTATTTTTCTCTGATTCCAGGTCAACCAGAAGGATTTGTTACAGATGGTTTTTGGGTTAACAAGGGCTAATGATGGAAAAATCACATTCTAAAGTAAAACCCTGGGGGAAAGAGTCTGGCATCCAAGGCTACCAGAGCAGGCTGTGAAAAGAATGAAATAACATGAGCCCAAGCAGATAGAGCTGGAGGGAGGGTTCTGGGCTCAGCAATGTCAGGACAGCCAAGCAGGAAGCAAAGGCCCAAGGAGGTACCAGGGATCTGACGTCTGCATCCATCAGTGGATGGAATTAACAGACCGGAGTGAAAGCCGGAGACCTGGTGGTGATGAATCCCACCCTTGGAGGACTGAGGGTGGCCTGGCTGCTGTCCAGCTGGGCCATTCTGATGGGTCAGTGTCCAGGACTGATCAGTCAGTGCCCGTGCCCAGCAGGTCGAGGCCTGTGTCCAGCTGCTCAGGGGATATGCTGAATATGGTCCCTGACTAGTATGGCTGCAAATTCAAGCTGGGAGACATGTGATCATTAGAAGACCTATTTCCAAAACCAGAAAAAATAGGAGCCCAGGAAATTAGCTGGATAAGAAGTTTTAAAAATGCATGGTTAATGTAACAGATCTCACCTATCTGAGATCCAAGTCTATTCACCATCATTAAATGCCTCCTACTTAACGTGGGCTGACAGGGGTTAGAGAGTGAGCACTGGTAGCCAGAAAGTGGAGAACTCTAGAGATGTTGTTTTCTGTGTTCCCAAGCCTTGTACACTGCCTGGCTCTTAGTAAGCACCCAATATATATCTGTCGATTACAGAAGTACAGCTCAGATTCCCAGGGAGTTTTCAGCCATTGTGATTTTCTAAGTAATGTTGCAATAAGCATCTAACAAACCATTGCATTATTAGTAAACTTACAATCTGTAAAACAAATTAGCAAATTAATATCATAAACTTACTATTTAATTCATTCCTTTGTTTAATGACACAATCTTGATTTTATTCTGATAATCTCTCATTGAATAAACAATGACTTCCCAGGTTCCAGAATGACATGAGAAATCTTTATTGCAACTACTGATTCATGATTGAATTTGAACCTGTGAATTGCTGAAGTCTTGAACACTTAAAGGAAAAATGTAATACAGTTAGTTTATGTCTAGGTCTTCTCTGACATTCTATCCCTACCTCATCCTAGAGCACCGGGAACCTTCCCTAGCACAGCACTAAGGTCCCAGCATGACAAATGCTCTGTCACTGACCAGCTCTGCTCCTGACTGTAAGCTCCATGGGGCCAGAGATTTATCTGCTTCACCTTTGTATTTCTAGTGTCCACTCTGCTGATTGCATTGTCATGGTAGGTACTCAGTAATTTTTTTTTTTTTTTTTTTTTTGAGACGGAGTCTCGTTCTGTTGCCCAGGCTGGAGTGCAGTGGCCAGATCTCAGCTCACTGCAAGCTCCGCCTCCCGGGTTTAAGCCATTCTCCTGCCTCAGCCTCCCGAGTAGCCGGGACTACAGGTGCCCGCCACCTCGCCTGGCTAGTTTTTTGCATTTTTTAGTAGAGATGGGGTTTCACCGTGTTAGCCAGGATGGTCTTGATCTCCTGACCTTGTGATCCACCGGTCTCGGCCTCCCAAAGTGCTGGGATTACAGGCTTGAGCCACCGCGCCCGGCCGGTACTCAATAATAATTTTTTATTAAATGAATGAATGATGGTGAGCCAAAATTCACAATCTGATCATTGGCCTTTGTATATCTAAACTTTTAATACCATGACATAATAGAATATCTGATACTGATAAATTTTAGTTGTATTGTTACTGCGAAAAATAAATTCTTACAGTTAATAGAATGAGAGAGTGCTGTGTATGACTTTCTAAAATCTTTCGGAAAAATATATAGTTGGGTACTTTTAAGAATATATTTAAAGCAAAATAATGAATTTTGAATGTTGAATAATGAATATTTGAACAGTTATTCCTTTTCTTTTCTAAGTGGCACAAGACTCGATAAACTTTATGCTATGGAGACATTTATTTTCAAAGTTCTGCTTTCAAGTTTGAAGAAATTTCTATACAAGCAATATATATTTGTAGTAGAATTATTTAAAAATAAAATGAAGGAAGAGGAAACAAATTACTAGAAATAATGCATTGTCCTAACATCTAGGTATAATCAGAGTAAAAGCCTGGCAGAAAGATTCTGGAATCCAAGAACATTTTTGCTCTATACCCATACCTTTACCATATCTTCCTCTCTTTGTCTCTCTTTTTCTCTCTTCTTAACCCTCTCACACTCGTGCATATGTGCGTGTGTCTCTCTGTATGCACGTATGTATGTGTTTCTGTCTGTGTGCATGTGTTTCTGTCTGTGTGCATGTGTTTGTGTGTGTGTTCCAATGCAGATGCAAATTTATATTTCAAAATATAATTCTCCTCTCACAGCTCCAATGTAAACATAGGAAATGAGTTGGCAGTGGAGCTGTGGAAAAAGGAAAGGTTAGCAAGGCCAGTCTTGATGGTCAGATGTGTGTGTCTGATTCAAAATGTAAATTATGTACTAATCCTTCAATGTACATGCTACATCCTATCATCAACTTTGATGCCTGGGACAATATAACCAGTTATTTTTCTATTTTTCTAGAAGACTTACTATTTCATTTGCAGTTCTTTCAACTTTTGCCTGAAGAATTGCTTTTTGTGGAATGTCAGTAGGCAGGTCTCTAAGGGACTCCACAGAAAAAGAGCCAAGCCCCTCATATGTCTGGCCTGCAATAGCTATCACCTACTACTGTGAATTCCACCAACTGAGGTCAAGTTTTTTAAAAAACCAAATATCTCAGCAGGAAATCTGTGCTACAATAAAACTCTGCTCATCTTTCTGTGACAGTATAATATGTAAACTCATTACAGTAAATTCTATATATTCCACTCTTTTAGATTCTTCCAGGCCCCTTTTCAGCGACACATTGAACATTGGATAAATATACCCAGTAATGGGATTGCTGGGTCTGGGTACATACCCAGAGGGATATAAATTATTCTACCATGAAGACCCATGCATGCGAATGTTCATTGCAGCATTATTCACAACAAAGACGTGGAATCAACCAAAATGCCCATCAGTGACAAATTAGATAAAGAAAATGCAGTAAACATAAACCATTCAATACTATGTAGCCATAAAAAGAATGAGACCCCTGCTTTTGTGGGGATGTGGATATAAATGAAGGCCATTATTCTTAGCAAACTAACTCAGGAACAGAAAACCAAATACTGCATGTTCTCACTTGTCAGGGGGAGCTAAATGTTGAGAACTCATCAATACAAAGAAAGGAACAACAGACACTAAGGTCTACTTGAGGGAGGAGGTTGAGAGAAGAGAGAGGAGCAGAAATAGTAATTATTGGGCACTAGGCTTCATACCTGGTGATGAAATGATGTGATAAAACAAACCCCCAGGAGACAGGTTTACCTATATAACAAACTTGCACATGGATACCCAAACCTCAAATAAAAGTAAATAAAAAAAGAAAATTGGGTAAGTACCCCCATAATTCTGTACTGTCCTCTTGCATCCATTTTTCGTGTCTAGTAATAAGAATATTCTGAAGGGTACTACTACCAACTTCTGCACTGTGCAGTGGAAATTTTGGATGTGAATCCTACATATTAGCACACACACTTCACCATGCAGCTGCTGATTAATTCGTTTTTCTTAGCTATATCAGTTTCAATTTCTTAAACTATCAAAGATTGGCAAAGAAAAAAGGCTTGGACAAGTTGTTTACTCTTTTTTCAGTTTTGCTGAGGTATAATTGACAATAAAAATTGTACGTATTCCAGGTGTACAATGTGATATTGTGAGATACATAAACACAGTGAAATGATTACCACAGTCAAGCTAACTAATGTATCCGTTGGCTCACATGGTTACCTTTTTTTTTTTGGTTTGTGGTGAGGATACGTAAGATCTATTCTCAGCAAATTTCAAGCGTACAACACATTATACTTGACCCTTGAACAACACAAAGGCAAGGGGCACTGACTCACTGTTCAGTCAAAAATTTACATATTAACTTCTGATTCCCTCAGAACTTAACTTCTTTTTTTTTTTTTTTTTTTTTGAGACGGAGTCTCGTGCTGTCACCCAGGCTGGAGTGCTGTGGCCGGATCTCAGCTCACTGCAAGCTCCGCCTCCCGGGTTCACGCCATTCTCCTGCCTCAGCCTCCCGAGTAGCTGGGACTACAGGCGCCGCCACCTCGCCCGGCTAGTTTTTTGTAGTTTTTAGTAGAGACGGGGTTTCACCGTGTTAGTCAGGATGGTCTCGATCTCCTGACCTCGTGATCCGCCCGTCTCGGCCTCCCAAAGTGCTAGGATTACAGGCTTGAGCCACCGCGCCCGGCCAGAACTTAACTTCTAATAGCCTACTATTGAGGTATCAGCCTTGCTGATAACATAAAAGTTTGATTAACACATATTTTGTAAGTTATATGTATTATGTACTGTATTCTTTCAATAAAGTAAGCTAGAGAAAAGGAAATGTTACTAAGAAAATCATAAGGAAGAGAAAATATATTGACCATTGATTAAGTCGAAATGGTCATTATAAAGGTCTTCATCCTTGTCGTGTTGACACTGAGTAGGCTGAGGAGAAGGAGGAAGAGGAGGGGTTGATATTGCTGTCTCTGGGGTAGCAGAGGCAGAGGAAAGTCTGTGTATAAAGGAACCTACACAGGTTGCTCAAGGGTCAACTGTATTATTAACTATAGTCACCATTCTATATAGGGCTCCAGAACTCATTCATCTTATAACCAAATGTTTATACCCTGTGACCAACATATTCCCATTTCCCCACCTCTCTACCCTGGTAACAACACTTCTACTCTCTCTCTCTATGAGTTCAACTCTTTTGGATTCCATACAAAAGCGAGATCAGCAAGGAAAAAATAATTATAAAGATATGTAAGATAAGTAAGGATAAAGATGTTATCCTTGTATTTGTGCTATTCACTGTCTGGACTTAAAAGACACCATTCTTCAGTAAAATTTCAAACATATTATATATATTTGCATATCATATGTACATATATCATCTTGCTCTCTACTATATATAGGTATATATATCTAGTGTGTGTATATATATAGTAGTATGTATATGTAGTATATGTAGTAAATACATAGTGTTATACCTAGAATCAAATGGAATTATACTATAAATGTTTTATAATCTAATGTTTGGTTTTAGAATATATCATGAATATCATACCAGGTGACCAACTTTTAAACTCTGGTTTTCTATAGCACTTGTTTAGTTTTGCATTATTTTCTCGGCCTGTGCAGCAGGTATGTATCATGCTTTGCCAATACATAAGAAGGCAACATGGAAGCAGGATTTGTGTTGTGCCTTCCATAGCCCTTGATAGACTGATGGATACATTAATGCTATTTAATAAGTGATTATAAAATTAAATTAGTGAATAGTATTGAATCTAGCTAGACACTGTTTCATATTTAAGTGTTAAGGAGTGGACATCATACAAGGTAATCAAAAAGGTAAATGGGCTAGGAAGTTGAGTTCTGTGTAAAACAAAAGCCTTAATTGGTTATAAACTGTTCATTCCCACCTGTATTTGACAGTCCTATGTTCAAAATTTAGTTGTAGATTAATACAACAGTGACAACCTTAAATATCAATCATCAGAACCTCAGTCATAGAACTTCAGTTACAAGGGCCTAGTCCAATGTAGGATGAAAATTCTTTAAAATTTTTTATAATCACACCAATAATCTGAAAATTCTTTGATATTTTTTAGCATTCACAATAATAAAAAATCAAGGAAAATATTGTCTTTCACATCTGGAAAACAGTATATAGTTAATACCAAACTGTAGTTAGATATGAGTAGTAGAATGTACATAATAAGAATGATAAGGGTATAATGTTTTCCAACTCTATGCCTAGGCCATGGTACATTTACATTTCACATTAAACATTAAAGCAAACGGAGATAATTTTAATCTCTAAAGATGTTTTATATCTCCTTTGTTGTTTACAAGAAAAGCAAATAGGTTTACCTAATATAATGAAACTGGGCAGAGATTTCTATAATAAGATGAATTTATTAAAGAAAAGTCAGTATATCAGTTTTAGCAGCTGAAATACTGCTTCAGTTTTAAAATGACCAGTTCATTGGGATTTTATTTAGGAAAGGCAAGAAACTAAAAGAAAATAATTAATAACAATATAATAAATCTAAACACTTTGGCAGAATACATACTTCCTAAATATTATACTTGTCTAGGGTTTCACTTTGAATATACTGTATTCTTTTGGGGGAAGTTGCATTTGGAATATCAACTGTAATTCAATAAATTTCATTATAAAAATAGTTTTTTTGTTATCCTGTTATGTTATTGTTACATGAAGTACCACTGTCATGTAGGTGTATTTACAATGAATATGTTTCAACAAACATTTTCTATAACAACATAATCTCCTACGCATATGCAATTGTTTGGGACAAAGAAAGATTAGGAGAGAGACAAGCAAAATTGACCTAAAACTGATTTATCGGGTAGACTAAATCCTTTGACTTCACAATCTCTAATACCCCAGCTGTTAACATCTAAACTTCCAAAGCAGAGAGGAAAATAACCCAAGAATTAGCAGTTAGGAGATAATTTCCCTTTTATGATTTAGCCTGCTAGTGGGGAAAATTTTCCACTTATAGCAGCACCTGCCAAGGAGGTACAAAACTGAATACTGTGTTCAAGTACAGTGGTTCTAACCAGCTCAAGTTGTTAAAGGGCCATTAACCTTGAGTAATTCAACACACTGGATCTCCAGCAGACTGAAGCAAAGTCTCTGTCCTGGCCAATGAACAGTGAGACTTGTATCAGCTAATCTCACACAGACACTTTAAGAACGTTTCTGGGAATCCAAAAGTCTAGTACATGTTGAGACATCCCCTCCATTTCTTCCCCTTTATGAAAATGTGGGGAAGTTATTTGAAGACTCAGTAAAAAGTCAAACAACATCTTGTATGGTTGGGATTTGTCCTGCATAGTGCTGCATATCTCTTAGATAAGTGATGCTATGTGGCATTACTACACATAGGTCTAAGACAAAGAGGTACCTCTTGGTCAGAAGACAAGGGTCTAAAAACCAAAAGATACCTCTCATGCTCACATATAATAACCTAATATTTAAGAATTTTACCTCTCCTTCCTGTAACTCTGAGCTTTGCTTGTAGTAGTGTTTTAGATACAAAT
Organism: Trachypithecus francoisi; assembly: GCF_009764315.1. Lineage (NCBI taxonomy): Eukaryota > Metazoa > Chordata > Mammalia > Primates > Cercopithecidae > Trachypithecus > Trachypithecus francoisi. Next base: position 8,526,013 of record NW_022681470.1, read on the forward strand.
AAAGGAATCCTTAAAAGCAGATGCAAAAGTAATTCTCTTGCATTGGAAGTTGAATCTGCCTCCTAATCATTTCATGGTATTCATTACAGGGAGACAGCCGAATTGTTGCGGTGCTACTTGAAGTGGTTAATACTAACTACAAGGGAAAACAGAAAAGTTACATAATGGGCATAGGAGGAGTGTGGATAAAATTCAGATGATCTCAATGGAGATTTTTAAAATTTCATATTCTCACATTTTTTCATAAGAGTATGTCAGGATACACTTCAATATACAACTAAGATGGACTAAAATGGATTCGATTTACTTTCCTGCCTAAAATAACTAAAAAACAAAATGTATAAAACATGCAAAATATATGAAGCAGCTGTTTGCTAGACAATGAACATTAAGCAACAAGGGACAGAGATCCTTCAAAGACAAGAAATAAACTGAAAAGCCAGATGGTTGCCCCGATTTACTACTAGGGAAAGTTTACAGACTGTGGTGCAGAAAGGGGAACATGGGCAGTGCCCAGAATCTTGCAGAGTTGTGGAGATGAATCTGGGAAGCTGCAGAGGACAAGGCAGTTATAATTTCCAGGACAGAGCTGTGCCAGAGAGGAGAAGATTGACAGAGAGAGAGCCCAGATATCTGCAGAGAATCCCCTAGTATGTTCAGATCAGTTCTGCATGTGATGAAACTACTCAAGTGTGGAGAAATAATCACCAAAAAGAATTAGAGGGAATTATCCTTGGAGCTCATACAGGGCTGGAAATAGTGCCTGTTCCCAAAGGTAAAAGTGAAAAACATAATTCATAGAGCATCTGCTAAAGGACTGAGAAGGATGCTGTCTCCAGGGTGGGAAACATTAACAACTCTAGATTGAAAAACTTTTGATCCCACCAAATGCAATAAAAAGCAAGACCCAAAAGGATCAAACTAAAATTAATTACATCCCAGAGCAAAACTGAAGAACATTTCTAGCAATGCAAAAATATCCAGCACACAAGAAGATAAAAATCCGTTATTTTCTTCCAATAAAAACTTACTAGGAAGGAAGGAAGGGAAGGAAAGAAGGAAGGAAGGAAGGAAGAGAGAGAGAGAGAGAGAAAGAGAGGGACAGGAGGAGAAAGGGAGAGGAGGGAAGGATGAAGGAAGGAAAAAATGAAGGAAGGAGGGTAGACAGGAAGGAAAGAAGATACAACTCATATTAAAGAAAAAAAATCCCTGAGTGGAAATTGACCCATAATTAACAAAGATGGTAAGATTAGAGAACAAGTAACTTAAAACAGAATTATATCTCAATTCATTCTGCTCACTATACTAGAGGAAATATACTAGTGAAAACACTGACCAAGTCAGACATAGAGGACATAAGAAAGAGAGAAATTAAACTTCTAGAGAGAAAAAATACAAGGTGTGAAATGAAAAACACACTGGATGAGATGAATGCAGATTTTATACTGCAAAAGAAAATGCTTGTAAATTTTAAGACAGGGCAATAGAAATAATCCAACGTGGATAGAAAACATGGAAAAAGAGTTTTATTAAACAGAAAGAGCATCAGTGAGCCTTGGGACAACTTCAAGGGTCTTATTGTAGTTGCAATCAGAGTCCCTGAAGGAGATGGTAAAGATAGAGTTAAAAAAATTTTAAATTTGAGGGCCACAATTTTTTCTTTCTCTCTCTTTCTTTCCCTCCCTCCCTCCCTCCCTCCCTCCCTCCTCCCTCCCTCCCTTCCTCCTCTCTCTCTCTCTCTCTCCCTTTCCTTCCTTCCTTCCTTCCTTCCTTCCTTCTTTCTTTCTTTCCTTCCTTCTTTCTTTCTTTCTTTCTTTCTTTCCTTCCTTCTTTCTTTCTTTCTTTCGACAAGGTCTCCCTATGTTACTCGGGCTGCAGTGCAGTGACACAATCACGGCTCACCACATCCTCAACCTACCAGGCTCAGGCAGTCTTCCCACCTCAGCCTCCCAAGTAGCTGGGATCACAGGGGCACACCACCATGCCCAGCTAATATTTGTATTTTTTGTAGAGACTGGATCTCACCTACTCCCCAGGAAGGTCTCAAACTCCTGGACTCAAGCAATCTGCCCGCCTCGGCCTCCCAAAGGCTGGGATTACATGAGTGAGACACTACACCCAACCTCAAAATTTTCTGCATGTCAAAAATTACAAAATAGGAAAACTCAATGCACAAGAAACTGCAAGCACAAGAAGCCTCAGGAAACGACACCAAAGCACACCAATTACATTTCTGAAAACTGGTGATAGAAGAAAACCTGAAAACTGACCAGATAAAAGATTTTCACAAAGAAATAAAGACAAGAATGACAACTGATCTCTATTAAAACTAACAAGTAAGATTTTGGGTAAGTAAGATGGGTTAGATCAGGTAACAGTTAAAGAAGAGACAGTCATTAAGGAAATTCATGGAAACTCCAAAGAGGTTTCCATGAGCACCATTTAAGTATCCCAGGATTAAAGAGACCTTTAGAAAAATTACCAAGGCTTCAGAAGAGTTTGGCCAAAATGCTATAATTTGGTTAGAAAATTTGTGGCACAAATGCCCAGTCAACACTGGATTGGTTCTTTGTTGGTTCTGGGAGACAATGCATAGTTACTATTATAATCATACTTTGTTAAATATAAGATTCATTTATATTTCATAATTTTAATTTTTTTTTCAAAGTGAGTTGCCAAGCATGCTTTTTCTCCATAACTTCTTTGAAGAACTGCCCTCAAATTAATAAAGGAGCAGCCTCCTGGTTCCCATTATCCATGCTAACCACCCCCTTTTGTGTCTGTCTTCCACAGTATACAGGAGCTCCAGGCAGGCAGACAGCATATTGGGTCTTTGGTGAGAGGCAGAGCCCCCCTCCCCACTGAAGCTGACTATGAAGGATACCAGGGCTGGTGGCTGGTGCAGGGGGAGAGATGTCGGTCATTGCTGGAGGATCCTGTGTGGGTTGGTGTTTCCAGCTGTGTCCAGCTCCAAATCTGCCAGCCAGATACTCTGACCATTCTGAAACTTGCACAAGCACCTTGTAAGCTTTGAGAAGTTCTCTCCTGTTCACACAAGCTAGAGTGGTGCTGCTATTACAGCTGAGAATGTCATCTGTCTCCTACACATTCACTGTGGTGTCTATAATTCGCTGACCTCCCCTTACAAGTGCTTTCCTGAGTGAGAGGAAGGAGCACTGGGCTTGGAGGGAGACCAAACAGGCAGGGTGGCCAGACCTGCCCCTTCTTCTCTCCTGGGTGGCAGCGCTGGACTGCTTTGCTCAGAAGCGGAGTTATGGAGCAGAAGGGGCTCAGCAGGGCTTTCTGGGCTCCCTGGTTCATTTCAGGCACCCTGGTGGTCTCCACTGCTGGCTTGTCTACCTCCCTTTGTTCCCCCAGGCTCAGCCCCAGGATCTCTGCAGCCCTTGCTTTCCTCAGCAAGCCTCCACCCTGATAAAGAGACTCACATCTTGGAAACTGCAGCCAACGCCTTGAAAATGTGTCTACATTTATATTTTTGATCCAGAAGTTTCACTTCTAGAGTACCGTCTTTGAAAAAAACGGAGATTTATGGATGCAGGTGTTCCCTTCAATGAGAGTGAAAAAGGAAAAATGGCCCAATGTCCAACAGCGGAAGGTGCTGAGTAAGATGTGACACAGGGCCACTGAAACGCACAACGGCTAGAGGATGTCTGGGCAGTGTCCACCTGTGGGGACAGGAGATCACAGAGGCTCACGGGCTACACATGGGGGCCAGGACAGGAGGAGGAGCATCTCATGGGGAAGGCACTGTGTCTGGGTGGAGGGACAAGATCTTTTATTTTATTTTTCATTAATGTTGAATTCCTTCTTTTACTATTAATATATTGCATATTTTTGGCTTTGTAATAAAATGTCTATAAAAATTAAAACTAGGTGATATACATCAATTATTTAATAGGTGAATGTTAAATGGATAGTATTTAATATGATGTGATCTTTTTGTAATTATAAAGACAAGACGAACATTCTAAAATATTTAAGTTTTACTTAAAGGAGAAAATAAAATATTTTCAATGTCCCACCACCAAATCTGATCATCAGTAAATGGTTTGGCCACATTTCTCAGGCTCTGTCTCTCACTGTCTCTCTCCTTCCCTGTCAGTCTGTCTCACTGCCTCATATGCACATTCATTTACATATATGCGTGCCTGTGTGTTTATATGGTATATTTTATTTTTTAAAAAATAAGATCCTCAATGCTGCACTTTTTCACATCAATTTCCTTGCAGTCTTTCCCATGTGGGCACATAGAGACCCACCATGCCCACCTCAGCAGCTGCTTGGCATTCCCTGGTTACACGGACCCAATTTTCTTCACCCATCCTCTCTACATGGATGTTAATGATGTTTCCAATTCTTTGTTATTTCAACCGGTGCTGTGATGAAGAGTCTTAAAAATAAATCTTGAAACATGGTGCACCAATGTCTACGGGATGAAGTCCCAGGGTTATCACTGCTGGCTAAAGAGACAGCGGTTTAGAGCTTTGATAGACGCTGCCAGCTCAAGAGAGGCGTATCCCTAAACAACTCTCCCACGGCATCTCCTGGGGCCTCTGCTTCCCACATTCTCACCAGTGCTGGTTGTCACCTGACATGCAAACCTGCCAGTCTGATGGGGACAAGTGACAGCTCAATAATGTGTTCAGGTGAAGAGGTCAGCTCCTCCACTCCAGGGGGATGGCATTTGAGCAGTGCCTAGAAACAAGGACGGGGCTGGGGGCTGGCTGTCAGCCGAAGGGCTCCTGGAAGTGGCAATGATGTGATCCTGTGGCATTTCCTTATTCCTTTGCTCCCGGCTCATGCAGAGAGGGCAGACTGGGCCCTTGGCAGAATGTCTCTGTGTGTGAATGTGTGTGTTTCTGTGGAGTTTTGTTTACTGTATATGTACGTATATGATGTTTATCTGTTCATCATTATAAAAATAATATGAACATTATAAAATATTTCAGTATCACTTAGAGGAGAAAATAAAATATTTTCAATGTCCTACCACCAAATCTGAACATATTAAATGGTTTGGCCAGATCTCTCAGCCTCTGTCTCTCTCATTGTCTCTTTCTCTGCCAGTCTCTCTCACTGTCTCACATTCACATTCATTTACATAAATGTGTGCATGCATGTTTATATGGTATGTTATTTATTTTTTTAATGAGATCCTCCATGCAGATGATCAGTGTGCTTCTTCACATTCATAACATGTTTATATATGTGTGTGTATATGTATATACATATATAAATATAACTCTATACACTATATATGTGCATATACACACAGGTGGTGTTTGTGTCCCTCTTTCTGCATGAGGCTCCCTGGACTGGTGGTTGGCACCCACGATTCCTTTGAGCACTGCTGATGAGCTGCGCGATGGCCTGAGACCCCGCTGAGTGCAGGCCCCTGGGCTGGTGTGCTAATGCAGATATCACCACGGAGTCCTGGAGTAAGGGCTGCTTTCCTCGTTGGTCAGTCCCTGCCATGCGAGTCTGGAGCAAGTAGGTTTACTGTGCCACAGGTGGGGCACAGCGGGGGGTTGGAACCTCAGGGAGCACTTCTGAATATTGCACCCAGGGGGTTGGCTAAAGAGAGAGGCCATGGGAGCCTCTGTATCCAGGTTTGTGGGTGTCAGGGTCCTGCTGCCCCGGCCATTCCGGGATAAGAATGGGGGCCGGGAATTCCCCTGCCCATGTGTGCCATGCTACATATCCGACAGCCAAGGGCAACAACCTGCCTTGTGCCCCGCTGGATGGCAATGGGTTAAAAGGTAAAAGCCAGAGGGACCTTGCTGTATCGGGGGTCCCCCATTCAAGTCCTATCCACTCTCCACCCTTCTGAACTTCAGAGAACAGAGGAGAAGGGGTTCTTTTTGGCTGGCGTAAATGTATACGTCCCCAGCCTTTCCTGGAAGTCCTGAAAACCGCTCTAAAGCCCACACTGCTGAGTCCCTGGGGCCAGACACCTGGCACAAGGACTGGGGGCTGGCGGTAGCTTTCCGGCTAGCGCATGCGCAGTTAGCATTCCTGGCCCCTGCAGGACCCGGGCCCATGGTCGAAGCAGGTCCCTAGAGAGTTCTCATTTAGAGAGCTGCTGCATTCGTCCTGCTCAGGTGTTAAAAAGAGAGCTTTTTCCGATGGAGAGGTTTCTGTGAAGAGGCCATGGCAGGAAGGTCTATCAGATTTGTATGTGTAACTGACCAAAAGAAAAATTGCAGCTCAGATACCATCACGGTTCAGCCCAGCTGGCGATGGACGAAGGCCCTCTGCAGTCTGCTGGTGCGTGGGCTGAGAAGCAGACTGCACTTCCTGCTCTCAATTAATTGGCAAATAACAGCACATTCTGGGTTGCTTCCTTTCTCTGGAACACAGTCCTGTCTGCATGAGAGGGAAAGGGTGGATGCTCTGTACGATTCTAAAGATCTGGGGCTTTCAGTTGGCCCATGTCCATGTCTACTTCTAATTGTCCCCATGCCTCAGTTTCTCTTAGGGGAACTACCCCCCGGCTCAAGCCCATGTACTTAAGTGAGGCTGACACACTTCCTGGCTACAGGAGGCAGAGTCTATGTGGGATCAGATATTGGAGGAACCACTGGTGTCTGTCCCATGCGCCGTGCAGAGGGGCTTCATGGATGCACTATCTGCAGCCCACCCCGGCCCAGTGGGCGTGCCCACCATGAACATGAGGCCCAGTGGCCCTGTGCTTGGTCCACTTGTGTCCTTCCCAGGAAGAGAGTCTGTGTGGGCCCTGGAGCCCCTCTCTGCCTCACCCTGTCAGGGTGAAGGGAGTAACACTGTCCATGCTAAGCTCCTACCTGCATAGTTCCAGTACACCCACCACTGGACATTGGGGAAACTGAGTCCCATAGAGAAGCAGAGACTGCTGAGGGTACAGGGCATGGGCATGTCCAGAAGAGAATGGATTCCCACCTCCTAGGCCAGGGCTCGAACATCTCACGTGGGGTTCCCTAAAAGACTGGGGAGTCCTGCCTAGCCTTCCCATGTGGGCCCTGTACTTCTTAGCAAGCCCATGGGTGTGCACCCACATGCATGATGATCATAGGGCTGAAGTAAGAGGAAAAGTGGACCCTGAACGGGTTGGAGGGGAGGGTGACAAGGGAAAAATAAGAAAGAGGCTGGAGGTAGCTCTGCAATGGGGCAGGAGCACCCACTCTCCTAGCACCATGACCAGGGCCATAGCCTTGGAAGGAGGGAGATGCCAGGATGCTGGGCTGGGGGCATTGAAAGGTACCCAGGGGTCTGCCTTGTCTGGGACAATCTCACTGCAGTCAGAAGACGATGGTACCTGGGGTTCCATGTTCACTATTCTGGGCACCTTCAACTGAGACAAGACCCCCTAGGGTGAGGAGGGCTACAGGCAGAGGGCCTCAGTTTCCCTCTTTACATATTGTGATGCTAGGAGTTGGTCACCCCAAGGTTCCCACAGGTTTAGAAAGTGTCTATGGCTCCAGGTTCCCTGTAGATGACTTACTGAACTCCGTGGTCCTTGGAAAATGCTTTCTATTTCCTCGGAGTCTTTTGCAGCACAGAGAGTCTTGGGGGACTGGAGGACTGAGATGTGGGGTAAGGAAGAACATGGCAGAACACTGAACTACTCATCGCGAATAAAGCAAAGACAATCTGTTACAGCCTCGAGTCCTCACGGGAGATGAGCCCATAATCACTGCCCTAGCTGTGGTGAAGTGGCCTGATGAGTGAAATGGACCGCAGAGCTAGTGCTGGCAATAGGGGGACAAGGAAAGTTTCCGGGGTCCCTCTCAATGCCCTGGATCCTGCAGTTCCTGCTCCTTTGTTCCTTGAAACCAGGGAGAGCTGATCCCTTGAAGTCACTCAAACAAAGGTGTTTTGGTTGGTGGTTTTTCTCCCTTGGGTGCAGTGCTAGCATCAGCCACCAGGGAGGCTGGGCCCACCATGCTCTGCTGGAGCAACTGGAGCCAGGGAGGAGCCACCCAGGGGTCACTCTGGTCATTCCCTTGCCACCTCCTATTATGAGCATCCACCTTCACAGCCTGCGCTGCTAAGGGAGGAACGTTGGGACGAAGGGCTCGAGATCCTCTCATTCATTCATTCACTCATTCATTCAGTAACTAGGCCCTGAGCACTCACTTTCTTCAGCCTCTATGAATGAATGACATGGTCCTTACCCTCTAAGAGCTCACAGTCTGGACTATGAGAGGACAAAACCATGAAAACAAATGTGATCAGAAGAAAAGAGCAAGCATAATGTTGAAATAAAGCAGAGTGTGTAAGTGTGAGATGAAGGCCACTTTGTGGCTAGGGGGTTGGAAAAGGCCTCATGGAGGTGACATTTATCCTTGATGATCAGGCCTCTCTGCCAGTACTGCCGGCTTCAGGGTGGTCATGGATGGGGCTGGCCTCTGGACAGGAAGGGGCCAAAGGCCTAGGAGCCCAGCCCCTGCAGGGGAGCCCTGGGAGGCCAGTGAAGAGGATAGGCCAGGGTTTTGACTCTTCTACTCTTTCCTGCCAACCCTCTCAGAATCGTCTCCTCCATGCTGGGCACCTGGATGGATCCTTACTCCAGTGATTTCTATCAGCCCCCACAGTTGCCCCCTCTCAAGGTGCTGGGGCCTATCTGCAGCTCAACACGCCTGGCCCGGGCCTGCAGCAACATATCCACCTTCTCCTGGCTCAGTTGGAGCATCCAGAGCCCACTGAAGCAGAGCCTGAGTGTAAGGAGGCCTGGGGGTGGGTTCATATGAGCATGTAGGAAGGGGACAGGGCTGGACTGCACAGAGCAGGGCTGCCAGAAGCTGGGGAGGGGATGCAGCAATGAGAAACTCAGCCCAATCATGTGGCTGACTGCAGTCTGGAAGACTTCCTGGGTGTGGAGTTTCTCTGAGCTTCTCGGAAAAGCAGAGGGAACATTTTTGTCAGTGGAAGGCACATGGAAAGTCAGTTATGTTGTTGATCTTTCCTCCTCTGGCAGCTCCAGGGCCAGCTCCAGTCCAAACTCAAAAGCCATTTCCAGAGTGTGTGTGAGGGCTAGGTCCACCACCACTCCAGCTCCAGGCTTAACCAGCTGCTCTAGTAAAATCTGCAGAGCTGAAAGCAAGAGCAGCAACAACCGTAGCACCAGCTCCCAAGCTCCTTTACAAGCTCCATCAACAGCTCCAGCTCCAGGGCTAAGGTAGTCCCAGCAAGGGCACCAGACTCAGCCATGCAGCCACTGCAGCCTCTGGCCCCAGCTCCAGCTCCAGAGCCCAAGTCAGCTCCAGCTCCAGCTCCTGCTGCTGTTTCATAATAGCCATCCTAGTGAGCGTGGAGTGGTATCTCATTGCTGGTTTGATGTTAGTTTCCCTAATATCTAACGTTGTTCATCCTCTTTCATGTGCTTATTCACCGATTGTACATTTTCTCTGAAGAAATGTCTATGCAAGTCCTTTGCCCATTAGTAGTTGGATTGGTTGTGTTTCTGTCCTTGAACTGTAAAAGTTCTTTATATTTTCTGGGTACAAAATCTTTATTAGATTTATCACTTAGCAATATTTCCTGAAGTCTTGAGTTGTCTTTATACTTCCTTAAGAGTGTGTTTTGATGCTCAAAAGTTCAGTGACATGTTTAAGAATCTCTTGGCCAGGCGCAGTGGCTCACGCCTGTAATCCCTGCACTTTGGGAGGGCAAGGTGGGCAGATCTCAAGGTCTGGAGTTCGAGACCAGCCTGGCCAATATGGTGAAACCCTGTCTCTACTAAAAATACAAAAATTAACTGGGTGTGGTGGTGTGAGCCTGTAATCCCAGCTACTCAGGAGGCTGAGGCAGGAGAATTGCTTGAATCCGGGAGGTGGAGGTTGCAGTGAGCTGAGATCGTGCCATTGCACTACAGCCCAGGTGACAGAGGGAGACTCCATCTCAAAAAAAGAAAGAAAGAAGAAAGAAAGAAGAAAGAAAGAAGAAAGAAAGAAAGAAAGAAAGAAAGAAAGAAAGAAAGAAAGAAAGAAAGAAAGAAAGAAAGAAACTCTTGCCAAATTCAAGGTCATAAAGATTTGCTCCTATATTTTCTTCTAAGACTTCTAGCTTTACTTATTAATTTAGTTGTTTCATTTGTTTGCAGCTAAATGTTTACATCTTGATGTATTGAAATCCAACTTGACTCATTGCATAATTTTACACATGTGCGTGTGTGAAAAGAAACATCTTCCAGTTAGTGGATAACCTTCTATTTGTTTCTTATAGGAATTTTTTTACTATTTTTCAAATTATATTAAAGAATAATAGCAAATGAATATTTATTTAGACATCCTGTAAGATGATAAAACGTGTTCTGAATGCTAGCTTGTGGGAATATTGAGGTGGGGGTAGTCATTGTCCTAAGCAGTCCTGCACTGCCCTCTGGTGGCCTTTCATTGATCCTGTGTTATCATTTACTTCCAAAGACCTTCCTTCTGGCTTTCAGAAGGCAGATGTTGACATTTTTGCACTTCTTTGTTTCACTTAGTTAACATATTAAATTCGGAGTTTAAAAGTGTTTTATATTTCTTTAGAAATAAAAATAAAAGTAGAAATAGCTTCAAGAAATTCAACTCTAGCTTCGTAATACATTTACATATAATGGTACATGGCACGTATTCATACACATAAAGTGTATGAATCATAGTACACTGTTACAGATAATTATTCCAGCCTTCCGGAATTCCTCATTATGACTTTGTAATACGTTTTGAAATATGAATGGTTTATTTAGTATTTTATGTTGATCAGTATATAGTGCTCAAATTCCCAGGTGTGTTAGTATTTAAATTTCTTTACAGGTTTTTAAAAGTATAGTCAATTTCACAGAGAACCAATCAATTTAAAATGTACAATTCCATGAATCTTGAAACATATATCCACAAAACCATCACCACAATCAAAGTACTGTACATGTATCCATTAGCTCTAAAAGATTGTTCTGATTTCTGTTTAAAAATCCATTGTTAACTTGATGTACAGATAACTTCCATTTGTCCCCTCAGATTCACTCTTCACTTAGGGTGGAGGTCGTCTGTGCAATGAAGGAACTGCTTGATCTTGTTTCACTGTACAATTAGGAACCCATAATAAAAGACAGATCTGAAGATAGATGTTAAAATAGCCAAGATAGAGCATTGCCAGGACTGCCCTGGAGGAGATGACTATATGCTGAAAGCTTATGGGACTTTGCAGGTCCATGCTGGCAAAGTCTGGGCAGCAGGAGTGGGAGTAGGTCCAAGGTGGTGGACCAAGGAGTGAAATAAAGGTCTTGATTGGACTGAATTCATTGACATGAGAGTGCTCACTATGGATTTGGGTTCAAAGTGTTGGGTTGACCACTTGCTAGTGGTGTTGATATTCGGGCCTTATAAATGGCCTTCAGATAATGAGGTCAGAATGCTTGAATGTCCTTGCCATACTGCTGAGGGAGTGAGGAAAGAGTCAGAATGCATAAGGACAGGCATGGTGGGATGGAGCTATATGTGCAGTCTGCTCAACCATCCCTAATCTTGCCTGCTGGGAGAAAGCAGAGCTCACACTCTTCATCACGGCATCGACAAGGGAGGCGCTGGCATCTTAGAAGAGCCCTGTGCATGGCTGTCCTTTATTGCTGCCGATGATAGTAGGGGACAGTGAAGATCAGTACGATCGGGCGTCAGAGACAAGTTGCTTGCAGTCACACAGTGTGCCATCGGGGAAGGATGGGAATTAGAGAATGTGACCACAGGGATACGTGGTGAGGGATAATTGATCAGGTGTCCTTACAAATGAAATTGATGGGCAGCCTACCAAGAAAACAATCCTAGATATGATTGTTGCTATGGTGAGGATTCACTGTCTCTAAACTAGTTATGAAACATAAGCCAGCAATGGCCCGATTCTGAGCTCCTGTGCTGAGGGAGAGATGGAGCCCTTCAAGGAATGACCCTGCAATAGAGTCTCAGATATGTGCCGTGTATCTTTTCCCTCCGCTTCCCCAAATGGCTCCAAAGTCAAAGGCACTCACTGCTGTGACCACACTCTGGAAGAAGGGAGATATCTACATGCGTTTTCTGGAGAATTTTGTCTACATGTTCGGAGCAGATTTTGAGTCCCCAACATCAGAAACGCTGTGTGGCCCATCAGTTGAAGCAGGGGCTTTGGAGGTCTGGGGAGAGAAGCTGCCTTGGCCCAAGGTTAAGATTGTTCAGTGAGACCGTGGCCTCCTCCTGTGGTTGCTCCCCAGTTCCAGAACGGATAACGGGAATAGGTAGATTTAGCAACCGGTAGAATCCCCACACTGGTTTTCTGATCCCAAGAATTTTGGTTATTAGGAAGGGAAGGCCCAAGTAGAGGTTCCTAGAACTACTCCTTCCTGAAAGTAAACTGAAGGCAACACGTCATTCATGGAGGAGACTGAGGGGTGAGCAGTGTCATCAACCCCTTGAGAAATGCAGGCTGGCAATTCCCACTGTTGCTCATTTTCCTTGCCTCTTTGGTTGCTGTAAAAGCCAAGTGGGTGCCGGGCGCGGTGGCTCACGCCTGTAATCCCAGCACTTTGGGAGGCTGAGGCAGGCGGATCACGAGGTCAGGAGTTTGAGACCACTCTGGCCAAAATGGTGAAACCCCGTCTCTATTAAAAATACAAAAATTAGTCAGGTGTGGTGGTAGGTGCCTGTAATCCCAGCTACTTGGGAGGCTGAGGCAGGAGCATCTCTTGAACCTGGGAGGCGGAGGTTGCAGTGAGCCGAGGTCATGCCACTGCATTCCAGCCTGGGTGACAAAGCAAGACTTCATCTTGGGGAAAAAAAAAAAAAAAAGCCAATGGGTCATGGAGATGGACAGTGAATTTCCACAAACGTAATCAGATGGAGACGGGAGTGGGAGCTGTGACTATTTGTAGGATATCTCGACAGAAGCAATACTTCAGTTACAGTGTCTTGCAGAGGAGCAGGCCTGGCAGGCTGCTGTTGGGGGAGGGACTCGAGAATGGCATGAGACCCCCTGCCTGTTTAAAGGACAAATTCCTTTAAAGGAAAACAAAAAAGACTACACTATATCAATGGCTAGTGTTTGTTTTCATATGTATATACTGATAGAATTGACCTCCAAGAAGTTCAACCTTTTCTCCTTCTCTCCTCTTAGCAAGATAATTTATTGTATTTTTTTTAAGTGCAAGTGGCTCGTGGCTCATTTTTAGAGTAACCTTAACAATATCCTTCAGGAGCCCAAATTTCCCACTACTATCATTTTTTTCTTTAATTTTTTTATTGACACATGATAATTATATATATTTATGGGGAATGCTATATTTTGATACATGCATACAGTGTGTAATAATCAAATCAGGGTAATTCGGATATTTGAAACCTCAAGTTTTGGGGCCAGGCGCTGTAGCTCACACCTGTAATCCCAGCACTTTGGGAGGCTGAGGTTGGTGGATCACCTGAGGTCAGGAGTTCGAGACTAGCCTGACCAATATGGTAAAACCCTGTCTCTACTAAAAATACAAAAAATTAGCCAGGCGTGGTGGCGCATGCCTGTAATCCCAGCTATTCCGGAGGCTGAGGCAGGAGAATCGCTTGAACCCGGGAGGCAGAAGTTTCAGTGAGCCGAGATAGCGCCAGTGCATCCAGCCTGGGCGACAGAGTGAGTGAGACTCTGTCTCAAAATGAATACATAAAAAATAAACCCCAAACCTCAAGTTTTATGATTTCTTCTTGTTCTTCTTCTTTTTTTTTTTTTTTTTACTTTTATTTAAATTCAGGGGCACATGTGCCGGTTTGTTACACAGATAAATTTGTGTCATGGGGGTTTGTTGGACAGATTATTTTGTCACCCAGGTATTAAGCCTGGTACCCATTAGTTATTTTTCCTGACTGTCCGCCTTCTCCCACCTGCCACCCTCCCATAGGCCTCAGTTTGTGTTATTCCCCTCTATGTGTCCATGGGTTCTCATCATTTAGTTGCCACGTATAAGTGAGAATGTGTAGTATTTGGTTTTCTGTTCTTGTGTTAGTTTGCTAAGGATAATGGCCCTCAGCTCCATCCATGTCCCTGCAAAGGACATGATCTCGTTCTTTTTTTATGGATGCACCTCCTACTCTCCTTTATTTCCAGTTTTTATAGAGAGGTGAAGATGCTGCTTTTTGAGTTGAGGCTTAAGTGAGATTGCTATGTGAGCTGATGTGTCATCTGTGCTAATGTTTCCTCCAAGAGAGGCAAATATTGTGGCAGATACAGCTCATTGTCCAGAAGAATTAATTTTTTCTTCTTCCTAAATACCTTGCATTGAATGTGGCCAGGTGACTGCGTTCTAGTCAATGGGATATGAGTAGAAATGATGTGTTGAACTTGGGTTGTGATTTTGAGATGCGGTCATGCCTGCTTTTGCTCTCTTCTTCCTCAATCTGCTGGTTGAAATCTGATATAATTTAAGAAGTCTGCCCCTGAATCACATGTAGAGAAAAACTGTCTGTCAACCAGAAAAATCTGCTTGGACTGTTATGTGAATGAGTGATAAACTTATTATTACTCACTGTCCTATTGTATTATGACACTGAAATATCGCTTTTGTGGTTAGCATTAATGTAATTAATAAAAATGTCTGGGTGGGTCGTATAGAATATCATTAATATCAATGACTTATATAAAATAAATGATTTTGCTGGATAAACCTTTTGAGCTCCATATGTGTGCCAAGCACCTAAGACTACTAGTGTTTAGTCACTCTCCACTGTCCTCTTCCATGCTAATAAAATGTCTGATTTTATGTGGGAACACAGCTGAGAATAAAGTTGACAAGTGACCTCCACTGTGTGTCATGGGTATGGCCATGTGACTAAATTATGACCAAGTGGAAATTCTGATCATTATATAATCAGAAGATATAATCAGAAGTATTATGTGGTAGATAATGAAATCTTTCCTTAAAAGATAGATGCTTTCTACAATGTGCCCTTTTCATTTCAGTTCTTTTCTCCAGTCTACTCTCTGGAATGCTGATGTGATGGCTGGAAGACTGGCTGCTATCCTTAATCATGAGGATGAGTGCCCCTAAGGAGGATGGAGTGGTGGGGTAGAAGGAACCCAGGCAACAGTGATTTCACGGATGACCTATGTTGAGACTTACACATGAGGGAGAAATAAAGAGTGATTTAATTGTAAATCACTCTTATTTTGGGCTCTGCGTTATGTTTGGTCACTCTCAATTTTAAATCAAATATGTAGTATTAAGGGATAAATAAACGTGTACCAGGCTCAAACATTTTGAAAGGACAGCATAAGAAGACACTATATTTGCATAAGTCTATTTGCTAAAAAAAAAAAAAAAAAAAAGTCATCTCCTAAAAAGTGCAGCCTAAGGAACAAGAGAATCATTCTTAGAGATTTAAGACGTATACTACTAAAGGTGTATAGCTGTAGATGTGAAGGTGCAAGAGTCTTCACTGAATAAGTCTTGTGTTAATTTGCTGAGGCTTCCAGAAGAAAGTACCACAAACTGGATGGCTTGAAAGCCAGAGATTTATTGTCGCGCAGTCTGGAGGACAGAAGGCTAAAATCAAGCTGTCTGCACCATTGGTTCCTTCTGGGGGCTGTGAGGGAGATGCTGCTCCATGCCTCTTTCCCAGCATCCGGGGGTTTCCTGGCAATCTCTGGTGTTCCTGGACTTGTAGCTGCATCACCTGAATCTCTGCCTTCCTGTCCACATGGAGTTCTCCCATTTTGTGTCTCTGTGTCCAAATTTCCCATCTATAAAGACATAACTTATATTGGATTAAGAGCCCACCCTACTCTCTCTACCCCAATATGATCACATCCTAACCTAATCTTTAATCTGCATCTGCATCAACCCTATTTGCAAATAAGGTCACATTCTGAAGGACTGGGGCTTAGGACTTCGACAAGTGAATGGTGGGGATGCAATTCAACCCACAGCTAGAACTAACATTAGAGTGTGCCGCTATAAAAACAATTCCTACTTAGATTTCTCCACATGGCTAACCGTAAAGTGGAAGAGCAAGGGCACTAGCAGTTTTGGAGGTTGAAGTTATTTGTGGAATAATATCACACTCCTCTCTGGGGTAAATGCCAAGAGAACGTGCAGGGAATAAAAATCAATACCTGTCCTCAAGACAGCTTCAGAGCCAGAGGGCCATCCCAGATGCTGGAACAGAGGCCAGGGATTGTCATCAACACGGAGACATAGCCAAAGTGCCAGAGGGCATGGAGGAGGGAACTGTGAACTCCAAGTGAAGATGCTGAGAGTAGCAAACAGTGTGAAAACCAAAACTTCAGCACACATGAGCTTTCCTCAAAGCATGACAATGGAACCAAATGCATGGAGTCCGAACAAGGCTGGAAAATCCAGACCTAGACGGTCACAATGGCTTAGGGAGGAAATGCCATTTAAATCAGGTATTCATGGAAATAATCTGACAGGTGGTGATGGAGTAAGGAGGTAGGGATTTCAGGGAGAAGGAATCACAGGAGCAAATCCAAGGAGGATTGAAGGACGGGGCAAGGCTGTTGTGCTGATTGCCTCCTGGGGCCTGTGCAGATGGAAAGAGTGACCGAGGAGCTCTTGGGGAGCCAGGGGACAGTGGCAGGGCAGGAAAGCAGCCCTTTGTCTGATACTTATGCCAGCTTCAGATAGTCGCTCTCGGGTAAGGTCAATTCGGCATATTGCATCCCTATTTTCAAAGCTGACTTAAGGATGGGTGGGACACCTTTCAGGAGTAAGGATCTTCAAAGTCTTTCTTTCCTTTATGACACTTGTTGGTCAGCTCTGCTGGGCACTGCCAGCTTCTCCTCAATCTCCCATGAGCTGAGTGTTTAAGGCCAGGCAATTCCGGGCTCAGGTTCCTCAAACTCTAGCTCCACAGGGATTTTTCAAGGTGCTTAAAAATACGGATATAGAGGTCTGAAGTAAACCCAGACAGATGTGTGAAACGATCTCTAGGTGAGCTTGGTGCTCAGCCAGCTCTGGGACCCTAATTTCCTCATGGCATTTGGAGTTAGCTAGCATGTTTGAGAAGGCAAAGGGGTATGAGAGCCTGTTGTAAATCTGGTTACAAAGTTGGCCAGATAAGAAATTCTTGATCTGAATTATGGAATCCTGTAGTCATAAAGTTTTTTAAATGACTAGTGGGAAAATAGTGAAAATTTGTAGTGAAATTCTCTCTACTGTATATTTTACTTCTTTTTCTTTCTTCTCTAGGATGTAAATAAAACTCAGTGAAATCCACACAAAGAAAGGCTATTTTGTCTTTTGTTAAGTCTTAGGTTTTCAGAAAGGGAAGTAAATTGGTACCAGTAGAGTGGTGTACAGCTATTAAGATACCTGAAAATGTGGAAGTGACTTTGGAACTGGTTAACAGGCAGAAGTTGAAACAGTTTGGAGGGCTCAGAAGAAGACAGGAAAATGTAGGAAAGTCTAGAATTTCCTAGAGACTTGTTGAATGGTTTTGGCCAAAATGCTGATAGTGATATCAACAATGAAGTCCAGGCTGAGGTGGTCTCAGATGGAGATGAGGAACTTATCGGAAACTGGAGTAAAGTTGACTTTTGCTATGCTTTTGCAAAGAGACTGGTGGCATTTTGTCCAAGCCCTAGAGATTTGTGGAACTTTGAACTTGAGAAAGATGAATTAAGGTATCTGGCAGAAGAAATTTCTAAGCAGCAAAGCATTCAAGAAGTGTCTTGGGTGCTCCTAAAAATATTGTTTTATTCATTCAGCAATATATGGTTTGGAATTGGAACTTATGTTTAAAAGGAAAGCAAAGCATAGAAGTTTGGAAAATTTGCAGCCTGACAATGTGATAATAAAGAAAACCCCATTTTCTGAAATGACATTCAAGCCAGCTGTAGAAATTTGCATAAATAACAAGGATCTGAATGTTATTCCCCAAGACAACGGGAAAAATGTCTTCAGGCCATGTTAGAGGTCTTCATGGCAGCCCCTCCCATCACAGGCCCAGAGACCTATGAGGAAAAAAATGGTTTTGAGGTCTGGGCCCAGGGCCTTGCTGCTTTGTACAGTCTAGGGACTTGATGCCCTGTGTCCCAGCTATGGCTACAGGGGAGCCAATTTACAGCTCAGGTCATTCCTTCAGAGGGTGCAAGCCCCGAGCCTTGGTGACTTACACATGTCATTGGGCCTTTGGGTACGCAGAAGTCAAGAATTGAGGTTTGGGAATTGTTGCCTAGATTTCAGAGGATGTATATAAATGCCTGGATGTCCAGGCAGAGGTGTGTGTCAGGGGTGGAGTCCTCATGGATAACAGTAAATTATAAGCTACGGCAGTGTAGAAGGGAAATGTGCAGTGGGAGCCCCCACAGAGTCCCCACTGGGGCATTGCCTCCTGGAACTGTGAGAAGAGGGTCACCATCCTCCAGACTCCAGAATGGTAGATGGAAAAAATGCAGACGGAATGTCAACTCATGAAAGCAGCCAGGAGCAGGGCTCTACTCTGCAAAGCCAAAGGGGTCGAGTGGCCCAAGATCATGGAAATCCACCTCTTGCATCAGCATGACCTGGATGTGAGACATGGAGTCGAAGGAGACAATTTTGGAACTTTCAGGTTTAGTGATTGCCCTATTGGCTTTTGGACTGGCATGAGGTCTGTAGCTCCCTCATTTTGGCCAATTTCTCCCACTTGGAATGGGTGTATTTACCTCATAACTGTACCCCCATTGTATCTAGGAAGTAGATTCAAGTAGATTGCTTTTGATTTTATAGGCCCTATTGGATTTTGGACTGGCATGGGGCCTATAGCCCCCTCATTTTGCCCAATTTCTCCCACTTGGAAAGGGGGTATTTACCCCATGCCTGTACCCACATTGTATCTAGGAAGTAGATTCAAGTAGATTGCTTTTGATTTTGCAGACTCCAAGGAAGGGACTTGCCTTTTCTCAGATGAGCCTTTGTACTTGGACTTTTGAGTTAATGCTGGAATGAGTTAAAACTTTGGGGGACTGTTGGAAGGGCATGATTGTGTTTTGAAATGTGAGGACATGAGATTTGGGAGAGGTCAGGGGCAGAATGATATAGTTTGGCTGTGTCCCCACTCAAATCTCATTTTGAATTTTAGTTCCCATAATCCCCACCTGTTGTGGGAATGACCTGGTGGGAGGTAATTGAATCATGGGGGTGGTTACCCCCATGTTGCTGTCCTTATGACAGTGAGTGAGTTCTCATGAGATCTGACGGTTTTATAAAGGGCCTTTCTCCCTTTTGCTCAGCATGTCTCCTTCCTGCTGCCATGTAAAGAAGGATGTATTTGCTTCCCCTTCCACCATGGTTGTAAGTTTCCTGAGGTCTCCCCAGGCAGTGAGTTAATTAAACCTCTTTCCTTTATAAATTTCCCAGTCTTGGGTATGCTTTTATTAGCAGCATGAGAACAGACTAATAAGGAAAGGAAAGAGGAGAAGAAAGAGGGATGGGAATCAACATTTATCTTAATGAGGCAATTTAAAATTTGAAGCTTTATTTATTTATTTATTTATTTATTTATTTATTTATTTATTATAAAACAGTAAATTATAAGCTGGACATGGTTATAGGGCTCATGCCTGTAATTCCAGCTAACCACGAGGCTGAGGAGCGATTGCTTGAGGCCCGTACTTCTAAACCAGCCTGAGTAAGAGGGCAAGACTTTGTTTCTACAAAAAAATAGAAAATAAAAACTTAGCCTGGGTCAGGTGCTATGGCTCATGCCTGTAATCCCAGCACTTTGGGAGGCCAAGGTGGGAGGGCTGCTTAAGTCCAGGAGTTCAAGACCAGCCTGGGCAACATAGTAAGACTCTGTCTCTAAAAAACCCCAACTTAACCTGGCATGGTGGCACAGCCTATCTTCCTAGCTACTCAGGAGGCTAAGGCAGGAGGATTGCTTGAGCCCAGAAGGTCAAGTTTGCAGTGAGCTGTGATTGCACCACTGCACTCCAGCCTGAGTGACGGAGTGAGACCTCATCTCTTAAACAAAACAAAACATAATAGTAATTATCATCTTGAATATAAGTAAAAGGTGATCAAAGCTTAGAGTACTAAAAATGCATTGCTGAAAAAACACAGAATACCCAAAATGTTCTTAGAGAACATGGTTGAAAGATTGCCATTACTTGTTTTCTATTAATTAAGACTTACTAGAAAACTGTAGCAATCAGGACTGTGTGATATTGACATAAAAATAGACATATAGATCAAAGTAACAGAACAGAGTCCAGAAATAGATCTACTTGTACACCAACTATTTCTTGACAAAGACATGACGGCAATTCAATGGTGAGAGGAGAATCGTAATTCATGTGCTCTTTTGTGTCCTTTTCTGTATAACCTGGTGCTTTTCAGATTTGTTGATTTTATTGCATTTATCAGTATTTGTCCTCAATTGCTGAGGAGTGTGCTATTTTAGTACAAATGTCCTACATTTATACGATTGGCTGTTTTCCTCTTGATGTATGTTTGAACTGTTTCCTATTGGGAGCTGTTACGAATAAGTCAGTAATGAATATTCTGGTACAAAACTCTCTTTGTAAACATGTGTTTTATTTCTCTCAGGTAAATATCGGGAGCTGGAATTGTTGGATTATAGGGTAAGTGTATGTTTACTTTTATAGGAAACTGCCAACGTGATGGAATCATTGTACCCTTTCACAAGCAATGTATGAGATTTCTTCTTATTTCCCAAGCTCACTGATGTTGGTGTAGTTAGTCTTTAACTTACAGCCATTCTAATTTGTTTATTGATCACTTACTATGATTTTTTGTTTCTGTTCCATGGTGGGCAGAACTATGCAAATCGACCCCAGTCTGAGGAAGTTGAGAGGCTGAAGAAAGAAGCTGACAAATTCAGTTCTCAGAAAGAAACATTTAATAGGCACTTATGAATAGAAGCCATGTCTGTGTCTCAGGTTGTGGTGAGACAAGATGGCGAATGCCTGTGCCATTTTCCCTGTATTATTCCATTCTCCTGCTGCTGTAAGGACACACCCTAGACGGCATAATTTACAAAGGAAAGAGTTTTAATGGGTTCACAGTTCCACATGGCTGGGGAGGCCTCACAACCATGGTGGAAGGCAAAGGAGGAACAAAGTCACATCTTACATGGTGGCAGGCAAGAGAACATGTGCAGGGGAACTGCCTGTTATAAAACCATCGGATCTCATGAGACTTATTCACTGTCACAAGAACAGGATGGGAAAAATCTGTCCCCATGATTCAATTACCTCCCACTGGGTCCCTCCCATGACATATGGGAATTATGAGAGCTAAAATTCAAGATGAGATTTGGATGGGGACACAGTCAAACCATATCAACACCCAAGACCCAGGGCTTGTATACCATAGGAAAAGAGTATAGGTGATTCAGAAGTGATGTGTAGGACAACTGAAGTATGAAAATATCAAGGTTGTTTTGACATAAGGGTAGGATTTACACTGAGTACAGATAAGTATGTGCACTTACACAAGGAACAATAGATAAACTAGAAATCTCAGAGGCCTTCCTGGAACAGGGGTTAATCGGAAGCCAACATGGCAGATTAGCATCCAAGATGGACTTGCTTTAGCCTCCACAGTTTCCCTAAAGACTAATCATGTTGAGCACTGCGTCCCTGTTACTGACCCTTTGTATATTTTCCTTTGTGAAAGGTCTAACATGATGGTTTTGGTATTCATCAATTTTGTTGTATTTATTGGGACAGGATATATGGCCTATCCTTTTATTGCTGGGTAGTTGTCTATTGTACACATATACTAAAATTGTATGTATTTTCTTTTTGGCTGGTTTGTCCTGGTAAGTGCTATCTTTGAAAAGTTCAAACTGCTACAGAGAAAAGATTTATTTGAGGCAATGTGATTTGAAATCCTGCAGTTTAAACCAATGTGCTAGGCTGCTTATCAGGAGAAAGAGAATAGAGTGCAATAAAGGAGAAAGAGTGTTTTGGAAGGCATAGGTAAGAAACAGGATTACAAGATGAGTTCAAAATATGTGTAATACATTTGATAAAAATGTGTAGCCCAAACTATAAAAATTATGGCTTGCAAAATATATGACATATTTTACATTCAGTTGTATAACTTCTATCCATGTGACTCATTATTTTAATTAAAAATTTATGTAAATTTATAAAACAGCATTTATAGTTCTGCCTCATTTAGATCCGACAGAAATGTCACATCCCAGACTGTCCAGTTCAAAATCAGACATCTGCTAATCCTGATAAGAAAGTGTATCAGTTAGGATTTAGCCAGGAGTCAGAAAACCACCAGTAATTTGGGAATAGGGATAATTTAATATGAGGAGTTATTAACTGACAAGAGGCGATTAGTTGCTAACAGAGTAACTTAAGTGAGAGAGAACTCAAGAATACAGGAATTGAAGCTGGAGTGTAAGTTCCACCAATCAGATCCACGTTCAGAGGATTTCAAATCAGAAGCAAGCTACTTAAGCAAGGAGGCTCTGCATTTTGCTGCCAAAAGCTGATGCACAGGTGTCTGGCTTTTGGAAGCATCCAGGGTGGCAGGAACAAGTTGCTGACACAGGAGTGGACCCGCGAATAGTGTCAGTGGAAGTAAAGTCTGGAGATGTGGCAGCCATCATTTGCATGAAGGAAAGGCCAAGAGAATCAATAAAACGCAGGACAAGTCACTGTTGAGCTGCTTAACCATGTGCTGTTGTCTATTTATGCCGTCTAAATTTGCCAATTTATAGCAGTTTCATGTTTCGGTCTGTGGTTATTGATTCCCAGTTTAACCAAGACTGTGGTCAGAGAACTCAGTCAATTTGATTTAAGTCCTTTTTTTTTTTTTTGAGATGGAGTCTTGCTCTGTCACCTGGGCCGGAGTGCAGTGGTGCAATCTTGGCTCACTGCAACCTCTGCCACCTGGGTTCAAGCAACTTTCCTGCCTCAGCCTTCTGAGTAGCTGGGATGACAGGCATGCGCCACCATGCCTGGCTAATTTTTTTATTTTTTTATTTTTAGTAGAGATGGGGTTTCACCATGTTGGTCAGGCTGGTCTCAAACTTCTGACATTGTGATCCACCCACCTCGGATCTCGGCCTCCCAAAGTGCTGGGATTACAGGCGTCAGCCATCACACCTGGCTGATTCAATTTAAGTCTTTTGAAATTTGTTGTGACTTGCTTTATCATCCAGAAGATGGCCTATTTTGGTAAACGCTATTACAGATTTGCAATGGAAAGGAATGTCTACTCTCCAATCAGGTATAGTGTTTCCTATATTAGGCCAACTTGGTTAATCATGTTCTAGTCTTTCATATCCTTACTGGTTTTGCCTACTTTTCCTGAGAGTGACTTATAGACATGTGTTAAAATCTCCAACTACGTTTGTGAATTTGTTTTTATCTTCCTTTACTTAGAAGCTATGTTATTATGTGCATGTACATTTAGGATTTCTATATTATTGTTGAACTGATCCTTTTAATTACAAAATGTTCTTCCTTATGTCTAGTAATAATTCTTCACTTGAAATCTACTTTGTCTTATAGTAACATACCTGCACTTGTTTGACTTAATCAAACACAGCTCTGCAAAATCCTAGCCTACTCCTCAATTACTCATATAGCTTTCTTTTGGTTTATGTTTGCAAGGTATTTGTTTTTCTATTCATTTATTTTCAAACTTTCTTTGCCCATCTGTATGTGCTACTTATAAACAACATACAGCTGAGGTTTGTCTTTCATTTCAGTCTGACAATTTTTACTTTTAATTTGCTTTTGATTAGCCTGTTTATATTAAATGAAATGTTTAATAGTTGTATTTATGGCCACCCACTTGCTATTTTATTTTATTTCACCATTCTGCTCTTTGTTCCTCTTTCTCCCATTCTTCTTTTCTTTTGGATTATCTTATTTCGTTTTTTATTCAATTAGCTTTTGAATTATATCTGTATCTCTCCATCAATAATACCAATTGTCATTTGTTTGGTGTACCCTTGGGATTTGGCTCCTTTCTTATTTTCTTTTGGATTTTTTTTTATGATTCCCCTACTCCCCTCTATTAGCTTTTTAGCACATCAATATAGTTATTCCCATAAATGTGTACGTAGATGCATAAATATATATATGTATACGTGCTTGTGAATTTGTTTTTATCTTCCTTTACTTCGAAGCCATGTTATTACGTGCATACACATTTGGGATTTCTGTATTATTGTTGAACTGACCCTTTTAATTATAAAATGTTCCTCTTTATGTCTAGTAACAATTCTTCACTTGAAATCTACTTTGTCTTATAGTAACATAACTACACAGCTTTCTTGTATAGTGAAAGAACAAAGTATATTTACAATATGCTTTAACAATTTACATTAAAATAAAATAGAAGGTATTTTATTTTAATTGTTACTATAGAGATTCAATATTTACCTTGACCTATAATAGTGTAGCTTAACTTAGTCCTTGGACGGCTTCTAAACAACCCAAAATCTTAAGACTCATTAAATCCAGATTTCACCCATCTCTCTTTTTTACTATTATTGTCACGTAGTAAAAGTTTTACTATATTGTTAACCCCATTAGATATTATTGTAATTGTTATTTTTAAAACGTCAATGTTAAATCATAGTGTATGTATCTGTTTACTTATTTATTTATTTTTTTCTGTCTTTATTTCTCCCTGCAGCTCTGTGCTTTCAACTAGAATTTTCATCCATCTGAAACATTCTCCTTAGTATTTCTTGTAGTGCAGACCTAGTGAAGAATTCTCCAGGATTTGTAGGCAATAGTGTTTCATGATCTACTGGTTAGAAAACCTCGCCTAAGAAACAAAGAAGGAGACTGAGGTGAACATTTTAGCCAATCTAGGAAACTACTGGATAGATATTTTGAATTACATGAGAATTTTATTTTATTTACCTAAATTTTATTCGTATGTTAAATATATTGGCCACAGCATGTCTTCATAACTAAATTGCATTTTTCTCTAAGAGTTAAGAACTTTAACCCTAATATGGATGTATTTAGCTGCCTTTGTTGGGTATCTTAACATAACTGTGCATGGCTTACTGTGAATACTCAATAAATATTCACTGAATGGATGAACATGTAAAGAGGATTTTACAAATAAAAATCATTAAATTAACTGACCTAAAGATAAATATAAGCATATGTTATCACTTGTCAGTTTCCCAAAGGCTATTTGAAAAGCAAGCATCCCCGATGAGCAGAGCAGCCAGCAGTCACCCAAGCCACATGTTGAGTAATAGTGAAACACACAGCAACAAACCAGATATTCTGGTGACACCGCAAAACAGATAGCCGAGGACAACTTCAGACATGCAGATTTCCCTCTTTCTGTACGATCGCACAAGTCACACTATATTCTATTTGATTTTGATGCAGAATTACATCAATATTACCTAATTAGAAGCCACTATAAATTGCAAATCAATCCTATCCTGATGGAAATGAGTATATTTATACTAAATGATCACATAAATAACATCATACATTTACATCTGTGAAGAACAAATTTTATATTTAGAAAATTGGTGATTATCAAAGATAACCTTCCTTTACACCTGAATGACATTGAAAGGCAATTGAATCATATTAAGATACATTTCCTTTCGGTAATCCAGGCAAATTCTCAAAACTAAACCCAGGGTAACATCAGATATGTTAAACATAAATATGTGATGTGATTTCATAGTGTGGACATACATCAAACACAAAAGTGCGCTCATCACAGCATAGTTTATTAACTTCAGGTAGCTTTTCTTTTGTTAAGATAGTTTGGCCTGAAATCTTCACACTTTGAGAAGCTGAGATGGTAGGGTTGCTGGAGCCCAGGAGTTCGAGATAGACCTGGGCAACATGGTGAAACCCTGTCTCTACTAAAAACACAAAAATTAGCTGGGCATGGTGGTACGGGCCTGTAATCTCAGCTACTCAGAAGGCTGAGGCAGGAAAATCACTTGATCCTGGGAGGCGGAGGTTGCAGTGAGCTGAGATCAGGCCACTGCATTACAGTCTGGGTGACAGAGCGAGACTCAGTCTGAGGAAAAAAAAAAAAACAAGTTTGGTTTTACATTTGGTGCAAAAGTAGGTAAGCAGTCAGGAGTTTTTGTTTCATTGAAAACATTAACCTAAAATAAAACCTTAAAAATTACTGTGTCTTATTTGAGAAATTTATTGTTTATTAATTTTAGTAGCAAAATAACTCAAAATTGAGCATGAAATACCCTATTTCATCGAATCTCAGTCATTATCAATTGTAAGAACATTATTTTATGTGTCATTAAGAAGGAAGCACTTTTTCAATTCTACTATTACCCAATACTTCTTTTTTTTTTTTTTAAAAAAAGAAACTTTCACAACCATTTTAGGTTTATAGAACTCAATGCTTTTCAGTCACTAAAATCATTATTGTGCATTTAGTGACAGAGCTCTTGGAGGTTTTAGACATGGATTTTAAAATATGTATCTCTCTTATGCATATAGAAAAGAGAAAATATAAACAAAATAAAAATTTGAAGGCATTTTCAAATTTTTTGGTATTCGGTGTTCATCTTTTCATAATTACTAACATCCAGTCTTTAGTTTCCTCTGTGCCCCCTGTTATGGAGAACCTTCGTGATGCATCAGCTCTTAAAAGCCCTGAGGTCAAGAGATCAAGACCATCCCGGCTAACACGGTGAAACCCTATCTCTACTAAAAATACAAAAAATTAGCCGGGTGTGGTGGCAGGTGCCTGTAGTCCCAGCTACTTGGGAGGCTGAGGCAGGAGAATGGCGTGAACCCGGGAGGCGGAGCTTGCAATGAGCCAAGATTGCACTACTGCACTCCAGCCTGGATGACAGAGCGACACTTCGTCTCAAAAAAAATTAAAAAAAATAAAAATAAATTGAAAAAAGAGCATGCCCTGCTCTAGTTGCCGGAATTTTCTTCTCAGTTTATATTCCTTCTGCAAGTTTTTTAGAAATCAGTTTCATAGGCTTATCCTTGGAAGTACAAATACCTATCCCTTCTGGGGAGCCCAGGAGAGTAAATGACGCATTACCACTTTTGGAAGGCAGAATCATGCCCTCCTAGTGCTGTTAGAAGGAACACGGTCCTGACAACAGCTTGATTTGAGCCCAGTGAGTCCCATATTGGATCCTTCAGAATTGCAAGACCCAAAATGGGGTCCTTCAGAACTGCGACCCCATTGTGACCTTCACAATTGTAAGCGAATACATTTATGTTGTGTCAGCCACTACATTTGTGGGAATATGGTACAACAGCAATAATAATTAATACACCACTTGTGTCTTACTGTAAATTAATTTAGTAGACACTTTGTTCCAGGGCAGTACCTACCTGGAACAAGAAGGACTCTGGGGAAAAAGAATCCCACGCCAAAAAAGGGTACTCCACTTATTTCTCATTCTTTCCTTGCCTAGAAAGGACTGCATAACTACCAGATTAAATGAAACAAAAGAAACCACAGTCAGCCTGAAAACAAAGCAACACCAACAACAAAAACAGAGGCTCATTTCCAATAGGACGGAGGAGCCTCTTTCCTTAGACTGAGCGGGGTCAGTGCTGAGCCTCATTTGAATGAATTCATCTTGGTATATGCACCCTTTTCATTCCATTGTCCTTTTCTTTTTTCTTTTCTTTTATTTCCTTTTCTTTATTTTCTTTCTTTCTTTTTTTTTTCTGAGACAGAGTCTTGCTCTGTCGTCCAGGCTATAGTGCGCAGTCTCAGCTCACTGCAGCCTCCACCTCCTGTGTTCAAGCGATTCCCCTGCCTCAGCCTCTCGAGTAGCTGGGATTACAGGCACGCAACACTACACCCAGCTAATTTTTGCATTTTTAGTAAAGACCGGGTTCCATCATGTTGGTCAGGCTGGTCTCGAACTCTTGGCCTCAAGTGATCCGCCTGTCTCCGTCTCCCAAAGTGCTGGGATTACAAATGTGAGCCACTGCACCTGGCCCCATCATCATTTTCAAGGTCTCCAAAGTATGATCTTTCTTTTGTAATGACAAAATACATTTCAAATGACTGGATTGATTTATTTGTTTTTTGGAAAAAAGAGAAGAATGTGTGATTCACACATATTCTTTTGCATTACAAGGAAGTCTGGGAATGGTAACACAATGACCATGAAATACTTTCAAGAAAAAGTCTCAGTCAGAGTGGGGAATGTGTTTGATAACCCACATGAGCAAGTCCCAGGAAGTTTAATCAGGACACATTTCTGGATTCTGCTGCCTGAGGTTTTAGGAGTGCTAGTAGAAGGGAGGGAGTTGTTTTTGGAGTGACCATTTACGCACCATAAAAAGAAAATGTGGTCCACGAAGCATGTGGACCATGAAGCATGTACAGAGATCATTCTTGGTTTTGGTGTTGAAGTAGCTTTCACCTAGAATCACTCTTTGGTAGGAGAAAAAAACAACTGTTTGGAAGCTGATGGGACAGCTTAAAGTTTGAAGGATGAAAGGAAAAAGACAATCACATCAAAATTGAGAAGCTTAAAAATTGTAACTAAAAAGAACATAGTGAAAAAAGTCATGTTTCTCCAGCGGACAGAGAAACAATCACTATTTGTACATATATACATACATATATGAACAGGCATTAATATATGACAGCAAGTTGCTATATGAACATTTCAGAGAGAGACATTTTCTAAATGCAAATACATTCCAAAGTAAAATCTTGAAATAAACATATACTAAAGACCTGAAAATGTATGTAGTTCATTCAAAAATTCACATCATTAATGAATACGTGATATTAAATATCCCTTTGGCTTTCATTGAAATGAGCTTTCAATTATTTCTAGAGCTCTAGAAATAGCACAAAATATTAGAAGTCATTACATGTTCTGCAAAGAGAGGCTTTGATTTGGAGAATGGAGAGAATTATTCATTTTGCTGGCTAGTATGAGGGTCTGGAGTCTGTATTAAATTTCTGCTTGAAGAATTATAGATCATACAGTAGATAGGAGGCTACATATATTGAAAGAATAATTCAAATCAATTAAAATGTGGAAGTATGAAGATAGGCTGTTGCATTTAAAAATATTTAACAAATAATATAAGTACCTACCAAGTGTCACAGTGTTTTTCTAGGCTGTATATGTACATTGGGGTGGAGAGGGACAGAAAAAAGACACAAACACTCAGTTTCCATGGAGTTTACCTTCTAGAGAGGGGAGATAGGCCATAAACATATTTGAAAACATATAAAGAATTAATACGTGCTGTGAAGAAAAATAAAGCAGGATGCTTAGATTGAGAATAAAATAGGAATGTGGTATTTTGGATAGAAGGACCAGAGAAGGCTGCTTTGAGTAGTTTACATGTGAGCAGAGCATAAATGACACATGACATAGAACAGCCATGTGAATTGCTGGGAGAGGCATGTTCTAGGTGGAAATCCAGTAAGCCTAAGGCATGTGGCTGTAGCCAGCTTCACTTGTACCTGAAGTAATACCTCTAAGCTCTTCCTCTCCCACTGGTGGCCACTAGAGAATTCTGGGTGACAGAGTCACCCAGAAACTCATCCCAAGTCTATTCCCCCTTTCTCTTGTTGCTTGGCATGAAACTCGAGACTCAAGAACCTTTCCACTGTGCTTTCTATCCTTTAAACCCTCTTTTGAATAAGAAGAAGACAGGGATATATAACCAACCTCTGAAGTATTGCCTCAACTATGAAGAGAAGTGTCTGGGGCATTTGGGGTAGTAAGAATTCTGGGCCGGGCGCGGTGGCTCAAGCCTGTAATCCCAGCACTTTGGGAGGCCGAGGTGGGCGGATCACAAGGTCAGGAGATCGAGACCATCCTGGCTAACACGGTGAAACCCCGTCTCTACTAAAAAATACAAAAAACTAGCCGGGCGAGGTGGCGGGCACCTGTAGTCCCAGCTATTCGGGAGGCTGAGGCAGGAGAATGGCGTGAACCCGGGAGGCGGAGCTTGCAGTGAGCTGAGATCTGGCCAGTGCACTCCAGCTTGGGTGACAGAGCGAGACTCCGTCTCAAAAAAAAAAAAAAAAAAAAAAAAAAAGAATTCTGGAGACCTTCCCTTTATTCTGAGTGGACTTAATTCTATATGTCGTTTCACCATTTAAAATCATCGATAGCATAAGAATATAACTAGAGAGCTTTCAGAAAGTGCTGCGCCTCCCAGGGGAATACTCGAACACTCAGCCCTCAGTGTGAACCTGGACATGCACCTGGAGCCGAGGGCATCTGAGCTAGAAGAGGTGACTATTTCTTGTGGGGGAAAGGGGGTTTCCCTCTCTGTGGTTACCTTTACTCTGTAAAGTAGCCAAAAGTCTCTATCAGGCAGGAAACAGCAGCTTTAGCTGTTGAGCTGAAAAAAAGCTGGTTTTAGATCAGGAAATAGCAAACAACGCAACAACAACAACAAAAATATTTGGCTACAAGTTGAAAAAAATGGGACTGGGGACAGATGTCAGGACAACGTGGTTCTCGTGCCCTGCTGTGAAGACTTCACCATGGGAAAACTGCCCCTGTAAACTTTATAACATTAATCAGAAAAACATGGAGGGAGAAAATTGAAAAAAAAAAAGCTTGCAACACATTTAACATTAATCATTAAGTCAGCTTATTCTCTGACCTGCTTTCTGATAATTATGTAATGTCTATAGCCTCAAAATAATGTAGGCCCCGTTACAAGATTATAATTCCTCTTAACTTTCTATAGATAACAACCATTATAAAATGTCAAGTTTTCCCTTTGAGATATTCAAGTCCTGCATTCTAATAAAATTACTGACTCACCTGGTCTGAAAGACTCTACTAATGCCAGCTGATCTAAAAAACTTTACTGACGTCAGCTGGTCTAAAGGATCCCACAAGAAGCTGACTCACCAAAGAATGCACTTTCCACATGGTGAAGGTTTCATGCCCCTTATCCCAACCAATTAATGACCCCAATTCTCTAGCCCCTCATCCTTCGTAATCCCCTTAAAAGCCACAATCCTGGCCAGGTGCGGTGGCTCACACCTGTAATCCCAGGACTTTGGGAGGCCGAGGCGGGCGGATCACAGGGTCAGGAGTTGGAGACCATTCTGGCCAATATGGTGAAACCCCACCTCTGCTAAAATACAAACATTAGCCAGGCGTGGTGGCGGGCACCTGTAGCCCCAGACACTCGGGAGGCTGAGGCAGGAGAATCGCTTGAACCTGGGAGGCAGAGTTTGTAGTGAGCCGAGATTGTGCCACTGCACTCCAGCCTGGGTGATGGAGCGAGACTCTGTCTCAAAAAAAAAAAAAAAAGCCCAGCCTCAGACTCCTCAGAGATAGGTACTTGCGAGACTCCTCCCATCTCCTCGCTCGGCGCCCTGTGATAATTACGTTCATTCTCTGCGACATTCCTGCTGTCTGTGTAACTAGTATATTACTACACAGCAGACATGCAAACCTGTTGGTCCTATAACAAGTTATGGTGATCTAGCCAGGAGTCCCTTGTGGGCATTTGCACCTGGCTCGGTGCCACCTTGTCATTGGGACAGACCTGGAGACAAGTCCAAGTGGCTGTTCGGTTTTGTTGAACGAGGGGGTCTCTCCCGCGCCTTGTCTGTTGATGGGGCAGTGTTGATCTGCTGCATAAAGGGCCTGCAGCAAAGTAACAATTTCTCGTTTTGAAGACATCTTTGGTAAGTTTTCTCTGGGCAACTGGCACCCTCTTTCCTTTGTCCTGATTTTTTGGCCTCTTCACTGGTCTTGTGGCCTCTTTGGGGGTTTGCGGCTTCTTTGGGAGTCTTGCAGCGTCTTTGGAGGTCTTGTTGACTGTCCCTAATAATAGGAAGGGTCTTATTTAAGAGGATTCCCCGTATATTAGAAAAAAAAATAAAGGGTACTGCCTGGGATAAATAATGTTAATTTTTAAAATTTAAAACTTTAGGGGCCGGGCGCGGTGGCTCAAGCCTGTAATCCCAGCACTTTGGGAGGCCGAGACGGGCGGATCACGAGGTCAGGAGATCGAGACCATCCCGGCTAACACGGTGAAACCCCGTCTCTACTAAAAATACAAAAACTAGCCGGGCGAGGTGGCGGCACCTGTAGTCCCAGCTACTCGGGAGGCTGAGGCAGGAGAATGGCGTAAACCCGGGAGGCGGAGCTTGCAGTGAGCTGAGATCTGGCCACTGCACTCCAGTCCGGGCGACAGAGCGAGACTCTGCCTCAAAAAAAAAAAAAAAAAAAAAAACTTTAGGAAGGCCTTTTGTCTTTGTCTTGTTACGTGTGTTTATATTTGTGAAAAATATCCCTAAAGGAATTGCTAGCGAAAGCTCAGCAGGCCTCATGTAGGGTGGCCATGCACCCTCCGCCTTGCCCAGAGACCGCCTGCAGAACTCCTGGGCACAGGTCATTCCTCTCCACTTTGATCCCTGGATCAAAGGTGCCGGGGCCCGCAGAGGCAAGGTGGAATCTTTCTAGGTCAAATCTGGGCACTGAGCAGAGTGACTAGTGTCTGTGTTTTTGTCGTGCGCTCCCTCTCAGCCGGAACGGGAAGTGTTGGTTTGGTTCCTCCAGGCAGCCCCATTAGGCTGCATCTTGTAAACTGGGAAAACAAGAGGTGTCTTCCTCAGATTAGTACAATGCGTAACATCCACTAAGGCAGAAAAAACTGCAAAATCTCTGGGAAAGTTAAAAGGCATGGCCACGTTTTCTAGGACGCCAACTGGTTACATAGATGGTCTGTTCTTGTGCACATTTTAAACTGATGGGCAAATGACAGTGAGGAAAATTCAGAACTCAAAAGGCCTATTTGCAGCTATAGGATTAAAATCTCTCTGTGTGTCTATCTCTTTATTTGCTTTTCTGCCTACTTCGAATCTGCTATTATTAAGCTACTGGTGTTGAGATAAAACTCACTGTTTGTGGTACTACTAATTCAAAGTTACTTGGAGATTTTGTTTTTCTTACACAGTTCTGCCAGTACTAGCTGAAATGTAAACATTAAAACTCATTTAAAACTGGGAGTGGAGGAGAAAGGATAAAAATGTTTCTTTTTTTTCCCCCCATAAAAACTTCTTTGGTCCACAGCCTTCATTGGATTACCTATCAAGGCACACAAAGTTTAGCTGTGTGAACAGGCTCCCAATTTTGTCCAAAATAATTCAGATTCAGCCAACTTTTATAAACTGGTGAGTTTGTGTTACCATCTTATGGCTAGAATTCCGAAGTAAAAGCTGTAAAATCCTTGTTTATATGTGTGTGTGTGTTTAGATAAATTTACCTATATAAACATATATTGTGTTACATATTAAGTCTACATGATACCGACTTGGCTTATAAATAACAAAGCACTCATAAATTAAGTAAATAACTCCAAATATCTTTCAAATTAATGTGATTTAAATCTTTAATTTAAAGACTGGCTTTAAAATTATTAATAAAATTAAAATTAAAATGTCTTCAAAATTGCCAGCATACATTTTTGTCTGGGTTTATTGACTAAATGGTTTTATATTTGTTTTCACTAAATCTATTATGGTGTCAGAGTTTGGCATGAAGGATATAAAGCTATAAACCCAGTCAAAAAAAATAATCTTTATTTGTATATATTTTTGATAAATAGGGCCAATTTGATGTTATTGGTTTAATGAAAACAGCTAAACCTTCTGAGTTATTGGCAAAAGTATCCATATGTTTAAGTTTCTTACTTAGGTAAACACCGGATATTCAGAGGCTATAAAAATGGTTAACAGGGAAATAATTTTAAATGACGACTATCTTTGTCTAATATCTCAGTTTTCATAAGCAATCTGGTTAAACTGTTAAAAAGAAATTAGTATAAATGAGACAAAGGCCTAGTGGAAACTTTTGTATAATTTAAATCTTAATTAAAATTATTTAAATACCCATTAGGTGTGTGGGTCATTTCCAACTAAGAAAGGGTTCTGATATTAAAAAAAGCATGTTTCTAAAAAGTGTGCAGTGGTTCTCATCCATAAAGCATGAATGTCTGGCAGACAATTCAAAATTTCTTGCTTCCTTGGTTTTCACTAAAATTTAAGGTTACTAAGAATAAAGATTCTAGTTAATATGTAATTCTGTATATAAAATGTGCCAAAATATGTTCTTATTAAAAAAAGAATAATTTTGTCTAATTCAGAAATTATCTAAAGGTTGATTTAAATTTATAGACTTTGAAAGTTATTCACAAAACAAGGTTTAAGAAAACCCAGGAAGTAGGAGAGAGAAATATTTAAAAAGTTATGACTATAAAAATAGTTTTAATATATGAAAAAATTTTGCATGGTAAATTTTTGTCCTAAAATAAAATAATCAGTTATTTAAAAAAGAAAATGTTTAGGACAAAGCAAAACTTTAAGAATGTCATTGATGGTCTATGAAAGTCATAATAAGGTTCATAAAAGACAATTTATCGGAAAAAAGTTTATGCCTGGGTATAGTGGCTCATGCCTGCAATCCCAGCACTTTGGGAGGCCAGGGCAGGTGGGTGGCTTGAGCTCAGGAGTTCCAGACCAGCCTGGGCAACATGGCAAAAACCCACCTCTACAAAAAATATACAAATGAGTCAGTTTTGCTGGTGCACGTGCCTATAGTCCCAGCTACTCAGGAAGCTGAGGTGGGAAGGTCACTTGAGCCTGGCAGGTCAAGGCTGCGGTGAGCCTTGTTAATGCCACTGCATTCCATCCTGGGTAACAAAGTCAGACCCTGTCTTAGTTACAATTTTATAAAATAATTTATAATAATTTTTCTAAAATTTAGCTCCCTATATTAAAATAAGATTTTCTTAAGATATTAATTTGCTCATAAATTATAAGATGTTCTCATTTTTAATTTTATAATCTGTTTTTTTAAAAAAGTCCCTCAAATTTATATCTCAGAAGTTCCACTTCTGCTGTGTCTTGGTGCTGTCAGTTTTTTCACCCTTTGAGAAGGCCTGAGATAAGAACTCTCTCTTTCAACTTTTTTTGTCAGCACCTAAAACTTTTGCCTCCATTTCTAACTTTACTGTGATAGCCTGACACTGTAATGTTTATCTTAAAGTTCTGGAAAAGCAATGTTTTCTCCCAGTGCAACCTGACTGTATACTCTTGGCTTTTCTTGATATGTCTAAATTGTTCTGTGTAACAGGAAAACTTCCCATGGTGTTACTAAGAGTCATGTCTAAATAGTTTCTAGTTTCTCGTTTCCTTTATAATATAGTTTATATTCATAATCCTGGACACATGCTTCCTGCATCTGATTAATTCAAGAACCTTTCTCATCAGGTTTGAATTTCAGGTTATCCAAACGGGCTTCCCATAAGGAAAAGTAATCACACAGCAGGAAGTTTTTCTTTGCCTTTTTAATAACTGGCCTAAGAAACAGAGATTTTTACATTTTGTCAAGATAATTTCTGTGTCATTGTTGTTAGGATTTTAATTACTTAGAAACACTAAGATTTAAAAGGATTAAATTTTTTATATACATATAACTTTCGGTATTTTCTTTAAGGTCTTTTAATTCTCAATCTTAAATAAATAACTATAACTTTACAGTGACCTCTGATTCTGTTTTGAGCCTTTTAACATCGTTGATAAACATCTTCCAAATCAAATACTAAATTAAGTCTCTAACTTATTGCTGGGGCTTATCAAAGCTATAAAAATTAATCACTGCAAAGCTGTAAAATCTTTTTACAGCTTCCAGTCAGACCATGAACTGCAGTATCGTCACTTCTAGCCTGACAATTACATATACTAAAAGAAAAATCAGTTAATGGACTCCCTCCAGGCCCTTTGAAAGCGTTCTTTATTTCAGGTGCTATTAACTAATCCTTGATTATAGCGCTTTGTTAAGTGGCAGGTCTTTGACTCCTGGGTACGCATATCTCATCTAAAAAGGGCGTCAACTCTTGCTAAATCTTAAACGTTGATACCTGTATGTGACATCAAACTCAAGTTAACCAAAACCTCATCTTCAGACCCAGAAAAATGTTCTAGTCAAAATGAACTGCTTTCATGAGACATGAGGCCGAGTTTAAAGCTATTAGATTTCTCTAGGCTCAGGGACTATCAGGAAAGAGGTGAGCACATAAAATTCCAAGGACCACTTTTGAGGGATAAAATTAGTTTACATCCTCCAAATCCAGGATGCATACATGGATGCCTAAATAGCCCACAAGTTGAGAAACTTTGCCTCTCTAAACTCCTTAGCTCAAATGGGTTTAACAAAATGCTTATGTCTTGTATAAATAATTGCTATCTCAGTATCTAAGACCAGGATTCAATTCTGTAAGCTTTTCTTTGACTTTTGGCTCTCAGCTGTTATGCCGCTCAAAAGGTTTTTAAGGGTTATTGAGTGTCTGCCCACCTCCACTGCCATCTGGCCTATGACATTTAATTGGCAATAAGTCTTTTGGCTCTAAGTCCTTCAGTCATAGGAGTCCCACTGAGAAACAAGATGGACACAGGGCAGGTAGCCACACCACCCTGGCAACAATATGGGAAAAATAAAAGTTTGGCCATCAATGCCGCGTCTGGCCTATCTTAACCAAAAAGGGGAAATGTAAAATCCTAAGCCCTCCGTACTGACTGAACAGACTCACTTGTGGCCAAGAGGACCCCAGAAAAACCTTAAAACTTAGTTCCTGGCCATAAAGAGATGGGAGGTCAGACATGGCTCACAATACACTCTTCCTTTTTGAGTCTAGACACAACTCAGCAGCGTTACTATTAAAATAGAAGTCACAAGACAGAACAGACTCTGTGACAATAAAATCTCACGAGTACCCCCAGAGCTTTCCATCTATTTTACGAGGACTTTAGAAATGTGGGCTCATGATTCTGACAACAGGGTTTATAATGATCTTATAGTCCAATATATAATTAAATACACGCCATGCTAAGACAGCGTGCAGGAGCACTACCGTGTTCATTTCCTGAAATTTCCAACTGGGCAGCCATACGTGCTTGCAGATTACTGCCAGGCAGTTTTATTCCTCAAATCCTGACTCTTACCCCAACTGTGCCCCTTGCTGGCAGGAAAAAGCTAGAGTGGTCTTCACCCAGTTCACACTGTATTAGCTCTCACCTCAGGGCTGGGGCTTGATTAAGCCCAGGCAGGGCTAAAACTGTTCCTATATACTTGACAAAATTAATCAGCACATTCAACATCAATCATTAAGTCAGTTCTATGATCGGCTTTGTCATAATTATTTAATGCCTATTGCCTCAAAATCATGTCGACCCTGTTACAAGATTATAATTCCCCACAACTTAACCATTATAAAACATTAAATTTTCCCTTTGAGGTTATCCTTGAAGTCCTGCATGCTAACAAAACTACTGACTCAGCTGATCTGAAAAATCCCGCTGACACCAGCTGATCTCAACCCCCTACTGACTTCACCTGGTCCAAAAACCCCCACAAGAAGCTGACTCACCGAAGAATGTGGTTTCCACGTGCTGACAATTTCATCTCTCTTACCCCCACCCATCAACAACCCCAATTCTCCAGCCCCTCACCTTCCATAATCCCCTTAAAAACTCCAGCCTAAACCTCCTTGAAAAACTGGATCTGAAAATCTGCCCCCATCTCCTTGCCCAACGCTCTGCAGTACTTAAACTTTCTCTGCTACACCACTGCTGTCTGCATAATTGGCCTATTACTACACAGTAGACGTACCTGTTGATCCTATAACAATAATACAGTAAGTCTTCACTCAATGTGGTCAATAGGTTCTTGGAAACTGCAACTTTAAGTGAAATAATGACTAACAAAACCAGTTTTACCATAGGCTAACTGATGTAAACAAGAGTTAAGTTCCTGTGGCATTTTTCTGGTCACAAAACCATCACTATGCTTATAAATAAAAACCAAAACACTTTTACTGTTGAGCATCGAAATAAATGTGGGCTATACATACATTTAAGAAAGATTAATAAAAACAAGATAATTACTTGTGTATTCCAGTTCATGATGGCGGGTGGGTAGAGCCTGTCCTGGCTGCCTAGGGTACACTGAGACCATGTAGATACACCGATTCCAGGTGAATTATGAAGCTTAGGTATGAGCACAGCGTTTGGATGTGAGAGGAAACCAGAGGACCTGCAGAAAACTCATGTAAACATGGGGAGAACGCACACACTCCACACAGTGGTCCTGGCCAGGAGTCATTTCTTTTCCTCATCAACGCTATAATGAAACAATGTTAAACAAAATGAGGTTATTCAAGGACCTGCTATATAGGTTGAGAACACCCATGCCCAGGTGAGGGCTAGAGTCAGACAATGGTGGCCTGGCGAGTATATTTGAATAGAGCAATATTTCTGGGGGTGCAGAGGCAGACATCCTTTGATAGAAGCCTAAGGGAGGTTTTAGAACTTCCAAAAACCATTTTTCTCTTTCAGGTGCCTGGTTGCTACTTTGGAAGAGACTTCTTTTACTAATACTGATTTGTTACAAATCTGCCTAGAAGATCTGAAGTTAAGATTTTGGACTCTTTATTCTCTTTGGATCAACCCTTTCCTTGAAGGCAGTTGTGTTAGTCAGGGTTCTCTAGAGGGACAGAACTAATCTGTCTGTCTGTCTGTCTGTCTATCTATCTATCTATCTATCCATATGTGTGTATATATGTGAGTATATATGTATATATATGTGTATATATCTATATCTATATTTATCTCTCTGCGTGAAAAGGGTGAATTTGCCTTCCCCAGTCCACTGACTTAAATGCTAATCTCCTTTGGCAGCACCCTCACAGACACACCCAGGAATCTTTGCATCCTTCAATCCAATCAAGTTGACTCTCAGTATTAACCATCAGAGCAGTATTTGTAGCAACCTACAGTTTTATGGACAGGGTTTGGTCAGGACTGGGGAGGAATGGTGATGATGATAGAGAAAGCAATGGATTGAAAGACACAAGGAACATAGCAACCTCTTACGCTCTCAAAAACAGCCTCTGACATGAGTGTGATGCCACTGTCTATTTAAAATACTGTTGACTCTAATGATGTCATCAGTGGTCTTGTTTATTGCTGTGCACTCTCATCTTCAGCATAGCTAGACACACACTTATTTTCTCTCAACCTCTTTTTCTTCACGTGCTCCTACTTTTTGACTGTCTTCTACTTTTAGGTTGATTGTGCTTTGAGGCAGCCACAGCACCTCCTAACGTGTGTGATTAGCCCGAGGCTGAGTAAGAAATTGTGTTCAAGCCAGTTGTTGGCTTATTAGAAGATGAATTGGATGTTACTATAGTTTTTTGCTGGTGATTTACAGCGCAGGCAGTGAGGTTTATGGAACATACCATTAGGACAGGTTGAGGTGTGAGCTGGAACTCCAAAAAGACAGAGAGAGCCTTATTGGGGTCACTAATTCCTTCCTACCTTAGTGATGCTCTAGACATGCATTTTGAGGAATGGTGGAGGTCATCAGGGAGGATTAAAGTGGAAAATAAGTGACATAAAGGAGAAATGACAGTTATCATATATTCAGAGATCTGTCATATGGCTGATGGAGTTTATTATTCTGCATTCTACACAAGTTCTCTCTTTTTTTGGTTCATGTACACTCAAAAGAATCTTCAAAAGCTATATACCCCTTGCATATTTGTAGTTTGTTCTCTAAACAATTTTCTCATAAGTTTAATAGTTCAAATGATGTAATTTCCTACTTATGCCAGATTATCTCTGTTTATTAATATTTTTAATCAAAACCTTATAGATTTTATCATTCACCTTATGGAAAATGTAAGCCATATAATCCAATTGGCAAAGCCAGTCCTCAATGTCAAACTGATCGGCTAAATTACATTTGCTTTATGTTGAAAAAATGTCTGAACTAATTTTCCAATTCAAAGATCTGTGTTTCTATCATGGCCACTTTACTTTTGAATTCTAATTCATAAATGGACTGATAGATGGATGAATGGATAAATGAATGGAT
The DNA here is from genome assembly GCF_009764315.1 of Trachypithecus francoisi. NCBI lineage: Eukaryota > Metazoa > Chordata > Mammalia > Primates > Cercopithecidae > Trachypithecus > Trachypithecus francoisi. The sequence continues at coordinate 8,565,879 of NW_022681470.1, forward strand.
GGATGAATGAATAGATGATTGAGATAGATAAATAGATGAATGAATGGAAAATGGATGAATGGATGGATAGATGGATGGATGAATGGATGATGGATGGATGGATGGATGAATGGATGATGGATGGAGGGGTGGATGGATTGACGGATGGGTGCATGGATGGATGGATAGATGGATGGATGATAGATGGATAGAAGCTTAGCATATGTTGGTTCTCTAGATGAAATAAGGCACTGCCCTCTTCAATATTTCTTAAGGACTCTCTATTTGCTCTTCTGTCACAGGACATTCTCTTAGGAACCATGCATTTTGAAACTGTCCAGGTTTGAAACTGATGTCCAGATTTTTTTGCATGTAGGAATAAGATTCAGGCTGGCTGAGAGACATATGGTGTAAAATGGAAAGGCAGGTGTAAAGAAGATGATCTTTTTAAGCAGGTTAACCTGAGACTGAGTACCTATGGTGGCTGAGGATCTTGAAAGTGACTCTTAAACGGACAATATTCTAGTACTTCCTGGAAACTCCTCATGTATTTCACACCACCCCAGCTTGAAAAGCAGTGCCTTAGAAGAGAAGATGAGAACTGGTGGATAAAATGAAGCTATCTAAACACAAAGTGGCCTGCTTAATTTAATATGTAGGGTTTTTTTTGTCATTGAAGTTACTCACACAGAATCCTGGTGGCCAGTTGTCAAGGATGCTGTGGGGGGACCCCTTGCATTGAATATAAATTTGACTGGAGAATATTTGAAAGTTCCCTTCCAACTCAAAAATCTATGATATTCTAGAAAGGATGGCTCAATCTATGATGTGCATTGAGTGGATCTTAATATTATTTTAGAATCCTGAAAGTATAAAAGGACCTCATTATCTGTTAAGAAACATTTTCTCTTTAATGGTCTTTATCTCTCTGTTTTTACACATTGGTTCCATCTTCTGAAGTCACCTACTGTTTGCTGCCACTTAGCTAACAGGAGATGTAATCTGCTTAATCGTATACAAACTGATTTTGGTTTTTTACTTCAGAAGCGCGAAAGTCTTAAAGTGTATTAGAAAGTACATACGGGCTGGGTGCAGTGGTTCACGCCTGTAATCGCAGCACTTTGGGAGGCCGAGGTGGGTGGATCACTTGAAGTTAGGAGTTAGAGACCAGCCTGGCCAACATGGTGAGACCCCGTCTCTACTAAAAATACAAAAATTAGCCAGGCATGGTGGCACGTGCCTGTGATCCAGCTACTCTGGTGGCTGAGGCAGGAGAATCACTTGAACCCAGGAAGCATAGGTTGCAGTGAACAGAGGCCATGGCACTGCACTGCAGCCTGGGCAGCAGAGTGAGACTCTGTCTCAAAAAACAAACAAACAAGCAAACAAAAAACAAAACAAAAACCAAAAGAAAAAAAAAGTACATATGAAGGTGACACTTAATTCTGGGTTAAGGGACATGTTAGGGAGTTGGGGTACTGTGCACAGGTTGAAAAGAGCAGAGAGAAAGGCTGGCCTATTAACTCAGTTTCCCATCTTGGCAAGGAAAAGTTTGTATTAGACGTGTACTCTTTGTTTCTTTTATAATCAAAAAGGGAGTAGAATTCTGGCAAGTTTTCTATCTGGGTTTCTGTGATAGTTCTGCCCTAGCAGGTCTGAACTGGAAGCTGGTAGGGGTGTGGATTGGTGGAGTAAAGAGGGCGGTGTGGAGGGAGCCATCTTTTATCGTATCATTTCCTGAGGACCCACAAGGACTTCCTCTACTACTTCCAACACCTAAAGATAATGGCACTGGTGTCCACCACAAGGGTAGGAATGATTTTACACAATAGTATCTGGGAAAATATTTATTTCTGGCCCACTGGCAAAGGATTGGCCTTTATATATTGTTCTGAAGTTAACTTCAGAGGAGGTCCTTCCCTGAAAAGTCATAGCTGAAGGAACTCACTGCAGATGGTGGGTAGTACTGGTTTCCATTTGTTGTCTTTGTTAGTTTTGTTCTTCTATATTTTGGTCTGAACTGCTATTGATTGTTTGCATTTCAAGCTAACCCAGGTAGCACAATAATGTAGTCAATAACTTCTAATGGTATCTTTCCTGCAGGTGGAACTGGTTACAGCAGTCAGGTTTTAAAGGCGCTTTGTTTTGTGGAAGCCAGAATAGGGGAGTTGTCACACTTAGAGATCTGTTCGCATCAGTGGGTCAAGATTTAAAAAGCTAGAATATTATCAAAATTCCGTTGGCCCTATCAAACTAAATGTCAAAGAATCATCCCTCTGATATGAGTATACCACACTCCACTTTCTACCTGATTTATAGCTTCTAAGTGGCTGTTTGTATCAGAAGACAAATCACAAATTTGTCATCTCTATGAATTAATTGCTTGAAGGAGAATGGTTTGATTCAGAAAGGTAAATCAGTAAAGGTAAGAGAGTTTAGTAAGTGTCAGGACAGAAACATTGGCTGAGATTAAGCCAAATACATACGCAGCCTACATGGATATTAAAAATAGTTTCCCCTAAATAAAACAAATAAAAGACTTTTGAAAATTGAAGTCCCAGTTTTTAATGGGAAAGAACAATTGGTAATATCAATCAGGGAAGAAGTCTGATAGATACATGCATTATAGACAGGATATTATGATGACAGACATGCCACTCAGTGAATCCAGAGCTTTGATAGTGGATTTTCATATAAATATCCTAGCCCACTGCACAGTCTAGAATGAAGAGAAACTCTATGAAGAGAAGCATGATGCAATCATTTTTTAAAAAAAGAATTACAAAGGAACACTAAGGTAGTGATCAAAAGATTTTAAAAGTTGATGCAAGCATCATTTTTGGGGGTCAATCTTTGCCTACATGCTGATGAGTCCATCATGTTTTGGGTGTTACCAGCGGTTCAGAGCTCACGTGTGGTCTTCAGGTGCATCCTATTCATCTTTGGTCTACTGTGGTTTGCATGCTCAGCATATGGGAATCACAAGACACCCTCTGGGTCCTAATAAAAATATCTAACCCTATGAAAGCACCTGGATTATTTTTTGTCTGGGGTCTGAAGGCAGTTTTTTCCTCCTGCAGAGATTTCTGATTTCTCAGATATTTCCCAATAGTGAATTGGCAAATGATTGGCATCAAAATAGGCACAATAAAAGCTTGGGGGTTGGAGATGTGAGTTGAAATGTCAGGAACATCCCTCACTGGCTGCATTGCCTTTGACAGCTCTCTTTCCCTTTTGTTGCAAGATTGAGTTAATAATTCTACTCTTATAAACCACGGCTAAAATACTCTCTTTAGAAACACAGGGCTAATGAGAGCGAGCATCTCCATGATTCGAGACTCTCATTCCAACATGATTCTCATCATTATCCTCCATATAACTGAAATAAAAACCAATCTTTTACACACTGTTACTATGAAGGATCCTTCTGCCTTTTCACAACCTGTGTGCTGTTGTTTAATTCTCATGGAGAATGACAAGTTCCACTGAAATATGCACATGGCATCTCCAAGAAACAAAAGCAAGAATTGAAGTGAAGGGGTGGTAGGCAAAAATGCCAAGAATGACCATAATTAGACCAAATGACTTCCACTTCCAAGCCGTAGCTGGCTGCATCCTCTTCATAACTCTGTAAATGCTCTGGACCACAGGACATCTTTTCAAAAAAGTTCTCTCTCTCTCTCCTCTTCCAAGCCTTTGTAGGTGAGATTCAATTTCAATGAAAGATCATTCATGCTTATTGCTTAAGTTGTGTTAATTTTTAATGCTTTTAAAAATATGCTGGATAGTTAAAAAAAAAATATATATATATATATATGACTCCTGTGATAGAAACATTTATTTCAAGGGTGAAATATCTCAGTTCAGTCAAATAAAATAATAATTGTGGAAAATATTTAAATCAATTGATTGGTCATATTTTGTAAAATTTCTGCACCATGTAGTCATTTGGATAAGGAAGCGTCTAAGCTTCCCCAAAAGTTATTTATCAACTCCCAACAAAGTACTTTTCAGTTAAAAATCAACTCATACTTAATGGATATTTCCAACATTGACATATTCTTATGGTTTATTAATCTTCCATACTTTTAGCCAATGTTTCTTTCCGTAGTCAAGATTTCATATTGCATAAATGTGTGCAGCAATATAAGGAAGACTTTAACACAATAGAAAACTTTTCTTCTTAAATCTCATATGAGTTTTATGTAAATATGTCTACTATTATAGAGTAGTGAGAAAAGCAGTTCCTTTTATGGCCACCTACCTTGATCTAAATGGTAATTGTAATAGCATGAAATAGCAAAACAGAGACAGAGAGGGGATGCTCAACGTTTCAGTGAGCACAGGTTCAAATTGTAAGCTGAGGATGAAGATATGAAGATGTAATGACTGGCAGAAAAAGCTGTGAGAGAGAAATAATACATACATATATTTCCATATATAGCTATATATATGCCTCTCTCGCTCTCGCTCTCTCTCGCTCTCGCTCGCTCTCGCTCGCTCTCGCTCTCTCTCTCTCTCGCTCTCTCTCTCATACTCCTTCCTGTTTTTTCTTGCCCTAAAGACTAAGGAGCAATGGTTGGTTTCTATGGGACAGGTTGTGAAACAGTACAACAATCATGAAGTGATCAGGCATGCCATTCAAAAAAATGTCATTTCTTGCCCAGAGTAACTTCAGTTTGTACCTTCACTTCCAGCAGTTTTAAAGTCAGTGTAATAAAATATGAAGCTTGTTTTTTTTTTTTTTCTCCAGTGGGAAAATATTTTCTGTGGGGTCTAAAAGAAACAAAAATACACCTGAAAAGAAAAAAAAAAAAAGATAAGCATGCCTTAAAAAAAATAAAATTCCCCTTCCCTATATGTATGTACAGACAAATATTTTTCTTCACATGCACTTTTGGAGTAAGGACTGTATGTGTAGCTATAGTTTCCACTTGCTTATACTCTCTAAACACATGGCCAGGAGGTATTTGGTTTATGATGGTATGATGATAGTTGTTAAAGAAAGTTTGTTTGCATGTGAAAAAGAAAGAGAAGTCAAGGCAAATAGCAGTCTGTTCAGAATTATCCTTTCAATGAATTCTGCCCTTTTATACAATAAAAAGCTCTGGCTGTATTATAGGCCCTGGATTAAATAAAAGCAAACCGCACTCTTTGTTCAATAATAGTTTTATTTATTATTTCACTGTTAAACTTGGGGATAATATTCACCACAAAGTTGCAGGCATCATTTTATAGTACAGACTACAGACGATTGACTTTTTCAAGATTAAAAATGAACATGGTTTGTGACACACCTGAAATGCCTACTGAGGAAGTGCTGGCCACGAGGTAATAAAAAAAGGTAAAATTCAGTGCCTTTGGCAAAGATGTGGACACTGTTTTAGATGCGAGTATGATACATGCCCTTTGCTTACAAAGCAAATATACACCCATCTGTTTCTGGACTGCGGTTTCTCTATCCACCAGAGAGCATCTTTACATGATTCACAGACATTTCCCTGAGAGCTTCCTGCCAAGAGAAATCAGCATGCTGATTCACCATCTTGGAAGCCCTATTTAATGTAATTATTCCTCAAGCCTGCACCAAACTTGGAAACGGTTCTTATATTTAAAAGAAAGAAGGGCCTTGCCCCAGATGTGGCCGTCACATAGCTCTAAGTAGACGCCCAAAGGAAGTTTGAAGTGTTACATGTAGGAGGCTGGAAATGCCCATGTACTGGATGAGGGATGGATAGAAGGGAGATCATGTGTTTGATTGCTTGCAGAACAGGATGAAGGATTCTCTCTTAATAACTTTCCACACCAAGCAAAACTACATGCAAGGATTTTTAAGCCAAACTACAGATCTTCACTTGTACAGAAAACTATGTTTATGCACTCTCCAGGCCCTCCAGATACTACTTTTACTAAGGCAAGCAACCAAGAAGCCTGTTTCAAAAGAATTATCCCTTCAATGAATTCTACTCTTTTTTACAATGAAAAGTTTCTCTTTGTTGACCAATCCAGTAAAGTTTCTGAGTTCTAGGGATAAAAGAGAGAGTTAATTTTCTTTTTCCTTTTTGGACTCTAAATTTAATTTGTTCACAACTTCAAATCTATTTAAAATATTTCTCCTTATTGCTCAGTGATATTTTATTAGATAACCATCACATTTGTGAACATTCTCCATTTCCCAGCCAAACAACTCCTGACTACAGTAGCAGCATGGGACATTGATGTGCACAGAATTTTGACAATATTTGTTATATTAATTAATAAAGAGGTTATTATATATTCAACATTTATCGAATATATGCAATTTACCAGATTCTGTGTGAGCCACAGGATACAGAGTGATGAATAAGACCCAATTACTATCATCAAGGAACTCACAGAATACAGGATAAAAATAGTTTTGAGTTTTGTATGTGAACTGCAGAACTGCTAAGTATTTTGGACTCCAAGAAAGAACAATAGTAAGCTTTAATATTCTGGGGATAATCTTTTTAGTTTAAGGTAGGATTGCCGGATTATAATTTGGGTCCGGGAAGTTTTACTAACGTTGCTTTGCAGTGGAGAGTACGGCCCCTTTATCTTTTACGTAGAATGCAGCTGAGACGTGAGCCTCTTTGGTTCTCTAGATGATTTTTTTGGGGTGGTCTCAAGCCCAGACCAGAGTGGTAGGGTCAGAACTTTGTGTGAGTCTCTGTGGTTCTACCAGAACAAACACAGGCCTAATGTTCTAGTAATGCATTTGGATGACTTCCATATATCCAAATGCACTATTCATCTCTGCATGAAGCTGTGAACATGATGCATGCCTAATAATACCAACACTTGCTCATTTCTGAGCCGTACAACATAACACTGTGCAGTTATAAACTTACATGGAGTACAGTCATGTTATGAACTAGATCTTCTCTACTCATTTATATTATCTTATCATGAGCCTCCTTTCCCAGACATTAACACTAAAGCCAGAACAAGAAAATGGAATTCTCCAGTTCTAAAGAGCACTGGGTTACCATTCTAGAAACCTTTCTCTTAGGTCTGCAGTGTTGACTCACACAACATTAATGCTGGGAGAGGCTGAATATTTAGAGTCATCGAAACAGAAGAAGAGAGTATAACTTAAGTGTGTAGAAAGGAAGTAGTAAAATTGTCCTTGAACCTATTAAGGGCTGGAGTTGATCCTGTTTAAATAAGTTTGTTGCACGTAGCATTAGAGCAAAATATTCTTTCAGAGGAGATGCTAGAAGTAGGGTTGTTTAGGTTAAAAAAATAACGTTGGAGTGTTGTATTCTATATAGTTTCAGTCCTACTGTGAGAAATGCTATTGTAAAACCAAAGTAAACACCTGCTACCCAGAAACTCTATCTTGTGTGGTTGCCAGACCTCAGTGCTGCGTTGGAGTGGTATTTGAAACCATATTACTCTGGGTTTACCAACAAATTTCCAAGCTTCCTTGGTTACCTTCCAAATTTCAAGATTTTGTGGTGTTGAAATATAGTAAATTTACAGAGTAGGAAATCTGAAAATTTCAAGCATTCACTCAATATACCATTTTACTTTCATCGTGGTATTTATTGACTTCAGTTTTGACCCATTTGCCATCAGAAGACAAATTGGAGAAGTTTCAGTGTTGTTACTTAGTTTGAGCAATGAGGAGAAGACCCAGAAAGTTTAGGTTCAGTGACAAGCATGCCCAAGGACATGTAACTAAGCAGTGACCAAACTGGCACAAGAACTTAGGGTTCCTCATCCTGAATTCATTGCTTCTTTGACTACACTGCACTCCCTTCACTGGTCCTCGGAAGCTGCCAGGGGAAGGTTGTGCAATTTCCTGGAATATGTCCCCATCTTTGAATCATCTCTACTCAGATAAGTACAGGACACCCTGGCTGATCCCTGGAATCCTTCTCCGTGTCACTTTAGTATTAGGTTTCCCCGCTGTGACAGAGCCTTGGCATCCTTCTTTCCTCCCTGACTCAGAGCTGAAACAGCCAACTTTGCAGCAGAGCTCAGTGCTCCAGCTTCTCTCCCGATACACAGAGGGGCTCCCAGCGTTCTGCAGAGCAATGAGCCCTGCCCACGGGCAATGCAGGAAGCCTGACAGAGAAAGTTGATATGCCTTCTAGATCTTCAGCCACAGCAGGGTCTAATGCTTAGGCTTCTTGTTTGTTTTCATTCCGTCAAAGTCTACAACTATTGTCCAGTAAAGGGTAAAGAGAAATGAAAAATATGTAGAGAGTCAAGGCTGGGCTTAAGAGGCAAAGGGTGATTTAGAATAGGGAGGATTAGCATCGAGGCCACAGGGAGCTGATGGGCAAAGCCGAGGGAAATAGGGGGCCAGAGAGAGCTCACTTCTCCTAACCATCTGGCAATGCCTGGAGAATGGAGAATGTGTGTTGTGTGTGTGCTTGTGAGAGAGAGAGAAGGAAGGAGAGGGAGAGAGAGAGATTCTCCAAGTGTAGTTTGATCATTTTCTTCTTTCAAAGTGGCTAATCTTGAAATGTCTGCAAGCCTCATGCATATGGCATGAAATAATTTGATTCCCAGTTTGGGATGAAGACATTTTGATCTTATGTAAATGCTGAATATCTCCCGTAATGACAAGCCCTTTGAGAAATGCACGTGTAACTAAGGTCCAGTTATAAACACTCACTACATCTTCAATTATACTTTTAAATTCTTCATATTCAAAAGAATCTATTTTGCTTGTTTTCTTTCTCTGAAAATGACCCAAGAAATGGACATACCTGGCCGGGCGCGGTGGCTCAAGCCTGTAATCCCAGCACTTTGGGAGGCCGAGACGGGCGGATCACGAGGTCAGGAGATCGAGACCATCCTGGCTAACACGGTGAAACCCCGTCTCTACTAAAAATACAAAAACTAGCCGGGCGAGGTGGCGGGCGCCTGTAGTCCCAGCTACTCGGGAGGCTGAGGCAGGAGAATGGCGTAAACCCGGGAGGCGGAGCTTGCAGTGAGCTGAGATCTGGCCACTGCACTCCAGTCCGGGCGACAGAGCGAGACTCCGCCTCAAAAAAAAAAAAAAAAAAAAAAGGACATACCTTTCTATAAAGTCAGTAGATAGTATTTAAATGCAGCTTTCATCCATAAGAGGCTTAAAAACAATTCTATAATAAAACCAGTCAAACCAAAAAAAGGAGACCTAGAGTCTTGGATTTGTTCCTTTTCTGCCATTATTAGCATCACAAAAGGACAAGGATAAGGAGATAATCATATTTAAGGAGACTGTAAGTGACTCTCAAAGTTCTGCTAAATTTCAGGGTCTCTCCTTTTCTCAAATTTAATTCTATTATTATTATTATTATTTTTAAATAAAAGAAATAGCCCTTTTGGGAGGGAGGCAAGATAGGAGTTTGCAAAAGGATGGGAAATGCTGAAGTACTGGGACACTTGAATAAGCTTTCACATATTTATTAGTGCCAGGCCAACTGGAGAAAGAAAATATAGATGCAGTTGCTTACTAGACATTTCACAGGTGGATAATATGACATTCTGTAGTTTGCTGTACATATTAGAAAATCGTCTGTTTTTTCTTGTTCTTTGGTTGAATGTGGGCCCCAAAAAATCATTCTTACAATTACACTGATCGTTTTTTTTTCCCTGTGTAAAAGGATTTCAGACACAATGGTGGAGGGCTGCTTTGTTCATTTCCTATCGGATTTAACTAAAGAGTGGTTTTAAACATTTATGTTGAAGTGACAGTTGCCTTTTTATTACCTAGAAAGAGTTAGGTGCTTGCTGATGCCAACAGGATGACATGTTTCTTCTTCTTAGCCACAGGAAAGCTCAGTAGACTCTATTTGTTGCTCAAGTGGACTTTAAAGAATCACTTTCAAAGGACACTATGGCTGACGACTGAAGAGTAATATTTATCAACATTAAATAAACACTTGGTGTAGTATCCATAAATATTTCTGCATATAAACATAACATGAAATTAAATAGTTCAGATACACAGACACCACTGAGTACACGTCCACTGTTGTCAAAGTCGTCTGTAAACACCACCTCACACTGAATACAAAAGCAGCTTCTACCCAGCTCTGGGTTCACAACACGAATGCCCTGTACAAAGGGAAGATATCTCCGCAGCCCTCCCACCTCCCTCCCCTCCCTCTCCCCAAACAGCCCCGGCAACAGGAAAAGAAACCCCAACAACTACAGCAGCAACAACAACGATAATGACGGCAGCACCCCATCCCCTCCCCAAATAAAACAGTTAACATTTTGGTCAATTCAAGGGAGAATGCAAAAACAATTTTTTTTTTTTCTCCAAAAGGTAAGGAAATCAATTTGAAGCATTATTTTTCAGAGTGTAATTCTTTCTTCAGAGGACATGGAACTTCCTAAACCTCACCTATTCCTGGGTGAAGGTGACTCAATGAACACCAGAAAGCACTGGCCACAGCTGAGTAACAAAGGTGCAAGCCCTATTTTCTTTTGGAAGGCGCCATTCAGCAAGAATCAAACACAATGTTCTCCTTCATTCTCTCTCACCATGTTTTTGTTTTTTTTTTTTTGCTTTGCCATATATATATACATATACATATATATATATTGCTGTGTATGACATTCAAACGTGACACTATTACTGAGTTTCAAGCAGTTTAGATAGCAGAAATTTTGTTTTGAAACATTCAGATTTAGATGATTAAATTCAAACGTGTGGATGTGGTTCATTCTTTGAGCTCAGAGGGGCCCCAATGTGGCTCTGTTGAGACATCAACAAAGCAGATTGCTTAACACCAAGTCTGGTGAAGCCACGGTGCTCAACTGACTCACGAGCCTGTCCGCCCTGCACAGACCTGCTGGGAAGGCCTGGCTGCTCTCTGTGGAAAACAGCCCTGGTTTCAAAAACATTAAACTGGGCTTATTTCACGTTTATGTTGCATTAGGATCCTAGAGAACTTCAGTCACCAAAGTACTGAAAGCGTATATTGCAGGAATAATTTGCCAGTTCAGTGTTTCCCATGATATTATATACACTATGTGTGTGCGTGCAGAACTCACACATATATATACTTAAGTATTTTTATTTGTACGAAACTTGAACTGCACAAAACAGTACTTTGCAAGAATCAAGAATCAAGTCCACAAATAGAGTTTAACAACACACCAAAGAAAAGACAGGAAGCTCTATTGGGACAAGAAGATTCAGCTTTGCAACGTGTGAAATAATTTTGGAACCACAGATTCGTTAGCCTGCAGTGTTCCTCGTGGGGTCTGGATTCCCACTTTTGGGATCCTTGGGAAGAATGTGGGAACTGGGTCAGCTATGCTCATGTGAGATTCCAAAGCTATTGGGAATTAAAGACCCAGGCAAATCAATTTGGGTATATAATTGCTGTGAAGCAATTCTTTTTCTCCTGTTTAAGGAAAAAAACATGTAAAGTCTATTTCAGAATAAATTTCTTTATATTGAGTAGTATGTTTTTTGTTTTTTTTTTGCTAAATTGGTATTGACTTTTTCTGTTAAAATGGGTTTATTCAATGGATCAGTAAACAGGCAGCTTCTTTCACATCCGGGTGATAAAATCATTTTTATCATCACCAGAAATCACCCCACCCTCAGCTTCCTCCTCCTAAGGTCTGTGGGTTGATGTGTGCGTTTCGTCACTGCTATTGATAAAACCTCATTCTACAAGGCCTGCTCGGGTGCGCGCTTGTGAAAAATGACCGACTGTCTCTGCTGGTACTGCTGCTTGCGCCTCTTTTTTTTGTCACACTGGCACAGCAGCAGCATCTTGAAAGTGGTTCTGAATGTTTTGTTGCACAGGGCATAGCACACGGGGTTCACGGTGCTGTTGATGTAGCACAGCCAGTAGCCCAGATTCCAAAAGGTTTTGGGTATGCAGCTGTCACAAAAGGTGTTCACCAGAACCATGATATTGTATGGGGTCCAAGTGATGATGAAGGCAAGCAAGATCGCACTGAGGGTCTGGGCTGCTTTCTTCTCCTTGACGAGGGACATCCTTTTCCGCTTAGTGATCTGACTTCTGGTCTTCAGAGCAAACCTCTTGGCCAGAGTGGCTTCCTTGAAGGACAGAGGTAGAGTGGCCGTGGTCTTACCCACTGAGGAGTTGACGTCAGAAGTCTTGGCTGTGTCCACGGCTGACTCTAGCTGGATGGGAAGCTTGGAGAAGCTTTTTGGAAAACTGCCTCCATCGTCCACGCTCTTCTGGGCCTGCAGCTTGTTAGCTTTCCTCTCCAAGTCCACCATCCCCAGCTCCTCCTCAGGCACCTGCAGGTTGTCGGACGAGGGTAACTTGGTGGAGTTGAGGATGGTGCTGTGACCTGGAAGCTTGAGCACGATGGAGTAGATGGCTCTCGTCTCGGAGCCAATGTCCTCCTCATCGGAGGAGGCGGAGTTCTCCAGGGAGGCAGCAGCATCATTGTTGTTCCAACTGTCACTGCTGCTGTGGTCTTGGTCCATCTGCTCGGAGCTGGGTTTCCAGCTCTTGGTTGTGAACCAGAAGTGGCAGCGGCTGTACTTCCTCCTGTTGGAGCGTTTCATGCTTTGCTGTTGAAGTTCGTAACTGCTGCAGCTTCGAGAACTGCCTGTGGGGTGGACAAAGTTTTCTGTCTCTGCCTCTGTCCCAGACGCTTGCAGCCCAGCAAGCTCTTTGGTACGCTTTTCAGTTTCCTTATAGATCCTCCAGTATAAAATAGTCATAATGGTGACAGGCATATAAAAAGCAGCGATGGCTGTGCCAAAAGTAATGGTGGGCTCACTGAGGAACTGAATGAAGCACTCTCCTGGAGGCACAGTTCTCTTTCCAACAAAGTATTGCCAGAACAAGATGGCAGGAGCCCAAAGGACAAAGGAGATGACCCAAGCCAGACCGATCATCACACCAGCTCTCTTTGTTGTTCGTTTGGCTCGGTACGTGAGCGGCCTCGTGATGGAAAAGTATCTGTCAAAGCTGATGACCAGAAGATTCATAACAGAGGCATTGCAGGCTACGTAGTCAATGGCAAGCCAGAGGTCACAGGCCAAGTTCCCTAAGGCCCATCGATTCATGATGATGTAGGTCGTAAACAGATTCATTGAAATGACCCCAATTATCAGATCGGCGCACGCCAGGCTTAAGAGGAAGTAGTTGTTGACCGTCTTCAGCTGCTTGTTGACCTTAAATGACACAATTACCAGAATGTTGCCGATGATGGTCACCAAGGCCAGGATGCCCGTTAAGAAAGCGATGAAGACCACCTGCCAGACGGTATGACCTCCCAGAGGGTCATCGGTGGTACCGTTCGGAGAGGAGAAATTCCCGGCTGCTCTAGAAGCATTGTAGCTGCCGAAATGAGTGACGGTTCCCGGGGGCAGCCCTGCATCGGAGGGGCTGTGTATCCAGGAGGAGCTGATGTTTGGAAACAAAGGCGAGGTTGTACTGTTATTGTGCAAGGTCATTGTGACTCTCTGACATAGTCTAGGGGAAGAAAAGAGAGAAAAGACGGAGTTAGAAAAATTTCTGCCTTTATTTGCTTGTTCTTTGCATTGCGTACGTTAAAAGACACGGAAGGCCCATGACAGGATGCTGAATCTCTATGAAGCCAAACATTATCAAGTTCATTCTCCTATTTTAAATGAGTGGAGTCTAGGGCAGACAGACATTGATTTGTTTGAGATAGTATTATATAATTGGTGGCATGCACTGAACATTGTGCTTTTTTCCCACATTTTTCTCATTTCTTTTTTTTTCTTTTTTTTTTTTTTTTTTTGAGACGGAGTCTTGCTCTGTCTCCCAGGCTGGAGTGCAGTGGCCGGATGTCAGCTCACTGCAAGCTCTGCCTCCCGGGTTTAGGCCATTCTCCTGCCTCAGCCTCCCGAGTAGCTGGGACTATAGGCGCCGCCACCTCGCCCGGCTAGTTTTTTGTATTTTTAGTAGAGACGGGGTTTCACCGTGTTAGCCAGGGTGGTCTCGATCTCCTGACCTCATGATCCACCCGTCTCGGCCTCCCAAAGTGCTGGGATTACAGGCTTGAGCCACAGCACCCGGCCCATTTTTCTCATTTCTAAATATATTCCATGTAATTCTGTTACTAAACAAAATCGCCCTTACTTCTCTTATTTTGTAAAGGTGAAAAATATCAGACATTTCTATTACAATTATCCAAACAGTTTTATCATCATGCTAAATTGATAACTTGACTTGATTTGCATTTTATCTATCTGGGCATTTACCCATCAGAGGCTTGAGAAATACACAAATTTAAGGTGATACCAGCCATTTAAGCCTCACTAAAATGAGCAGTGCCAACCTGGAGAAGGGATAAAACCAACGTAAATCAATTCATATTATATTATCTCTTTGAGACAGAATTGAAAAAGTAAGATATCAGTTCCTTGTAAGGACTGGTAACACAACTATCTCCCGGGAAGCTATCTTCTACTTGATGACCTGTAGATGAACTTTTAACAGAATGTTTTGAATGGACCAAACCAGTTTTAAATATTTCTAGTATTTAGATCTTTTAGATGCAAGCATGAAAACATATTTTAGCATGTCATACATATGTGAACAAATGGACATGCCCACACACATTTGCATATAAAAGTTGCAAAACTGCAACCAGTGCTTTCAAACGCTTGTTGCTAGAGTATATGAATAACTAAGAACCATTACAAATAAGGTGCCACCAGTAAGACCCCCTTGGTGGCGCTGCTGGCCTTGGTTGTGACCTGCACCATTCTCTCAGAGCCTCCAGGGCTGTACTTCCGGGACACCACTGGCTCAGGAATTCACACACCACCAGCCACTGTACACTAGATAAGCAAATCATTCCTCAATTAGTGTCATTCTATGAGTTCAAAGTTTGATCATCCTAGCAAAAATCTTTTGTGTACCCTGCTACTGCATTTATGCTCTCGGTTAAAAAAAAAGTCTTCAACAATAAACTCTTACAGATAAACATATATGTGCAAGTGCAGTGCCAGAGTCCTAAATCAAGTCTTAGGGTATTAAATGTCAGCGTTTTCTCAGAGTGTCTCTCAAAGCAGTAGTCAGATTCACACAGAGCCTTCTGGAAAGGCTTTCTGGTATAGCAGGAAGACTATGGGGTCAAAAGGCGTAGTTCAAATCTGTTTGACCACTTACTGGAGGTGAGATCTTAGATATTTAGCTTCTTTGAGTACAAGTTTTCTCATTGAAAAATGGGAATGATAATTTTCTGTATAATAGAATCAATTGTTGATAAATTCTTTTCAGAATTCAATAGTAAGTGACCAAAGAAGCTTCATTTCTCATCAAAATGTTTTAACATATATAAAGTACTTAGAACAGGAGCTGATACAGTAAATGCTCTATGAGTATCGGTGATTATTATCTTATTCTTTTTATTGAACAATGAACGCTCTTTGCTTTGACTGCCAGGATGCTCAGAGCTAAATTTAGTGCAATAATAAATGTTAGTAGAAATTATTTATTGGACATTTACTATGTGGTACATGTTGTGCAAATGCATTGTATGCATTATCTTATTTATTTATTATATTTTTTGAGACAGAGTCTCGCCCAGACTGGAGAGCAGTGGTGTGATCTTGGCTCACTGCAGCCTCTGCCTCCCAGGTTCAAGTGATTCTCATGCTTCAGCCTCCTGAGTAGCTGTGATTACAGGCATGTGTCACCTTACCTGGCTAATTTTTGTGTTTTTAGTAGAGATGGGGTTTCACCATGTTGACCAGGCTAGTCTCAAACCCCTGGCCTCAAGTTATCTGCCCATTTTGGCCTCCCAAAGTGCTGGGATTATAGGTGTGAGCTGCCATGCCCAGTGTATTATCTCATTTAATCCTTAAATAACCTCATTTTACAGGAAAGGAAGACACATTTAAATAATCTGTGCAAGGAATTGACCTAACAAGGGGACGTGTGGGGGGACCTAAAGAGTTCCATCCAGACAATCTGAACCCACAGCCTCCATGTGTAACTGTGAGGCTATGCTGCCTCTCCACCAGCTCCTTCCAGGTGTCCTATACAACTAGCCCTTCCTAGCTGGTTAAAAATCATCATATGCCTCCTTAAGGTGGAATTAATGTGCATTTAGAAATTAATGAGATACTCTTTATCACCTGAAACAATGGCAAAGATACAGATGATTCGATACATTCAGCATTCACAGTATATGACAAAAATAATCAATTTTCATGGTCTTGGGGTTGCAGTATAAATTGGTCATTTGAAAGGCAATTTTGCAGTTTGTAAAACATGCCAAAATCCATGATCTCAGGAGCTGACTCTATGTATACATGTAACACCTATGATGTTAGACATAAATACACTCACATACGCACATATAACTACATGTACACATGTTCACTTTAGTGCTCTTTGAAATAATAAAAAAATTGAAATAGTCTAAATATTCTAATATAATACTCAATTACAGAGAGGAATAATATAAAATATTCTGTATAATCTAACATTATTTTCCCATAGCTGAAATATCTGACATTGCACTAATTTTCAATTTTAGGAAACTGATGAGACTATTCTCTTTTACTATTTTTTTTTTTTAATATTTGAGTTTTATTAGGTGTCAACTTACACTTAACTCTCATTGTCTCTCACTGAGTGATGTCTGGGTTTGGAAAGTGTTACATGCTGTTTGTAGCACGCAGTTACATTCAGGGTTTCTTCCAAGATGCATGTACAGAAGAAGATCTGTCTTCGGTTCTCCCTCCATCCAGACCCCAGTTTCCAGCAGTTCTAAAGCTGTTTGCCTTGTTATCTCTCCATTGCTGACTGTGTATATCCCACTCCATGGTGACTGTGTATATTCACAAGGACACATGTGTCTTTAATCAGGTCAACACCCTGTCTCTGAGGTTAATAACGACTATTACTATTGGTCTACTGGGGAGTCTGGGGTGCCTCTTAAATGCTCTCAGCCCCGTATGCTGATAACTGGCATTTGGTCCTCTTTAGATTATCATCTTTATTCATCCTTTTTTGTTTGTTTGTTTTCCAGCACCGGACCTGTGTTTATTTCTCACGTACTCTGAAGAGCCTTTCTCTTTGCAAAATCTCCTTCACCCCTGAGATTCCTGAACATAGCAGTGACATTTCCTCATTTCTACTATCTAGGTCTCTGCTTTCATGTCCCATGGGAGGCAATCATGTCCTGTAGCCCCAGTTTCAGGTCTTATGCCATGCTGGTTTTATAGAAACCAGCATAGAAACCAGTATACTGGTTTATAGAAACTAGTATAAAGAAATGTAATGCCCAATCATCCTGATGCTTTATTCATATTTATGCTGATACTTCTTTCATCTTTGTTGGTTAAAGCCATGCAGTGGGTATCTGTTTTTTGCCTTTCTTTGGACTGTCTTTTTGGAAATAGCCTGTCACCCATAGTGTGTAGTTTGGGACAGGCATCAATCAGATGGTCCTGGCTCCTCTACCACAACAATGAACATGAAGAAGACCCAGGCAGGAGGGCTGATCTGGGGATTTGATGTGGATGTTGGAATGAGACAGTAATTCTCTTTTATTTGGAATTACTAGGTGCCAGTCACCCTATTTGCCACCACATGGGAAACCAAGAGCAAGCAAACATAGAGGAAAGGCATGGAGGAAGGAGAGAGACAGGAGGGAGTGTGTCAAACAGAGACATCATGATGATGATGTTCTTTGAAACCTGAATTTAGCCACTCCTGAGGTCAACACCACCTCCTTGACCTCGCCTTTCCTTTGTTGCCAGGGCTACCAGAGACACTTTCTGTCACCTGCAACTGGAAGGTGTTCCGTCATTGTCAATATCAATGCATGCTCATTTAACCACTGCTAGTGTTAGACTATGGTGATTGGTGCTGTGGAATTCAGAGAGTCCACAGCCCCTGCATTTCATAAACTCACCCCTAGGTAAGAGATGGAATACTAATAAAATATTTTTAAAAGCACAAGTTATTTAGGCAATATCAAATCCCTCTCGGTGGATAATCACATGATGTTTGTATACATTAAACAACAATTTAATTTGCTCTGTTGACCTATATTATTGAAGAATATAAGTAAGAATTTTTGAAATTAGCCTAAGGTCAATTGTTTTCTTTTAGTCCCTCTCATCCTGTGACTCTGAAGAGCCCCCCAAAATGAATAGTATTCTAGTCCCATTATGCTTTGTTTGACTACAGAAAATGAAAGGAGCCAGGATTGAGGAAAGACAGCTATCGGTGAGTTTAGTTGTCGGTATTGGGTTAATTAAATACCTGTTTATCTTTGACCTGTATTCTTTGGCATACCTACCATTGGCCATCATTCTTCTTACACTTGGACATTCATTCAATATCTAATACCTTTCTGAAGTTCTCAGAGATGTGCTTTTCCTTATTTAAAAATGTTTTAGTCCCTTTCTGTCATGCAATAGATGTGCAGTATGAGATGAGCAAAAGTTTTAAAGGTAGACAAGAACCATTAGAGGGAAATGACTTGTAGGCATTTGCTTACCCATGTGATACAACATCCAAAGGACAAGAGTTAGTAAGTTAACGAGTTACTAGTCATTAACCATGGCAGTCCTAATGCTACCCTTGGGTTTCCTTCTAAGGACCTCAGATATTAAAGCAACGAGAAAGAAGGGAATGTGGTATATGAACATAACTTTGAGGAAAATAAAGCCTTTTGAATGGGAAGCAGAAATTATGAGCAAAGCACACTACTAAAACCCATTGTGACTTGTAGCTACGAAAGGAGAAATGTTTAGGAAGTCGTGGGTACTCATTTGGAGTTCTGATGTGATGAGATACATTAATACCACTCTATTAATAAATACAATGTTCTCATCATCACTAATTTTTTTTATTAGAAAGCAGCAGAGCAGAGTTGAAAAGCTGTGGTCTTTGGAGTTTTGCTGATTTGAGTCTGAGTTCTGGGTTGGCCTAGGAGATGTATAAACTTACCAAATTACTTGACTACTTGAGACGACATTTATTCATCTATAAAACTAGAATACTGTCACCTGATCTGTGGATTATGGAGAAGATAAGAAGCATTGTGGTGTTGTAGGCTAATACTCTGAAGTATTAACGGGGATCTTGCCTCCCTTCTCCCAATGCTAACTTTTCGTGTTCTCAGGGTTGTGTTGTTACTATAGAAACACAGGGAGAAAGAAATCAGTATTTCCTAATTTTTTGCTTTTTAAAATGGACTTTAAATACTCTGGTAGAGAGAAGGGATTTCAAGATAAGGGCTTTTAAACTGCAAACACTTGGTCTTCTGAGCATCAATGCGTGGTATACTGACCTATACACTAGGAAAATAAGAAAAATTTCCCCTTGCCACATCCAGAGTGAATAAATTGATATAAGTACTATAAAAGGTGATTTGGAGGTATTAATTAAAACTGAAAAGGTATGTAAAATGAACTAGCAATCCAACTGCTAGGTATCTACCCTTTAGAAATTATTGCGTTCATATGTATACAAGGAGACATGCACAAGGCTATTAACTGAAGCATGTATTTTTTATGACAAAAATGAGGAAAATCTATAAGACCATTCATTTGTTTTGAAATGAATTAAAAAATTAGGTCATTCATAAAAGGGAATACTATGCAGCAGAAAAAGGCAATCAACTCGATATATATTAACTTATAACTGTCTAAAAGTACTTGTTAAGTAAGAAAGGCAAGTTGTGGGATGATAAATACAACATGATAAAATTCAGTTTACAATGAAACACAGCAATAGTATACTAAAGATGTGCATGCCTATATACTAAAGGTGGTATATGTCTCTATATTAATGTAATTAAAATGGTCATAAAAGGATAGAAACATATACATGTAAATCATCTATTAGCAGTGGTATTTTGGAGGAGGAAGATAATTAGGATTGAGGGTGTTGGACGAAGAAGACTTCAGCTCAGTCTGTAATGTCCCAAATGAGAAAAAAAATTCCCAAAGTTTCCAAAGCCAGAAGGAAGTGAAGAAGAGACTTGAAAGGGGGAAGATATTGGTGATGGTTGCCAAGGAGGGCTGGGGATCTTGCTCTCCACTCTGCTGTTGCTTTTAAATGCGGAGAATGTTGGAGAAAAAAAGGTCGCATCTGATAATATTGATCAGACTCAAGACGCGTGCCTCATGCCCTCCTGCCTGGTGCCCAGAGATGGCAGCTGCTCAGAGGTCAGCGGGTCACTGTGGCAGAAGCATCGACGACCTGAATGCCTGTTGTAATGAATTCTTCCTTAGTCTTGCCTAAGACATAAACTCAGCCGGGCAAACACCTTGATTTCGGTGCTGAGACTCGGAACAGGAAATCTGATTGTAACCTGCTAAGTCTGTGGCGATTTGCTATGCAGAATGGGGCCTCAACAGGCAGCTTTGAGGCAAATTACACAAAAATGAAACTACTGGTCTTGCTCGCCTGAATAAGGTGGAGTAAAAATATTATACATACTTTATATGTAAATGAGCAACGTATTATCTCACACACAAGAAATCCTAGTTCTCCTCTGGGTTGTGGATTTTCTCCCCTCATTGCTGTAGGGGGCCTTTCTTGCCTTTATTCCTCCAAGGGACATTCAGCACCTGCCATGCCTCTTCTGAGTACACTGTCTTTTCTCCACAGCCCAGGTGAGGTACATTCCTAGTGCTCCCCAATCTATTCATATCAAGGCTGTACCCAGCTTTATCAAGGAAGACAGTGTCCTGATAGGGCCAGGAAACAAGATTTCTCCCACCTACCCCCCATCTTCCTTCGAACATTTTCTATGACCTTCTCCCAGGCCTCGGGGCCACAGCCTCATTAAAAGGACTGTTCTCTGGAGGCTCAGCAATGGAGGGCCTGTCGGTACACAGGATGACATGAGGAGAAACTGATCAGCAGGTCATAAGGACTTCAAAAAAAAAAAAAAGAATTTCTAAAAATACTTATTAGAAATGAGAGTCGTCAAATGTTTTACTTCAGGTATATCTATTATTTCACAGATAATATGTAACTTCCTGAGAATCAGGTCCGCAGGTCAGACCCAAATGAAGCAATGATAATCCTGGGCTAAGAGCCCTCAGTTGATGGTGATTTTCTGAGTAGAAGGTATCATTTCTATGTTTAATATTCCTTCCTCATCCTGACTCAATAGCCTATATTCCGTAGTGTTAGGATATTTTGAGTCAAGGAAGTTCATAGTCTACACTCATTGAATTGAATAATACTAGTGAGGAGACCTATGGGAAGCCTTTCCTTTTAATGCTCAGGAAGAAACAGGTGGTGGGAACAGAGATTCTTGTCAGCCCAGTGATCTTCGCATTTTTTTTTTTTTTTTTTTTGAGACGGAGTCTGGCTCTGTCCCCCCAGGCTGGAGTGCAGTGGCCGGATCTCAGCTCACGGCAAGCTCCGCCTCCCGGGTTCCCGCCATTCTCCTGCCTCAGCCTCCCCAGTAGCTGGGACTACAGGCGCCGCCACCGCGCCCGGCTAATTTTTTGTATTTTTAGTAGAGACGGAGTTTCACCGTGTTAGCCATGATGGTCTCGATCTCCTGACCTCGTGATCCGCCCGCCTCGGCCTCCCAAAGTGCTGGGATTACAGGCTTGAGCCACCGCGCCCGGCCGATCTTCGCATTTTATAAGTAATCCCAGGCAGAGTTTCTAGGAATGCAGCCTGCTGAGGGCTCAGGGCATGGTCAGGTAGGTGCAGAGCAGGGGCAGGTACCTGGCTTCTCTCTGGGGTCAGAGCAGGCTCCCTCCCTGCCAGATTGTGGGTGGAACATTCAGGGAATGGTTACTGAACCATTCCAGGCACCAGAGCTCAGGTAAGAAATGGAAAACTGAGCAAGATCCTGCCCGTGGGTACCATGAGTGCCTTTGTGGGGTGGTTCCATCTGTGTGTATGTATAGACACTTAGTGTATATATACTACATACTTAGTATACTTATATTGTGTATATATACTATGTACTTATTATACTTGTATACTTGGTGTATATATACATTGCATGTTGAACTTACTATGTATATATACACTATACACATTACACACACACACACACACTAATTGGTCCACTAATTGGCTGTTGCATTTTGAACTTAGTGTGTGTGTATATATATGTGTGTGTGTGTACATACATACATATGTATATACACACACATATGTATATATGTGTGTATATATGTATGTATATATACACACTAAATTCAACAGATATATATGTATGTATATATACACACACACACTGAGTTCAAAATGCAAGAGCCAATTAGTGGGTCAATATGAAAATTAAAAAAGAAAAAAATACAGCAAATTGAATAGGATATCTCAGAATACATATCACATAATGACAATCACACTTCATTAAGTTTTTGCTCTACACACACACACACGTATAAAATTATGTCTATAGTGGTGAGGTGCATACAATGTATTTTGTGTTGAATAATGTTGGAAAGCCACTGCAGTGGATATTTTGACATCTTTTATTAATATTTAAAAGAATAGGGTAAAACAAAAAATGTGAAAAAAACCCCCAAAATTTGACAGTACAGAGTTTAGGAGAAATTGAAGGTTAGTTCTAGGAAATTTGCCTTCTTTCCCCTAGTTATGGCAAAAAATAACTTTTCTGGGTTTACAAGTCTGTAAAATCTATAGGTAACTTTAGAAAATGTAAAAACGTGTAAATATCCAGTGTGAAAATACATGTGAAATTGCTTACAGAAACTGACAAGGCCAATATACATGTGAGGCATCTGTTATAATGAATTCCAAGGAGGCAAACTCATTTCATGTCCTCTGAGCCAACCAGACAGTAACTATTTGGGAAAAATGTTTGAGGGCTCTCGATTTTTAAACCTGCTGAACTGATTAAAAACGTGTCAATTTTCTAGATGTCTAAATTAATTCTACCTGTATAATTGTTATTATTATTTTTAACTAATGATACGGGAAAAACCCAAAATATCTTTGCAACATACAGCCGAGCAGTTTTTTCTCAGACCAGCTATTTAGTGCTTCTTCCCTATTTATAATCCAGTCTGCTTCATTTTTCAGGGCTTGTTGTGCGTCTCTCTCTGACTGCCTTCTTTGCTTAGAGTGTCTCTGTTTTCTGCCGTAATTCACTATAGCATTCAACGGCTAAAATGACTTTTAAAACTATCCGGTGAATGGAAATACCACATCAAGCCACTAGGTGGCAAAGCAGACTCGGAGAACAACCTCTCCGCCAGCAGGCGCTGAAGCAGCTGCCCGTTCCCCACACTGGTGACCGGGCACTTCAGCTTAGCTCAGTCATGCAGTTCGCGGAGGATATCAAACACAGTCAACAAAGCTTTGCAATCAAACGTGTCTTTAAAGGGAATCCAACTTGTGAACCTGGCTCTTGATATTCATTTCAAGCTGCAAGGGGGAAAGATGTTACCTAATATGGAGCAATGGCTCTTATTGTGAACAAAACATCTCTGAATGCCAAAACTGGAATAAAATTCTATTTAAAAAGGAGAATTTTTTTTTCCTAAGAAAGTTGATGTATCATGCTGCCTCCTCCCTTGGTTGCCACCTTTCCTGGATTTTTACCTGATTTGATAAATATGGACCTTGACAACAAAAATGCAGGATGCTTGGAAAAGGATTTGCATCAGGACCTCTTTTGTGTAGCAGTAGCTGTGGAAATAACACAGTTTTTCCTCAAAACCAGAAACCTAGATTGGACTGATGTTTACTTGCATTAGCACTCTCAAGTCTACAACCTTTTGTCATTAGAATATCTAGAGAAATGGCACGAAGCGAAAAGCACACGTGAGTGGTTCTTGTTAAATATTAGTATGACCCCCTCACCCGGAAAGGGCAGACTCCTTGTTGCTGAAGTTACTCTTTTCTGAGAGAAACAGGGAAAGAGTGCAGCTGGATTCTGTTCCACCACAAACAGATTTACTGATTATTCTTCAACATTGTAGCGATGTATTTATTATTACGTGTTTTTAATACTGTGCTTTTATAGTGCAGGATAAAGAACAATGCTTTTAAAATACCAGCCAATCTAATGTAACTGTGGAAGTCATTCTGATGAAAAATCTAGTGAAAACAGTCATTTGGACCATTTCTAATACGTCAGTTTACTGAAAGGACACCTGGCGAAGAAAATTCCTTTGGCTTAATATTTATGCTTTCATGATTAAGTTAGACTCGTGATCACTTTTTAATTCAAGGTCCATATTTATCAGAGTATTTAATTTTATATCTGGACACGTTCCACACATCTGATTTCCCTTCAAACTTCAGCCTATTTGCACGCCCCAACTCATACATGTAGATAGAACTGTGTATTTGCAAAGAGAGTAGAAGCAATGTGGGAGACATGCATTAAACAGCTAACACCTGCCATAGCATGTTAGGGCCAAGAAATATACCCCATTCTGCCATGCGGGCACATTGCCTAGGCACTCTGATCCTACATCCTCATCTGCAAAATGAGGATTATAATACTTGAGGATTAAATGGAATCTGTATAAAGCA
The DNA here is from genome assembly GCF_009764315.1 of Trachypithecus francoisi. Classification (NCBI taxonomy): domain Eukaryota; kingdom Metazoa; phylum Chordata; class Mammalia; order Primates; family Cercopithecidae; genus Trachypithecus; species Trachypithecus francoisi. Next base: position 8,590,310 of record NW_022681470.1, read on the forward strand.
CCCAGTATAGCCTGACTGGCCCACAGCAGATTCTCAAAAATGGTAAAATCAATTCAATAATTTTCTATGGCTGGTTGACTTTATAGCAAGGTCTTTTTCATGCCTAACAAGAGCTAACATTTGTTGAGTATAAAGCAGTGGTTTTCAACCCAGGGTGACTCTGCCCTAGGGGATTTCTGGCAATGTCTGGGGCCGCTTTTCTTGTCACAACCTGGGGAGAATGTGCTACTGACATCTAGTGGGTAGACACTATCAATGCTGATAAACATCCCACAACGCACAGGACAGCTCCCCACAAAGAATTAAGGTTGCTAAGATATTGATAGTGTGGAGGCTGAGAAACCCTGCTATAAAGAGAGATCATACAGACCCAGAAAAATGTAGCATTGCGTTTTTCAGGAAAACCTGGACAATGTCCTGATACTTATTAATGAGGCAAACTCTAAATCTCTTTGAGAATCAGGTCTCACTTCTCTGGAAATCACATTCTTCACTCACCCAGCGAAAAAGGAATCTTATATTCGTGTGTTGAACCCTTCACTCGTTATTTCACGCAGTAAATGTGTTTGAGTACTTCCTGCGAGACTTAGACTGGGGTGTGGTTCTGGTTCTAGGAAACCACTTGTTGGCAATGCCACCAACTAAACAAAATAATTGCAGTGGAAGGAGCAGTATAGATGATTAGCTTTGCTTGAGCTGATGTGGCAGTAACAAAAACGAGGACATTTTGTGAGTCTTGAGGAATAAGACTCCAAGCTGCCATGCAGTCAAGAGAGGGCACAGCATTCCAAACAGACGGAAGAATTCACGTGAAGCTAACTCCCAGTGTCCCCGATGCACTCTGTACATATTCCTGTTACCTCACAGAGCACTTCACTGTGTCTCTAGGACAGCACAGACCCCAGAGGGACACTTTCATCTTCACCTACTCAAGCTTGTGCCTTGAGAGTAGCATAATGTCTTTCCCAGAGCAGACCTAGAATGATTGCCTCTACTCTGTTTTAATTGAGATGAACAGTTATATTTTGTTGTTGTTGTTTCTTAACTTGGAGGTTCAGGGGTACACGGGCAGGTTTGTTATATAGGTAAATTGTGTGTTGTGGGGGGTTTGGTGTACAGATTATTTTTACACTCATGTACTAAGCATAGTACCCAATAGGAGATTTTCAATCCTCTCCCTCCTCCCACCCTCCACACTCATGTATGGCGCTGGTATACATTGTTCCCTTCTTTGTGTCTATGTGTACTCAATGTTCAGCTCCCACTTATAAATGAGAACATGCAGTATTTGGTTTTCTGTTCTTGTGTTACTTTGCTTAGGATAATGGCTTCCAGCTTTATCCACATTGCTGTAAAGGACATGATCTCATTTTTCATGGCTGCATAGTATTCTACAGTGTAGGTGTACTACATTTTAAAAAAAATCCAGTCTATTGATGATGGGCATTTAGGTTGACTCCATGTCTTTGCTATCGTGAACAGTGCTATAATAAATGTATGCATGTATGTGTCTATAGGGTGGAACAATTTGTAATAGTTACACTTTGGATGGGAGAACCAGTAACAGAAGGGCTCAAGAGAGTTAAATTTGAGAAAAGGTAAGACAGCAGGAATGGAGGTTGTGTCTGATGAGCAGTAACTTGGAAGGATGGAGAGCAGAGGACTGGGGGCTCCAGAGGCAGCTGGAAGGAAGACTGAGAAACAAATTTGGGCTTTCTCACAAACTCTCTCAGACATTCGGGAGGGCTGCACTCAAGAAACGAAAGAATTCAGTGGAATCCATCTTTCAGGACAGGAAGGAGGTATGGCCAGGAGAGAAGGGCGTCCCTATATACCTGGGCAGTTGTCGTGGAACTGCTTCAACCTCTACTGCTGCAGAGAAAAAGAGGTGAGTTCTCCATGAACATATCCTCTCTTCAAATGTCCGTCTGGTCATGGACATAATCCAGCTAGATTTTTCTGAGGAAAATGAGCATCACATAATACAGAAAATGTTCTGTAATTGTTTTTTGCTGCCCTTGGATTTATCTTCCAGGGCAGTGAATGCTTGCCATATACTGAAGGCACCAGAGGGTCCTGCAAGGTGCTAGACAGCCCGACTTTGTGTCCTGGCTCCTCACTTATGAGCCATGAGACTTCAGGTTAGTTATTAAAGCTCTGGGATCCTCTGTGCAACACCAGAAAATTAGGACTAGTAACACCGTATGGTTGTTAAGTGATTCAGTGAAACAGTAGGTGAAGCCTCTGACACGTTGGTGAGTTAAGCTTTATGAATGGAAGGCTTCTCGGCCAGGTGCAGTGACTCATGCCTGTAATTCCAGCACTTTGGGAGGCCAGGGCGGGCCGATCACTTGAGGGCATGAGTTCGAGACCAGCCTGGACAACATGGTGAAACCCCGTCTCTACTAAAAATACAAAAAGTTAGCCGAGTGTGGTGGCACATGCCTGTAATCCCAGCTACTTGGGAGGCTGAGGCACGAGAATCGCTTGAACCTGGGAGGCGGAGGTTGCAGTGAGCTGAGATTGTGCTACTGCACTCCAGCCTGAATGACAGCATGAGACTCCATCTCAAAAAATAAAACTAAACAAATAAATAAATGAGAATCTTCTCTCCTGCTTCCTGCACACACTCACAGCTGAGGTCCTTGGGGCGTGCCGGCAAGGCATCCACTTGTGCCTGTGCCAATCCCTGCTTGAATATTTGAAATATCCCTTGTTGAGTACATACGTTTTTATTTTACTCTTAGGTTGTTAATCCCTTGAAGACAATATCAAAAGCCCTTTTCCTTTTCCTTCCTTTATTGAGTTTCCAAATCTGTCTTACAATCTCCAACTGTGATGAAAATAAAGTGGTTCCTTAGTAGATAAAATGTTTAGTGGATCTATATTTGATGCCTATGACTTTATTAGTCATCAATGTTCCTCAGAAAAGCAAATCTGGCCAGGAAAAGACAGTCATTGTGATTCCTCCCAACAAGGTGAGAGCAAAAGACCCTTAAGATCAAAGCAAATTCGACTGAAGAAGAAGAAGCTGAAGTGGAAGAGGTGAAGAAAGAGATAAGATACAAAGTAGAAAAACCTCACCAATAGGAAAAACTGGGTAGGATACTCAGCAAAGGATTTTATACATGGCTAAGGAATTAAAAACTATAGTGGGAAGATTAGGAAATTATGGAAATGAGAAAAAAGCCCACAATTTTATTTGGATTCCTATTTTTTTTTCAGGGACATGTTTTCTAAATTCTTTTTGTTTTTTTTTTTTACGATTTCAAAGACAAACATCATGAAAACCTCAGGGCATTGCAGATTTTGACCCTACCCTTTCCTCTGCTACTGCTACAGCTGCCAATCACTTCTGTCCTTCAAGGAACAGAATGCTTTTCTAAGTGAAATGCATGTACTGACTCATTTCATCCACACAATAGCCATACGAGGTGGGCACTGTTATGATTTCCACTTTAAGTGTGAAGAAATGGATGCGCCAAGGAGTTGAAGACTTGTCCCAAGTCCCGCGGCTGACTGTAAATGCAGATGCAGGATGCCACACACACAGGCTGGTTCTCAGGTCTATTTCCTAATCTCTGTCCTCGTAAGCAGATCTTCCATGAACAAGCAACATTTTAAAACAATACCCAAGCTTATAAAGCAGAAACTCAGTCCTCTTGCCGTTGCCTTTCTCATTCCCATGCCCTAGAGGTAATCCCTGGTAGCAGTTTACTGAGTAAATATTTGTTAGATGAATGGATATATTCTTCCAAAATGTGTTCTTTTGCAAAATGACATATGCATATTTTTAAACACTCAGTGTGTGCCAGGCACTGTTCGCTGTGTGTACACATATTAATTCATTTCATCCTCACTGGGATCCTGTGAGTTAAGAGTCTATTATTTAGTCACTAGATGAGAAAATGAAGACACAGAGAGGTTCTGAGATGGGGTCAGTGTCACACAGCTCCTAGGAAGCCAGAGTTAAGACTTAAACCAAAGCCATCTGATTCAAGATTTTATTCCCAAGCCTCCAATATGTATTATGTTCTCTAGCTTGCTTTTTATTTTCATTAAACAATATATTGTGGACATCTTTCCTATTCAGTGCAAATACATCTATATGTCACACACACTTAAAAAATAACCCCAAAACGTAAAAAGACACTGTCCAGGATTCAGATGTGGGCACATTATGTCCTTGGCGAAAATAGGATTTCCAGGACAGGAAGGTGCATGAGACACTGTGTTTGCTGAAGACTCTTTTAAGTGAAATGTTGCAGAGCTCAGCATCAGTGAGGCCAATACAAATCTAAGATACTTTGAAAAAAAATAGCTAGTTTCTAGATTCATTTTTCCCCACTAGATCTATTATAATTTTAGTAAAAAGTGAAAGCTGCATGTCTCATTTTACCAGTGTCAAAGGAGCTAGTCATCAACCATCTGTCCCACATCATAAAACTGTATAAAATCAAATAATAAATATGCAAGGATTGCAATGAAGTTTAAGATGGATCCGGAGCTTAAGGAACATTTTTATTAAAACAATAAACTCCAAGGTCATTTGCAGATTTTGATTCAATCATAAAATATAAATTCTTTAAACTTGATACACAAGAATAAAAGATGATTATTTTAATGAAAGTACCACCTATCTGTGAAAATGAAAATAAGTACAGAAACTGCAAGAATCAAAATAAAATAATAATAAAAAGTCTACTTTGGCACAGCCTATATAATTAAATATTAGAAAACAATGATCTCTTGTTTTGAATTTCCTGAAACCAAATGGAAACTAAAGCTCATATCACTATTAGTTCTGGCTCTCTGGGATTAAAAACAAAGGGCCAAAGGAATAAAGTTGAGCCAGTCAAACAAAACAGTGCCAATCCTTATTCTAAAACATGAGAGGACTATGACTGAAAAAACTCAACACCAAAAGTGTGTGTAAGCTAATAAAATTCTAAGCCTCTTACTTGACTGAACAGACCATCTCTTGGCCAAAGGGACCCTAGGGTGACCTTGGACACTGAGTTCTCGGCTGTGATGGGGTAGATGAGACACACCTTGCTATACCCCCGCCCTCAGTAACTAGGATGAAGCTTTCTTCCCTTAAGGCTGAACAGAAACCATCCCTTTCAAACTCCACTCTGATATCAACCAACCCCCTGATGCTGCCCCTCCTTCTTTGCCTGATAAGGGATCATCTACCATGGAGTGGCTCTGGCCAGTCTATGGAGAATGTGCAGTGAGGGTTTTCGTGTCCCCTGCTTCACCTTTTGACATCAGAGGGCTGCAAACTCCACCTTCAGGTCATGCTAGTGCTGCCATTTTTTGTATATAGGACCCACGAAGGGGCATGAAGCTCATTTGTGCATGTGTGTACATTTCTCTCTTCATAAATATTCATGACACTATAGCTTATTAAATATGTATATTAGGCCACCCTACTCAGCAGAATTCCTGTTCCCTTTGTGTCTGTTTTTACTTCTGACAGGAAGTTATGCTTCTTAGCCTGTCAGAATGGCCACCCTCAAGCTGCAACTCTATGGGAACTAAAGCTCTCCTTTGCAAACTCTTGAACCTACTCATTTTTCAGTTGGCATGTGAAAGCAATACAGATGGAAAGATTTATTCAGAGGGAAAAAAAGAAATTATACTGAAATTTATGAATAAAAACAAAAATTAAGTGCAGGTTGAATGCTGAGGTTAGGTGCCCGAAACTATTTTTAGAAAACCCCTACACTGCACCTCCTCTGGGCGACAACTCTGGCTGCCTGGGCTGTGTATGAGGATCTCAGCATAGAAAGCCCTGATCAATTCAGACGTGTCATCTTTCCCCACCCACCTCTAGGCTCCCTGAGGACAAGAAAGGGGCACATATGGATATACAGGCAGTAAGGAGACAATTTAGAACCATATACACCTGATTGCAAACTGTCTGCGTACACCTAGGTTACCAGTGCAGATGACTTCATCCTGTAAGGCTTGTCTTTCCCTTTCCTGGGATCTTATATGAAGGGTGCATAATTCAGTGGCTGAGATGTGATGAAGTCCTTATCTGTGGCCAACATTATCAATTGGATCTTCCTGATGACAACATGCATCAAACACTTTATAGAATTAATACGCTGCAAAGGAATGGACAAGCTTCTCCAAAGGAATTCTTTTTTGCAATTGCCAACTCCCAGATTCAAATGATTTAATAATCTTTATGATGCGAGTGGAAGATTCAACATGTCTTATTGTGTTAATATTTGAAGTTGCACTGCACCATGTACAGTACTATGAACGTTGCTGAACAGTGATATTTCAGGATGTACAATATGACCCAAAGTATAAGCAACCCTATAATAATTGGTACTGCCCACCATATTTTGAGTGCCTGCTGTGCGTCCTGCAATATATGACATATATATTCATTAGGTTAAATCCTTATAATAATTCAGTAATTCAGACATTATTCTTGATATTGTATGCATGAGGACACTGATGCTCAGAGGGGTTAAGAGGAAACTTGCCTGAGGAACATTTGACTAGTTAAGTAGCAGTACTAGGAAATGGACTGTGTATGCCAAACTCTAAAACTAAAACACACACTCTCTCTCTCCTTTTTTTTTTTTTTGAGATGGAGATGGAGTCTCACTCTTGTTGCCCAGGCTGGAGTGCAAAGGCATGATCTCAGCTCACCACAACCTCTGACTTCTCTCTGCAACCTCACCTCAACATCAGCCTCGTAGGTTCAACCTACCTCAGCCTCCCGAGTAGCTGAAATTACAGACATGCCCTACCAGGCCTGGCTAATTTTGTATTTTTAGTAGAGATGGGGTTTCTGCATGTTGGTCAGGCTGGTCTCAAACTCCCAACCTCAGGTGATCCACCCGCCTTGACCTCCCAAAGTGCTGGGATTACAGGCATGAGCCACCGTGCCCGACTCTCCATTTGTTTAACTTACACTACTGTGGGGTCCTCTTGTGACTGGCATTAACCATGTGATTATTGTTATGTTCATACATTTCCAGTTCTACATTCAACACAGATTTGATTCCTCTGTACTCTGTGACAGATGTATACCAGAAACCGCCAAGACCAAAGGCCCTTTGAAATGTACACGATACTCCTTGAGACAAGCATTATCTTTCTCTCTCACCACCATCATTATGCCTGAAGCTCTCTGCAAGACTGTCATTTAGAATTGGTTAAATTTCCGACGGAGGCCATAAGCACAGCCTCAGCCCATCCCAGCCCAGGTGTGGCAGCCCGGGACTGACTGACTCAAACACCATCTCTCCCGAACCGTTGATAAAGTGAATGTGATACAAGAGGTAGAAAGAAATTATTTAGGCAGATAGTGTGAAAGAGTCCTTGGCAGAGCTTCCCTTTCAACAAAAAGCAGCCCAAGAAATCATTTTTTTTTTTTTTCTAATAAAAAGCAGCCTGAAAAATTGAGCTGCAAACATAGATAAGGAAGCTGGAAGCTCGTACAGGGGAATGCTAGTAGCTGTGCCAATAGGAAAGGGCTACCTGGGGGCCAGGCAAGTCCAACATGGAGGCTCCATCTTCCCTGTTTGTGTTACGATGTGTACAGTAAAGGGATGGACAACATGGCACAGGTCAGGCAGAAAACCTACCTGCATAATAAAAGATTAAGGTGGGGGCTACCAGAAATTGTCCCCTATGCAAATAGTGCACCCAGTCCTAGCCAGTTTTCGTGCCCTAAGCAAATGGCACAACTGGTCCAACCAATCTTCCGTGCCCTATGTAAATCCAATACCACCTCCTCACCAGGCATCTATAAACCCCCCTGCATTTCACTGTGGATCTGGTGATCCATTCCTCCAGGACCCCTCTTTCCAGCAGAGAGCTGTTCTCTTTCTTAACGTCTGTTAAACTTCCTCTTTACTTCACTCTGTGTGTGTCTGCATCCTTGACTCCCCTGGCCATGAGACAATGAACCTTGGGTATCACCCCAGACAATGAGTTGCTTCAAATGGACTGGAGTATCATTACCAGCCCACAATGGAGATGACAATGTACTTGGTTGCCCTCCGTTGCTGGCTTAGCTTGATTAACCAGTCTGCATAAACCATGGGTAAGAGCCAACAACAGAGCTGGACTGAATTCTTTGAGTGGGTTTTACATGACAGAAGAAGCAGCATTAAGATCCCCACATTCCTTCCCTTAACACTAACCAATTAGCAAACCTGGGTTTGGGACACTACTGATGAAACTTAATTGTTCAGGGAGGTTGATTAACATGTTACTTGGTTTCTCCCCATGAAGGCATCGGGCAATTGCATCAGAATTGATGCAACGCTACATGATCCCACCTAATTCAGTCTATTTTTCATTGCCACTTTTTTTTTTTTGAGACAGGGTCTCTGTCACTCAGGCTGGAGTGTGGAGTGCAGTGGTGCAATCACGGCTCACTGCAACCTCAACCTCCTCAGGATCAGGTGGCTCTCCTACCTCAGCCTCCGGGGTAGCTGGATCTACAGGTGCGTGTGCACCACCATGCCTGGCTACCTTTTTGCATTTTTTGTAGAGATGGGGTTTTGCCATGTTGCTCAGGGTGGTCTTGAACTCCTGGACTAAGTACTCCTCCTGCCTTGGCCTCCCAAATTCATGGCCATTCTTATTGATATATGAGTGTTGGTGTCCGTATGCATTCCTCTCCAGAGATAAATACCACAATAACCATCAAGACCACCACTTAAACAAGTAACTCAACTATAAAACCAGGCTGTGAAAGGAAAGGCCTTTTATAAGAGTTGTATTTCAATATATTACAAATCAGGGACAGATACAAGCTTTGTGGAAACTGAAGCTTATACATTTTGCTACCTTTCCTTTAATAAAATAAATACAAAATTATGAATATAAAATACCATTGCTCCTCTATCCCTCGGGGTCCCTTGAAGCTTTAGCTTTATTAGCTTCAGAGTAAATCTTTGGATTTCAAAAAAAATCTAGATGATCTGGTTATAGTTGAGAAACTGACACTTTAAAAAATTTTGTATATTGAATAACTAAAAGATAGGCATATTCATGTACTTAGAAGTAATGAAATGCTCTTCAAAAACATCTCAACAGATGCAAATAAAATGCTGTTAGCTCTGATGCTATGAAAAAGGAACGTCAACTTGCCCAGGTGTAACTTATTCCAACAAATCGCTTCTGAAGGTTTAACTAGCTTTTAAAGTTGTCTGAAGACCTGGCGCCACGGCTCACACCTGTAATCCCAGCACTTTGGGAGACTGAGGTCAGGGTGGCAAGCACAGGGTGGGGGAAATCACTTGAGGTTAGGAGTTCAAAACCAGCCTGACCAACATGGTGAAACCCCGTCTCTACTAGAAATACAAAAATGATCCATGCATGGTGGTGGGCGCCTATAATCCCAGCTACTCAGGAGGCTGAGGCAGGAGAATAGCTTGAACCCAGGAGGTGGAGGTTGCAGTGAGCCAAGATCGCCCCACTGCACTCCAGCCTCAGTGACACAGCAAGCCTCTGTCTCAAAAAAAAAAAAAAAAAAAAGTTTTTTGAGCACTCATGAGTTCCCATGACATGCCACCAAATTATCACATTCAAAAAAGGAAAAATAAGAAAAAGAAAGTGGATTCTCCCTGCTGGCAAGCTGATATCAGTGCACAGCCTACAAAGTAAAGGACCCCAGCTGGAAACATGAGGAACATTAGTGAATTCTGAGTCACGAAAGCAGTTGTTTAAGGAAGACAAAGAGACAAATCAGGACAAATAAACATCATGGGAGGGTGGTGGAGGAGAGAAACATTAATTGTTGTAAGAATGATAAAGAATAACAAAGAACAGGTCACTTTGATAAAATCACATGTCAAAGGAACATTTATGGAGGGTTGTTCTCCAAGTATCTGGCACAACGTGGTTCACAGAGAAACCCAGTAATGCTCTTTGAAACCGGGCTGGAACACAGCATACATTGTGACAAATGGTACCATATCCAGCTGCAGGCAGGTGTCTACCGCAGTTCCTGAAGGAATGTTAGATTTAGCTCACTTAAGATTCTTAATTAGAGATCTGGAAACGAATGTTAATGAAATTTTTACATCATATTAGATTTGCAGCTATTGTAAGCACAAGCAAACATATGGAAATCGATGGACTTGCCTACAATTATACAATTTATTTAAGGAAAACCTCTGACCAGATGTTACGCTCTCCATGACCACTGAAAATAGAAGACACACAGAGGGATTAAGTTTAAACTGATTCCAGGAAATATTTAAATAAGATATGATAATAAGACAGAAGAGCTGGCCCTGAGAAAATGTTGCCATGGGAACGTCTATTTTTTTCTTCCCTGTGATATTTTAAATTAGAATCCATATCCATCAGGGTTGGAAACCCTCAGTGCACATAACCCATGGCCATATCATCGGTCTTTAGCACCTCCTCCTCTCAAGGGGACTCCTCCTTGGTTGGTCATCAATGACTCAAGGTTTGCTTTTGTGCTGCCTACAATTGCAGCCCAATACTTTTCTCTGTTGTTTCACCAAGGTTTGGGTACGAGAGAAAACGAAGTTCGAGGCTCAGATTTTGTCTCAACAACCACCAGGATTCATTCTTTTCTTCTCTGCTTTCTCAAAAATATCACCACCATGTGCCTTTCACTGGCTTGAAGTTAGAAGCACATTTATAAGAAATTAGGGGAGCAGCTTATGTGGCATTAAATATTTTAACAGAATGTGGTTGATCATTAGACTAAAGACATAGGCACACCAACACTTAGAAATAACTCCCAGTGCATTTTCATTACCCTCGCCCAGAGTAAGCCAGGGAGGCATCAGAGAAAGGCTGATTCCCACGTGACACATCAGACAAGGAGAATGACCTAGGAAAAATATTTTCACCCAGTGCCCTGGGATCATTACCTATTTAGTTTAGTGTCACCTTCCACTTATTAGAATTACCTAGTGGAGACTTAAAGATTCCTTTAAGGATGGGACATTTAAGGGGAAGGTCATTGCAGGTGTGGAATTTAGGGAGGATTAATGACTTGGTTGCTGTATATGGGAAGCACTGAACAGGTGTGCCCGTGATCAAAACACAATGAATGCATCGCCGAAGTACATATTGCAGAAAGTCATTGTTGGCACCAAAGTTGTCACCCAATAAACTTACCTGCAGACAAAAAATATACTGATAATTGCTCTTGGTACAAGAAGGAGCCCAAATATCTGTCAATAAGCCAACTAACTTCATTAGATCACTATATACTTGACTCATCAATTTTCCAGACCAGTTGTCATCCAAGTGTGGTCCCTGGAACCCCAGCATCAAGCAGCATCAACCAGTTACTCGTTAGACATGCCCGTTTTTGGACCCTACTCCGGACCTCCTGTCACTAAAATTCAGAGTGTGAGGCTCAGAAATCTATGTTTTAACAGGCCTTCCTTCCAGGTGATTCGGATGCATGCTAAAGTTTGAGAATGACAGTCCTAGATGACTATCACATGTTTTCCATATCACCTGCTTGCACAATCAAGAGATCATCATAGACTGGGTAGTTTGGAGGTAGTTCAGGTCAAGGATATAAATTATTTTTTATTTCTTTTAAGGCACCTGCTTGTTAAAATTTCTCCAGTGAGCTCTAGAAAGTCTTTCCAAGTATTCCTCCTGGCCACCTCCCCAACTCCAATTCTTATCAGTCCCAGATTCTAAACAGGCAGTCAGATTGTAAGGTCTTTACTGGTGAGAAGGGAGTCAAGGCCAGCGGCATGACTCATGTCGTCCATCTGTAAGGCATCCATTGGTGGGAGTGAACGATATTATGCTTGTTTTTTACCAGCCACTTAACAAGAATTCACTGCTCATCTTTCTTATGAATTTAGTCTCCTAAAGTTTTGAGGGATATTTTAAAAACTTGACTTTTTAAAATGGAGAGTAATATTTAACATCTACTAGTAAGCACCGTACAACTGCTGAGTTTACCTGCCTGTATAAGCGTGCACAGTTCAGTGAGAGTAACTAAAAGATGAAAAGAAATTTCAAGATGTCTTTGGTAAGCCATTTTTCCTACCCTTTCCCACCCATGTTTATACAGGAGAGGTGAACCAAATCAGTCTCAAGAAAGCTTTGTTAAGGAGACTTTTAAGAAGCAGTTAGTGCAATCTTCAAGCATCAGTGTATTCATTTCCTGTATTTGCCATAACGAATAACCACAATCTGAGTGGTTTAAAACAATAGAAATGGATTCTCTTCCAGTTCTCCTGGCCAGAAGTCCAAAATCAAGGTGTTTCCAGGGCCACACTCCCTCCAGAGGCTGTAGGACAGAATCCATTTCTTGTCCCTTCCAGTTTCTAGTGGCTTTGGGCATTTCTTGACTTATAACCATATGAATTCAATCTCTGCCTCTAAGGTTACACTGCCTACTTGTCTTCTCTCTTCTCTGTATGTCTTGTATGAGGACACTTGTTATTGGATTTCGGGCCCACATGAATAATCCAGGATGATCTCTTCATCTCAAGCTCCTTAACTTAATTATGTCTGCAAAGACTCTTTTTCCAAATAAGGTAACATTCACAGGTTCCGAGATTAGGATGTGGTCATATATTTTTGGGCGACCGTCGTTCAACTCACTATAGTCAGCATAACATAAAACATGCAAGCTTGGCTATTCTCTTGAGATCAGAACTGTTATCATCAAACTACATCTGATGTGTGTGGGTGTTTGTTGGGGTTCTCTTTTCATAGGATAAATATATTCCCTTTGGAACTCTAGGTCAGTGTGCTTTTTTATTTGCATTAGAAAAATTTTAAGAGGAGAGATGCTCTTTCAAAAATACTTCAAAAGAAGATCAAGAGATTAGAGATGAGGATAAATATAGACATAGATGTAAGAAGTGCTGCAGTAGACAGGAGACATTTTGTTCTTAGTTCCTTTACTTACGTTTATACTTCATTTATTTATTTAGATGTTCAACAAATACGAATTGACTGTGTGTGTATTTGTTCGAAGTAATGGTTGAACACAAACCAAGAACTAGACTTAGTGGGTTCAAAAACACATACTACTTTTGTGCTCCAAGGCTCAAGCCGAGGCTCAATTTCTCTGCCTCAGTTTCCTCATCTATAAAACACAGAGTAATAAGAGTACCTAAGTGTGGGGTTGTAGGGAAGATCAAATAAATTTAGAAAGCAGTTAGAATGCTCAGCACATAGAGAGCAAATAGTGTTTGCTAAATAAGTAATGTAAACATGCCAGCCTCTGTGCTAGCTTTTAGGATGAACAAAATAAATGGAAGAGTGCCTTACACTAGAAAAAAAACTTTAAAAAACATGAATGGACCTGACTGAAATGCTGCAAATGAAATAAATGAGCGGCATAGTTGGAGTTGAAGGGTGTGTAACTGGGAGACCCTATCTTAGATAATGTGGGGAGGAGATGCCTCTAATGAGGTGGCATTTAACCTAAACATTGAAGAATAAATAAGTGATGGAGGAATATCAAGGCTGAGAGATGTTGTTTCTTGATAAATCAGGTTGTTTTACAGTTTACGATGACGAGTCAAGGATCAGGGTCATTTATCCCATTGAGTGCGTGATTAAATGTTGTTGTGTGTGTTTCAATAGAATCTACACTAGAGGGGGTGGAAATAGGCAGGAAATTCTCCTGAACTGTAAAGAAATATCCCATGCAGAGGAAAACACTTAAATATGTATTTCTGAACCTACTGGAGCAAGAGGATCCCCAAATCATCTTGAAGGGATGCCTTTCTCTGCAAAGAGCTGCCCCGGGCTGATGAGTCTCCAGGAGTATAAATCACCCTCAATGTCAATTTCACATCTTCATGGGTTTATTGAACACCTACTGCGTGCTGGGCAGCCAGTGTGCCCTGCCTTAGGGGATGCAGAGACCCTGCTTTCTAGCAACTCAGGGCCTTTGACAAAACACTAGGTCACATGACCTTGTAGTAGCAGACACGTATGATATTCTAAAGATATATTCATTTCAGGTTATAGTAATTTAGTAGAGATTAGATTTTCCTTCGAATTTCCCTTCTTATTGCATTCATGCCAGTTAGCAATTGTGCCATTCACATCTTTTCCTAAATCTCCGTGAAGAGTGATGTCAAAAACCTTAGGCAACTTCCTGCATCTCTGTGTTATCTCTCTGTAACTAAGTGGTAAAACAGAAGTTAGGCAACTTCCTGCATCTCTGTTATCTCTCTGTAACTAAGTGGTAAAACAGAAGTTGATAATAGCACCTATCTCATAGGATAGTGCTGGGATTAAAAGACTTTAAAAGTATTCAGAATACTTTCAAATACATGTATTTTGAACAGTGTCTAGTACATGGTAAGCACCCAATGTGAGTTAAAAGAATATTGTTATTGTTACTAGTATCACTAGCAAACCTCTTAAGTCAAAACAAAATAAAAGCAAATAAAACTAACAATCACCTGCATGCCGGAGTGGCACCACTACTAATTGGCACATGATTTGGGGCAAGTGGTTGTTCTCTTTAGGCCTCAGTTTCTCTCATGGTTAAAATGCATACATTGGGCTGGGGCGGTGGCTCATGCCTGTAATCCCAGCACTTTGGGAGGCCAAGGCGGGCGGATCACCTGAGGTCAGGAGTTCGAGACCAGCCTGGCCAACATGGTGAAACCCCGTCTCTACTAAGAAAATACAAAAATTAGCCAGGCATTGTGGCGGGCACCTGTAATCCCAGCTACTCAGGAGGCTGAGGCAGGAGAATCGCTTGAACCCGGGAGGCGGAGGTTGCAGTGAGCTGAGATCGCACCACTGCACTCCAGCCTGGGCGACAAGATAGATTCCATCTTAAAAAAAAAAAAAAAAAAAAAAAAAAAAGGAGGTAACGAGTTGTTCTCCAGTTGTAAATTTGTAGAACTCAATGTATCTAAATACCTCAGTGCTTCTGTTGATCTGAGACTTGTCAAATGGTCCTGTTTGTCACGCTTTGCAGGGAAAGAACCAAAAAAGCATTGAAATTAAAGGGGCTGGGGGCTTTGCTGACAAAGTTTCCTTCCATTGGTGAAGCTCAAGCTGGAAGAACTTACTTTAAATAGTTATTCAAAGGGCACAGGAAGCAGATGGCTGAGTGTGGGTTCCAAGTCACTGGCTTGGGAAAGAAACCTGGTACAACAGGTAAAATCTGGAGATTTGGATTTTTTTCCGATTGATTTGGGACATAGGAAGATTTGATGAAAACCTGATTGAGAGCAGGGGTGAGGTCATCAATGATTACCTGAATGATAACCCAGGTACATTTGTGGATGGAGCCCCAGTCGATTTGCCATTTTGTTTTCCTCGTTCCTCATTTATTTCATTTTTCTTCCTTTCCCTTTCTTTTCCCTTCACCCACTTTCTCTTGCGAGGCCAGCCGGTGGCAGAAAGGCACCAACTCCTTTCTGGTTCAGGGTTGTATTCTTCTACTTAGCACTTGCCTGCTGTCTTTATTTCTAAGTATCTTGCCCCCAACCTCCTCAGCTGAGAACTAAGATTGCTGCTGTTTCTTCTTCTGAACTTGAAACCGAAGGCTAACCTGATTAGGCCTGCCAAATGTAAATGGCCTTGCTTGCTTTTAGTTGCTTGCTTCTGGTTGATTTTAAAACCTACATAGCTGGCCGGGCACGGCGGCTCACAGCCATAATCGCAGCACTTTGAGAGGCTGAGGTGGGAGGATCACTTGTAGGACAGGAGTTTGAGACCAGCCTGAGCAACAAAGCAAGACTCCTGTCTCTACTAAAAAAATAAAAAATAAAAAAATAACTAGCTGGGCATGGTGGCATGCACCTATAGTCCCAGCTACTCAGGAGGCTGAGGAGGATGGCTTCAGCCCAGGAATTAGAGGCCACAGTGAATTATGATCATGCCACTGCACCCAGCCTGGGCAACACAGTGAGACCCTGTCTCTAAAACAAAACCAAACAAACTCCAATAAACCCCCACAGAGCTAAAGTTGCATAGCCAAATAACATGTAACTAAACTTCACAGGCTTCTATAGAGATAGTATCTTTTACTATAGGTTATCATGGTAATGGCTGCTTACATTGTTTTTTCAGGAACTTGGGGTCAGCTCTTGTCCAGTTCAAGCCAGCTGAGACCAGCGGCCCTCTAACTGGGACTGTGTGAGTGCTCGATGGGTGACCTCTCGATATCACAGGCCAAAACCCCACCCTCAGATCATGCTAATAATTCCATCTGGTAAACACAAGTCCCATGAGGAGCCACGGGGCTTGACTACACTTGCTTAGATCACCAATTACCACCCTTTGCTTACCCCCAATTTCCCTTCTTCATGCCTCAGATTGCCTTGTTCCTTTATCCTATAAATGTCCCTAAGCTCCGTCTTTGGCAAGTTGAATTTGGGATCTCTTCTCCTGTCTCCTTGCTTTGCTGCTTCACGAATAAACCCTTTCTTTGCTGCAAAACTCATCAGAGTGATTGGCATACTGTGTGCCTGTCTGGGTGACAAACTCACTGGAATATCATACAAATTAATAGCAACAAACAGCTGTTTGAAATTATCATTATATTTTCGTGGCCCTCAGAAAGAGATTTAACATTAACTATGTCCAGTGTCGTTCTAGCTGGGGAGGGAGAGACTTTATTGCAGCAGAGCAACCAGCTGTGTGTGACCATGGAGGGACACGTGGTTGACTGGCTTTGTTCTGGATCGGCAAGTGCTTCTCTAAGGGGACTGGAAAGACAAGAAGGAAGAGGGCATTTCTCTCTCCTCTCTTGCTTTCATGGCTCCCGGCTTCTGCACACTGGACACTGCTGGGCTGTGGCTACTCACGCCTGTGGGGACAACGGTGCCCTGTGCCTGGTCCAGCCAGTTCACCCAGGAGCCTGATTTTCACTCTGATGATTCATGGCTTCCTTGCCTGGGGAATTTTCAGATTGAAAGAAAGGCATCTGACAGATGTGTGGATGTTTTAATAAACACAGGCAAGGCAAAGCTGGCTTTTGAGCTAACACATGGATATAAATACCAGACTGATAAAACCTGGAAAGCACAGGCCATGTCTAACGGCCTGAAGAGGCTGATCTGCCTGTGCTGTTTCAGGTAGTGCTTCGCACCGTGGGCCAGCAGCAGCAGAATCTCCTGGGAGCCTCACAAAAATGCACACGCTGGGTGCGTTGGCTCACACCTGTAATCCCAGCACTTTGGGAAACTGGGATGGGAGCACTGTTTGAGCCCAGGAGTTTGAGGCTGCAGTGAGCAATGATCGGGCCATTGCAATCCAGCCTGGGCAACATAGTGAGACCCTGTCTTAAGAAAAAATGGAAATGCACATTCTTGGGCCCCACCCTAGACCTGCTGACTTGGAAATTCTGGGGGTGATACCCAGCAATCAGTGCTTGGACCAGTTCTCCAGGCAATCCTGAGGTAAACTTAAATTTGAAAACCCCCAGTGTAAAGGAGTTCAGATTCATTCTCTCTATTGTACCTCTGCACTTGCCACTGTAGACCTGTAAAGTCCTGTCTTACCCTCCATGGCCACCTGGTCAACCCCAGCGAGATGCTGCTGGAGCCCTTCCTCGTCAGGTTGAATTAGGGGTGGCCCGTCTAGGCAGTTACAGAGTGACCAGCACGTACCCTCATGTGGCAAACTGACCTGTATTTTAACTGTCTGATTCTCACCTCCCTTAACACCTATAATCATCTGAGCGCAGAAGCCTGGTCTTAATCATACCCTTTGCCCTCAAGTCCAACAAGCTACCTGGCCCAGAGTCAATGCATGGGTATATATGGCATGTGAGGGAGAAAGAAGAGAGATTTCATTAAAAAATAATAAAATAAAATTGAAAATACTGAGAAGATGGTCATTACTGTATACAGCAGGGATCTCCAAGCCACCAGCCACAGACCTGTACCCATCTGTGGTCTCTTAGGAACTGGGCTACACACTAGGAGATGAGTATGGGCAAGTGAGCGAAGCCTCATCTGTGTTTATAGCCTCTTCCCATTGCTCTCATTACTGCCTGAGCTCTGCCTCCTGTCAGATCAGCAGTGGCATTAGATTTTCACAGGAGCACAAACCCTATTGTGAACTGCACAAGCGAAGGATCTAGGTTGCATGCGCCTTATAAGGATCTAATGCCTTAATGATCTGTCACTGTCTTTCATCACCCCCAGATGGGACCATCTAGTGGCAGGAAAATAAGCCCAGGGCTCCCACTGCCTCTACATTATGGTGAGTTTTAGAATTATTTCATTATATATTTTAATGTAATAATAATCAAAATAAAGTGCAGAATAAATGTAATGCACTTGAAGCATCCAGAAACCACCCCCTCTTCTCCTCCCAGTCGTGGAAAAATTGTCTTCCACAAAATTGGTCCCTGGTGCCAAAAGGGGACGGCTGGATGTGGCATTATCTATAGAAAGAAAAAAAAAATCTGAATATTTCCCCTCATGAGAAGAAGCATGAAGCAGCCCATTGACACCTGGGTTTGAATTCTCTCATAGAGCTGTACGGCCTTAAGAAATTCAATTCACCTCTCTTAGCCTCAGTCTCTGCATCTATAAAATGGAGATATTACTTTCTGCAGCAGTTTTGAGAGTTATAAATAATGTATAGCAGTATCTGGTATGTAACAGGTGTTAACTAAAAGGAAACTACATTATTCTTCACCAGTTAGGGTTTACTCACCACGTAGTTGAAAGCCATTTATTTTATTCTCTCTTTTCTTTCTTTCTTTCTTTTTTTTTTCTTTTTTAATAGAAACGGGGTCTTGCTATGTTGACCAGGCAGGCCTTGAACTTCTGGCCTCAAGTGATCCGCCTGCCTCAGCCTTCCTATTAGCTGGGACTATAGTTATGTGCCACCGCCAATTTATGCTTTTAAAAAATAAAACTGGCTCCCCTGAAGCCCCTAACTTCCTATAGAATTTTAAAGAAAAATGCCTTGGTATTTCAAAATAAAAAACCTTTCAATTAGGTTCCAAAGGGATGACTCACTAGAATTTAAATTACCTGTGAGTACCTTTTATAGATTAAAATTGCAAGCAAACAGGATGACTCTGCGTGTGTATGTCTGGGTTTCAGAGAAGGACAGAGATGGGGCAATTTTAACCTAAATTTGCTTGTTTTCTCTAAGTCCTTTCTAACGCAGAGATTTTTCCAGACATTTTGCACTGCTTCTCTCTGTTGAAGATACCAACCATGATTCACAGAAGGTGAAAACAAAATGACATTTATGCCTTTTCCTGAGAGTTGTTCAATAAGTAGATGACTTCTTGCAAATGTGCCTGCTTTGATGAACCCCCAAGCTAAGCAAATAAGAGTAAGGGTCATGAAGTGAGTGCTGAGTAAACACTAGGGAACTGATTGTCGGCATAACCCAAAGATACATATAGCATACCCCAAATGCAGAGCAACCTCAATAAAAATCCCTTTGGCTTCCTACTTTCTGCTGTTTACTCCTGCCCTTCTGAGGCATGTGATTGACCACAGCAGGACAGATGGCATCCTCTCTCCCAGGAATGCATATATAGGACTGAACAGCAGTCAGCACATCCCATGGTGGAGGCTGGTCTTATGCACAGTGGAGATGTATACCTATGAATGTCATCCTCCATTCACCATTTATATAGAGACACAGAGAGAGTTGGTTTGCAGAGGAAACTGAGGCACAGCTGAAGACACAGATCTGCTAGGATCCTAATGGCTTTCCGCATTCCAGTTAGAGCCCTCCATAAGCCTGGTTCTCTGTTGGCCCTCGGATTGCCTGAGATACCTCGCTCTCATGTCACCAATCTGCCCTTTTGCTTAGGCTACTTCCAGCTGGTTTCTGAAACTGATATCCACATGAGCCGTAGTAATGTGTTAACAATAAATGCATACCAATAATTTAATATTGAGAAACAAGATCAATATGAAGGGAATGGGCTATGTCTGTGTATAATTAATTGTTGAGTTATATAAGAAGATGTCTTAAAATGAAGCTGGCTATTCAAATAATTCCTATAGAATGGGCGAATACTACTAAGATCTGAACAAGAGATTAAACTGGACCAATGAGCTGAAAAAATTGGCTACTTTTGGGTTTTGAATAAGAAACAAAAGTGAGTTTTTTAGCATGTCACCAGTGGGAAAGGTATGGCAATCAGCTTTTTTGATGCTCTCACCTCCACGATTCAAGGATTGAGGTGTAGTCTAGTATAAGGGATGCTATTTCCTTCTCCTACAACATTTCATAAAACTACCTTTAAGAGGGGAAGCTGGAGTGGCAACAAGTGCTCTGATCTGGGAATTGGGGAACAATTCAATGTAAACTGCGACCTTTTAATTCATTCGATATTGCCTTGGAAGAAATGATAGGAGAGACCACAGGAAACATTATACAGAAAAACAATAACTCTCACTTAATTTTGACCAGTTGCTACTCATTACCCCAACATGCTAAATTGAACACCAGTATTGAAGACCAACAATTTGGGGCAAAATGAATGCAAAGCGAACATGGCTACATGATACTGTCTTAAGATACATAAATCGTTGTCCATACAAGACCCAATTCAGTCAGGTCTCCATTGTGACATGATTCCATGGAGCAGGGCTGGCCTTGGACCAAATCTGGCATGTGCCTTATTTTGTGCAGCCTGTGAGCTAAGAATGGTTTTTGTGTAGAAATATAAAGACAACGGAGAATAAAACCAGAAGAATAACATTTTGTGACACACGTTAAGCATATAAGATTCAAATTTCCGTATCCATACACATAAAGTTTACTGGGACACAGCAACACCGCTTTGTTTATGGGTTGTCTGTGGTTGTCTTTGTACTACAACAGAGTCGAATAGTTGCAACAGAGACCTTGCGATGGCAAAGCCTAAAATACTTGCTCTCAGGTCCTTAACAGAAAACAGTTGCCACCTCTCTGCCATAGAATCTTAGCTCTTGGTGTAACACCCCTCTGCTCTCAAGCCTCAGGGGTCCTGAGGGACAGAATTCATGTCTATTGTATTAGTGCTGTTTCTGTAACACGCAACACAAAGCTTTAAATAAAGCTGGCATTAATAAAGATTTGTCAAATGACTGAATTATCAACAACTATCTTTTGGGCATTTTGCTAGTCACACAGATACAAATATATATTGGGTTGGTGCAAAAGTAATTGCAGTTTTTGTCATTTTTTAAAAGTAATGGCGGCTAGGCGCGGTGGCTCATGCCTGTAATCCCAACACTTTGGGAGGCCGAGGTGGGTGGATCACCTGAGGTAGAGAGTTCGAGAACAGCCTGACCAACATGGAGAAACCCTGTGTCTACTAAAAAATACAAAATTAGCCCAGCGTGGTGGTGCATGCCTGTAATCCCAGCCACTCGGGAGGCTGAGGCAGAAGAATCTCTTGAACCTGGGAGGCGGAGGTTGTGGTGAGCTGAGATCGCACCATTGCACTCCAGCCTGGGCAACAAGAGCAAATCTCTGTCTCAAAAAAAAAAAAAAAAGTAATGCCAAAAACCCCAATTACTTTTGCACCAACCTGGTAAGAGACTGACCCTGCCCTTAGGTTTAAATTGAACTAAGACCATCGAATGTGTGTGTGTGTGCTCTAAATGGATACATGTATATACGGCTTTCCTTCACTATCATCAGGGATGGGTTCCACAACCCTTGTAGATAACAAAATCCTCAAATCCTCACCCAAGTCCCACAGTTGGCCCCGTGGAACCTGTGATTACGAAAAGTTGGTCCTTCGTTTACACAGGTTTCACATCCCTCAAATACTGGATTTTCCATTTGCGTTTGGCTGAAAAAGATCTGCATATTAAGTGGACCTGCACAGTTCAAACCTGTGTTGTTCAAGGGTCAACTATGTATATAGATATATATCTTGAGATATCTCTTTCTATATATATCTATATATATCTCTGTCTATATATATCTATATATCTATCTCTATATATATCTATATATAGAGTGAGATAGATATAGAGATATAATATATAGATATAGATATAGTGAGATCTTTCTATCTATAGATATATATATTCTAAAACTAAACTGAAGCTGCAAGGAAGTTATACAAAGGAAGCCCATACATAGTAAAGTTCAAACTGAGTTCAAATGGACCGAGTTCAAAACCATTTCATGTGAGCGCTGGTACCTTGGGCAGGTCACTAGTCCTCCTGAGCCTCAGTTTACTCAGCTACAAAGTGGGGATAAACCCTACTCTTCGGGTTCCTATAAGGATACAAAAGGATGATGTATGTGAAATTTCTAGTCCAAGGCTGAGCACACGAAATCCATGAAATACATGACAGTCCTCATGAGTGAAGAGTTCAGTGGATACTGTGGAGAGAAACTGCAATGAGAGGAGCAGGTAGGCAGAGTTGGGAGGAGATGGGGGACGTCAGCTGGGCTGGAAAGAACCAGTTCCTGGATCCCAAAGCAAAAGCAAATATTGGGAGGTGCTCAACACATGCAGAGGAAAACGAGGCAAGTGTGGCAGCAGGGAGGACTCATGCAGGGGGAAGCGCGAGAAGGACCAGAGAGGCAGAGAAACAGCAAACCAGGCCGTGTCTGGTTCCAGAGTTTTCACTGTCACCTGAAAATCACAAGGGATCTGCTAAAGATTTTTCAGCAGGCAGTGATAGGTGCAAAATAGCATGTAGAAACAGAAAACCAAACACTGCATGTTCTCACTCATAAGTGGGAGTTGAACAATGAGAACACATGGACACAGGCAGGGGAACATCACACACCCGGGCCTGTCAGAGGGGGCCGAGGCAGGGATAGCATTAGGAGAAATACCTAATGTAGATGCCGGGTTGATGGGTGCAGCAAAGCACCATGGCCCGTGTATACCTGTGTAACAAACCTTCACGTTCTGCACATGTATCCCAGAACTTAAAGTACAATAAAAATTAAATGTAAAAAAAGAGAAAGTTTCCCTTTGCATTATCATGTTATCATGTTACCTGTGTGGGCATTTAGGAAGCCAAAATGGTAGAGTTTATCCCCACTTTGTAGCTGAGGACACTGAGGCTCAGGAGGACAAGTGACCTGTCAAAGGTACTGGCACTCATATGGAATGGTTATGAACTCAGTCTCTTTGAATACCCTGGTTGTGTTCAGATAGACACAATACACGATAAATGCCCTGGGTGTATTCAGATAGACACACTACATCCCCATTGTATACACTGGCACAGTCACGATTTGCAAAATGACTTGGGGATCCCACGAATAGCTGTGCTTCCCTAGCAATTTCTGTATTGGGGTCATTTCAAAAGTACACTCAAGAGACAACTTCTTCTGTTCCTGGATTCTGCATGCAATTTAGCAAGAAAAAAAAAAAAAATACAAACTGGAGGGTTGTTCTGCCAAACTTTTCAGCTGAACAAGAGAAACTCAGACTAAGACACCGTTTTTTGTGCAGGTGGCTTTATGCTCTGAGGGATTCAGAGCCTGCTGGTTTTTGAGATCTGTTCATGACATCTATCACAGCATGTATATTACTTGAAAAAACATATCCATGATGCTAAAAATACTCTGCAGTCTAGCTTGACTGCAGGCTGTCAGAATGTTACATTCAGATTTTTTCTACTTCCTGCTGATATTTGGACATTTTCACAAGTATAATGTTTACCCTTATTTTGTTTTTCCTTATAAAAGTAGATTGCAGATGAATAAGGCTTAAGGAAGGCTCAGGAAAGGATTTGTGTTGTATCCTGCCATTTCTCAGTTGTTCTGGATAGAGAATTCTGCCTCAGTTGCTCTTCTGTGGTGCTGATTTCAGGTTGGGGCCATCCCACACAAGGTGGGTGGTAGTTCTCTTTGGAAGGAGTCCTACTTTTCAGGATAGCTACTCCTCTTTCCGGTCTAGACCAGGTCCACAGGTCTGTTGGGTATAATTGGTGCTATGACTGGTCATGGAAGGTCTGAGCTGAAAGGTAGCTCTGGCACATTAAAGTTCATCACCTCATTTTATAGGGATGAAAACTAAGGACTTTAGGGTTTCAGTCTAAAACTAGTAGCAATGTGACCAAGATGAGATCTTCTGACTTACAGAGAATTTATATGTTGCTCACACCACACTACCATCTTTCTAAACACACAAGTCTTGCCTTGGCCTAGTATTTAACAAACAGCTCCAAGTCAGAGAGGGCTGATGACACAGGCCTCACCTACCTTTCATCAGCAGATCCCAGAGAGACCAGTGGCTAGCGTGGGGTGAGGTGTGTTAGCTTTCTTACAAAGTTGATTTGAACAATGATGGGCCAATTCTTTTTCATTTCTATTTTCAGAATTCAATCAACACAACGGTCTAAATTACCGAGATGTAGAGAGGCTGTGTGTAAATATGGGCATGTTTGTGGTCGAAGAATTTTTTTCATTCTTGAACCCAGCTAAAAATTTCAGTGTGCCTCTTGTATTTGGCTACTCTTTAGGAATGTCAGCTTTTCCTTACGAGGAAAGGAGAAACTATCCTAGGTGAAGAGATTTTGATCAGGTCTAAGGCAGTAATCATTAGCACTCCAAAATCCTTGTGGGGTTGGGCAGCTCAGGGAACCATATCATATATACTCCATGTACCTATACAAAATACGATGACAGAGACATCTTGCAAATGAACTAACAAACAAACAAACAGAGGGAAGAAGAAACAGGCCACTCATCGTGTGTTGTGATTGACATTTACTGTAGTACTTATTTCCATTGAAACTGTATGTAAGACATAGAAAATAATATGGCAGCCATGGGCGGTGGCTCATGCCTGTAATCCCAGCACTTTGGGAGCCCGAGGCGGGTGGACCACGAGGTCAAGAGATCGAGACCATCCTGGCCAACATAGCGAAACCCTGTCTCTACTAAAAATACAAAAGTTAGTTGGGCGTGCTGGTGCGTGCCTGTAGTCCCAGCTACTCGGGAGGCTAAGACAGGAGAATCACTTGAACCCGGGAAGTGGAGGTTGCAGTAAGCCGAGATCATGCCACTGTATTCCAGCCTCACAACAGAGCAACACTCCGTCTCAAAAAAAAAAAAAAAAGAAAAGAAAATAATATGGCAACCTAACCCTATACACTAGTCTGTAGTGCATCCTGCCATTTTGCAACCTAAGAAATCCTCTTTCTAAATAACATTATATCTTTAAATACATTCTATTATGAGGCCAACTGTCTACTTTTCTTGAACGTCTTCTGCCACTAGTTTGGAGTGATTTCACAATCCTAACTTGCAGGGCCCGCAGGGAACACGTCTCAAAGCGAGGACACTGTTGGGATGGGTCAGGAAGAGCAGCATGTCCCCGCCAGTCTGGGTGATGCCAGGAGAAGTAAAGCACAAAATCGCCTCTGTAGTTTATCCTTTTTTAAATCCTTGCTAGTTTGAAGTGAATCTGGCTTTCAGGTATGCCTTAGGCGAAAACTAATGAATGTCATTTGAGTCAAAAAGAGGATAAACACACCCAGCACCTGTGATCACTCACTTATTTAATGCACCAGTGAGAATGTTTGAAAAGCATGATCTCCTTAGAGCACTTCTGCTTTTGACAGGTTTTAATACGAAGGAAGGTGGCTAACCAGAGCCTCAGCTATTCTGTGAATACAAGCAGAACCGCAGAGTGAATGCCCAGCATGCAACATAGAGGAGGCACTTTTGCTTCCTTCACAGAACACCGGGCGAAGTTTTGGGGGAAAATACCCGAACAACAAAGGAACGAACAATAAAACCAACCCACAAAGCTCTGAACTGCTCACCTGTGAGACTGAGCCACCTCGTCAGCAGATCCATTTTATGTCTGGATTGCTGGCCTGTCTAGCGCTCCCGGGAAGGGGTGGTGTTGAATGTCTGGCACGTCGCTAACACTCAACAAACAATATTAATCCTTATCATATGACTTTATTGAAGGCCTGCACAGGAAACTAACAGACAAGGTTTCATGTGTTCTCACTGCCTGGAAGGGCTATTTCTACTTATCTGGACAACTGTTACCCACCTGGGAGACGGACGGGCCTGCTCAGTGCTTGGCTTTGGCCTCTCTTAACTTCCCTATGTATACACATGTCACCCTATAGAGATGTGACTTGGTCTGTTTCCTTGTCAGCACTGCATAAAATGCCTATTCTTTCCCTCTCTAGATAACAAACTCCTTGTATGCAGAGACTGTGCCATTTACACATTAGGAAACTTCCCGGGGGCACCTCATAGAATGTGCCTTAACCTTATTTAGCTTCAAGGACCCAGGAATGACTCACAATAATTGCAGAACGGTCCCCAAACACGAAGGACATAATACAGCAGAAACAACAAACACAACATGACCTGCTTGGGAGAGAAGACAGTGTACCCCAAAACCACATATCAATGAGTTGAAATTTTCAACTCCAAATGCTCACTCACTTTGCAGGTTCTTCTTTCCTCAATGCCGGAAACCCCTGCCACTCTAGCAATCAAATGAATACCCCATCGATAAGTATTTACCAAATACCCACAAAGAACCAGGCAGAAAAAGAAATTGAGACACAGCTCCTCCCGACAGGAGTTCACATTTTGGGCAAATAGAGACATATGCACATAAAAAGATAATACTTAATAAGGGGCAATTACTACAGTACCGGGTACACTTTATAAGCTCTGGGGGTCAGAGGAAGAAAGGAAGTCTTGGGGATCGACGGCTGAGCGCTGGGGAGGTGCCCATTCCGGAGGGTGTGATCTGTGACTCCAGGCTGCGCCAGGCCACAGGGGACTTTGACTCCTGTGGCTGATTCTGTAGCCCAGGCAGAGACCGCTTGAAGGCTTACCTCCCCCAGGGAAGCTGTAGGCCACAGGGTGAATGAATTCAACGTCCCACCTAATTGCCTGATTACTATGTTCCAAGCTTACAAGGCTGTTCTTTGACTATATGTTCTTTTCAGATGAGAGGTTGAAGCTGGAAGTGGGAAACAATTCTTGGATTGTTCGCAGGGTTTTGGCTTGCCTTCCATCATCGTTTTCGGGCTCAAATGGATCCTAATTCTTGACTCTGTCTTCCTCCAAGAACTTCTGATGCCTTCGGTTTGTACCATATGGTTCCTTTTAGTGCACGCTGCTGTGTGTCCAGCCCAGGTGCTCTCCCCACCCTCACCTGCTGTTTTGGGACTGGCAACTCACAGCTGCTCCCCTAGGTCCCTGTGTCAGCGTGGGGCGACTTCTGGCATGCAGTTTGGGGTGCAGGGTTTCTAGGCGTCAGGCAGAAAGCTAGGCTGCAGCCAATCACCATCTTGCTCAGCTCCCGGGAGTACATTCCCAGTACTCACTGGTACAGGAATCTCCTCCCCAGGCTCTGCTTGTAGGGACCTTGACCTTGAGGCTTAAAAAGCAATTTCACAGGTGTATTTATTTCATGTGAAGCAGACTATTATCCATATTTTATCAGTCTTGAAACTGGTGCTCAAAGACACGAAAGTCACATGGTCAGTTAATGAAAGCAGTGCCTACTACAAGCCAAGGCTCTGTTGTTGTTCTCAGCATCCATCATCGTTTCATTAATTCATGTGCTCCTCCGGCAGGTTTGAGATTGGACTGCAGGATCAGGGTCCTTTCGCTGATTTATGACTAAATGTAGTGGGAGAGAAGCACTGTGTCTTCTTTATTAGCAGGGCGGGATGGGAGCTGAAGGGGGATGTGAGTACCTAGCAGTGCTTGAGAACAGATTTGAGAACTCCCTAGCCTGGGCTGGTGGATGGGCTTGAAGCTCTGGGTGACAGAAACAACTTAAAGTTCATAGTAGTGGTCTTTTTGGGGCTATTTATTTTGAGATATCTGTATATGTCCCAGTCATCATCAAAGTCAGGACAGCCACTTAGAGACTGTGAGAAATTAAAAAAGAGAGGGAGAAAGAAGGAACGAGAACCGAGGGAAAAGGACCTCTGTGTGGTCCCCGGGTGGCAGTCCAGCTACACCGTGTGAACAAGTAAATGTGCTATTATGTAGGGACAGCTGTGAAATCAACATGCCCAGTGGAGATTTGTACTAGAGTACCCTGACGCAGCGTTGCCACCGAAGGTCACGAGAGGCCACTCACGGCATCACTGTTCTCTGAAAGCACCCAAGGCTGTGGCTGAGCATTAATTTCTCACCGACACAATAGTATGAGTGATTTCAGAGTTTCGCCTCTCTTTCTTTACAGTGTGTGCAATTCAAGAAGGGAGAGATAATTGAGTGTTTGATGCTGGGTGCCATGGGTACACTAGCAATGGGCTTTGGTTCCCATTTTATGCTCCTCCCTGGCTTGCCTGTGACTGGCTAAACACGGGACAGATGAGGGCAGGCTCCTCTGAAGCGTATGTGAAACAACACTGATCACCAGGAGAAATCCGGCGTCCTGCACTTCCAGGGACTGAGGTCGTTGGCACTCTAAGGCTGCCTTTGGAGGGGAGATGGAAGATAAATCAGGAGGCACTGTGCTGTCTCTGGGCCCCAACAGAAATGGCTCTAGCCAGAGCTATAAGATACCTTGTATTTTTCTAGGTATGATGTTAGGTTCTGCCATCTCATCATATACCTGGACGCGACTTTTTTTTTTTTTTGAGACAGAGTCTTACTCTGTCACCCAGGCTGGAATGTAGTGGTGTGATCTCAGCTCACTGCAACCTCCGCTTCCTGGGTTCAAGCAATTCTCCTGCCTCAGCCTCCCAAGTAGCTGGGATTACAGGTGTGTGCCACCATGGCTGGTTAATTTTTGTATTTTTAGTAGACAGGGTTTCACCATGTTGGTCAGGCTGGTCTGGAACTCCAGACCTCAAGTGATCTGCTTGCCTTGGCCTCCCAAAGTGCTGGGATTACAGGCATGAGCCACCGGGCCCAGACCATACGTGACTTTTGATGACACTTAGAAAATGTCCTATTCCTAGTGGGCATACTCCTATATCTTACAATCTGATTCAGTTTTCAAATAAGCAGAACAATATCATATACCCACAGAACATTGGTTTTGTATGTACAAGCTTCACCATCTCAGCACAATCTTCATTTAAAATCAACACTCACTGTAAGGGAAAATAATTTGTATTCTATTTAAGTATTTTATAATTCTATTTGGTCTTGAGCAACGTCTCTCCAGATGATGGATGTCCGATTGAGGCTTTAGGGTTTGAGCTCTGGCCTAAAGAAGATGGCTCTCTGGGCGAACATTCCTGCCCCGAGCTTGGCTCTGAAGTGCAGGTAGCAACCCACTGCCCCTGAAGAGTCAGACAGGTGCAGGTGGGAGTGTGGTTCTACCATGCACTAGCCTGGCTGTAAGACCTTTGAAAAAGTGGTTTTCATGGATAAATATCCATTTTCCCATGTGAATTGTTCATCGTGGTATCTATTTTATCAGATGGTTGTTGGAATCTAATGGCATGAGTATGCAACATCCCAAGTCAGAATTTATTAATCCCAGGTGCATAATAAATGGTATTTACTACTTTTAATAGGCAGTTTTAAAAAGAAGAGCTAGTGTTTTATTCCTCCTATGCCCAGTCCAGTGAATTTCCTTGCACACAGTGATTCATACCATTGGCTGAATGAATAAAGGAATACATGAAAATATTTCTTTCTCCTTAAAGCACTTTCATATTCATTACCTAATATAACAACCAATATAAAGATGTGACCCTAATACTGCCTGCCTCCGTGCACTGTTGTATATTTCTTTCTTCTGAATCCCTGATCTCCTGTTGATTTCCATGGCCACAATCCTAGTTTACAAAGGGATTTGAAACAGAGAAGAATGTTCTTTAAGAGCATGGGCTCTATAGCTGTGTGTCTGGTGAATCCAGGATCCACCTCTTACTGGCTGTAGTTTTGGGCAAGCTTTTTAATCATTCCAAACCTCACGTTTTCCCATCCATAAAATAGGGACAATAGTGGAAGCCCCCAATATAGCTGTTGCCAGGATTAAATCAGGTCTTCCATGGAAAACCCTGAAAATAGACCCTGGCGGGAGGCAAGTGCTCTTCCCCTGCCTGCACCTGCACCCCTCCCTACTCCGTCCTGGGCACTTCTCTGAGCACAGAAGCTGCAAGGACAACCAGACCCACTCTCTGTACTCAAGGAGCTAACATGTGGTACCTTTTGCTTTAAATTTATTCTTCCCATAAGTAACAGGTTAGGCTCTGAGTAGAGCAGTTTTGATCATGTCACTTCTTAAAACGCAGTTCTCTCAAGCCTGGTCCAAATGTCCTGTGAAATGGTGTCCCAATATTGCTATCCTTGATTCTTGGTCTGCTCTCTTTCTGATCAGACCTGAGTTCCTGTTTACCCCTGAACATCCCCTCCTCCACTTTTCCAGCTCTGCCATGTGTTCTCATGTTACCACTTCTTGGAATAGTGCCATTGTCCCTCTGCCTCTAGCTAACTGGACTGGATCAGCCACTGAATTTCAAATTCCTGCCATATTCCCTGTCCTCCTTTGTTTCCTCCTCCTTTCCTGAATTTACATCTTATTTATAGATTTATTGAAAATGTAACACATTCTTATGGTTCAAAATTCAAAACCTACACATAAAAATGTCTATCTGACATCTTTATATCCTGGGTGCCCTGCAGACAACCAATGTCTTATGATTCCTTTTATGCATATGCATGTTCATGTATCCCATGATCTTCTTTATACACAGATGGAGTGTGCTGTACATAAACAGGAGTATCCTATACATGTAGTTCTCCATCTTGCTTTTCTTCCATAACAATATATCACAGAGGAGATTCCACGTTCCTTTACAAGGAGATTCCTCCTCCTTTTTGTGACTGCGTTACATGTCGTGGTATGAATGGACTATAATTTAGTCAATGGGCAGTTATTTAAGTGGATTCCATGTTTCTACTATTACACACAATGCTGCGAGGTACAGCCTTCATTCTGTACACATGCAACGTGCATAACTCCATGGAGGGAGGGTGTGTGCGTTTATAAGTGTGATAGATGTTGTCACCTTCTCCACCGTAGAAGACGTATCAATTTTCACTCCCAGCAGCCTCCTGTGACAGCATCAGGTTCTTCTCTCTTTACAACATTAATGTGTCACCATGCCTGTTAGTCTTCTCCTAACTCAATAGGTAAAAAGTGATATCTCAAAATAGTTTAAATTTATGCACGATTCTATATATATAATATTATATATTAAATATATGTAATACATAATATATTAAATATATATAATATGTTATATATTTATATATATATATATTTGAGACAGAGTTTCACTCTTGTTGCCTAGTCTGGAGTGCAATGGCGTGATCCTGGCTCACTGCAACCTCCGCCTCCCAGGTTCAAGTGATTCTCCCGCCTCAGCCTCCCTAGTAGCTGGGATTATAAGCATGTGCCACAATGCCTGGCTAATTTTATATTTTTAGTAGAGATGGGGTTTCTCCATGTTGGTCAGGCTGGTCTTGAACTCCCAACCTCAGGTGATCTGCCTGCCTCGGCCTCCCAAAGTGCTGGGATTACAGGCATGAGCCACTGTGCCCTGCCTATACATATAGTTTGAAGAGTTTTTTTTTGTGGGGGGGCAGGGTCTCACTATGTTGTCTCCTGGACTAGCCTCTTTCCTCGGTCTCCTAAGTAGCTGGGATGACAGGCATGTGCCATCTCACCCAACTGAGTGTTTTTTTTTTTTTTTCTTAAATCAAGAATAGACTGAATTTTAAATACTTTTCAGCACCTATGGAGAAGATCATATTATTTTTCTCCTAAAATCTTTCAGTACATTTTATTTTATTAGTAAGTTTCACATTGGCAAACCATCCTTACATTCCTGGAATAACCTCTACTTAGTTGTGGTGTGTTTCCTTCTAATGTGCTGCTGCAGCGTATTTGTTCATGTTATACTTAGGATTGGTCAATTCCTTTTAAAAAAATCAAAGAGTTTGGTAGTTTTCTTTCTTAGGTAAGTTTTATAACATTGTATGCTTGCTTTGTTAAAGAATTAGGACACTGTCTAATCTACTCTCCTTCCATTTCTTCTTTCTTTCTCTTTCCCCCACTTTCTTTCTTTTTCTGCACCGGGCACAAATTTAACAGCACTGGGATTATCCATTCAGAAAAGATTTGGTAGAATTCCTCTTGGGAGTCTTCTAAATCTGGTGCCTCTCATGGCCTGACCCTGAGGAACCAGCCCTGAAGGTCCTTCTATCTGTTACCCTGACATCTACTGATGAGACAGGATTCCTTCCATGGGATGACCATCGAGGGGCTGGACTAAGGTGGTTTGCAGTAAGGTTCTGGCCAGTAAGGCAGCTCATATGGCAAAGTGACACAGAACCTTATGCGCTGTCTTGGGCGCTCTGAGCCTGAGCTGCCCACACCGATGGAGCAGGGAGAAAGTGGCCCTGGCTATTCGGCGCACCCTAAGGTGATGGCTGGGTCGCTGTTGGTACAGAGTCCTTAGAAACTCTGGAACTGCTGCCATTACCAGAATAAAAACAAACCATTGTCCCATCCTTTGAGGGGGGTTGCTACCTTCATGGTAGCAAGGCCTAAGCTTATATTCAGGGTGTCTCTTTCTTGCAATTTAAGAACCTAAATAATACGAGGCAATACGAGTTACCCATTAGGAATAAAGAGTTTGGAGTTGAACAGGCCTGGGTTTGAGTTCTGGCCGTCCTTTTTCAGCCTCCTGCTGCTCACAACTGGACTGGAAACTCCCTATGGGCAAAAACTCCTCCTGATATCCTCAGGCTCAAAACACATTTATTAAAGGAAACAGATTCTGTAATCCGACATCCATGTTAATGATACAAAGTTAGAGAAAATTATCTGTTTATCTTTCATCTCAAGCTTTCCTTTTAGAATGACAAGGCCAAAAATAAATTAGAAAACGACTGTAATTGTTTCGCTCAAGTGTTCTTTTATTTCACTGAAATACAAACTTTGACCAGCATAGATCAAATGGAGATGTACAGACCAAATGAAAAGGAGTTTCTGCAAACATAGGCTGTATTTTAGGCGATTCAGAGCCTATGATCTCCTTATTTTGCTTTCTGCTTTATGAAGCAGACTGGGAGTCTTAGTCATATTTATTTTCAAACATGTTACTAAAAATAAGCCACTTAAAGAAATCAAATCAATAACTATCAAGTACATTTTAATTATTTGCTTACATGTTCAAACACACTCTACCTGAAAATCCTGACCTCTAAGTGCTATTTTTAATTTCGATCTTTTTTTTTCATGTTCTACTACCCTTTGTGACTTGGCAAAGAAAACTTTTAAAATAATGTAATGTCATTGGAATTGTCATGGAATGACTTCTAAGGCACAGTTATGAGTGTACTGATTACTTTGAACATAAGCTTGTACTTGGAGTTTTTCTTGGTTTTAATCTGTAAATGAAGTCAAAGGATGATGATTGTTCCAGAAGTTAAGCTGCAGGGATGCTTCAGTTTTCTGACATAGCTTCCTTTCCAATAAACTAGACTTCCTTCTAACAGGGAAATAGACTAGTTTAATACTTGTAGTATTAAACTGTACCATAAAAGTATTAAGAAAATACTTGTAGTATTTTCTACAAGTCTGTGTAATTATTGAGAAACGTAGCAAACTTCCTACTGTGTTTACAAAACAAAAACCTTGAGGGAATTACATGGATTTCAGGTTTTGCAAGCTCTTCCCTAATTCTGCAGCCTTAGTTAAAACAAGCAAACCCTTTTATATTGAGAAGCTGTAGTCTGGAGCGTATCATGCCATTCCCCTAATTTTTGGAAACCAGAGGAAGAAGCTTTCTTTTGTGTTTTTTTGGTGGCTCTAGTATGAACTGCACAGACAGCCTCAGAAGACAGGTCGCTTTGGGAAAATTTCATTTTTCATCTGCAAAGTTGTTTATCTCTTCAAAAACCATTGTTTTCTTTCTATTAAATGGTATTTAGTCAGTTTTCTTATTATTTGATAAGCTTAATCAATTACTAAAATTACTTGAACTAAGAAAGCCTAGAACTAAAACAAAATGGAATGCTGGGTTAGAAGATATTGATCTCAATTTCTCAGGGAAATTTCCAAAGGCCTTAGAGATAGCCTTTCACCTCTTGGAAACTCAGTGAAGTACTCTATGGAAAAAGAACTAATGAGTCTGTGTGATCTTAAACACATCACACCACTTCTCCTGCCCCAGCCTTGAACTTCGTCCCATGGACAATTACATGGCTCTGTGTGACCCTGCATGAGTGGACCCTTGCTACCTCTCCAGTGTCCTCTGGGATCTTTGTCTGCACCATCCTTGCATTCTAATGCCTCAGTCATCTTTCAGTCCCTAATGCTGGTCATGTTTCTTTTTCACCATATCGTCTGCTTATACTATTTCCTCTCCCTGGAATGTTCTTTTTGTCCATTTTTGCTAGTTACTACACAATTATCCTTCATATCTCAACTCCATCATCACCTCTTGGAAAAACCTTTCCTGATCCCCCCCCTGGGTCAGTGTCCCATTATAAGCTGTCATATTACCAAAACACTTGCCTTCAAAGAAGTTTTTTCAGATTGTGATTTTTGTGTTTATTTATGTGGTGATTAGACTAATAGTTCTCTTTTCCTTTATAAGCTTCATAGCTTGTTTTTGCACAACATCAAATCCCTAGGCTCTAACAGGATGCCTGGCTCACAGAATACACTCAATGGAATATAATTGAATGTTAATAATATATGTTACTGATAGAAAGAAAAGCAACTCTCTAATTTTGAGTCCTAGTTCCCCCCACTAAGTGACTTGTAAGATATTGGAGATCACATTTCTTTGGTCTTTAATTTTTTACCCTCTAAATATAAATAATATGAATCATCCTCAAAGGTTATTGTAAGAAAAAAATAGTAGATATAATGACTACAACTGATAGGGATTAACTTAAAGGATATTTAAAATGCTTCAGATTTTTTGATGAACTAAACTACTGGTATAGTTGGCACTAAGAATTTCAGCTACACAGGCTGATTGATCAATTCTACCCTATCAGTTGCTACAGGTTGAGCATCCCTAATCTAAAATGCTCCAAAATCATCTGACATTTTTGGAGTGCTGACACAACACCACAAGGGGAAAATTCCACACATAAGTACTTAACACAAACTCTGCTTCATGCACAAAATTATTTAAAACACTGCATAAAATTACATGCAGGCTATGTGGATAAGGTGTGTCTGCAACATAAATTTCATGTTTACACATGGGTTGCATCCCTAAGATATCTCATTCTGTATGTGCAAATGTTTCAAAATCCTAAAAAGTCTGATATCTGAAACTCTTCTGGTCCCAGGCATTCCGGGGAAAAGATACTCAACCTGTATATGTATATTTAGAAATAATAGACAAGTATACCTATAATAATTTTAATTTTAAAATGCATGCATACTTTTATACCATGTTTGCTGTTAAATGCAGAAATGTGGGTATTCATACATTTAGTAATAATGTTTTTGTATAGTACTTTTATAGCTTACAGTGAATTTTCACAACGATTATTATGTTCTCATTTTATAAATGCAATATCAGACTCTTTTAAGTGATTAAGTAATTGCTTAAGGTCACAGACCTAGTAAATGAAGAGCTGACATTGGAATAGAGATGCTCTGATTTGAGTTTAGTGTTCAGCTCCAACTCCCTGAGAAATTCTAATAATCTGCCAGTTTTTTAGTCTGCTTTATTTTCTGTGTGGCTGCATACAGTTTAGAGAATGGGTGATTCCTTTCAACCAGCGGACTGTTGGGTTCTCTGGGCTACACACTGCAGTCTGCATTGTTGGAGGCTGGGTTTCAGAGTATTCCTGAAGGTCTTTTAGAGTTCACCTGGGGACATGCTTTTTCTCTTTGGTTTACTATTTGCAAAGTACTGGTCTGCGTGTTTTACATATAATAATAATATTATACTTATTTTGACATTAAATGGTTATTATATATAACACTTAGAACTTATATATAATTTAGAACAATGCTTGATATATGGCATGCACTACATAAATACAACTTATTTTTCAATAAATCTTTATTTAAAAAACAGTATGGCCAAGCACGGTGGCTCACGCCTGTAATGCTAGCACTTTGGAAGGCCGAGGCAGGCGGATCACTTGAGGTCAGGAGTTTGAAACCAGCTTGACCAACATGGTGAAACCTCGTCTCTACTAAAAATACAAAAAGTTAGCTGAGCATGGTGGTGCATGCCTGTAATCCCAGCTACTTGGGAGACTGAGGCAGAAGAATCACTTGAACTGGGAGGCGGAGGTTGCAGTGGGCAGAGATCCTGCCACTGCACTCCAGCCTGGGCAACAGAGTGAGACTCCACCTCAAAAAAACCAAAAAACAACAAACAAACAAACAAACAAAAACAGGCCAACAAATCCATAAAAAGATGCTCAACCTCACTTGTTATTAGGAAAATGGAAGTCAAAACCACATTGAGATACCACTTTATGGCCACCAGGTCGGCCAAAATTAAAAACAAAGTAGAAACAAACAAAAAAGAACAACAAGTATTAGTGAGGATGTGAAAAAACAAACTCTCATACACCACTGGGAGAATGTGAAACGTTACAGCCACTTTGGAAAACAGTCCATAAATTATTTTAATGGTTAAATGTTGAATTACCATATGACCCAGCAATTCCATTCCTAGGTATATGCCCAAAAGAAATGAAAACATATGTCTACCTGGAACTTGTACATAAATGTTCATAGCAACCTTATTTATAATGGCCAAAAGGTAGAAGCCACTCAAATTTCCATCAACTGATGAACGGATAAAAATGTGGTATTTGCATTCAATGGATGACTAGGCAGCCATAAAATGGAACACATGGTACAAGGTGGGTGGATCTCAAAAACGTTCTGCTAAGCGAAAGAAGCTAAACATCAATGGTCACACACTACACAATTCTATTTATATAAAATATCCAGTATATGCAAACCCATAGACACAGAAAGCAGACTGATAGCTGCCGGGGGAGAGGCTCTGGGAACAAATGGGGAGTCACTGTTTAATGGATACAGGGTTTCCTCTAGGGTGATGAGAATGTCGGGAAACTAGAAAGAGATGACAGGTACCAACACTGAATGAATTAAATGCCACAGAATTGTGTCCACTTTAAAATGATTTGTGACTAATTTTTATGTTATATAAATCCTACCTTATAAAACCAAACAAACACAAAAAACCCAAATTGTAAGAGACAAGTACAAGTATTCTCTATTTTTTTCAAATGAAAATACTACGGCACATAAAGGTTAAGATCCTTGCTTCAGGTTTCACAGGTAGTTAGAGGAAAAACCAAAACAGGAATCTAGGTAGTCTGATTTCAGGTCGTCAGACTCCAACTACGATACTTACATTCCTCATGTTATTCTTTTCTGCTATTCTTTGATTCAGTGACAATAAAAGCTAAAACCCAGCTCTAAAGGGGGAAGGGTGGAGAAGGAAAGAGATGACTCAACATATACTTAGAGTGAATGCATTCATGTGTATGATTAAAGAACAATGTCACTTCGTTCTGCAGTATTGTGAAATCACAGCAAGGATGCCAGCGTGGGAGAGCTATTGAAAACTGGTCAATAGATTTAATTGTTGAAGTGTTCTTGCTTTCTAATTAGGGCATCATTAAGTGAATTAAGTGAAGTCATCTTGCTCTTTGGCAACCAATAAGAATTATGATGAGACATAGTATGAACCACATACACATTTACAGCCATGTTATTAAAGTATGAACTATTTTAATTAATAGTATATATCAATAATATATGTCAATTAATTTCCTCGTTTTCTGAGGGATCATACTAGATAATGTTCAAGGCAACTTCAAATAATGTTATAACAGAACATAAGATGTCTAAGATTTCAGACAGGTGGCCATAGTGGCAAAACATGATTAAAGACCTATGGGTAATTGAACAAACACTTTGTTGGCTAACAAATTATTTTCACCTTTGTGTATGACTAAACTAGAAAGTCTGGCTTTCATTTATTATGATTATCCACCTCCCTTCCAGGTCTTTTTCTGGACCTAGCTGAGGTGAAACAAAGACACTGAGTGATACATCGAATTACTCTAAGAGAGCCTCTGGCATCGCTAAATAATCAGAATAATTTAACAACCATTTCAACAAAAACAAATGGTGCATAGTAATTCAGTTTCCAGGGATTCTTTTGGAATTATAAGATAAATTTTAAAAAGATGTTTTATTCTTAACTTGATTCTTACTTTTTACACACACACAAACACAGACACACACACACACAGTGATTATTTTATATTGTTTTCATCCTTTAAAGCAATAAAACTTATCTTAGGGAACAGATTAATATTTAACTTATTCGTGGTAGTATCATAATAAACCAACTTGGGAAAGGCTCCTTAGTTTTAGATAGTAAATATGAGAAGATTCTGGTTCCAAATGGAAGTGTCAAAACATATTTCTATTCTTGCTCTTTCCCTATGGGGCATGTATTGAGACATTATCATTTTCCTTATAAATATTGAGATTGGTGGTTGAAATTTATGTGTCTATGTTTTTTGCTTTAGCAACTTTCTGTATACCTAAAAGTTGCCACTCACTCATTTCTACCTTCCTGGTTTCTATCTCAATTTCAAGGCCATCAAACAGCCTCCTAAGCAATCTTTCAAGTTTTAAAGAGACTCCTGAATGCTGCTTGTTTTCAGGAAGCTTTCTCCAGTCAAGTTTCTGCTCAAAGAATACAAGTATTCACTGGCCATCTGTCCCTTTAATTTAGCAAGTGATTCAGTACTATTAATGTGCTACAGAGAATATTGTTCATTTGAAGGCTTGCTTAAAATTTTCTGTTCAGATGAGTTTTACCTACATTCTCTGCAAAATCCCACTCAAGTAAATGTTAGCTCTTCTAAGACGCCTTCATGCACTATCCTAGCTAGTGATGCCCCTCTCTAACTCCTTTCCATTTCCTCCTTCCTCTTCTCTCTGTTTACCTCCTTCATGCCATAAATGTTTATCAAGAATCATTTATGTGTCAGACATTGTGCTGGGCACTTTCTCAACTCGCCTTCCCTTTCATCATCTGTAATCTTCCATGGCTTTTAATTGTCTTCCTGGTAGTGATCTCATACCATCTGTATTAATCCATTCTCACATGGCTATAAAGAACTGCCCAAGACTGGGTAATTTATAAAGAAAAGAGGTTTAATTGGCTCATAATTCTGGAGGCTGCATGAGAAGCATGGTTGAAAAGGCCTCAGGAAACTTAAAATCCTGGAGGAAGATGAAAGGGAAGCAAACACATCTTCACATGACCAGCAGGAAAGAGAGAGAGAGCACAAAAGGGGAAGTGCTACCCACTTTTAAACAACCAGATTTTGTGAGCACTCACTCATGAGACAGCACTAGGGGGGTGGTGCTAAACCATTAGAAACCACCTCCATGATCCAGTCACCTCCCACTAGGCCCCACTCCAACACTCAGGATCACAATTCAACATGAGATTTGGGTAGGGACACAGAGCTAAACTGTTTCACCTTCTGTACTACACAGCTATAAGCAAGTTGGGTTCAAGAACTCTTACTGATTCATGGTTGTACAAATAAATCAGTGTGGTGGAGGGAAAAGGGATAGAGATGTGAACTTAGAGACAGGACAGTTAGCACCAGGCTCAAGGGAGCAGTGGATAAAGCCAAATAGGAAATGGAGAATATTAGATTTTTGCAGAGGCAAGTACAACTAGACTAGAATTTTAAATAGCTTACAAACTGTAAGATCACCTGGAATGATCCCTCCTGAGAAACTGCTAAAAAACACAAAAACATAAAAATTTGTTATATTGATATGCCTGCTAAAGCATTTAGGGGAAAACATATAGATGTCTACAACTAAGTTTGAAATGCATCAAAAAATATGACAGATTGTTAGATGGACAAAGGGACTGATATGCAGTATTATAAGATTATCACAATGTAAATTATTGACTAAAAAAGGTGGGTTTATAGACGTTGATTGTAACATTCTCCCAACTTTTCATTATGCTTGAAAATGCTTATAATCAATGTTGAGGAAAAATGCTAGTCATAATGTAAAAAGGGCAATTAAAATGATGTTTCCTTATCTTACCCATTGATCAATCTATAAGCAGACTCTGACCTGTCAATAAATTCCAGGTGTGTGTGTGTGTGTGTGTTGTGTGTGTGAGAAAAAGTCTCTTAGTAAAATCCCCTAATGCTGACTAGGTTCAAAGGACATATT
This sequence comes from Trachypithecus francoisi, assembly GCF_009764315.1. Classification (NCBI taxonomy): domain Eukaryota; kingdom Metazoa; phylum Chordata; class Mammalia; order Primates; family Cercopithecidae; genus Trachypithecus; species Trachypithecus francoisi. The sequence continues at coordinate 8,630,457 of NW_022681470.1, forward strand.
TATGTATCAGATTAAAATGTATTCATCTCAGTTGTAGTTTGTCTTGTCTATACATAGTAAAGGAAATTCTTGTCTAATTGAGAGAAAGTAGATTTGGAAATTGCAATTCATCTAAAGTTTAAATGAAAATATGTGTAACACTGAGTTAGGTAAATTATGAATGGATTTCACAATGAAGCCATTTCTCAAAAAGAGTCAACTAGAAACCTGAAAACTTCTCTATAATTTTTTGCTCAAAAGCTAAGAAATGCTTTTGGGAATGCATGATGACTTCGTGATTATCTTGACCATTACAAAGCCATTATTGGGAGGCCATGATTTATTACAGGGACACTCATCATTTCTGTTGAAGTCAGCATTATTTAGTAACTGCTAGCAAGGTGGAATATGGTAAAGAGCATCGGAAACACTTAATGCATGTAGATCAATAAAACCTATTTCAATTTGCAAAGTCAAGAGTGAAGGGCATTACTAGAAACAACTGCATAATAAGGCTGTTAAATCACTGCAGACTTTATGAATGAAGTGACATCTGATACACAGTGAAAGAAAGACATGACAAAAACTAGGAAATGGCTTTTACTCTTGAGTCTGAGCAATGCAATTTTTAAAATGAAGCAATTAACTTTAAAATGCCTTCCACTTATCTGAATTCTTTTGAATTCATTCAGTATTAAGCTTTAAAAGAATGATGGAAACATGCTAGCTCTGAAAGTACATTTTCCATATTTTCACATAGGAAGATATTTCTGAAATTCCTAATAGCCATAGCAATTTAGAATGAACAGATTGGTAAAACTTTTGGAAGCGTATTTCTTCTCTGGAAGTAATAGTGGCAGAGAGCCCATGTTTCATGCTGGATATGATTTTGTAGGCATGAGAGACAAGACATTTAGAACTCCTTATCCTCTTCACAGGCTGTTTTCTGGGTAACATTTATTATTTGTTTATCATACCAATGCTAGTGATTAGTATTTCTTCTTCCTTTTATATACTCTTTTCTCACTTGTAGTTTTAGGAGAAAAACACTTAGAATGCTGTGTTTTCTTGCTCCTAGTCATTTCTTTGACTAGAAGACTACGAATAAGACTTAGAAGGATTGTATTTTGTTGTTGTTGTTGTTCACCGTACATCACCGGTGGGCAGATCAGTCTCTGGCACATAGGAGCTCAATAGGTATTTTATGAATCAATGACTAAATGGATAAATGCATATTACAAGTAAATATGGAAGTATCCATTTTCCAAGGGCCTAAAAGAATAAAATCATATTCCAAGCACGGTCATTGTTTCTGATCTAAACCTTGATGGTCTCTTCGTTTATATGGCCTACGCAGCCTACATTTTATTCTAAGTTTCAAAATTCTAAAGAACAATGAATTTACTGGAATCAGGTATTTTTTAAGATTTTATATGGTGACTCATATCTTAAATAGAATATCACATGCATCCTCCATCAAAGCGACGATGTAGGTAAAATCTTTAAAATGAAAACACAGAGCAATTCCGAACTTCTCCACCAACGTGGGCCAACATCCAAGCTTTAAGTAAATTACATAGCATCCTCTTCCTTCTTTTTTTTTTTTTTTTTTTCCAAATCTTTCTTTCGAGATTCAGTTCTAGTCTTTTATGCTATGAAAAAGATAGAAACAAAGGTAAATAAGATTGGTTCAAAAATTATTTTTTATGGCTTAGAGGCAAGATGGAATTTCTTCCATTATCCCTTCTCCTTTTAACTTAATCTAATTTGAGAAATATTGATTTTGTACTGAAGTTTTGCATAGAGGAGAGGAAGAGGTACACCCAGGTGAATCAGGCATGCTTCCTGAAGATAGAGTTTGTAATCTATACAACAGAATACACTAATTGACTAATTTTTTTGTACAAATAAACAGAAGAGGTAAAAGAGTATTCATTTTGTCCTTCTTTTAAATTCAAAAACAGTTAAATTCTACTTAAAAAGGCAATGTCTTATAATATTGGAACTTAGAGAGTTTTATTAAATTTATAAGAAAAAATAATATTTTCATTTAACAATAAAAAAAACTGGTACTATGCTTGGCTAGAAATTGCATTTTTCAAATCACTGACAACTGTTGGCATTGAAAAAAAGAAAAAGAAAAAGAAATGAAAAGAAAAAAAGAGACTATTTCAACATGTTGGATTTACTTTACAAAACTGGGGAGAGTTCAGATTTTTAAAAATACATTTACAACAGAATTTGACATTAAGTTTACTCTAATAAAACTAGAAATTCTAACTCTTTACATATTTAAAAACTACTTCTCCAAATATTCATTTGGTCATGGAGAGAATACTGAAATAAAATATATATTTATAAATACAATCTCATAGGATAAGATGAAAGCTTTATTGAGAGGTTAATTTTTAGTGATAGTTTCCCTCTATTAAGAGAAACAAAGAAAATAAACATCATTGAATTAAAAAAGCTGAAAAAAGAACAATGATGAAAACCTTAAGGAATAGAAAGAAAAAAACCCATAAAGGTAAAATAAATTCATTTGAACACAGAAAAACAAAACAAAAGCCAAGTATAACAGTCCAAACCTTCACCACAAAATATATTAACATCTTATAAGAGAGATTGAGAGAAAACAAACACATAAGCAAAAGTTACCATATAACACCTGTCAATACATAAATTAGAATGTTCACAATGACAGATGAATTTTCCACAATACTACTATTAAGTGTAAACTTTTCCATTTAAAGTTAATCTCATGAAAGTATTTCGTCATGACCTACGTGCCATGTGTCATGAACTATGTGTCATGGACTATGTCAGCACTATGTGCTGAATAATTCTGGGGTATCTGAAGACTATTGCTAAAATATGGGCAACTGGAAAGATTTAGGTTGTCTGTTCATAATTCAAGACTGTATCAGCACATTTTCACTCATACATTATTTCCTGAAGAATGTATTAGCAGTATAGGTCTGAACATTGAGTCAAGAGCCCTGAATTCTAGTCTTGGCTACTATGACTTTACAGTCTTTGCTACAAATGAAAATCCCCCTCTCTGGGAGGGCATCGTATTGCTTGTATCTGAAATTTGGTTCAAAGAATATAAATGAGGACTTGGATAAAATGCCTGATTATTACACACGCACAAGCCTGTCATCGTCATCATGACCATTATATTGGAAGGAACTTTAGAGGTTACCAGAGGGGCACACAGCTTAAAGTGACAATGACTAGACCAAGATCACATTGTAGTTAAGGGCAGTGCTTAATACACTGCTTTTTCATATTTGTCAGACTGTCTCTTTTTCCTCTACCTTAAGAAACAAACATAGATTTTTCATTTTCTTTTAAATCCTTTCTGAAAATATTTTCTGTAATTTCTTGAATTGACCAGGGAAACATTTCCTTTACACCCCTTCAACAAATTTCGTGTAAATGCAAATAGAAGAGAGTTTATTGGAGTTGAATTGGACCTGCTGTCTCATGTTTCTGCTGATAAGTTAAAGGACACGGATGATAGTGAAGAAGATGATCAGCACTTCTCAAACATCACGATGCCCACAAATCACCCAGGAATTTTGTTAAAACACAGACTGATTCAATGGGCCAGGGGTGGGACTTGAGAGTCTTCACCTCTAATAAGCTCCTGGGCGATGATGCTGGCAGCTTTGAGAAGCCCAGGTCTACTAGATGATAGGAAAGCCTTTCATTTAGAACCTATTTTTTATAAAGTGTCACCCTTAAAGGTAAGAAAACTATGCCTTTTTAATGCTAGCTTTATGGAAAAGAAGCAAATAGTCAAATAGGCAAGCAGATGGCTGCAACACTTTCTATAAATTAAGTTCTAGGCCACCGCAGAGAACAGCACATGCTGCTTCCATAAGTATATTACAATGATTCTGGGTCCCAAGAAGGTGCCAGATGTTGCTATTTATTTCCCATTTGAAAAGGGCTGTGGGTGTTTAATACATTTCAGGAAGATTTTTAATCAAATGTGGTCAAATTTGGATCCTTAAAGACCTCAATTTCATTTGTCAGACAATCGTATTCTATGGAACAGCTTCTTCTCAAAGCAAGGGTGATAAACACTGGGCTGAAGTCCCTCTTTCTAGGGTTTTGCCTGCTCCTGCCAAATAATATTGTAAAATAAAATAAAATGCTTTACTTATATTTGCAATAACTTAGCAAAGATACATGGTTCTCCCTGAATAAAAGAAATGATCTTTTCTTAGAACTTTTAGGATCTTTCAGAGTGATGGAAATTCTAGTTCAAACAACGAATTGTTTTTTAAATGAAGAATTTAAAAAGCACCAGATTGCTTTCTTCAGATTTTCTTTAATTTAATTTCTGAGATTAATAATTAAATCTGCTACATTCCCATGACTTCAAAATGAAGCATCATTTTTCATTCATGACACTCATTTTCTCTACCTTATTGGAAAGTAGTCAAAGTGAGTTTTCCTCATCAATATTATTTTTCCTAAGCTAGGTCAGCTCTGATTTCTCATTTTTTTTTCTGTAGCTTTGCCGTCCTTTGGGCCTGAATCTTAGGGTTCACAACAGATATAAAAATGGTACCTGTGTCAGGGATGTCTGATATCCCATAATTGGAAACCTACTTGTGTTACGTTTCCTCATGCTGTGAATAAACACATACCCAAGACTGGGTAACTTATAAAGGAAAGAGGTTTAATTGACTCATAGTTCCATATGGCGGGGAAGGCCTCAGGAAACTTACAAGTGCGGTGGAAGAAGAAAACACGTCCTTCTTCACATGGCAGCAGCAAGGAGAAGTGCCAAGCAAAAAAGCGGAAGATCCCTTTATAAAACCATCAGATCACATGAGAACTCACTCACTGTCATGAGAACAGCATGAGGGGACACACTGCCACGATCTAACTACCTCCCAGGAGGTCCCTCCCTAAACACGTGGGGATTACAATTCAAGATGAGATCTGGGTGGGAAGACAGAGCCAGATTATATCACTACTCTTCATAGATGACTGGTGATAACAGATTTCTCAACAAATGAGATGACATTTTTGAAAAGAGCATGCAGTTGACCTTTGAATGACACGGGTTTGACTGCCTGGGTCTATTTATATGTAGATTTCTTTCAATGAAAATTACACCGAGTGTGCCTGCCTCTCCTGCCTCCACTTCCACCTCTTCCACAGACACCTCTGTTATCCCTGAGACAGCAGGATCAACCCAACCTCTCTTTCTTCTCTTCAGCCACTCAGTGTGAAGACAATGAGGATGAAGATCTTTACGATAATTCACTTCCACTTAATAATAGTAAACATATTTTCTCTTCCTAATGGTTTTCTTAACAACATTTTCTTTTCTCTAGCTTACTTTGTTGTAAGAATACAGTATATAATACATATAACAAAATATGTGTTACTATAACAAACAAAACACGCGTTTATCCACTGTTTATGTTACTGGTAGGCTTCCAGTCAACAGTAAACTATTGGCAGTTATGTTTTGGGGGAGTCAAAAGTTATACACAGATTTTTGACTGTGCAGAGGATCAGTGCCCCTAATCCTTATGTTGCTCAAGGGTCAGCTGTATATTTATTTTCCCAGGAATTTCAACATATTTATATTAAATGGATGTTCCATGTATAACAAAGGGAGCAGATATCTTTCAATAAGAAAACCAGGGTTAGCCAAGTGAGGATACCAGTTTCATCTACTACTAATAGTAACAAGAACAGTTAATCTATTACTAATAGTAACAAGAACAGTTCACATTTACAGTTAACTAGTTAAATAGCTAACATTTATTAGACACTTGCTAACAGCATTCTGTCTTAAGTTTTGCAAATAATGTATGAGGCAGATACCATTATTATCTCATTTTAAAGGCCAAGAAACTGAGGGAATAAGGGGTTAAGCAGTTTGCCTAAAGTCACACAGCTAGTAAAGGAGGCTCTATGGTCGAATCAAGATCAAACTGCTTCAGAAACTTGTACTTTTAACTACTTGCTTAGACTATGAGAAAAGTGTCAAAATATTTGATAGGTTCTTTTTGTCTTTTGCAGCACAATACAGATTGATACAAATGTCTATATTTCTATTGTATTTTATGTATCATCTGAATTTTATTGTCTTGTGTCTCCTGACGATGTTTCTAGTATTCAAAGAGATGAAGTCAACAACCTTTATATGCAGACATATTTGAAGTTTGTTTTAGGACTCAAGCCCAGGCGTGTGCTGCACCTATAATAGGAAATGTCTGTAGATGAAAGAATGTGGCTGCTGGTCTTATCTCAGTGCTACAATGATACTTGAATCATCACCAGTAATAGAGACTACTGGGACAGTGAAGTAAATATGCAAAATCAGAATGGTATTCAGTGTTTTCCTCCATTGATGTGTTGGCTTTGCTAAAAACAGCCCAGATTTTGCCTGAATTGTAAACTAAGCAAATATAACTAGAGGATACATAGGGAACAGATGTTGATTTTTAAAAGACCATTTATCCATCATCACTTTTTTTATATAATCAGCTGAAACTAGCATTCAATCTCTTGTCTTAAAATTGTTGAAAGTTCCATAAATTGTTAAAAATCCATAAGGACTAACACTCAAAGATTGCAAGGTGAAATCGTGTAATATCTCTTAAAACTCTATACTGTAGCTATAGTTTGGTGGAATTATTTGTAGATGATAAAATTATTTTTAATCTTAAAGGACCAAGAATGTCAAAACTGTATTCCTGTATGTGCTGTGGAAACACCATGACATATTTATACCATAGTGAGTTTAATGAGTCAAGTTACATTTTATCTATTCTTGATAATAAATATGACATCCTGTGTTTTATCATACACGAACAGAGAATATTGAAAGTCTCTTGCAGAAATGAGTTCAAATAGTTATAAAGACTTCTGAATAAATGAACAGTCTCTTTCCATATTAGAGAAATACACCATAGGGATTCAGAAACTAAGAAAAACATGCACCTGCTGCATCCTAAATGTGAACATCAAGCAAGTTATTTAACCTGTCTGTGCCTCAATTTCCATTTGAAAAATGGGGATAAAATATGAGGATAAAGTGATATAACATATGTAGATCATTTCACAATACTAAGCAGTCCATGAATTCTAACAGTTTTCTAAAAATTTTTTGGGATCATTAAAATCATATAAAATCCACTGTAGTTTTCCTAACTGGATGTTTGGAAAGTATCAATAAGTAAAGTATATGTAATTTGTTGTGGGTTAGAACCTATCAGAACAAAAGACTGGGCCAAGTAGGAGACAATTTTGAGGTCAACGAATTTCCAGAATAATTTCAAATGGTATAAAAATTTTCTCACAACTCCTCCCCTCTCGTTTTGTAAAGCATTTGGTTAGTGATTTTCTCCTTAGCTGAGTCAGAGCTAATTTTATTATTGAATAGTATGAAAATCCTCTGAATTTGGATATGTCTCCTTAGCCATGGATGAATGGATATATCTATTATAATTAGGCAAATGTATGCAAGAAAGTCTTAAAAGGGTATTTTTAATATGGAGATGAAGACTGTGTTAAATGGTGGTTTTGTCTTATATATTTTCAATGGATCAGCTTCTTGTTACCATGAATTGACATAGTTCCTCCCCTCCCCTCCCCTCCTCTCCCCCCTCCCCCCCTCCCCTCCCCTCTCTCCTCTCCTCTCCTCTCTCCTCCCCTCCCCTCTCCTCCCCTCTCCTCTCCTCTCCCTCTCCTCCCCTCCCTCTCCTCTCCTCTCCTCCCCTCTCCTCTCCTCCCCTCTCCTCTCCTCCCCTCTCTCCTCTCTCCTCCCCTCTCTCCTCTCTCCTCTCCTCTCCTCCCCTCTCCTCTCCTCCCCTCCCCTCTCTCTCTCCTCCCCTCCCCTCTCCTCTCTCCTCCCCTCTCCCCTCCTCTCCTCCCCTCCCCTCTCCTCTCTCTCTCCTCTCCTCTCGTCTCCTCTCCTCTCCTCCCCTCTCCTCTCCTCTCTCCTCCTCTCTCCTCTCTCCTCTCTCCTCTCCTCTCTCCTCTCCTCTCTCCTCTCCTCTCCTCTCGTCTCCTCTCCTCTCCTCCCCTCTCGTCTCCTCTCCTCTCTCCTCTCCTCTCCTCTCTCTCTCTCCTCTCCTCTCCTCCCCTCTCCTCCCCTCTCCTCCCCTCTCCTCCCCTCTCCTCCCCTCCCCCCTCTCCTCCCCTCCCCCCCTCCCCTCCCCTCCCCTCCCCTCTCCTCCCCTCTCCTCTCCTCTCCTCCCCTCTCCTCTCCTTTCCTCTCCTCCTCCTCTCTCCTCTCTCTCCTCTCTCTCCTCTCCTCCCCTCCCCTCTCCTCCCCTCCCCTCCCCTCCCCTCTCTCCTCTCCTCTCCTCCTCCTCCTCCTCCTCCTCTCCTCTCTCCTCCCCTCTCCTCTCTCCTCTCCTCTCTCCTCCCCTCTCCTCTCCTCTCTCCTCCCCTCTCCTCTCTCCTCCCCTCTCCTCTCTCCTCTCCTCTCTTCTCTCCTCTCCTCTCTCCTCTCCTCCCCTCTCCTCTCCTCCCCTCTCCTCTCTCCTCTCCTCTCCTCTCTCCTCTCCTCTCGTCCCCTCTCCTCTCCTCTCTCCTCCCCTCTCCTCTCCTCCCCTCTCGTCTCCTCTCCTCCCCTCTCGTCTCCTCTCCTCTCCTCTCCTCTCTCCTCTCCTCTCTCCTCTCTCCTCTCCTCTCCTCTCTCCTCTCTCCTCTCCTCCCCTCTCCTCTCCTCCTCTCTCTCCTCCTCCTCTCTCCTCTCTCCTCTCCTCTCTTCTCTCTCTCCTCTCTCCTCCCCTCTCTCCTCTCTCCTCTCTCCTCTCTCCTCTTTCTCTTCTCTTTTTGAGACCAGTGCTTGCCCTGTTGCCAAGGCTGGAGTGCAGTGGTGCAATCACAGCTCACTGCAGCCTCAACATCCTGAGCTCAAGCAATCCTCTCACCTCAGCCTCTAGAGTAGCTGAGACTACAGGTGTGCACCACCAACACCTGGCTAGTTTTGTGAGTGTTTGTCTATGTGTGTCTGTGTGTGTGTATGTATGTGTGTGTGTAGGGATGAGGTCTCACTATGTTGCCCAGGCTGGCCTGGAACTCATGGGCTCAAGTGATACTCCCACCCACCTCGGCTTCCCAAAGTGCTGGGAGTACAGGTGTGAACCTCTGCACCTGGCGGTTATTTTTCCTTATTTTTCCCACGTGGTTCAACCTTACATCCTATCCCTTCCACTTTTTTTTTTTTGTTATGACTTTAAGAAATTAATGCCAGTAAAACAACAAACTAAGGCCATTGTAAATAATAATTAAATGTATCGACATCAAATATAAATGTTTATGTATTATTTTGAAGATCTATTTTAGTGATTTCTGAGACATGGCATAGATTCTTATGGCCTACAAAATGTCCATCCTCCCTTTCTCTCTGAAATAAAGAAATCCTCTATTTTCAGCTGTGCATGTAACCATCTAGTGGAAAGACAGCATTTCCTATCTTTCTGGCAGTCAGGAATGAGAAATAAAAGGAAGTGTTGAATCTACTTCTGGAAAGTCTCCTTTAAAAGAAAAGTGACGCAACACCCTCACTTTCCTCTTATTTTTGAAATACAGATGTGATGGGTGGAGCTCCAGCAGCCATATTAGACGATAACAATGAGGATCAAATTCTATGATGGACAGAGTAGAACACCAGAAGGAGCTTTGGGTCCTTACATGGAGATGGCATATCATCTTAGCCTGCTTCTAAACCTTTTTACATGTAAGAGAGAGAAAAATCACTATTACTGAAGCTTAGTGTTCTGTCTCCTGCAGCTGAACTTAATCCTAATCAATAAATAAGATTGTTTATATAGAGTACTCATCTTACAAGATGCTCTATCAAAACTGGACTTCTTGTAAACATTAGTCTATGCCACTTACCTTTCCTGGGAATTCACCATTTATAGTCACATAGTAACATAATAAAAACTCAGAGAAATACTGTAGCAAAGGAAAATGTTTGGCTTCATTAAGTCACTGTTTCCCAAACTTCTATGATCACAGGTTTAAAAATAATTGTGGGTATAACATTTCTGAATATCCTTGGGTATTCCTTCCTCACAATTCACTTCGGGAAATGCTGATTTATATTTGCTGTTCCTCTGAATTAGCACTTACCATGAATTGTCGATATCACTCTGCCATTTGCTCATTTGCTGTTGGGGAAACCTGTCTCAGTTTTTTCTCGTAATTTGGCAAAGGTGGCAGTACTATTGTATTTTTTTATTGGCTTATCCATTGGTGTATTAGACCGAGAATCCTTTCTGTGATACTGAGGCAATCAGTTTGATTGAATTTCGATAAAGTCTGTTGGATTTTTTCAAACTTGTAACAACAAATTAGTAGATGCCTACTAGGAGTAATAATTTTCCCTTTATGACTAGATATATGTTCAAGTCTCAAACAGCCAGTAACTATAGTAGTCCCAAGAATATAATTTTTGTTATAGTCCTTTCAAGAGAAAGCATTTTCTGGAAGTTGCTTTAAAAATGACATTAATGCTACCATCTATGTGGGAAAGAAAATTCACAAGGAAACAAACCACAAATTTATGGTATCCACAAAAGCCCTGGCCCAGAAAATGTCTTTTCAGAAAAAAGCTATTAAATTATAGCTTTTTAGAAAAAAAAGTTGTAAGTTTCACTTTAAAATCATCGACCTGAGACAAGCCTATGGAGATACATTTTCTTCTTCAACAGTTGAAGCTTTGTTAGTATGCATTTAACAAATCTTCCCATCTATCCTTCCATTGACAAACTACTCTATACCAGACTTTTATTTTGTAGAATCAATACTAACTTAAGATCTACTTCTATAAAGGCAATGCTTAAGAATGATACTTTGGAAAAACAAAAATAATATGTAGTTAAAAAGAGTAAGCAAGAACCTGTTTGGATGAACGGAGGCAAGATGGTGCACTTCCGGGTTCTTCATCCCCCCAACTTTTCCCGCGTGCGCGAAAATGCAGCCGGCGACCCGGGAAGGTGCAGACCAACTAGGCATGCGCCAGGTGATGTCAATCCGAAGAGACCAAGATTTACCTGGTCGCACCTGCGGAACGCCCCCGACACGCCCGTGCCCCGCCTATCGCCCTCCCACTCCTAGAAAAGCTGCTCCGGACGAATGCCACGCACGGACTTCCCAGCTTCCCCACTGCGGTCGGGACTGTCGGAACTCCGTCCGAGAGCTCCACGGGCGACTCTGTGGGCCTCATTTGCCGGAGGCCGACAGACCTCTCCCCACCCACCTTCTTCCCCTGAAGCTAGGTGACCAAAATAAACTTGCAGTTTTGCTCCTACACTTGCCTAGTCGCTGGTTCTTTTGTGCCCGCTCTGGTGGTCTTAGAAAAACAAGTCAGTTGGTGCCGAAACCCGGGAGGAGACCCCTCCTCAGGGCCCCCAGGGTCTGGGGAGCCTCCTCCTCCTCCTCATTCCACGCCGCAGACGGACCAGGACCTGAGACCCACTTCCCTCACTCTCACGGCCTCTCTGGGGTAAGTGCCCTTGTCTCCTCTTTACCTCCCTCGGCCAAAATCCTGCGCAGGTCCGAGGTCCATTTGGAGCCACCAAGTGGCTCGGGAGACCCGTTCAGGACGGAGACGTCCACCTAAAGGTAATCTCCACTTTGGCTTCAAGAGCCTCCAGTCTGTCTCTGCTGGTTCCAAAGGACGCTTTGAAGCCAGGCAGGGATCCATTTCCATGTCCATTGTGTCCATTGTGTCGGTAAAGAGGAAACAAATGGGAAACCCCCAGTCCAAATTTCCAAAGAGCACCCCCTTGGGGTGCCTCCTAGCCAATTTAAAAACCTTACAGCTTGAACAAGACCTTAGGAGGAAGCGGTTAATTTTCCTTTCCACTGTGGCATGGCCCCGATACAAACTAGACAATCAGTCTCAGTGGCCACCAGAGGGCACCCTAGATCGCAATGTTCTGACCGACCTCAGCAATTTCTGCCAGCGGTTGGGCAAGTGGTCTGAAATTACGTACATACAAGGCTTTTGGGCCTTACACTCTCGTCCCGACCTGTGTAGCCGGTGCTCTTCGGCCCAAGTTATGCTAGCCAAGGACGCCGGCTCACAGGAACCCGAAAAAGAGGAGTCTTCATTCCTTTCTGTTCAGCCGGAGGATCTAGGGTTCCCCTCACTTCCGCTCTATACTTCTCCTCCCTCCGCCCGGACTCCTCCTTCCTCTTCCTTACCTACTAGTAATCCACTCAGTCCCGTGCTTCCTTTGGGGCCCCCAACTGGCTGTCTTGAGTCTCCTGTCTCTGCACACACCCGCTCTAAGTGCCCTGCTGATGCCTCCACTCCTGCCCCACACCCTCCTACAGTGTTAGCGCCTTTGTGAGAGGTGGCTGGGGCGGAGGGGGTAGTCAGAGTACATGTCCCTTTTTCATTGGCCGATCTTTCCAAAATTGAGAAGCGTTTAGGGGATTTCTCAGCTAATCCCACCATCTACACAAAGGAATTTAGATACCTTTGTCAGGCCTATGACCTAACTTGGCATGACCTCCAGGTTATCCTAACCTCCACCCTAAACCCTGAGGAGCAAGAGTGCATCCTAGCGGCCGCCAGGCAGCATGCCAACCAACTACATTTAACTGACGCCGCCATCCACTAGGGGAGCAAGCAGTCCCCTCGGCAGACCCAGACTGGAACTACCAAGCAAACCAGCCTGGGCGCCGTAGGCGAGACATAATGGTTCAGTGTTTGTTGGCTGGTATGCAAGCAGCCTCAAACAAAACTGTAAATTTTAACAAATTAAAAGAAATTATTCAAAATTCAGAAGAAAATCCAGCCGCATTCTTAAATAGGCTGACTGAGGTTCTAACCCAATATACCCGGTTAGATCCGGCCTCCCCCACAGGGGCCACCATTTTGGCGTCTTATTTCATTTCTCAATCAGCTCCTGACATTCGTAAGAAACTTCAAAAGGTAGAGGATGGTCCTCAGGCACCAATACAAGACCTGGTTAAATTAGCCTTTAAGGTCTATAACTCCAGAAAGGAGACGGCTGAGGCAGTGCGACAGGCACGCCTCAAACAGAAGGCCCAGCTCCTAGCAGCAGCTTTACAGCCCAGTTGTAACCCCAGACCAGAGAGCACACACCCCACAGACTCCAAGGCCACGAAAGGAGCCTGCTATAAGTACGGCAAGGCAGGACACTATGCCAACAGGTAGTCCGCAAGGTCTCCGAGTCCCAACGCAGCCTTGCTATAAGTGCAAGGCGTCAGGACATTGGGCCAATGAATGCCCTAACCCTCGTCCACCAGCAGCCCCCTGCCCTGCTTGCCAGCAGAGAGGACACTGGAAGTCTGATTCCCCCACCCTGAGAACAGGTGCTGCGTCTCCACGTGACCCCCTTTCCCAGGATCCTGGGAGCTCCTTCCAGCTCCTACATCTGGACGACTACTACAACTGAAGGTGCCGAGACTCGGGGACCCCCATCACCCTCGCCGAGCCGCGGGTAACTCTCCTGGTAGCGGGTAAGACAATTAATTTTTTAATAGATAGCGGGGCTACCTATTCTGTTTTGCCGTCCTTCTCTGGACCTAGCCTTCCATCCGATATCTCTGTAGTAGGAGTAGACGGGAAGCCATCCACCCCACGAAAAACTCCACTCCTCAGTTGCTGCCTGGCCAACAACTACTTTGCGCACTCGTTCCTCATTATACTCTCATGCCCTACCCCCTTACTAGGCCGAGACATCCTGAGCACCTTAAAGGCCTCCATATACATTCCCACCAACCCATCCACTCCCCTTCAACCCCCTCATGACCTGTTGCTCATGCTTTGTGCAAGCGCACACGCTCCTTCTATATCGCCCCCACCCCCCAACTTCCCAATTTCTGTACACCCTCAAGTGTGGGACACTTCCACCCCAGTCATAGCTGCCCACCACCCACCAGTTCTCGTCAAGCTCAAAGATCCCACTCGTTTCCCAACCCGCCCCCAATTCTCTCTCTCTCCTACACATCTACAAGGTTTAAAGCCAATTATCACGCGACTACTTAGCCAATATATTCTTGTCTGCACACACTCCCCCTGTAACACTCCAATACTTCCAGTTAAAGAGGCAGATGGAACGTATAGGTTAGTACAGGATCTTCGGCTAGTCAGTGAAGCCACCCATCCCACACACCCTGTAGTTCCCAACCCTTACACCCTTCTGTCCCATATCCCCACCAATTCTACTTATTTTACTGTGCTAGACCTTAAGGATGCTTTCTTTACCATACCCCTACACACAGACTGCCAGTTCCTTTTTGCTTTCACATGGGAGGACCCAGACACACATACCTCCACTCAACTGACGTGGACAGTCCTCCCACAAGGGTTCCGGGACAGCCCCCATTTCTTTGGTCAGGCCTTAGCAAAAGACCTTGCCTCCTGCCCTCTCACTAATAGCAAAGTTCTGCAGTATGTAGATGATCTCCTAATCTGTAGCCCTACCGAACAAGACTCTCTTCTAGACACTGCAACTCTCCTCAACCATTTAGGCTCATTAGGTTATAGAGTATCTAAACACAAGGCCCAAATTTCTTGTCAAACCGTCATATACTTAGGAATTGAAATCACCCCAACAACCCGGTCACTAACTACTGACCGCATGGCCCTAATACGTAACCTTCTTCCCCCTCAAGATGCAAAAGAAATTCAATCCTTCCTAGGTCTAATAGGTTTCTTCAGACATTGGATCCCCAATTTTGGAATCCTAGCCAAACCTTTATACGCCGCAGTTAAAGAAACCCCACATGGGCCTTTGTCCAACCCCAAGTTAATCTCGACTCATTTCACCCGCTTAAAAGCTTGCCTTCTCTCACAACCCACTCTCTCACTGCCTGATTTCCAGCGTCCTTTCCAACTCTTTACAGATGAAAGGCAGAAAGTGGCAGTTGGTCTCTTAGCCCAGCCTGTCGGTAACACCCACCGTCCTGTGGCCTATCTATCCAAACAGCTAGACCCAACTGTACAAGGCTGGCAACCCTGTCTGCGTGCGTTAGCAGCGGCAGCCTGCCTGACCCAGGAAGCAAAAAAGCTCATTAGAGGCAGTAATCTAACAGTCTTCTCCACACACCGTCTTCAGGATCTCATCTCTCATAAAAGTATTAGCCACTTAACTCCATCCCGGCTCCAACTTTTCCATCTCTTATTCATAGAAGACCCCACTGTTACTTTAGAAGTTTGCTCCTCTCTAAATCCAGCCACTTTACTGCCAGACTCTCTTAAACCACCCCATACTAAACATTCTTGTCCTGAGGTCCTGGAGGCTCAACCCCCCAGCCACCTACACTTGCATGACCAGCCCCTTCAGAATGCACAACTGACCCTATTTGTGGATGGCAGCTCCTTTATCAACCCTCAAGGAAACAGACAGGCAGGATATGCAGTAGTTACCTCTTCCACAGTTTTAGAGGCAAAACCCCTACCACAAGGGACCACATCACAGCAGGCAGAACTCACTGCACTAACCAAGGCACTCCTACTATCAAAAGGAAAAACAGTAAACATATACACAGATTCGAAATATGCTTTTCTAATCGCACACACCCATTCAGTCATCTGGAAAGAGAGAGGGTTTTTAACCACCGGCGGTACCCCTATTATTAACAAAAACCAAATACTCAAACTACTAGATGCACTGTCAGCACCTTCCAAGGTAGCCATTATACATTGTAAAGGGCACCAAACTTCATCTAACCCGGTAGCAGCTGGCAACAATTTCGCTGACGTCACTGCCAAGTCAGCTGCCGGATTTTCCACCCCTAAGCCTCCTTCTGCCTGTTTTCTCTCCCCCCAGTATGCCCCTAATTACACTCAGGAAGAAAAGGCTAAGCTATTACAAAATCCAACAGCCAAACTAACTACAGGTGACTGGATATATATTGATAACAAACTAGTTATTCCTGAAACACAACTCCATACCATTCTAACAGACATACATAATTCTTTACATATAGGACCCAAAGCCTTATATGATTCCTAAATACCCTCCTCCACTGTCCAACACTACAAAAACACTTACTTACAATCAACCAGCAGTGCTCTACCTGCCTAAAGGCAAATCCTCAAGGCGCATTGCATAATCCCCATCCCAGCCATCAACTCAGAGGACACCAACCAGGTGAAGATTGGCAAATTGATTTCACACATATGCCGAGACATAAAAAATTCAAATACCTCTTAACCCTTGTGGACACCTTTTCAGGGTGGATTGAGGCATATCCTACCACAGGAGAAACCGCTAACATTGTTGCCTCTATACTCACTGAACATATTATTCCTAGGTTTGGCCTCCCGGTCACTCTTCAATCCGACAATGGTCCAGCATTCATCTCTAAGGTAGTCCAACAGGTGGCAGCCCTCCTACACATCACCTGGAAACTCCACATCCCTTATAGGCCTCAGTCTTCTGGTAAGGTAGAAAAGGCTAACGGACTCATCAAACAGCAGCTCACCAAACTCTCAATCGAAACCCGGCAGTCGTGGGTAACTCTCCTTCCCTTAGCCCTGACCCGGCTGCGGGCAGCACCTCGAAGCCCAACAGGCCTCAGTCCGTTCGAATTAGTCTACGGACGGCCCCTAACCCTCCAACAAATACCTTCCCTGCCAGCCCCTTTGGCGAACTACCTCCCATATCTCACTCTTCTCAGACAACTCCTAAGACAACACGCTGAGTTAGCACACCCTCCTCCAACAGACGCCTACAACCCACATCTCTCCCTCAGTCCCGGAGACCAAGTATACATAAAAGATATCCAAGCCAAAGACTTACAGCCCAGGTGGAAAGGCCCATACATTGTCCTCCTGTCTACACATACAGCAGCAAAACTCCTAGGACACACGCATTGGATTCATATTTCCCAGCTAAAAAGGGCCCCCACCAGGAACAATCAGTGGACATCAGTTCAACTTTCCCCCACTCGCCTCAAACTTACAAAACTTTCTTAACTAGTTCATGCTCCCTGACCCCTGGGGCTTAGCTCGCTTTCTCACCATCCTCTACATAAACCTATCAGACTTTCAATACATAACCCCAGACCCATATCTACCTCCAGGCAATAGTCCAGAGCAGTGGTTTTCCCATCTCCTAACCTTCATCGAACATCTCCAGTGGCAAGGGACACTCCGTGACTACACTGAAAATGAAGTCTCATTTTATACTTATATTGCTGTTTCACTCATACACTCAGACCTTTGCTATTCCGCCTACTGTATGGCAATTTTTTTCTCATCACTGAAACTTGGCCACAAGACAGCCGAACACACTCAGTAGTACATAGTTCTGCCAGTTGTCTTCCTTAAGGCTATCAAACTTCTCTCTGCACAATAGAGACCCCCTCCTCATGGCTCACACTTATCCGCCAAAGGCTAAACTTAACCTACACTGTGAATATAACCAATCTCTCCCACTGCTTCCTCTGTGAGGCTTTAGAAGGCCCCCGCCTAGTGGCAGCCCCCTGCCCATGGCCTTCAATACAACTGGTCTCTCTCTAAAACTCTTAACCATATAGCCATTAACTGATCCCTCTATGTCCCCGTGTCCTTGGTCCCCAGTCTAACTTTATACAGCCAGGCAGAAGTAGCAGAGCTTTTCCAGCAACTTTCTATGCCACTACGCCACTTCCGTCAAAAACGGGCTGTTTTCCTCCCTCTAGTTATTGGAATCAGCTGAAAGCCTGGCCTCCCTGCAGCACCGAACTACCTCAATAGCCTAAGTAGCTGCCCAAAACGGGCGAGCCCTAGGCTTGTTTACAGCTGAAAAAGGAGGCACTTGTCTCTTCCTTGGAGAAGAGTGCTGCTATTATGTTAGCAAGTCAGGCCTAGTAGACACTAACATTCAAACCCTCAATAAAATAAAAACTGAGATACAGAACCTTAATACCTCAACCTTGCTGGGACCTTCCTTCTGGGTTTTGCCCCTATTCCAACAAATGCTTCCATTCCTCGTTCCTATACTAATACTGTGCCTTACTTTATTCTTCATCCGTACGTCCAAATGCCAACCATGGGCCCCGACCTTAACAGCGCCCCTTAACAGCAGGAAGTAGCCAGACAGACCACGGCGCCCCTTTATCACTATTATCAATAAAAGGTTGGACTGTTTGGATGAACGGAGGCAAGATGGTGCACTTCCGGGTTCTTCATCCCCCCAACTTTTCCCGCGTGCGCGAACATGCAGCCGGCGACCCGGGAAGGTGCAGACCAACTAGGCATGCGCCAGGTGATGTCAATCCGAAGAGACCAAGATTTACCTGGTCGCACCTGCGGAACGCCCCCGACACGCCCGTGCCCCGCCTATCGCCCTCCCACTCCTAGAAAAGCTGCTCCGGACGAATGCCACGCACGGACTTCCCAGCTTCCCCACTGCGGTCGGGACTGTCGGAACTCCGAGAGCTCCACGGGCGACTCTGTGGGCCTCATTTGCCGGAGGCCGACAGACCTCTCCCCACCCACCTTCTTCCCCTGAAGCTAGGTGACCAAAATAAACTTGCAGTTTTGCTCCTACACTTGCCTAGTCGCTGGTTCTTTTGTGCCCGCTCTGGTGGTCTTAGAAAAACAAGTCAGAACCCATCTGAAACTGAATGGCCATGATACACAAACATTAATGGTGAAGCCATGAAAACAGGCCAGAGGCTATAATTCGGTATGCAAGACTTAAGCTGTTAGCTGTTTTGTTCTTTAGATTTACTAAGTTGTTTACAATGTCTCTTTAAGAAATGTTTTCAGAAATAAAATTATGACATGTTCATTTCAGGAACTCAAGTAAGCACAAACAAATATTCTTAAAGCTGGCACAAATGATGGGTCCAAGCTCAAGTAACTACATGAGAGCTGGCGGGGAGGGGGGGTGGTGACGCACCGCAGCAATGTTGACGTGTATAAGCAATATATAAGAGAACTGGGCTGCCGGGTGCGGTGGCTCATGCCTGTAATCCCAGCACTTTGGGAGGCTGAGGTGGGCGGATCATGAGGTCAGGAGATAGAGACCATGCTGGCTAACATGGTGAAACCCCGTCTCTACTAAAAATACAAAAAATTAGCTGGGTGTGGCAGTGGGCACCTGTAGTCCCAGCTACTTGGGAGGCTGAGGCAGGAGAATGGTGTGAACCCAGGAGGCAGAGCTTGCAGTGAGCCGAGATCGCACCACTGCACTCCAGCCTGGGCTACAGAGCGAGACTCGGTCTCTCCAAAAAACAAACAAACAAACAAAGAGAACTGGGCATGGTGGAGCCTTCTGGAGACACAAGACTTTCAACCTGTGGATTCAGGCCCAGCAGGACCAGGTTGGACTTTTCAAGAAAAGCTTGTAAATATCTTCATTTAAAAATATTGACAAGTAATTATAAAAAAAAAAAAAAAACAAGAAAAACAAAAAAAACAAAACCAAAACAAAACAAAAATAAAAACCTAGCAGGGTAAAAGTCAAACGAAAACAAAACAATGCCAGTGAGTTGAAATCCTAATTTGGTTCATGAGCTGCTGGTTTGCTACCTCTTGTTTTATATAAAGTTCCATTTACTTACTGAACACCTCAGAAAGGAAGCATTTCCTACAGCTTTCTAGTTTCTCCTTGTTAACCGGCTCTTTCATATGCATTGTGTAACTTCTTTACACTGTTACTAAATAGAGTGTAATGGAAAATTTACTGTGAATTGATTACAATCTCTTATCTGCAAATATGCCATTCAGTCCATCTGTGACCTCTGCCATCTTGAACATGGACTAGTCCTTTCAAGGCAGATGAAATCCTGCTTGCATCTGGCGGTTGGAAAAAAAATTAAGATATCTTTTAATTAACCTTCTTTCCTTAGTTCACATTGCATTCCATCTACAAAGTTCTGGCCATCTTCTCCTCCACCCCTCTACTTCTTCTGTCCACAGTTATCAAAATGAGTATCAGTGTTTGGGTTAGGAGCCTGGGCTTTAAAGTCAGGTGCATAAGGAGTGACTACCTGCTATGCCACTTAATCGCCAATAATTCAGGGTAAGATACTTAGTCTTTCTGCATCTCAGTATCCCTATCCATAAAGTGGGCTTGATAATAATAGTCTACTTATTGGAAGAAATGTTTATTAAATAGAATAATAACAAATCATAGTTTGTTCTATCATAAACACTAGGTAAAGATTAGCAAGGGCCACCCATTTTGCCAGTATATAGCTCTAACGTGCAGGAAATTCTTCCTGAATTTGAGTTAAAATGTCATCCACTGGTCCCAGTGCTACTTCTTAGGGCCTAATCCACCAAATTTATTCTTAAATGTAGCCTCTGAGTGAACAGGTATAGTTTGATCCATGTGGAGATAAGGTGTGCTATCACCTCCTTTATTCTAGATATCGTATTTCTTTTCTTGTAGCTTGGAATCACATCTGCTGTAACAAGTAAGTGCATTGTATTAATGACTCATATCGAGTTCACCAAAAGTATCAAATCCCTAAACCTTGACTTTTTACATTCACATATAGAACCTCCCATTTATACCTCCCAAGTCTCAGTCTAAACAGACATATATGGTGGGTGGTGGGGTGAGTTTGGGGAGGTGTTGATCAAAGGATACAAAATTTCTGTTAGGAGGAATACGTTCAAGAGAACTATAGGAAGCATGGTGACTATGCTGAATAACAATTTATTGTGTACTTGAAAATTGCTAAGAGAGAAATTTTTAAGTGTTCTTATCACAAAGAAATAATAAGTGAGGTATGCATATGCTAATTAGCTTGATTTAGTCATTTCACAATGTATACATATTTTAAGACAAAACAAACTCTATATATGTAATGTGTGTATGCATATGTGTATGTATGTGTCTCTCTATATAGACACGTGTATGTATCTACATATATATAGTATATATCCATGGATATAGTATATATCCATACACATATATACACAGTTTCAGAGAAAACTTGGCAAATAATCTCCTCTAAATAGAAATTACCTGTCCAGGATCTATTGAAAGAGAAACTAAAACTAGCAATTTTAGCTCCTGGCTTTTAAAATTTTACCTGCTTCTTCCTCTTTCTGGGGGGAAGAACATGCTACTTCTATGTCAGCAATTAAAGTTTTTTTAGCTGGTAATGTGGGAGTGTCATCTCAGTCCTTCATTTTTTGTTAGAGTAATGAAAATTTTAGAATAGAATACACTTTCTCTTTCGTTGTTAACCAAATATTTTGCTAGATTTCTTCCTCTGCCTACATGAGACCATTTGCTGAACCACTCATGCTTCCAGCTAATCTGCTATATTAAAGCAAATGATAAGTCCTAAGAGGAATGCCAAAAAAAAAAAAAAAGAGAGAGAGACAAAAAGAGAGAGAGAGAGAATCCAACTGAGTTTATAATCTAAGAGATTAGGTTAAAAATCCAGAAATAATTATATAAATAATAATAACATAGGTCAGCACGGGTCCCTGAGAGCTACAAAAGCACTGTTAAAAAATGATTAGAGGAGGTGAAAACCACATTCTGCATTTGTGCTAGGATTTGAAGGATGGGCAGACGTTTGATAAATGAAGGTGAGGAGTGTGATAATGAGTATATAGGCAGGAGGATTAATACAAGCAGAGTCACTAAGTCACCAAAGTATGGCCCTTGTTTGAGGGAAGTATAATTATATTACCTGGATAGTAAGGAGTAAAAAGTCCTAAAAGGCAACAAAGGCAGGTTGGGTCAAGAAAACCACTTAAGGGGCTTTGTCCTTATTAAGTGCATGGTGGGATCTGATCCACTGAAGTTTATAGGAGAGAGGAGCAAGATGATCACGCCAAAGCTGTAGACTATGATGTGAAGAAAGGTCAAGACAATGGGGCAGGGTCCTGGAAGCAGAAACACCATGTAGGACCCTGGTGATCTAGGCACAGGAATGCTGAAGATCTGAATCCCGGATGGTGGCCACGGGAATGGAAACCTAAGTTCTTGAGATACAGTGACATCATTTTAACATTTTTTCAAATCTGCTGTTATCCTTTGTGTTTAAAATGTGTGTACCTGTATGTGCGCACGCACGTGTGTGTGTGTATGTTGGAGTGACCTAGATGATCCATCTAACTTGGAGATTTTATGATGACACTCGAATACCTGATATATCAAGTGATCAGAATTTGGGGCAAAAAAGATGCCTATATGGTTCTCCTCTAATGTGTTTATCAGTCCTTTCTTTTCTTTTCTGCTTTAGGTCTCCCCATCCATCATCATTAAGAAAGAAGGACTGCTGGGCACAGTGGCTCATACCTGTAATCCCAACACTTTGGGAGGCCAAGGCAGGCGGATCACCTGATGTCAGGTGTTCAAGACTAACACGGCCATCATGGTGAAACCCTGTCTCTACTAAAAATACAAAAATTAGCCAGGTGTAATGGTGTGCACCTATAATCCTAGCTACTCGGGAAGATGAGGCAGGAGAATCCCTTGAACCAGGAGGTGGGGTCAGGGAGGTGGAGTTAGCAGTGAGCCGAGATCGCATCTCTGTACTCCAGGCTGGGCAACAGAGCGAGACTCTGTCCCCACCCCACCCCCCCAAAAAAAAGAAGGACATGGGGACATGGAATTTAAAAGTGAAATTTTATAATCTATGATATGCATTACCATGGGACTTGATGATGGATGACATGCATTCAATTTCTAGTTTTGTTATAAGTTGTATGATGCAAAATATATCTTTCAATACCTCTGAACCTCATTCATGAAACAAGGAGCAGCCAATTTCAGTATCATGCGAAGCAGATTTTTAAACTATTCAGGCCCGAGATTTTGTTAAAGGTGTCCCCCCTACACTAGCCGAGAACCTCTTGGAATGAATGAATCCTAGGTTTACCTTCCAGATGTAAAGTTTTATTATATAATTTAATTTTGCACAATTTCTCTCCAAGTCACTTCCTCATTCTACCCTGTTTAGTTCCAGTTTTCAGCCACTAGAGACAGAGACAACTTTCTGGGACTTTTGAAACTATCATTTGGAGCCATCTTCCCGTTGGAAAGCAAAAGAAGAGACAAGTTATGCTAACGCCTTGAAAGCCACTGTTCAAGAGTCACCTATTACTCCTGACCCCAGGTGGAAAATGAGGTAAGTCCAGTAAGCTCCTGAGGCCTTGGCCAGCTAAATCTTGGAACCCAGTTTCTACCTTAACTGTCAATGGGTTTAGGATTCCAGTCCCACAGCCTTTCAGTTTTGTAACTATATGGGACTTCTTTTCATGGCAGAAAAACTATTTGGGGTCTGTGGGCCTAATGAAAAATAGCAAGTCAACAGGTAATAGAGTTTTACTCTCTATTTTTCCTCCTTAGAGACAGCTGAAAGTTGAGAACCTGCACACAATGAAACTCTACAGTCAATCCCACTCCATCATTGGTAACCAACGTAATTCTGTTTTACCAAAATTCAACATGCCCTACCAAATCCCACATCCCTTTTAAATTCATCTCCAGAGCATAATAGCTCACAGTGCCTTCTGAATCTTCTATCAAATTGTCACCTCCTCTAACACATGCCATATTGCTACTATTCAAGGAGAGGCTGATATCAAAAGAAAAATCCAAGTTAAGTGTGCAAAGCCTCTATCAAATTTGAAGTCCTTCTCAACTCTTAGGGACTAGTGAAAAGCCACACAACATGTTCTCCCTTAATCTTTGCTCATTACTAAAGAAGACACCTCGGGTCAATGTTACAGCAGCAGAGAGTCAGGGTGTCATGGAGCACAATGTGGGTGGATGGCCTCTGAGCAATCTGCTCTGGTAGCTGGGTCTTTGTAAATGGCCTAAAATTATGACGCTTCCTCAGTGTTTGCTGCTGCTCACACGTGCACCATGAATCAAGGAACAATCACTTCACATGCCAGGGTGTTGGCAATGAATATTAATCACAAAGAAATGGAACAAACAGTGACAGTGCTCAATTTTCCTAATACCATACTACAAACTGAAGCCATCCTAGAAATTCTGGAGAGAAAACACCATGGTCTTATGTTAACTGACAATATTTACGTTATTGAAAGCATATATAAATGCAAAAATGAGATCTCAGTTGTCCTAAAGATTTCATTTGATTTGGCTTTTAAATGAGATCTTTAAAACATTTTCTCTTTATCTCAGAATAAGGGCCAGTTTTGTTCAGTAACAGTTCTAAATCGATCATCCTGCCATCCGTCAATGGTGTGTACTACAGCTGCCTATGCTTTATCCTCCAGGGCAGTAGACAGCATTTTGACACTAATGGTCGTTTTCTTGCTCACAGAATTGAATTTTTTTGTGTATTATCTGTCACTTCCTTCCAAATATCAGTTTATTAGGAGTTAAACTGGAATCGCAGAACAAAATTGCTTCTTTGGGCATTATTAAGAATACAAAATCAATGCCGTGTGAAGTATTTGAGTGCTGCAGGCCACTGATTGGCTTTTAAATGAGCTATGGGGCATAGAAATCAGGTTAATGGGGTTAACGCTCTAATTTACACAGTATTCTAAGGTAACTGACTTCTTAATATATTTAATGAGATGTATAAAAAAGTCCACCATCAAAGTAAATTTATATATTTCTAAATGCACACGTAATGTACAGGTAAATTTATAGACAACTTCCTGGATGGATATATCCGAAACTGATAAATGTAGTTAGCTCTGGGGAAGACTGAGGTTGAGTGCTGATCAACAGAGGTGTCAGCTCCATCACTGTTATTTACAGTTTCTAGAGTAAAAGTGTATGCATGCATTATCATTTAAATGAAATATAAATTAATTAATAAAAATTGTGTTAACAACTCAAAAACCGAGGCCTTGGCTGGATGCAGACTGCACCAGGGAATGGTGTTCTTTCTTTACCTGCTGGGAGAAGAGCCCAGCCTATGTCCACCTTCCTTTCTTTCCTTCACTTCTACTCCAGCTGAGTGCTTTATGCAAAAGCACTTCTTCTTTTCCCCCCACCACTGAATGTAATAGCAAACGTCCCAAAGCATTCATGGTACTCGTTGGTCTCTTTGTATGCCACTCTTCCCTTTCCTCTTTCTGTATAAAGGGGGAATATGAATAAGTGGACTCTTGATCTTGAATATTTTAAAACATTTAAGCCACGAGGAGGATAAATGGTACTGTTGCTCCTAAGTATCATATTCTGACATGGAATCTTTAACCACAAACGTTTGTCTTTGACCCAATCACTCTTTTCTGCCCAAACACCTTCCATGGATTCCCATAATCTAGAATTAAGTTGAAGCTCTCTTGCCTGGTACTGTATGACTCGAAGTTACTATTCCAACCTATATCCCATACTTTCATTTATAGACCCCATAGTGCATTCCAAAAGCCCAACAGAGATCTGTCCCAGTAAAACTTAAAAGATGTCGTTGATCAGTATGCAGAACCACTGGAGTGAATTATATGTCCTAATTGCATGCACTCTATAACAACACACTCTTGAATCATCTCAATCATCTTCAACGGTGATACAGATCTAGAGGCAGTGAAAGTAGCTTTGAATTACAAGCTAAAAGACCTACCCAAGTTTCAGTCCCAGCATGATTTGGGACAAATTCATTAGCTCTGATATTCTTATTTGCCACAGGGAAAATAATATCTACCTTGTCTATCTTACGGAGTCATTTGGAGGAAAAAGTATTTTGAAAATGCCCTGAAGGGCCAATCAAATGGAAGAAGATATATATCTTGGATTTTGTGTATTTGAGGATGAGTATGATGCTCTCTTCTTTTTACCTGTCTTCTTAGGAAACCTATCCCCATCCATGCTTTAATATTCTAGACTATATGATGCTTTGTTTAACATTATCCTTAATCCATTTTAAATTTTCTTGATTCTTCCCTGAGTATATAAAAGCATATTTACCTGCATTTTTCAGAAGTATCAGTTTTCCAGGGAAACACTTTAAATTTCTGCAGTAAGAGCTTTCTCTTCTTTACCTATTCTAATGTTTTACGCATCAAAAGGTCCATAATATTTTACAGGACTTGTGGTTAGTAGTACAATGAGAATATGTGCGGGGAACCCTGTCATATCATGGGAAATTCCCCAGGTTTGAAGGGAGAAGATGCCAAGTCTACTTTATCACTAACCAGTTTTGTGACCAGATCACAAATCACCCAACCTTCTTGAGCGTGGGTCGCATTGCCTATACAATAGGATACACTTTGTAGGCTTGTGGTAAGGAACATGAGATCATTTGCATACAAAATATGGCATGGCAATTTTAATGCATTTAACAAATGCTAACAGGAGGAATGAGAGAAGGAATGTGTTTGCCATGTGTTGTTTGACAATTGCAGCCACCAAGATACCTATATATTGTAGAGTTGTCCAAAACTGCATGAAACAGATGGTGTTTGTGGTGTAGAATGGAATCTTTAACCACAAACATTTGTCTCTGATCAAATCACTCCTTTCTACCCAAACACCTTCCATAGATTCCCATCATCTAGAATTCAGTTGGAGCTCTGTTGCCTGGTATTGGATGATTCAAAGCTGCTATTCCAACCGATATCGCATACTTTCACTGTTAGACCCCATTCTTCAGTCCATATAAACTGCTTCCCACTAACCAAAGAGTCCCCGGAATTTCTTCTGGCACTGTTTATCCACGACTTAGAATGTTATCTCTCATTTTTACACGTCCTGGCCTTTAAGATTCAATTCATATACAATTTCCCTCATGATCTTTCTCTGAGCCTTATGTTTTGAAGTACTCTCTCTCTTCGTTAAAATGCCATAAAGCGTTTTTATTTTACTATTTTTGCCTTTTAGTATTGTTATCTATGCACATGATTTATCTTCCCAACTACAATGTAAACTTTTGAGGGCAGAACTCTAGCTGTTTCAGCTTCATAGCAGGTACAACTTGGTCTCCTATGCTGCACTGAATAAAAACTCAATGAATGGGTAAGGAATGAATGGATGAGAGAAACTACACTCAGTGGTTAAGATAGGAGAATATCAAACTTTAACTCTCTTCAGGAGACTGGTGATTGGAGATAAACAGGTAAAGTCAGCCATATATAAAATTCTGAAGGAGAAATGTCTCGTAATGATTATATAATTATGTAGTTAAGTACTCAAGCACACAGATATTTTGTTGGAATTCAAGTTCACTACTACTATGCTGTGCTTACTGCTGTGCTTCACCTTAAGTTCTGTAGAGTCTAACTTAAAGCTTATATAACATATTGTAATCATTAAGTTTCTGGAATTGATGGGTTGCAAAATGTCTATCAGGGTTTGCAGCTTACAAAGGATAGCAGGGTTGAGAGAGAGAAGAGGTGAGGACTTGTACCTGATCCTGGCTTCAGAGTCCTTCCTAGCTCAAAGGTCAGGAACAAAAAGATCTGGAGACAAGAAGTTGGATCTGATGATTTCTACAGCTTCATTCTCATTTTGCAATTCTGTGTGCTTGGATATTTCTCTGGCACTCTTGATCTATCATTAAGGATGTGTCAAATATATCACTTTGTTGGCTCTAAACAGAGTCTTCAAAGAGCAAGCATGGAAATGAAAGAAAAGTAAGACGTGGTCTCCCTGCCTCGTACATCGTGAGAAACAACAGATTCCCATCATGGTCTAGCTAGCCTGTGACTGATCCCTGGAGCACGAAACCAAAATGTTGCATTTTTTTCTGCTTACAACCCTGTTTATCATGCATTACTGACAGTAGGAAAGGATACTGACATCGTATGGTCCAAAGAGTCCTCATAATTGCCTCTCCCCTCCAGCCACCTTTTTTTTTTTTTTTGAGATAGAGTCTTGCTCTGTCACCAGGCTGGAGTGCAGTGGTGCTATCTCAGCTCACTGCAACTTCCACCTCCTGGGTTCAAGCGATTCTCCTGCCTCAGCCTCCCAAGTAGCTGGGATTACAGGCATGTGCCACCAAGCCCAGTTAATTTTTGTATTTTTAGTGGAGACGGCCATGTTGGCCATGTTGGCCAGGATGGTCTCGATCTCTTGACCTTGTGATCTACCTGCCTTGGCCTCCCAAAGTGCCAGGATTACAGGCGTGAGCCACCGCGCCCAGCCGCCTCCATCCATCTTATAAGTGAAGAAACCTTCCTTTTGTTACTCATTCCTGCACACATAGACAGTGGTCTAGGAATCCTACGAGGGTCTGCTCTGAGGTGAAAAGGAGGTTCGAGATGAAAAGGGATGGCAGAATGAACTTGGCTTCCCCACTTCTAGCAGAGCATAGTGTTATTAAAGGACAGGAGGGCTCCTACTGCAGTTCCACAGCCAAGGAAAATACTGGAATAGAAATAACATAATCATGGGGATCTTATATTTTTATCAATTGAAATACATGTATATTCTGCCTGTTAAAAAAAACAGAAAATGATTTGATATGTCTCCATTCAGCAAACATGGTGCCAGCTCGGATACTTGATTACGTAACAGAATGGAGAAAAACACACCTCCTCTAAAGCTATACCCTTTCTCAATCTGAGGATAAGACTTTGTTTTTGAAATAGTTGTGGGAGACAAGACTAAAACAACTAGCATTTCCTGCTGTTCTCTGAAATGTTTCTATTTTTCACTGGTGGACTGCTGGCTGGGGAACTGGTCACTAAGCTTTGCCAGTATGAAGCCAGTATGCCCCTCAGTTGAAACGAGAGGTCACACCAGGTCATTGGCTGGAATCTGCAGCCAGCTGCATCCCCATAAAATACCATCCGTGCCTGCACACACATAGCATGGATCTTTTGCTTCTCTACAACTGTATCTCCATCAACTCAAAAGAAGCGGCAAGGACATGATGCAACGTTGACAATTTGGATCTCTGATGCTTATTAACTTGACATTTAGTCCCCCATGCCTACTTCCATTCAATTTGTTAAAACCTAAAATGCGGTAATTCAGGTCCACGTTTGTTCATTCATCTGAATCAACAGGCTTCTAAATTTTTAACTGCGTCCTATGGAAATAAACACATTTTTCTTTGTGACCCAGTGCACACACATACACGGAGAAATAATTTTCATGTGATAATACCTCACTCTATGGGAGGTACTTGGAAGTCTTCTATTCTATGCCATTCGAAATAAATACAAACATTCTTCCTAATGCACTAAGTTGATTTCATGACTTGAAATTTGAAAACCATTGTTTAAACCTCGAAAGGCTTTGATGGTCGAAAACCAAGCCTTATCAGTCTCCATCTCTTAGAGTGCCTTTGCACATAGAAGAAAGTCAATAAATGTTGTTAAATAAATAATTATTTTCCAAGTGAAAAAAGAATCTCTTCAACAGCATTGCCCAAACAATCTTTTCCCTTCCCTATTTGTGTTGCAGTTGTGCAGCAAACATAGTGGGCATTCATCAGTTGCTCACGGAAGGACTACAGAAATCTTGAAAAGATTCATGCTTAATGTCTTCATTGAAGGAAGGAATAAGAAAAGGGGAAAGAAAGGAAGAAAGGCAGAGCCAGCTCCGTTCATCTTCAAACAAAAGATGTAAAATCATGCTGGCATGGAGGATCCGGAAAGATGGAAGGTCTGCCCAGTTTCCTGTTGGCCAGTGAGACATCCATGTGGTTTATAATTTAATCATTGCTAGACAAAACACTGCTAAAGGGGGAAACACGTTTAAATCACAATGGCAATTTAAGGTAGAATATGACTTGTCCCTTGACGTCTAGCCCCATTACGTGAATCTTCAGTAAACTGATCCTCTAGAATCTCCAAGTAATGAAAATGAACTAATTCGCCTAGAACCAAAGCTTACCCATATTTCCATTTGCTTGTCCTGTACCACTGACTTTAGACATACAACTGAGTGTATGTGTTAAACGTAAGCCTCAGTATGTTTATGTAAAAAACTTTTCCCTAAGAAAATATATTCAAGGTATACCCAGTGAATATCATTGAGAACTTTGTTACAATTAGTGTGGTACTAGTTCGTAGGGTAGAAAAAAGTGAAATCTGAACAGTTCTCAGTCTAGTTGGTGGAGGCAGCTGCATACACAGTAAGCCATGCTACTGTACTTCAAGTGTTGTGCTATAGGTCTGAGCAAGGAGCCATGAATACTCAGAAACACAGCCTGACTTTCTGCCTTCAGGGAGAGTGATGATTGAGCAGATCTTTGAAGACTGGGTGGGAATCACCTAAAGTAGAAGGATAAAGAGCATTTGGATTAGTGGGGACTGTATGGACTTGGCTGTCAGGAGCAGGTAAGTGTAGAAAGCTTTGCTTAGCGGGTGGGTATTTCTATTGCCTAAAGGTCTATGGTGCAGGGAGAGAGAGAATAAGCCCCTCACTAAGTTCGGGAAGCTGAGGCAGGAGAATCGTTTGAACCTGGGAGGCAGAGGCTGCAGTGAGCCAAGATCGCGTCATCGCACTCCAGCCTGGGGGACAGGGTGAGACTCTGTTTAAAAAAAATACATTAAGTTGAGAAGAAATGTGGGTATCATAGTAGGGAGTTGAGTATTTATTGAACTTTTAAACATGTACTACTTTGCTTTTTCTCTAATTGTTGAGTGTGTGCAAATTTTATCCTCCCCAGTTTGTGTGTGTGTGTGTGTGTGTGTGAGAGAGAGAGATGTGGAATTATACAGCCAGAAGGCGATTGAGGTTATTTAGCACCAAGCCACTAATTTTATACATGAAGAAACAGAAGCATAAGTCATTTAGTTAAAAGGGTCTTTTCCCGGGGACTGGAGCGAACTCAGCTATGTATCTGTTTGCATACAGATAGAAAGTAATCTTCCTGCTGCTGTTGTATAGACTGGCTGTTAGTCAAGAAGAAAAACAGCTCATTGTTTATTTAAATTGAGCAGGAAGGAAATGCAGGAGCAGGTGGGTGTAGCCGATAATCTCACTATTCAGGACATCAGGACACAAAGGAGTATGGTATAAAGGTAGTTTTGATTTGGACACTTTCCAAGGGAGCTGAGCTCCAGAAGCACCAGAAGGACTAGGTAATGAGGCAGTTTTATGGCTAAAGTAATCCCAAGCCAGAGCCTTCAGAGTCCACCAGGGAATCTGTTACACTCAGTTATCAACAGCATGCATGGAAGGTTGTCCCCTCCTCGGGAATGTATTAATAAAAAAGTTAGTTCTCCTCAGCCAGCGTGCAGGAATTCCTCTGTTTGGTAACAATGAGGTTTTGGGGAAAGGCCAAAATCCCACAAATACCCCCAGGTCTGAGAGTATTAGCCTCTTTTGTTGAGTCCTGGTTTTGACCTCCACTGGGATATAGTGTGAGGTCCAAAGGATAAGAGGTGACCCAGGAAGATGCTCCTCTGAAAGTCACCACCTGGAGGAGTTGGAGAGACTCTTCCTTTCACCTGGTTCTTCTCTTGGTTTCTATGGACATCAAGCCTGAGTCTAGACTATATTCATCCTAGTCATAGGACAAAGCCAGGGTTTCTTTGCATGAGCAGTCAAGGAGCTTGCTTGGAAAGATCCTATCCCAAGCGGAGAAAGAGCTGACATATATAAACCTGACGCAAGGAAAAAGCTTTACTTCTAGAGGGAGTGACCAAGTCACCTTAACCTCTGGTCCAGGCCTGGCCCATACTTACAACAAGGGAGGTGGACCCCAAATTCAAGTCAGTACTGAAGTGCAGCTTAAAATATCTGTGCGGACTGAGATATAAGGCTTTGTAGCTTATGAAATCTGCACAATGGGTCCAGAGATGTTTTTTTTTTTTTTTTTTTTTTTTTTGAGGCGGAGTCTCGCTCTGTCGCCCAGGCTGGAGTGCAGTGGCCAGATCTCAGCTCACTGCAAGCTCCGCCTCCGGGTTTACGCCATTCTCCTGCCTCAGCCTCCCGAGTAGCTGGGACTACAGGCGCCCGCCACCTCGCCCGGCTAGTTTTTGTATTTTAGTAGAGATGGGGTTTCACCGTGTTAGCCAGGATGGTCTCGATCTCCCGACCTCGTGATCCGCCCGTCTCGGCCTCCCAAAGTGCTGGGATTACAGGCTTGAGCCACCGCGCCCGGCCGGTTTTTTTTTTTTAATTTTAAAAAAAATTTTATTATTATACTTTAAGTTCTAGGGTACATGTGCACAACATGCAGGTTTGTTACATATGTACACATGTGCCATGTTGGTGTGCTGCACCCGTTAGCTCAACATTTACATTAGGTATTTCTCCTAAAGCTATTCCTCCCCACTCCCCCTACCCCACGACAGGCTCCGGTGTGTGATGTTCCCCACCCTGTGTCCAGGTGTTCTCATTGTTCAATCCCCACCTATGAGTGAGAATGTGCAGTGTTTGGTTTTCTGTCCTTGCGATAGTTTACTCAGAATGATGGTTTGGGCGTTTGAACCAGAGTGACTCCATCTTGAGTGAGGGCTGGGAAAAATGAGGCTGGGACCTGCTGGGTTGTGTTCCCAGAAAGTTAGGCATTCCTAGCCTCTGGAAGTTTATGGTAAAGGGAACAGATTGATGACGTTTACTAAACAGGCCAGACTCAGGAGTGTCCTGATATCCCAATATCTTGAGAACAGAAGCATTCCTAATTTTGCTCTAAAGATAATAATATCGATACCTGCAAAATATAGTAATTAAGCAAATTAACTCTTTATCACAAACCCATGTAGCAGAGCACCATGTCCCCATGACCTTTTTTTAATTCTGTATATAAACACGTATTGCATCTAGGATGAACGTGTTCTTCCTCTTAACTCTTGGGATTGCGTTACTCTGTCTATAGAGCAGCTGTTGTTTCACCGTTTTACTTTCTTCATAAATTTACTTTTGCTTTGCACTGCAGACTCGCCCTGAATTCTTCCTGGGTGAGATCCAAGAACCTTCTCTTAAGGTCTGGATCAGGACCCCTTCCCGGTAAGAGTTTCTTGGAAGGCTAGGAGGGCTTCTTAGCATGTTCAAGTAAGGAATGACTACAGTGGAGGCTGCTACCCTTTCTAAGAATGAAGACAAACACTAGGGATTTTGCTAAGAAAAAGTCATTCAAAGTTGTACACTTTGCCATGGAAATACAGATGTGCTTAATGGCAGCACCAGATTCCAGTTTGCTTTCTGCACACTGTGGCCATTTTTTTTTTTTTTTTCCCTCAGTTTGACAAAATTATAAAGGAAGAAGAAAAATGTGACAAAAGGTAACTGGCTGGCCATGAACCCGTGAAAAAGCATGACCTCCTCCAGAAATCAGGGGGCCGGCCGTCCAATGGCGGGACCATCAGGCTGGCATGCAGCTGCTTCCTCTCAAGCGATTTTACCATAAAACATGCAGTGACAGCTTCTGTCCTAGACCACAGGCAGGCAGAGTTAATTATTTTCTTCATTTCCATAAAGGTCACAAACCAAAAAATGAGCATGACAACTGAGGCAATTGTGTGATGGTCTTTCGGTAAATACACAGAGAAAGCACATCACATAAAGCATGCTAATGGCTGTTTGCCTTTTGGAAAGGATGCTTCTAGGAGGAAAATAATAATTTCTAATTTATTATTTAAATATTATTATCTAAAAAAATAATGCTTAAAAGCCTTACTGCCTAATTCCTCATAAAACACACAAATATTGGCTTTAATCTATATAACACCTGATTTCATGGCCAGGACACTTAGCCAGTGGTATTCCAGAATGCTGTTGGCCAAGGATCCTCCCCTCCCACATGGCACTTATATGTCCGGCTCAGACATCCCCAGGCCTCACATGTGCAATTGAACTTCTGACTTAATTTGCAGAGCACAGATATTTGCCAGGCTATGCTTGAAATGACAAACTATCTCTTTTCTTAAGACTCTCAATAGTTCCATCAGTCTGTTTGATATTCTTTCTATAACCACAGACAAAATTAAAGGATGAGTTCTCATTTTTTCTGCTTATTTCTGTTAAAATGGCCAGAACACTTACCACGATAGGGTCTGAAACAGAAATGTATTAAACAAGTCAAAGAAAAATGGTTCCTTCCAGTATTCTGATGCTGTGTTCCCTTAATTGATCAAGAGGGCGTTGGTAAGGCACTTGGCAGAGAGGGCTCTGAGGAAGGCCCAGCAGTTGGCCATTCTCCTGTTCTGTCCAGGCCCAAGGGGAGAGACCACCAGGAGCTTCCTCTGGTGTTCATACATCAAAGGATTGTAGACGGAATGAAGGCCTTAGAAACCATCTCGTTCAACATCTTCCATTTAGAGTTAAGAAAACGGAGAGGGGAAATGGCGAGTCAGCGTCTCCTGACTGGTGAGGGTGCATTTGGCTTGGTCCTGTCGTCCTGACTCACTGGGCTGTGCTCTTTCTTCTAAGCAATGCTGCTTCTACCTCTTGGTGACACGTGACAAAGCAGTCAATAATAACGAAATGTTATACGGCACTGCCCTTTCTTAAATGTACTTTTAAAATACAAAGCCCCTATTAAAAAAATAAAAATCCCAAACACAAACAAAGCCAATTTTAAAAATCTCATGGAATGAATAGGGGAACTTTCTACCTCCTCAAGCCCATTGGTACGACATGTTCTGAAATTAGGAGACTGAGGAATCACCAATCAAAAATGTGGTTGTTTCGGGGGGGTGAGAGGCTGCAGGGTGGTCCTGCAGAGGCTGGGTATAGGAGCCTGGTGGTGTCCACAGCTCAGGGACATCATTGGTCCTCTTTGCTCAGAGGGACAATGTCACCATGAATGGCCTTGTTTTCTTGTAAGCAACTCTTTTTTTTTTTTTTTTTTTTTTTTGAGATGGAGTCTCCCTCTATTGCCCAGGCTGGAGTGCAGTGGTGCAATCTCGGCTCACTGCAACCTCCGCCTACTCGGTTCAAGTGATTCTCCTGCCTCAGCCTCCCGAGTAGGTGGGACTACAGGCGCGCACCACCATGCCTGGCTAGTGTTTTTGTGTTTTTAGTAGATAATGTGGTTTCACCATATTGGCCAGGCTGGTCTCGAACTCCTGACCTCGTGATGCACCTGCCTCGGCCTCCCAAAGTGCTGGGATTACAGGCGTGAGCCACTGCGCCCGGCCATAAGCAACTCTTATCCATGTGTGTTCCACAGACATTTCATTTCTGAATCCTCATTTCTTTTCTGAATCCTGAAGGCATCATGTTAAATTTCACATACCCCGCTTAAGTCACACATATTTTGACTGAGGGTGGAGAGGTAAATAATGTAATATTAATATATTTTCTAGCACTTTGCATGTATTATCTCTTTTAGTCCTAACAGCAACCTCAAGAAGTTAATCTTTAGTTGACAGATGGATGCATATAAGCTCAGAAAGAATTTCCACAAAGACTTAGGACCACTAAATGAGCAGAGCAGGATGAACTGAGTCCTTTCAGATTCGAAAATCCACAATGTTTTAAAAAGGCACATTTCACAAGTGGTCCATCCTAAATGACAGTTCCAAGGCCCAGGTATCATTTTGCTATTAAATTCCTTGAAATAATCACAGAGATTTCAAATATCAAGTATTTTTCAAATTCTTTAAAAATAGAGGTAGATACAGTATTTGAGTAGAGAGAAAAATAATAATTATAAGGGGCTCTTATTTGGTGTTCCTGTGTGTCCGGCAACGTTCTAAGTGCTCATTGGACATTAACTCATTTGATTATCACAGCAATTCTGAGGCTCTGAGGGAAGTACTACAGTTATTCTCATTTTAGAGATAGGGAAATTGAGCACAGAGAGGGTGAGTAATTTTCCCAAGATCACACAGTAAGTGGCAGAGCTGGGTTTCACATCGAGGCAGTCTGCCTCTGAGACCCTGCTTTAACCACTCTGCTGTGCCGTCTGTCCTAGTCTTCCCCAACCTGAAGACCACATGAGTCAAACAATTTTTAGTAAAACTGTTATAAGATGAAACACAAAAGATGGATACATTGAAATTTATCTGAAAACACATGCTTTTTTAGTATGGAAAATAAAATACGGTAACAGATAGCTGGTGTTTTAGAACTCTAAACTTGCTGCAATAATCCTTGATCTCAATGGAAACCAAGCCAATCGACATAAAAAATTTAAAATTTCTTTTCTTTTTCAAAAAAAAAAAAGAAAAAATCATTCACTCCTTGCAGTCAATTGAACTAATTCCTTCCCTGTCCCAGGGGGCTGTACCAACTGGAAAAGCCTTTGACCAAACTGACACCAATACCATAGCTTTTGGTAGGAGAGGCACAGACTTGCAAAGCTAGCGGGTTTTCTTACTTCATAATTGAGGAAACTGAAGCTCAGAAAGGCCAAAATTCCCATTGTTGGAATTAGACTTAGAACTGTCAGTTCTACTCATACCTACAGTTAAACAATCCACTTCAGCACAGAGATTCATTAACTTCAGTCTGCTTTAATCACAGAGATGGAAAGAAATTAAAACAAAGCAAAAACAGTAACAACAACAACAACAACAACAAAAGCAACATCAAGGACATTTCAAGAAAGCAAGTGTCTGCACACCTGCTGCAGCGGGTCACATATAGCCACAGATCTAGCCCTCGTAATACATCCCATCCATCAGCAGGTCCCTTTGGCTCTATTTTAAATTTGCCCTGAATCTTAGTCCAAGCCATGACCGTTTCCTGAAAGTCTCTTAAGTGGTCTCCTTTGTTCATCTTAGATCTCCTTCCATCCGCTGTCTGCATAGCAGGCAGAGTGACACTTCCAAAACATAACCCAGATCACATCATTCCTTAGCACGGGATCCCTCTGATATCTTCTATTTTCTTAGAGCAAAATCTGCATTGATATTCTTGCTTCCAGCTGCCTTCCCAATCTTATCTCATACCCCTCTCCCCTTGCCCACTGTTCTCTGTCCGTACTGCATCGATGCTGTTCCTGGAATGCTCCAAACATGCTCCCACCTCAGGCTTTTGCACCTCCTCGTTTGTCTTCGTTGACATGGTCCTTTCCCAGAGAGCACCCTCACTTCAATCAGTTCTTTGCTTAAATGTTATTATATTAGACTGTCCTTCCCTGAGTACACTATAGAAGCCATCTTATTCATGCTCTATCCTTTGTAATCAGTTTCCTTCGTGCCAGTTATGGTCGCACAACATTGTATGTGTATATGTGTGTGTGTACAAGTGTGTGTATATATACACCTGTGTGTGTATCTACGTGTGTGTACATATATAGGTGTATATATATCTATGTGTGTATATATCTCTATGTATATACACGTGTATATTTATGTGCATGTGTCTGTGTGTATTTATGAATGTGTGTATCTATGTGTATGCATATCTATGTGTGTGTAACTGTGTGTGTCTACGTATGTATATATGTGTCTATATCTATGTGTGAATATCCGTGTGTGTATATATGTGTATCTCTCTGTATTGACGTGTGTATTTGTGTGTCTATTTGTGTATGTGTATTTGTTTTTCCTAACAGAAACATAATCTCAAAGGGAGCTGTAGCTGTGTCTACTTCACCATTGTCTCCCTGGTGTCTAGAATGCAGTAGGTGTTTAATAAATATGTATTGAATGAGGAATAGATAATTTATGGTAAGAACAGAAATCTGAAACACAAAGTTAAATTGTCTCCCATGTGTTATAAAAAAGAATGTAAAGAATTATATGCTGCACTTTATAATGATTTTTTAATTTAAAATACATTAAAGGTATTCTAGTATTTCATACTTAGATACTGTAAAAATATTTGCAGTTCAATGTGATTTACCACCTCGAATGAATTCATGAACAGGTAACATTTTACTGTTAGGTGGCAACTATGTTGATTTTTTTTTTTTTTTTTTTTTTGCGGGTTAAATTTGTATTTATAAGATTTAAAAATTATCTGTGCATAGTAAACTATATGATGCTTATTAGGTTTATACAATCTCTTAGCAAAAAAAATGAGTAATAGGTAATTTTTAGTGAAACGTGCTATTTCTAGGCAGTAATCTAAACCTTTTACCCATCCTATGCCATTTAATCTTCAAGAAGCCTGTGTGGTAGGTAGGAACTGTCATTACCTTCAACATATAAATGAGGAAGTGAAGACACAGAGAGTTAAAACATCCTAACTGAGGTCACACAACTTATCAACAGTGGCCAGAATACAAAAAGGCAATTTGTCCATTCTTCTATTCAGTCATCCATTTTTTAATGAAAAAAACACCTTCTGTGTACTTACAATCTACCAGGAACTGAGTTATGTAATAAGGATGCAAAACAGTGACGTAATCTCTACAGTCATGATGATCCCGGCGTAGGACAGAGGAGTGGACCAGATGTCAGGCTGCCCAAGAGACCAGCTCCATCTGGGGAGACAGAAACCAGGCAAGGAGTCAGTTACTTCTCCCACTTTGGATTCCTGTTTTTAATGGTGGAGTCATTAAGCATCATAGAATGATCCAACGTCTCTGTTTTCCCTCCCTAGAGTCTTCAACTGAAGTCATAAAAGAAAGGGACTATTTCAGTACCAAGTTACCTAAGTGT
The DNA here is from genome assembly GCF_009764315.1 of Trachypithecus francoisi. Lineage (NCBI taxonomy): Eukaryota > Metazoa > Chordata > Mammalia > Primates > Cercopithecidae > Trachypithecus > Trachypithecus francoisi. The sequence goes on from NW_022681470.1 coordinate 8,668,765, forward strand.
TAATGTTTGGTTCTGTGGGTGGCCTTGAATTTGTAACTTTGCAGCGTGCCACTCTTGCTTCATTTCATCCAGGTTTTTCTTGACATCTGAAGAGGCAGTATCTCTAGGGAGTATATTTTTGTATTTCTCCATATGTTGCTTTTTGTCTCCTCACATATATTGCCAATAAGACTTGTGAGTTCCACCACAGGCCAGCTCTGCAACTTATGTTTAGTGTTGGCCTGGAAAGAAATATTATTATTTTCATTGGTTCATGTCTTTTCCTCTATTGTAGAAATGATCTTTTCCTGCATTTTCCCTCAACAGATTGAGGCATTTTCTTCCATCTTATTTGATCTGTATTTTGTACATTGCTCACAGGTTTTTCTCATTCAGGATCGTGTTTGCTTCTACCCTTTATCAAAAATCTCTTTAACAAAGTGCCTGCCTCCCATATTAACCCTGTAGCTCTTCCAGTGATTATGTTTCCCGATACTTGTCATTTTTCCTTTCCTGTAGATTAAGGTAATTTTTTTGCATATCTGGTTCTTTGCCACAGTCCTCTCCTTGAAATCTAGGCTACATTGACCTTGGTTTCCTCCAGAACATGGCTGCCACATAATACTGAAACCAGAGATGCACTGATGCTGAAGAACTTTCTTGTTTCTCTCTCTTTCTCTTAGGTAGTCACTTTGCAGTCATATTCAAGTATGCCCATCGAGCATATTTACTTATCTAATGTTTCCCGTATTTATAGAACAAATGGCAACAGGGACTATAAGATAGCAAAATGCAGCATCTCTTAAATTCCTTACAACCAAATGGGGAGTGAGGGTGGTGGGGATGAGCATATGTGATTTTAAAAAAGATTTTTTAAAATTTGTAGTAAAATACATGTAACACAAAATTTACCATGTTAACCATTAGGTGTAAAATTCAGTGGCATTAAGAATATTCACAATGATATATATCTTTCCCTAGAATATTTTTCATCTTGTAAAACTGAAACTCTTTACCCATTAAACAATACCTCTGCATTTTCCCTCTTCCCAGTTCTCAGCAACCAGCATTCTGTTTTTGGAGTCCACAAATTTCACTACTCTATGTTCCTCATGTAAATGGTATCGTATAGTACTTGTCATTTTGTGACTGGCTTATTTCACTTGGCATAATGTCCTCAAGGTTCATCTACGTTGTTGAATGTATTAGAATTTCCTTCCTGGACAGGTGCAGTGTTTCACACCTGTAATCCCAGCACTTCGGGAGGCTGAAGCAAGAGGATCACTTGAGCCCAGGAGTTAGTTCAAGGCTGCAGTGAGCTATGATCGCACCACTGCGCTCCACCCTGGGAAAAAGAGCAAGACACTGTCTCTAAAAAAAAAAAAAAAAAATTCCTTCCTTTTTAAGACTGAATGATATTCTGTTGTATGTACATATTACATTTTATTTATCTCTTCATCCATCAATGGACAGTTTGGTTGTTTTCGTCTTTTGGCTATTGTGAATAATGCTGCTATGAACGTGAGTATCTGTTCACATCATGAGTAATTCTTTTTTTTTTTTTTGAGAAGGCGTCTTGCTCTGTCTCCCAGGCTGGAGTGCAGTGGCGCGATCCCAGCTCACTGCAGGCTCTGCCTCCCGGGTTCACGCCATTCTCCTGCCTCAGCCTCCCGAGTAGCTGGGACTACAGGCGCCCGCCACCTTGCCCGGCTAATTTTTTGTATTTTTAGTAGAGACGGGGTTTCACTACGTTAGCCGGGATGGTCTCGATCTCCTGACCTTGTGATCCACCCGCCTCGGCCTCCCAAAGTGCTGGAATTACAGGCCTGAGTCACCGCGCTCGGCCTACATCGTCAGTAATTCTAAAACTCAAAGTCACAGAACGACAATAACATACATACAGCACGAGAACTTACAGCTGTATGTAAGTGCCGAGTGTACTGTGGGAATCACTGAAACCAAGTGAGAACTTTATAGAAGATGGAATTATTGAGCAGCACTTTCAAGGTACCAAGGGATAAGATCTGAAGGCAAAGAGAGAGGGAGGGCACTTGGCATATTCGTATTGTGCATATAATAATGATAAAAGTTGAGAAACAAGTGATGTAGAGAGTGGAGCAGGGGTAGGGTGTTCTTTAGGCTAGAATAGATAGTGCCGGCCTGAATAGATGAGAAGAATGCCAGTGAATTGATATAAAATATTAATGACCATGATTTTAAAGTTTTCACAGAGCAATCACTACCATGAAGCAATTGTGAATTTCTCAGAATTAAAAAGGCATCCACTGGACTGTAGGTCCCGTAAGGGTAGGCCTGAAGCAATTTGCTTTGCCCACCCCTGTAACCCAGTGCCGATCACAGCGTGTGCACTGGCAGGTGCTCAGTAAATGTATGTTAAATACATGAATGAATGCATGAACTGCCAAGGATGATTGCTACTGATGAAGATGGGCTCAAGTTGAGAAGACTGAAGTTGCAGGTTTTATTTGAAGGAATCAGGTCTCATTGGAATAGCTGAAAGAAATAACAAAAGTATGGGATCTGAAATACTTTAAGGAGGAAGAATCTTTCAGGCAAAGCCACTAGATCTCCGTGGTTAGGATTTTGCTTATAACTATCGTCAATATCTGTGTTAGTTTGTCTTATGTTACTATAACTTTTTATAACTGGTGAGTATTTTAATAGATGTTAATTGTTTTCCTCTCTACCCTAGATGTGTTCTTAATAGCTAATTCTGCTTTACAAGGCTCACTTTTGGTCGGTATTTTCTTGTTAAGATAATCACACTTCTAAGGATACAGGGAACACAAAGATGATTTTAATTTATAGATACGTACATTGTTTTAGACTGCTTTTCCCCCTTACAGGGAAAAAGAATCAATATATTCATTAATTATCTTTTGCTTATCAGTAGATAAGAGGTTTTTATCATTTTCACCTAACTTTGTGATTATATGCCAGCAATAAATGAAATTCCATTGGCATTGTACAAGTATGGAACATGGGGGCTGGATTGTCTTATACATTAAGCAAGGGAAGAAGTCTACATTTGCACGTTGAAACATCTCGATTGAAGGCACTAAGTCCACCTTCTGTAATCTTTGGTCCTAAATGGAAGAGGATCCATGTATTTGCTGACTGTTGTTCTCTGCCGTGGCTCACACCATGGCATCTTTGGTGATAAAATTGTAAAGCTTCTCTATGCTACATTCAAGATATAAAACAAGTGGCTATATTTTAGAGGAGAGAACAAAGATGTGTGATACGATGGCATGAGGAGCTGGAGTGAAATGCGGCCTCGCCAACGAGACAGAGGGCATCGCCGGCAGCCTGGCATTCTGTGCCCGGTAGCAGATGGTCATGCACATGCTCCCGAGTCCCAGCCACAGGCATACAGGGAACCTTGCAGGCGCCTTTCAACAGTAATTATTCGAGAGCTGTTTTCTTTAGGTGTTTGGGAAAGGTCAGCGTCTGATCTAATTCCGCCCACAGTTACGCAGTTATAGTTTCCTTGACTGCATTTGTCACTGTTTTAGCATCATCTGACATTCTATCTGCTTGCCAGTTTTCTTGTTAATTCCTTTTGGAAAACTATTTTTTCCCCAAGTTTGTCATTTTACTTAAAAAAGACACCACAAAAGGGTCTTCTGTGCTGTTGAGTGGTTCGCTTTTTTGGCCTTTCCTATTGGAAAAATCTCACATAAACCACTTCCTGATGAGAAAAAGCATTGATTTAATTATTAGCCTATGTTTATAATTACTTCTGAAAGATGACTTCAGTGCATTAATAAGTGATTAAATAAAAAATATTTTAAAGAATTGATGATAATATATCCTTCTCTCGATACTGAGTTGCGGCTGAGAGGGCGGGCATCAGGGATGAAGGCATTATGGTCCCAATCCTGAATGAACAAAATGTACAGGAAACAAGCAGAAGCCTGTCTGGGTCCCAGGCATCTCACAGGTGGCCTCCCTGGACCAAGGCTGGAGGAATTGATCATAATTGTCTTGTCAACTGTCTTGGACATATTAGATACCATCCTGCTCAAGGCACCAGGCTTGACTAGATGGTACCTGGAGGTCTCTTCTCTATGATTCTATCAGGCTATTGACTTTTATATTCCTAGTTGAATATGATTACGTCATTGACTCTGAGCTAAGTTTCCCAAGGGATATTACCTTATCTGCCTCTCTCATTGAGCTTTCTTTCTTTTTTTTTTTTTTTTTTTTGAGACGGAGTCTGGCTCTGTCGCCCAGGCTGGAGTGCAGTGGCTGGATCTCAGCTCACTGCAAGCTCCGCCTCCCGGGTTTATGCCATTCTCCTGCCTCAGCCTCCCGAGTAGCTGGGACTACAGGCGCCCGCCACCACGCCCGGCTAGTTTTTTAAATTTTTTTAGTAGAGACGGGGTTTCACCGTATTAGCCAGAATGGTCTCGATCTCCTGACCTCGTGATCCGCCCGTCTCGGCCTCCCAAAGTGCTGGGATTACAGGCTTGAGCCACCGCGCCCGGCCCTCATTGAGCTTTCTTGATGACCAGCTAAGACGGTGTAGGAAATAATAATTTAAAGTTTATAAAATGCTGCACAAATGTTAGAGCTTATTAGGTTATGTGCAAGGATAAATCACTCACTTTGACATACATCTGTGATAAACTGTCTACCATCGGTTTGTAAAATTTCAGCCTTGAACTCTTGCGTACCTGGAGGACAATTATTTCTGATATTATCATCTTCCTGCCTTTCTTTGGAGACCAGGGTTTTAGTCTATTTCTTTGCCATTTTGTAACTGTGGGGAAATTACAACTGCTGGATTTGGATCTCCACACATATCTTTTCTGTTTCCTCCTGTAACATTGTTACTCTAAGAACCTATATTACTTGGGTAATGATGCAACGTTGCAAATTGCCTAAGCTCCACAAAGGCACAATTTAATGAAAAACCCCTTTCCATGTCTCATTATTCAGCAATGATGTTAGTGTCCATAACACAAACTTAACTTTTATTAATTATATTCTTTGCCTTGCATGTTAGGGTCAACATGGGGTTAAATAAAAGGAACCTCTGTGCTTACTGGGGTTATGATAATTTATTTAAATATAAGCAGAAACTTACCTTCCTGGATTGAGATCTGGGTCTCAGTCTAAATTTTTAACTTGGTATCTGCAATTTTTCAAGTTGTAGATGTTATTTGAAGTAGTATTGATTTGGTTTATGTAGAATAAGGATTCTTCAATATGCTCACATTTCATGCTAGATAAATCATCATAATCACCGCACATCCACCTTTGGATGCTCTGGTTAAACAAATAACACAATCCCTAGAAAGTAGAAAAGCTCTCTTGGAATTTGGAGTACTCGATTTAGCTATCTTTATTTCTCCATCCTTGTTTTAGAAACACAACCCAAGTTATAAGACATGCCAGGGATCTCAGCATCACAACCAAGTTATGGGTACCATTTGTTGGTTACAAAAGGGCAAGTGTTGCTAATTACTATTTAATTGTGTTGGTTGTGGGGCCATACTTTTCAAAAGATATTATCATTTAGTGGATTAGATTTCTATCCAGAAATATTTGTGTTAATGCTCATCTATTAGCGTCTGTATTAGTCTGTTCTCACACTGCTATAAAGAAATACTCGAGACTGGGTAATTTATAAAGGAAAGAGGTTTAATTGACTTACAGTTCTGCATTGCTGGGGAGGCCTCAGGAAACTTACAATCGCGGTGGAAGGCATAGGAGAAGCAGGCACCTTCCTCACGGGGTGGCAGGACGGAGTGAGTGCAGGCAGGGGAAATGCCAGACAGTTATTAAACCATCAGATCTTGTGAGACTCACTCACTATCACGAGGACGGCATGGGGGAAATTGACCCCATGATCTGATTACCTCCACCTGGTCCTGCCCTTGACATGTGGGGATTATGAGGATTACAGTTCAAGATGAGATCTGGTAGGGACGCAGCCGAACCATATCAGTTTCCAAGTGTTCCAAGTACAGTTTTAGAAAACTGTATTCTGATTGTGGAATTTAGAAATTCTGTTCCAGCTAAATTTAAACTTCAATAAAGTAGTTTCCAATGTGACCACTTTCTATCCCAAAAGGAATTGTGTGTTGATGTGCATGGTGAAGGTTCGTTTCTCATCCTAGTGCCGGGGAGACTGGTGCCCCTGGGGCCCCTGCCACTTGGTTCCTACTTCCCAGCCTGCGCTGAGTGGTGTATGTCCCGCTGGAAAGTGGAAGGGGGAATGTGCATCAGAGAATTTCTGGGAATATCCTGATAATGGATGTGTGACTAGAGAGTCACTTAAAGACCAGCAATGATGTCAAAGTAAAGAAAGCAAAGTGGCTTTGCCCTGCCTTCTAGGACACAGCTCACATCTACCCCTTACGCTGAAGTATGTTAACTGAGGTACAAATTACAAATGCCATTTTTATGTCAGATAAAACAGAGATCGATGTGTATATGGCTCATGAGAGACTCAACAGCTTCATTGAAAGTGTTGGTCAGCTTTACCTTGGATGTTGGAAACACCATAGAGTTAACAGGCCTTTTGCATTTTAAAAAACAACCGTACCACAAATACTTTCTTCTAGCTTTGGGATGGCCACTGAACCCATGAAGTCAGAACATGTAGTTCTTTTTGCTGCGGGTGGCACATCACAAGAGGATAATAAACCCACATACATCATGCAAGATTATACCTTTCCTAGTTTTCCCTCTGCTTGTCAGTGTAAGAGAAAGATAAGCAAGGAGAGAAAAAAAAAGAAATCTCACTCAATGCCCATGTTGTGAAATCCATAGTGAACTAACATTTTTTAAAATTTACTTTTTATTGATACATAATAGATGTGCAATTTGGGGCATATATGTGATAATCTGATATATTCATATGATGGTTATTCTCTGGATAGTACTAATAAAATTATTTCAAGAAATGCATAGTTTTTTCTGGAATGTAGAACAGCAAGGGCACAACTTTTGCTTGCTTGTTTTGTTGTCTTGAAGACCAACATGGCATCTTCCTGTTGCAGGGACTCACAAACCAATACCCCAAAATATGGCACTTGGTATACACTGTATTGAAAAAACAAATCTCAAAGTCTCTCTAATCACCTTTCTCCCCCCATCAACACCTCTCCCAAAGCACAGGATGAGACTGTTCTCTGAACTTCCCTTATTTGCCTAAAATCTGGACCTACCATAGAAGAAAACAATAACCTCTGGTCCTTTTTCCAAGTTTTCATCAACTGAACACATCTCACAGGAGGGAAGACTAACATATCTGGATAGACTTTTTGTTACAAACCATCATCTTCTCTGTGGCCCCAACAGACTTTGCCCCAGACCACTGTATGTTCCTCAAGTCCATTAAATTCCCCTAAAAATCATTTACTATCCGCCTAGAATCACCCACACTTCCTACCTCCCTTTCCCTAAGAAGTAGCATATATAAGCATATGTGTTCCACTGGGATACTGGTAATTGTTCTGTGATTCTCCCTGTGTGCACAGTAGTTATACATGTATAAAGACTTTTCTCCCATTAATGTGCCTTATTGTGAGCTGATATTTCAGCAAGCCTTTTGAGGGTAAAGGAGAAGTGGTCTACAGTTGTTTTGGGCTTGAGGGTTCAGAAATGGGTAGTGTGAATTACCCTGGAGCTCTCACCGACATGGTAAACACAGAGTGTGACCTCACCCACCTTCTCACTGCCCAGCGAGCACAGGTTCGGCCAGTAGTCTCCAGGCATCCGGTTGGACAGGTTGTGTCTAGAAATCATGGTCAGCGAATAAAGCCATGATTGGGGCAATGCTGTGGGGAGGGAAGTACGGAATTCTATAGCAATCACATCGCCTCTTCTTCCATGTAAACCAGAAGATGACTGGCAGGGAGGAAAGCTCCTAGACACCTCTCATCTGCTCTGTGCCTCAAGCCTCACTACAAATAACACATTCACAAAAAGATCTCATTTTGATTTAGCGGGTCTGCATATGTCTAAGCTCATGGTGATTGAGCCTTACTGATATTTTTACCATACGAGCTTCTTCAATGAACATTTCAACACAGAAAATACTGCCCATAACCATCTCATGTTATTACCTGATCTTTCCATTAATCTTTCCTATAGGCTTTTATATATTTATTGAACGTTTGGATCAAATTTCCCTGATTGCTTAAATATGTGTGTATCTCAATGAACTATTTTGCTCAACGTAGGCAGTAATAGAAGACTGAGGTCAGATACAGGCTGAGCTAGAAGTGACCGTGGACTCACTTTTATTCTTCTGAAGGAGCAACAGGACCCAAAATGATACCTGATCGGAAGAAATAGTGGAAACTTCGGAATGTGTAAAGTGTTGATCCAAGCCCTTCATGTGCATGAATGAATTTCTGCCTGCCTGACCAGAGATCTCCTGCAGGGGGACCTAAGGGACCCATCTGTGACTGTGGGGTCTGTGCCCACTAGCCTCGTTTATTTGTGGTGACATCGACTGGAAGGAGAGCAGGTTAGGGCTGCAACAAGGTTGAGCTTCTAAGGAGCACACATCTATGTGCTTGGCCAGGGACTCCAGTCAGGTAGTCGCCGGGTGAGTGGCAGGAAGTTGAGAGGATGACTGGCTCATGTTAAACAAAGTTTATGGGAGGCCATTGTTTTAGACTGAGCTCCCGCACTAGGCCCCAGCAGACCAGGCCAAACCAGAGCGGAGCCACTTATGTTCAGTATTACATAATCAAACTGAACTTGGAAATGGGTCAGTCTTCCACACAACAGGAGCTTCAGAGCAACCAATCGAAAGGAGCCCAGTTTACCCGAGTGTGCATCCTAAGGAAGTCCGTTTAGCTTTAACCCTGTTAGGAGAGTAATTCTGAAATGACCAGTCTGCTTTGTGTTCCCTGTTTCTGCCTTCTTCAGCCCTCTCCTGCCCACAAAGCCAACCCCCTCTGCTCAGCTCAGCAGAACATCCATTCTATTTCATAGCATGAGGTGTTGCCTAATTCTAGAATTGCAAATAAAAGCCAATTAGGGCTTGAAATTAAACTTGTCATAATTTTGTCTCTGGACACAGGGAAGCAGGCATCAACAGCACAGGCCATGCTCTCTAGAGCACAAAGAACTCCAGTCCTGAGAGGCTGGCCCTGTGTGAGAAGCAGGGCTACTACAGTGCTCTTAGCCCATGGGCCACACTGAGAGCAGGACTCCAAGATGAGGCAGACGCATACACGTGCTTTAAAGACTGGACACCAATGAGCTTCCAGGGGGTGGGAGAAGCTCAGAAAGGGTAAGAGCAAATGTCACTGCACCCCTATGATGTATATTATGGACCGAATTGTGTTTTTTAAAACTCATAGTTTGAAGACATAATCCCTCATGTGACCAAATTTGGAGACAGGGCCTAGGGAGATAATTAAGGTTAAATGAAATCCCAAGGTTGGGGTCCTGATCCAGTAGGATGGGTGTTTTTGTCAAAGAAGGAAGGTAAATCAGAGTTCTCTTTTCGTGGGTACAGAGAGAAAAACTCATATGAAGACCCAGTGATAAAGCGGCCGTCTACAATCCAGGAAGAGCGCCCTCACCAGAAATCAACTCTGCCTGCACCTTGATGTTGGATTTCCAGCTTCCAGAGCTGTGAGATAGAAATGTCCATTGTTGAAGCCACGCAGGATGTAGTATTTTGTTGTGACAGCCCAAACAGATCAAGAAAATGTGCCAAATACCAGGCATACTATTAGCTCATCTAATTCTCAAAGCCTGTAAGGCAGGCTTTACTATCGCCATTTCATAGATGTAGAAACAGGCTCAGGAAAGGAAAGTCATTTCTCTAAAGCTGTGTGGACAGTAAGTGGCTCCTGACATTTGAACAGGAGATGGGCTGAGAGGATGAGAGGGGGGTGGACAGTAACATCGTAGCTCCTTAATGGGACTCAATCACAGAAAGTCTGAGTTTAGAGATCTGTGCAAGTGTGTGTGTGTGTAGAGGGTGCACTGTGAGTTTTCGAGGGAGGAGATGGGGGTCTTGCACGTGTGTCCTTGTGCATTTTGGGTGGACGAACTAGGTGAGAACAGGTGGGTGTGGGTCGAGGCTAAAGGCAGAGGAAGCCAAAGACAGTGCCTCCAGTAGCCCGTGGGAAGCTTCCTCATGCCTTTGAGATGTTGCAGAAGGTCCCAGAGATTCAGGGAAGCTCTGGCCCATGGTGATCTCAGTGGTACTGGGTTCTGTCTTAACGATTTGGGCAGTTCTGGGGGTGACGCAATTAGGGAATACGCCTCACATCAAACTGACCATGAAATACCAGTTGAGAAAGGAAAAGTAAGAAGAGAAAGATAGTTTTGCAAATGACTCAAAGTTACGTAGATGGAAGGAAGAGCTAGCCTGGATTTAAACAGATCTTCATGGTTTCACAGGGAGCTTCAAAATTACTCTCCCAGTCTCCAGAACTCCAGGACAGCCTCAGAGCCTTCAGGGTCTGGTCTTGCTTTCCCCACAGGGCTATGTTATAAGAGGTGGATATGCCTGTCTCTGTGGAGAGAAGACAGGCATAGTAAACCCTTAGGGGGCGCTGTCTGTGTCCAAATATGGTGCAAAGCTTTTGGCATACGTTTGCTCACAGTGCCTCACATGTGCTAATATCATCCCTAGTTTATTGATAAAGACTGAGGCGGCTGGTGTGGTGGTTCACACCTGTAATCCCAGCACTTTGGGAGGCCAAGGTGGGCGAGGTCAGGAGTTGGAGACCAGCCTGGTCAACATGGTGAAACTCCGTCTCTACTAAAAATATAAAATATTAGCTGGGCGTAATGGTGGGCACGTGTAATCCCAGCTACTCAGGAGGCTGAGGCAGGAGAATTGCTTGAACCCAGGAGGCAGAGGTTGCAGTGAGCTGAGATCGCGCCACTGCACTCCAGCCTGGCGACAGAGCAACACTCCCTCTCCAAAAAAAAAAAAAAAAAAAAAAAAAAGAAAAGACTGAGGCACAGAGAGGCTGGATATTATTTCTACAGTCACAGAGGCAGAATAGGACTTAGGCAGTCTTTGAGCCTAGGCAGTCTACTAGATTATGCTGCCTAGTGGCTTTCTGAGGAAATCCACCTTGCTTGGTATTTCCTGGACCAGGAGAAGGGGAAGCAGGCCTGGGGAGCAACATTCTGAGCTTGTTACCTGGAGGTCTGGGATTGATTCCTTCTTCTGCCTGTGCCTCAGTTTGCCTGGCTTTAAACAGTGTCATGCGATATAGATCTTGCATATAGATGCTCTGTGAGGATTACTCAGGGAATGCTCAGAAGTTATTAATAAAGCTCCTCAGCAAAACAGGATTACGTAGATTTAAAAAAAGAAACAAAAAAAGAAGCAACACCAGTGGTGTAGTAAAGCAAGACTGTATTAGGAAAGACCATGTCTTTGAAGCAAGGCAAACACATTCCCTTGGCTTGAATCAGCCTCATGGGAAGGGCAGCAGCAGCCATCAATCATGAAGCACCGCCTTCTCTGCATTCTGGATGCTTCTCTGCAGCTCAGAAGCTCTGCCAGCTATTAGGCCACCTAGATGGCAGCAAACTGGTGGGTGGGTGAATCCTTTGGATATGTGACAATTGAGAGGAGGGTGTGAGAGCAATAAGCTGGCATGGATGTCTGTTCTTTTTATTCCCCCCCCCACCGCAGAACGAGAAAGTTTTAGCAAAAGAAAAAAAAAAAAAAAAAAAAAAGGAGAAACCAGACTGAAATGTATTGATATATGATGAACTACACTGACCCAGAAATCCTATCTGATTTGTCATTGAGATAAAAGCACTACATCGATTTTGCTGAAGTGCTGTCATGGCGCATCATTCATCTGGAGAAGAGTTAATTAAGAGTGCAATTTAAAGATGCATAAAACCTGGACCTAAGATGTAGCCTTAGACCCAGGCACCTTGTGCTCCAAGATCAAATACAGGTCCCAAGAAGAGAACGCCTTCGTCCTCCTCCCAAAGTCAATTTACCTCTGTTCAATGTTCAGATACCATATTCTGCATTTGACTTGGTTACCTGTAGGCTGAATTAGACCTACCCTGTGGTAAATGTGCTGGCATTTTCTTCATGCTTTGGTCTATAAGCTTATTGTTTTCAAATTTTCAAATTACGTTTTTGCAAGATACAAGCTTTCAGAACCACTGTACTATATGCTCTGTTTCAATTACGATGACTACCAAAACAAGCATAACGTCATTCAAACAAAAACAGGGCTTTACACATTGCTCATGAAATCCGAGAAAAAGGCAGGAGGGGCCTTTAAAAGTTTTAGACAAGCCTTTTAATTTTACAAATAACAAAACTTGATTAAAAATGCAAGAGAAAAACTCTGCAAGACAAAGGGATGAGAGTTTAAATGCCCAGATTAAAGTCACACATTTCCTCTAGTGGGTGAGTCATGAGAATGGGTACATTCTCATGTGTCCTGACAGTACAGAGGAAAGCAGAGCTAAATCAGCACAGCTACTTTCAATTTTATTGATGAATCCCTCTCAACCGGCTTCAGTCTTAAAATTTACTTTGTCTCTACCATCCAATAACATGACACAGTGCTAAACTGCATCAAAAAAGATCAACGGGTACTTTGCCAGAGAAAAGAAAAAGAAAAGCAAACAGCGGGCTAGGCATGGTGGCTCACACCTGTAATTCCCGCACTTTGGGAGGCCGAGGCAGGTGAATCACTTGCAGTCAGGAGTTCCAGACCAGCCTGGCCAACATGATGAAACCCCGTCTCTCCTAAAAATTTAAAAATTAGCCAGGTGTGGTGGCGCGTGCCTGGAATCCCAGCTACGTGGCTGAGGTAGGAGAATCGCGTGAAGGGAGGCAAGAGGTTGCAGTGAGCCGAGATTGCATCACTGCCCTCTAGCCTGGGCGACAGAGCGAGACTCTGTCTCAAAAAAGAAAATAAATAAAGAAAGAAATAGAAAAGAAAAGCAAACGGCAGAGTAACAGGAAAAATCACTGACCTGACCGTGAGTCACGCTCAGCAACCACTTGCTGGGCTGAAACACAAGATATCATTTATAGGACTTCTGTGTGTGGACCATCTTTCTCACTAGTGCATAGTCACTAATCACTTGTCTCAACTCAGGGAAGACTTAATCAGCATTAAAGGCAATCTCATTGGCATCTAGAATGATAAAAGTGCAGGCAGGTACGCATGACTGTTTCCGCAGAAGAAAGAAAATAGGTGCATTTCCTCCCGTGGTGAGGGCTGGGAGGCACAGAGAGCTCTGGACGTCTCTGAACTGCATATCACATTCATCTCCAGCCTCAGGCAGCTTTGATGTGACACATGACCGTTTCTCTTTTGTGTGACTAAGAGTAAAAGCAGCCAACACTGTAAGGAGAGGAGGCTGGATTTGCTGAGAAATGCACCAAACACACTCTACGGTGCCCTTCTCAAAAATCAAACATCTCCCACCAGCAAGACCTAGGTAATGCACATGAATTGAAAATATTGAGAGAGAGAAACAAAGAGACAGAGAACTCACACTAAACTTCTCACTTTAAAATTAACAATTTGATTTCTCGTCCAGGAAAAATGATTATAATCCCTCATTTAAATTTAGGCTTAAATAGCCAAAAATTCCTAAATTGGCCTTCTGAGATTGTTTCTGCATTAGTTTTTTTTTTTTTTTTTTTTCCTTAAAGCGAGTAGTGACTTTCACAGGATTATTGTGACATCTGGGTGCGAATAAAAGGAAAGGGCTTCATCCACAGGAAGGCAGTCTACAACTGTGAGTTTCACGGTGGCTGTGACTTCACTTTCTTGGGACTTCCTGAAGTCTTCCTCTCTATTTTGTACAAGACTAGGGGAACAGAAGATATATATTCGCTGACGCAGCCGGGAAAGACGAATATTTGCAAAACTTAATAGTATAAAGAAAGAAGTGTTTTTGGTCAAAGAAGTGTTAGAAATGCCACTTAGCCATTAGTCTAACGACTTAGGGACTTAGCCAGTTAGTCTAAATTATTTTTTTCTCTCTTTAAGTTTTATTTCTTAGAACCATTAATATACTGACTTGTATCTATGAATCTCTGAAAAGAGAATACAGTAAGTACCTTTTACTAAATTTATTTATTTATTTTTTGAGACAGAGTCTCACTCTGCTGCCCAGGCTGGAGTGCAGTGGTGTGATCTCGGCTCACTGCAACCTCTGCCTCCTGGGTTCAAGCAATTCTCCTGCCTCAGCCTTCCAATTAGCTGGGATTACAGGCACCTGCCACCACGTCCGGCTAATTTTTGTATTTTTAGTAGAGATGAGGTTTCACCATATTGACCAGGTTGCTCTGAAACTCCCGATCTTGTGATCCGCCCGCCTTGGCCTCCCAAAGTGCTTGGATTACAGGCATGAGCCACTGCCCCCAGCCACTAAATGTATTTTTTAAAGGAAGTTTCATGGAACCAGCTTTCTACAAGAGACCCTTCAGGAAATGGCACGGTAATGAAAAGGGTGCATATTTTGCAGGGAGAGGCGTTGGAGAGCAGACTCTGACTTTGCTATTTCCCACCTATGTGACCTTGGACAATTAACCCCTCTGAGCCTTGTGCATCATCTCTAGATTAAAATACTCTGTACTTTCAGGTCGTTGGATTGGAAATTGAGTCATGTGCTTGGCACAGTGTTGCCACAGGTAGACATCCAACCCATGGTGTTTCATTTTGCATGAGAAATGGATGGTTTGCTCATTCGAAGCATCCGTTTGAAAATAGCCGGGCGTGGTGGCTCATGCATGTCATCCCAGCACTTTGGGAGGCTGAGGCGGGCGAATCATGAGGTCAGGAGACTGAGACCATCCTGGCTAACAGGGCGAAACCCTGTCTCTACTAAAAATACAAAAAATTAGCTGGGTGTGGTAGTGGGTGCCTGTAGTCCCAGCTACTCGGGAGGCTGAGGCGGGAGAATGGCGTGAACCCAGGAGGTGGAGCTTGCAGTAAGCTGAGATGGCGCCACTGCACTCCAGCCTGGGTGACAGAGCGACACTCCATCTCGAAAAAAAAAAAAAAAAAAAGCATATGTTTGAAAGTAGATTTTTTGTTTTGCCACTGTAGAAAACCACAATTAGTTGCTAGCTAAGTCAGCCTTACACAGACCTTTATATAAAATCACCTTAAATAAAATCTTTGAAAATTAAGCCATCCAACTTTGTATTTAATTATACAAAACCCCTCTAATCTCCTTTATCTCTCATTTTACATTAACACCTTGAGTTGTTCTACTCAGTAGATAGGGTTCTCTTTCTTACCTAAAGGCATTTACCTAATGTCACCATTGCTCAAATTATGTTAGGTGCCTTACTCAGCACACAGTAAATCCTATATAAAAATGATTAAATTGGCCAGCCACAGTGATTCATGCCTGTAATCCTATTACTTTGGGAGGCCGAGGCCAGAGGATCGCTTGAGCCTGAGAGTATGAGACAAGCCTGGGCAACATGGCAAAACCCCATCTCTACAAAAAATACAAAAATTAGCTGGGCATGGTGGCACGCACCTGTGGTCCCAGCTCCTCAGGAGACTGAGGTGGGAGAATCGCTTGAGCCCAGGAGGAGGAGGGGGTAATGAGCTGAGATGGCACAGCTGTATTCCAGCCTGGGTGACAAAGGGAGATCCTGTCTCAAAACAAAAAAAAATCTAGCACATATCAGCCTCTTGATAGACTTTTTTATTAAAAAGATGAATAAGTGCATAAATAGATATGAATTAAAAACTTACTTATGCCTTCTACCTTTTCCCATGTTGTTTACTTGCAAAATCTATCCATTAGTTTTGTTGTCTCTTCATAATCAGGTACCTTCTGCTGCTATAAATTGTCTTTTTTGTTGTTGTTGTTGTTTTTAAATGGCTTTAAAACAACCTGAAACTGTGCTGCTTAAAGTAATATTGAAACAGCTCCTTCTCCTCCTAGAAACTTCCCCTGGAGAAACTTTTAACATTAGATGGCCTGATAGCCACATAAAATATGCAAAGCATGAGTCAATATGCAGGTCCCATTCCGGTGTGTCTTTTTCTAAGTTCTAAAGGTTAGGCAGCCAATGAAACTAGCACATGCAAGAGAGAGACTTTGCTTTATAAGAATACTTTTACCTCATTCTATTCTGGTAAATTGTACTAGAAAAAGCAAAGTATCAAAAGTGTCAGATGCTGTCAAAGGAGTCTGTGAATAGCTTTGCTAGGCTGGAGCAGAGGAGGTTGACAGCAGATCGGGGGAGAATCTGTGGTGAGGGAAGGGCTGGGCTGCAACAGCTGAGGCTGATGTGAAGGGCTTTAGGGCACAGCGAGGAGCCTTCGGTGCGGGAGTGACAAGATCAAAGTGGCTGGCAAGGAAGCTAATTTTCACAGCGGTCTTGGATGGCCTGCATGGGAGACAATGGGTCTTGCGGTTAGCATGTCAGCACGCTTTCTGGTGCCAATTGTGCTGCCACATCATAAGAGCTAAAATAAATCTAATGGCAGACTACCTAGGAAACACAAAAGGCATGGACCTCATTGTGTGGGTCTGCCCTCTGATCACAGCGTGTTCTCTGGGATACCTTGAAATGCTATTGGGATTTCGAGTCAGGACGGCTTCTATCAATAAAACAAAACAATTCAAATTCATACACTGTTTGAATTCATAAACACTTTAAAAGGAAGGAGACTGAATTCACACATATATGTTTAATTTGACTATGAATAGGCAAGATATGAAGGTGGTTCTGTGCTTTTAGCGACAAAACTTATGGCAATTCCAAGGATTTCTTTGGAAGCCGTAGCTCAGTTAGAACTTGCACACACAGGGACGGGTACTTGGCAATGAACTTTACTCTTACGGATGGCCATTTTCAGAAATGTTACCAGGGCACAACACAGGGTGTGAATGGTCAGATGAGGACAACTACTTCTCTTGGCCTCAAAGGGTTGATAAACAGGTGGCAGTGTTTAATCACAACTAAGTAGTTCAGCCTCATTGGTTAGCTCTCACTAACAAGTGATCAAGGTGCCTTTGGCCTTGACCAAGGACACGCTGATAATTATAATTACTCTGAATTTAATATTTGTCACTTGGCCCTCAGTGGTGGCTACTGGAAAATGCAACTTCCAGTAAATCTCAGGGAAATAACATTTGGGATAAGTGGCACGGGTTGAAATTCTAGAGTCCTAAGCATATGATTTGGAAATCCTCCGCCTTCCCAGTCCTCCAGGCTTGTTCCCCTCAAAGATCTTGAGATGAGTGACACTGGAGAAGCATTTTCTTTCATCTCACAGCAGGAAGTAACAATTCCCTTGCTGGCCTGGCTATCCTCATCCCTGAGAAGACAAACAGCGTGGTCCCCTCGGCCCTGGGGAAACTACAGGCTGTGACTTCAGCCCCCTGATGTCTGTGGCTGTTTCTGCAACGGAGCTACAGTGGGAAGACAAAGCATGCCCTCAAGTCCCCCGGCATTCCTTGAATCGCCTGGGGAATCCGAAGCAGCAAGGATCCCTTTTTGGTGAGGATTACCTCACAGCTGGCATTTCATTACGGCCCTAGGGAATGCAAAAGGATGCATGGAAGAAGAGTCATTATATGCTGGCAGCTGTAACACACAGATCAGCTTCTGTCCCCCAAGCCTGTGGCTTGGCACACACGGATCAGCACTACAATAACGGTGGCTGCATTCCATGTGCGGCCTCCTTTGAGCGCAATGAATCTCAAGGCAGATGCAGAATCTTACCCGTCTCGAGACAAAAGTCTGCAATAGCTGTAACACCTCCTCTTTAGTCGAGCAGATACTACGTGCTACCTTCACTTTTACTGAACCCCTCTACCAGCCCAGGTACAAAAGAGTGTGGCCTCCTTATCTTCTCATAAGACCCATCAACTCAGTGGAAAGGGCAAAAAGAGCCTTTGGTGAAGCAAGTTGGAAAACAATTATAGTAGGCTGGCATGGTGGCTCATGCCTGTAATCCCGGCACTTTGGGAGGCCGAGGCGAGAGGATAGCTTGAGTCCATGGGTTCAAGATCAGCCTGGGCAACATAGGGAGACCCTGTCTGTACAAAAAAATTAAAAATTAGTCAGGTGGTGTGACGTGCACCTATATTCCCAGCTACTTGGGTGGCTGAGGTGGGAGGATTGCCTGAGCCTGGGAAGTTGAGGCTGTAGTGAGCTGTGATCATGTGACTGCACTCCAGCCTGGGCCACAGAGCAAGACCCCATCTCAAGAAAACAAACAAACAAAAAACAACAAAAAAACAGTAAGTGGACCTCGGACTCATTCCTAGGAAGGGACACGGTGAGGGGAGATGGAAAGAAAAAATGAGGAAGTGGGGGAACAGACACTGGGTTCAGTGTTGGAATCTTACGGGTTCGGAAGTTGACCTTCTAAGGCCTTTGGATTAAAAATGTACTTCAGAGTCGAAGACTCCTAGCACAGACCTTGACAGGGTGAGGGAAATATCAACTCACCAACTTCTTTATTTCCTCCTTTTGTAAAAAGTAACATGCAATGCTTAACTGGGAACTTGACAAGATTTTACAAATAGGAAAAAGCAGTATTCTAAATAAGACTTTTCAATAACTGCTTGTCCACTGCACCAATACAAGCTGTCGTTTCTGATAGGTTTTCTAAGAGAATGCTGATTTAATTCATACAAACAGTGTATTTCTAGGAAATGCAAATACTGGGGCAATTCTTTGGAGGGCTATCATAGAAAGTACAGGAAAAGTCTGAGGTTATGAATAAGACCAGTGGTTCACCCTGGCATTTCCTTCGTGATCCACTTCTAGTTATAGGAAGCAGCAGGGCTTATCGCAAATAATTGGTCCAATCGATATGGCAAAAACCATCACTAGGCATTTTAGGTGGCGAATAAGAGTCTCTCATCTTTATTCCGTTAGATATTCCGTGTGATCTAGTACTACAGCTGGAAAAGATCACTTGCACAGGAGTGAAAACAGTTCACACAGCAGGTCATTAAGGCAGGATGAAGCTGTCCCCTTATCCACAGTGTGATTCTAGGGCAAAGTCTGTCTCCCTTTGTTCATATGTCCAACATGAATCTCCACCTTCTCTCTTGCAGATTAATCCTGTCCATAAAATAACCTAGTATTTTGTTGAGTGGTATCAGAGCTGTACTGATTTACTCTGCCTGAAGGTCACACACAAGGATAAACAAAAAAAAGCATTGCAATTCCTTTCTGCACATCTGACTTCAGCTACTACTTGTCACAGGGAGCTGGAGAGCTTTCTTTAGGGCTGTCTTCCTCGAACTCCCATGGAATTTGAGCTCTCATGAAAACACTGGGACTTTGGGGCTAGATACGGGGTCGAAACAACCAGTTTTTCAAAAAATAAAAAGGCAGATGATTACCGATAAAGAATTCCAAGGAATTTTGGAATATGTTTCTTAAAAAAACTTCATTTTTTATATAAGTAATGAATATTCATTGCAGAACAGCTTGAAAACAGAGGGAAGAAAAGAATAATGAGATAATCATAATGACTCATGATGCAGCCACCAAGCAGCAAATTCTTTTATCACTCTGGAATATCCCAGCATTTTGGGATATGTGTGTATGTGTGTGTGTGTGTGTGTGTGTGTGTGTGTGTGCGCGCGCGCATGCACGCAGAGCAAAAACACTCAATTATATGTACTCTCAGTTTCTATAGCAAATTTGCTTCTCTCATATATACTAAAAGGTCTAAATTAGATTTTTAATGTGATTAAGTTGATGAGCTAAAATATAACAGAGCATGTAAAGATCAAAGACGAAGTGAGGAAAGCCACAAACATTTCACTTAACTATCTGAATGCAATGCATGGTTACTAAGCCAAAGAAAAACGATTTATCTGGCCTGAGAATGTTATTTAAATCCCAGGCTCATTCATGCTAAACAGAGGCAACTTTTTCCATTCACTTCTCCAAGGCTTCTCTTCTGGTGGAAGTAACCCCTCTTTAATTCCCCCTGTAGCATTCCTATTTATGGGCTTAATGCCCACAATTGAGAAGGATAAGTTTAGAAGGTGTTTATTGCCAAAATGATGATATTTAAATGGTAGGTCAATTTTAAACAAGGTGTCTTTTTCAGGTTGTGCCAATCTATAAACATTATTCTTGCCATAGTAGTATAAATGAAAATCCACTAATAAAAAGGCCAAAAGAAGAATTATTTACAATGATGTATTAA
Organism: Trachypithecus francoisi; assembly: GCF_009764315.1. Taxonomy (NCBI): domain Eukaryota; kingdom Metazoa; phylum Chordata; class Mammalia; order Primates; family Cercopithecidae; genus Trachypithecus; species Trachypithecus francoisi. Next base: position 8,688,912 of record NW_022681470.1, read on the forward strand.
GGAGCTGGAGCTACTTTTCTTTCTCTAAAGAAGTAAAAAGAAACTGCATTTTTAAAGTTGAAAAAGTCACATAATCTTCTACCTAAATAGAACTTTTATTTCTTTTATGTTATCATTGTGTTCACAATCAAAACCTGCAAAAGAAAATATTTGTCAAATCATCACATTTTGCTTTTGGATGTAATCATCTAATACCAGACTCAAATAAAGAAATTATATTAATGGAAATTTTCATTATTATCACCATCAAAACTCATGTGGAGCCAGGACCATGTGGAATATTCTCTGGCTTGGGAGCAGCTATGGAATGATGGCATGTACTACTCTCAAAACAGAATGTATGCTTCTTTGGGCTTCTTCTGTAAACAGTTTATTAATTTTATGTCTTGAAAGATAATGGAAGTACACCTAGTATTGCCAGATACTCTACTTCTATCTCTTCTTCCAGCATTTCTCCTTATTGGCCAGCATTGCCTATTCCGAACAACTAAAATAAATTAAAATGTTAAAATGTACCTCTTTTTTTTTAAAAGTAGAGATAGCATGCAGCTATGTGTATGTTTTCTACAATGTCTACAATATGTGCATTCCTCAAAGGGAACATGCTAACTTCCATCTCCAGGAGGAAGCCCTGCCTGTATGGCTCATCCCCACACTCCCAGCCACGTGACTTGCCACTATGCAGGCCTAATGCATCTGGCCTACTAATTCACTTACAGATCTCCATTTAATTCCTGCAGTCAATCCTATCCTTTTCCTAAGCACACCCATCCGCTCCCAATAGATTCAACAATTACAATCTCTGGACGTCCACAGGCGTGTGTGTGTGTAACTCCATCCTGGATGTCCACAGATGTGTGTGTGTGTGTGTGTGTGTGTGTGTGTGCTGTGTAACTCCATCCCATTGGATACTGCAGGTCTGCTTAACACCTGGAAGCACAAGTGACTTCACAAGCGAATGAGGCCAAAGCAATTTTAAGCAGACAGTTGGGAGACTGGAAGATCAGACATTCTGAGGTTTTTCAGCTGTTGTTCAAAGCTGGGAAAAAGCTGCCACTGAATTAGAGGCTGGCAGCTGAGGGCTAATTACAACATCTCAGAACTTCTCTCAGGGATTTTCAGACAAGAGTGGAGTCAGGGTTTGAAGTGGACCTATGCCAAAGGTGTCTGAGCAGGCTGGGTTCCCCCACAGACTAGTGAATCTAAAGCTTTCAAAATGCGGACTCGAGCTCCAAGAGCGATTCCTGTTTTGTTTTGTTTTGTTTTGAACGTGGTAATGAAATAGCAACTATCAAGATGCCAGGAAGAACCCGTGAAAGCAAACCTCTTCCGAACTAACCAAGAAGGGAAATCGAGTGCTTTTATGTTAGTACAGTTAATCATAATAGAAATAATGAGGCCAATAATAATCTTTGGAAAGCGTTTTATACTTCGTAAAGCATTTTAAAGTACACTGGTTCATTTGACTCTTACAATAATAATCTGATATGTATGGCAATATATTTTTATTACTCAAAAAATGCAACTAAGGGGAATCTATCATCTATCTATCTATCTATCTATCTATCTATCTATCATCTATTCACCCACAAACCCACACACCTCACCCCATGTGCCTCCTATCAAGGCCCTAGACTTCTGGAAAGGTCAGCTGGAGCAGAGGCTTTAAAAGCATGGAGAAAGCAGTTCTTCTCACTTTGTTTTCTCTCTTAGCTACTTCTATTGTCCCCTCTTCCCCTCTTCTCTTAATCCTCCACTTGTCTATGTATAATACCTAAGTTATAAGCTTCTTCAGATAAATTCTCAATAGATACTTGCTGATAGACCTGCAGTCAAAGGTATTTATCCGTTCAGTGGATATGGGTATGTGAATGGTCTTGAGTGAAATGGCGAACTTAGCTCCAGGCCTATGAGTTATAATTCATGATTAAGCCAAACATATCCCTCTTTGGCACACCAGAGGTCATGTCGTCTGCGCTGGACTAGCAGGTCTGCCCATGATTCATGGCCTGAAGGAACCTCACTGAGTTTCATCCATGAAAAGGGCATGACATCGTCCTCCCATTTGCAGGGATTAAATGAGATGCCAAGTGTGAAATATGTAGCCCAGTGTGTCATGAAACATAGTAATCTTCAACACAGGGTAACTATTACTCTTGTCATTATACTTATTTTAGGTCCAGAAGGGAAATTACGGAAGAGTTCAGGAAACGGGCAGAGGATAGTTTCAGAATGTGAAAGAATAGGAGATGGAAATGAGTTAATGATCTTTGAGAAGAATTAGCAAGACTAAACAGTAGAAATAGTAATACCAGGAAGTGATAGAAGAGAACATTTTATAGAGAAGAAAAGAGTTGGCACAAGTCACCGCCAGACAGAGACAGATTAAGAGGAAAATATATGAGTGTAAAATGACACAGAAAACAGTCAATGTGAGAGGCAAGGGAAGATTTTGAAGAATCATAACTCTATCTTTTGCTGCCTCCTCGGCATCGATTAGGAAGTAGGGGCTGCATTTAGCTCAAACGGAGCTGCAGGATTTGGGGATGAACCTGCACGTGCCCCATGGAAGGATGTGACTGCACGGGAAAGATTCTGTGGAGTTCAAAGTCGTCAAGCTCCTTTCCTTTTGAAACGCAACTGCAAAAACAAACTCTCTTAAAAACAAATGGCAGTTCTGATCCAAGTGAAGATGTGACTGGCAACAGTAATAAGTGGCAGGCAGGACCTCCGCCTACACAGAGCGGAAACAGTGTAGCTCTAATGCCTTAACTTAAAAAATTTCCCAGGAGAGAATGTCAAACAAAACCCATAGTTCCCTACCACAGAAAGGGCAACTTCCACCTTGTGGTCCACTACGAATAAAAAAAAGAACACAATGAATGACCTTTGAGGATACAATAGGATGAACTGAAGGAAAGAAGTCAATTTCTCCTCGTGATCATGATATCTCATTCTTCACTCTTGTGTTTTATTCAGCTTCTACTTCATAACATGCTCCCACCTTCCTGTGCTTTTGCTCTTGGAAATACCTGAAAAGACTGTCGATTTTGTAAAGCCACCTTCCCTGAATTTTCACAGTAAAATCATAAACCTGTCATCACTAAGGAGAGATAAAAGCTCCCTGAGAAGGGGGATGCTGCCTCTCTCCTGTTGCCACAATGCCTTCTGCTGCTGGAGGCTATAAATCCTCCAAGAGTCAGAGTTTAAATGGTAAATTGATTTGTTTGGCAATTCTTGCAAGTCTTAGAAAGGCAGGAACCAGTCTGTCTGCTGTCATACCCAGGGCTACCTCCGCAGAGTTAAATTCAGACAGACGTGCTATCACGACTTACCGCAGTTACCAGGATCTCCAATAGGTGGTTCTGAGAGGGTGGGTGGGTGACCCACTATCCTGCTTCACTTGGTGGAACCCCGCTCTGCTTGGCAATGTGGTATACACTCTTAGTTTGCCACATCATTTGACTTGATCACCCCGATCACCTACCCTCCGCCTTCCACACTTGATTTTAGTAGCTGACTGTAAAATTCACATGAAGGGAAGAAAGGTGATCTTTAAGAATGTAATCTATGACTAAACTTGACATGATCAGATATTTGACCATCAGTGAGGATGGGTGAAGGCACGTCATGAAATTCAAGGCTCCACGTATCAGCTCTGTCTCATAAAATGGAAAATATTCCCTAGGACTCTTGCCTCACATATAATATACTTTCCTGGGAAATATATATATATTTAGAAAACAATTTTGTAAGCCAATTCATGGTTTTGAAGGCAGTGTGATAGTGGAGCTGCTTGCCCTGCATTTTTGAAGTAATTATTCTTTTCATTTTCCCCACAATAGCCAAGGAAGTAAATGCTATGAAGACATGTACTTAAAGTTACCTGTAGAATGTGCTCTAAGGAAAGTGCCCTCTGAATGTATTGCCTGGAGTTAGGCTTTTGTGTTGTAGTAACAGACTATCAAAATAGCCTGGCACAATGGAGTCTCGCCCTACTCCAAACTAGAAAGAAGATAAGACATGCGAATGTTTCCTAACCTTGTTCATTAAGACAATAGAGCCTTCACCCTGTTACCCCCCAAAAAGGGTTTGAGAGTATTTTATATTGTGATGTAAGGAATGCACTGTGTTACCCATTACAGGGATATTTGTATTTTAAAACAGTGGGAGAACATGGCAAAGTTTGGCATGGACCACAGATTGTATGTGGTGGATTTGCGGCTTTACTAGAAGAGAGATTTTTCTGTGAGGCAGCTTCCTTGCACCTCAACATCAAATCTCAGATTCAGATTTAGAAATAACTGCACCTGGCTAGGAGAGGTGGCTCATGCCTGTAATCCCAGCATTTTGGGAGGCTGAAGCAGGCAGATCACTTGAGCCCAGGAGTTTGAGACCAGCCTGGGCAACACGGTGAAATCCCATCGCTACAGAAAACACAAAAATTAGCTGGGCGTGGTGGTGCACACCTGTAGTCCCCGCTACATGGGAGGCTGAGGTGGGAGGATCACCTGAGCCCAGGGAGGTTGAGGCTGCATTGAGCCTTGATCATGCTACTGCACTCCAGCCTGGGCAACAGAGTAAGTAAGACCCTGTCTCGAAAACAAAAACAAAACTAAATAACTACACCTGCCGTTCACATGTAAAGTGGGTCCTATGACCCCCCACTTCTTTTCCTCCCAAATGTGATGTACTGTTTTACTGCTGCTATTGGACAACAGAGGGCACTGAAAAGCCTTTTGATGAGATCATTAGCAAGGCACTCACAGCGGTAGTGGTGTTCTGAACAGCCCTCCTCTGGTGTTTTCAGCTCCTGCTGTATTTCTTGGTTAATGAACTATGTTAAATTTTAGCATATTCTCAACCACTGATGTGAAATAACATACAAAGTGATAATCCTGTGTGGTTCAGATAATATTTTCTTCTATGGCATATGCTTAATGGTTATTAGCTTGAAGGAGAAAGAGAGAAAACTTCAGGGTTTTTGCACACCCTGGGATCAACAATGGCATCAGCCATGTCAGCTTACATCATTTCAAAGCCGCTTGGCTTCATCCAAACTTGAACTTGTACAAAGCTTCACTTAGTAGAAACAATCCAGAATTTCTCATTTTTGGAAATGTCAGGGATTCATTATAATGAATAGAAGAGAACTAAGTTTATTTTTGTAGAACAGAGGGCTATAATGCATAAGAGAAATTGGCCTGCCACTGGGACTGTCGCTAATCCTGAAGCGGCTCTTGGTCACTGGGTATGTCCATAGGCAGTAGGCATGTCTGTCCTTGTCCCAGGATGAGCTCAGTGCGTATCTGGCATCACAAACATGAAAGTAATAGTATCATATGTGTGGGGAAATGCTACAAAACTTCTAGAAAGTTCTAGAAGCTTCTGGAAAGCTTCTAGAAAGTTGAATCAAAATGCACAGAAGTAGATAATTCATTCTTTATAACTCTCCTGATGCTACCCTTTTAAAATTCTATTTATGTAAGGAATGAAACACATTACCTATTCACCTAGTAATGCAATTTATAACTTCTGATTATAGATACCATTTTCCTTTAATTCTGATGGCTGCTTGGCAGGAAAAGTATATATTAGTGAGAAAGTATTGCTTTTCTATGAGCCTGGAACCATGGCTTAGTTACTAAACAGAAAACACAGTTAACCTGCTTATTGTTATCATGAAAGAAACAATAAAGGAATCAATGTCCAGATTCCTATGAGGCACACTTCTGTAATTTTTAAAGACACTCTTTGGAAACACCAGGGGCTGCCAAATTGCATCAACCTGCTTTATCTCAGCTACTTTATGGAAAACAGTGCCATCTTGTAAACCAAGTCCTGGACAGGAGAGAGAGAGTGGTCCTAGCACTGGCTGCAACCACTTCAGGAAGCCCTAAATCACTGTAGTTGATGGCAGGAACTTTACTGTCAGATAGGTGTGTGTTTGGGGGTAAACTATGCCACTGCTCTAAGTGTCAATTTCCTCAGATCCAAAATCGGACCAACAATAATATGAACTCCAGAAAACTTCCATGAATAGTCAGTGGAATAGTATATGCATTTTGCACCATTGTCTGACATACAGTAAGAGTCCAATAAATGTTAGTGATTGTCATCAGTATTAGAATCAGGCTAACTACCTAATTAAGCCTCCCTGGCACCCCGTTTCCTCATTAGGACGAGATTAGTGCTTTTGAAACTTTTCCTCTAAATTATCCCTAAGAGGAAATAAGAAATGCATCCCCTGGAGGCCAACTGGAAGTGTAACTTGAAAGGGGAAACTTCAACGGGGAAAAAAAAAATCCATTACATTTTTCTTACCTTTCTTACATTTTTTTTACAGTTTATATTTTTCTTACATGTCTTTTTTTTTTTTTTGAGACGGAGTCTCGCTCTGTCACCCAGGCTGGAGTGCAGTGGCACAATCTCAGCTCATTGCAAGCTCCGCCTCCTGGGTTCACACCATTCTCCTGCCTCAGCCTCCCGAGTAGCTGGGACTACAGGCGCCCACCACCACACCTGGTAAATTTTTTGTATTTTTAGTAGAGACGGGGTTTCACCGTGTTAGCCAGGATGGTCTCGATCTCCTGACCCCGTGATCCACTGGCCTCGGCCTCCCAAAGTGCTGGGATTAGAGGCATGAGCCACCACGCCCAGCCTTTCTTACATTTCTTAATCAAATGTATTCTGCCTCATAATAAATCTTTGTTTAAATATTTTAAAAAACATAGCTTAAATGATCTTCCACCATATTTGATGCTGTAGGAAAATGAACTATGATCATCTCATAACTCTGGGACCCCAGCCCACCCACAGTGATAGACAGACCTTGTAGGAGATGCACTCCACCAGATCCCTGTTACTCCAAGTGTGGTCTGAGGGCCAGCATGCTGGCATCTCCTTGGACTTGGGCTTTGTAAGAATTGCAGAATCTCAGACTTCACTCTGATCAACAGGTTCAGAACTGTTCTGGGGTGACTGAATCACCCAGGAGGTTCCAGTGCATGTTAAAGTTGACAATCGTTGAACTAGATGATTTCCAACAAACTTCTGGTGCTAACCTGCTTTGATTAAATAAAGTGGGGAAATCAGCAAACACTCACTGAGCATCTACTGGGAACCTGGCACTGTGTTATTTAATGTGAGGAACAAAGAGATGACGAAGACATCTTAACTACTCTTGGGCGTTTTCTAGCTGGGAACAAGGAGCCAGAAGTGACCTGGCTCCATGGAACCAGAACCAGTCATTGACCCCACTGGAACTTTGCTGAGCTATTCTTACTAGGATTGCCATCCTTAAGGAGAAGTGAACACAAAGGAGACTGATGATCTGTACCTGGGGAGCTTAAAACAGTGAAGATAATTCTCATTTCTTATATCCCCTTCCCCACACCCCTACCTATTTTCAGACCTATTAACAAATTCTTCACTGTTCTCATCTATTATCTTTACATTCACACTCTATCATTAGTGTATGGAAAAGCAGAAATGGAAAACAAACAAAGTGACCTGATATGAAGAAGAAATAATGCATTTTAATAGAATAATAACAAGCAGTTTCCCTAAGGGCAACCCTTAGGGTGCATAATGAGTTAAGTCTGTGGATTGCAGACACCTGTTTACAGTCTAAGCTTCCAAAGTGCTCTCATTTGACTCTGTTACTCGTAATTCATGGGTTCATTGAGGGTTGCAAGGGAATAAATGCTTTTCAGTGTTTTATAGAGCCCTCCTTTTCTCGCCCTGAGACAGGGCTGTGTGAAGCAGTTACAGTTTGATGTTGCGCAGAGTGACATTTTTTGCCTAAAGACAACGCGATCTGCACTGTTATGAAAAACTGTCATGGCAGAAAAAGCAATAAAGTCAGTGGCAGCCTCATATGCCTGTTTCTCCTGTTGTCTACAGTAGAGCTGTGTCACTAAAAGTGACAATAGTGGCCAAGTATGACCTGTGGACATCGGTACACTGATGGAGAGGAAGATGAGGCTACAACCAGTAGCCTCCCTGGGAGGGTGGGCCGAGGGATTCCGTGAGCAGGCTTCCTGGTTCCTCTGAATCTCAGTGCCTGGAGGGAAAACAGCATGTTCGATCCTGACCCTGAGAAGTGAAGACTCTCAATTCTGGTAATGCTCCTTGAAGTCATTTATGATGCGTTGGTCCTTTTCCTGCCCGTCATCATGAACATTTTCCACACCAGCCACCCGTCTTTCCCACAGACTCTGTCTCAAGCTCATTCAATCCAGTGCACTCCACTCCTCATCACGTAAGTTGCTCTCTCAAAGTCTATCCATGACCTCTTAAGTTCCCGGTCCAACGGCCTTCCGGAAGGTCTTCTGGTAAGACTTTACTCCAATATGTGAAACAATTTTCTCTTTTAACATTCTCTCTTCCATTGGTACCTCGTTATTTTGCTGGTTTTCAGCATATCTGGTCTTCTCTTCCGTGTTTCCTTTAATGGATTGACCCTTCACCCTGTCTGTGAAACACAGCTACTCCCCGAGGTCCAGTTCCTGCCTCCTGCTAGCGACACTTTCATCTTTAGACACTCATCCACTCCCACAGCTTCAAACACCGCTTCGCTGCAAATGCCTCCAAAATACACTTATGAAAATCTCAGTTTTCCCCTAGGATCAAACAATACATGTCCCACAGCTTGACTGGTCTTTGCATATGACTGACAGTATTTCTACTTATCAGCACCTAATTTTAAGATTAGCCATCTCCCAAGCTGAGTGCCAGTCTTATCGACATCAGGAAGTCTTCGATGGCTTCTAAGCCTAGAGGAACCTTTCTTTCTCCCTGTGTCAGTGGAGAGTCACAAAGTAATCCTTGATCTTTGGTATTTCACAGTCATTTCCCCCCCAAGACAGTGCAGTGTTGAGAAGTTTGATGGTGTGCAGAGTGACTTTTCTACCTTGCAGTATTTCCACCTTGCATATCTGCAAGGTCATTTAGCACGTATTTGTTGAGTGTCTACTGTGTGGTCAGTTAGCACATATTTATTGAGTGTCTGCTGTGTGCATGGGGCTGTTCTATGTGCTAGAAATAGAGGGATCAACAAAAAAGGGTTTGCCATTGAGCAGCTTATATTCTGGAATGGGAGGAAGACCTGGCATATACAATTGGACCTTGAACAATGTGGGGATTAGGGATGCCAAACCTGCCCCTTCCATCAATCGAAAACCCACATATAACTTTTGACTTCCCCAAAATGTAACTATGAATAACCTACTGTACACTGGAAGTCATACTAATAACAAACAGCTGATCAACAGAGATTTTGCATATTTTATATATGTTATATACTGTATTCTTACAATAAAGAATACAGCAGGAGGGAAAGGCAGAAACAAGGATGACTCTCAAGTTTTAAGCCTGAGCAACTGGGAAAAAGGAGGTGTCAAAGATGGAAGGTTTGGACTGTGAGAATGTGGACTTTGGTTTTTGATTTTTTTTTTGGTAGAGATAGGGTCTTGCTCTGTAGCAAACGCTGGAGTTCAGTGGTACAATCACAGCTCACTGCAGTCTTGAACTCCTGGGCTCAGGTGATCGTCCCACTTCAGTCTTCTGAATAGCTGCGACTACAGGCACAAGCCACTAGGCCTGGCTAATTTGTTCATTTTTTTTTTTTTTTTTTTTGTAGAGACAGGGCCTCACTATGTTGGCCAAGCTGATCTCTAACTCCTGGGCTCAGGTAATCCTCCTGCCTCAACCTCCTCAGTAGCTGGGACCCCAGGTGCAAGTCACCACACATGGCTTGGACTTTTTAAGTTTGAGGTGAGTACAGTATTAGACATCCAGGTGAAGAATCAAGGAAGCAATTTGTTAAATATGCCCTGGTTACCTCACTCTTAGATGACCACTGCACTGAAAACACCGCTTTTAAAATGCTTTGGAACAACAGGAAATAGACCTGATGGGGAGTGAACGAGGCAGATCACACAAACTACTGCTGCTCTTTTGTACGCTACACACTGAGAAACAGTCATCAAACATATAAAGTCGTTTCTATTATGTAATCAAATTATTCCTTCAAGTGGGCCTAGTCACTTTCATACTTTTAAACCAACACTTTGGAGCATTTGAGACCTTTTGTCTTACTCCTTTTTTTTTTTTTTTCTTTTTTTTAAAGGGTGAGTATCCCTTTTATTTTATTTTTGAAGTTTTGTAGAGATTTTCATTTTATTTTAGAGTCAGGGGGTACACATGCAGGTTTGTTACATGGATATGTTGGATGATGCTGAGTTTTGGGCTTCTATGGAACTCATTGCCCAAACAGTGAACATATACCCAGTAGGTAGTGTTTTAGCCCTTGCCCCCTCCTTTCCTCCACATTTTTGGAGTCCTCAGTGTCTATTGTTCTCATCTTTATGTCCATGAGTACACAATGTTTAGCTCCCACTTATAAGTGAGAACATGTGGTATTGGGTTTTGTGTTTCTGCATTAATTCGCTTAGGATAATGGCCTCTAGCTGCATCCATATTGCTGCAAAGGACACGATTTCACTTTTTTTTTAATTACTGCGTATTGTCCTACTCTTGCTACAAAACATATCAGTGTAGTGTAAGATGAAAGGCACTAGTCATAGAGTTGATGAATTCACTTTATTTTGTTTACAAACAATAGTGGATCAAGTGTCCTGTAGTAAGTGGAATAGTAGACACTGGAGACTCCAGAGGGTGGGAGGGTGGGAGGGGAGTGAGGAATGAAATGCTACCCACTGGGTACAATGCACACTATTTGGTGAGGGACACACTAAAAGCCCAGACTTCACCACTATGCAATATATCCATGTAACAAAAATGCACTTGTACCCCCTAAATCTTTTTTTTTTTTTAAAAAAAAGGTCTTGCAGTGTGACTCGGTGGATGCCAAGAAGGAGTACTGGGAACTGGCCTTTCCTAAAACAGAGAGAATGTCTCCGAGATGCGGATCAGCCAAATGCTCTGACCATGGCCATGTGCATTAAGTACACACCCACGAGAGCCTAAGCATATAATTAATTGCACCAAAATGTCCACGAAGCCTACACAACTGATTTTCAGTTCCCATTCATTATTTATGAGACAAGTGATAAGTTACACTGAAACGATGCCAATGATACTTGGCATATAACTATGATAAGACCTTTGGTGGTGTACGTTCCTCTTGTGTGATTTCTATTTCTTAAAATACGCTGTGATTTCTTTCTGTCCCCTCTGATATACAGATAAAAATCTCTGTTTTCTACTTCTTTTTTTTCTCTGTGGCTGCCCTCCGTTTCACTTCATCACTATTCTATTTTCTTTCTTGAGCTCTAACGGAAAAGATGGGAGTACCAAGACAGAAGGAAAATATAAAAACTCCAGCACCCACACAGAAGTGCAACCTTGGATGCTCTTCAGGAAGACAAACCCCCATCTAGGTATGTATTTAATATATATTTGCTCACAGAAGTCACAGTAATGTCGTAGAATAAACTATAATAGCAACAGGAATTTCAGCATTTTGCATTTCTTTGATGAACTTAAAAAAAAATGCTCAGCCAAAAGTCTCCAAGAAAAGTGTTCCCCAAGCCAGAATGTAAATGTCACTGAACACAGTCAATGTAAAAATATCAGCATAAAGTCCCCTTACACCCGTATCCCTGTGGAAACGATAGTTTATTTATACTCAGCTCAGACTAAGATGAATTGGTCAGGTCCAGTGTGCTGCCAGCTAGGTAAAATGAACAAAATTTCAATTATTTCAAAGCGCGATCTCTCCAAATCTGGAAAAAACAATCCACTATTCATGTGAACCCAAGGATCATCAACTTCTAATAAAAATTATGAATCTTTTCAATGTTTTCCTAATTTTGAGGTGACAATACATCCATTAAGAATTACATTATCATAGATCAATAAAGTTCTTTATAGGAAGATGGAAACAAATATAGAAATGGAGAAAAGGTTTCATCTTTATTCTGAAATGGGGAGTTGTTCTTGTCTGTCTTTGGATATGTATTTGGACAGTTTACAAGGACTGAAAGAGAGCCAGCTTCCACACAATGGAGGAAATCTGCTTCACAAAAGATAATCAGAAAACTTGCTCAGAGACACTGAGGTGCTAACCCCTGGTATAAGGGGTTGAAATGAATAACTAATTGTCCAAGTCACTCTCAATGCAATCGGTGAGTTGCATTAGTCAGAGGCTTACATTTTTTTGGAAGATCTTGAGAAAACCAACCTTTAAGGATCGTCAATTAAAATATCCTTTAAATCCACCTTGGTTAAGTACAATTACTTATAGATATCTTCAATAAAATATCCATCATCCCCCACCTACTTTTTATGTCAGTTCATTTTCAAAATGTCACCCAGCAAATCATTCAAAGGATTTTAGGTAAGTTAACACCAGAGAAGCTATTTTCTTTCAGTTAAAAAAAAAAGTGGTTGCTGCAGAAAATACATTGTTTTTCACATAAAAAGTAAAATATTTATTAAAGATAATTCTGGCTTCTTAAGAATAACCAATACTACACTATTGTAAAGATTGGTTAGTTCACCAGTGTGAGTTAATTAACGGATTAATGATGTACTCTCATGTACGGATCATGGTGTAAGTATTTTTGGAAATTATCCAATATCAGATATTTACAGAGATATGATACCAATTAAATAATGTTAGCTGACCAACATAAAGGCTACTCTGCTTTTTAAAAGACGTACTAAATTTACTGATAGGATCGGAAACATCTTAAAAATAAGTAACGGAACAGAGAAATGATGGGATGGAGATAGATCAATGTAAAATAAATTACTTAATATCTGAAGTGGTTTAATGTGTTATAAAACTTGTAAATTAGTAAACAGAAACACTACTGCATGTTAAGAAGATGGTAATTAAAAGCACGGAGTTAGACCTGAAATAAGCTACCGAATTTGTGTAACTCAATTCCCACATTTTACTGGTGAGAAAATAAAAACACAGAGAGATTATGTAGAAAGTACCCAACCGACACTAATTAAAACAAAATGCAGGATGCATATAACAGTTTCCTGGTTAGCACTCATCTTGCTCTAATGGCTGAAATCTTGAATGTTATTGAATCATCCATTTGAATTATACAATGATATACAGTAAATCTAACCCAAATAATAGGTCACCCCAGGGAAAAAAGCCAAAAAAAAAAAAAAAAAAGGAACAAACTAATTAATAAGTGGGAGAGGCAAAGCAAAAGGTAGCTCTAACAAAGGTGTTTGTTAAACCTGTGAGGGTTTTTTTCTGTAACCACGTGCATGTCATCATTAGAAAAAAACACATCTCATTTATTTCACTGTGATCTCTGTACTGTCTCCAGTCAGACACGTTAGAGCTAGTAGGTGATATGTCATTTATTTAACCTCTGTACTCTCTACTCAAAACTATTTTCTGTGAAGAAAATAAAAATTATCTGATCTAAACTATTTAAAGCAGGTAATTTAGGCTGGGCACCATGGCTTATACCTTTAATCCCAACACTTTGGGAGGTGAAAGCAGACTATAGCTTGAGTAAGAGACCAGCCTGGATAACAGGACAAAACCCCGTCTCTACAAAACATACACATATTAGCTGGGTGTGGTGGAGTGAACCTGTTAGTCCCAGCTACTCAGGAGGCAGAGGTGGGAGGAAAATTTGAGCCAAGGAGGTTGAGGTTGCAGTGAGCCGAGATCGCACCACTGCCCTCCAGGCTGGGCGACAGAGTGAGACCTTATCTCAAAACAAAACAAAACAAAAACAAAAACAAAAAAACCAAAAGTACACATTTCATTTCTGACAAGTTCGTATTTGCTTATTTCTAACAGAATAGGCTGTAACAAAGGCAGAATTTCCCAAACGCCTCAGAAAACTGAGAAAAATTGACAGTATCCCACCATTCACACTAGTCTGCTTAATCCTACCAGGTGAAATGTTTTCATGCTTAAAAGCTCAAAAGGAAAAGAAGAAAAGAGCATCTACAGCAATTCCCTTCTATGACTCCTCATCTGATAGATTTAATTCTCTGCCTGAGCAGTTAGAAAAAAAATTAGAACGTTACTAGAAATCACTTTTCTCAAATTTATGGTCTTATTATTTATCACCAGTTTTTAAAAAGTCCCTAATGCTCACAGGCTCCCCCTCACTCCTTTCTGGAATTATGATAACTGGCTAAAGAATCAAAGCATGGATCCCCTCAAAGGTAGGCCCACTGGTCTTCCTGAGACCCTCCCTGACAACTTTAACCCAGGAACGACAGCATGGTTATTGTGATTTTATTTCATCGTGCTCCCAGCAGCACACTAAATTGTCATTCCTGGAAGAAAAGGTAAAACTACATTAAATGAACAATCCTGAAGTAATCCCTGGAGAACGAAGATATCGGTGTTACAATACAGTACCTTTTAGAATGGCTACTCATTTTAAAAGACCAGACCAAAAGACAGCAGTGATTCACTGATGTTCAATAATTCATATCTTTCTAACATTGGGAAAAGTCCAAGTGTGTGACAAATACTGAGAAATGCTTAAAGTACACTGTAGTGTCGCTGGAAAAATAACTGTGGGGCAAAGTCAAACTCTCCATCGAGCATGAAAGGACTGCCAGGAAGTTTAGGATTTGGCTTTGCATTGATACTTGTGTTATAAAAGATGATCATTTTCTATTTCACAGCATCTGTAACTAGGCCACAAACAAAGGCGAAGGTCTTGCCACAAAATGCAAGTCATACTTTTGTCACTCAGGCATGTCATAATTTATTGAAGACATCATAATTTGATGAACGAACCTCAAACCTGAGGTCCAGGGCTTAAATTTTAAGCTTGATTCTGTGGTCCATTATTTCAATGATTTTGGCAAGAACCAGTTGCTTTGAACTTTACCATTTTGAACATTCATTCAAGTCCTGAGGTCCTATAACTTTATTTGAACACATTTTAGTTTTAATAAACTTCTATAAATGAGAAGAACAAAGAATTTAGAAGTCATCCTCTGTATAGGTTTTTGAAGATGAGAAAGAACTCTTAAAATGATTTCATGTATTTGTCTACATTAAAATTCATGTTCATATTGAAAGTTTCTCAGGGTTTGTTTTGACTTGGATCCATGTGAGGGCAAGTGACTTTTTTTCTCTGTCAACCCCAAGACCTCACCCAGAGCCTGGCAGACCAGCTTTCTTTGACTAAGAGATGAACACTAATTCTGCACCTTAGATGCTTTTGATGATCAGACTGCAAACTGTCAGTCTGAGAGATCGCAGAGATTTCAGAGATCTGTGAGATCTTCTTGTCTTGTCCATCACCATTCCCTGGTGTCTGGCGCAATGACAGACACGTAATAAGTACTCAACAACCATCACCAAAAGGCAGAGTTCCTCTTCCTCCATGATCTTGGCAGTGAAAATCAGAAAGGAAGAAAGGGCAAAGAAAGGAAGAGAACTAGCCTTGACGCCCCAGTGGCCAAGGTGCTCACAGAGAACCTGGAAGACACCCAGAGCTTGAACCACAGCCGCAGTGAGACGCACTGCGGGGTGATGAGGAAACCGATTCCACAGCTTGACCTGTCCAAATGCTTCTCCTTCTCAATTAACTCTTCTCTGTCTTATTATTCTCTAAACCAGTATTTGAAGCAGGATTGATAAGACTGAATATGTATATTTACAGACACATACACCCACTGTTGTAGGTCTTGTACCTGCCAATCTACCCACTATGCTTCTGGTAGCCACATGCCCCTGTTGCTGTCTCATGTTCGCAGCTGAATCCATAGACTTTCAAGACCATCTCTTTATACAACTCGTTGAAGACCTGCTTCCTCCTTTCTTACCCATTTCAGTGTCTGTGCCTACGTGCCTAATGAAATATCCCCAACCCTTGTTTTTTCTTTTTTTTTTTTTCTCTCAAGCTTTCCGAGCTGGCAGAGATTATACCGAGCCCTCTGTTTGGTTTGTGATCTCCAGGGCAAAGCCAGCCTTAGGATGGCAGGAAAAATGTATCCTTGTCTCACACATCAGAAAATAAAACTGATTAGAAAAACAGAAAGGCCTGTAGTAACATTTCTACATCCACTAAAGACGCAGCCACACTCCTACCAACTCACTCTTCACGGGTCTCCCTGCTTAGCAGATCCTTTCATGGTATTACTGAAATTGCTCAACATGCCCCTTTTAAAGGAATTGCTACTGGCTGGGTATGGTGGTTCACGCCTGTAGTCCAAGCACTTTGCGAGGTCAAGGAGGGTGGATTGCTTGAAGCCAGGAGTTTGAGACCAGCCTGGCCAACATGATGAAACCCTGTCTCTACTAAAAATACAAAAATCAGCTGGGCATGGTGGTGCATGCCTGTAATCCCAGCTACTCAGTTGGCTGAGGCAGGAGAATTGCTTGAACCTGGGAAGCAGAGGTTGCAGTGAGCTGAGACTGTACCACTCCAGCGTGGGCAACAGAGCGAGACTCTGTCTCAAAAATAAATGAATAAACAAAAATAAAGAAAAGCTGTGGGACATGCTAGTTTTGTGTTTTGTTTTGTTTTGTTTTGTTTTTTTTCTCCAGGGGAGTCTCCTACAGATGTTTTCCTATTTTTTGGTGATATTTCACCAGGAAAAAAAAATACAAAATAAAATCTCTATCGTTTTTCTGTGAATAAATTTTATTGTGCATTTTCCTTTTCACAGTACTTTTCACAAACGTATACATTTTTTACATTACGGAGTAGATGAGACTTTACCCTGCCATTGACTCTGATGTCCACAAAGCTGTATTTTGAGGCCCAAGCACAGGCCTTGCTCTATCATATTTGTGCTCCAAGAAGTTAATGAGGTTTAGGAATTAATATTCTGTAAAAGAGGTCAGGGAGCTTCTCTTCGAATTTTAGATCTGCTAACAGATTTGTGATTCTCTGCCTAGGTTTCCACAATTGCCAGGCTAGAGAGAGGATACTGATTGTAGTAGTCTGTTCTTATGCTGCTAATAAAGACAGACCCAAAACTGGGTAATTTATAAAGAAAAGAAGTTTAACTGACGCACAGTTCCACACGGCTGGGCAGGCCTCACAATCATGGCAGAAGACAAATGAGGAGCAAAGTCACGCCTTACATGGTGGCAGGCAAGAGAGTTTGTTCAGGGGAACTCCCCTTTATAAAACCATCGAATCTCATCATACTTATTCACTACCGTGAAAACAGTATGGGGGAAACTTCCCCCATGATTCAATTATCTCCACCTGGTCCCACTCTTGACATGCAGGTATTATTACAATTCAAGGTGAGAATTTGGTAGGGACACAGCCAAACTCTATCATTCTGCCCCTGGCCCCTCCCAAATCTCACGTCCTCACATTTTAAAACCAAACGTGCCTTCCCAATAGTGCCCCCAAATCTTAGCTCTTTTCAGCATTAACCCAAAAGTCCACAGTCCAAAGTCTCATGTGAGACAAGTTCCTTCTGCCTATGAGCCCATAAAATCAAAAGCAAGTTAGTTACTTTCTAGATACAATGGGTACAGGCATTGAGTAAATACACCTAGGCTACAGGCATTGAGCAAATACACCAGTTACAAATGGTAAAAATTTACCAAACGGGGGCTACAGGCCCCATGCAAGTCTGAAATCCAGTGGGGTAGTCAAATCTTAAAGCTCCAAAATGATCTCCTTGAACTTCATGTCTCACATCCAGGTCACTGATCTTAACTATTCTTCCAAAGACTAATGAGGAATCTGCAAAACTGAGCTAACTCCACACTTGTCCAGTGTGGCTGGGAAAGTGGTTGCTGTAGTTTGGATGTTTGTCTTTCCAACCGTCATGTTGAAATTTGATCCCCAATGTTGGAGGTGGGGCCTAATGGGAGGTGGTTGGGTCATAGCGGCAGATCCCTCATGAATACATTATTGCCCTACCTGAAGTTGGGGACGGTGAGTAAGTTTGCTCTTAGTTTCTGAGGGAGCTGGTTGCTAACAGGAGTCTGTCACCTCCCCACTCTCTCTCTTGCTTTCTCTCTTTCCATGTGATCTCTGCACATGCCAGCTCCCTTTTACCTTCCTCCATGAGTGGAAGCAGCCTGAGGTCCTCATCAGAAGCAGATGTTGGTGCCACACTTCTTGTATAGCCTGCAGAACTGTGAGCCAAATATACCTTTCTTCTTTATACATTACCCAGTCTCAGGTATGCCTTTATAGCAATGCAAAATGCACTAAGACAGTGGTGTTCTGCTTAATGATGGTAAAAGTATATGCCTATTTTGTATTGCTTATTTATTGTTCAGAGACTGCTTAATCTTCGCCAAATTCATTTTTCTTCATCCAGAGCATACAACTAGATGACATTTTCCAGTCTGCTTTGTAATTAGGCATAATTTGAGCACTGACCAGTGACACATGACAGATGTAATATGCACTTCAAACCTGGTCTAGTACCCTCCAATGACCACATCTCACATGCTCTTTTTCTCTTTCGAATGGCTGCAACGAAGACACCCTAAGTGTGTCCTTGCAAACCATATTTGAACATGGTGAAACCAAAGGATGGAACGATCCTCAAATCACTCAGAGAAAAGACGCCTGACCAGGAAGACCCCAAGTGGATTCTTACACAAGAGAAATATAAGACAATACTGTTTTAATCCATTGGGTTTTTGGAGTTTGTAAGTTATAATAGTTAGAATTACTATAACTAATACACATTCACTATCCTTTCAGAGAATTAAAATGGCATAAAATATACTTTACAATTGAATGAAAATTTCATTTTCTGTAGATTTAACATATATTACAGTCTTTCACTCAGGGTTATCACTTGTTTGTTTTGTTTATTTTTGTTTTGGGGACAGACTCTTACTCTGTCGCCCAGGCTGGAGTGCAGTGGTGCCATCTCAGCTTACTGCAACCTTCACCTCCTGGGTTCAAGCAATTCTCCTGCCTCAGCCTCCCAAGTAGCTGGGATTACTGGTGTCCACATCACTCCTGGCTAATTTTTATATTTTTAG
This sequence comes from Trachypithecus francoisi, assembly GCF_009764315.1. Taxonomy (NCBI): domain Eukaryota; kingdom Metazoa; phylum Chordata; class Mammalia; order Primates; family Cercopithecidae; genus Trachypithecus; species Trachypithecus francoisi. The sequence goes on from NW_022681470.1 coordinate 8,707,867, forward strand.
TAGAGATGGGGTTTCACCATGTTGGTCAGTCTGGTCTGTAACTCGTGACCTCAAGCAATCCATCCACCTTAGCCTCTCAAAGTGCTGGGATTACAAGTGTGAGCCACTGTGCCTGGCCTCATGGTTATCATTTGAAACATGAATTGACTTTAAAGGACTGTTAACATAGGTCTTAGAGGACACTGGAAGGAAACCTGGTTATCGTATGAAATGGTACAAGAATCTAAATACAACATGTAAAGAAAAGTCTAATTGCCGAAGCTCAGTGGTTGTCTGATTTCTCAATATTAAAATATTTGTTCAACATGAGATTCAGGGGAAGAAAAACACAATTTTTTTCTTTTGTTTTGTCTTGTTGTATTATTTTGAGTGGAGAGTCTTACTCTGACAGCCAGGCTGGCGTGCAGTAGTGTGATCATGACTCACTGCAGCCTCGAACTCCTGGGCTCAAGTGATCCTCCCCCTTCTGACTCCCAAGTAGCTAGTACTACAGATGCATGCCACCATGCCCAAGTAATTTTTTAAAAAAATTGTTGTAGAGAGGAATCTCTTTATGTTGCCCAGGCTAGTCTTCTCCTGGCCTCAAACAATCCTCCTGCCTTGACCTCCCAAACTGCTGGGACTACAGGTGTGAGCCACTGCACTTGGCCCACTTAACCATTTAATCTTAGAATTACAGTGAAATAACAATTACAGTGAAATAACAGCTGTAAGAATTACAGTGTACTTTAAATATATATGTATATATACACACAATCTTTTTACATTTAATTCCCAAATATGAATTGAGATAAATAGAATTAATAATATGTTAGAAAATTGCAGGCAAGCTATGTTAAGACACTTGCCTAAGGTCGGACAACTTGTAAATGACAGGGCTGTAATTTAAACTTAGTTGTGGTGATTCTCAGGCTCATTCTCACTAACAGAGGAGTCTGAGATAGTTGTTCCTACCTCCTCTCAGCATGGGCCAGCACGATCACACTGTAATCTGGGTCTGTCTGTTTCACTTTACTGAACTATCCCAACGTTGCAAGGACCTTTGAATTGCCGAGTCTCATGATGCTTTTTCTATCCTCATTTTACCTCTCTCAAGAATCCAGGTTATTGATCTTTCCTGCCACTGGGAGCTCCTGTTTTGGCTTCTAAGACCTGATGTCTCTTGGCTTCTTCCCTCCAGGCTGGCTTCTTTCAAGCCTCTACAGGGTTTCTGCTTCCTTACTGCCAAGGCTTCATCCTCTGCCCCGGGGGCTCCTCAGTCCACATGCAGGTGGCTTTAACTAAACTGCCTGAATCCACAGCTAACCTCAAGGAGAAACTGTTTCTTTCACATCAGACATCACCCGAGTTCCAGACATGGCTCTTCAGCCACCAGGTGGATACCATGATGAGATGACTCTGGCATTGCAGACTTCAGAAATCTAAAATCAAACTCACCATCTTTCCTTTCCAACTTGGCCTTCCTGCATCCAGTCTGAGTTGGTATCTTTCACCTGTTTATGAAAGCCAAAATTATGGGCAAGACCCTACATTTGAATTTTTTTTCTCATGCACCACCTGGCTTATTGTAATCACCCACTGATTAGTCTTCCTGACTCCTGTCTGGCCCCTCTGACAAATGTTTCTAGGTGGAAGCAAGAGTGGTCTTTCTAAAATATAAATTTATCATTGAATTTGCTTGCACAGTGTCCTTCAGTGGCTCCCTGTAACTCAAACTTTGGTTTTGCTACAAGATTTTCCATGACCTGGTATTTCTCATCAAACTTCTCTCCTGCATTCTGTTCACTTGGCCCTTACCCTGCCTTCCACTATGCACATGATTCCCCAAGGCCGGGTGACACTACGGCGTTGTCTCATTTGCTGTGCATGTGACACTCTGCAGCAGCATTCCCCAGTGTGGAAGGTCCGCCTGCCCTCGGCACCCTGCAGGGTGAGATGCGGCATTCCTCTGAGCCCAGTGACCTCTGAGCACATCTCTGTTATAACAACGATCATAAGGCACTGTCCCTGCTTGAGCTGCTTAGGTAAGGCTCATCTCAGACTAGTACAGAAGCCGTTTAGAAGCTAAACAGATTTATGAGCTGTACCACCAGATTCCTCTCCTATTGCTCATTAGCTGTGTGGCCCCTGGGCAAATTACTTATCCTCTCTACGTCTCAGCTTCCTTATCTATAAGATGGGAATCATAACAATATCTATCTCAAAGTAATGTTGTGAAGGTTAAATGGGGAAATACACACGAAATGTTTAGAATGGTGCCTGGCACATTGTAAGCATAGGTAATTATTATTTGCTTTTGCCTCACAGTAATCTAGCACGATTACTATTTTGTATTATGGTACAAAATCTTAATAAAATGAATTATACAAAGCTGAGAGGGGGAGTGCTGCTTGTTTTAAAAATAAAATTAAATCAGACTGCATCTTGACTAAAGTAATACCCAATCCTTCTGAAATTAAATGGCTATCAGGAGAACTATAGGATAATGCTATTGAAGAGGAAATAGAAAAAAAATAGGTTAAAAGTGAAGCTGATGAACCCCTCAACGTATACTATCCTCAAACAAATAACTTGAGATAATATGTTTAAGATATTAGACTGATCAATATCGTGTAAACACTTCAGCCTGTTTCCTAAGGGCAGTTATACCCATATGTACTACACATATACACACATACAGAGGACAGGATTTTAAACACATATAAAATATTATATAAAGAAAATAATTCTGGTCCCTTCCTTAGGAAAGGCTCCTAAATCTCCAAGCAGGAAGAATTTGCAAACTAAACCCTTCCATGAAGATTAAAACAAAAACCAAAGCCTATTAGTGGCAGCTGCTGCCATTAGTTAGTTCAGCTCCCATTTTTTTCCATGAAGAAACTAACCTTTGTCCATGCCAGTTGATACCTGTGAATATAGAAGACGTTGTCCAAGACAAAACTAAGCTGAGAAATCTGTAAAGCACCGATAGAAATAATAAAAAAACTAGATAGACATTAAAAGAAAGAAAGAAATTCTGCACTGAAATAAGAAAGATCAGTGGTGAAAACATGGAGAGGGAGACTGATGGGAGCAGAGAAGTCAATGAGACTGTAGCAGAAGCAAACAAGCTGTCTATGGGGTCTTCACGCATGCAGACAGAACGCTAGGGGGTTACACAATTTATTTTTCTATTTCTAAATCCTCAAATGTTCATCACAACTACATTCCAAAACCCATTTAAAAGAATGCAGCCTTCATAACACACAATGTAACTTTAAGAAGTCACATAACGAGGTTTTATAATGTTTTCCATCTCCATGAATTTCAGCTGATCTATATAAACACTCCTCAATTAAGTCACAGAGTGTTCATCTACAATCATGGGCCTGAGGATGCTGGACCTGAACTGCTTGGCTTTATAGGGGAGCAATTGCACTGCAGTGGCTGGAAGGCTTCCCTCTGCCTTCCTGCTTCTATTTATGCCAAGACCCTCAAATCGTGCAGAAGGAGCTGCGAGCCTTGCTGAGAGGTTGCAAAGCTGGCACATGGAGAGTGGAAATATTGCCAAGTCAGCAAACTGGCAGATGGCAAATTGGAAAAAAAGCAAGGGAACCGAGAAGACAATGAAAATTCTAGACAACTATAGGATACAATGTGGATTGTTTTTAATTAACAATTTGGTATGCAAATCTTGTAAGAAATAAAAGAACTAAAGAGGCTAAACTAAAATCACTGAAAAATAGAGCTGGAAGGACATTAGAAGTCACTTAGTTCCCTCACTCCTCCAAATGTGTCAAGGGAGGAGAAAGACTTAGAGAGGCTCAAAAGATTTCCATTAGCCTTGTTGCTAGTAAGTTAATTCAGTCACTAAAAATATAAAGAAACACAAACAAACAAAAAACCATTAGGAATAAAAACGAAAAGCATTAGAAAAAGAATAAAGGTAAAATCAAAACTTCTATTTTTGTATATTTAAGTAATCTAACAGATAACATTTTGTTCAAAACGTTAATGGTAACAACGTATTAATAATTACAACTAAGGTATAAGTCAAATAAATGACAGCAATGATATAGGGGACAGGAGGGAGAAATTTAGAATACTTTGCTATTATAAGGTGCTCATATCACCCACAAAGCGGTACAGTGTTAATTGAACATTGACCTGAGTTCGTTGTAAATGTATTGCACACTTTAAGGCAACCACTAAAAATAAAAATAAAAAAGGAGTAAAACTGATATACTAAGAAAAGAGAGAAAATGAAATCACATAGAATGTTCAATTAAAACCACTGAAAGTAGAAAAAGAGGAAAAAGTAAAAATAAGAACAATGAACTTGGGCAACACATAGAAAACAACAGCTAATGCTAATCAAAAGAAAGCAGGTGCAGTCATATTAGTTTCAGACAGAGTAGACCTCAGAGCAAGAAAAGTTATCAGAGATAAAGAGCAGCATTGCACAGTGATAAAAAGGGGTCAATTCCCAAGAAGGCCTAATGATGAAAGTTGATGAGAAAGCATCTAAGTAAGTGAAGCAAAAACTTATAGAACTGACGAATCTTGGAATACTAGGCAGATATCACAAATAATCAAATCATGTCCTTTGCAGCAACATGGATGCAGCAGGACACCATTATCCTAGGTGAATTAACGCAGGGACAGAATACCAAATACTGCATGTTCTTACTTGTAAGTGGGAACTAAACATTGACTACATCTGGACATAAAGAAGGTAACAATAGTCCACAGTGGGGACTACCACAGTGGGGAGAGTGGAAGTGGGAAAAGGGTTGAAAAACGACCTATCAAGTACCGTGTGCACACTCTGCGGACAGGATTATTTGTATCCCAAACCTCAGCATCATACAACTTATCCATGTGACAAACCTGCACATATACCCCCGAACCTAAAATAAAAGTTGAAAAAATGAACAAATCTATCTTATCTTGCAATTCTTAAATGTCATTGACATGTATCTAAATTTGAGTCTGTTTTTATTCATTTTGTTCAGTTCTCAGCTATTCATTTCAGACTTTAGATTCATGTATTTGATTGCTTGACTATTTACTCACTTCTCTCTGCTCTTTTTGGGAGTAACCTGGAATCCCTGCAAGACGGCTATTATTATCTTGCATGTTTTATATAAATCCTGCATATACTCTTATTCATTTATTTCTGTGAAATTGACCTTTCTTAGTCTTCTATTAATAGCTTACTATCTTCAGCTGTGTCCATCCAATTTTCAACACAGAAACACATACATAGTAATATGTATTTTCACATATATTGAGGCTATTGAATACGTTTTTATAACTTGTAAATTTTCCAAAATATTGTTTCTTATCTCTGTAAGCAAAACTATAATTATTATATTAAGTTATATTTTGATCCTCCATTAAAAAAGAAACAGGTGAATCCAATATTATAGTTGGAGACTTTGACATCTACTTATGAGAAATAGATCCATCAGACAGAAAATCAGAAAGGACATAGCTGAACTCAAAAATACCATAGGTATAATGAACATCTGTAGACTATTCAGTCAAAAGTATTAGAGTATACATTCTTCTCAAGTTTGTATGAAGCATTCACCAAAATAGACCACATTCTGGGCCATAAAACACACTTTAACAAATTAAAAAACATATAAATCAAACAATGTCTGCTTTCAGACTACACTGAAACTAAGTTAAAAAACAATAAATATAGCTGAAAAGTCCCCAAAAGAGAGAGTAAACAACACCCTTCTAAATAATACATGGGTCAAAGAAGAAATCGCGAAAGAAATTTGGAATATTTTGAACTAAATGCAAATGGTACACAATTTTATCAAAATTTGTGTGGTGCAGCAAAACTAGTGATAAAAGGGAAATTTATATCATTGAATGTATATATTAGGAGAGAAAGATCTTAAAATCCATAATCTAAGTTTCCACCTTGGAAAAGTAGAAAAGGAGCAAATTAATTTCAAAGTAAGCAGATAAAAAATACATACTAAGGTCTCTACTAAAAATACAAAAAAAATTAGCCGGGCGTGGTGGTGGGCGCCTGTAGTCCCTGCTTCTTGGAAGGCTGAGGCAGGAGAATGGTGTGAACCCAGGAGGCGGCGGAGCTTGCAGTGAGCGGAGATTGTGCCACCGCATTCCAGCCTGGGCAACAGAGCGAGACTCCATCTCAAAAAAAAAAAAAACATACTAATAAATGGAGCAGAAATCAATGAAACCAATTTCTACAAAGAGAAAATCAGTAGAGAACATCAACAAAACTGAAAACTAGTTATTTGAAAAGATCAATAAAACCAATAAGTCTCTAGTCAGGCCAACTAAGAAAAAAGGTAAGGATTCATATTACTAAATCATAATTGAGAGAGGAGACATCACTGGAGATAACATGGACTTTACAAGGATGATAAAGGAACATTATGAACACATTTTGCCCACAACGTTGATAATCTAGACGGGAGGAATTAATTTCTTGAAAGCTACAAGCTGCCAAAAACTTATACAAGAAGCAATAGTTGATTGAAATAGGTCTATATCCATTAGAGAAATTAAATCAATAATCACTTTCCAAAACAGAAAGCACTAGTCCCAGATGGGTTCACTGGTAAATTCTACCAAATGTTTAAAGAAAAATTACACCAATTCTCTATGATCACTTTCAGCAGATAGAAGCAGAGAAAATATGAATATACTTTATGAGGCTAACATTATCCTAATATCAAAACTAGACAAATACACTACAGGAAAAGAAAACTATAGATCAGTATTGCTTAAGAACATAGATGCAAAAGTCCTCCACAAAATATTAGCAAGCCAAATCCAACAATACATAAAAAGAATATACAATACGACCAAGTGAAATTTATCCCAAATATGCAAGACTGGTTCAACATTTGAAAATTCATTAATGTAATCCATAATATCAATATGGTAAGATGAAAAACAACTTGATTATATCTAAAAGCAGAAATAGGATTTGACAAAACCCAACACTTATTCATGATAAAATTCCCAGTAAACGAAAGAGAGGGAAATATCCTTAATTTTTAAGGAATATCCACAAAAATTTCACAACTAATATCATACTTAATAATGAGAAAGTAGTAGCTTTCCCACTAAGTCATGTACAAGGCAAGGATGTCTCCACTCACCACTGATTTTCAACATGACACTGGAAGTTCCAGTTAATGCAATAATACAAGAAAAGGGAATGTTAGGAATTTAGATTAGGAAGGAAGGAATAAAACTGTATTGACATGATCATCTATGTAGAAAATCCAAAAGAATTCATAAAAAATCCACAAAACAAAAACAAAAGAACAAACCCTCTTGCCCAAACTGCTAAAACTAATAAGGAATTGTATCCACGTTACAGAATGCAGTTGACAACAATCCATTGTTTTCCTGTACCAGCAATTAACAGGTGGAATTTGAAATTAAAAACACATATTAATGTTAATTTCCCCCCAAACAGGTATAAATCTATCACAATAGGTGTAAGATTGACATGAGGAAAACATAAAACTCTAAAAGTATAAAAGCTATTAAAGAAGAACTAAATAAATGGAGAGATATTTCATGCTCATGGATAGGAAGACTCCATATTGTCCAGACGTCAGTTACTCCTCATTTGATTTCTAGATTCAAGACAATCCCGATCAAAATCCCAGAAAGTTATTTTGTATATATGGGCAAAATGATTTTAAAGTTTACATGGAGAGGCAAAAGATCCAGAATAACCAATACAATATTAAAGGAGAACCAAGTCAGAGGACTGATACCATCTTACGTCAAGACCTGTTAAAAGATAATCAAGACAGTGTTCTATTGGTGAAAGGACAGACAGACCAATAAAACATAATTGAAAGCCCAGAAATAGGTCCCCATGAATACAGTGAATCGATCTTTCACGATGGTGCAAAGGCAATACAATAGACTAAAGGTAGTTTTTCCACAACTGGAACAACTTGGCATCTCCACACACACACATGCAAATAAATGCAGACACAGACCTTACACCCTTCACAAAACATTAACTCAAAACGAATCACATATCTAAATGTAAAACATAAAATTATAAAACTGCCAGAACATAACAAAGGAGAAAATCTAGATAACCTTGGGTTTGGTGATGATCTTTTTGATACAATACCAAAGTAACCATTCATGAAAGAAATAATTGATAAGCTGGACTTCATTAAAATGTCTTCTCTGTGAGAGACACTGTCACGGGAATAAGAAAAGTCACAGATTGGGAGAAAATATTTGCAAAACACATAAAGAACTGTTATCCAAAATATACAGAGAATGCTTACAACTCAACAATAAGAAAACCAACCACCTGATTAAAAAATGGTCAAAGCCTGAACTGACTCTTCACCAAAGAGGATATATAGCTGGCAAATAAACATAGGAAAACATGCTCAACATATTTTCTTAGAGAAATGCAAATTAAAACAACAGCATACCACTACATATCTATTAGAATAGCAAAAATCCAGAACACTGAGAACACCAAATGTTGGTGAGGATATGGAGCAATAGGAACTTTAATGTATTGCTAACGGGAATGCAAAATGGTACTGATGCTTTGGAATACTGTTTAGCAGTTTCTTACGAAACTAAACATATTCTAACTATACAATCTGGCAATCACATTACTTGGTATTTATTCAAAGGAGCTGAAAACTTATGTCCACACAAAAGCCTACACATGAATATTTATAGCAACTTTATTCATAATTGCCAAAACTTGAAAGCAACCAAGATGTCCTTTAGTAGGTGAATGAATAAATAAACTGCAGTACAATGGAGTATTATTCAAAGCTACAAAGACAGACACTATCAAGACATGAACTGACATGAAGGAACTTTAAATGCATGTTACTAAGGGAAAAAAAAGCAATGTGAAAAGGCTACATACTGCATGATTTCAAGTATATGACATTTTGGAAAAGGCAAATATATGGAGACAGTAAAAAGATTAGTGGCTGCCAGGGGTTAGGGTGCAGGGAGGGATGAACAGGTAGAACACAGAGGATTTTTAGGTGACACTCTTCTTTTTTTCTTGAGACAGTGTCTTGCTCTGTTGCCAAGACTGGAGTACAGTGACACAATCTCAGCTTACTGCAACCTCCACCTCCTGGGTTTAAGCAATTCTTGTGGCTCAGCCTCCCGAGTAGCTGGGATTACAGGCCTGTGTCACCATGCCTGGCTAATTTTTTTGTATTTCTAGTAGAGATGGGGTTTTGCCACATTGGCTAGGCTGGTCTCAAGTGATCCACCTGCCTCGGCCTCCCGGAGTGTTGGGATTAAAGGCATGAGCCACCACACTTGGCCTAGGTGAAACTATTCTGTATGATACTATCATGGTGGATACATGATTCTGTAATTGTGAATACACTTGTCTGAGCCCATAGAATATATAACACCAAGAGTGAAACCTCAGGTAAACCAGGGTCTTTGGTGATGATGTGTCAATGTTGATGCATCACTTATCACAATTACACACCCTAGTGGGGAATGCTGAGAACAGGGGAGGCTGTGCATGTGTTGGGGCAGGGGGTGTATGGGAATTCTCTATGCTTTCCTCTCCATTTTGCTATAAACTTAAGACTTCTCTAAAACATGAAATCTATGAAAAAACAAATGAACAAACAAATAAATAAAAAACACCAAACCCCCACAAGTCAAGTTTCATCGGTAAGGGAATATAAAATATTATAAATATTAAGATGGAAACATGAAGGAAATATTAAGATGGGAAAACGGTTCACTTATCCTTCTGACAAGTGGCAGTAAAATATTGTTAAACCATCTTTCTTGAAGGAAGAATAATGGAAATGGAAATAATCACATCGCACCTTCTTGAAACTATAAGTGTGTCTCTTTTAAGGATAGGACTTTATATGGTCATTGCAAATGTTCACAATAGGAGAAGGAAAAGTTGGACAAAAAAGGCCAAAGTGAATAGGACCTGGCATCCCCTGTAATCATGGCTCCAAAGAGAGGAATTACAGGATTGTGTGTGGGTAATGTCCAAGTCATTTCTGAATCAAATCCAAATCCCTTAGCTGCTATCGAGAAAACACTATGCGAACCAACGGGTTCACAATCATCCACCTCACAGCAAAGGATACGCACTCTTTGTGTCTGCCCTATGAGAATCCTATGATGTTGCTGGAGAAGGGCCATAGAAAGGCAATGGGAATGATCCAGGTCAGGAGGGACTGCTACATTTGTATAAATTCTTGTCTGCCAAGATAAATGTTGGGGAGGTGGCTGGTGGAAGTCTATAACATCAAAAGGGCACAGATAGGATAAACACGGAACTTCTAGCCAGATGCCGTTAAAACCAGGATATGGAGAGAGGGTGGTAGATGTGATGACTTGGAGATTTCAGAAGTTAAATTTAAGACGTATAACAGTAACATTTAACCCAATCTAGAGTAAACATTGGTCACTCATTACCTCAAGAATTGGAAACGGTTGAAAATAGAAAGAACTCCGAAAGATGGTTTGCATAATTTCAAGCTGAATCATTCAGTTTTTATGTTTTGAGACTATATTCTTTTGAGTTTAGGGATGTGGTATTGCTCAATGTGCCGCTGTCAAGCTTAATACTGGGGCAGATGGTCAAAGGTCAACCCAGCACTGTTGCTTTTCTTTTTAAAAAAATTTCAATAGTTCTGGGGATACAGGTGGTTTTTGGTTACATGGGTAAGTTCTTTAGCAGTGATTTCTGAGGTGTGAGTGCACCCATCACCCAAGCAGTATATACTGGACCCAGTATGTGGTCTTTTATCCCTCCTTCCCTCCCAACATTTCCGCCAACCCCCGAGTCCTCATAGTCCATTACATCACTCTTATCCAGCGCTGTGTTTCTTACATTCCCCTGAAGAAAAAAAATTCGCCAAAGGCATTTTATCTAGGTCTCAGGAAATACAACCCTGTAACTATTTGAAGGATTTACATTTTTGGCTAATATCCTAAGCAGAACCTAGAATAGGTTTAAAGCTTTTTCACAGCACTCTGTGAATCTCATTTCTTTGTTTTTTTCTGCACTTAGTTTGCATCTGAATATCATAAATCGCTGATCAGCCTTATAGGCTGACAAAGAATATGCTCAAAGAACAGAAGCAAGCTGTGATTTTTTACCTTTGTGCATTATCTGTACCCCCACCTCAAATTCCTTAAACAAAAACTTTGTGCCTGGCTCAAATTCGAGACTTAATGTTTATTTACCTAAATGTGATAGATTTAACATTTTATTTTCCTGAAGTTTTCATTGTAATTCAGTCAATTAGTACCACCCCAAATAGCACAGCTTCCGGAATAAATTTTTATAGAATAATGTTAGTTTTCATTTTTATAGTTATTAAGCTCATTAAACATCACCTCATTAAATTATTAAGCAATCTGTGTTTCAATCACAGTTCCTTGAGAACCCTCCTCAAACGCCGTTCTGAAATCAAAATGAACTAACCTACAGCAGTGTTTTGCCTGACTAGTCTCTTCTATCATAGATGATGATGTCGATTTGGCTTGATTTTCTTTTAGTGGATTCTTGTTTATTCCTAGAGATGTCTTCCACTTTCTTGTGGCTTACAACCATCTGTTTAATAACCTTTCCCAGAATACAACCTTGTCTAGAATAGCACAGAGTGTTACATAGAGCAGACAGTTAAAATCTTTGGTTGAAAGGATTATTGTGTTAGCTCATGGATAAAGGATATACTATCGATACGGTTTGCCTATGTCCCCACCCAAATCTCATCTTGAACTGCAGTTCCCATAATCCTCATGTGTCATGGAAGGGACCCGGTAGGAGGTAATTGAATCACGGGGGTGGTTACCTCCATGCTGTTCTCATGATAGCGAGTGAGTTCTTACAAGACCTGATGGTTTTATGAGGGGCTTTTCCCCCACTTTGCTCTGCACTTCTCCTTGCTGCTGCCATGTGAAGAAGGACATGTTTGCTTCCCCTTCCACAATGACTGTCAGTTCCTGAGGCCTCCCCAGCCCTGTGGAACTGTGAGTCAATTAAACCCCCTTCCTTTATAAATTACCGAGTCTCCGGTACGTCTTTATTAGCAGCATGAGAATGGACTAATACAGGTATATTATATTCCGCTATATGGTGAGTACCTTGGCATGGCCCTCATTTAGTGAATTTTTTCCCAGAGACAGATTCTTTCTTTTCTTTTCCAGTCTTTGTTCTTTTTCCCTTCCTTACATCAATTTTTTGAAGGGTTCACTATCTGCCAGGGGATAAGGAAAATATGGGGAGTGGCATCTAGTTCTGAGCAGCCACACTGAGAAAGATGAGAATATACTGAATAGTCCTTCATATTATTATTCTATGTAATCACTGGGACCATTTTAAAACTTTTAAGATACACTTACATAATTAATGCTTACATGTGTTACACATTGTCTTAAGGATTTTGCAATCATTAACTCATGTAATCCTTATGACAACCTTATAAGGCACGTATTATATTATTATCTCCATTTATAGATGAGAAAACTGAGGCACAAAGCTGGTAACATGGACGCTGTATTCAAATCCAAGGAGTCTGGCTCCAGAGTCTGTGCTTTTTTAGCCACTGTATTGTGCATCTATGAGAGTAATAGGAGAAATGTTCACAGAGACCAAATCATTATTTGATGTCCCTTTGAACAGAGAAGACAATACAAAGAAAGCAAAGAAATAAATAAAAAAGAACAAACAAAAGCTGAGATGCACAAAAGCCATCAAATTTCTTTTATTCTAAAATATGTAAGACTTCAGGTCTAGAAATATTGATAAGGGTTAAAATCCCCTTTCAAGATGCCACAATATTACACTATAATCAAATCATTCTTTCCTGGAAATTCTCCTTACAGCTGAATTTCATTCAGCACAGGTGAGAACCTGTAAGGAAACTTTCTTTTACGTTCTTTCTGTCACCACTAGCAGCAGTTCCAAGCCTTCGGCTCCTTCTCTTCAAATCCTGCCCTATGACAGTCTGTTTCTCCTCTCCATTTCTCCCTGATCATATGATGACTGGTGCAATATGCCACATTCTAGTGTGTCTCATAACATGATGCTATTCTACGATTTCCTCTTTTACAAAATACCTTGTGCTTTCTTCCACCAGGCCGCCTAAAATGGAATCTTGAGCAAACTCCCTGCGGGCATTGCCATACTTATACACTCACCAGGGAAAACAGCAACTGCTACTTGGCACTGAGATTTTGGAAGTTCTTAGAGTACAAATTAAAGCTGAATTGTACTTTCTGTTTAAGGAGACCCTAGGACTGTGTCTCTATTCATATAACAAAAGAAAATATGTGTTTTAAACCTTTTTTCACAGCAGAATTGTTTTAGATAAGGCTTTGAAAACTGAAAAATTCCTCCCATCTGGGTAGAATCTTGAACATTTTTCACAGACAATCTTGTACCTCTTAAAAAACTAAATGTATTAAATATAAAAAGAGAACTTTGAGTTTCCCAAATACTTTTCAGAGTCAACAGTAAGTAAAACTGGTTACTAACATGAATGTCAAAGATAAAATTATTGCTTGATTTTTCAGTAATTCTTAAAATTAATCTGAATTTTTTAAATAAACTTACCCAAAGAGGTAAAACTAACTTTTTTTTAAAGCCATGATCCCAAGTTAGATAAGACAGACTATCAGATCATGAAAGAATATCAAATAGCACTTAGTGCAAAGTTTTAATTCAGTATAGTCTCTAGAAAGACTGAATTCGTATAAAGACTGTATGGTAGTTCTTTTTCTTTTTTTCACATCCTTTTTCTCTACAGAGTTTGATTCACTCTCCTATGACAAAGAGATTTCCAAAACTATTGCGCACTAAGGTTTAAATAAGCTTCCCTCACATTTTTCCCCTTCTCTCAAATTTTTCCCTCTCTATATTCCAGCGTAGCTGTCAGAAAACATCTGATGGTAATAAACAATGTCCTTTCCTCCGTGAAGGGAAACACTTCCTGGTCTTTTTTATTAGTAGAACTATCTCACAAGGCAGCGATCAGATAATTATTTAATTATTGTTTCTAAATGGAGGGATTTCCCCCTTATCCTTCTGTGAACCAGTGCAACCCTAGGTTTTGGAGAAAGCTGCCAGAAGGAAAGGATGGCTAACATTATTCTGAAACGTGATGCAATCTCTCAGACTCATTATTTTATTTAATGAAATGTGTGTCATTGTTGATGAGCAAAAAATTTTATTTGATGAAAACTATGCCATCCAAAGACTTCAGCCTCAAAAGAAATTTCATTCTGCACTGATTTAAATTGAATTTTCTTTTTCTACATCCTGATTATAAAAATCCTTCTTTTCCCCACATTGAAAGACTAATTGGCTTTCATGACTAAGCAAACACAGGAACTCCTATTTAATTCTAGATTTAATTACCTACCAATCTGATAATGGCTAAGGAATATTGGAGCAGGTAGTCTTTCCTCACCAAAGACTCATTCTCTTTCCTTCTTCCATTCTAACGAAACCCCTATGCATTGAGGTAACACGCGGATTCCTTTAATTACAGGAGTTATTTTCATTCTCCCAAGTCTAGGGATTGAAGCATGATTGATTACAACTAGCCGTCTTCATCTTCTTTCCCTTGACTAGTGATTGATAGCTGAAGGGCCAAGTGTGAGGGGCCAGTGGAAGGTAGCACTGCTAGAGAGGACTTCCTTTTCAGAATTAAAAGGCAAAGAAAAGAAAGTCTTTTGCTCCTTTACTTTCATTCCTGCCTGGAATGTGGCTGTGATTTCTAGTAGTGCAGTAGACACCTTGCAACTGTTATACAAAGCAACAGGAATGGGAATGAAAACCAAGATAGTAAGAAATAGCAAAAACAAAGATGGAAAGAGCCTGTGCTCCTAACGTCAGAAATAAGCAGTTAATTCAATACCAGCAAATGCCTTCTTCCAGACCTCTTCATATTTGAGATAAGTAAACAGTTACTTAAATCATTAATAATAGGGTATTTTATTATTTGCAGCTGAATACGTTCATGATAACTATAGCTATAAAGTCAACTTAGACTAGAATGTGCTATTTGATGAACAATGTAAAAAGCTTTGGTTTGTGTTGGTTACTTAGATGATGCTGAGAATGCCTGCAACCTTTTGGTGGTAAAGCAGACCCAAATACACACTCCCCTCTTACAGATCATTAGTGAGTAACCCTTCCCTAGATCGGGATGTTTAAAAATTGGTGACATATAGTGTATGTTGTAGACTTTCCCGAACATTTTAAATTTCAGTGTCAAAATTTTCCTATCATATCACTGAGAATCTCCAAACATCTCAAAAAAGTCTTCCTCTGCATGGATTTAATGAGTGTTTACCAGGTGCTAAGCTCTGTGCTGAGTGTGGGGGTTCAGAAACGACAAGACAACATCCTTGTTTGAAGACACTTAGTCTAATAGTGGAGATGAAAAATAGAAACACGTATGCATTAAAATAACATGTTGGAAGCAACTTCTGCCTTTAGGAGACAGGAAAGACATGAGAGAGGAGGGATATCTGGCTGAGGCAGTGACGTATGGGTAAGAGCTTGTTGGGAGGAAAAGCAGGGCAAAAGCTATTCAGAGCAACAAGGGGTAATTGTATAGAGAGGGAGTCACAGAAAGCCATCGTGTACAGTGGGGGTGCGAGAATTTGCAAAAAGAACTGGAAGATAGGAAATGAGACCAGAGCAGACTGTAAACTGCCTTAAATGCTCCGACAAACTGCTTAGAGTTTAGCCTGCAGACAACGCAGAACAACGGAAGGCCTTTAAACAGTAGAGAATTGGGTCAGATCTGGGGAGATTATTCATTACTTCAATGTTTTTCTGTAAGACACAATAATATACAATCACGTAAAAATTTAAATAACAAGGAAGTATAGGCTGGGCGTGGTGGCTCATGCCTGTAATCCCAGCACTTTGGAAAGCTGAGGTGGCCCGATCACTTGAGGTCAGGAGTTCCAGACCAGCCTGGGTAACGGTGAAACCTCATCTCTATGAAAATACAAAAAACTAGCCAGTTGTGGTGGTGCAGCACGCCTGTGATCCTAGCTACGGGGAGGCTGAGGCAAGAGACTCGCTTGAACCTAGAAGGTGGAGGTTACAATGAGCTGAGATCACTCATTATAACCATTGCACTCCATCCAGCCTGGGTGACAGAGGGAAACTCTCTCTCAATTGAAACTCCATCTCAAAAAATGAAATAAAATAAAGCATATACATAGAAATGGAAAGCTTCTTTCTTTGCCTTCACACCCACCCTCTCTCAGGGGAAGCTGCTAATAAGAATTGTTGTATATTTCTCTGGACTTGTCATTTTTATGCACACTGTATCACCTATTTTATCTTTCTTTTGTTTCTGTTTGTATGTCTCTATCTCCTGTCTGTCTCTGTATCTATCTTTTTAACAAAGATAGAACCACAAAGAAATATAGGATATTTTTGCAGCTTACTGTTTGACCTGAGAATGTACTGTGGATATCCTTTCCTGTCCACACATACAGATTGACCACACTGCTTTTCATAGCTGCATATTAATCTCAAACAGGGCTTTGAAACCAATGGGCGTGTAGGCTAAATGTGGCATGCTGTCTGGAAGACAGCCACGCCCGTTTATGTACGTATTATCTATGGCTGCTTTCTTGTTACAAGAGCAAAGCTGAGTAATTATGATAGAGACTGTATGGCCCGCAAAGCTTGATATATTATAATACTATCTGCCCCATACAGGAAATGTTTGACGACCCTCGGTCTACATGATGTACACACTAGAATGAATTTCATCATTTCTGCATTGATGTCCACTTAGGTCACACAGTTGTTTTGTCACAAATAAGGCTGCAATGAACAACCTGACATATCTTTGTGCTCAGAAGTGAGTGTTTCTGTAGGAGAGTGTGCTGGAAGTGGAGGTGCTGTATGAACAGATTTCCATTCTTTTTTCTTGTTTTGGCGGGAATCCTGGCGGCAGTGTGGAGAGGAGTTTGGAGCTAGGAGTCTCAGGGAACGAGATCAATTAGGAGGCTATTCCAATAATCCAGGGTCGAGAGGAGGCAAGCCCAAAGGTGCAAACAGGAAGAGGCTAGAACTGAAGAGATATTTGGGAGGAAATATTGAGAATGACATGTTGGATGAAATGAAGGAGCGAGATGGTGGCTAAAATGCTTCTGAGATTAAAAGTTTGAATAACTTACTCACTGAAAATAAAAAGATTAGCATCATCTGAAATGTGAAACTAAGAAAGGATGTTTTCCTTGAATGTCATTTTTTTTTCTTTTGAGAAGGAGTCTGGCTCTGTTGCCCAGGCTGGAGTGCAGTAGGGTGATCTTGGCTCACTGCAACCTCTGCCTCCCAGGTTAAAGCAATTCTCCTATCTCAGCCTCCATAGTAGCTGGGATTACAGGCACCCATCACCAGGCCTGGCTAATTTTTGTATTTTTAGTAAGGACAGGGTTTCACCATTTTGGCCAGGCTGGTCTCAAACTCCTGACCTCAAGTGATCTGCCCATTTCAGCCTCCCAAAGTGCTAAGATTACAGGTGTGAGTCACCGTGTCTGGCCTGAATGCCACTTTAAAAAATCTTAAGACAAATTGATGTAAAATTCACTTGGGTACTTTCATTTTGAGATAAGAAGCATGATTATGAACAAAGGCTTGTGGTTCCTTATATCACCAATGATCATTAGTTTAAGTCTAATAGTTCCCTCCATAGCTGTCATCACTCTGGTCCCTCCACTTTCTTGGGCATGGTGAACCTTTCCTGGTCATTCAAGCAGTCCTCTTCCATCAGGTCCTTTCCTTCATTCCCCATAACAGCAGATTACGTGCCTAAGGCAAAGATCCTTGGAGCCTCAACATCGTGATGATTGACATTTTTATCCGGGCTCTTAGCCTTCTTCTGAAGCACATCCTCACAGGATGGTACAGATTTCCTGTCTACATCCTCAAATCACAAGTTAAACCAATTTTCACATTTCACTAAGATTATGTCTTTCACTTGACCATTTTTTGTTGTTGTTGTCGCAAAAAAATAAATTTACCATACTACAAGCATTACTGACTAAACTGAGATGAGGAAAGGGCCACAAAGCCAAATGAATCTGCAAACACGTACACTGTCTAGGCCCACCCACTGATCTTGGAGCCCATTCAGATCTAGGCCTCCACAAACCTACGTCCCGTGAATTTTAGGAGCAACAACACATGGTTGAAATGAAAGCTAATAAATCTGAAAATACCATAGGTCGGCTGTAGTCTCCAAGCACTGTGGAATTTTCCATAGACAGTGTTCAACATATTTTGATATAGAGCTTTTTTGAGTATGAAACCAGAGTGCTCCAGAATCTAAAAGTACTTGAAAATGAGATAAGATCATTACGTTGGCTTTTTTTTGGTTAGTTTTTGTGATTTTTAAGTGGGAGATGCCCCAGTAACAGAGTTTAGCTGAAAAGAAGGTGATGGATGGCCCTAAAAGAAATAGGTGAGCTCCACACAAATAATTTTTTTTTTCTTTTTTTGAGACAGAGTCTCGCTGTGTTGCCCAGGCTGGAGTACAGAGGCGTGATCTCTGCCCACTGCAAACTCCGCCTCCTGGGCTCAAGCAATTCTCATGCCTCAGCCTCCCAAATAGCTGGGACTGCAGGCACCTGCCACCACGCCCGGCTAATTTTTGTATTTTTAGTAGAGACAGGGTTTCATTATGTTGGTCAGGCTGGTCCTGAACTCCTGACCTCAGGTGATCTATCTGCCTTGATCTCCCAAAGTGCTGGGATTACAGGCACCACACAAATAATTCTACAACTACAGGAAAAAAATGGATGCATTTACTGAGTGATCTGGAAGGAGAAGAGCTACAGTAACAAAGTCGATGGCAAAATGTCACGACTCCTTTCGGAACACAGTGCTTATACAACTGTTCTACATGCTGAATAGGTCAGTCATCTCATTACCAAAATTCACATTTTAAAGGAAAGAACATCTTGGGGCTCTCTGTCTATGAAATCCTGCCACTTTGATATTGAAGTTCTTAGACAGCTCTGAGGCCAAGTCTTACAGAGTTGACATAACAATAACATCAATGCTTTTGCCAGAGACCTTTGAGATCAGATCCAGGGAAATGCAGAGTAGGACAGATCAAAGCCTCACCAGGCTGGTGGCAGGCACAGCAGTCCTTCCCTACTTACCCATTGCCTAACTGTTCTCCCCATCCTGGGAGGGAAAGGCAAGTGTCAATATCCCTGCCACTTTCCCTATAGAACAACTGAATGAAAGAAGAAATTCCTAGCATAGATGTGCAAAATCATGAAGAACATATTCAGAAGAAAAAAAAAAAGTCGCTTAGGTCAGGCGCGGTGGCTCACGCCTATAAACCCAGCACTTGGGGAGGCCAAGGTTGGTGGATCACTTGAGGTCAGGTGTTGGAGACCAGCCTGGGCAACATGGTGAAAATCTGTCTTTACTGAAAATACAAAAATTAGCTGGACATGGTGGCGTGTGCTTGTCATCCCAGCTACTCAGGAGGCTGGGGCAGAATTGCGGAACCCAGGAGGTGGAGGTTGCAGTGAGCTGAGATCATGCCACTGCACTCCAGCCTGGGTAACAGAGACTCCATCTGAAAAAAAAAAAAAAAAAAAAAAGCTGTTGTCATTTTACTCTGGCCCTTAGGGAGAAGTAAGGCAAAGAGACTTCTGATATGGGAAAAGGTTACATCTGGAAAACATTCTCAGCCCTCTACATCTCTCCAAGGGCAATCACCACAGTGTCTAAGGATTGTAATAAAGGAAGTATCAGATGAAGGAAAAAAGGAGAATCGCAAATCACTACCAAATGTTTAGAATCCACAATTCCTTTATTCTTTACAGCATGTTTATTTCAACCTGCATTTAGCATTTATTTAATTTTGCCCTGCAATTAATTTTTACGTGTTTATTTTCACCAGGTTGAGCTTTCTGGAAGGCACAAGTGCTGCGTTATTCATTTTTGTATCACATATTCATCCGTCCCTTCCTAACTCCAGTATCAACCTGGCACATATTAGGTACATCAGCAGCTATGTAATTTTACCCTATCCTGACTACTGCCTTTATTTCAGTGTTTTCCCTCCAAAAATCTGATCTTTAAATAGTTAGCTTGATAGAGTTCAATGCTTCTGAAGTGAATGTTAATCCTGAGATATGCTTTAGGAGAAAGAATTTACATTAGCAAATAGATCTGAAAAATTGGGCATACTCTATTCTCTTTTTGGAAAATCACAATGCATATTAGCAAATTAAAGCCTCTGAGATGACTTCCAATGAAGGGATCAGTTCAAGCCTGTTTTGCTCAGTCTTTCCTATCATGTTGAATAGGGGCATTGTGTTGTTGTTGTTGTTTTAATCCTGTCTATTGACGTACTCTGGAATTATTGTTCTTTAGAATGTTGCTATTCAAACTGTGGCCTATGGACCAGTAGCATTGAAATTACCCGGGGCTTGTTATAAATGCAGGCTCTCACATCTCACTCCAGCCCACATGAACCAGGGCCTGCTCTTAAACAAGATATTCAGGTGATTCACACGCACGTCACTGCAGAAAACACCTGAGGAGACTCAGGTGTAATGGAAAAGGATTTAGCTTGGAAAACCAGGTAGATCCATCTGATTCCATCAGTTACAAACTATGTGATCTTCTGCAAGAAAATCTGTATATTGTATGATCATTGTGAAGATTAAATAAAATAATATACCTAAATCACCTGGCACATAATAAATACTAAGTAAACTACAGCAATTTCTATTAGGATCATTATTCATGCTGTACATATACTTCACTTATTACGTAATTATAGTCATTGATTTTAATTGACCAACCCAATTGATTTGTTAACCACATTGATTCTAGAAAGTTAGTATAATTAATGTGTGCTACAATCAAAGGAGAATATAATAACCCCCCAAATCCCCTTTTGCTTCCTCTTTAAAGAAGCTGTTTTTATCATAGGAAATCTATATTTACAGAGGAATAGGAAGATGGTTTATGAAAGTCCAAGTTGTTTGTCTTTGAATTGCATCCCCTCCTTTCCTCCGGAGCAAAAAATTGGAGGATTCAGAATTGGAAATTCTCATGCCTGAAAGTTTAGATTCCTAAGGACCACACATTTTACGTCATTAATACCCTAACATTTAATTAGCAATTTCATTTATCTTAGGCATGTATAAACAACATCCATTTACTTAAAAAAATCACGCCAGCCTGGTTTTCATGTTCCATGTGACAAAGATTTTCTGAACTTTTATCAGAAAAAAAAAAAATACTAAAGTCAATTGGGGAAGAGGTGAAACTAATTGAGAAAAAATATAATTAGCAAGCAAATATCCTTTCTGCCCATATTTTCTATTTTTGCTCTATTATTTAATATATATCCCGTGAGACCGAGCGCGGTGGTTCATGCCTGTAATCCCAGCACTTTGGGAGGCTGAGGCGGGTGGATCGACTGAGGTCAGGAATTTGAGACCAGCCTGGCCAAAATGGCGAAACCCTGTCTCTACTAAAAATACAAAAATTAGCCAGGCATGATGGCATGTGCCTGTAATCCCAGCTACTCAGGAGACTGAGACAGGAGAATCACTAGAACTCGGGAGACGGAGGTTGCAGTGAGCCCAGATCGCACCACTGCACTCTAGCCTGGGTGACAGAACAAGACTCTGTCTCAAAAAAAATTATATCTATATCTATCTATCTATGTATCCATATCTATATACATGTCCATATGTATATCTGTCATCTATATCTATCTATATTTATATCTATCTATAGATAGATATCCTGTGAACTTCATTTGTATTTTATACCCACAAATGCTTTGAATGGCCAGAGCACATTTAATTTATTCCTTTTTGGGGGGACTTTTATTTTAAGTTCAGGGATACAAGTGCAGGTTTGGTACACAGGTTAACTTGTGTCATTGGGCTTTGTTGTATAAATTATTTCATCATGCAGGTATTAAGCCTAATACCTATTAGTTGTTTTTCTTGATCCTCTCCCTTTATTTATTTACTATAAATATATTTATTCAGCTTAAGAGACTCTAGCTCTCCATCTTAGATTCCAACAAGTGTTGGTGACAAAGCACTGTGATGCATGGACTGCTTTTCTTCTTGCTTTCTCTCCATTTTATTCTCCCCATACGGCATCATATCCATATATGGTAATCCTACATTTGAGGATAAGCCCTCAGGGCTTCAGTTATTTAGACATGCCATTTCTTCTTTCTTATCTCTCTCAGATCTGGCATTTATTTTTGTTAAGAAAATACTCATGCATGGCTGGACGCTGTGTCTCACATCTGTAATCCCAGCACTTTGAGAGGCCAAGGTAGGTGGATCACCTGAGGTCAGGAGTTCAGGACCAGCCTGGCCAACATGGTGAAAGCCTGTCTCTACTAAACAATACAAAAATTAGCCCGGTGTGGTGACGGGCGCCTGTAATCCCAGTTACTTGGGAGGCTGAGACAGGAGAATTGCTTGCGCCCAAAAGGCAGAGGTTTCAGTGAGCCAAGATTGCGCCATTGCACTCCAGCCTGGGCGACAAGAGTGAAACACCATCTCAAAAAAAAAAAAAAAAGAAACACAAAAAAGAAAATACCCATTCATTTTATTAAACTTGGTTCGTTGCCAAGTTGATTTTTTCCCCCAGTTTGAACATACGAATGCATGTTGAATATACTAACCGCTTGAGGCCCTTTTTAACATATCCATACACTCTTACATCAAATACAGCAGTTAAAAGAAAGAAGTTGGGCTCTCTCCCTACAAAGCCATTTTTTGTGTGTAAGGAAAGAAGTAGGTTTCGGTTTTTAATACCAATATGACACCAGCAACATCAAGAAGTTCAACCACTGTGTTTTTTGTCCTAAAAATGTGTGTTCAGTTGATTACTGTCAAATGTCACAGACTGTCAAAATAAAGTCTGCATAGGTTTCTTGTCTGTTGCTATAAACAATTAGCATCACAAATGTCATAACTAGAAAATAATAAAGCATTAACCGGGCCTGACCCTGAACAGGACCTACTTCCCTAGTGGTGAGTGCGTAAGTACCAGGCAAGGCACCGGGACCAATGGCCAAGGACCCCAGCGTTTGCTATGAGACGATGGAGCATCAGGGAGGACAGACATAGATCCCTAGGCTGCTTGAACGAAGAGATCTGCAAAGTATTCTGCTGCTTCTGTCATGCAAGATCAACCTTTACTGCAAAAAGACTGAGTGGCCCAACTGTGGCACCCCTAGTGCCATCTCGAACAACCTGGTCAAGGCACCCTGTGACTGGTCCCATCACCTCATCTCTAAAATGAGGAATTACTAATAATCCCTGAGACTTCTTTCGTTTTCACACTGTTGTAAGTCTGGGATTTCAGAGGCCCAAGGAATTTTCTTTTCTGGAATATTCTGAAATGTAGATGACGGAAAAAGGCAAAGCCTTTTTAGAATCATAGTGTTTCACCTCAGTGGAGGCCAGTCAACTGCATGACTAAATTCCTTTACAGGATCACACTTGTTCACCAACAAAAGGCAATTTCTGGCTCACTGAACCGTACTCTCTTGAATAGTAACTATGTGGAAGATGTCTTCACCTGTTCAGAATTTGTCAAGCCCAGAGATAAATCCCATGAGACGTGGCTAGAGAATAGCCTCTTCTTGCCAAAATGATTTATTGAGTTAATGTAGCTGAATTTATCAGCTCATTTTCCCATAGTTGGAGATTTGCCTGTAAACATAATTGTTTTCTGTTATGGACCACTGCAGCAGGCATCTGTATGCACACTGAGAAAGGAGATAAAGTGATTCAGAGAAGTGAGATTTTGTACAGCAGCTATTTAAAACCTCTTTGGGTTTCCTCAAACCCCTATTCCACTTCACCTCCTTGCCCATACCCAAGTCTCATGCCCAATACACACAGTCAGAGCAGCTGATGTGCCCCATACAATTCACTGAGACTGAGACACAGAACAATTCGGATGGGAACTTGCTCAATACACATTCACCAGCACCTTCTATGCTAATTCGTTTCTCTTTTCCTTTTGTTCTAATGGAAGAAAAGACCCTTCCTCATGCCAAGGATAATTCTTCCAACTAGCGTCAATATTGCCCCTTTTGGCCAAATTTTCAACATCCACTTCCAAGGACCCTGTCAACTTTGAATTCTTAAAGAGATATACAAATCAACATCAGACAAGCACATTAATGAAGGTGAAACAGCAGGACAAATTAGTAACTCTGGCAGAATGAGGACATAGTTGGAAGTGTCATCAGCTTATCATCCTAATGTCCACTTTAGCCCCTCAGGAATTTTTTTTTTTTTTTTTTTTTTTGAGACAGGATCTCACTCTGTCACCCAGGCTAGCATGCAGTAGTGCAATCACAGCTCACTGCAACCTCAAATTCCTGGGCTCCAGCCATCCTCCCATCTCAGCTCCTGAGTAGCTGGGACCACAGGCATGTCCTCACCATGCCTAATTAATTTCTTCTTTTTAGTTTTTTTTTTTTTTTTTTTTTTACAGATGGGAGTCTTGCTATGTTGCCCAGGCTTATCTCAAACTCCTGGCCTCAAGTGATCCTCCTTCTTAGGCCTCCCAAAGTTCTGGGATTACAGGGATGAATCACCATGTCCAGCTAGCCCCCAAGGACTTAACGAGATATAAGCTCCATCGAGAGAAAAGGTCTTCAATTGTTTGTCTTCTATATTCCCAGTGCCCGAATGTGAAAAATAATTAATGAGTCCTTTTTTCTTGAATATTGAAATGATTCATGGGAGTTCATGGCAGCACTTTTTCGGGGGCGGGGGCAGATCTCCAGATTACAGACAATAATATTTACTGCCTCCCATTTCATAGCACTTTGGTGCTTTCAAAGCACTTTGGCCTATATTCGTGCATTTGGGATTACTATTTGTTCTACATAGTATTGTAGAGAGCTCTATATTTGTCTGGGCGATGTCGTTAATTAGCTACCTGCCTTGAAAGAAAGTTCCTTTCTCTGGGACTATTCAATTTTATCATCTGTGCAATGCAAATAGTATTTCACAGAATAGCGATGAGGTTTAAATGATATTATATATTCACGAGACATTGAAAAGTCAAAGGAGCTATTTGCATGCTAGGTGTTCTTTGCATGCCTTAAAAGCAGTTAGTACAGTGCCCATTGAAAATCTAGTGAATGTTAATAACCATTTGTCATGTTTTTCATTTATGAACTCCCAATACCAAGGCTTTTGTTTCAATTTAAGGCAGTGGTTGTTCTTTCTGGTTTGAATATTTTCTTTGTTAAAATATGATAGTTTTCTGTATATGCACCTTGTTCTTCCAGAAAAACAAAAAAAGCAACAGGGAAAAAGGGAATAAGATTTCCTCACGGGTTCCATTGGCAGCATTTTAATAGCAATCTTCTTAAAACCCTATATTTTCTGGTGCTCTTAAAATAAAAATGGACCTCAAAAATGCCACAGGATTTTATAATAGTTTTACAATTATGACTATAAAAGGACAATAGACACAATTATACTCTCCCATTCTTACACAGCATCTTATAACAACAGGAAATTTCATTTTCGACTCATTTTTAACTTGTGATTCACTATGGCTCCTACAATCTTATTTGAATCCAGCCTTTTTTATCATGACATGTGGCTTAGCTTCCTTTTAAAATTAAATACCTTGTAGTTTCATTTAATTTTACTTGCTTTCTTTGTGATCATCCTACTTGTCGAGGACATAATTAGCTCTAATCTTATATTTGGAGATTATGATTCCTTTTGGATTTTGGAATCATCTATAAATTTAATGAACATTCTCATTATTTCCTCATTCTTGCCACTGGTAAAATTATACAGAAAACTACAGCAGAGAAAGCAGAGTGAAAGCAAAGATAGGCAGATGTATTTATCTGCAATGTTAAACACAGGCCCAATGATCACATATTAATAAATGTGAGCATGTTATAAATACCCTTGGAGACACTCAATCTATTCATTCCACTGACCTTTATTAAGGACCATTTATGTACCACACACTTTGTTCTATGCAACTGGGGATTTCAAAAATGGTGTGTCATAAAATCTGCTCTCAAGAAGTTCATGACTTACTGAGAAGTAACTTGTAAACCTCTCAACATAGAACACAGATGTTATATAATGATGCTAGAGAAAGTGAAAAACTGCAAAACTGCAGATGAAGTCACAGTCAATTCTCCCCGGAAGAAAAGGGATTCACAAACTTTGGTTAGGGATGTGATTGTTGAACTAGTATTAAAGGAGCTGAAAAGGGTAAGCTAGATTTCTGCTCTGGTCATGATAGAGTTAAAGAACTGGATTTACCCTCCTGCCTGAACTACAGAACTGGATAAAACAGATGAAACAATCGTTTTCAGACCCTGGGCAACAGGCAATGCATGACAGTGATCTCCAAGAAAAGGGAACGAAGCAAAGTGAACCCGAGGATCATTCCAGTCTACTCCCGAGAGAGAGCTTCCAGGCTGCAGCGCAGGGCAGGGCAGGGACCTTCTAACAGAGCTCAGGTTCTTGCTGAATTGGAGAGACTGAATTGGGAATTCCGGGAGACTAAGGGGGCTAGAGCCAGCAGGGCAGACTACCAAAGAGAAGAAAGTGGCAAAGCGAGAAAACTCCAGACATCTGTCCGGTGTAACTGATCAATGCAAGTGTGTGAGAAATCCACCTGCCTCCAGGGACAGGACCACTGGGAAGAAGCTGCAGGGGCAATCTGCAGAGCACCCAGGCCAGATGCAGTTTGTATTTCCACCAGCCAGAGTGAAAAGGCCCCCTAACCCATGAGGCATTTGGCTGAGCACTCTGAAGCATATTGCCTCAGTGGTAGTGCCAGAGTAGGCACTCGTTGGTTCCTGCTAACATAGTTAAAAAGCAAGCCTAGAAAAGACTGAACTGTTTCCAATTTGAATGCATCCCCAAACAACGATAAAACATTTTAGAGGAATACAGAAAATCTAGGACCCAGTGATGTCCCCAGCAACTCAAAATATCTGGTATCAAATAAAAGAATCCTTAGACATGTAAACAAAGTAGAAACATACAACACATAAAGAGAAAAAGAATCAATCAGTATAAACGGACCCAGACATGACATAGATGATATCATTCATAGATGAGGACATTAAAAGATCTTACACGGCCAGGCGCGGTGGCTCACGCCTGTAATCCCAGCACTTTGAGAGGCGGAGGTGGGTGGATCATGAGGTCAGGAGATCGAGACCATCCTGGCTAACATGGTGAAACCCTGTCGCTACTAAAAATACAAAAAATTAGCCACGCGTGGTGGCGGGTGCCTGTAGTCCAAGCTAGTCGGGAGCCTGAGGCAGGAGAATGGCATGAACCCGTGACAGAGCGAGACTCCGTCTCAAAAAAAAAAAAAAAAAAAAAAGAGCTTATACACACACACAATCTCTCTCTACGTTGAAGAAGGTAAAGCACAAACATGATAAGGAGGAATCATACAAGGCATGAAAAGAACCAAATCAAATGTCAAGAGATAAATTATGCAATATCTGATATAAAACATATACTATCTTGGATTAATAGCATATTTTGAACCTGCTGAAGAAAAGATTAGTGAGATATATAGAGATATTAACCATCTGAAAGAAACCAGGGAGAAAAAAGACCAGAAAAAAATGAAAAAGCATTAAAAAAAGTGAGCAGTGGGACAATTTCAGATGGCTAAATGAAAAGATAATTGGAATCTCAGAAGTATTAGTGGTTTGGGCAAGGGGAAAGGAAAACGGATAAAATATTTTAAGACAAACGAACATCTGAAAAATTTCCAAATCTGATGGAAACTATAAGTGCATAGATTCAAGAATCTTTGGCAAATGCCAAGCACAGGAAACATGAGGAAAACAACACCAAGGACCATCATCATGAAACTGCTTAAAACCAGTGATAAAAATAAAATCTTCAAAGCGGTCAGAGAAAAAATGCAAATTATGAACAGAGGCGTCAAGATAAGAATAACAGCCGAGTTCTGGTCAGAGACAATACAAACCACACATGAGCAGAGTGGCCCCTTTCGAGAACTCAAAGGAAGGAAAAAGCAAATCGACCTGGAGCTCAGAGCCAGAGAAAATATCTTGCACACATGAAAGTAAAAAAAGAGAAGAGGAGCTCATGAAGCGAGAGGGACTAGTGTAAGGAAAGGTGTGTAGGTGGGCAAAAAGCTCAGTGTGTTCAGCAATAGACAAGAAGACCACACAAAAAGGTAGACAAAGAGGCAAGGCTGCTCATGAGGTGAAAAGACAGGTTAGTGGCCAGTCAAAGAGGCTCTTGACTGTCGTGCTACAATAAACTATACATATATATATTTTTTCAGGCAAAGTGAGGATTTCAGTGATGATTTTTAACATGGGATGATGTGATGCACAGTATTTTAGAAATCTCGTTCTAAATCAAGAATGGAGAACCCACTGTGGAGACAAATTCTGGAGGGAAAAATAATTATAAAATTATTTTAAATAAAAGTATTTGATATATCAAAAGACATGAAAGGATACATCTTGGAAGTGGATTCCAGATGATTCAATGAAGCTTCTCCAGGTGCTGTAAAAAATAATGACCTTACTCCTTAATTAACTAAGCACTCAAAATTTTCTTCCAGTAGAGAGAGCAGGGGATTGGTCCCTTTCTGGCTGTGTAAAAATGTGTAAAGCTTGGCATGACCACATCTGTTTTTTAACTTCAAAATGTCTTAATTTTACAGTTTATTTCAAAACACATTTTTAAAAGCAACTGACTATTTTTGCTATTTTTATACACAGACTTAAGAACAAATTTGGATATTTAAAAAGACATAGTGCTGTTTCGTTGGAGTGATAAGGCTGGATAATACTGCAGTTTCATTCTCCAGCCTCTTGTTTTGTGGTTATATGGCTAAGATTTGTTTGTCCAAAAAGGCTGTGATTTCCTTTGCTGCAGCTCCTTTTTAAAAAGTTTAGGGTACTCATATTCATCCTCACTTCCATTTTGATAAATTAATACAAAATAACATCTTAGGTAAAATGTAATAGCTAATATACTAGGTATTTTTTTTTTCTTCAAAATAACATGTTTTCTATTGAGGCAAAATTCAGCCAAAGGTGTATATGCATACATATTCAAATGTGAGTTTCATCTCTGCTAAAGCATGCAGACATTCAGGATAAGCCTCTCAAAAAGAAAAAAAAAAAAAGCCATAAAACCCAGGGGGGAAAATGCTCAAGTTCTGATTGGTTTTCACCCCTGCTTTTTTGATTTAGGTATGGAGCCATTTAATAAACTTGAATGCTTGACTTCCAACACTGTGGAAATATCTACAAATTTAAGCATCAAGTACCTGATTATAAGACAATTTGTACTGCTGATTCTCTTACTTCTTACAAAAGAAGCCTTAGGCTTCACATTTCCTGGCAGGAGGCCTCAGACAACCAGATGCATGAGAACTAGAAATCACACCAGTGTCTCACATTTCTGTGATAGTCCAAGCTCTACTACATGAATATCTATGAAACCAACTTGCACGCTTCTGAAATTCATCAATAGCTGCAATAATTTACCAAAAAACATAGTAGACTCTGTCAACAAAGAGTTTTTCTAAGGGGAAAAAATATCCTAGAACTATAAAATAAAAAATAACCTTTCCTTTGAAAAATTGCTTTTAATAGCCAAGGCAATTTGAAGCAGAACTGCTTTTAATCAACAAGCCAGTTTTTTAAAACTGTGAGCATTCAAGCATTTAATAATTTCAGTTAACTCAAAAATTATAAAGCATGAAGAAAAATCCCACAATGTTGGATAAATCTGGAATCATTTACATCTATGCTATTAATATCTTCGTATTCCAATAAGCAATTGCCAACCATTTTCATGTAAATGTGCTGCTTCTTGTGCAATATCATTACAATGATTACACAGCACCTTGTTTGTTGGGGTGGGGAAGGGGTACACGTAGCCTACCATTCACTGACTCATTCAACTTGCACTAATGAAGACCTGCTACGTGCAAGCACCAAGCAAGATGCTGTGGGAAATACGAAGATGAACAAAAATATATCTTCCGCCCACCACTTAGTACACAGGTATTTAAAATACTAGATATAAAAGGCTCTATCCTAATGAACATGTTGAGACATTTATTTAAAGTTTCAGGAGGTATAATTCTTTGAAAGTATTTTATTACGCCAAGACAAGCTTTTCCCTACCCTAAGCCTCAACGGACAGTTTTAGGTATCCATGCTAAGTGCAGGAGGGTTGTATAAGATATTCAGTGTTGTTATTTATACAGCAAACACCAAGCTCTAGCATTAGATCTTTGGCAGTGCTGGGAATTACTTAATTATATGAAATAACCACACATGAGGTGTTTCCAATGGACTGACTGTGCCTAACCTAGAGTGACTCGGGAAGACTGACTTGTCTTTAAACATCTTCATACCACCAGGATTAAGTGCTTAAGCCACTGCTGCTTTATTAAGGTACCTACTTTCTTTTGTCTCTGTCAGGAGATGGGCAAACAGAATGTATGAACATTCAACATTCACTTACCAAATGTTTATTGAGCATTAAAGTGAGGAAGGCACAGGATTAAAATGGATGGCTTTTATTGAGCTTCTACTTCACATAGCCACTGGCAAGTACATAAAAAATATATGATTCAGACGTTCTTAATGAGGCTGTCTTTTCTACAGTTCCTTCAAAATAGGTTGTATACACTGAATGGAGATGTAATACACATTCATTAGTAAAGCAGGGTAAGAAATGTAAACAGTTGATCTTTCAGTATTTCACTCCTTGAATGAACAACTAAATGAAGTTTGGAAGAAATATCCATTTGAAACTATTTCACGGATGAAGGATATAAATTGTAACAACACTAAAAACCTTTCATTTGTCTTGAAATTCTCAAAGTCCTTTAAAATCATATTCACAATGTCATGTGACAGAAAAAATGGTAATTTTATTGTCAAGTGAAAAATTGGAGGCTGCAGCAAGATATGTGGTCTATTTTGAATTCCATTAAATAGAGTATGGATAAAACTCTTCAGTGATCACAAGTCGCTTGTCTAATGCTTAAAAACTCAAACAACTGCATACATCTCAGAATTCCCTTATAAACTAAATAACAAACAGCCTAAAATATACCTCCGTGCAAAATTATTATGCAAAGCATTATGTAAAATTATGTGAAAATATTACTTTAAAAATCTCAGAAATGAATAACATGAGAAGAAGCAGCATTGAAGAAAGCAAACTGCTTACTTATGCTGTCAACTCTGGGCATCAAAATTTAGTTATAGAACTCGATGGTTCTATAACTCAAAACTTCACGAAGAAAACAGGTCAGCCATTACTCTCCACCAGTTTTTGCACTTATAGCACCTGCTTCATTCTTTCAGAGAACCTTCATTG
The DNA here is from genome assembly GCF_009764315.1 of Trachypithecus francoisi. Lineage (NCBI taxonomy): Eukaryota > Metazoa > Chordata > Mammalia > Primates > Cercopithecidae > Trachypithecus > Trachypithecus francoisi. The sequence goes on from NW_022681470.1 coordinate 8,739,316, forward strand.
TTTATCATTATTTCAGCAATGACTGTATTTTTCTTCCTTATTAGACATTGGGTATTAGAATAATAGTGGTCCAGTACATACAAACATTTTAGGGCTATGCATGCTATGTTATCAACGTCTATTAACATCTCCCTGAAATAAATTGGTAGGTAGAATTCTACTCCACGAATACGAATGCAATTATATTAACCTAAGAGTTATTAATAAAGAGATAAAGATCTGTTTTACAAGCTTTAATTATTATGGAACAGATATGTTTCATTTTGGTAGCAATGAGTTTCCGTCGAATTCTTAAGTCCTCTTTATTCATCACAGTACAGACTGACTAGGAGAAGCGCCCTTCATCACTGTAATGAGTCTTGAGAAGTTAATGAACGAGCCTGACTCTGTATGTTACAGTGAGATTGAGTCATTATGGATCCAAACGCATATGAGAAAATCAAGTGAACTATTAGGTTGGTGCAAATGTAACTGTGGGCTTTGCCATAATACATACAGTACCAAGAAATCTGTAGGTCAGAATGACATCTATCATTTACTGGGGAAGCTTAGGAAACTAGCGAATTTGTTGTTTTCTGCTTTGGACAGTTCTCACTTTCAAAGGTGGATTTCTGGAATGAATTCTACATACAACTGCCTCATCTATATGGTGTTATTAGGGAACAAGATATCCTTTAAAAAAGTGATTTTTTATTTCTTTGTATTCCCTGTAGCGAGATGCTGTGGGGAATATGAAGATGAACAAAATATATCTTCTAAGACAACTATAGCTTTGTCTTATAATTAACACTGCTTTCAAACACTCCCAAATTTGAGGGGAACCTTGTAAAATGTGCTACAAACCACTCTGGCTTGCTCCAGTATGGTTATGGCGATCACCAGTGACTACAAGATCCCAGCAAGAGCTGACAACCAACAGTGCTTCAGAAACTACCCAGTGTGCTGGCTTCTCTGAACACAACCACCTGGTCTCCAACCCTCCTGGCTTGGAAGCTTCTTAATTATTTTTAAATTAATGTTTCATATATTTTTTTCTGTACCTTTTCCTTGCTAGGTTATAGGCAGTCTCCTTTTGTGGTCAGTCTGAACTAAATAAATCTCTGGCTGTTCACTTTCTGTTGTGAGCTAGAAATCCAGATAACCAAGCTTCCTAGAATTGTATGTCAATTTCGAATAAATGGACTTTGAGGATAGTCCGAAGGTTTTCCATTATCGGCATAAAAATCAGGAACTTTGTTGCTTGGGCATACTATGCCCTAGATATTTGAGGTTTACAGTTAACTCACCTCCTGATAAGTGAGGTTTTATTGTGTTATTTAAATGAAACACAATGGTTTACAAAACTCAGTTGGGGGCTGCCTGACATACTTAAGGTAAACAAAACCTTTCAGGATGTTGATCACAACATCCCTGATGGTTTCGGACAGATTCCTTTGAAAAAACAGGAGGGTGGAGTCCTCTGGGATCTTTAACCTGGGTAATAGAAGCATTGGTAAGGGTATAGTTTGGATTCAATTTTAAGAGAACAAAGAAAGGATAAATCTCATTAGAATTAAAAAGAATTCTACCTCAGTAAAATAGGAAAGCTCTTGTAAGCTTTGATGAAACAGAGAAGTCCCTTAATCCAACGCCTGATTCTTTTAAGACAAGACAGGATAGCCTTGGGTCTGTATTTTAGAAATTAATTAATGATCTTAACATGAGAATTGTGTGTTTTTTCCACAATAAGACAAATTATGGAAGAAAATCTTCCATCCTACCCTGTGCCTCCTTTAACCTCTAGAGGACTAGACTGTAATTCATGACTTTGAAATTTTTTCTTCCCTGCTGTTGGTTAGGTAGGGGTAACCCAAGGGTCACAGCTCCACTATGAACACAGCACTAGTCCCCACAGATTCTGGTAGGGTTCTTTGGGTCCTGAGCCCCACGGTGTGAGTGGACTGCCTTTTCATATGCCATCTAAAGCAGAACCTTCAGAACACTGATAGGGAGTAAAATGACTTGATATCTCCCAGACCTTCCCAATGTGGAACTGAAGACATTCTGCATAGAACAATCCTCTGCATGACTGAGCTGTCTTGTTTACTGTAGAATATCTAGGAATCTTGGCCTCTGCCCAGTGGCCCCAGTTCTTGGGAGAACCGAAAATATTTTGATAACTTTGCAAATGCCTCCTGGAAGAATGGTACTGCCTTCAGTGAAGTATCATTTTAGAAGATCTGCTGAAATGTCTATGGAAACAAACGCCACCACAACCCAACAAAAACATACAGGTTAAAATAAAGCTAGCACTGATAACAAATCTCATTAAATAATTGCTGGGTCAATATGCAAAAGACGTTTTAGGTTCCAGATTATTTGTTCATGTGGAACACAAATATTTATACTTTATAATTGCGGTCATAAGATACATTTCCCCTGACCCAGACACTGCAACTGAAAAATGCTTGCTTGTAGTCTCTGTTAAATTGTCTGCACATACTTAAAAGCCGGTGATTGTATTTGCCTTAAACTATAAGCTCCCTTAGGGCAGGATTCTTGTCCCTCTTGCTGTTAACTACAATCACAATGCTAAGCACAATGTTTGGCATAAGTAAATATTAAAAAACAAGTCAATGAATGAATATAGCAAAGCCTCTAGCCTACCATCCGAGACTTCTACAATCAAACAGAAATGAGCTCTGTCACACATGATTGATGATGCTGGAAGAGTCAACAGAATATACTGTTTACTTGTATTGAGTTACTTTTCTTACTCTGTAGAAAAATATCTTTAAAATATTCTCTTAGGAAATATCCACTGTTGTCTTTGTAGCAACCATGGTCATCTGCTAAGTGACAGCTTCCCAATATACTGCTTGCTGATATAACCTAGGATTCAGGCAAGGCCACTCTCATGCTAATACTTCTGCATTCATTCGGTCAACAAAATATAAATTACTATCTGATATGGTTTGACTCTGTGTCTCCACCCAAATCTCATGTTGAATTGTAATTCCCAGTGTTGGGGAAGGGACCTGGTGGGAGGTGATTGAATCGGGGGAGGGAGGGGATTTCTCCCTTGCTGTTCTCATAATAGTGAGTAAGTTCTCATGAGATCTGATGCTCATTAAATGTGTGGCATTTCCTCCTTATCACTCTCTCTCTCTCTCTCTCCTGCCGACCATGTGAAGATATACCTACTTCCCCCTCACCTTCTGCCGTGATTGTAAGTTTCCTGAGGCCTTTCAGCCATGCTTCCTATAGAGCCTGCAGAACTGTGAGTCACTTAAGCCTCTTTTCTTCAGAAATTACCAAGTCTTGGGTAGTTCTTCACAGCAGTGTGAGAATGGACTAATACACTATTAATACTAGGCATCCCTCTAGATCATGGGGTTGTACCCTACTGAACAACACAGACACAATTCTTGCCTTCAGAAAGTTATAATGGCATATCTATACTTTTGACTTGAAGTCATTCTAAGAGATAATCTCTTTGATAGGGATTTGTGTACTCACTATAATAGGTTTCAGAAAGCATATAAATTATTTTAATTTTATGCATAGTAGTTTATGTCTTTGCAGTTTTGCTCTCTACCTGAGGCAGATTGCCAAAATAGTTCTTTCAAACAAATACTGTGCTTCCCCAGAGATAAATAAAAAAAACATTGCCTATCTCCTTCTATGTTAATATCAATAAAAATGATGTATATCTTGAAACTCCACAATTTCTTTACCAATATACGAAAGGTTAACCCTTTTAACCCTGCCCCTAATTCTTCTTTTCTGTTTGACTTCTGATGTTTGAATCCTATTATAGCTTAAGCCTAGTGAAAAAAAGACTAAAAATAAAATTATTGTCACATTTCAGAGTAGTTTCAGAATTTTCCATATTAGAAAAATTAGCTTTATTAAACTATTCTATCTGTTTTTTAAATGTTTGAATGAATAAATATGACAGTCATTTGTCACAACCTGTAAACATTATTTGCATTTGAAAATGAAAAACAAAAAGTAAATCCACATGGTACTTACCCTCTATTTTTGTATCCTATAATTTTTTCAGTTGGGGAAGATAATTATTCAAGGTGGTATTTTGCTAACAAGTTAATATTACCTAATTCTATAACAATGAGAACTGGAAACCATAATGCAAGCTATTTATTTCCACTCACTAATTTAATAAGAGAAAAAACCCCCACAAAACTAGAAACTTTAGCTGGCTCATATACTCAAAAAGCAGGCAATTTCTTTACAACCTGTATGTGCTCTGGCAATCTCTCTTAGAGGACTAACAGCTCAAGAAAAAAATCCTTCTCTTCTTCTCCGACAGAAATAGAACAGGGGCTGGACATATGGCTGCCTAACTACAGTCTTTTCCCCAGCATCCCTTGCAATTATGAATAGCTCTCTGATGATTTTTTCCCTAGTGCAGTCAGGTCAGGAGTGGACCTGACGGGTGCTACTTCCATGTCTGACCACAAATCCCCCACATGTGCTCCTCCATATTCTTTTGCGTTTTGCATATGTTGCAATGATACTAATTAGAGTGACCTTGAAAATGACCCCGAGAAGAAGAACTCACTGTCCTGGAATACTTGTTGAAGAGCAGTAAGTGAACGATACGTAAACTTATGCATTCCTTGAGCCACTGGACTACAAAGGAGCTTTTGCTAGGGCAACGTCACAGCTTCACATTTCCTATCCCATATGTAGTCCTGATGAGCTCTTCAGCAATCTTATTCCATTTTGTGTCTTCTCACATGCCTTTAACATAATGTTAATATTATTATAGTTTCTATTTTTTAAATGCTTAGTTTGTGGTACGCCCAATATTATGCACTTTACCCGAATCATTTATTCACTACAAATCTTATCAGGTATATCCTATTGCTGTTCTTGTTTTGTAGATGAGAAAATTGAGGTTCCTTGAATAACTCGGTGGATCTGAGATGAGAATCCTCCTCGGTCTGACTGAGTGCCTGTGCTCTTTGTTCCAAACGGATCATTTTTTGTTTCTCTGGAGTTTCACTAGCTACTTACATAAATTAGCAGTTAGCCTAGAGGTCCAGTATCTAAAAAATTATAAGTAAAAGCATCTTAATAAAAAGAATCCCAATAATATGAATTTTATTTAGGTGCCCAATGGCCATTTGTTCTTAGCAGTATAAATCAGTTGGAGATGACTGATGTAAATTATAGATTTACTTTGCAAAAACTAAATTATAGAAATGTACTGGGTGGTTGGCACCTATCCTATTTTCCCCTAGAATAACAAAAAGGATGCATATCGAAATTGACAATGAATAACACTTCAATGAATATCATCCTTGAAGGGTTAATCAAGTTATTTCATACGTCTTCATATTAGTAGAAATCCCAAAGAAGTCCTTTTCTCCTTTTTTTTTTTCTTTTTTGTTTGAGATGAGGTTTCACTCTTGTCGTCCAGGCTGGAGTGCAATGGTGTGATCTTGGCTCGCTGCAACCTCTGCCTCCTGGGTTCGAGCAATTATCCTGCCTCAGCCTCCTGAGTAGCTAGAATTACAGGCAATTGCCATCATGCCTGGCTAATTTATTTTTTATTTTTTATTTTTAGTGGAGATGGAGTTTCACCATGTTGGCCAGGAGTCTCGAACTCTGGAGCTCAGGTGATCCACCCTCCTTGGCCTCCCAAAGTTCTGGGATTACAGGCATGAGCCACCATGCCTGGCCTCCTTTTCTCCTTTCTTAAGGATACAATGAAAGGATACATCAGGAGATAACTGGTGTTAAAAGAAAAACTTTAGACAAATTAAATTTAACAGAGTTTAACTGAGCAAAAAATGATTTGCAAATTGAGCAGTCCTACCAACCAGAAAATGTAGAGACTAAAGTGCCACATTGTAAGATAGAATTTATGTACAGAAAAAGGAAAGTGAGGCACAGAAAATGGAAGTGAGGTTCAGAAACAGCTGGACTGGTTACAGTTTGGCGTCTGCCTTATTTGAACAAGATTGAACAGTTGGCTGCCTTTGACTGGCTAAAACTCTGTGATTAAAGCAAGACTAGGTTACAATATGTTTACACATCCTGTTAGGTTACAGTTCACTATAACCTAAGTGGAGAAACCTGTAGGCCAAGCTTAAACTACATGAGGAGGCAGCTTTAGGCTAAACTTAATTTAACATTGGTGAGAAGAACAAGTCCTCAGATGAAAATGGTATTAGAGAATCGCTTGAATGATGGAAGCAACACAAGCCATCAAAGAGACTTCTAAATAAATCGCCAAAATACATTTGATTACAATAATATGTATCACTGGAGACAGCCTAGAGCATTCATTCACCGTAGGTCCTCAATGTTTTTCTCCATTTTATTATTGTAGCCTTTCATGCACTTTCTTCCAAGTGCTTTCGCATCTCTTCATTTGTCATTTTTCCATTTTTGCCTTCTGCACACATTTATTTATTTATTTATTTATTTATTTATTTATTTATTTTTGAGATGGAGTCTGGCTCTGTCTTCCAGGCTGGGGTGCAGTGGCGCGATCTCAGCTCACTGCAAGCTCCGCCTCCCGGGTTCACGCCATTCTCCTGCGTCAGCCTCCCGAGTAGCTGGGACTACAGGCGTCCACCACCGCGCCCTGCTAATTTTTTGTATTTTTAGTGGAGACGGGGTTTCACCATGTTAGCCACGATGGTCTCAATCTCCTGACCTCATGATCCGCCCGCCTCGGCCTCCCTAAGTGCTAGGATTACAGGTGTGAGCCACCGCGCCTGGCCCTGCACACATTTATTAAATCATCTGCCAGCCAGCCCATCACGTACCTGGAAAACTCTACTGCTGAGTTACAAGTGCAATGACGAAAGTATGTACAGAACGAAGTAGCATGAGAGGGGGTGTTCGGAAGAGAGTGGTAAGAAAAGGTGTGGAGGAATGGATGATTCTTACAATATAACAATGTAATAGCACAAGTATGTTACCAATTAATGAACATTCAATCTTTGAATAATTATTTCTTAAACAGCAGCCAGGGGGCTTTTTAAACTTTTAACTGAGATTCAAAGCCATGGTATTATTACTCTGTAACATTCACACGACTTCTTATAACTCAAGTGTTTCCTCACCATTTGGCCAGGCAACTTCTTCTATATCTTAAGTGAAATATTTTGAGGTCAGAATACCCTACGTAACTTTTAATGCCTTTTGCAGCAGAAACTCTTATTTAACACATATGAAAATTCTGGTTAGTGATTAAACTGCCCTTGTACAGACTCACTTCCAGCACCCTGAATCTCAAATGCTCAGAAAATATACAAAGCTACCCTCCACACTTCATTTTCTTTGAGATGGAGTCTTGCTCTATCACCCAGGCTGGAGTGAAGTGGCATGATCTCTGCTCACTACAACCTCCGTCTCTGGGGTTCAAGCGATTCTCCTGCTTCAGCTTCCTGTGTAGCTGGGATTACAGGCGCATGCCACCACACCTAGCTAATTTTTGTATTTTTAGTAGAGACAGGGTTTCACCATGTTGGCCAGGCTGGTCTTGAACTCCTGACCTCAGGTGATCCACCCACCTTGGCCTCGCAAAGTGCTGGGATTACAGGCACGAGCCACTTGTGCCGAGCCTACCCTCCAAGCTTCTTGCAGGAGCACTTCAGAGTTTAAGCGGTAAGGACAGCACTTCTGCTCTCCCACCTTAGGGTTCATCTGAAATATTACACCCAAGCACAGTGGCCTGAACAAAGTCAGTCTCCCCAAAGCGAAAGAAAACAAAAGATCTCATTTACAATCACTACTTCAAATTTGTCAAGGGTTAAAAGGTAAAGTTTGACCACTTAAAACGATTTGTCGTTCTTTAACGAACATTGTCTAACCTAAATTTTACTAAAAGAGAAGGCAAAAATGAGAGGAGAAAAATCAATATGTATCTGGCCTTCTGAACTAGTGAGAAACACAGTCTGTGGTCCTGGTGACCGTATGGCTCAGACCCCAGGTTTTCTCTACCTGCACCGTAATGAGAAGCCGTCTTTCCTGAGCATTTCAGTACTGATACTCATGCAGCACCCATTTGCAAAGAGCCGCCAGTACAGGGCTGGTGTGCCCCAGAAATCATTTTCCTTCAGTAAAGCTAGCCACTTAATATGAAGGTCAAGTTATCTTGCTCTGCATAAACCTAGACAAGGGCTAACATAAAATACAAGGCACACCAGAATTTGCATAAAACTCCTTTGTGTTCTATAAATTATTCCTTGTTAAATGAAGTTGGTGTTTAAGGGCTAATTATATTTATCAAGTGAATTAAATACATCCAGTTTGGCCTAACCACATAGTCCCTGGCCATTCTTTCCTTCCTTCCGAACACTGAGGTAACAAGAAAGCAAGATATATGCAAATTGATTCTGGTTAATAACTTCATAGTTTAAATTTTTCTGACCTAGAAATCAGCTTCTGCACAGAATTTACGACTCAGCTGTCCAGACATTTCATTAACTAAAACACACTGTATATTTAAAGATTCTATGGAATGAGAGAGTCAAGGACACATGGGTATTAGGATTTATCCTTTTCCAGAATAACGGCTCAGGAAATGTCCACCATGGAGTGGCAGTAATGGGAAATTGATCAGTCTGAGAGTTAAAAAAGAAGTGTCAATGATTCTGACTTCATCATGAGAGAGAAGTGATGTTTGGAAAATCAGAATGAAACAAAAATGAGGAATGTGAATCCTGTAATGAGAATTAATGATAAAAAGCAGTTATTTAATAATATACAATATACCTTCAATTAGTGCACATAACGGATGTGTATACACTTTCTTCTTAAGTGGTGGTTTAAAATCACGCAAAAGTTGGTAATCCAGTACAATTTTGGAAGACAGTGAAATCTATAGGGTGTCTATTCAAATTGTAAGTGCTTTTCCTTACTCCTATTTTCACAGTGTTCCTTTAAATATCAGTGTTTATTTTTTTGAGGCAGAGTCTTACCGTAGCTCAGGCTGGAGTTGTGGCACGATTTCAGCTCACTGCAACCTCCGCCTCTTGGGGTTCAAGCAATTCTCATGCCTTGGCCTCCCAAGTAGCTGGGATTACAGGCATGTGACACCACGCCCAGCTAATTTTTTTTCTGTATTTTTAGTAGAGATGGGGTTTCACCATGTTGGCCAGGCTGGTTTTGAACTCTTGGCCTCAAGTGATCAGTCCACCTTGGTCTCCCAAAGTGCTGGTATTGCAGGTGTGAGCTGCCGCACCCGGCCTAAGCATCTATGTTTCTAATAGATTATAAGCATTATTTTACTTATAAAATGGTTTGAAAACATGTTACTAATACTTTTGAAACGCAGAGCAAGACACACATTCTCAAAGCAAGAATTCTGTGCTCTGTTTTTTCTCAAATTGCTTTCCATGCTTTCCATGCTGGACCAAAGGGTAGGGATTTGATAGGGAAAGATGAGCAAGAACAGGTTTAATGGGGAAATAATGTGAGCAGTTGCTGCATTAGTAAAATCTCTCATCCCCAGGTTCCTAATCACAACCCCCAGCAAAGCTTTTAAAACATGTAAACCTCCTAGGATCCTGAATGGAAGTTCTCTGCATCTTTAAACTGCTCTTTGAGTAATTCTGATGAATATCTTTAGTTGGACTTACTACAAACTTGAGCTGAATTTATGATCCAAAGTCAGGAATTTTTGTTTATTTTGTTTGCCATTCCCTAATCAGCTCTCAGATCAATGTCTGGCAGACAGTGGGTGCACAATAAATATTTATGTAATGAATCATATTTATTGAGTTCCTTGATAAGAAAATAATACTAGAAATCAGTTTACTTATATGTGGGAAAAATAAAATAATTTATATTTTTGCATGATATAAGTGCTAATTTTGATTTTTCTTGTAATTTCTTTAGTTATTCGTCAAACTTAGACAAATATCTTGTTAATGGATTGAAATAGAGCGACAGGCCGGGTGTGGTGGCTCATGCCTGTAATCCCCGCACTCTGGGAGGCTGAGGTGGGAGGATCACGAGGTCAAGAGATCGAGACCATACTGGCCAATATGGTGAAACCCAGTCTCTACTAAAAATGCAAAAATTAGCTGGGCTTGGTGGCAAGCACCTGTAGTCCCAGCTACTCGGGAGACTGAGGCAAGAGAATCGCTTGAACCCAGGGGGCGGAGGTTGCAGTGAGCCAAGATCATGCCACTGCACTCCAGCCTGGTGACAGAGCGAGACTCTGTCTCAAGAAATAAAAATAAATAAAAATAAAAAAAAGAAATAGAGTAATAAAGGCCAATATCTGGTAAGGCTTTTAAGTCTGAGAAGGCAAACAGACAAAAGAAATCCCCTTATTTAAATATATTTTTTTGATCCTTCAGACTTATCCCTACATCCTGACCAGGGATGAGACAAAATGAGAGTTGATATTTGTTAATGAGATAAATAACTCTTCATAATAGTATTTTAAGCTTTCTATGAGATATAATATTCATAAAACCCTTCAACCTGTCTATGTATATTTTGCTTTACACACACATCGAGTATGTCTTCTCATAAGTTAAGCAGAGGTAAAATGGAAATAACAATCACTTCGGAGAAGATTTACTTGTTCTTTGTCACATTATTTACTCTCTGAGCTTCAGTTTTTTCACTTGTCACATTACACCTGTATCACAGCATTTTAAAAATTAAATGAAAACTCATGTGAGAGTGCCTGGCACAGAACAAATGTGCAAGAAATATGGCTTTACACTCAGTCTCTATTAACACCAAGAAAAAAGCTCATGTTTTAATCACGAAGAGTTACCGTCAACAAACCTTAAGGTATACAGATGCCTGGCACCTATGGCTTGTATTTGGACAGAATGCTCCATTGGTTTTCCACAATGAAATGCTAACATTTGATCAGCATCATGTGGGTAATGTCATTGTGGGATAGAAAACTCAAGGGCATTTCTGAATTGACACTATCTTTCTTTTTTCATATGTTAAATCAAAATGGGATTTCATCTAGTTCCTTTACAAATTAAATGAAATGATTAATTACAGTGACACCTGAGGGCCCAGCCCTGTGTAAAATACATGAATATTTACAATGCACTCACCTTTAGAAGTAGATTACAATTTTAGAAGGAAAGTTGTCAAGATAAGAAACTCCTTCAAGACAAAGCTGTTAGCCATATCATATTATGCTCTATTAAAAATTATAAGAAAAAGTAACATTAGCTGCATAAATGTCTTCTTTTGAGAAGTGTCTAATGTTACTTTTACTCATACTTTTTGATAGAGCATAATATGATATGGCTAACAGTTTTGCCTTGAAGGACTTTCTTATCTTTACAACTTTCCTTCTAAAATTATAATATATTTCTAAAGGGTTGTTGGGGGGGTGTAGGAGAGGGACAGCATTAGGAGAAATACCTAATGTAGATGTCAGGTTGATGGGTGCAGCAAGCAACCATGGCACGTGTGTACCTATGTAACATACCTGCATGCTCTGCACATGTACTCCAGAACTTAAAGCATAATAATAAAAAAAGAAAAAGTAACATTAAACAAAGGGCACTATTGGTCCCTTTGGAAATTGTTTTTTGACAAGGAAAGGTGCATACAGCCTTTCCATAGCTCTTGGCTTGCATACCTTGTGGCCATCACTTTCAACTTTGCTGAAAGTTGTTAACGTATATGACTTAAGTTTTCCTCTTCTCCAATTTAACCTTCACGATGCTGCCAGTTAGTTTTCTAAATGATGCATCTGATCATGTCACTTTCCTTCTTAACAACCTTCAGTATCTCCCATGTGGTTGCACAACAGATACTAAATTCCTTAGCATGTCATAGAAAGACATTAGCAACCTGGCTCTCCAGTCTGTTTCTCTGGCCTCATCGCCACTTCCTCCCAACCCCTTTCTTGCCTCTCCATGGCATGTCCTGAAATGCCACATCTGACTCCTCCCTGCCCTCTTGTCATTCCAAACCATCCCTTGCTCCATGTTCTTGCACTAAGCCAGTCCCTTGGCCTGCACTGTCTTCTTCCTCAATTGCTGCTTCTTCACCTTCTCATGCAAGGCTCAGGATCCCACCCCAATGGATCATCTCTTCATGGACAACTCCCCAAAAGTCTGTTTTTCTCTTCCCTCTCTGAGCTGCTGCAGCTTTAAACACTCAGTAGAGACCGATGACTTCCATGGGTATTTACCAGCCTAGATGTCTTCCAGGCATCTTTCCTGACTCTTACATCTACCTGTGTACCTCCTCAACGTCTCCCCTTGGATATTCAATAGGCACTTAAAATTACAATTTCTAAAATATACCCTTCCCTCCCAACCTGTCCTCTCATCTTCCCAGTCTCAGTAAACATCCCCTGGCTTGCTGCCCTGCCTGGCTGACCTGAGTGCTTTTTGGGAACAAGCCGTTCACACGCCTGTCTCAGGGCATGTGCACCTGCTGGCCCCTCACCTCCTCACCTGAAAAGTCCCTCCTCCAGAGCCACCGGCCGCTCCCTCAACTTCTCCAGTTTGTTGCTCAACCATCACCTCTCAGTGAGGCTTTCTCTGAAATTCCAACCTAAAATGGCAATCTGCAGTTCCCCCATCACCACCCCATTCCACACACTTTCCCTTTTCGCATTTTTCCCCTAGAATATTTATCACCCACTTATACACTGTATATTTTTACATCCTTTTTGTATCCATTCCCCTGACTAGAATGTGAACTGAATAATGTCAGGAACTAGGTCACTTTTGTTCGTCTCTGAAACCTAAGGCCTAAGAAATAAAATATGAATAGTTCCCAAGACACAGGTGGTTCAATGAATACATGTTGAATGAAGTAGGTATTAATTTTGTCATTAAAACGGAAGTCACTGGCTGGACACAGTGGCTCACACCTATAATCCCAATGCTTTGGGAGGCCTAGGTGGAAAGATTTCTTGAGGCCAAGAGTTTGAGACCAGTCTGAGCAATATAGCAAGACCCTGTCCCTACCAAAAAAACTTTTAAAAAATTAGCTGGGCATGGTGGTGTGCACCCGTAGTCCATCCTAGCTCTTTGGAAGACTGAGATGGGAGGATCACTTGAGCAGGAGTTCGAGGCTGTAGTGAGCTATGATCGCACCACTGCACTCCAGTCTGGGTGACAGAACGAGACCCTGCCAAAAAAAAAAAAAAAAAAGAAAAGAAAAAGAAAAAAAAGATCACTGAGGCAAGGAGAAACTGAGTTATTAGTTTTGACCAGCTTGAAAAAGGAGTGAAAGCTGCTGGTTAACGGTTTGGTTTGGATCTGGGCTGTAAATCACACATACTGGATCTGTCCCCAGATACATGGCAAGTTCTTCTCCCTTGGTTTGCTTGTATGTGAAGTGGGAGAAATGAAATACTTATCTGGAAGGTTGGGTGGCATGTATGTGTAAAGTACCCACAAAAGCCCTGGCACATCTTAAGTGTTCAATCCATGTCAGCTGCTACTATTATTAGAAGTAGCTCCCAGGACTCTCATGCTCAGACCACCTCCATTAACATTGCCCCACCTATATATATTGTTCTACTATTAAGGACCATGAATTGAGCACTGTGTTAGACACTGGGAATTAACATTCAAATAAGACATGTCCCTTGTCTCAGAGAGTAGACATTAGACAACGGAGAAGACCAACAAGTAAAGTGATGAACTGAAAATATTTAAAATACAATAAAAAGCAGTGATCAATGGCATTCATTGGCCCCTTGTTACTAACATCAAAAATAATCTGCTTCCTTTGAAAACTCATTTCAATTTTGGGTTTAAGTTATAAATAAAATGAGTAGTAAAATAAAGGTATCCTCATTACCTAAACAATTGTCAGAGTTTCTATTTAAATAGAAGACTTTTTTTTTTCCCCTGAGTAGTTTTACTTTGGGCTCCAAGTCACTGCTTCATTAAACATTATGAGCCATTGAACATATCCTGACATGATTCCCCTTACAATAAATTATAAACCTGGTAGCTGTCCAAAAAGACCTGTCTTCAGTCGATGAAGCTTAGATGGAGACAGATGTCAGTAAGTATAAGTAAAATGGAAAACAGAAATATTTTTGTGGTTTCATTTCAACTATCACAGCGTCATGGTTTCTGAGTGAATCTTGTTAGAGGTTTTTAAACGACATCAGGCTCTTGTTTTCCCAATTTTCAGACTTGGAACATGAAATTGTTATTTCTCTTATTTGAATATTTACTACTACTTAAATGAATCCCACAGAGCTTAGGATGGTTGTGATAAATTAAACATGTTCCCAACTTGTGTGCTGCTCTTCCTGTGATGCAAGCCTGTTTCCTCACCCCTTGAATGGGGCTGGCGGTGTGACTTGCCTTGACCTACAGCAGGATGGGAAGAGCATGACATGTGTGACTTCAGAGGCCTGCTGCCTCTGCTCTCCTCATCTTGGACTGGCAAGACCGTCATAAGAAACCCAACTGTTTTGCTGGATTGGCCACGTAGAGGAGAATGTAAACACCCTCCGAGAGTCCTGCTAGCCACCCTAGTTGTGAACGAAACCATCTTGGGCCATCTGGCTCTGGTTGAACCTCCAGGTAACTGTGGTCACAGGAGTGACCCCAGGCCCGACCAGCAGAAGACTACTTAGCTGGGACTACCCCAAACCGAAGAAATGTGAGCAAATGGCTACTGCTTTAAGTCACTACATTTTGGTGTGGTTTGTTCTATAGCAATAGATGATAAGAGCCTTGGTACTCGATTAGATGTGGGGGCCAGGGAATGAAGAACTAGCAATTAGAATTTCTAGCTTCAATAATTTGGTAAAACATTGAAATATAACACACAGAGACATCAGTGGATCAGACGGAGGAAGATGATGCAGCTGTCTTTCAGGTATATTTGGAATATCTATGTGAAAACAAATGCCCAACTAAATATAATATATAAATATTATATATATAAATATAAATATGTCCTTTTATTATAAAATTGACTTTGTATCAAGTTTATCCAAAATTATATGAACAGAGAAGGAGCAAAAAACATATACATGCTGCAGAGATAAGGCAAGAATTGTAACGTTGTTTTACCTGCAGTGTGAGAAGGCTTTGGTCACCACAAAGGGGACTGAGGGGACAGTAATGGGAGGAAGAGAATCAATAGATGAGTAGAAGCTAGAACTATATGATGCATGGGGCTGACTTCACCTCCTGCAGACAGTGTTTGATGGATAGGTAGAAATGAGGTTGACGGACAATATAAAATCAGATTCGTTTTTTAAAAGAATGTCTTACTTTCTTCTAATCCACCGCAGCTCTCAGCTCTCATAAACTCTGTCCTTGTGAAGCCAAATATAGCTTCTGACTATGTTTATACATAAATGTAAGATGTGGATTTTTTGTGTGTTTAAGTGCACAGTACATATGTGTGTAGTGTGGGTGCATGTTATTAAAAAAAAGACTTTAGCTGATTGAATTCAACCAATATTTGACTGACTTCAGTGGTGAAATCCTTTCATTTATTTGTTCAAAGTCATACGCCTTATGAAAAGTATATGAGGGTTGATGGGGCTTAGGACAGTCTACCCTAACATGTGGTATCTTGGCATCTGAGAAAATAGCAGAAGCAGGAAGTCACTCTCTGACCTTCTCCTGCCCTCTTCCCCTGAAGCAGGCTGTAAAACCTAGAAAAGACATCCTAACCTTCCTTGAAGATGGTCATAAGACCCTCACATGAGAAATGTCCACCCTATACCTGGCAGTATCTAGGAACACCAGGAATATCCTAATCTTTGAAGACACACGAACACAGAGAAGAATCTGAACAAACAGGCCTTGCTAAGTTCTCCCAAGTTTATTACTATTAGAGCATGCTTTTTTTTTGGTCCTCTAACCATATTTCTCCCTGTGTATCTTCATCAGATCTAAACATAAAAATACCTAGGTTTACCTGCTTCTTTGAATCTCCTCTTCTGAAGGTTTCCATGTCATATAAAATTTATACGAAGTATATGTGTATGCTTTTCTTCTGTTAATTTTTGTTATGGGACCCTTAGCCATGAACCTAACAATGGGAAAGATAGTTCTTTCCCCTCTGAGACTTAGAGAACACAGACAAAGAGTTAGGAAGACTAGTATATGAACACATCAGGAAAAAATACCAGGGGATGATGAGATTAAGCTAAGAGAATCATTCAAAAAATACCATTGATACATTTATTTAATAGCTAAATTTAACCTTCACCCTCACCTCAGTGCATGTTTATAAAAACACCCTCCAACAGTGTGAAAGCATTCCAATTTCTCCACAGCCTCACCAGTATTTATTGTTTCCTGACTTTTCAATAATCACCCTTCTAACTGGCATGAGATGGTATCTCATTATGGTTTTGATTTGCATTTCACTAATGACCAGTGATGATGAGCTTTTTTTCATATGCTTATTGGCCACATAAATGTCTTCTTTTGAACACATGGACACAGGGAGGGGAACATCACACACTCAGGCCTATCAGAGGGTGAGGGGCAAGGGGAGGAGAGCATTAGGACAAATATCTAATGCATGCAGGGCTTAAAACCCAGATGATGGGTTGATAGGTACAGCAAACCACCATGGCACATGTATACCTATGTAAAAAACCTGCACGGTCTGCACATGTATCCCAGAACTTGA
Source organism: Trachypithecus francoisi (assembly GCF_009764315.1). NCBI lineage: Eukaryota > Metazoa > Chordata > Mammalia > Primates > Cercopithecidae > Trachypithecus > Trachypithecus francoisi. The sequence goes on from NW_022681470.1 coordinate 8,755,912, forward strand.
AAAAAAAAAAAAATCCTCAATGTCAATTTCCTTGGTAGTCAGTGGTACTCAGAGCAATCCAGAACATGTTGTCAAAATTTCAGATTTTCAGCTTTGCAAATCAGTAAACAATTTTCAAAGGAAAAATAAAAAAACAATTTTTCAGAGGAAAAATAAACAATTTTTCTTCCAAATTTTAGGCAAAGAACTTCATGGTATTATTTTGAAGCAATTTCCAGTTGTTGTATTAAAAGACAATCGTTTTCTTAACTTCAGTTTTTAACTGTAAAATTCTTGGACTAGAGTATATCCTATTTCGTTGTATTATTTCTGCCTCAACAGGAAGTGGAAGTTTGTATGACAGGAAGTGGAAGGTTGTATGACAGGAAGTGACCTTGCAAGAGACACCCAAATATCTCACAGCAGGCTAACTCTTCTCTACCACACTATTCCATCATGCTCCACCCTTTTGGAATATATTCCTTCTCTACCGCTCTTCTGACTCCAAAGCTAGCACATGTATTCCATTAATGCCCAGAGACAGAGGAAGCCCCATAGAAACACACATCTCCCTGGCCACCTCTCCCGTGCAAAGCATCTCATGTTCATGTCTTAAGCACTAAGACAAAGAACAAAGTCAACTGGCCTCCAGATGTGAAAGGCCCACCAGCCAGCAGAGTGCAAGAACAATCTAAATGTATCAATATCTTTAGAAAACATAGATTGCTAAAGAAAATAGACACTAAGTCTTTTGATATCATTTTCATTATTTTCCCTGAGATGACTGGGACATGCCCCATTTTTCTAGTTTAGTTTTTAAAACTAGCAAAACATTAAAAAAAAAAAAAAAATCCTCCAGCATGTGACTGAGGCTATCTGAGCATATAATACAATGCTGAGCTCTTCAGAATAATATAATGTCCCAGCCTTATTAGCATTATAGCTGAGTTAGCCAGTTCCAAGAGTGGGTGGGAGACCTCAGTATTCACCATCTTCATTCAGTGTGGGCTCGAAAATATTCTGTGCACAATGGGAGTTTCTTACTTGAAAATCAATGTGATTTAGTTCACCTGACTAAAGTTTCAACAGCTATGCGTTGTTACGGTGAAAGATTGCTGCAGTTGGCTTTGATTGGTACTGTTTTGGAAAAGAAATACTTTTGGGTTTTTTTTCTTTTATAAAAAGGGCAATACAAGTGTAAGTCCTGAGCTCCTATTAATAGCCCCGGCAAGCGCAGCAGCAAAACCCAGTGCATGCCCGTTTTCAAGTGCTTCTGAAATGACAGGAGCTTTCAAACAGAACTGGGCAATGCATTTTTCCAATGCCAATGCATGCTGGTGCTGCTGTGGCCTGTCAAATACATAATATTGAAAAGCCCAACTGGGCACCTATTTGCTACAATGTTCTTGGCTGTTCTCCACCCATCATGCCCCAAGATAGAATCTGCTCAGAACAGCAAGTCTATTCTTAGGTACTTCCTGTAGTGAGCATTAACAAAACGATTGAAATCTATGGAAACAGGTAGGGACGATGTAAGGGGAGGCAGGTGCAAAAATCTTCCAGGAGCAACCTCAGAAGAGATATTGCATGCACTATGCTTTAGCGGTGACCAAGGCTTCTACCTCAAAAACAAACCTTAAGTGAAAGTTGTCTTTTCTAGGACCATGCATAGATGGGAATAGATACAGGCCTCTCTGAAACATATCTGCTATTTACACAGTACTTTTCTAAGTGAACGGAGTACACTCTACAAGCTCTCTTGAGAGAGCAGAAAAAGTGCTCAAATGGTTAATTTTAAGTTTCTGTTCCCAATGCACAAGATCTGCGAAAAGAAAGTCATGGGTCTGTATAGACTGGGCTTTTGTCCCTCTCTCATTTCGTTCCTCATGTTCAATCATCTATTTGACATGTTTCTAATACCAAACTGACCACATCCATCTACTCAGGACAGTCACACTTTCCTAGGGAGGGACTGTTTTCTGACTGCCCTGAAATTAATGCATTCCATTCCCACATTTGTACATGTTTCCTGGACTCCCAAACCCTCCCTGAGCCTGGCCCTGGGATAATAATACCCATTTGGTTGACTGGGACCATCTGCTAACCCTGCCGTTAAACTCCACTACTGACTGCAAACTAGGGCTCTCCCGGCAGGGCATTGGTGCCCAAGTGCTGAGCAATGTACCTTCTCTCAAATCCCCTACAGAGCTGCATCCTACAGTTACAGATGTCTTCAGAGCAAGAAATGAAGGGCATGGGGTTATCAGGAATGAGGACCGGGTGAGAGAAGGAACCAAAAGCTTATTATCAAAATGCAGATCCAAGGTACCGTTAGAAAACATTTAGTCACGTTGATGTTTCACTGAAAACCTGCCATAGTGGAGGAATTGTGAACTCAAACCCCATATTCGTTTTTAAAGTTGTTCTCTTAATTCTTGCTGCTAATAAAACAAATAGACAAACTAAAGAAGCTTCATTCATAGGTAATTATTTATGTTTTTGTTGTGTTGTTGTTATTTTTGTCATTCTCATTCCCAGGTTGTTACTATAAGGAAGAAACAAAAGTAGTCAATCATATTTTCTGTCAACGGTTTCTGGGTGGTTTTTGTTTGTTTTTTAATTGCCCATATGTGTTCTGAAAGATCAGCTTACTTCAGTTGTTGACTCTCTGAGATCTCATCAGATATCTTAACAGATAACTTTGTAATTCATAAGTATTGTCTCCTAGGCAGGATGTTTTACGAAGAGTTTTCTGGGTAATCTATTCCTTCAAACAAATAAAAACAACATGGAGAGCAGTGTAACATTACAAACAATGCCATCCCAACTCTGGAAAACACTGCTGTACCCTAGGTCAATCCCCAGTGCCCTGTCTAAGCAGCCAAGAACCAGTGATGCAAACGTGCAAGAAGAAAGTGGTTATAATTTGAGGTTGAGGAGCAGAGGATGTTGCAAAAACAAACGAGGTCAAAGCTAAGAGTCAGGGCTTTAGTTTTGAACTATGTGCTTAGGACTTTGCTGAATGGCATTTGAAACATCTGAACACCCCTAAATGGGGTTAGTTGTGTGTTTTTGTTTTTCGTTTTTTTCTGAATTTAAATGATTTGTGGCAACCATCCCAACATTATCACACTTTCTATGACTGAGGATGGATTTAGTGGTGAGTTTTAAGTTCTATTATTAGCTCAGATTTTCCCTGGAAAATTTATTTTGTCAAAACAAATCATTGCAAAGTGGCTTTCCTCACTACTCACGGTGATAAAGGCCAATAATTGCATTGTAAAAGTTATTTGGTCATTTTACTACAATGTGGCATGAAAATTCTTCTAATAAATATGCTCTGATGACTACTGGTTTTAAGTATATTTAGGCACATCATTGTAATTATTTATATTTTAGTGTAATACATTCGCAAAATAATATGCATGAAGAAAATATCGATATTAAGTCGCATGCATACTTACTTAGCCAGAGTTCGTTTGGGGGATAAAAAAGTCCCTTAAATGAACCAATAACAATAAACTGTTTTAAAATACTTCTGCAGTAGCAGTAATTCTATACAAATATAAATGTGTTATATAAGAATATTCTCACGTTTTCAGCAAGACTGAACTTTCATGCAAAACTAAATTAAGAGTAGAGAATCGATTTCTATGATTACCCAGTGGAATATTTTAAGTGGATTTCAAGTTGCAGTCATTTTTATAGGCAAATTCTTTACAAGTTACTTAATTATACTTTATTATATATAAGAAAACAAAACATTAACAACACAATGCTGCCAGTGCAATGCCAGAAAGGTACATTGTACTGGCATTGGTGGTTATGGAACTCACATTAGCAAGGTCAGCGATTTATCTTGGAAGAATTTCAGAAGCAAAAACTTGAGATGGAGTTTCAAACCCAGGCTACAAAGCAAAATCTGTAGCACTGTATATTCATCTGAGAGTCATTAGGTTTAACATCTGATAATACATCCTGAACTAAACCCTTCATTCCCACACCAGTGTCCCTATGTATAATGCATGTGAAGAAGGTTATCATTTATTTGAAGGAAGTATTAAAGTAGAGATGAAGGCAAATAATGATGTATCAAGTTTTAAATTATGTTGTTATTATATTATTATTATTTGGTTATTGGTTGTGGCTTTAACTACACCTTGTTTTTTAGCTAATAATAAGAAACTATTTGTCCTCCAAGAGGCTGCTTTAAGTAAGGGATGGCAGGGAGGATGCAAATCCTGGTTCTATTGGTCTGGCTTATAGGCTTTGGGGCAGCTTCTTTCCTTTCTATACTGCCGGATCCTTAAATGACATATCTGCCTGCAATAATGAATAACATCTCCCTCATGGGACGTTTGTGAAGATTAAAGGTGTTAATATTTATAAAGCACTTTAGTTACATGTGCACACGGGGAAAGTGGAGTAGTCGATACTAGCTGCTGTTATTCAGAGGGGAATATAATAACATTAGCGTGGGTTTACTTCTCCTTGCCCTTCAGACTTCAATCTTACAGGCATTGAAGTTGAGGATCAAGTTGTCATTAATTTATTTTCCATAGTTATGGAAGGATTCCTAATTGATGAAGGGAGTGGCCAGAAAACATCATGGCACATCCATGTATCCCCAAGGAAACCCTCCTTATGGTTTCAGCTGCTCAATTACTTTAGCATAGCTGCTTTTCTGATGTGTTTGTGTTATTGTAAATTGTATAATAATGTAAATTTATCAGCATCTTTCGGAGCGAGGAAGATTTTTCTCCAGGTGGCACATTGTCAAGGACAAAAGAAGAAAAGAACTAATTGAACCAAAATCAACCCTCAAGAGGCAGTGATCAAATAACATACTACAGATGGTCAGCCAAAGAAATGGGGCAGCAACTTATACCTCTAGCCAAAAATACTGCTTCATTTATTGTTTGTTGTTTTTATTCATCACCTTTATTTGACTCAAAATTGATGAATCCATATTGGGGAAAGAAAAGTTTGACAGTGGCCTGTTTTGAGAAAAATATTCAAAATGATTTCAGGATTTAAAATTTGGCTTATCATTTTAAAAGAATAAATAATAAAAGCAGGAAAAAAAATTGCCTGTCATTTAAAACTTGTCAGCTACATGAAACATCTGCAGTTGCAGCAGATAGACAGTAGCAGAGGCAAGTGCTGAACACGATTATTTGGCAGCACAGGAAATGGACACAGGCAATGTGCTCTGAGTATCCTATTTATGCATCAAGCAAATCAGCATCATCTATAATGTGGGGATAGAAACGATTTGACTTTTGCTTTGAAAGAAGACACATGCAGGACTACTGGGGTAATACTTCAGTCACACTGATCTCCACGAGGGCTGGCATTAGAAATGTTAACCTCAGGTTACATTGATTTTGTAATAAAGTTTTCTCTTTCTGACTCTGAGCAGGATATTCAGTCTATTTTCTCCCCACAAAATCGGCAAATCAAAAGTATGATAACTCTTTTCCTGTTCTAACATAACCACCTTTTTGGAGCAAATGCAAATGCCCTATATTTCAAATGAATACATGCTATGGAATAGGAAGACTTTTGAAAAATTTAAATAATGGAAAATTTCCAACATCCACAAATGTAGAGACATAACGAATTCCATCACCCAGTTTCAATAATCGTCAACATATGGCAATCTTATTTCATCTAAGTTCCCACCTACTTTTCTCCATCTTGGGTTGTTTTAAAGTAAATCCCAGATATCTCATCATTTTGTCTGCATACTCATCAGTATATGTTGCTAAAAGACACTTAAAAGAATATATAATCACTACAGCAGTATCCCAACTTAAAAAAAAGTAAGAAAAATTCTCAATGCACACTTATAACATGTATCTGATTATATAATAAACGCTATAATCAGTTATTCACTGGAATTCTTCAAAAAGGATAACATTTCCTTCTTCGATTTCTTGGTACAGCCTGAGGTACAACTTGCAAAGGAAAAGCAGAAAAAAAAGCGTGATTCTTTTATTTAACAGTTTTCGGAATGTTGAGTTGTGCTCTGCCCCTAGCATTCTCTAAAAGTTACCAATTTTCTTGTATTATTATTATAAATCCATGAAATTTTAACACACTTAATGCATTCTAATTAACTGTGAATATTGTTTCTGATTTTCAAAATGTGCCACTGGTCACTAGCGAAAGTCCTTTCAAGTTGGCTCTGCTCTGAGTCCTTTCGACATGACTTCAGCAGTCTCTGGCTTCTTAGGTGTCTGGTGCAACAAGATACTCTACACTCATCCTGAACATTTCCTGCCCCAGACCTGGAGTCTGGCATCTCTCCAAGAAGAACTATTTCCCTTAAGTGGTAAATTACTGTTAAAAAGCTACATGTGAATGCCTGAAGTAAGTGCTCATTGCTATTAGGTGGGTTGCCTGTTATGCATGAAAGTTTTGCTTTCTGTAGCTAGGGATGGAGGTAATAGTCACATCATGGACAAAAATAACTGACCATTGACTAGCGCCCTCCACATTGAGTAAAAGTGTGGAAAGGCTTCAGGGTACAATCATTGCTGTTCTTTGAAAAAATTCTTAAGTAAAAATAAAATTTGGATTCGCAACATCTAGAATCAAATTTAATATGTTACATTAAGAAGCACAAGAGATGATATATTTTATATTAAATTAAATAAGGTATATATAAGGTTCAAGCAATGTCTGATTGAGAACAGATGCTTAATAGGCGGTTACTTCCTTTTCTTTTTATTTTCCCCACCTAAGAAAAATGTAGTGAAGCCATACATAAACCAATAGTTGAGCTTACTTTAATTCAAAACTAAATTCCCTATTTCATCTTCATCTTTTAATATTATCTCAAAATATTTTTTCTCTCAAATGAATATAAACATTCTTACAGAAGATGCTTTGTAATGAAACTAAAATACCTCTATATGCATCTCCAGAGCCTGATAGCAAAATAAACACTTATTAATAGCCTCTAGTTTATGACTACCTAACTTGATAATAACTAAATAAGGATAGTAATGAAATATTTCTCAGATGCTTACCAGATGTCAGGTATATATCTACAGATAGCCACTTGCCCACTATTAATGGAAATTTTTGCTCAATTATCTCCTTTTGTTCATAAGTCTTTGAGACAGTGGGGGAAATCTCTGGTAGCTTCATTTTGAATTTTCTCTGCATCCTTCTTCCCCTTGGAGCCTCTTCCAACTATGCATAATTTGGGGGAGCTGTCCAGATGCTGGAGCCACACCCAGTCTCCACTTTGACTCATGGCTGGTTGAGGTAGTTGGTGGATCCATTTGGGATTAGAGGGCATACAGAGGTTAATAACTCCAACAGGTGGAGAGCTCAGGGAACATTTAGTCAACCTGATTAAATGACCAAGAAACAGAAGACAAAAGGATAATGTGTTGTAACATCTTTACTGAATAAAATGGCATTTAGGCAATGGAGATATCTGGGGGGAAAAATAACACTTCTAAGAATGTAAGCAACGTTAAAATATTTGATCCAGTTTTGGATAAAGTTAATCCAATTAAACAAACAAAATAAGATATTAGGTATACTTATCTAAATGCTATGTATTTTAAAGACTTCATTTGAATCACTGAACTTCATCAGCACATGGATAGGAGGCAGACCAAGTGCAAATCTGTGGAGTAAATCCCTCAAGCTGTGCCCCATAGGTATGTGGCTGGGCATTTTTAGACTCAGAGATTTTTCTGAGTTAGAACTAAAATGGAAAGGTTGCTAAATAATTGTGTTTGGATCCAATTGTTTACATTTACTGTCTGTAATTTGGAACCAGAATCCCCATAACGTAGCTTAATATGTATTTTAAAATGTAAAATGCAAGCACATATGGCTAATTACTGGTTAATTTTTTAGCTTTGGACTAACATTTCTCTGCCAAACCATGGAGGCAACGGTAAAGATTTTTCTGTTTTTGAGGAAACAATCTTAATGGCTATATATAGATCATAAATGGTTGGCAAAAGATGCATTTGAATCTAAACCAAAATTAAAATGTTTTAAATTATCTAACTGTTGCCAGATATTCAAACGGGGAAGATTTGTACTAGAAAGTGTTCACAGTTTCCATACACATTCACACTCACTCCACTCTACCCTCCCTCCTCTACTGTTCTCTCTCCCCTTGCTCTCTCCCTCTTCCTTTCTCTTGTTCTTGCTCACATGAAAAAATGCATACAGATTATCACAATACTAATGGCATGTAAGAATAGTGACAGAACTGATCACTGAATTCTTTGGTTATGAACAGATCATCAACTGGAATCTTCCTTAACCTCCACCTTAAATAAGACAGCATATATTAGAACAGCCAAAATCTCTTGCAATATAATTCCTCTTCCTCTATTCATCTGTTTGATGTAGATATCCTCAGGCCAGCTATGTTTTCATCCCATACCAACTGTCTGAGTGCTCTCAGTCAGACTCATGGATTCCACTGACATCCATATAGTGATGACTCCTGAATCTCTATTTTTAGCTTATTTTTCTTACCTAACAGAAGTGCACATTCAACTGTCTACTGGATATCTGCATGTGATGGTCCACAGCCTTTAAAGCTCCAAAATGTAATAGTAAATTTATCAACACCATCCTTCCCCAATTGTTTTCTTTTTAAATTCTCTCATTCAAAGAATGGCGCCACTATCTTCTAACCACCTAAGTAAAAAACTTAAAGTTGTATTTTTTTTCTTATTCTCTTTCATCCTTTGCAATCAATTGGCTACCAAGTCTTATAAATTCAACCTCCTTAACACTGCTGGAATCTATTTCTTCATTTTCCTCCATTACGTTACTGCCTTAGTACAGCGTTCATCATTGCTCTCTCAGATCATTGCAACAGAGTCCTAAATTATCTTTGTCTCTCTCTGCCTTTTTTCTCAATGCCCCCATGAACCTCTCTGCTTCTGCTAGAGTTATCTTTCTAAAATAGTTACCTTTCAAAATTTATAAAATACAAATCTTTCCATTGCGCCCCCACTGTCAGGGCCCTGTGAAAATTGTACTGCTCTTCGTCTCCACTCCAGACTCAGCGTCCACGGTTCACTCATGCAACCTAAACTTGCAGCTCCTAGAACATGGCTTGTTCTCTTATCATCAGTTTCTCTGAACAGACTGTTCCCTCTACAGGAATGCCCACTCTCTCCTTATCAGCCTAACATGTACTTGAACTTCTAGATTCAGATAAACTTTGAGGCTCTGATAAAATAATATTTCCCTTAAGAAGCCTTCCTTCTCCCACTTCTATGAGTTAGAAACCCTGCCTCTGTATTCCCATAGCCTGCTTACAGACCTCCATGACATCACATGGAAGGTCGGAGCTGCATTGCTTGTTCTACCTCCCCTATTAAACTGTGGGGGGTGGAGTCTGTGTCTTTGATGCTGCATTCCCCATATCTAAAACACTACTTCTCAAAATTTTTGCTCTCAAGTTCTCCTTACTCTGTTAAAATTATTAAGTATACCAAAGGACTTTTGTTTACGGGGACATATATCTATACCATATTAAAATTTAAAATTGAGAATAATAAACAATTTTAAAATAAAAAACCAGCCACATAGTTTTTAAATTTACATATTTTTGTTGAAAACTGGCTATATTTTCTAACTCAAACATTTATTGATAGGAGTGGTATTGCCTTACAACTTTGTAAATCACATTAATGTCTGGCTTAATAAAAGACGGCTAGATTCTTGTGTCTTTGTTTCCAAGTTCAAAGATACATTTTTTTTGATACAAAGGAAGAAAAACCAGCTTCATACAGATATATAGTTAGCAAGAGAGGAGTATTTCAGTAGTCTTTTCAGATAATTGTGGATATTTTACTTTGAAAATACACCCAAACTCAAAAGTAGTAGTTTCTTAAATATGTGATGCAAAGTGGAACCTGAAACCATTTCTGTAAAGTTTTCACACTAAGTTATATTAAAGCCTGTTATATTTTGAATGAATCTTTTACTATGCATGATTTGTAACATTATGCATTTTTAAGGCATTTGTTCACTGAGTTATACAGATCATCCAAATTTGGTTGCTTTCATTATATCTAATACAAAAAAGCCACATTAATTAATCTCACCAGAAAACTCTGTAACTATTATGAAGTTGTCAAGCTCATTGTGGTGGACACAGTTTTTCCAAAATTCAAATTTTGCTTGAAAGCTCAAAATTGTATCATTGACAACAAGTAATGTCAACTGTTTTCCTTGTAGTGACAGCTCACTTGATTCATTTTTGAGAAAATGTCTGCAAAATATCCAAGTCTGAATAACCAGAGTTCATCTGTTAGTCCTTTCAAGTACAAACGATGCTTCCTGAAAGAAGTATGTGGTTCAGCTTGCATCGGAAACAAGGCCACTGTGATTTTTTTCCTTCATAACAACCATTATGCTTCAGTATGAAACGTCATTTGTGTGTACTTCACACTGTGCACACAGAATATTAAAAAGATGTTCACTCAAGGATGAAGATTTAACAAAATTATGATTTTTTTTTTTACTGCTTCATCCCAACATTTTAAAGTAAAACCTGTGTGAGCAAGGGTTGGTAAATAATATAATGGCTAATACAGTTTTGTGCCCTTGCCTTGGTTTGTACTTAGGGACCAGCAGTTTTACTTACAATTGCTTTTACACCAGCAATGCAAATGTCAGCACAGTGAGTTCTTATGAGTATTAGTGTTATAATAAAGTTCATGTCATTCTCAGTGTTCTCATCTCATGCACTCCCTGAAAGGGTCTGGAAAACACACAGCTTGGCAACACACTACACTTAGAGAACTGCTGATCAAGGCAAGGCCTAAAACACAATGGGTACTCAAGACATTTTGAATGAAGCATTGAATGGATGAATCCACATTGGTTTCATCTGTAGTAATAATAAAAGTGCTTGTGATGATTCAAAGGGCGTACATGTGAGTGTGTGCGTGTGTGTGTGCACAATGGAGACTCACAAAAAGGTTTAGTAGATCCTTGAGTCAAAGTCAGAATGAAAAACAGAGACCTTGTGATAAAAGTTCCATTCTGGTTTAAGAATATATTAATGTTATTCCATTAACTCCACCACCTTCAGCTACATGAGAAGATGATAACGTTTTTGCTGATTTTATAGAGACTTGTCAGTTAATGTTATTGTGAATATTTTGAAGAGCAATTTATCCATATAATACTTAACTGAACTACCATTGTGAACTTACAAAATATAGGGCAAACAAAGATTTAAATATTTGAAAGACTCACTTGACCAAACTAAGCAGGAATATTGATGGATGGACATGGTGTCTTCTAGATGATTCCTCTTCTAATCACCGTACCTACATTACTTCCTTTATCAGAGAGTTGGTTACAGAATAGGCATGTTTTCATCTTATACAGAGCAGGTATTTTTGCCAGAACCCTTAAGGTCTCATTCTCTTATATCCCAATCTCATTCAAATAGGATATAACCCTGAAAACTGATGTTAAATTCAGCTTCTGTCAGGGGGGTTGTTGTGAAGTATGTGTTTGTTAAGAGCGAAGCATATTTGCTCCACTTCCAGAAAACTCTTAACAACAATGGGCAAAAAGGTAGTTCACTCTACAATCCTAGCAACATTGTGTGAAAAGGAGTAGATTATGTAAATTACCTTGATTGGGGTGTCCCATCTTTAAGAAAAGTATTTATTTTCTAGTAGTCTTACAGCACGACAAGTGTAATCTTGGAAAAGCTCAACAAGGAAACTTTAAGGGCAGTAAGAATTTCAGAAAAAAAAAAATAGTGAGTAAGGATAGTTGGTGTCTTGTGCTCAAGGTGTCCTTGTCCCAGGACTGTCAAACTGTGCAGGTACAAGCTAAACAGATGTGGGGTGATTAACCATCCACTCCAGGGAACACATGTGGGAAGGTATCCATCAGTGGAGCAGGTTTGCAAATACATGACACGTGAGACTCGCCACTGGCCTTAATGAAGCATGGACCATTGAGTGCCCCAAGCGAATGGTGAGGTCTTTTTTTCCCTCTCTGCCTTCTGTGATGCTTCTCTCATGTTCTCTTTAAAAAAGTCATTTTGACCCTTGCTGATCTGTGGAGGCAGAATGCCCAATTAAATTACTTTCATTATAAAAGCACATACAGCCAAATACTTTTTATAGCAAACGATTTCAAATTCATAATAAGCATCAAGGAAAAGTAGCACAAAAGCTTTTTAAAATTACAGAGCGACTTTTAAACAATTGGTGCTACCAAAAAAGGTCAGAGAGAGTGCCTCACTGTGGAAGGTTCAATTGGCCAAGAAATTATGAAACTGACATTTTAAAATAAGAATACATTTTAATATTCATTCTTTTGGGGTCAGGTGCAGGCTACTCAGAATAACAATTCTGTCCAAATAGAAAATGAAAACCTTCCAGGAAGAATTACCTTCAAAGCAGGCTGTATCTGTCCATTTAAGAATTGCATTGAAACATGATAGTAACTTACATTTCCTGGGTACGGACTATGTGTCATGTACATTGTTAGTGCTTTATTTCGATTTTTTAAATTTGATCCTCACAATAACTCTATGGGATAGATACTATTGTTATCACTATCATACACATGAGAAAATTGTGGCTTAGAGCTTAAATAAGTTTCAGAGACAGTGAGTGGTAGACCTAGTAACCAAACTAAAAGTTACTAAATCTAGAAGCTAGTTCTATTGTTAATGGTAGCTTTCCAGAACATCTATGATTTTCAATTGTATAATTATTAATTTAGACAAAGAGTATTCAATAAGCACTGCTATCAGGTACTGCTAGATGCTGGGATTGTAATAATGAAATTGTTCTTATTTATTCAAAAACACACAGTCTCATCAACACACAATTTCTTGGAGCTGGTTCAATAAGACATTTATTGTCATGTCTAATTTCACAGAAGAAAAGCTAAGCCAGGGGTTAAGGATTTTATATTCAGCAGAAAACAGAATTATTACTCACTGATTTCAGTCAAGTGTTCTGTACACTAGATATCACCATCCATCTTATAGAGAATCAGACAAGTAATTGCTGAAGCCATTAAAGTCAGTTCTGAGCCCCACAAAACCTGATACAACCACCTGATAACCTCTTTAGGTATAGGATCTACTTTAATAAGTTATGCTTCAACCCAGCCACAAGGCAAAGGAAAATCAGATTTTTTCAAAGGTAAATCAGGATTAGTCACAATGCAAGAAAATATAGGAGGAAAAAAACCTAAATGATCAATAAATGGAATCTAGTTTTGTAATACATGGCACATTAACTTCATAAAATATTATTCATCTACTATTATTTTATTCAAAAGTTCGGTACACACAAGAATATTATTTTAATGCATACATAAAACCTACACTGACTCATAATGCACCAAAATTACATGTTAATATAACCGCATCTAGACACAAAAGAATTAGAATAGCACATGATCTAGAACGTGCTAGAACAGGGGTCAATACACTTTTCAGAAAAGGGCCTTAGCGGTTCCAAAGGCGTTGTTGGAACTACTCAACTCTGCTATTGCAGTGCACAGGCAGTCACAGACAACATGTACATGAATGTGCATGGCTGTGTTCCAGTACAAACTCTCTTATGAAAACAGGGAGTGGGCCAGATGTTACCCGAGGGCTGTGATTTTCTGATCTCTGTGCTATAATATACAAGTATGGGGCAGTTTAAAGACATTTACACTGGTGTTTTTAGTAATATTTTATAATATTGTTTAATAAATTTTAAGAAAAGTCTGTACATCTGCATAATCAAGTTATACATTTGCTCACTTGAATTCAAGCCATTGGTCATTATTTTTACCCAGTCTAAATTATTTTTACCCAAAGCTACCCAAGAAGGTAGCTTTACCTTTTCGAAATAGTTTGCAAATTCCAGACCAGATGTCAGGGCAAAGAGTCTTTGTAAAGTATTTAGCCAGACAGCAAAGCTTTCATTGCTGTTGGTTCAACAATCCAAAATCCATGACCTGACCACCAATCAATCAACAAGCATTTACAGATTGATGACAAAGTATTTTGCCCTGTTCTAAGCACACTTGTCAGACAGTCTCCCTCCTGTCAAGCAGTTTAAAATCTAATAAATGAGGCAATAATGTTATCTTTATTTATTCAGTGAGACATTTTGGCATAGAAACATCAGGCATGTCCAATAACCAGAAACAAAAAAATATATCATGTGACATAGGATGGAATTACTCTAGTAGATAAAAATAGCTTTTCATCCATTTTCAGTAGAAATATATTCAATTTTAGTTGGTATATGTAGGCTGTTTACCTGATCTGTTTACTCACTGATAATATAGTATTTTGGGGAAAAAAATGGTCCATAATTCACCAGTTGCAGTTATTTATGTTCCCCAAGCTTCAATGTAACCCTTCTAATAGTAGAAAAATGACATAATCATTTCATAAAGTATGCTGGCATTCTGCTACCAAAACAAAAAGAAATGCACTGCCATTATCCTCCAGACAATAATAAAGCTTACTAAATACTTTTCTAAGTCTAAAATAGGTTGTTGGAGAAGGAAGCAGTGGCTAGATCATCGATGACACCATCCTAAAGTGCTTAGTCCGTTTTGCTAAGTAATAGGAAGAGCAACATGGTTGACAGTGCAGATGGGGATAGCAGGGGGGAATATTAACAAGATTAAACATAAGAATAAGTCACTTGGCTGGGCATGGTGGGGTGGGTCAGGACTGTAATTTCAGCACCTTGTGAGGCTAAGGCAGGAGGACCGTTTGAACTGAGAAGTTCAAGACCATATTTAGATGGTAAAATCATCAGGCCTTGGTACTTGATTAGATGTGGAGGCCAGGGAATGAAGAACTAGCAATTAGAATTTCTAGCTTCAATAATTTGGTAAAACATTGGAATGTGACACACAGAGGCATCAGTGGATCAGAGGGGGAAGATGAAGGAGCTCTCTTTCAGGTGTATTTGGAATATCTATGTGAAAGTAAATGTCCAACTAAAGAATCCTTACCCTAAACATTATCTTATTCTCACATTAGCATTTATTGAGTGTACTGCATGTATCAGATACAGTGCTAAGCACTTCACCTATATAATCCCACTGAATCCTCCCAACAGCCCTACTGATATATGCATTTTACACCTAAGGGAAATAGAGTGAGGTTAAGTAGACTTTCAACACACAAACAATTAAATGGCAAAGCCTGGATTTATTAACTCATAATTCTAAAACGGACTCAGCCACTATCGTATATGGTGATAAAAAGAAAAAGAAAACAGCTTACTCTGAAGAATACTACAAAGATACTATTGCTTTGCCAATATCAGCCCCACAGGTGTACTGTTTTGGGCTTCGCCATGAGTCTACTCAACAAATGACCTAATGCAGAGAATTAGACTTACTTCATTTCATTAAGAGCTCAAGAGGCACTTCTGTACATTTGGGAGGTTTATCAGGGCCAGGATGTGTTCACATCCTCCTAAGTCAACATTCTTACCAAGTCGACATTGGTCCAGCATCTACAACATGACCAAAAACGGCAAGGCTTCTGACTTTGGGCCAACATTGACTTGGATGGGGGAAAAAAAAGCAGGTTTGTGTGTTTTTAAGCATATTTGGGAGTACCAGAGGCCGTACAGCTTGGCTTCAGTGAATAGCAGCTCAGGGCCAAAATACACCCATTCATGAAATGGAGTTTGTTTCCCTCCTTTTGTGGTGAAAGTCCCTGGAGTTTTGGCAGGCTACTCAACCTGGCACTCAGCTGAACTGCTGCAGCCAGGATGCAAACTTCTACTGGTCTATACTCTGAGGCCTCATCTTTAAGTTCTAGAATCCCACGAGGCTAAATGGTGAGAAGAGGAGGGCCTTAAAACGTATTAGCCCTGGGCCAGTCATGTTGACCCACAGCAACTCCTACTCTAATTCTACACATACCTCATACACTTTGCCCCAGATGATGGGGATTATATTTAATGACCATACATCCTCCAAATGATCAGTGTGGTGAGACGGAACATATGAAGTACTAAGCAGTGTCTGGTATACAGGAATTGTTCCGTATATGGCAGCAATTATTACAGATACTTGTAGTAGTATATTTTAGTAATAGCCATATGGGAGCTTAATAAACATTTGTCTAAGTATTGAATTTGGCAACGCTTATTGACCCATTATTTATTTTGAAAGACGAAGTTGAAACATCAGTCCAAAATGAGGCAAAATACAATTCAGTTCATATGATCTCTATTAAGATAACATACATTGTTGACCTTTCAAAGAAAAATATTGACAAAAATTAGCATTTAAAAATTAAAGCTATAATTAATTACAGTTTAGAATGCATTTAATTTTTTCCTTATTTTATCCTTAGAATATCTATAGAAATTACTTAGGCACCATTTTATCCTTATTGAACAGAATTGTTTCATGTATTTAGCATTTCTGGCAAGTAATTAATTGAGTGCTAGTGCCTGGTGTATAGCTAAATAAATGGACATAGTTACCTCTTCCTCATGAAAGCCAGTTTAGATATTATTGACATTCCAACTCAACAGTATTTCTTACCTTACAGAGGTGAAATGAGAGATAGAAAGCAGAGGATACTGAGAAAATTCAAAAATCTCTATTGACTCCAAGTGCTAATCTGGGTACAATATATGCATCAACATGGAATTTTTGTACTTTGAGGAAAATGAATTAGTACAGTGATGACATAACCAATTCTAGCTTGATCTTTATTTCCCTTTTAATTTTTTATATTCCGTAGTTGATACATGTTCATATCTACCCTGGAATGTGCTAACAATGAAAAAAATAAGTTAAAAGAAATAGGAGATTCAATAAGGTACAATCGTGTTTATGAATGTTCTTAACAGTAAATGCATAGCTTGTCCAGGCCAGAAAGAATTCAGTTTCTGAATTCAATGCCACTCTTGAATATGTTAACTCAGTTCTAAATGAAATGCATTATTTGTACAAAGTTCTACTTAATATTTAACATAATGAAGATTGTTAATTCCATTACATTTGCACTGCAGAAAATGCATTTGTATTGCTCAGAGTGCTGAATGAGTAATAATGCAATGAAGAAAAACCAAGACTAAGAGATGTCAAATAAAAACCAAAGTCACAAATCCTATAGGCAATGACATTAAGACTAGAACTTAAGTCTTAAGATTTTGTTATTTGTGTCCTTTTACTGTTAAATTGCAAGAGGAAAGTCTTTTTGAGGTAGCAAAAATAATATTTGTGGGGAGGAGACAGCAATAATATCTGTTCATGCAACTAACTAGGTATATGTGAGTGGGTAGGCACATAAGGCCAACGAGCACTGAGAAACATGTCTGTCAGGTTCTTTCTGTTTTGTTAGCTATTGAGTCAACCTGACCGAAACAAAGACACATTTCACAAGAGTGAAAATTGGTTTCAGTCAATCCTTTTAGCATTTTCCAGGTGACTACATTTTTATAAATCGCCTGACAAAATCAAGCAGTTACATTGCTTCACAGACTTTGGCTGGAACATTAAAGGAACTGAATGATTTATGCAGGAGAAGATCAAATAGGTTGCGTTGTATCTAAATGCTTGTCCCATGAACCAAAAGCTGCATGTGAATTGGCAAATTAATGATTTTTCATTTTCTTCTAGGATTTCATGGTCTGGAAAGCCTTTTGTTGAAGGGACACATTTCACCCCTTTTTAAGGTGCATCTTAAAAAATACTTCACTGTCCTGCAAATCTCCCAAGTCAGTTCTGATTTCCCTCTCTCACCTGCTGCAAAATTTATTTTTTCATGCCACACTATTACGTTGTTTTGTTTTGTTTGTATTTTCCTCCAATTGTTTCATGAGTGCCTATGATACACTTGAGTGCATAGAATCTGAACCACATTCTATAGTAAAGACTTCTTTTGTACTTCTCATACTGTAGAAAGATAATACCTATTGGTTATTACATGATGAATTTTCAGCATAAGAATTAATTCAATACATGTTCTTCATTTGTACTGACAATATGTAAAGGACATTTTTCAGTCCTTTTCAGTTTTTTAGGAGAGCAGCTTTTCTGTACTTCATTAAAATACAAACTCCTTCTTTGATTTACTTTCAACTCTAAACTTTGTTCTCCCTGTTAATGAAATGCATTTATATCTCGCATGAGATACACACTCTTTATTATGATTTAGAACCTTCCAAAAAATTAATGGTTGCTCAATAGAAATGCCATAGCTAAGGTTTAATATCATACCTATCATTTACTTGTTTTTTGTTCTCTTGATCCTGAAGTACCGGGATTCCCACATAAGCACCTTTGCCTGAGCTGCGGTAAAAGTTGACTCCTAATGTAAGGTGAACTGGAGAAGAACATTTCTTTCGCCTCTTTCCCTGATCTCATCTTTTTTATTCAGCATTCCCTCTAAAGAGAATTTCACTCACAGGATTAGAAAGGGACTCTGTACTCTTTTATTGTATCACTTTTGGAAACTAAAACCCATTGGATTTTTTTGAGAATTAGGAATCACTGTACTGTGCAGAGTTTGGGCTTTTTGATACATTTCCAATCCTTCAATTGAGCACTCCTTTTATTGGATCACTGGAATAAAATCATGATTATTAAACATGTCACAATATACAATTCTCATACTATAATAATTTATGAAGATCTTTGCTTAAATATATGTTCTCAAATCAATTTCAGTTGAGTGCAAATTAAGCAAAAATAAATTTAAAAATGCATCTCACCCTTCAACAAGATACTTCCTTGTTAGAGTTGTTCAAACTCATGCAGAAAAAGCATATTGAAATAAAGATAAGGGGCTATCACTTGCTCTTATTTTCATTATATTCAGGAGATGACCACTTTGATTGTAAGTACGAAGACTTAACAATACTCATGATTTCCAACATGAATTACAGTACTTAAGACTTTGTCTTCTCGTTAAATCATGCTTATTCATGCATTTTATATAAAAACTCTGGAGAATAACTTAACAGAAAATCTAAAATGAGAAAAAGAAACACTGAAATTCCCCAAATCTCTATAGATAAAACCCTTTAAGGCTTAGGATTAAGCATTTGAAAATATCAGGAGCATTTAAAATATGTTCATGCTTAGCTTTCTGTTCACTTCCTATCTGTAATATGAAAAGTCTGGGGTTGAATGGCATGAGAGCATTACTATTTCATTTTCATAATCCAAGTTTAATTTTAATATATCCTTTATTTGAATTTAGGTTTTTTTGGGGGGGTTCAGAGGCAGAGAACTACTGTATTTCTGACTAAATGACAAAAACGATTAACTGTCAGTGACTATATGAACATGATGTGAACAATATAAGCAAAGAAACTAGGGCAAAGTTTTTTGCTTTAGAAAAACATGCTCATACACTCATATCCTGAATTATCCTCATAGAAACAACACAACATACAATATCTCAAAACGTTATTACAACACGGCTCATTAGTTTGCAGGCTGGAAACGCGGCATGTTAAATCCTTTCCTCTCAACCATAGTAAGTAGACACAGATATGACACAGTTTGCAAGTCTTAGCTCTGCTCTGCAAACTTACTGTTATCATAGGTCTTCTGCATGGGTATTTTTAGTGCCCAGTTCCTAGTTCAGTACTTAAAAATCCTGCCGATCCCTGGGTTGGAACAAAGCTTTCGGAAGCAATTAACTGCTTTTGCCATCCCAGGTGCCAAACACACACACAATGTCCTTTTATTTGTGGAAATACACACAGATCTGTTCTGCATGTGCTCAGAGCTCAACACAAATATCACCCCTTTCCCACAGGCAGCAGGAAGGATGTGGTTTGAAGGACACAGTGGCTCCATCTGAATGTTCAGTTGTTCAAAAGATCTCTTGTTGCTACACTGAGTCGCGGCTCTACTACTTATGCTTAAGAAGATATAACCAGGCCGTGCCCGAAATCCCACTTTTATCTATTTAAAACAGGCATTCAAGTAGATCATGCAATTCTTCTTTGCCCCTTACCTTCAGTGGACACATGCTGAAAGTGTGTTCATAATCAAAAGACGTTCCCCTGAGCTGATGACCCAGTAATTCCTTACGTATACAGGTCAGTTGCAACAATACTGTACTAAAATCGCCAGATGAAATGGTCAGAATTACCCGGTGGCTTGATAAAATCAGCTTACTTTGAGTCTAATCCAAGGATAAATATACAGAAAGCTCCAAGCAGTGGAAGCTGTAAACACTGTAGAACTGCCCCCTGAAACTGTAACACTGCCAGGAAAACAAATATTTGCTGGATTATAGGGCGCTATCTTGGTTTTACCTGAATGCAAATGAGGGCTAAATAACTACAAGCTACTGTTTAAAGTGGAAAAGTATAACACAAGTGCAGGGGACTAATTCTGCCAACACCACTAACACCAGTCTCCAAAAACCCTAATGATACACTCAGAACAAGCAAACCAGTAGATCTGATTACCAATTTCACACATCCTGCATTCCTGGAGCTCACCCATTTCATCATTTCCAGACACTCAGACTCTAACTAGGAACGCCTATCTCATAGCCCTGTATTTTGCTAAATTTTTCCTCTAGTCTTGAGTCCTCCTTTAATCTGTAGGGTGTTATTTTACACAGGACCTCTCTCTTATTTTTTGGAGTCTAGCATCTTGCATCTTCCTGGAGCCCCAACTAAACTCATAACTTCTAAGCTTCTAAGAAATATGTAAGTTTTTCAACTCTGTACAGTAAGTCTTTTTGTGACCTTAAACTTACCTTAGAAAAAGATGTATTGGTAGTTACCAATTGCTTCTTCGGCCTTGCGTATAACACCTGTTCCTCTTTCTGACTTCCCTGCAAAGTTACCAGCTCATGAGAATCTGTAATTTAAGCAAAAAGCTTTGGCAACCAGGCAGTTAAATTGCTACTAGTGGTTACTTCTGAATCACTTCAAGTTGATTCTTTCCTTGTGTTTTCTCCAACCACTTCTCATTTCTACTCATCAGTGTCACTATGTGTGATGTATGACACTCCTTAGAACTATACAAGCAGACTTCAAGAAAAAGAAGAATGGAAATTTGATGAAAATGTTTTATTGGTAACACTCAGATAGAAATACCACCTCGAGAAAGTGTACACAACTCCATGTACCAGGTGGAACATTACTCCTGACCCAGAGTATTATATAAACATCTGTATTTTCTTCTGCAATTAGAAACAAATAGCTCTTGATGAAATGTCTGTGCCCTGGTCCTTCAGAAGTCTGTATCTGACTCTAAGATGCCAGGAAAATTTCATCTTGTGTCATGTTTCATGCTGAGGGGTTTGTATAGCACTAGTGTAAACCTTGGTCTCTAAGACACATTCCACGGTGAATTTATTTCAAATTCCAAACTGAGTTTATTCCATTTCACTCACTTAAAATTCCAGTTGTGATTGGAAAATATACACTTCATTTACCTTCTGCGCAGTGTTCAATGAACTGCTTGTCATGTTTCACCCTAGTAGGTTGCATTTCAATCCTGAGTGTGTCTGTACATCAGTTGATTAAAGCTTTGCTATTATTTGTAAGGGATGTTATAACATGCACTGTCATCTTTCTTGGCATTTTTTGAAACAGTAACATGAGGATTCTGGCAAAATAATATGGTAGTTGCTACTCTTTGCTTATACCTATACCATTTACTTGTCAGTAAACAAAATCGTGTTTTCAATGAAGTAGACAAATAGAAAACTCAACTTCCCTATCCTGTTGTATCTTGTGCCACTCTCTATAAACTGACATGGCATAAAATGACATGGCTTGATAAACTGCTGGAATAAAACACAGATTACTGCCATTTAGCTAGAGCAGGACATGTCACTTTGAGGATATGGCCTCAACGAATGTCAGTTCTAGAGGAGGAAGGATAGAACTGAAATGAGGGATCTGGTTCTTTGTTGTGTATGGCTGAATTTCCTGGACATTGTTTAAGGCAGAAATGACAGGTAGCATAAAAGAGTAAACCATATCTTAAGAAAGCAAATTATGTAAGCATGCCCCTCGGATTCCAAATTTTTGCCACACTAAGACTTTACCACATAGGTTATTGCTCAGATCTGAAGAAACATTAACTCCAATCCCTAACGAACTGATAACAACCAATAACCACATTTGTTGTTATTTAGTAACATAACAATGATAAAAATCTTGTGTGTGTGTGTGTCTTTTCTTGAGTTCTATATCAGTATTTTATAATGCTGAGAGAGTTGTCTATTAAGAAACATTTCAACTTTATTCCAAAGAAATGGTCCCCACTCCTCTCTGTGATACTGTTAATGTCCAGCATGGCTCTTGTTATCAAGAGGATCTATTCTATGCTTTCCTGATACCAGCATAATTAAGTCCACAAAACTGGTGCTTTCAAGGCCAATAGCTATTCAAGGCTACTTCCCCTGCAAGTGTACAGTTTTAATACACCCATAAGCCTTATTAGGGATCTCAATCTTTTGCAGTTGAGACATGAATCCAAGAAGACTGTTTGAGAAGCTCACAATTCAATTCAGATCTTACATTTGAACTTTTTCTTTTTTGGAAAATGTACTCATGGTAACTTTATTCATGAAAAAAAAAAAACTGGAAGTGATTGAGAACATTCGTTTTACTGGCATTGAGGACATTTCAATTATCGTCTCTTAATATGTCATCTCATAACTATCTTCTGGAACAAGTATTCTTCAAATATGTCATATGGATGATTAAAATCAAAACAGACTATTAATAACAAATCTAAACCAAGCCAAACAACCAAATACACATACAAATAAACCAAATGAACCCTCCTGTACATTCTTATTTTTTCAGAGAGCTACATCCCTGCTCCACTTGAGCTATGTTTGGGCTCCTCCCTTCATCTAGCAACGTTTTTTAAAGTTTAGGTTCTTCTTTCCTTTCCCTTCTTCTCCCTTCCCCTCTTCCTCTTCTTTTTTTAATCCTCACTATTTTAGGACCCACTGGTTAGCTTTCTTTATTACCAAATTAAAAATAGTATTTATTCACTCTCCTGCAAAAAAAAAAAAAAAAAAAAAAAAAAAAAACACGACTCTTTTGAGAGTCACACTGTTTAGCTGTAAACATCATTTCTCCCTGTGAAGGGCTGGGGTCCCAGTGAAGCCTTCTACATTTAACAAAGGCTTTGGTACACGGCTTAAAGTCTTAATATCCAACCCAAGATCCTGGATGACGTCAATACCCTTTTCAGTTATCATCCAGCACCAGCTTTACGGTTCCCTATTATTCACTATGATAGTCTTTTGGAGCCTCCGCTCTGCTTCAGCCAGTCACAATCATGGACACCCTAAACTTGGCCACCTCTATACTTGTTCTCTCTCTGAAGTTATTCTCTAAACGGCACCATCCAACTTTTCAACTCTACCGACTTCGTATTTCCACTCCATCTGTTCTACAACCTCATTCAGATCTCAAATCTCTTAAAAGTATCACTTTCTTTACTTCTAAAAGCTCCCCTTGGCTCTCCTTTCTTCTCTCTTTTACCTAGACATCATAGCCTATCATTTCAAACATCCTCCTGTCAGTATCCACTTCTCGCTTGAATTCTTGTCATCCCTCCACATTTTCCTCCAAAATTTCAACCCAAGATCAATGCAATTATTTTATGTCTGTTTTCATATACCGGGTTGCTACCTTCTGGATAACTTCATGTGAGTCTGCAGAATGGTACGGGTACAAAGCCCTGGTCTTCAACATCACTAGAACTTCAACACTGTCCACATTTCCTTCCACATCTCTTTTTCTTTCAAGCTTTAACTGTTTCTTCCAATCCAGCATTATGTACCAACTGCCACATCCTCACTCTTAGCAAAGCCCTCCTGTCCTAATTTACAGGTAAAATAGCCCATGAAGTGAGAATTCATTCAATTTCCTTTCCTCCCAATGAGCTGATTCCAGTGTAACTCTTTGCCACCCAACTCATTAGAAAAGATGTCTTTTCTCTTATCCAAAACTAATCTTCCCACCTTTACTCTGGATCCTACCTTCTTCCCTCTTTATCTGTTTTATTAGTAATTCCACTTCTCACACAAACCATCAACCTCTCCCATCCCATTGGTTTCTATGCGGTGGTGCACTGAAGCTGATAGCTAATTCTGGGTATCTTCTCAAATCTGCATTCTGCCTTGATAGTTTTACCCCAGCCATGGTGAGGGTATTTACGTCATGGTCATCTGTAATAGCTACAAATTAGAGCTTTTATTTCTCCTCTGGAGGCCTGGTTTATCAGAACACCACTGCATACAAACCTTCTCAAAACAAAAAACCAAATGATTGACAAAAATTCCTGTACATAGCCTATTTCCTCCTCTAGTTATAGTGCCCTCTGTCCTTTTATGTTCTAACTACTTAAAATATGTAGTGTGGACCCAATCATTTGCTCTTAACCAATCTAAATATGCCTTTAATTCTTAACAGTTCTTCACTGAAGCTGATATTTCCAAGGTAATCAGTAACCTCATAGTTGATAAACTTAATGGGTACGTTTCAGTTTTTACTCACTTAATCTGTGGTATTTGATACTGTTAGCCACTCCCGTCTTATAATTCACTCTTTCCCTGGCTTCAGGACATCATCATTCCCTAAATTCCCCCTTACTTCTTCTTTTCAGGGTTCTTTTCATTTGTCCACCTTTTAACAAGTTCTTCCACAGTACTCTTTCTCAGCTTAAACTATTGGCAAAATCTTCATTCCATGCAATGCCATGTCTCTCTCACATCTCTCTCACATGCTGTAGTTATTCACTGTACAACTACCCACTTAGGTTGTTCAAGAGATCAGGCATCTCACACCCCAAACTCACCAAATGTTGCCTCCTTCCTTGTCACCTCACCTACTCTGGTTCTCCTGCCTCTCAGTCTATTCTTCACAACTGAGTTGAGCTAATATTTTCTAGGCACAATTCTGATTGTATCAACACTGGATTAAAACACTTGAATTTCTTCCCTATCTCTTGAGCTACCTCTGCAGCCTCACTTTCCACGAGGCTTTCTCTTCTTGCTGTGTTATGTGTTTGTGCAATTTCTGTCCTTTCTATCTCCTCCCCGTTCTGTGCCTGTGCGCCCTTCTACTGCAGGGCCTTGGCACAATCTGTCTTCTGTCTCTGCTCATCCCGCCTCACCCAAGTAACTTTGATTTATCTTTCAGGTCTCAGCTTAATGGGACCTTCCACAAAAAACTTTCCCTGAGCATTCTTGACAAGCTCAAATCCCACTATCAGGGGCTCTCAGAGCACCCTACGCTGCCACCTTTCCTTTGAAGCATTATGGGTTAGGTGCAGCATCAGAAGAGCAGCTTTTTGTTTGTAAAATTACTAACACCTGTTTCTCTCTTTAAATGATGCACTCCATGAGGGCCACGGTTGTCCGTTCTTGTTCACCACTGCACACTCAGGAGCTCATGGTGTGCTGTCTGTGCTAGTGCTGTGAGTATTTACTGAATTAATGAATGAAGATCCTGGAAATTTCCAGAAGTTCTTCAGATGCAAAAACTAATAGAAGGCTGGGTTTCCCACAGGCAAGCAAAAGCCAGTTTTAAGTCAGTGAACTAAGGCCTTGAGAGACATCTCCTAATTTTGTAAGCATATTGGTTAGGCATACACAGACAAGTTACCCAAATGATATGAAAGAAATCTGCCATATTAACATCATGTCTGGTTTAAAGAATAGGGCTTAAAACCTTAAAGAGCTACATACATTTCTCTGGGTTTATGTTTTGTCCCTTCTCCACAAAACAATTTAATGGAATATCATTTTTTAATACTTAAATAAGGTGATCACACAATTTATCATCCAGACTAAGGCATGTTTGTTAGTGAAAGAGAGGTAAATTGCAGAGGTCTCCAGCAAACTGGGACAAGTGGTCACCCCAGCTGTGGCTGACATAACAGAATGAAATAGGTAAATGCAAAATTCTCTGTCCATGGAGATCTGTGATGGGAGGTAAAGAATAACTAAGCCCAACATAGAGGGAGGCTTCTCATCAATGTGATGTTGGTGTTGGCGCAAATTGTGGAATAAGCAATGCATCTTCAATAACGCAGTATACAGAATAAGATTACAGTTGCATTAATCATTCTACATTTTATTTGGAGGTTGTTCTGTTTATTATTTTATTTTATGCCCCACAACACACCTATTATAATTCCTCAAAAAGCCTGTGTTGAGCAATGGGCCAGGGACAATTGTGATGGAAAGGAAGAACAAGATCTCAACCACCCCTAGAGAATCGACAGTATAATTACAGGACAAATAGTATCATCCATAATTATAGATGAAGAAATGGACACCCAGAACTCAGAAATGACTTGGTTAAGGGTATGCAGATAATAAACAGTATAACTGGAACTGTAATTCAGGTCTCTGACTTCCAATTTGGAATTCACTTTATTTGGCTCAGCTGCCTCCCAGAAATGGAGTGAACACACTTAATGTACTTTATGCTCTTGTCTTCTACTGCACAGAAAGGCCCATGAAGTACGTTTACACAGTCTTTGCAGAAGCAGATTGTGCCGGGCAGAGCGGGTGGTGTTGGTGCTGCCCGTGTGGACTTCCTTTTTAGGCACTGGCATCTGGCCCTGTGTCAAGGATTTGAAGGGGATTTAAAAGGCCAAACACATCTCTGATTAACTTGTCGCTGTATCATACCTATGTTTAAATCCTGGGTAAATTAAAAGGCCAAAAATATGTCTTTTTACTTTATGATCAAATTCCACTGCAGAGGAGTAATGAAATAGTCCAGATATGGTCAGGGGATAACCCTGGGGATAACAGGCCATCTCTACTCAATAAAATGTGGGTATTTGTCCATGATGAAACATTGGACCTTCTCGTTAAAGAGAAACACTCATTTATTAGTGCTTTAGCGTTTACAAAATACAGTCTCTACCAAATAGATTTATCACTGTTCTCAGATTTCTAAGAGAAATAGCTTTTGAGATTGCAATGCAAGTATTCGAGGAAACGTGGCATTATGCTTATATTCTTCTAAATGCTACTCACAGACACTTGTTAAAATGTAAAGTATTTTCAGTAGTCAGAAATACCCCAGCTTACAGAGAGTTCTGTTTTTTCATTCATTCCAACTACATAGTTCTGTTAGTATAAGATCCTGACAATAAAACTGAAAGGTGAATTTTGTCATTTTCAGCTTTCAATAGAAATTTCACTTATTTTCCAGAAATATTTCCTAAGTAAGAGATTACTTTCAAATAATCTTTTTTCTTCTTCTGACCTAAAGAGAATTCTGTAAAGGACAAAAGCAAAATTAAAATAGCTCACAAACCAGCTAAGTCATTCAAACCACAACCAAGGATAACTAAAATAGAAGACTCCTAAAGTTACCTGAAATTGATCAGGGACCAAGATAACTGGAACAATTACAGTGAATAAAATTATTTTTTAAACATCTACAAAATTATTGATCCTATGCTCATGACAAAGATAGATATAATGTATAATTGAGATAAAAAAAACTTCTCTTTTTGAGTAGTCTGAGAGTTTATCTTAAAGGGAAAGTTTTCTTTGTTGGGAATATTTCTGAATGGGCTTACTGGAGGCAAAGGCTGAGATCAGAAGGCATCTAAGTCTGGGGGGATCTGCTCTGGGGATCCCTGGTGAGGATCTAGCTATAGCTACAGGGGAATGGGGCTGGATGTGGAGCCTGAGACCAGCTTGGGCAATAGAGTGAGACTTCATCTCTACAATATGGTGGTGCATGCCTCTAGTCCCAGCTACTCAGGAGGCTGAAGCAGGAGGATCCCTTGAGCCCAGGAGTTTGAGGCTGCAGTAAGCTATGATCACACCCTTGTTCTTTAGTCTGGGCAACAGAGTGAGACCCTGTCACTAGAGAAAAAAAAAAGAGAGAGAGAGAGAGAGAGAGAGAGAGAGAGAGGGAAATGGAGATGAGAAGATAGAGACAGAGGGAGTGTGGCAGTGGACTAAAGAGTTGGTGGAAGGAGACCTATTGTTTTGTGATCCTCTCCTCAGAACCCCTCAAGCCCTCTGGAACTTGATGAATTTATTAATATTTATCAATAATAATAATTTATTATTTCTTACTATTTAATATTAATACCATGTATTATTAATAATTAATGATTTATTAAATCTTTGGGCTGATGTATGGAATGGGGGGTCTGGGTGGCCAAGCTTTATTGAACCACATGGAAAGAAGAGTGCAGATACTGGGGACTGAATAGGAGTAAACTCTTGAGTAATATTCAAGACTTTTGGGGAGCACCCTGGACTCACAGGATGCAAAGTTGGATGGGGGTCAGTAAAGTTTACCCAGTCTCCGAGGAGGAAGAAAACTCCAATTTGTTATTGGGGTTACAGACACGATCCATGCATGACCTCAAAACCTTGTGGTGTAGTGGTAGAAACAGAAGGAATGAGAAAATGAAGGAATCTCATGTGTGCCACTGCAGCTGCATCTGTACGATGTCAAGGGCCCAGAAGGAGGCCTCACTTATGCTGCCTGGAAACTCAGGGCGGTATCGTGGGGAGGTGGCATTTTTGCTGGGTCTTGCAGAATGAGTGAGAGTGGTCAAATAGTTTTGAAAACTCAGAACAGTATTATTTCAGTTTCCTAAAATGAAGCCAAACAAAAGCTGGGAAAGAAGGAGATAGGCTTTCTTGGTGGGAGGTATAGCATGAATGAAGTTAGGAACACAGCAGGATTTTTGGGGTGTGGTAAGAGGTACCAGGATACATGGTTGAGGAGTGGTCAACCTTCACTCCAAAGCCAAATGTATTAAGGCCTTAAAGGCTATACTTATTTTCTTTAGTCTTAGAAAGAATCAACGTGTCAAGAATTGAGATATAAGAAAAAAATATTAATTTACTTTATCTAAACTTGGCATTCAATACAGTTACTAAATTCTCCGTCTGGTACCTGGTTAAATGACTACATAATACTCAGTAAACTATTCTGATTTAAGTGCTTAACTGAAGCTTGTATCCAAAGTGAACCACAGGTCCCCTCCTCATCTCTTCATACCCTCCTGCTCATATGTCACATACCCAAACCCATAACCTATCTGTCTCCACAGTGTTAACAATCTTAATCATTTACAATGCTATTTCTCATCATTTAGGTTGTCGGGTGTTCTTGCATTATCAGCCTGTCTATAGATACGGAATTAATAAGATTATACAAAATATCTGCCCAACTTAGATCACAGAATTTTGCAATTTCCTGATCAACTGCAAGACTGATCTTCCATAATATGGATGTGGTTATATACATACATACACATATATATGGGTATCGTTCCATAGATAGAGAGCATCTATATGCATATAGCTATATATATATTTCAATAATATGGATATAGTTATACATATAACACATAGATGCAGATCATGGAACGACTGTTATTTGTCTTTAACTGGGCTATTTAATTGTTTGATTCACAATGGTTTGTTTCTGGAATTCCATGACAAGTCCAACAACATTAACTAGCTT
Organism: Trachypithecus francoisi; assembly: GCF_009764315.1. Classification (NCBI taxonomy): domain Eukaryota; kingdom Metazoa; phylum Chordata; class Mammalia; order Primates; family Cercopithecidae; genus Trachypithecus; species Trachypithecus francoisi. The sequence continues at coordinate 8,785,386 of NW_022681470.1, forward strand.
TCAAGGTCTATGTTGGCAACATGAAATTGCCATTAGAAGCATCATAATCAGTGTCCTTCCTCATCTGGCAGAGGTGGAGGAGGACTGCAGAGTTACCTTAAGTAATATCTCATGATACAATGGCGCTTCATGTCAAATAGCAATTAATATCATTTTACCTTAAATAATGTGGATATTGTTTTCAATTTTGATATCAATTTTTTAAAACACTTGAGCTTTAAAGAAAAGATAAAACAAAGTAGCTTTGTCAATAATGAAGAATTTAGATTTGTCACTGGTTAACCTCTTTAATTTGCAATTTAGCTACTTAAGTAGAACATCCCAACTTAAAATAAATGTCTAGAAATTGCCTCATAGGTTAAAGAACTCTCAAAAACCTGTCCCTGACAATGGTATTTCCAAAAGCAGCTAGTGACAAGAGGTTAAAGGGATTTATAACCCCCTTTTAGCAGCTTAATGTCTATACAAAGGAATTCATTCATTCATTTTTTTTTTTTTTTCCTCAACACGTATGGAACCCCTGCCACATAGGCAGCTCTGTCCTAGCTGGAGAAATGAGTAGATAAAATCACCAACACAAAGGAATTTTATTCTACTGGAGGGTACAAAATGACAGCTAAATTTATAAGGTAACATTGGCTGCTTTACGGAAAGAAATAAAGCAGGCTATGTGGGTAAAATGAGTGATTGTCAAGAGTGTGACTATTTTAAATATGGTGGTCAGTAAAATCCGCCTCAAGGTGGAGACATTAGAACCAAGACCCCTGCTCACCAGGAGGCAGTCTGAAAAAGTATTAGACAAAATAACCCAGAGAACAAAGACCTGGGGTGGCAAACAAGCTTCAAGTGCTCAAGAAACTGCAAGAAATGTCGATGTGACTGGTCTGGGTTTCAGTCTGAAAACTTTGAGTGCTAAATACGGAATGTAGTTGCAGAAAAATAGAAAGCAAGAAAAAGCATTGTATGTTTAAACATAAGCAAATAAATAGATAGAAACAGATAGAAAACAGTATGTTTTAGGGAGTATAATTTTGGGGTAACATATCTTTTATTATTTTTCCTAACTGGGGAGGGAGTGAAGGACCATATTGCTGGCAAAATGAAAGCTTTTACCCTCTACACGTGTCAAGCAATTCGGCAGCGGATAATTACATTTATTGGAGTTAGAAAGTAAAGTGGGATCTTAAGGAGAATTAATTACTTTATTTGGAATCATGGTGACAGAGAGTGAGAAGATAAAGAGATAAATGTGAAACTTCCGTTTCACCCACTAAGGAGTCAGCAGATAGTACCATGGACCCTACAGACTCCAAACACGGAAAAAAAAAAAAAAAAAAAAAAAATTAAACCAGGAAACAAAGAGCCAGGAATAGAACAGTAACGCTGGCAAAAACGGGCCCTTTCTGGATGAGGCTTATATTTTTAGGTGGTTAAGCCCACAAATAAACACCCAAAATTATAGGATGAATGCTGGTGAATGGTGCTGTGGAGAAAAATAAAGGAGGTGTGGGGTTTAGAGAGTCCCAGGGGAGGAGATGCTGAGATGTTCTTTTATGTAGGATAGTTAGGAAATCCTCTCCAATAAGAGAGGCTGGGAAGCCACTGGAGGGTGTTGAGTAGAGACTGAATTTTAGAATATGACTCCAGCTACTGTGCAAAAGATAGGTTGAAGGGATCCATGCTAAAGCAAGGAGGGCAACTGGAAGTCTCCTGCAATCATCTGAGTAAGAGCTAATCTGAGCTTGGGCCAGCATAAACGGTGAGAATTTGTGAAATTCTAGATACAGCTGATGAGTGCTGATGAATGAATCCAACTGGGAGCATGGAAGAAGAGCCAGATTCAAGGATGGCCCCAAGGTTTTGTCCTGAACCACCACAAGCTTGTTGCTATCATTGAGCAAGAGGCGGGGGAAGATCACATATACATGGTTTAGTCTAAAAAATAAAGTGTTATTACACACCCTCAATTATCCTTCAGGCCACATCTCCTCCCATGTTGCAGAATTAGCACATTCGCTTACTGCCATTGCCTGCCTATGAGGAGTTCAATGGTACTTTTTTCTTCATGAAATATTCCACAGTAGTTATTTACCAAGTTAGAGACAGATTGAAGAAAGAGTTAAAAGAGTATTCATAAATGAATTTAATCTGAATCGTAGTCTGAAAGATAGTTTCAAGGCCAAGGCCCAATACTCTTCTATATTAAATTATCTCAAGGTATGTTTATTTTCAATCCATGCTTAAGTTTAGTTACAGAGTCAGGGATAAAGTAGGATAAGTGAAGGTATTTAATTATTGTTTTTTTTTTTTTTTCCAGATCCTCAACAGAATAATTGCTGACAAACTCTCTTGCCCAGAAAATGTCTATTGGAATTATGGAGTACAAAATAACTACAAAAGCAATGAAAAAAAAAGAAGGATGTCTTATTCACATCCTTCGAAACCATTGCTTTCTTGCTATTGTATGTCTCTGCAGGCCCAATACCGTGCATCCGCGTAAGAACTTTAGAATTGTTCCTTATGTTTCCTTCTAACACTGGTATATTCACTTGAAAGTGTAGATTTTATTCACTTCCAAAACAGTTAGCTCATAATTCAGAACACTGAGGTTTGCAAAATGACTGAAGGAAACTTTACTCAAACAATAGTTGCCAGTTCTGCTGAGAATTATCACAGGCCCACAATAGCCGTGTGTTTTTCCATGCAGATATTCTGATTTTTTTTATTATACAGCTAATTTTTTTTAGACTCACGAGTAAAACAGCAAGTCAGTCTGTGCATAAGCATATGTTTAAATCTACTGGGATAAATGTCTGGAATCTTTCTGGTTATTAAAATTAAAAATCAGAATAATGAAAGGCATATGCAACTTACTGTATTCGTTATATAACTTATTTCATCTAGTCCTCCAAATAGCTAGATGGCATATTTATCCCCACCTTACGTAAATGTTAACCAAAGTTTGTAAGGTTAGTTCATTTGTCCACAGTTACCCAGAAAATTGTCTGTGGAGCTCAGTGCAAGGCTGACTGCCAGACTCCAAAGTCTATGTTCCTTCCACTACCATACGTTGCGCCTTTGCTTTTCTTATAAAAGTTGAAAAAATATCATTCTGCTTTTCCTACTTTTCCAAAAACTATTTATGATGATAAATCCAGTTTTTTTTGTATGTAGCCCTTTAGCATTTCAATGCATGCAGCATAAGGCATGTGCATTCATGCATGCCATGCATGCCTCTGTGTGTGTGTACATGCACACGTGTGTGGGGGTGCATGCCTTTGTGTGTATTCATGCACATGTGTGTGGGTGCATGCCTCTGTGTGTGTGTGTGTCTACATGCACACATGTGTGGGGGCGCATGTCTGTGCATGTCTGTGTATGTACATATACACGTGTGTGGGGAGTGAGATGGGGCAGTGCTGAGAGGGAGCAAATTTTTTTCTAGGTGTTAAGTTTCAAGAAGTTGGTGAAATGGAGACAGCCAATCCAACCCAGGAGACAGTGTTTGAAAACAGGGCTTCAGCTCCTTGTATGATGTGGATTGGGGAACTGGTCTGTTCTCCCAGCCATGGGATGACCCTGCTGTATTCACGAACCTTTCCATCTCTTGGATTTTAAAGGAAAGTATCCTTTCTGTCAGTAAAATTTTCCTTCTGTCCCATAAATAAATCATTTACAAATAATCTTCTAAATATTTAGAATATAATAACATAATTATAAATTACAATAATGCATGTTTATTATATTTTATTGCATATTCACTATATATAATATATATTATTGTTTGTATTTATTATAATTTACTTGTATATCATGAATTATTTATAATTCACATATAACATATAAATATAACATAAAATAATTTAGTAATTTATTAAAAAACAAATTAAAATAATCTAAATAAATGATAACCATTCTCCTTGACATCCAAGCTCCTCATCAGACTTATGATATTTAATTCTTCTCTTTTATTTTCAATCTTATCTACCTTTATCATTTGTTTTACAACTTTGCATCTCAGTTGTATATAAAAGCTTACTTAATATTACAAGGTAATTTTATCATCTTGTACACATTGGCCATGGAGCTCCATTGCCTAGAATAATGTCTCTGTTCTTTATGTTGAACATCAAGGCTATTTGATAAATATATATACACACACACACACACACATATGTGTGTGTGTGTATTTATATATATATAGCGAATCTATTTGCCAGCCTAAAAGTCATTTTCTCTTCTTTATATCCTCATACGGGTTAATTTTCCCTTTCCTATAAAGAGGGTCTTTATAGAGGTAATCACCTTAAAATGAGGCCATTAGAGTGGCCCTAATCCAATATCACTAGTGTTCTTATAAGAAGGGGACATTTGGGCCGTGCGCAATGGCTCACACCTGTAAGCCCAGCACTTTGGGAGGCCGAGGCAGGCGAGGTCAGGAGATAGAGCCATCCTGGCTAACACGGTGAAACCCCGTCTCTACTAAAAATACAAAAAATTAACCAGGCGTGATGGCGGGTGCCTGTAGTCCCAGCTACTTGGGAGGCTGAGGCTGGAGAATGAACCTGGGAGGCGGAGCTTGCAGTGAGCCAAGATCGCACCACTACACTCCAGCCGGGGTGACAGGATGAGACTACATCTTAAAAAAATAAAAATAAATAGGCCGGGCGCGGTGGCTCAAGCCTGTAATCCCAGCACTTTGGGAGGCCGAGACGGGTGGATCACGAGGTCAGGAGATCGAGACCATCCTGGCTAATACGGTGAAACCCCGTCTCTACTAAAAAATACAAAAATCTAGCCGGGCGAGGTGGCGGGAGCCTGTAGTCCCAGCTACTCGGGGGGCTGAGGCAGGAGAATGGCGTAAACCCGGGAGGCGAAGCTTGCAGTGAGCCGAGATCCGGCCACTGTACTCCAGCCTGGGCAACAGAGCCAGACTCCGTCTCAAAAAAAAATAAAAATAAAAATAAAAAATAAAAAATAAAAATAAATAAATAAAGGGGACACTTGGACACAGAGACATAGGGAGAACATAGGGAGAACGCCATATGAAGACGAAGGCAGAAGAGAGATTCATCTACAAACCAAGGAACTACAAAGATTGCCAGCAACCCCCAGAAGCCAGGAGGCAGACATGGAACAGATTCTCCTTCACAGCTGTGAGGGGGAGCCAATCCTCCCTCCAGAACTGTGACGCAATAAGTTTCTGTTGTTCAGGCCTTCCATTCTCTGCTACTTTTTTACAATAACCCTAGCAAATTAATGCACACATGGCAAAATGGTATTTTTCAACTTTTATGAGAAAAGTAAAGGCAATTATAGTAGAAGAGAGCATCATGAGTCTACCGTGCTCAGATACGGCTATCTGCTTTTTCCCAACTATGTTCCATACTTTCTTCTTTTCAAACTTTTTCTTTTTTATTTTGAGTCAGGGTCTTGCTCTGCTGCCCTGGCTGGAGTGCAATGTCATGATCATAGCTCACTGTAACCTCGACCTTCTGAGCTCAAGTGATCCTCCTGCCTCAGCCTCCCAAGTAGCTGAGACTACAGGTGCATGCCAACACACCTGGCTATTTATTTATTTTTATTTTATTGTAGAGACACGGTCTCATTGTGTTGTCCAGGCTGGCCTCAAACTCCTGGCCTTAAGTCATCCTCCTGTCTTGGCCTCCCCAAGTGCTGGGACTATGGGCGTGAACCCATCACACCCAGACATTTTATATTTCTTTAATTTGGAGTGTCTTTCCTTTCCATGCATGCCTATAGAATTTCTGATTATCATTTAGCCCAAAGAAGACTTTCACATAAATTCTGCCATAACCCTTGTTAGAATAAATGTATTCCTCTAAGCTCCCTCTAGCTCTATTTGCATCTTTATTATAAATATTAATATATCTTTCCTTGCATTGCTGTTACATGTATATACATCTTATCTTCTGGCAATAAATAAGCCTCGTCCCTTGGGGCAAGGGCTAACCTTTCCTCCTTCTGGTATTACTCATGATGCTGACCACAACACCCTGCACAGAGAAGAGATCTAATATTTGTTTCATTACTTAAATTGCATGAAAGGGACCTACCTACTTGTGAAAAAGGTTGCTGTGACCTGTGTTCCTCCTTCTGTGACAAGAAACTAAAACATACATATATTTATTCTCTTTTCTTCTTCCTGGATCTGGTTCACCAGATTTCCTCCCCTCCTTCTTTCTTTTTCATCAATACAAAACTTTAAGTCAGTCTTGCCAATAATTCTTCTTTGACTAATTTATGAGTTAAATAAAGAATGAATTCCCCACACATGTATCATTTCCAAGGTCAGCTCTTCAACACTGCTTTACTCCACACCTCTCAATGGGTGCATGATGCAGGCCCACTTTAACACTACTGTATCTGTGGTTGATTCCTACGTGCAGATCTTTCTGCTCTTTTTGCCTGAATTATCTTCAATGTTCTTTGTGCAAAAATCACAGCCAGTGTAGACTATTTCCAAAAGAGCTGTAAAGGGGCATTTCAGAAACTTCCCTAAACAATATTTCTTTAAAATGCACCAAGCTGGATAAAGCCTCTTTGTGACCTGCATAAAAACTCCAAAGGATAAATGTGTATTACCTTCCCAAAGAACTACTTCTCCAAAGTTATTCCAGCTCTTTCCATTTGAAATGTCAAACTTGACATAAAAATGAGATGTTCCTGCATGAATTAATAAACAAATAAATCTGTGTTTCCCATTGTCCTTTCAGTCAGAGTGTTTTCTGATTATTCTTTGGTAGAAGTTACTGGTTCAGTAACTTCATGCATGTCTGCTTCCTCCATTATATTTTACTCCTCAGGAATAGGATCTACATTCTATTTGCCTTTATGTCTCTAAAACCCGACACAGAGTGGGTGTTCAATTAACTTTACTGATATCAGTAATTTGCATATGCAAGCAATTCTGAATAGAGTGAATCAAACACAAACTTCAAGTAGATTTAGCAATTCTTACAGGATGGCATTATCACTTTAATGATATTTCTCAATTTGTGTTACAATTTGATTAAACAATTTTTACCCTAAAGCTTTGAGAACAAGTTTTCTCAGAATTATATAATTTGATTTTAACGCTTATGTTAGAGGGCATATGTCTTGGGGAAAGGATAAAAGAAAATAACCTATTGTTAGGTGACAGTCACCAACTGTTTGCCTTTTTGAATTTCTTGATTTGTATGGTAGCCATTTCTCACCCTTCTCCTCTAAACAAAATGAAATCAGCCGGGTGCGGTGGCTCACGCCTGTAATCCCAGCGCTTTGGGAGGCCAAGGTGGGTGGATCATCAGATCAGGAAATCGAGACCCACCCCACGGGCTAACACGGTGAAACCACGTCTCTACTAAAAATACAAATAATAAGCCAGGCGTGGTGGCGGCGCCTGTAGTCCCAGCTACTCGGGAGGCGGAGGCAGGAGAATGGCGGGAACCCGGGAGGCGGAGCTTGCAGTGAGCCGAGATTGCGCCACTGCACTCCAGCCTGGGAGACAGAGCGAGACTCCGTCTCAAAAAAAACAAAACAAAACAAAAACAAAAACAAAAAACCCAAAACAACAACAACAACAAAACAACATAAAATCAGAATAATAACATTAATCTTCTATGTTTTCCTTTACATGAGAACTCCTAAAGGTGACGGAACCTGGAATTGACTCACATTTTGCTTTTTTGTCCACAGACACAGCAGTAGTGAAAGCTGAATCATCCAGCTCAGAGGATTTTATTGTGTGGGAACATGCAATCTCCTGACAACTTAGGAACTTCCTCTGTTACCCGAGGAACAAGAAACTGATGTGAACTTGCAAGAGAATTAAGCAAAAAAGAATTTCCCAGAAGAATAAAAGTACGGCTTATCAATGTTCCTCTCTTTTCAGAATATCAAGCCCACTGCCATAAAGCCCGTAGTTGGGGGCCTAAGTATATTTCTGGGGTGGTGATACAACTTTGAATTAATTTTAACAATATTTGACATGGGAGAGTGGAATAGCAGTGTGTGGGATTTGGAAAGCACTTAAAATGTTATCAATTTGCACATGGTATCTATTATAGATTATAAATGTTGCTAAAATAAATATACTATAAATCAGGACACACAAACAAAGTTACCTGTAACAGGCTACTTTCTCTGAATGGGAATTCAGGTCCGCACAGAAATATATAACTAAGTGAATTAAATTTGTTTCTTAAAGTCGTATTAAATGGTGGCACATGCCTGTAATCCTAGCTCCTCAGGAAGCTGAGGCATGAGAATCACTTGAACCCAAGAGGCAGAGGCTGCAGTGAGCTGAGATCACACCACTGCACTCACTCCAGCCTGGGCAACAGAGTGAGACTCTGTCTGGGGGAGAAAAAAAAAAAAATCAAAGTGAGGGGTGAATTTTATTTTTGTAAATGGTAGACATTAATTTAATATGCCAGATAGAAATTTCTACAAGCTATTATGATACTGAAGTTTTTATTTGGGAAGGGAAAATGATAATGATTACCTTTCTAGACTTATAAGTGAAATGAACATTTGTGAAAGTTAGCTCAGAGTAGCATCCAGAGAGGGACTGTTCAGTAAAGGGAAGAAATTGTGTACAGTGTTTTTAAAATCAGAAAGAACGGCAGCGCCCTCCCTTGATATAAACGCCAGAAATGAATCCAAAACACCCATGTTCTGGCGGCAAGTAGGCAGCTCTTCAGAATACTGTTAGAACGGCTGGGCATAGGTTAATTGCCCCAAAATGTTATCCTTAAGTTGAAATTCCGAGATTCGTGACAAATTTAAGCGCTACCTTCCTTTAAAAGGTAAATAAGTCAACCAAAGAGCAGCAACATTTGCCAAGCATCAACCATCTGTTTAATGCTATCTGAGGAAAAATGGTTTCTATCAAAGCATTGAATGAAATTGCCTCTCCTTGAGGAAATTTCCCTGCAGCCCAGAAGAAGAAGCTTGACATGACTAGAACTATAAAGTGATAATGTTAATAGAAAAATTATTGTCTAGACATTAGGAGTTGACTTAGAGTGACTAACATAAACAAAAGCAAATAAATTCCATGGAGAAAAAGAGGTTTAAATTTGGCCCTTAAAGAGTAGATAAGATTTGGATAGCTGATAAGGAGAGTGAGGAATATTCCAGATGGAAGGAATAGCATGAGCAAGGAATGGGGTGAGAAAGAGCAAACATCCCTATGGCAATCAGAGTCCAGGCTGCACAGAACACTGGGTGGGTTAGGAAGGAAGGAGATGACTGAGTCAATGCACTCTACACAGAGGGATCTGCATTTCTAACTGGAGTCTAAAGATCAGGAGTAGAAGAGACGTGATGAATGTGACATCTTAGGAAAATGATCAGGCAATGTTATGCAGGATGGATGAGAACGTAAGAGGTAAGAGCCAGCTAGCTGAGCTAAGTGATTACCGGCACAACTCTAGGCCTAATTTGATGAGGGACAGCTGTCAATCATGAGAACGAAGAGGAGAACTTGACAGTCATTTTAAGGACAGACCTTGCACACCTTGGTGACAAGTCTTGGTGAATGAGGAAAGATTCAAAGAAGAGAAAGAAGCATGGAGGATCCAGAGGGAAACAGAAAGGTTTTCAGTGCCATGCCTCTGGCACCCCTCTGTCTGGTCTTGCTCATTAGTTGATCAGTACATGCTAGAGAGAGAAGGCTGTCTGCAGACCACACAATCCCATGAAGAACTGGTAGAATGAGGACCAAAAAGTCTTCAAAATTCTGCCTAGCTGAACTGACTTTAGGAAGATGATGGTCAGTGGTACTATGTACAAAGTTCTATGCTTAGGTTCAAAAAATTAACTGCACAAGCAAAAGAGAGTGGAGAACTTTAGTCAACTGGATTGCCAATCAGTCAGAAAATGTCTTAGAAACTTTAGTTATTATTAAGAAGAGAACTGAAGGGTAAATAAGAGTAAAGGGTAGAGACAGCTGATAAGAGCATCACATGGGTTTTAATCATTAGTGGAATATAGTTAGGATAAGGGAGATGGTAGCTCTTTTCCTCCAGGCTGTTCACATCATATCTACAGTATGGGTTCAGTCAAGGGAGCTGCCCTTTCAGATGAGATCAGGCATGTTCAGGGTAGAATGATAGACAGGAGCTGCCCTTTCAGACACAAATTACAAACTGAAAAACTTCCCAAAGCCGCTAGGTAACTTAGATAAGGAAACACTTCTTAAGTAAGAAAATAGGAGGAGTGTGCCAAACTAAAGAAATAACATCCCACACATCTCTCTTAATTTTCCTCCCAAACACTCAAGGACCAAAAATGAGTCTGTGGGCTACAGGTACATGACTGTCTCCAATACGAATATGCCCATTAAGATGCCAGTAGGACTCAAAGGCATATCCTGTAGGGGACAGGGGATGAACAGATAACGTTTACCTAGGAAAAGGCTTGTTTGATAGCTCTTTCCAAAGTTCTGAGGGGTTATGAAGTGAAAGTGGAATTAGATTTGTTGTTCATGATCCTGTCAGAAAGCAGTACCAGCGTTAACTCATAGAAGTTTCTGAGTTTGGGACTTGCTTTTTAGAGCAATTTTCCAAAGGTCAAAGAAGAATATCTGTAAATTAGACTGACTTGCGAAATAGCGAGCTCCTTGTCACTTAATGTACTCATGCTGACATTAAATGGATACCTGCTGAAGATGTTATAGAGGGAATGGCATATATTAGACGGATGTGAGGTTGATAGCCCCAAGATCCTTTTCAAAGCTAAGATTCTAACATTATATCACAGCCAATTCTCAAGAATGAAGGAATACAAGGGAACACTGGTACCTTGATAGAAAGGTATACAAGCTGATGAGCAAAGAGCCCAGTAGCTGTTGTTTAATATTTCTTTTATGAGGATCTATTTATCAGATATTACCTTTCTTCCATGAGAAAAAAATAATGAATTAAATATCTGAAGGCACAGAAATTCAGGTTTATTTTTCCTTCCAGAGTGAAAGAAAATGAATCCTGCTGAATATAATGAAAATTAGGACTAGAAAAAAAGTAAAGACAACAGAAAATAAACTAATTTTCTTCCCTATTTTCCTCAGGCTGTTATCAAATATAGTTCTGATATTCTAACTAATAATTTAGAGAGTTTTGGTCACATTTTCAGGTTCAATGCTGTTAGGTTTCAGAGATATGTTTTCCTTATTCTTTTGGGTATGCAATCTGTTATAACCAATCTGTAAACATTTAGTCAGTATTCCTATGTTTTATCAAATAATTCCACTTCTGAGAACTCACACAGGAAGTAATGTGGAATACACAAAAATACTTTATGCAGGAAGACATACATCCTAATTTTATTGTTATGAACAGTCAGAAATAATTTAACAACACATGATACTTGTCTTAGTCTGCTCAAGCTGCTGTAACAAAATACCATAGATCGGCTGCCTTAAGCAAGAGAAATTTATCTGTCATAGCTCTGGAGTCTGGGAAGTCCAAGATCAAGATGCTAGCCCATTCAATTCCTGGTGAAGGTTCTTGTCACTTGGCAAATACAGCCACCTTCTCAACACATTTTCACATGACCTCTTCTTTGTGCGAGTGTGAAGGAAAAGACAAAGAGAGATAGTTATCTCTTTTTATAAGGGCTCTAATCCCTTATAAGAAGGCATTGGACCAAGGCACCAATCCTATTGGACCTCATCTAAGGGTAATCACCTCCCAAAAGTCCCCTCTCCAAATACCATCACACTGGGAGTTAGGCTTCAACATACGTGTTTTGGAGGAATACAATTCAGACCATACTACTACTCAAAAATAAGTTTTGCAAAACTATGTAGTAAAACAGAACATACTTTTAATACATGAAATAAGAATACAGAAGCAACACATGCAATATTATTAAAATCATGGTAAGAAAAACTTAGAAAAAAAAAGTCTTCAAAGAAAAATGCCAATATGTTAACTGTGGTTGTGGTTGACTCAGTATGACAAACTATGAAGGCCTCATTTTTTTCTTCTTTTTAAAACTCTTTACTTTCCAGGTTTTAGTAAAAATGTATATACAGTTTTAGAATTGTGGTAAAAGAAGTAAGTTTGTGAGAACATACCTGCATGTGACCTCATCAAAAAGAATGAACTCAGAGACTATTTTATTACTTTTGAAGAGCAAGTGCATCTGTGAGGCAAGAAGGACACAGACAACCCAGATCCTGGTCATGTGGAGAGACGGCACCTGTATACCTTGGTCAGAGCTGAGAGGACACATGGTTGTCCCTCAGTAAGCGTTTATTAAACTCAATGTTTCTGCAGTAAGACAGGCAGCTGTACACAATGGGTGACCATGGGAAAATCAGCCTTTGATATTTGGAAGAAATGACTTTTGCCAAAAGTGTATATGCTTGACTGGAAGCGTGTTATTAATACATTTATTATATCTGAAATGCTATGCACCGCTGATCAATTTAATAGTCTTATAGTGTTAAATATTTTACTTCCAGAAAATGAGAAAAGTCATTGATTCACTTTCACTCTTTGTAGATGAAGTGTTTGAGGAGAATTCTAGAATGCCGAGGTATCAGATATGCCTGTTCCTGCCTTTTGAGAGGTCCACAATTGTAAATTAAATTCCTGCAGCATCTAAAGAATAAATCTGCTTTAAACATGTAAGCTCCTTTCCTATATGCTATTCAAGTACTCTAATATTTCTTTTTAGACTAATGACTTGGAAATAATGACCTTTGAGAAGGAAATAGGAGAGTGATTTCTCAAGATTTGAAATAATCTAGTCTTAATTATGTAGTAATGTCAAGTATAGACATCACAGCATTCATAATACCTGTCATGGTACACAGTTTTACAAAATAATAATTACCTTTTAATGCCTGTTTTTAGAAAACGAATTTAACAAACTTGGCTTGTCAGTTCTTTCTCAGAATCTATTTTTAAAAATTGCTTCTGTGTATGAATAATTCTCCATTCTGTCTGCATAAAGCCATATACATGAAATTTAGTCGCCTTTCCTCCCTTACTTTTCTATGCTGGCAGCTCTCTCTCATCATCTACCAGGACAGTGGTTTTTGATGCCACAAGTATGAAGAAAATGATTCAGGGAATTGTTATCTTTCCTATTTTACTTCTATTTTTTGAAGAAAGAACTGGAAGGTGGTTTCTATGTGTACCTCTAGACCTCTCTACAAACCACTTTGGAAACAATCCTGCCAGCAAAGTGGCCAAATACTATGGGAGGCAATGGGGAAACCACTGTAACTCTACCCTAAGCAAGGCCACAGGTTTTAGCTTTTCAGCCTTTGGACTAGTGGAGTAATTCTCAGTTCTTTTTAAAACTACTGTAGTTTTAAACATCTGTTGCCTCTCTCTCTCTTACATGTCTTGAATTCTTCCTCCTTTGCTGGGTGTCTGTACTTAGGGACTGGTTTCTTGGCACTGAAACGCATCGCCTTTCTATCCTTGTCACCTATGAACCATGATTTTCCCTGATACCATTTTTTGCTCAAATGCTTTTCCTTCTGAAAGATGCTAAATGGTGGTTTTTATTTGGGTAGTTTACTGCTTTGACATTGTATTCGTCAGTGACTGGGCAATTTACAAAAGAAAGAGGTTTAATTGGACTTCCACGTGGTTGGGGAAGCCTCCACAATCATGGTGGAAGGCAAGGAGGAGCAAGTCATGTGGCATGGATGGCAGCAGGCAAAGAGAGAGCTTGTGCAGGGAAACTCGCCTTTATAAAACCATCAGATTTCGTGAGACTCATTCGCTATTATGAGAACAGCACGGGAAAGACCTGACCCCATGATTCAATTACCTCCCACCAGGTCCCTCCCACAACACGTGGGAATTCAAGATGAGATTTGGGTGGGGACACAGCCAAACCATATCAGACATATTGCCATATTGATATTACTTGCATATTTATTTTACTTCATGTTCACAAGAAATCTGCAGATTTTGAGGGGCTGGTGACTAAAATCATCATCCTTAGTTCCCTGTGCTTGCTGTAGTTATTCCCTGAAAAACCATAAAGGCTCAAGCTTATGTTATAAGCTTTGGTAAAAAAAAAAAAAAACAACAACAACAAAAAAAAAACCCTTGGGCTACAAAAAAATTTTAAGCTACTACTAATGAACTGTTGTTTTCCCATAGAGTGGTCATAATTAGAGGAAATGGCAAGGATTTTCTTTAGATGACTGCTGGTTTTTGTTTTTGTCCTGAAGCTTCTCTGTGTATTCTGATCCTTTATAGCAAACGTGTATTATTTGGTTAATAGAAAAACTAAATATCATAAAGATGAAAATAGAAGATATTTTTGACACATAATTCATATTACTCTGAGTCTATACAAATGCCAGCTACATAAATGTGCCAGTGTGCTCCTGAATCTGTGTACTTGAAGGAGATAATATTAATTATTTGTTTCATGCTGGCTGCCTGTCCGGCTCATCTGTAGGTGTTTTCCATGTATTTTATTGTTCAAACTGTACTTTGGCTCTGGGAATTGGGTGTTTCCGTAAGTCTCATTTTGAAGATGAGGAAATTGAAGCTCACACAGTTTAAGGATCTTACCCTAAGTCACCAGGCATGTAAAAATGACAGGTGAGTGATGAACCCTAGGAGAAAGGCACCAGTGTCCACGCTTCAGCCTAGACACCTACACTGTCACTCAGATGACAGCGTGAATTTTTATAGTACTTTACAGTTTACGAAAGGCAGCACTTTTTATAGTACATGATAGTTTACAAAAGATAGCACTTTTTACCTTGATATAAGATTTCTTGGCAAGTCACAGGGCAGGTATAAGATGTTTGATATAAGATATCCTGACAAGCCATAGGGCAACTATCATTATTTCCATTTTAATGATGCAGAAACTGGAGTTTAGGGAGGTTAAATGTCCCACCCAAGGCCAGGCATTTAGCAAACAACAAAGTTAAGACTAGAAATCATGTCTTACAACTTCAAGCCCTGGCTTACATGTTCTCTGTATTGTAACTAACAGTCATGGGAGAGAACATGTTAGTACATACAAGAAAAGGTGATGTTTCACACAGCAGTAATGCTACTATATATAACAATGTGGGCCGGGCGCGGTGGCTCAAGCCTGTAATCCCAGCACTTTGGGAGGCCGAGATGGGCGGATCACGAGGTCAGGAGATCGAGACCATCCTGGCTAATATGGTGAAACCCCGTCTCTACTAAAAAATACAAAAAGCTAGCCGGGCAAGGTGGCTGGTGTCTGTAGTCCCAGCTGCTCGGGAGGCTGAGGCAGGAGAATGGCGTAAACCCGGGAGGCGGAGCTTGCAGTGAGCTGAGATCCGGCCACTGCACTCCAGCCCGGGCGACAGAGCGAGACTCCGTCTCAAAAAAAAAAAAAAAAAAAAAAAAAACAATGTGTATACAAGTAATCCATTCACTAAAACAAACGGAAAAAAATCAAGATAAATACTTTTGAAGTACTTAGTGCACATGAATTGTGCAAATTTTCAAGCGTATTCCCCAAACAAGTAAAGTTAAATAACTGTATAAGTCTGGTTCAAAATCTCATTACAGAATAGCAAACCGGCAATATTTCAAAACTAATGAAATTTTTTTTTTTCTGGCTCTTGAAAACAATTGTTTAAATGAGTTTCCTTTCCTTTTCCTTTCCTCTAATTATGAGTGCTCTAAGGGAAAAATCAGTTCATATAAATATAATAATAGTTTTAAAAATTCTTATAGCATAACTTTGCATTTTTATCACTGAAGCTCATAAACTGAATGTGAGCCTTTATTGTTTTCCAGGGAATGACTGTAGCTGAACACAGAAAAATAAGGAGGATGGTTTTAATCACTGGCCCCTCAAGATCTCCCAGATTTCATGTGAAAGTGAAGCAAAATAAATATGCAAGTAATATCAATGTGCCAACATGTCTAAGTAGTAAGCTAAATTTTCCTAAATAACAATCTACAAACTACAATTTTAATTTGTTCTGTGTATAGTAAGAAACTATACAAAATGTTAAAAACTAAGATGGTATTTTCTGTATAAAAATTGTATGGCTGGGCATGGTGGGTCACGCCTGTAATCCCAGCACTTTGGGAGGCCAAGGCGGTGCATCATGAGGTCAGGAGATCGAGACCATCCTGGCTAACACGGTGAAACCCTGTCTCTGCTAAAAATAGAAAAAATTAGCCAGGCATGGTGGCACGCGCCTGTAGTCCCAGCTACTCGGGAGGCTGAGGCAGGAGAATTGCTTGAACTCAGGAGGCGGAGCTTGCAGTGGGCCAAGATCATGCCACTGCACTCCAGCCTGGGTGACAGAGCAAGACTCCATCTCAAAAAATAAATAAATCAATAAATAAATGAGTAAAACATTTTAATAATCAGTTCCATCTTTCCTTGCATCATTTCTATGGTTCCTTTTTTGGTCTGCAGCATAGACACCAATGAAAAATAAATATATGACTCTAAAAGGTTAAAAAAAAAGACTGATAAAAATGAAAGTGTAGTTTGTATTAAAACAATCTGTACATATTATTAGTATTTTAAAATAAAAGATACTGATTTTTGTTTATATGGAAAATGTAGATTAAGACTGGTATGATAATTTTAGGATGTTAAGTTTATCTTAAAATACAAAGGATCACTCAATTTTTATCCAATTCCATTTTCATATGTTCACTAATGGGCAAGAGAATGGAACATTTTAATCCCTTTGATTTTTAAGCTCTGATCCTTAAGGTAAAAATGAAATATAATATTTTTAAATTAGAAGAAGGGAAATCATCTCTACTGTTATAACACCAAACAGCCAAAAAATATTAATTCACCGTGATGCAAGAGTGAATTCACATTTCATAAGCACTTCCTGCCAAATAATATCTAAGACCTTTCTTCATTTTTTGGAACCTCAAGCCTTGTTTTAAAGATTCAGAACTTAGAGGGCTCATTTGCCCAAGGCCACTGTGTGGAAGCAGAAGCACAATCATATGCCTGAAATGGATGAGCTCCCTAGAACCTGTGACTAATGATTTGTGCTTTGTTTCACAGTGAGGCAGAGAAGGATCTTACAGTCATTGTCGACTTCATGTCTCAAGATACTGTGAAATTGTCTTCATTACAATCATAAGTTTTTAGGTTTGTATTGATCATCTAATTCTTTATGAACAAAACAAGTTTGAGAGGTGGAAGAGCTCAATTATTTTTGACATATGTAAATATCCTCTAACTAGGTTATACATTTTGGAGTGCTTATTTTTTGTCTTTAATTCTCTTAAGCTCCACAGATATCTAAAGGTCTGAAGCCTGCATATCATACAAACAGCATAATGCTCATGGCATCCCAACACACAGTACCTAATAGATGAATTATTGCTATGTGAAAAGGGATTGGAAATCATCTTTCTGAAATATGGTTTTCTGTCATTCATATATTAGCCAGAGGCTAATACATCTTTTATTCATATTGGAAAAATAAGCCCCATCGGGTATGAAATTGAAGGAAATCCTATATATTTATCTCCTAATCTAATATCACCAAAGCATTAAATGAATCCAAATGAAAGGATATTCCTGTATGGCACACCCCAAATGTCTTTTCATTCTAACGAGACATGGTCAAACTATAGGCTGACCTCAGCCTTTCTTACCACCCTCACCTTGCTCCCACTATCTTTGGTTTTCCCACCTTTCACCTCTATAGAGACAATTACAAGGAAAGGCTCTCCAGTGTCTAAGGTTTCTTCTAATTAAACCAACTCAAAAATAATAGAATTATGGCAGTAAAGAAGCAAACTTGTCTCTATACACGAGTCTGCTTGGGCTGCCATAACAAAATGCCACTGGATGCCTTAAACAATAGGCATTTATTTTTCAGAGTTCTAGAGACTGGGAATGTCAAGACCAACATTTCAGCCAATTTGGTTTCTGGTTAGGGCTCTCTTCCTTGGCTTGCAGAATGCCACCTTCTCACAAGGTCTTTGCATGAGAAAAGAGAGACAGAGATCCTACGCTTATGGCCTCATTTATGCTTATTACCTCCTAAAATCCATTATCTCCAAATGCAGTGGCATTGGAGATTAGGGCTTTAACATAGAAATTTGGGGAGTTTCAAAATTCAGAGCATGATACTCTGAAGAGTCTAAGAATTACTAGAACCTCATGAACAAAAAGGGGATGGAGAGAGTCTGCTTTGAACTGTGTAAGCCATGATTTTGTAGAGAGCCAAAGGTAACAATCACCATACTTTTCCTTCAAAGTTGTGTGAAGAAAATATGGAGGAAGCACAGGCATGCATGAACACAGAGCAGGGATACAAACACTGCACGTGATCCGGTTTCTTACTCCTAAATGCACTTAAGATGTACATTTACAAAGTGCATGAACAAAATTCATAGAAACTGTTGGAAAAATTAAAGAATCAATGTAGGTCAGAATGTACCGAAGCCAAAACAAACAGATGAAAAATCTATCCTCTTTGTAGCCAGGTCCTTTGAACAATTAAATGCTATGATCTTCTTTAGGTCCCACTCCTGCAATTTCCCAAGTTTCACCATGGAGAAACTGTTTCCTTCCTCCAGTGTAAAGCCTTTACATTGGTGTTTTTTGTCTGTTTTGTTCCTTACAGGAAGAGCAAATGGAACTAGCATCTTCTCTCAAGTAGCTCTTCCTGAGTTCAAAGATCATTGAATTTCCTATTGGCAAGCACTTCAGTTTTCATAACTTTTCCTGCCTTTTGTTAGGTTATTAACTTTTGTGATTATCCTGCAAACCCTCTTCAAATTGTCCATGTTCCTCTTGAGTAATGGAACCAATTTACTCATTAGAGTCTCATCAGGTTTGAGTATAACAGCAGGATTACCTTGTGGTCCTTTCATGTTATTTTTGAAAATAGCTGACAATATTTCAAAACAGTGAGACACACAGTTCCTTCTTTAACCTCAGCTGCTATTTCTTATTCAAGGAGAGTTCATTTTTAAAAAATAACTAACCACAGATTTTTAATTATTTTTGATACAGAAATCTTCTCTGAGCAGATTTAAATGCCAATGTCTTGATTCTTGGACCTTAATTCATGTAAACTTTATAGATACTCTGCCCCATCGAAAAGCTTGGTCCACCCATATACAAAGTTCACAGGAAGATGAGGTATATAATCATGAATAAGGCCAGGTCCTTCAAAAAACACATACCTAAATGTATCTCCCAGACTGACTGCTATCAGACTCTTATTATTTATCTGGAAGATATTAACGTTTTGCTCAAGAGCAAGACCACTTCTTAGATACGGAACAAGGAAACCGGAGTAGATTTCTGGAAAGGAGTCTTTAGGAAACTGATGTAAGACACTGGTGACATTTAAAATCGCTAATTCATTTTGAGATCATTGCATCCCCTGAGGTCTCTTGCCTCAGGATCCTTGTCAAAACACTAAAATAAGTACTCTTTGATTTCATGACTTCACAACTGATCTTTCTAGACACTTAGTCTTTAGGGGGATTCTCAAATGGTATGTCCTTCGGGGCTTATAAGCCTTGAGTCTAAAGCAGACATCCTATTTCACATCAAAATATTGAGAGAGACATTTCATTCACTATTTATGTATCTATCTAAATTAGGAGACATTAGCATGACTGAGAAAAAAAGGTTAATAACACATAAAACACTTATAGTTCATTTAAAATTATGAGTGACTGTTTTCTCCGTAGGAACAATATATCAAATTTAAAAGTCGATGAATAACTATATGCTAAGATCTCCAGATAGGCATGAGGGTCACAGCTTAATATCATTCTAATCTGTCTTCAGGTAACAGCTTGATAGTTACTTTCTCAAGTTGACATTTTGTTTAAACTGAATATATAGACTATATTATCGATGTGTCTTGGCTAAATGATGAAAAGCTTGTAGCTTCTGACCTTTAAAATATTTTCTTTCTTTTTTTTTTGTAGGAATCAGGAAAATGTTCTAACAACATGTTGAGTGAGGTAAAATTCTTTGAGCAAACACAAAGGCAGAACCATAATATTTTCAAAAATTACTCCCACAACCCAACCATGGCAAGTTCTTCACTGCACTTACCAATATCTCTTTTTATATGTCTGAGGGGATCTTGCAAGTTTCAAATAAAAACCAACTGCTTCCTGAAAATCTTAAATTTGCCCTCAAAGCCCATCACTGCCCAGCTCTCACTCTGTGATCACGGAGGTCTGGTGACCTGTGACCATGGAGGTCTGGTGACCTGAATGGGACTGCTCCTGGATTCCCCCAGCAGCAGGAAGGGCTCAGCTCATGACGCCTCCCATTAGAGCCCAGCAAAATTTCCTGAGTGATATAAGGTCTTTGCTTCCCTTGGTCCAGCCTATAGACCAGTATCTAATGGTCACAGCTAACCAAAGGTGTCTGCTATTCTGCTACCCTCAGCTAGGGTCCAAATACCATCATCAACCTCAAATCCTTTGCCATTTCTCATTAACCCACTGGATTCCTGTCTCCTCAGATCACTATATATACATTTAGGTACTTTGTTACAAGCAGATGAATTAGAAATAAATATATATTTAAAATTTTTCAGCCACTACGTATCACACAAACATCCTGAATTTCTTGGAATACTAACAAAAACAACCATATGCAGCTCTTTTAAATGATGATCTTTTCCCAAGCAGAGAAGAAAATCATTTATTGTGAATTTCCATATAAGGGGTAAATTCTGAGAAATATAGTCCTTCCCGAATCTCCCCTAATTGGACAGCTCCTGACCGAAATCTCTACCCTGGACACCGAATATCTACATGTGTATCCTAGTACTTTCCACCTTCCTCTACCAGAATATAACCTCCACAAAGGCACAGACTTTTCCATTTTATTTGCTGTGTTAGCCTCAATGCCTAAAAGAATGTTTGTCACAGAATATGCAGTCAATAGATATCCCACTGTTAGGATCTCTGAGAAAGAGAAAGCAAACTCTTTGAAGACATAGTGCAAAGTTGTGGAAGTAAAGGAAATCCCTCCTCCAACATAAGTTGAATACATTTGAGGCATAACTGTATGTCTCCTAATGTGCAGCAATATTAAAAATCTATTTCATAAACCCTGTTATTTTGTAATCCTTTTAACTCTTATTAAAAAATACTTTAGAGAAATTTATATTTTTATTCATTTTTTCATTCATTTATGGAACCAACATTTAGATAGCCTAAATTCGAATGTAAGTCTTTCTGTGTGCACAAAGGGAGTACTCAAAACTAAGGAAACAATTGGTTTCATATCCTCCTGCATCTTACATTTTTGACATTTCAATATAGAATCCTTCTGTGAAAAAAAAGTAAACTGAGAAAAATCTCATTCTATATTTTTCAACAAAAAAGATTAGTGATTATGAACGTGAAAGCAAATCATATTTTTACTCTGACTGTTATTTAAAACTCCCATAGAAAGGGTTAGAGAATTTTAAAATAAATGTAGTAGTATTATATTAGAAAGAAGGTAGTATATTTTAATTATTGTCTTTAATTTTTGAATCTTTGAATAGCAATCTTTAATTATGACTTAATCAATGGTGAATTTATCATAATACTGCAGCCAAAGTCATATACACTTTCATTGTATATGAAAAGCAAGGAAATAAGTAAGATTGCAGGGTAAGTTTATTATCCTAGGAACACAGAATAATTTAAAATAATTTAGAAATGTATATTATATATACATACATACATATATATTATATATAATGTATAAAAATACAAATATATAAATACTATTTATAAATATATTATATGTAATATATTATATTGAATAATATATAACATATAATTATATATAATACATAATATACATACATAATATAAAATATATTTTATATATGTATGAAATACATATAAAACAATATAAAATACATAGCATATTACATATTACAATATATAATAATATATTATAAATTATATAATCATATATTATGTATTATATATAATTATATATTATATATGTTATATACTATATATAATTATATATTATGTATTATTACATGTTATATATTGTATCATGTATTATATATAATTATATATAAATATATAATATATTCATTATATAAATAAATGGAATACATGTAAATATATATTGTATTAAACATATATATGTTATATTATATTGAATCATATATTTATGAATATGATGTATAAATACATTTATATAATATATTTATATACATATTATATATTTATATATGTAGAACCCAAAACAATGCTTATAAATTAATGGGAATACATATACACACACACACATGAACACACACAAATTTCTATATATACATATATATAAAATACCCACATATACATATATGTATATATATTATATATATATAATCCATTATATAATACATATATATGTGCATGTATGTTATATATAATACATGTGTATGTATATGTGTGTATTTATACATGTATTTTTTCCTTCTGCAAATAGATCAATGAAAAACCTTGCAATATATTAAAAGAAAAAGTAACAGAAAGTATCAAAACTCCCGATTTTTTTCAGCCTGGCAACTACCTTAAGAGCAGTTTTGTGTATTAATGTGAAACTTCAGTATTCATGACACATTAACAGCAGTCGTATTTGATGGTGGTAGGAACATACATCCATGCATCACTTAGCGACATTAACATGTTCTAAGAAATGTGTCATTAGGTAATTTCATTATTGTGTGTACATCATAGAGGGTACTCACACAAACTTAGGTGGCATAGTTTACTACATATCTAGGTTATATGGTATAGTCCATCGTTCCTAGGCTACAAAGCTATACAATATATTACTATACTGAGTATTGTAGGCAATTGTAACACAATGGTATTTGTGCTATCTAAACATATCTGAACATAGAAACAGTAGGGTAAATATATGGAGTTATTACGTTATGGGAGCACTGCTGTACTGTGGTCTGCCTTTGACTGAAGTATCATTGTGCAGCATGTGGCTATGTTTGTAAACTCTAATGAATATTTTCTTAACTGTCCCTGGTTAAAATATGTCACATTTATATTAATAAAGGCATGTTTTTATGATCTCATAATGTACAGATGGCAAATTTGCTAAATTTGTTCAATGTTAAAGAGTTTGAAACTTACAAAGAATGGAATTAAGTATGTAGTAAGTTATTGATTAATTTTAGTATTTCTAAGTACTATCAACATGATCTAATTTACTCAGAAAGATCATGATGCTCTGATAAATAATGATGGATTAAGAATACTACATGTTATTGTCCTGGAATACCATCACTTACAAATCATACTAATGAATAATTTCTGAAACAGCACCAGAGTTACAAAAGTGGCATGGGCTGCCATTAAAATGAGTTATTAACAAATAAACTAAAGTGATAAATCAAATATAAAACTTGTACAAATGGATCAATTAATTATTCTTGGATATCAAAGGACATATCTACCATTTTATTATTTTTCCAAGCATATTATTATTTTATTGTTAAAATATAGTATCAGTAAAACAATAATGTAATAGATAATCTTGCATATATTAAGATAATCGATACATATTGAATGAATGGATAACATTTGACATTAAATAGTAGCTATTTTTCTTAAGAGAGCATCATACATTTCTAAGCACTTGTGTTAATATTATGAAATAAATTGAATGCCATTCCCTGCTATTAAAGCTATAACATCTTAGGAAGCAGGTATATTACATTTTTCTCTATTTGAACTTTCTTCTAACAGGTGAATGGGGCAGTAGCAGTTCAAGTTAATGAAACTCTCTGCTGGTCTTTCCGAATGCTCTAGCATGTGGAGCAAATTAGTTGATTGTATAATTTCCCTAGCTGCAAAATGATGATAAATCAAGAAATTCATGGATCAGTTAAAATTCAACAAGAAAGCATTTATTCGGCGACCACTTTGCACTGTCATTAGGGACATAGTACTATGATGAATATAGTGGGGATTCCAGTCCTCAAGGAACTCGCAATCCGAGGAGTAGAAATAAATGAAATTGATAAAGTAGTGAATTCTGCATAAATATGAAGGAAGGGCTCTGGGGAAAAACATGGAGAACTTTTAACTCTGCCCGAGGAAGGGTGAGCAGAGGAGGGATAGGCATCACTGAACAGGTGACACTGGATCTGAGCCTTGAAGGTGAACACCAATTTCCCAGGAAAGAGGGTTCTGTGTAGTCCAGGCAGGATGAGCAGAATGTGCAAGCATACTCTTTGGATAATTCCCAGGAAATCATAAAATACTGGAGCAGTAGAACATAGGATTCACAGAAGGGAACAGCTTCAGATGAGCTCCCATAGAAATTCTGCTGTTTTATGATAAGTTTATAGAACAAAGCACCTATAGGCACCATGGAATCAAGAGTCTTAAAGGTAGTGAGTAACAGGAAGTCCATTTTTAAAAATTATAGATTACTTTGGAATCAGTGCAGAGGAGAAATTCAAGTGAGACAAAACTGATGGTAGAAAGATCATGAAGGAGACTATTAAAGAGCATATTAGAGTCATTCAGTTGAGATGAGAAGGCAACAGTGGCAGGAAGGCAGTGACGGGAGTCAACGACAGACACGGTTTTTTGTTTTTTGTTTGTTTGTTTTCAGATGGAGTCTTGTTCTGTTGCCCAGGTTGGAGTGCAATGGCACGATCTCAGCTCACTGCAACCTCCGCCTCCTGGGTTTAAGCAATTCTCCTGCCTCAGCCTCCCATGTAGCTGGGACTACGGGCGCACACTACCATGCCCAGCTAATTTTGTATTTTTAGTACAGACAGTGTTTCAGTATGTTGGCCAGGCTGGTCTCGAATTCCTGACCTCAGGTGATTTGCTCACCTCGGCCTCCCAAATTGCTGGGATTACAGATATGAGCCACTGAGCCCAGTCCAGAACACAGTTTTGAGAGGTACCACAACCCAGTGCATGAGAGGAGAAGGAACTTTTCATTATTGCTTTGTTTGTACTATAATATAATATTTGGAGAAGTGCATGGCAGAATACAAAGGACTATGGGTTACAATGCCTTCTTATAAGAAAACCAATGAATTGCCACTAATAGTGAGTTGGGGAGATAACATGATATCTAAGAAGTACTTGCTTTTTGTTAGATACTCCTTTATTCCTCACAAAACTCCTGGGAAGAAAATATGACTATTTTTACTTTCACAGATGAAGAAACTGAAGCTCAGAGAATTTAAATACCTTTCCTCAAATTATAGAGCTATCCAGGTCCCAGCCGGAGTTCTGTGGCTGGGAGAACAGAAATGTGGTTGCAGAGTAAGGCAAAGCCATTACATGTGTCATGAATAGTGATACTCATTAGAGCCAAGATGCCCTGTGAAATCAGAGAAGGTAGGCAGAGGTTAAAGAACAGGGAATTCCAGTAACATGGTGAGTGGGACTAGGGCAAGAGAGGATACAGAAGAAAATGTAAGGGAGGGGTTTTTCTGCTGATTTTAGTTTTGTTTCTGTTTTGTTTACTTTTAAATACATGTCCTCACACAGGTCCTTTCGGTTCACCTGCAAACATCCCCTATTCTTATCTTTTCCCCTCTGGTCTCCAATCTCGTTCTCTCCACTGTCCCAGAAAAAACTTATCATCCTCTCTCCATATGCCCTCCCCTTCCTTCCTTCCTTCCTTCCTTCCTTTTTTCTTTCCTTCCTTCCTTCCTTCCTTTTTTCTTTCCTTCCTTCCTTCCTCTTTTTTTCTTTCTTTTCTTTCTTTCTTTCTTTCTCTCTTTCTTTCTTTCTTTTTCTTTCTTTCCTTCTTTTTCTTTCTTTCCTTCTTTCTTTCTTTCTTTTTCTTCTTTCTCTCTTTCTTTCCTTCCTTCCTTTCTTCTCTCTCTCTTTTTTCTTCCTTTCTTTCTTTCCTTTCTTTTCTTTCTTCTCTTTCCTTCCTTCCTTCCCTCTCTCCCTCCCTCCCTCCCTCCCTCCTTCCTTCCTTCCTTCCTCTCTCCCCTCCCTCCCTCCCGCCCTCCCTCCCTCCTTCCTTCCTTCTTCCTTCCTTCCTTCCTTCCTTCCTTCCTTCCTTCCTTCCTTTTTTTTTTTGAGATGGAATCTCCCTCTATTGCCCAGGCCGTAGTGCAGTGGCATGATCTCAGTTGACTGCAGCCTCTGCTTCCCAGGTTCTAGCGCCAACATGCCTGGCTAATTTTTTTATATTTTTTAGTAGAGATGGGGTTTTGCCATATTGCCCAGCCTAATCTCAAACTCCTGACCTCAAGTGATCCACCCTCCTTGGCCTCCCAAAGTCCTGAGATTACAGACATGAGCCACTGTGCCCAGCTCATATACCTTCCTTTCTTATTTGCATTTGTAAACTTTCAGGGATTACCCAGTATCATCCTTAAGGCAATCCCCGAGATATTTGGGTCTTTGTTGAGTCTTTGTTGTGGGGGACTGTCTTGTGTATGCCAGAAAGTCTGCATCAATACCCGTTAGGGGACTCACCCAGGGACTGGGCCATAGCAGTGCCCTGTAACAACAAATTAGTCAGATTAAAGGGGACACACCTTACTTAATTATTCTTTGGTGGCAGGCATGAATTCTACCACAAAATTGATTTGTTTAAAAAATCTTCCCCCATATGGGAATATGGTTTAGGAATCCTAAGTACATGAGTTACTTATTCCCCAGGCACAGTATGTTGTTACAATGGAGAATGTAATTTCACTTCAAAGTGAAATTTCACAATTGCTGAGAAAAATAATTTGACATGTGAAAAGCTTATATTTTTGCTAAGATCATCCTATTGCTTTGGACCATCTTTTTTTTGTTTGTTTGTTTTCTAAAATGCAAAAGTGAAGCAATATGTAGCATATCATCTTTAACTGGGTTTAAGCTTTGCCAAGGAAAGTCAGAAATTTCATAGAAAACTAGATAGAGGCAAAAGAATGATCCAAATGCTTCTTAGAAAGTTTACTTAGGTAATATATTACCTGACTGGATAACTTCAGAAGCTTTTCAGTTGTTCACAAGTAGAGCTGTTTGTATACCAGACTAGGGTTTGCAGAGACGCTGTCGAATTTTATCTCTTAATGTTTGTCCACATGACTCTAGCAAAGTTGTTAAAGATAAGAGGCCTCAATTAGGAATCCTTAGACCTAGCACATCTCCTTAATACGGCAGAAAAAAGTAAAAAAGACTTTAAAGATGAAAATAATGGTGAAAAGAAAAGGTGTGGGCAGCTATGCCCAAATAAAATCTAGATGAGCTGCCAATAAAAGTATTAGCTTTTTTGGCCCTTTGACTTTGTCCAAATCCTTTAAAAATGATGTCTCTCTCTCTCTGCTTCAGCAGAGCATACCAGATATAGTCTTCTAATCTGATGAATTACCATTTTTATTGCTCATTACTTCATATATCTAGTTCATTGGTTAAGTCACTTCCTAGCTTTGGTATAATTTCACCTGCTTGTGTTTAAAATAAAAATGCATTGGATGTGAATTATTCATTTACTCATTCCACAAATATTTACTAAAGTCTAATATGGCGTAAGCATTGAGGACGTTGGGAGAATACATCTTTTGTTCCAAAATAATCACACCCAAAAGTCAATACATTGGTCAACGGGTACAAAGTAACACTTAAAAAGAGGGAATAAGTCTTGATGTTCTATAACGCAGTAGGGTGACTGTGGTTAACAATACTGTATTGTCTATTCCAAAGTAGCTAGAAGAGAGGATGTTGAATGTTCTTACAACAAATAAATGAGGTGACACGATATGTTAACTAGCCTAACTACATTTTTATACAATGTACACATGTATCCAAACATCAATATGTGCAATTATTATGTGTCAATTAAAGTCAAAAAGTCAATAAAAGGTGCCAGAGAAATAACAGATCAAAAAAATTTTGCTGTAACAGTAAGTAGACATTAACAAACATATTTTTGAAGCATTTGTTGTATTAACATAAAATAATACAAATCTTAACAATCAACTCAAAATTACCAAGTGTCCATGTTGTATCTGCCATATAATAAACAGAGGGCATATTTATATTTTACATTAGTTTTTTTTAATGATTCCTAACCAATAGCATGTCAGTTTTAGAGAAACTCTCTGATTAAAGGGAGTTAATAGCAAATAAAACAAGTAGTAGAGCATTCAAGATGAAGTAGGCTTAATCCAAGGTTAATTTCAGATACTATTAATTTATCTCCCAATAACTCTTCCATGTAGTGGCAAAATAATGGCTTTTTCAGAGATTTTAATTTTCCTTTATTCTGAACCCAGACATTTGAGAATATAAGGAATTTAGAAGAAAAAAATGGTGCTTTACATTAGTTGGAAAGCTTTGCCTGTACTAATGTACAACTCTAACATATAAGGGACATCGCTGCCTGAATCCTTTCAAAGAAATTCCTAAAATGGCATGAAAGGAATCTGTGACCTCATTACAGCTCTATTCACGAAGGAGAAGAATTGTACACAAGGCCAGTCCATCTTGATCCCAGAAGGACATACAAAGATATCTCATTAATAAGCAACTGTTCCGTAATGTGCCTCTAGAGATGCTCAGTGTGTATGTGTTTGTGTGTCTCTGTATTTTGGTCCCCATTTTTATCCCAAAATAAATATGCAAGTTTAAAAGATCGACTGTTTTTTTGAATATAGAATAGCTCTGCACAGGCATATCATTTGGGTAAATTAGATCCGCAAACACACTTTAGCTTTGCTGATAAAAATAATTTAAATAAAGAAGGTAACCATGCCTCACATGTTGATTCAACACCTTATAGCATCTTTTTTTGTTTGTTTGTTTGAGACCAGTTCTTGCTCACAGGCTGGAGTGCAGTGGCATGTTCATAGCTCACTGTAATCTTAAACTCCTGGGCTCCAGCCATCCTCCCACCTAAGCCTCCCAAGTATTTAGCACTATAGGTGTGTGCCACCACACCAGCCTAATTTTTAAATTTCTTTTGTGTAGAGACAGGATGTCACTATGTTCAGCTCAGGCTGGTTTCGATTTCTGGTCTCAACTGAATCTTCCACCTTGGCCTCCCAAAGTGCTGGGATTACAGGCACGAGCACTGCACCCAGCCTAATTTATAACATCTTTATTGGTCTCAGTTATTTGAATGTCATATACATGTTTTTAGTTACATTTTTAAACACAGGGGCTTGATCTTTTTTACAGTGTAAATCGTGAAACACTGATGGTTTCATGTTAAAGACAAAAGTTGTCACCAGGATAAAATAGTAATTGACTGGGCTAGGCACCAGGAATGTTGGCACAGAACCACATTTCCACTTAGCTTCAATGTGGTTTGAATTTATCAATTTCTTTATAAATCCCAATGAAAATACCTCCAAAGGTATCTTTTCTGAAGAAAACTTTCTTATGACACTCCATCTTCTTCCCTTCCAATGGGAAATGTAACCACACGCATAAGGGTCTACAGGAAAGATTTCAGTGGCTAAAACAGTGGTGATGTGGTTTGGCTGTGTCCCCACCCAAATCTCAATTGGAATCATATCTCCCAGAATTCCCACATGTTGTGGGAGGGACCCAAGGGGAGGTAATGCAGTCATGGGGGCCGGTCATTCCCGTGCTATTCTTGTGACAGTGAATAAGTCTCAGAAGATCTGATGTGTTTATCAAGCGTTTCTGCTATTGCTTCCTCCTCATTTTTCTCTGGCTGCTGCCACGTAAGAAGTGCCTTTCACCTCCCACCATGATTTGAGGCCTCCCCAGCCATGTGGAACTGTAAGTCCAATTAAACCCCTTTTTCTTCCCAATCTTGGGTATGTCTTAATCAGCAGCATGAAAACAAACAAATACAAATGGTTTATAAGGTCACTTAGGAGAAAAAAAAGGTCTTCTCCACAGTTCAAATAAAACGTTATTCATTAGTGGGAAAGAAGGTCATCTACATGTCTGAGCGGCAGGAGAAAAGACTTCAGCTATAAGCACTCCAACCACACACGCGCACAACAAATTCTGTTATTCTGCCTAAAAATTCACCCATATCAAATTTTGTTGGGTGAATCATGCAACTTAGGGAGGAGAGACATTTAATACACTTTGGTAGCTGTGACCTAAAGTTAATCTTATCACTACCAAATTACAACATCCCTTTGATCCTATGTAAGGTGCAATCAGGACCCTGATTGGGTGGCAATCTGTGGGACAGGTAAGCAATGTATGTCATTTCTATACTTGTGAATGACTTTTGGCCTAAGGATCACTATGGGTCACTTCTGGGAGGAGAAGACCAAGCAGAAGGTACTGCTACAGCTTTTGTAGTCTTCTTCCATTTGCTCCTAAAATTTAATGCTTTAATGACTCAATTCTTCAACAAAGACTGAAGTCAGATTCCTCATTCAATCTAAGTATAAATGACCACCCTAAATTATTATTATCACTATTATTATTGAAGATGGTGAAGCAGGAGTCAACCAGGTATTTTCTATAAAGACAATTACTCTGGCTATTGGATGAAGCATGGATTGAATAAGACAAGAATAGAAATAAGATAATTCAGGGACTATCAGAGAAGAGTGGTGAGATGAGGAAGTAATGAATGTGACTTGGACTCGGGGAATATTTTTACACGAAGAGAAGGGAAGGTATTAGGGCAGTGGCTGCACCATGGAATAATTTGAGGAACTTTTAAAAATTCTGAAGCCCGCGGTCCACGCTGAGAGGCGTTGATTTAATTTTCTGCAGTGGAGCCTGAGCACCAGTATCTCTTCACAGTGAGGGTTGAGACCTACGGGCTCAGAGTGAACTGTGAAGGACTGGATGGGTTAGACATAGAAATTAAGATGAAGAATTTCTGACCATTTACAGAGAAAGAGAAGACTGGGAATCCAGATTTTTATGTGAACTATCCTGATTTTTTGGTTTGGCAGTTTCTTAGTTATCATGCATACAAATTTGCGTAGGCCCAAAATAAATAATAAAATAAATGAACTAAGATGGAACTGACAAGTAGATGAGCAGTTGCAATTTCTGCCTTAAAATCAGGGCCATTAACCTCTCATCATGGATTTCAGACTCTCACAGAATGTGAAAGTAAACCTTTTTGGAAAACCTTAGAAACACATCCGTTAATGACTTCATACATCTCTAAGAATAAACGTGACCTGATACATTTGGGACATTGCAATTTGAGGTGAATTTTTCTACTCTCTCTCACTCTCCCTCCCTCCTGTTCAGATTTAAATAACAATGCGCTTCTCAAGGAAGTACAGAAACCTTCCCAAGGCCATTGTTAAGTAGTAGAGCTAGGTATTGAGCTCACACCTGATTAATTCTCCTCTGTGCTACTTCCCACTTTCCCAGACTTCATTTTCAACACGCTTTTTATGGAGGTGAGGGAGGAGGCAGAGGCAGATGAGTTGTTATGTAGTTTCCCTGTTGAAAACAGAATTTATGGGAAACTTTTCCAAATATGTACAAGTATTTCAACAAGCCTGCTATATTTCTAATAATGTTTTTAAAAGTTGCATACAAGCAAGCAATCTTGTAATACAGTATCCCTTAGTCATTGCATACCGTATATACAAACACACACACATACATATATTATGTAATAGGTGTCGTGAGATACCTATGTCTCTATTGATCTGTCTATCTATCCATCTATCTACCTATCTAGGCTACATACTCACAAACAGTGCTCATCCAAGGAAGTCTGAATTAGACAGAAGCTACAGGCTAACATATTTATATATAGTGAGAATCTACTTTCAGAATATCCCCTTCAAGAGAATTCATTAAACATTAATATTATCAAACACCATACTTTTTTGTTTTTATGTAATATTTATGTTGGCATACACCAAGGGAGTAGCTGGCACAAAATCTTAGTGTTCGAGTAGTCAATTAATTGATTTAATTCTGTTAATTAATTCACATATGTAGTCATTTTTATCCCGTGAGTTATTACACAATTTTCTGTAAGCCTGGACTAATTTGGGGAGGGGAAAGAAGTTGATATCTTTCTGTAATAATTTTGGACTACAAATACTCTACTTATACCAGAGTACCAGTCATATTTCATTCATGTGATTTCCATAGATTTTTAGATAAATCTTATTATTTTCAGAACCATATAAGTGTAGACTTTCTCCTCTCTCTTTGAATAACTATAATCTTAATTTGAGCTTATCATACAACCATATCATATAACCAAGAAAATGAAGTAGTCTTCAGGAGTTGTAGATGCCAAAATATAAACATATGCTTCTAAGTAGAAAAGACAAAAGTCATCTCTGACATACGAATTTAATTATTCAGACCATATTCCATTCTCAGTAATCCACTGGAATGAATATACATCCGTAGTTACGATTCAAAAGTGTCAGTAAGCATGTATTGGAGGTTTTACATACCTGTTCCAGGTAGGGTCATCAAAGCAATACAATGTGTCCAGAGCTGTGCTGCTTGTTGAACTTTCCTTCTAGAAAGAGACCAGGTGCCATGCCACAGCAAAAGCTAAAAATGAAACAGGGAAGGGATAAGTTTAAAATAAGATAAAAGAACAAGTAGTACACTCGGATCACTGAATTGTGAGATGGAATATTAATTACATGATGGATTTCAAAAATGGAGATTTATCCCAGCATTTCCTAATATACTTCATCAAGGAATTCTTTTATTCTATGACACCTGTTGGTGTCCCCCCGAGGGAGCGATCCACAGCAGTTACTGGGGAGCAAATGAGACACTGTAACCTCCTTTTCAACACAGATGCCTCAGCTTATGGTTTCTATCATATGGTTACCTGCCCTCAGTTTGAAACTTCCAATAATTGGCAGTATTTTATAAGCTTCCCCCACAAATATATATACACATAACATTCACACATTTAAATTATTAGGTTCACACAAAGCTGCTATGGTTTCGTACAGAACGACTGTCCTTTTCAAAACTCATACTGAAATGTAATTGCCAGTGTCACAGTAGTAAGAGGTGGGACCGTTAAGAGGTGATTAAGCTATGAGGGCTGTGACCTCATGGGTGGGAGAATGCTGTTACAAAACATTGAGTGTCTCCCTTCTCCCTCTTTTCCTTGCTTTTCTGCCTTCTGCCATGTGAAGACACAGCATTTTTCCGCTTTGTGGCGACTCAGCAAGAAGGCCAGATACAGGTGCCTTGATCTTAGACTTCCCAGCCCCCAGAATTACAAGGCAATACATGTCTGTTGATTGTGAATTACCCAGTCTGTGCTATTTTGTTAGAGCAGCACAAAAACAGACACAAATAGTATGAGTTCCCCCTAATGTTTTATACCAAGTAATTTAAGAATCACTCACTTTACCGATTCAACTTATTTCATAGCAACAAGTATTTGACATTCACTCATCATTTCGATCAATATTTACAAAGCAAATAATATAAAGCAGGTATTGGGTTAAAATAGTAAGTAGAGGCTTGGTCTTCTTCTCAAAAAGCCAAGTCTAATGAGGGAAAGAGGCCAAGTTAGATGTAGATCACTCCCATCTAGGATGTGGAAAGCTAAATCACTGCCAGTCCAAGGTGCAGAGAGATAAGAAGGCGATGTCACAGAGCAGAGGGTCTTTAACCTGAGTCTTATATGCAGTGTAGGAGAGTGATGGACAGACAAAGGGAAATGGGATGGGGAGGGAGGGAAAACAGATCTAGCTGTCATGCTCCCCTGCAGGAGGCTGTAAGGGGGAATGGCATGTTCTGAAAGCTGCCCCAATGAGGGCTCATAATGAGATGAGGAAAATCAAACTTACACGCATGATGTGGCAGAACATCCTTTTATAGATGGAAATGACTGCAAATCAGACTAACGGCACAAATGAAAGCATACACCCCAAGAAGTTTCAGAATTTGAAACTCGTTCCGAAATCCTTTGCACACATTATCTCATTCTGGTTTCACAATCTCTCTGTAGGTTGGGCAGTGTAAGTTCGCCTCTACCATGTGCTACGGGAAACTGAGGTTAAGGAGCTTGCCCAATACCACAGGGTGATTTGTGCAGACTTGGAGTAGAGGCTAAAACTGGGGGCCAGTCCCCCTTACAACACAAGGAGAGCTGTGATGCCAGGGTTCTTGAAGAAGTTAAGTGTGGCACAGTGATGAATGTGGTATGACCATGATAGACACGATTTCTTGACAGTGAGTGCTTTGCTGTTACATGCTGCAGAGTGAGCTCTGGGCAGAAATGGACTGTTTCCAATCTCACCCTTCCTGTTTCCAATGTCATAAATGCAAGCATGGGGCAGACACACTCAACTGTGATCAGGTCCACATTTTTCACCTTGTGAGTTTCAATAATAGACTTCTCTGTAATACACATGGCAGACATGTCAGGCTACTTTGTACTGTCCAGTAACTACAGAAAAACTGGTCATTCTGTCTGAATCCAGCTGGGTATGATCCTCAAATTTCCCCTGCATACTTGTTATATATGAGCTTCTCTCAAACCTTCTGATTTCTGCCTCTGAAATCCTTAGTACTTTAGTAACTTTGCTGGTGTAGCATCTGGGGCAAGGGTCTTTGATGCCAATGAGAAGTTTGAGCTGCTTTGTCTATTCAGGTAGAAAAAGAGGCTAGCACTCATTTGTAATAGGTGAAAACAGGGATAGTGGCATCGATATGAGGGGAAAAACAGGCTTAATAATGCAAAAATGAAGAAACCTTCTCTATGACACTTAATGAGGGAAGGCTCATATGAAATAATACCTAAAGGAGCCTCTGGGATTCTCCAGAGTTGTGAAATACAGTTGCTGAAGCTGGAAAGATTGCAGAGGAATTTTTCCCCTTCCTCTTCCCTCCCTCCCATTTTTTCTTTTAAACTCCTAAAGTGGAACTGCTTAGAATATTTCCTACACAGCTCAATATCTTATCATGAAGGTGGGAGACTAGTAAATCTTTTGGCAGTCCCCAAATTGCCTCACCCTCATGAAAGAGGACAGAATTTGATATTTTTAATGCGTTTCCAATTAAAAAACTGTATGCTTGTTACAGCCTTTCTGACACCTTATAACGTATTAGAAATTCCTTTTGACTTTAAAGAAGAGTGATTGCTTTAAAAGGCAGTTTCTACTATAAATTCCCTCAAGATAAAAACCAATTTCCAGACAACAATGAGTAATAATGCCTAGAAAACAGACACTGGGTATGAGACAGACAAGATCCAAATGGTAGTACCATTCCGAGATGTAACTTCTAACAATGATCTTGTCTTGCACTTCTTGACAAACTACGCTTGTTATCACAAGAATTAAGCTTGTTGTCCTTGGGTAGGATGCAACAAATAGAAGATTAAACTGAAGTATTATCTGAAACCAAGACAAAGAAGCAGAAAAACAAATCAAAAAGTCTCTGAGAAACCAAATGGGCAAAAACTTGGATAAGATGTTTAAAAGAGAAATTGGACTGTACAAAGCATTCAAAAATGAGCAATTTATGAAAATGTATTAATTCTGAATGTATTTCCCATTTGGTTGGGTGAACACAAGAAAAGTCACGGGGTGAACAGAAGTGACCTCAGTGATTCACAACCTAATTCAGCACTTGCTATTGAAAGATCAGGTTTCTAGTGAACATTGATAATTGACCCCTATTAACACAAATTCTGGCATGAGAAGGTGGAGTCTAGAAAACCTTGTATCGAAAGAACTCGAATGGGTAGTCCATGCAAGAAGAAGTCAGGAGTGGGAAGGGAGGTAGATAAAATTAGAGAAGCAGAGACAGCGAGGAGGAGTAATAATTTTCTGTATGGCCACGAACACACCAGGCATTGATTAATTCACCAAATCGTTTCAACAATCTTGTAAGGGAGACATCATTGTTACCAATTGGTGTCTATTGAAGCTATTTTTGTGAGAGGCTCGTCCACTTAACATACAACAAGAAGTGGCCTGAGTTGGGATTTGAATCTGCTTGTCTGATATGTAAGTGATTTTTCTAATTAAGCCACACTAATTCTCAAATAGTAAGTACAATGTACATTAACTGCAATTATAATGAACAAAAAATGAAGACGAGACTTGCAAAAAGAACTAATAAATTTATATTTTCTACTGGTCCTATAAATATGCACAGCCCATCAAATAACCAATGTGACCCATATCTATAGTAAGAGTCCTTAAATATATTCATATCTATGGACCTAGTAATCCCACTCACCAATTATTCCATGAAAATAATTTAAAGTCAGAAAAATGGCATTCCTAGGAAACTGATCACCGTAACATTACAGACTGAGTATTCTTTATCTGAAATGCTTGGCATTGGAAGTGTTTTGGGTTTCTGATTTTTTTCAGATTTTGGAATATTTGCACTTGTTGGGCATCCCTAACCCAAAAATCCAAAAATGTGAAATGCTCCAGGGAGCATTTCCTTTGAATGCCATGTGGGTGCTCAAAAAGTTTTGGATTTGGGAGCATTTTAGATTTCAGATTCAGGCT
This sequence comes from Trachypithecus francoisi, assembly GCF_009764315.1. Taxonomy (NCBI): domain Eukaryota; kingdom Metazoa; phylum Chordata; class Mammalia; order Primates; family Cercopithecidae; genus Trachypithecus; species Trachypithecus francoisi. The sequence continues at coordinate 8,821,765 of NW_022681470.1, forward strand.
GCTCGATCTGTATTTATAATAGTGAATAATAGAAACTATTTGTGTATCCAACAGGAAAGCATTTAAGAAAATGTGGGTATAGAAATTGTATGGTTCATTAAGTAGCCATAAGTGATAAATAGGTAGCAATAAGAAAAATGATAACAAAAGCAAAATATAAAATTATATGCTCTGATGATAAATAGATACTATATATATGTTAATAAAAAGTAAAAGGATGCTCAGAAAAAAGAAATTGGTTATGCTAGGGCGGAGTAATTATAAATACATTAAAATCATAATCTCATTCTTACAACATACTATTATATTATACCCATTTAAATATACATTGAGTGAAAATATAAACACAGAAATAAAAAGAAAACATAGCTGATATATGTGGGATATGTGTTTGCATGGTTAAATAGTTTGAAGCACATACGATATTATTATGTTACATTATTAACTATTTGATATTGGAGGAGGGTTGAAGGAGATACACTTAGAGAGTATGATGAAAATTAATTTCTTATAATAACAAGAGTTAGTGGGAAATAAGATTGCAGTAATAGGAAGATTTGTTGACAGAATTGCTATTGCATATGACTTTAAATGCATGATCAGCAATCTTCCACTCTGCACTGCGAATTTCACCTTCTCACCTTCCCTCCATCCCATTCCTACCCCATTCTCTGGACAAGGAAGGAGCTAAAGAAAAGAGCTGAGCTGCAGAATTCTCCCACTCCTTCATTCTCTGCTTGAAGGCATCAAGCCATGGCCCAAGCATGTTCTCTCCAGCTCGGGGAAGCCATTCTGTCTTCTTCTGGGCAGGAAGAACGTGCATTTGAAGAAATTGAAGCTAATTTGGGGGTGCTGCTTTTGTCTCATGTAGGAAGAATAGTAAACCAGAAGATGTTCATCATGTGTCTCACATGGTGCCCTACTCACATCTCTCTAGTCTTGGTCTCTTTGATAGTTTCAGGCAGTATCTTCTAACATCTGGTGCTTCAGAAAATCTCTTGTCTTTTAGACATGATAGGAAGGTGGGGAACCTGCACTACCCACCTCCTGGGTTAATAGTTCTTAGAAAACAAAGGAGCTCCCTAAGTTTATAAATCTTACAAATAGTTTAAAATTCACAAATCCTTGCCCCTCCCCTTGCATTATGCTTATACTTGCATGTATAAAAAGAAACACAAAGTCAAATGTAATTCAGCACCGTTTGATCTCCTTTGGATAAGTTAGCCTCTTAACCTTCCTTTCCCATTCTTTCTCCCCACCCCCTTCTCTCTCTCTCTCTCTCTCTCTCTCTCTCTCTCTCTTCTCTCTCTCTCTCTCCTCTCTCTCTTTCCTCTCTCTCCTCTCCCTCTGTGTGTGTGTGTGTAGTGGAAGAAGAGGCATGGTTTTAAATGAACTCAGGAACAGAAGAAAGAGTCTGTGTCTCCAGAATTTGATTGTCTTCTCTGATCTACGGCATGAGGTTCCTTATTCATCTGGGTGCTCCTAGCCCTGCTGACATTGACAGTGAGGTTTATCACTTGCATGCATGCCATTTGCATTTTCTGGACCTAGTAAGCTTGGGTAGACATCTCTGTTCTTGGTCTCATCTTGTCTCCTGCTGACAAGGAGGCCTTTTCTGAGGTCTGACTGTGATGCCCACAGAGCCCTAGAGTACTACAGCCCCCAGGAGAGTTGCCTTCATCCATATGATGGCATGCCATCCTCATTGCCAAGTCCTCTAGCTATCTTGGGGTCCCATCTACACCACACTGGAAAGTAAGTTGTAAGGCTTTCCTCTGACGGACAGGCTGAGCTTCCAAGTTCACTAAAATATCGGTAGAGGGCTACATATGAAATGGATCCCTGTCTTGTGCTAACTCATCTTTACCAACATGCCTTTCATTCTCTGGGATAAAATTCCAGGTGGAGCATGATTCAGACTGCTTTGTCTCCTCCCTTTCACTGTCATTCTTGTTTTGCAGAATTCACCAAATTCAGCAAGGAAGAATGATTTTCCTTTCCTTTCTTGGTGACATATTCTCCCAACATCAGAGGCTGAGGCTAGATGTAATCAGTTGAAGAATTCTCTTCCATACAATCTGACTTGAGTTTTCCAGGCTTGGCCCTTGATAAACTAAAAAAACAAAATTTAGAAATTATTTCTCCAAAACTAATCTGGATTTCCAATAATATCTGAGGCAGAGTAACAGGATGAAGTGTAACCTACATCCCCACTTCACCTCCTCAAAAAATAAGTAAAATAAAATAACTGTTTTCAATAATGGGACAACAGGCAGTACATAACTGTGATAAATGTGAGAAGGAAAAGCTGCATCTGGGCCTTTATTTTTTCTTTTTGACAGGATCTCGCTCTGTCACCCAGGCTGGAGTGCACTGGAGTGATCCTGGCTCGCTGCAGGCTTCACCTCCTAGGCTGAAGGGGTCCTCCAACCTTAGCCTCCCAAGTAGCTGGGACTATAGAGTGCATCACCATATCCATATAATTCAAAAGAAAATGTAGAGATAGGGTCTTCCTCTGTTGACCAGGCTGGTCTCAAACTCTTGGGCTCAAGTGATCCTCCTTCTATGGTCTCCCAAGGTGTTGGGATTACAGGGTGAGCCACTGCACCCAGCCTGGGCTTTTTATTTTGGAGAAATTTCTCAAAAATGGGTAGAGACAAGATAAGCCACAGTGAGTTCGGTTGCCTCACTGAGTTGAAGAAATCATGATTAGAATCTGAGGCATCTGGTAATCCTATGAAAAAGATGCTAAACAAAATTAGTGATTAGGAAAACGCAAATGAAAGCCACAATAAGATACTGTCTTATACTGCAAGAATGGCTAAATTAGAACAACATAGTATATCTATGTTGGCAGAGATGGGAAGCAACTATAACTCTCATACACTGCTGATGGGAATGTAATGTGGTACAACCACTTTAGAAAACATACAATGGAAAGTTTATTATATAGCTAAACACATACTTTATGTATACTGCTGAGCAATTATACTCCTACTTATTTGTCAAAGAGAAGTGAAAAATACAAGTCTACTTAGAAACTTGCATATGAATGTTCACAGAAACTATCCACAGTCACCCCAAACTGGGCAAGAAAAAACTCAATTAAAAACTTTGGGATGCTGAGGTGGGGGGGTAAATCACCTAAGGTTGGGAATTCAAGACCAGCCTGGTCAACATGGTGAAACCCCATCTCTACTGAAAATGCAAAAATTGGCTGGGTGTTGTGGAGCACGCCTGTAATCCCAGCTACTTGGGATGCTGAGGCATGAGAATTTCTTGAATCTGGGAGGCTCTTGAATCTGGGAGGCAGAGGTTGCAGTGAGCTGAGATTATGCCACTGCACTCCAGCTCGGGTGACAGAGTGAGACTCTATCTCCATAAAAACAAAAAACAATTATCCATCAGATGGGCTGGAGAAGCAAAATGTGATACAGTCATGCAATGGAATTTTAAAGATGCAATACAAAGTGATGAACTACCGATGTTCACAATATATGTAAATTTCAAAAACATACTGTGCAAAAGAAGTCAGACCCAAAAACACTTCATATAGGATTTTATTTTTATAAAGCTCTAGAAAAAAGAAATAGAATCTATGGGCCAGAAAGCAGAAAAACATTTTTTCTGGGCTTGGGTTGGGGGTGGCATGTGTTTACAGCAACTAGGAAGAGGTATAAGAGAACTTGGCGTGATGGTGGAAATATGTTAGGGCTTTATTTAGTGGTAGTAACATAGTCGATAAATTTCTCTAATCTCATCCAAATATACACTTAAGATGAGCACTTGTTATTGCACATGTATTATGCCTTAATATAGTTGATTAAAACAAAACCTTAACTGGCTTCTTATTCGTTTATAATATCAGACTGATCTCCTAAAATCTCATATTTCAAGAGTCATCTTTAATATTGAATATTAATTTAGTACATGCAGAGATATTTTTGTCTTGTGTTTGTTTTTAAAATAATCCAGTGTTTGTGGGAAAGGAGTGCCGTGTAAAAGAAACGAGTTGGCCATGGTCATATATTGCTAATTACTGAAGCTGCAAGATGGGTATAGTGGGTTGATGATAGTATTCTCTCTACTTTTGAATATGCTTGTAACTTTCTATTCAAAATGTTTTTTTTAATATAGTGGATTGCATTTTAAATGACAATATTATAATTAGTATATTAGAATGAGGTGTCTAATATAACCCCTTCCACCTTATTATCCCCTGGTCATGTACAAAGTCTTTCTGGGTCTTTCTAACTTTTCTATGTCATCCTAGAATTTTTTTCCCCTTTTGTCTTTTAGTCAACAGTCCCTTTCATTTTAGAATCAACTTGGGTGACACATGTAGGCGAAGACCTGAAACATTTGAGGAAAATGAGTTAAATCTGAGTCTGGTTCTTTATATTAAATAATAATGATGCTTAGTGCTCTTAACCATTTCATCCAGCAAAGTATTAAGAAAACAAAACAGTAATGCCAGGCCTGCAGAAATAAGTCCCTTTTTAAGGAAAAAATAAAACAACAACGTGTGGAGAAACGCCACTTCGTTAACTGGATGAATAACAATTTGTCCTTACAAGTTGTCTGAAACAGAACAAAGAAGTCAAATTCACATCACAAAGACAAGGAAAGGAGTGTATAAAAAGTTTAAAAGGGAAAGAATATTGGACTTAATTATTTTCACCTACCTTTCCCTTTTAAGGCATTAAAACTCTTGCCTAAGTTCGGGGAACGCTGGCTCCAAGCTAAGAGTCATATGAGTAGGGTTTGTGTCCAGGAGAGTGCAGCCTATTCCAGCTCAGGCCCCAAGGATCAACAGGCTCCATGCTGACAGTGCCTCAGGGAATTTTCGGTGAGATGGAAGCTCAGGATGAAGTCACTCAGAAAAGACATTGATTAAGGATGTAGAAAGAAGATAGTGTTCAACTATGTAGGCAGGGATGCCCTTTAAACAAATTAATGTCCCTTTCAGCTTCTTAGTGTGGTGTAAAGTGGAATATGGCATTTCTCCCAATCCTATTATCCCTAGAACCACCGGTTCGTTCTCTGAATAAGACCCCAAACTTTCTTTCTAATGAGCAAGACTGGACAAGAAAACACATCCTAATCACCAACAAAGAACATAAGCTTCTGCAATCACACTGTGATGTGATAAATTAGAATTCTGCTCTCCAGAAGTCAACACACTATAGATGAGTTGAGAGTTCTTTTTAATGTTAACCTAGAACGGCAAAGCATCAGAATGTTTGAGCCCAAGCTGTACAGAGGCAATACACAATTCTATTACTGTAGAATTCTATTTTTCCTTTAGACACAGTTCCTTTACATTTTAACTATATCTTCTTGTACTTTATCCTAAGAGCAATGCAGAGTTATTAAAATGCTTTGAGTGGAAGACTGAAGTGATAGAGATGGTCTTTATGTAAAAGGTATCTGGAAGCAATGCTTAGACTAAACATTATAGGAAAAGGGGTTCAAGAAGTGGGGGACACATCGAATTTTAACAGTGTATTTGGGCCAGACACGGTGGCTCACACCTGTAATCCCAGAACTTTGGGAGGCTGAGGTGGGCAGATCACTTTAGGAGTTCGAGACCAGGCTAGCTAATATGGTAAAACCCCATCTCTACTAAAAATACTACAGGCAGTAGTTCAAGCCTGTAATCCCAGCTACTCAGGAGGCTGAGGTATGAGAATTGCTTGGACCTGGGGGGCAGAGGTTGCAGTCAGCCAAGATCATGCCACTGCACTCCAGCCTGGGCAACAGAGCAAGACTCTGTCTCAAAACAAAAACAAAACAAAAAAAACAAACGTGTATTTGACCTTAAGTGATAAAAAAAAAAAAAAGAGAACACTTCTAAGCAGTACTGAATTCTTAATAAAATTAGGTTGCATAGAGTCTGCACCAATTTCCAAAAAGCAATGTAAAACAAAACACTTATTGCATATTGCTTTTAAGTCGTAGGAGAAAAATGGGTTTGTAATAGAGTTACAAAGGTACAAGAGCACACATGGATGATTCCGTTCCTATCAGGTATGGGAAGACAAAGGACATGACAGAGAACGGTGATTTGTGTTGGATTCTGAAGAGCTGGGTAGAGTTTTGACAGGCAGACTTTCAAGGTAAGGGGATTCATGCATACAGAAAAACATCCGGAAGCCTGTAGCACAGAGCATATTTAGACAGCTTGACCAGGGCATGTGCACTTATAGGAGGTAGCACATGAAAAGGGAAAGGGTGAAGAGGTGCTTCTTTGAGAACTTAATTCTCCCCCTTGAGCTTCAGTTTCTTCATGGTGTCTAAACTTTCCTATCTGGGCTCACAGTGAAGAGCTGTCCAAAAGTGGAGTGACATGAGTCCATTGCTGAGAGTGTTGAGGCTGGGTGATCAGGAAAAGCCGTCCTGATAGGATGTAGGAGAGAAAAGGCCTTGTAATAATGCATATGAGACGTCTGCACAAGTCTCTGCACAAGGCAGTGGACTTGGATGCTGTGGTCTGTGTGGGATATGAGGGACATTGGACCAGAGGTCTCACCTGACTGGACAGAGAAGAGGAGATCCTCCACCTATTTTTATAAGGCAGGGGAACGGTAATGCTTTGGAGATTAAAAGAAAAAGGAATGTGCCTGTGCTGGGTGTATGTGTGTATGGATTTTAGGAGACTGTGGTAAACAAATCTGTGTTGTAGAGATGCTGTATAAGCTGTGAAGGTGGCTTGCTCAGCTGGCAATATAAGCAATTCGTGACACAAAGAAATTAAGCCATGGAGAAATCATTAAAAAATGGAAATATAAAGATGACCTACCTGCACAATAGCTAACAGACCGATTTGAGAGGAGATGCAAATTAAGAAGAAAAGAGTGTCACGCAGCCATAAAAAAGAACAAATCGTGTCGTTCGCGGTAACATGGATGCAGCTGGAGGCCATTATCCTAAGTGAATTAACACAAGAACAGAAACCCAATACTGCATGTTCTCCCTGTAAGTGGGAGCTAAACATTGTGTACTCATGGACATAAAGATGACAACAGTAAACACTGGGCCTCCCAGAGCGGGGAGGAGAGGAGAAATATTGAGAAACGAGGTGTTGGACATTATGCTCACTTCCTGGGTAACGGGATCCGTCATACCCCCAACCTCAGCACCTCACAGGATAACCAGGTAACAAACCTGACATGTACACCCTGGAGCTAAGACAAAAGTTGATATTATGAAAGAGAGAGAGACTGTCTAATGGGAGGGGCAGAGAGCTCAGTCTCAGGAAACGTTAACTACCTTAGGAGGCGGGTGGTGGAAAAGAAAAATCTAGCCACAAAACCAGGAAATAACAGGAGAAAGTGGAAGAACACATAATTGTGAGATATTATTGGTGGCATTGTCAAGAAATAAGTAACAGCCTGGGCTCGGTGACTCACGCCTGTAATCCCAGCACTTTGGGAGGCTGAGATGGGCGGATCACCTGACGTCAGAAGTTCGAGACCAGCCTGGCCAACATGGTGAAACCCCAGTTCTACTAAAAATACAAAAAAAAAAAAAAAAATTAGCTGGGTATGGTAGCAGGTACCTGTAGTCCCAGCTACTCAGGAGGTTGAGTCAGGAGAATTGCTTGAACCTGTTGAACCTGGGAGGTGGAGGTTGCAGTGAGCCAAGATCAAGCCACTGCACTCCAGCCTGGGTGACAGTGAGACTCCATAACCCACTCCTCCCACCAAAAAAAAATCTGGAAACCACAGATGCTGGGGAGGACGTGGAGAAATAGGAACACTTTTACACTCTTGGTGGGACTGTAAATTAGTTCAACCATTATGGAAGACAGTGTGGTGATTGCTCAAGGATCTAGAACCAGACATACCATTTGACCCAGCAATCCCATTACTGGGTATATACCCAAGAGATTATAAATCATTCTACTATAAGGACATATGCACATGTATGTTTATTGCAGCACTATTCACAATAGCAAAGACTTGGAACCAACCCAAATTCCCATCAATGATAGATTCAATAAAGAAAATGTGGCACATATATACCATGAATACTATGCAGCCACAAAAAAGGATGAGTTCATGTCCTTTGCAGGGACATGGATGAAGCTGAAAACTATCATTCTTAGCAAACTAACACAGGAACAGAAAACCAAACACTGCAAGTTCTCACTCACAATTAGGAGTTCAACAATGAGAACATGTGGACACAGGGAGGGGAACATCACACACTGGGGCCTGTCGGGGGCAAGGGGCTAGGGGAGAGATAGCATTAGGAGAAATATCTAATGTAGATGATGGGTTGATGGGTGCAGCAAACCACCATGGCACATGTACACCTATGTAACAAACCTGCATGTTCTGCACATGTATCCCAGAACTTAAAATATAATAATAAAAAAAGAAACATTCCAAAAAAACTGAAAAGTAACAATTGCCTCAAATTCTATGTTTTCAGGTAGAAAAACCAGGAAAAAATAGCTTCCATTAAAAAGGAGAAGGGTTCACTGATAACCTTTAAGGCGAATGGTTCAAGGTAATTAAAGGGTATGTGCAGAGTGGCAATAAATTCAAGATGAGAGGGACCAAGGCAGAAGGACAGAAAATGCTGAGAAGCCTAGCAGCTCAGGGAAAGCAGAAAAATGGCCACTGATTACAGGAGAGAGCACTGGGCATACAGTAGACACTCAACATCTTTTTGAATGAGTTGAAGAAGACAGGGAGGTAAGGTCTAGAAAAAGTCTTTTTTTTTTCTTTCAGAAAAAAATTAATTTTTAATGTTGGAAATGCCAGCGTAAGAAATCAGGCTAAAAGGACAAGAGAGAGAAGATGGGGAAAAGTGAACACAGTCATGGAAGGGACCATTCTTTTCCAGAGACCAGTGGCTTGATGGGAGAATGAGCACACAGATCTGCTGCAGGGGTCTAGGCTGCAGATATGTGGATTCTAGGTTCCTCTGAACAGCAGGTGATGAGTTCTCTAGGAGAACATTAGTTTGAAGGGACAGGAAGGGAGAGGGAACTTTTGGCAAAGCTGCTATCAAGAGTAGACCGAATTGTGGTGAAAGATAGACAAGAAGTACACTGAGAAGCCAGGAAGACCCACACTGAGAATGGGCCTTGTCTACAAGGCATTGGATTTCTCCACCACAGATGTGCAACACTGAAACATGAGAAGAGAAACGCTTCAAAGAGGGTAAGAGGAGATCATAGGGGAGGACAGGAGTGAGAGGGGTTAGAGTCCCGGAGAGGGTGCTACCGAGGGAGGGAGACTGGACAACTCCCAGGTGTGGCCACAGGGGACTCACCATCTTCTTATGAGACTAACAGGAAAGAAAGGGGCCTAGAGCTCACCAGGAGAGATTCTCAAGATCAGGGATAAGAGAAAAAACAATAAACTTTCCAAACTATACGGGTCCTTTTCCAAAAGTGCAATGGCAACTGTTTTCTCCATCTTGCAGAATAAAAACAAAAAGAAAAGTTTTGGAAAGTATTTTAGAGGTATGTAGGAAGCCCCGTTAGTGCTAAGGAAGCAAGACATTGGTGTCTGTCACTTTCATTCAAGAGCACAAAGAACCATGCCACACAAAAGCAGGACTTTTAACAATGCCTTCGATACTGTTGGATCATTGAATCAGTGATAAATCAAAAGTGGAGTGAAAGCCTTTTCCTTCCCAAGCTATGCACATGCACTCATAGAGCTGGATTTAACAGGATGACTTACACGAAGATAATGCTTTATGCTCAGAAGGACTATGTAAATATTTGTAGGCAAAGAGGGTTCTTGGATGAATGAATAGTCATTTACTGCTTTCTGATGTCTTAAAAATATTTTTAAAGCGAAGACTAAAACGGAATTTTGGTAGATTTTAATTCTTCATGGAAACTAGAAGGAAGACCCAGAGGATAAATTTGAGTATCCCATTTGGGAAATTTGGTTTCCTGATGAAGAAAAAAAAAATGTTAATTTTTTTCTTTAAGTGTTACACATATTTTAGAAAATTGTTTTGATATTTAAATGGATCACTTACCAACCAACATTTCATCCTACTGGTTCCCTAGCCATGTGAAATCATCAGACATTTCCTGAGACTTCTTTAAAGGGACAGCTTTCTGGGTACTACTGCAGTGATTCTAATTCAGGAGGCCTGAGGTAAGGCCCAGGAATATGTATTTTTTAAGTGTCTAAAGGAATAGTGAAAGTGGTAAGCGCGTCGTACAATTAGCAAAGTGCAAAACGCATGTATTTAGATTTGCATTGTACAAAATTTACGAGTACATTGGCACTGTTCAACTCCAGTCTCAGATTTAAGCCTAACTAGTTTCATTTGGAAACCTAATAAATAAGGCTTCAGTTTTAGTTATTCTGCCTTAAAAATACAAACAGGCCTAAAAATAAGGGGGCAGTACACTACAAATTAATTTACTAGTGTGTATTCTTCCTTTATCTTAGGAATCTATCCCATCGACTCTGACGGCACCGGCATGAGACAAGATCTCCTTCGGTCAGTTGTCACAGGGAACATTCAGCTTTCCCTCTCCAGGGGATTTGCCACAGGAAAAAGACATATGGATGTGTTTAATGGGAATTGTAGAAACTCGGGAGTTCAGCAAACTGTTCACAAAATCCAGGGTGCAAATTATTTTGAGTTACCTGAGAAGACAAAAGCTCTAAAGTTAGCTCAGGTAAAAGCCAAAGCTCTGCTAGTGATCTGCTAGAAAAGGGTGGGGGGCAGGCAGAGACATGCAAAGCAGGTGAGAGTGAAGGGCAGTAGACAGCAGAGGCGGCAGAACAGAGGCACCTCCTTAGCCCTAACATCAGAGCTGCCTGGCACCGGGACAGCCCCGACTGACTGAGACCTTCTGCTTCCCAACCACTGCTTCGCAAATACATGTGAGAGATTTAAAAAACAGAAGAATAAGAAGAAGAAGAGGAAGAGAAAGAAGGAGGAGGAGGAAGGAAGAAAGGAGAAGGAAGAGGAGAAAGGAGAAGAAGGAAAAGGAGAAGGAGAAGGAGAAGGAGAGGAGGAGGAGGAGGAGGGAAAAACGACCAAAAACAATATCACCAAATAAACACTCCTACATTTATTAATATCCATTGCAGAAAACGATTAACTTGAGTCTGTCAAGTTACTAGAAAATTGTACTTTCTGGATACCTGTCCTGAGTAAGGCTAGGGGACAATGGTGGGGCAGGTTATTTTAAGAATTTCCTGCATATTAGGCTTGATATGTTTTTTTTTTTTTTTTTTTTTTTTTTTTTTCAGACGGAGTCTGGCTCTGTCTCCAGGCTGGAGTGCAGTGGCCGGATCTCAGCTCACTGCAAGCTCCACCTCCCGGGTTTACGCCATTCTCCTGCCTCAGCCTCCTAAGTAGCTGGGACTACAGGCGCCCGCCACCTCGCCCAGCTAGTTTTTGTATTTTTAGTAGAGATGGGGTTTCACCGTGTTAGCCAGGATGGTCTCGATCTCCTGACCTTGTGATCCGCCCGTCTCGGCCTCCCAAAGTGCTGGGATTACAGGCTTGAGCCACCGCGCCCGGCCGGCTTGATATGTTTTGAGGCTATAATTCAATTGTGCTGTACTCAAAAGAAAAATTAAGTTACTCCCAATATTTTATCAAAAATTGACTAGGGTGTTACCATACCAAATCAGAAATACTGATAAATGAATGCCTTGACAAAATACATGTTGCCATCCACATCATTTGGGTTAATTTTATTTCCCAAGGTTAAAGGTTTTCATAAAGTCTCCTACAACCATCATGTACAGACATGTCCATCACACTTCATATCTACTAGGACTCTTCCTGCTTATGGGAGGCAGGTTTGCAATCATTACTAGAACTCTACGCAATGTTTCAGTCAGCTGACAAATAAGAAGCGTGCTTGCAATAATCTCTAAAACGACGGCTTTCAAACTTTTTTAACCTCTTATCCACAGTAAGATACACACACACACACACACACACACACATACACACGTATCTAAAACTGAAACAGATACTTCCTTAAACAGTTTTTATCCTCACAATGCATGATATGCTTAGATACATTCTACTCCATTCTGTTTTTTTAAATTAATGGGCTTTATTATTTATTTATTATTTATGGTAGTTTTAGGTTTGCAGAAAAGTAGAACAGAAACTACAGAGAGTTCCTATATACTATCTCTCCTTTCTCCCTTCTCACAGTTTCCTTTGTTACTAATACTTTGCATTAATGTAGCATATTTGTTACAACAAATGAACCAATATTGATATATTACTATCAGCTAAAGTCTATAGTTTAAATTAGGGTTCACTCTCTGTGTTGTACATTCTATGGATTTTGACAAATCTATAATGCTGTATCCAGCATTACAGTATTACACAAAATAGTTTCACTGCCTTAAAAATACCCCATGCTCCAACCTATCCATCCCTTCCTCTACGCTAACTCTTAACCAGTCATCATTTTACTCTCTCCACAGTTTTGCCCTTTCCAGAATATCATAGTGCCAGAATCATCCAGTATATAACCTTTGAAGCCTGGCTACTTTTATTTAGCAAAATCCATTTAGGGGTCCTCCATGTCTTTACATGACATGACAGCTCATTCTTTTTATTGCCAAATATTCCATTGCATAGGTGTGCCACTGTTTATTATTGCATTCTATTTCATTAAAAAATTGGATGTGAACACAGTAAACTGAGTCTAGAACCTAAAACTAATTAATCAGCCATATCCATAATTTGAAACATACTGCCTAAAATTTTTTTTTTTTTTTTTTTTTTTTTTTTTTTTTTGAGGCGGAGTCTCGCTCTGCCGCCCAGGCTGGAGTGCTGTGGCCGGATCTCGGCTCACTGCAGGCTCCGCCTCCCGGGTTCACGCCATTCTCCTGCCTCAGCCTCCTGAGTAGCTGGGACTACAGGCGCCCGCAACCGCGCCCGGCTAATTTTTTTGTATTTTTAGTAGAGACGGGGTTTCACCATGGTCTCGATCTCCTGACCTTGTGATCCGCCCGCCTCGGCCTCCCAAAGTGCTGGGATTACAGGCGTGAGCCACCGCGCCCGGCAATATGTTGTTAAGTGCTTGCTAAGACTGCAAAGGAGCAGACACTTTGGTCTCTACCTTAGAAGTTTATAATGTTATTGAGAAGAGCAGCCTATGTATGTGACATTTAGTAACAAAAGCATAATCACAATGCAAATGTTAACATCAAAATAAAAGTAGAAGACATTTAAGAATAGGAGTTCTTTAGTTCTGTTGAGCATTAAGAAGAATTGGCAGGTGCTGGGATTTAACTGTACAAGCAGGACCCTTCTGTCACTTACTGATCGGGAGACCGGGGCATGTTATTATTTCTATGTGTCTCCATTTCTTCATTTGTGAGTGATATAATAGTAATATCTATCTCACTGGGTAATCATGAGAAGTAAATGAAACCATGCACACATAGAGCTTGGTAGAGTATGTGACATGTAAGAAGTCTTCAACAAATATTAATCCATTACTATTGTTGTTATTATTTTTGAGACAGGCTAGAGTGCAGTGGCACGATCTCAACTCATTGCAACCTCCACCTCCCAGATTCAAGCAATTGCACCCCAGCCTCCAGAGTAGATGGAATTACAAGCATGCACCATTATACTGGACTAATTGTTTTTTATTTTTAGTAGAGCCTGGGTTTTGCCATATTGGCCAGGCTGGTCTCCAACTCCTGGCCTCAAGTGATCCCCCTGTCTCAGCCTCCCAAAGTACAGGGATTACACGCATGAGCCACTGTGCCCAGCCATATTAATTTATTATTATCATTACTAACCACTCTATCCATCTTGCATAATTGTCTGGAATATAGTAAGAGTTCAATAAGTTTTTAAATATATCTAGACTAAGGATTACACTTATCTTAGGCTTATTTGCTCTGTGGAAGCTTGTCAGAAGAGCTAGACCATGAGCCCTGAAGAGATGTATGTGATTTGGTAAGTGTAGGAAAGAAGAAGGTTGTAAGATGCTGAGGAGATAGTATAATACGAGGCTGAAAAGTAGAAAAGTAAAAGTAACATTTGGAGGACAGTAATCAATTTCATTAAAGAGGAGAGTTAGGGACAGGTGTAATGGCTAATGCCTGTAATCCCAGTATTTGGGAGGCTGGATCACTTGAGGCCAGGAGTTTGAGACCAGACTGATCAAATCAGTGAGAACCCCATTCCTACAAAAAACAATACAAAACAAAACAAAGACCATTGGCAAGGGTGAGCATGACGGCATGTGCCTGTAGCACCAGCTACCTGGGAGGCTGATGCAGGAGGATCATTTGAGCCCAAGAGTTGGATGCTGCAGTGAGCTATAATGATACCACTGCACTCCAGCCTGGGCAACAGAGTGAGACCCTGTCTCTAATAAGTAAAGAAAAACAAGACAGTTAGAAATTAAGAATGAGAAACTTACAAAGATCACTGGTGGTCTTTGCAAATGGCAGACATTTGGACTTCCTCTTTCAATGAGTATGAGAGGACAACCTCAGTTACTGAAATAAAGAGAATAAAGTCCTAATGCCCTCAGGTATCCACTGCAGGTAATGAGCTAACTTCTCCTCTACACATGTTGGAATGGTACTAGTTATGCACTATCCTTTGGAGAGTTGGGGAGATACACTTAAATAATTTTCTGTGGTTCAGCTGAAGAAATCTGAAGCAGATGTTTATTGTCCATTATGGTAAGCACTTGCCAAGTGTGACATTTCCAATTGAAATTTAAGAAAAAGAATTAAAATTTCCCTTCTTCAAGTGCCACTAGTTGCATTTCAAGTACTCAATAACCACAAGTGCTTGGTGGCTACTGCACTGGATAGTACAGACAGAATATTTCCTTCATCATGGAAAGTTCCCTTGAGAAGGGGCTCCAGAGACTAGAGATGCACCCGTGGAGGGGAGGAATGGGACAGTGGCTGGAGGAGAGACACACAGTGAAGGGAAGTGGAATTTGCCCATATAAATCCATAGGGATCTGCCAGTCCTTCCTCCAGACAAGAGGGAGACATTACTGTTATTGGAAATCTTGGGAACGACTCAGACGGCAAGATCCCAACCGAAAGAAGATAACAGCAGAGAAGTGGCTTAGAGATGAAGAGAAAACATTTCTTTCTCCCCAGAGACACAGGGAGCAGAGAACATGTACAGAAAAAGAATATAAAGCAGAAGATGTTGGAACTCATACTTGTTAACTTTGAGCAAAAGGAAAAACAACCACTGAGAATAAAGAAGTTAAAGTGTTTTCACAATGTGAATATGGAATGGATTTATTAAAAATCAAACCAGGGCCAGGCATGGTGGCTCACACCTGTAATCCCAGCACTTTGGGAGGCCAAGGTGGGTGGATCACTTGAAGTCAAGAGTTCAAGACCAGCCTGGCTAACATGGTGACACCTGTCTCTACTAAAAATACAAAAATAGCCAGGTGTGGTGGCACACACCTGTAGTTCCAGCTACTCAGGAGGCTGAGGTGGGAGAATCGCTTGAACCCAGAAGGTGGAGGTTGCAGTGGGCCAAGATTGCACCACTACACTCTAGCTTGGGTAACAAAGCAAGACTTTGTCTCAAAAAAAAAAAATCATCAAATCAATAAAATTATCTTGAAGAAGCTATGAGATGATGTTCTTGAAGGTATACAGTTGCTTTTCATGACTCTTCAGCTTTTAGTTGCTAAAAATCTTTGATAATGTGCATAGTCCTTAATCAATCAGTAAGTTATTATTTATTAGGTCCCAATATACTAGATGTTTTGGGCAACCATATATTCAAGATGTAAAGTCTGCACTTACAGAAAGCACCATGAGATCTTGCATTAGGCATGCCAACTCCCTAGCCTCATGTTGCAACTCTTGGCTCTTCTGCCTCTTGCAGGTATCACAAATCAATCTTGACATTCCTTCTAGTTGAGTCCAAAGAAGCCTCAGGATATTTTCCATCACAACACCCACTATTCAACCTACTAGTTATTATGAGAAATACAAACTATTTTTAAATTTGGTACAACATCAGAATTGTGTTGTCAGTCAAACAGAGGAAGCCCATTTTAAAGCTAACAGATTTATTTTATGATAGTAAACTCGCTTTATTGTTTGAAGCCCAAAGAGTCAATCCATCACTCAGATTAAAAGACAAGATCGCAATAGCTAGTTTCATATTTATTAGATACCTAACTCTCAGTCTCAGGAACTTTTCTTTCTTTGAGAGAGAGAACTATCAAAAGAGCAAATTATGAAATTTCAAATTAAAATTAACAAGAAAGGCACAGACTGGACCACTTAAAAATAGTCCCCAAAAAGTGCATTCCATTGTTCTCACTATTTTTTTCCAGAAATCCTACAACAATGTAGCTGTCAGAGTAAAAAAGATTAAAACTTCCAATTGCAATGTCTCTCCAAACAATTGTGAAGAATGATGTAGTTGTACTAATTATGTAAGAGATAAATGAAGCCCACAAAGTAAGTGAGGGCATTGGAAACAGATGATGTTATTAATGTAATTCTGCTAAATTTTAAAGGGCACCTATAAATGTGAACATTTTTCTCAGGTTCAATGATTTTCCTCTCCATACTTCAAATCACAGGATCAAAATGGGTATTCAAGTGGTTTTGTCATGGAGATTTAATGTCTAAGATATTTCTGATGGAGGGAAAAATGTCAGAATATAAAAAGGCAATTAAGAAAGAAAGCTTTGCAAATGCCTGTTCTTGTAGCAACCTTGTGGAAGAGTTCATATTAGTTGTTGCTGACTTTTCTGTGTTGAGTAATCAAAGCCCATAAATGCTGAACCTTCTTTGTTAGCTCAACTTCATAATGCCAGGCTCTGCAGGGGAAAAATTTTGGCAGAGTACTTAGTTGTTCTTTAGTTTCTCTTACTTTCAGGTAAATTACCTGGATCATTCCAAACTGAGTGAAATAGTATTAAGAGTATTGTTTTCATTTTCTTCAACATGCTTATGTAAAACTGGTCAATTTTATAAGGGCGGTAATGTAGAGAGAGCATTAGGACATTTCGGGTATTCCAGCTCCTCTTCACATTCCACTGCAAACTGGGAGACTCCAAAATAATTTTGTACAATGTAATGTTAGTATATACAGTTTTACTGGATTTGAAATGGTATGCACATATACAAATATCCATGTGTGTGTAAATGTACCTGTTGGCTTTTCTTGTGAAGGACCCTATTTAAATTCTAAGACTAGGTCTTTTGTACCAGTATAGCATTACAACATCCTTTCTTTTTCTTAAAAATGTTGACAGCAAAGATTAGTTGCTTTTTTTAATGACCCTTATTTTCAAAGCCAAAGGTTCATACTTCTATGTCAG
The DNA here is from genome assembly GCF_009764315.1 of Trachypithecus francoisi. Classification (NCBI taxonomy): domain Eukaryota; kingdom Metazoa; phylum Chordata; class Mammalia; order Primates; family Cercopithecidae; genus Trachypithecus; species Trachypithecus francoisi. The sequence goes on from NW_022681470.1 coordinate 8,839,082, forward strand.
TTTTCTAAACTATTTTGAAGTCCAAATTTTTGAGAACCGTTGGTATAGAAGTAAAGAACTCTTTTATATGCACAATCACCAACATATTTCAAGGAATATATCTTTTGGAAATAAAACAAATAAATTATAAAAATAAAGCATGATTGCGCTGGTTGGAAAAACATGTTTTATAATAATATATTTGTTAACTCATATATGCAATATTTTCATTACCAAACATGTTAAAAAAATTAAAAAATAATTTAAATCACCTATAACCTCAACACCAAAATTTTTCATTTTATTTTATCTTATTTTATTTATTTTTTAAGATAGGGTCTCGCCCTGGTTGGAGTGCCATGGTGTGATCATGACTCACTGCAGTGTCAACTATCTGGGCTCATGTGATCCTCCCACCTCAGCCTTCCAAGTAGCTGGGATTATAGGTACATATCACCACACTAGCTAATTTTGTTTTGTTTTGTTTTGTTTTTTAGCAGAGATGAGGTCTTGCCATGTTGCCCAGACTGGTCTCGAACTCCTGAGCTCAAGTGATTTTCCGCTTCTGCCTCCCAAAGTGATGGGATTGCAAGCATGAGCTACCACACCTAGCCTTTTTTAAAAAAAATATTTTATTGAAAAATTTTAGATTCGGTGGGGGGTACCTGTACAAGTTTGTTACACAAGTATCCTGCGTAATGCTAAGGTTTAGGCGTCTAATGATCCCATCTACCAAATAATGAACATAGTAACCCAGAAGTAATTTTTAAACTCTTTCCCCCTCTTCCCTACCCCTCCCATTTGGGGATCTCTGGGATTTATCCTTTCCTTCTTTGTGCCCGTTTGTACCCAATGTTACCTCCCACCTATAAGTGAGAACATACAGTAATTGGGTATCTATTCCTGCATTAATTCACTTAGGATAATTGCAACATCTATGTTGCCACAAAGGACATGATTTTGTTCTTTTTTGTGGCTGCATAGTATTCCATGGTGTACAAAAGTATCACGTTTTCTTTATCTAATCAATCATTGATGGAAACCTGGATTAGTTCCACATCTTTGCTATTGCCAAGACTAACATTTTCATGTCTCTTCTTTTTCTTTGTATTTTCTTAGTATTTATTTTTACAAAAAGGGCAATTGATGTGAAATCAATTGTTTATTTTACATTACTTTGGAAGCCTTTAGAAAGATTGTCCATACAGATGACGTGTTTCAAAATTACACTGATATTATACTGATTGTCCAGGACAATTAACTAACTTTAGAGATGAAAAGCCAGATGGACAGTAAGGTCTTAGAGAAAGTGAGATGAAAGCACCCAATCCTTTGCTTAAAAAATCATACTAAGAGAAAGAGCTGGCCCAGAGCCATGTGCATAAGGTTTTCCAAAATATATTTAATTTGGGGCTCTATGAAAATACCTTGAAACTAGGGACCTCAAATAGATTGTGTTAGAAAGGCAGGAATGGGTGAAAGTAAGATTATCTCCCATTCAACAGACGCAAAAAATCTGACTCAGCCCACAGTCCAGGAGGTCAAAGAAGAGACTAAAGTTTTTGATGAAGCCTTGAGCTCTATTGTTAGGTCTTGTACATTTCTGTAAGAAATGAGAAACAGTTTGACTTGACTTTGCTTGGCCTTTTGGCCTGCAAAAATACTAAGACAGGATGACATTTCGGCTACAAATTTTGCAGCTGTGTAATCACTGGGGTCTGGGAGACCTTACTATACTTGGTTCAGCATTTGAATTCCTTTTGAGACCAAGACAATAGAACTTATAATTAGCAAACTACCACAAGTCTCAGAGTATGACACATGAATAGAGCTCTTCCTTTTCCTCTTTCCCTGCACAAGAACATAAAAATAGAACAAGTAACTAGTATATTTGTACTTCTCACAACTTTAATAAAAAACATATCTAAAGATGGAACTCGGTAGAACAACGTCCAGTAGTAGATGAATTATTTTTATTTTCTTATAATACTGTGGCTTATTGTTGACATGAAAAAGTAAATGTGAACCTATGAGAAAGGGACCTGTCCCAGTTGTTGTCCTTCCCTTTACATTTCCAGTATTGCAAATCCAGCTCGGGGCCTTCTTATTTTTCCTAGGCCACTGAAATATCCCCTCTGATTTAGTCTCTCCACTTATTCTCGCTTTGCTCCAACTCATTCACGGATGCCAGATGAATGTTCCAATATCACAGCCTTGATTATGTTCATTCCCAGTTCAGAAACAGTATGTGGGCTGGATGTGGTGGCTCACGCCTGTAATCCCAGCACTTTGGGAGGTCAAGGAGGGCAGGTTACCTGAAGTCAGGAGTTCGAGACCTTCCCGGCCAACATGGTGAAACCCCGTCTTCACTAAAATTACAAAAATTAGCCAGGAGAGGTGGTGTGTGCCTGTAGTCCCAGCTACTTGGGAGGCTGAGGCAGAAGAATCACTTGAACCCAGGAGGCGAAGTTTGCAGTGAGCCAAGATTGCAGCACTGCACTCTAACCTGGGTGAACACAGTGAGACTCCATCTCAAAAACAAAACAAAACAGTATGTGACTATTCATCAGAGGAAAAGTAGGAATTGAACACTCAAGGTTCCTCAAAATCGAATCCCTCCTTATTTTTATAACCTATTCTTCTCTCCAATCCTGTGCGATTGAGTTTCCAAGGAAGTTTCTTGGCTGGGTACAGTGGCTCACACCTGTAATCCCAGGATTTAGGAGGCCTAGGCAGGAGGATTGCTTAAGCCCAGGAGTTTGAGACCAGCCTGAATAACATAGTGAGACCCCTATCTCTCCAAAAAGTATTTTTTCAAAAATTAGCCAGGCATGGTGCCTCACATCTGTGGTCCCCGCTACTCAAGAGGCTGACATGGGAGGACTGTTCGAGCCTGGGAAGTTGAGGCTGCAGAGAGCTATGATGGTGCTACCGCACTCCAGCCTAGGCAACAGAGCAAGACCCTGTATCATAAAAATTTTTTAAAAATTAAAAAGAAGCTTCTTTACCCTTTCTTCATGTGCTTCAAGCTTTGCTGCCTCTGTTTTTTCTTTGTTGTTTGTTTGTTTGTTTTGTTTTTCTCCTCTCTTGCTATTTCCTCCAAAAAGATTGCAACTCTCTCTCTCAAGATTCTGTTTATCCCCCAGGCCAACCAGAACAGTCTTGACTCTGAAGCCCTGCACAAACACGACCAGAGGCAGTCACTCCTTCCTCTGATCCTCCATAGAAACTCGCCTCTATGCCTACTTGTTTGATTTTATCTTGCTCTTTAAGTGGATGTGTCTTATTTTCCGCTACTGGATAAGGGAAAGGGCAGAATGCTAAAAGGGCCCTTGTAAGTTCAGACCATTTTTGAAAAACAGACTTTCTGGTATCTACATGCAGAGGCCTCTGTATCTGAAGAAGCAACCACCTTCCCCTCCTTCCCATCTGCAACCAGCTTGGCTCTTTGACAAAGACTCCATCCTTGACCAAACTTCAGTCAGGCCCTTCTGAAGCTCCTTCCCAAGCAGGCCCCTACCTTGGTACTTCCGTTTCTGTCTCTGCATCACTCAGTTGTAGCAAGATTCCTGCTAAGTCGGTTTATCCAGAATTCCCCACCTTCAATATCTGATCCTCTTCTGTGTCTGATCAAATTCCTCACTCCTCAACATCCCCCAGATGACATCTGCTCACTCTGCACTGTCTGCAGCTAGAATCCCCAAAGGTCTGTTTCCTAGGAATCCCCCTTACTCGTGAGGCTTCCTCTCAGGAATTTTCCATCCGCTGACTCCAGGCGGCTCCCTGGCTACACATCCGCACTTGTCCATGTTGTGTTCGGAAGTGATCCCATTTCTATGCTGAGGTCTCTTTCCCCCTATTGTAATAGTTCCTCAATAAAACCTGATTTTTCCACATTAACTATGGTCTGGCTCTGGTTTTTCATGAACACTGTCCAAGGGCAGGGGGGATGGCCCTATCAGTCATTCACACCACACATTATTATAAATGATGTATATCAACACTTCACATTATCAGTCTCTTACATTGAGATGATTCTACTTGTGAGATCTGCCATCTTAACTTCCACAGAATAGCTCTTAACAATGAACATAATACTGTCTTATGGACCACTTTGTTTGGTTTTCACAACTTTATGAGATAGGCTGATGTTAAAAGCCCATACTATGAAGGATGAAAATAAGGCTCAAAGAGGTTAAGGGACTGATCCATAGTAATATAAGTAGAAGTAACATGTAGCAGCGAAGGAAACTCAGAAAGATTATTAGACCTATTTGCAAGTCTATGCCTGGAGGTAAATCTTTTTTTTTTTTTTTTCTGTCATAGTGAGCATATGGTTGAGAAAATAAAGAAAAAAGAAGATCACATGGAGAATGCTTCTTCCTCACTACTTTCTTTTGCTGTTGCTCAGCAGAGAAAAAAATAGCAAAAAATGGTAACATTATTGAACAGTTACTAAGAGGTAAGCACTATATAAACACTTGATATGTAACTACCTTATTTATCTCTCATGGTAGTATTCATGTGGTGCCTATTATTATACCACACAGGTGAGGAAACAAGATTAGAAAATTAGCTTGCTCAAGGTGGAATGGGGATTTGAACCAAGATCTATGTGCTTTAAGGCCCATATTTCTAACCTCATTGCCAGTGCTTCTCAAATGTTCATGTGCCCGTGAGTCACCCAAAGAACTTATTAGTTGCAGATTCGGACTCAGTAGGGCTAGGGTGTTGCAGGACACAGAGGACGAGAGAGACCAGTACAAGTGAATACAGGAGGATATTTATTTTAAGGTATGCACTGGCTCAGTGGATTCACATCCAAAATGCTGAGCCTTGAACAAAGACGGAGTGGGGCTTTTTATAAGCAGGCTTATAAAAGCAAAACAAAGGCCGTTAATCATACAGTGCATAACTTGGGGCCTTGCATAGCTGGTGGCCTTGTAACTGCAGTGAAAGAAAAACAAGAACTGGCTAAATACAGACATTTGTAAAACATAGTCATGCTTAAGAGGCCTGGGAAAGGAGTATCAGTAAAGGAATTTGTCTTTCTCTCTTTTTTTTTCCCCTCAACCTTGCTCTGGAGGGGTGGGGTGGGGGTGCTGTCTGGAGCCCATTCCTTTGGCCTTGGCTTTTCAGACAGCGTTATCTTATAACTGTCCTTGAAGTGAGCTGCTGTGCAGAGGAAAATTTGTCTCTTTTTCTTTTTAACCCTTACTACAAGGGTAGGGTCTCAGACTCTGCATTTCCAACAAGCTTCTAGGTGATGCTGCTGCTGCTGATCCTCAGACCACACTTCGAGTACCAACTTCTCTACACTCCCCTCAGAAAGTGCTGGAGTTAGTCAGGCAACTCACTGGAGTTCAACTCTAGGGACTGGCCTGGGGAAGGGGAAGAAGTGAGGAGAGAGGAACCCGCATGCTGTCTTAGCCAAGTCTACTATTCCATCTTTTCTCAACACCCCAACACCATTCTCTGTGCAAGGCTTTATTGCCTCCAGCTTTAAGTCATGCCTTCCTTGTTGCCTAATAGGAAGCGCAAGTATTTTGAAGCAGAAACAACATTGTTTTGGGTAATACTTCATGACGTCTTTTATACCACACCCTCCTTCTTCTGTCTAAGACACAATCCTGTCTCCACCTACATGACTTGCCTTTCACAATGCCTTTCCTTAGTTCTTTTATTTGATACATCAGCTCATATAAGATATTCTCTAATTGTATCTAGCTTTCCATCATTAAGCATCAATTTGTATTAAATTTGTTAATAAAGAAACAAATAGAACATGTTAACTACTTTTTTCTAAGATGGGGATCTCCAACATAAATTACACAAGCTGCAAATATGGGTTTGATTAATTCATTTATTCATCCATTACTGTTCAACACCTACTATGTGCCAGGCACTGAGCTAGGTTTGCTGTCATGAGCCTTATGATTCCATTGGAAATCAAAACACATGATGTTAAGCATATATGTATACTTACATATTTACATGTATTTATATGTTAATGCACACATATTTTTATGCATATGTCTATACATATTTACATATATTAATGTGTGATACTACAAAACACAGAATTTTATATAATTGAATAAATTTACTTAGTTTTAACTTTTGTGCACTGATTCAGATGCTGTGATATACTCCAGTAATTAATGTTGCTTCTCAATATAAAATCTCATTACATTTAGTTAGCTTCTGCAGATACTTGCTTTTGTATGTTCCCATGCACACACAAAATCTCCTCTCACTTTCAGTGAAGTGAAAATGAATCCATTTTTATTAAATTTATCATTTCAAACGAAATGCTTGTCCTGGGCCACATTGTCGGGCTTTAACTGTCTTCCTCGTCTTACAAATTAAGTTTAAAACTTTGCCTCCAAATCACAAATCACTTTCTCTCTCCAAATCTTCCTTAGAAAGTTACCAATTTCTGTGGCTGCAGAGTGAAGCCATTCCTCATGCTCACTCACACTTCTTTTTTCCCCTTGACTCTGTTTACTGTGTGCTAGGAGCTTGACATGCAATTTATTTTTATTCTCACAATAATCATGTCTGACAAAGTGTGTCATTGTCTCCATTCTACAGATAGAAACTAAGGCTTACAGCGGTGAAATACTAACTGCTAACATTGGCAGGCCATGACATATATGTAGCAGGCATTACACTATGAAATTTTCAGTATCGTCATCCATTGTTCACCCTGCCTATAAGAAGAATCATTTAATTGTCTCCATGTTACAGAAGAAGTGTGGAGGGGGAAGGGCTTAGTGCTTAACCCAAACTTACACATCAGTTACCAACAGAGCTGAGAGCCAAGTCCAGAGCCTGGGCTCCTGCACAGGACACCTCCCAGTTCGCCTGACGAGAGTCCCACAGCTGGAAGGAAGGTAGCAGGGTCAGGACACCAAGGGCTGTCTGAGATCAAAGACCTTGAGCTCGGTAACTGTGCACATGGCTTCTTTCTTCAGAACCATTCTTCTAAATCCAAAGGATGGCTTTACATATTTACCTTATTTTAATTGGATGGAACACAGTGCCCTGCTGCCTAGTATCTTGTAGTTAGGAAAAGGAAAGTAATAATAATCTGAGGACTGCCTCCTTTTCTGATTATCCTTATCTCTTCACCCACCAGCATCTGTGCCATGAACTCTGCCTCTGTCCCTGCACCACCCAGGGAAAACCCACCCCACTGTCCTTCTCCCGCACTCAAGATCTCTACTCCTGCAATAGTCCTCTTTCTCATCCATCCTCAGTTTATCCTTCCTTCCTGGGTTACTTCCACCATTTCACAAATAGGCGTTAATATCTCCTAACTTAAAAAAGCCCTCACGTGGTCCCAGGTCCTGCCTCTTCCATTGTTCTGTAGCCTGTCACACAATGCTTCTGCTCCCTTTTAAAACTGAGCTTACTTATGAGGTCATCTGTATCAACTGCCTCAAACTCCTGAATTCCGATTCTGCCTTTTAGCTCATTTCAAATCAGACTTACATCTTTTCTATTGTCTTAGGTCCATCTGGGCAGTTAAAATACCACAAACTAAATAGTTTATAAGCAACAGAAATGTATCACTCACAATTCTGGAGACTGGGAAGTCCACAATCAAGGCACAAGCACATTTGGTGTCTGGTGAGGACTTGCTTTCTGGTTCATAGACGGTGCCTTTCACTGAGTACTCACATGATGAATGGGGCAAAGAAGCCCCCTTGGGCCTCTTTTATGGGGGCACTAATCCCTTATAACCTCCCAAAGGCCCTGTTTTCTCATACTACCACCTTGGGGATTAGGATTTTAACATATGAATTTAGGCGAACAGAAACATTCAGACCATAGCACCGACGGCTGCAAACATTTCTATAATAAACATTGCATTACTCTTATAATCAAAATATATACAATGTGTATATATAATACACTATTATATATGACACTGTATATACACACATATAGATGGGTGTGTATGTATACCATAACCCAAAAATACTGTGACTCAATAAGACTATGGATATATGTCAATGTTATTAATGTTACTATCTATAATTCCTACACATCACTGACTCATGCATCCGTCATGTCCATTCTTCATTCTTGAGATTGAACATCTCAATCTGTTTGAATCTGCTTCCAGAAGATTTTATACAGACACAAATTTATCATCAGGTCAGCATGAGCTCCCTGACTTACTGGTGACGCTGTGCCGGTCCCTTCCACTGTCCCAGTTCCTTCCATGTTCATCCACTGTGAAAAATCTATCAACTGACTTCCATTCCTTCCTCACATCATTGTTTGAGACAAAACTTAGCTTATCCTTGAAATCACCATATTCCCTTTAGCTCTCTCCTCTCCAGAAATCCCCCTCTTTCACTACCCAGATCCACATGGAGGGGTGGGGCTGGCTCACCTCCACTGACAGCTATTTCTAGATGAACTATTCGTGCATCCAACTGCTTATTCTCTTGTGTTGTCTACACTCTCTTGTTATACTTCCTCTCAAAACCACTTACATATCAGCAATGCATTCTCTACCATGAAGGAGCTGCCTTTATCTGAGAGTCAGATAAAGATGTGCGCACAATGGCAATGAAGGGTGAAAAACCTCTAAGTCAGTGGCTCTCCAGGAGAAAAGAGAGAAAAACAAACTTAGACTTGGGGAAAAGGGAGCAAGAAGAGACATCTCACACATACTTTGAAGCATCGGTGAAAACTATTAAAGATAAGTCACGATTAATAACAGGAAGAGACACTCATGAGCTTGGGGGTGGATAGGGCAGAGCAGCCTCCTAGAGAATCTTTCAGGGTAGAGGGTAGAGTAGAAGTTAGGAAATGATGAGAAACGCAACTTGAGAATTAAGCAAAAATTAAATAACGTGCTGAGGAAACTAGTTTCGTTTTTTCTTTTTAAGTCAGTGGGGACTCTGATTATTTCAAACTGTGAAATAGTTAATATTTACTGTGGGCTTACATTGTGCCAGTTACCATTTCCACGATACTCCTGTGAGGTAGGTGCTATTATTTTTTTCCATTTTGTAGATAAGAAAACTGAGAGACATAGAAGCTAAGCAATTTTGAGCCAGCTAGGAAGTGGCTTAATTTGAATTATGATTACTTTTTTTTTTTTTTCGGAGAAAGAATCTCACTCTGTCGCCCAGGCTGGAGCGCAGTGGCACCATCTTGGTTCACTGCAAGCTCCGCTTCCTGGGTTCACGCCATTCTCCTGCCTCAGCTTCCTGAGTAGCTGGGACTACAGACACCCACCACCATGCCTGGCTAATTGTTTTGTATTTTTAGTAGAGACGGGTTTCACTGTGTTAGCCAGGATGGTATCGATCTCCTGACCTCGTGATCCGCCCGCCTCGGCCTCCCAAAGTGCTGGGATTACAGGTGTGAGCCACTGCACCCAGTCGATTACATTTTCATTTCAGAATGATAAAGGGATGTTTCTCATTTTTGAATCGTACCTAGGGTAGAGATATGGAGAAGTAGGGAGAAGCAGAAGACCTCAGTTTTGCTATTCTGGTTTTGGGAGTATAGGGTGAAAACCCATGTGGAGTTGTCCAGCTGGAGATATAGATGTGGACTAGGGGAAAATGTCTAAGCTGAGGCACAGCTTTGCGTCACTGGACTGAAGGTCGAGTTAAGTAAAGTATAAAGGAAAAAATCTGAACCAAATATTGCGGGGTGGGAAGGGAAGGAAATCATCAGTTTAGCAGTAGATAAGAGAAGAAAAGGAAAAAAAGAGAAAGAAGAAAAGAAGGAGAGGAAAAAAAGAGAAAGAGGCGATGAGATGAAAGAGGAGATTTAAGAAGAGAGAGGTTCCTTCGAATCCAAGAAAAGAGAGAATTTCAAAAACGTCAATAGTAACGAAATTTACAGAGGAGTCAAAAAAGTTAAGGACCAAAGATTCTTGAGGGTTTATCAATGAGAAGGTCTTTACTCATTCTGGCAACCACAGTTGGAGTGATGTGGTGAAACTGCAGTGGGTGGAGGAGGTGAAGGGAAGATGATGAAATTGAATTGGATAAGTGGGGTCATGGATGGTAAGAGGGAGAGAAGGCAGGTGAGACTGAAATCAATGGAGAGCCTAAGAGGAGGTGTTTGTGTTTTCCTTATAAATCAAACATTTAACTATGAAAGACAAATAATGAAAAGAATTAAAAAGTGTGAAGACACAGGAGAGGGCAAATATAAAACTGTTGTACAAAGCCATAAGATCCAGATTTCTTCGTGGTGTCTTCTGTGTCTATCCTTTCCTCACTCCCGTTGGTAGTTTTCCTTGTTTAGTCCTTCATCTCTTCTTACCACAGAAAAGTGACGTATCTATGCATTTCCCCACCCTCGGTCAGTTTCCACATATTGTTGCCCAGTTAATTTTCCTTAATGTTATTCCTCTACTCAAGCTCTTTCAGTGTTATTCTGTTACTTTTAGTGGAAAATTGAAGTTCCTTAAGATATACAAAGTCATTCTCATTCTGGCCTTGCCTGCCTTTCCTCATCCTCATAACTCACACACTCACATCCACACACATCACAACTCTGAAGCTATCACTTGCACTCAAATTCCTACCCATGATCCCTTGCAGTACCCTCTTTCTGCCTACATAAATCCTGCCCTTTCTCAAGTCTCATATTATATCACCTTCTTATAGAAGGCTATCTCTATGTCCCTGAAGCCACATATTACCTTTTATTCTACCTTAGCATGTCAATTAACATGTCATTTCCATGAACATTTTCCAACAATGCTTATATGTGCCTATCACTGTGAAAAACATCCAAACGTGCTAATGATATAGACCCTGACAACTTGGTCACATGACTTCTATCCAGTATCATACTTAACAGCCATAGCATTTAAAAAAAATACGTGTATAGCTTGTCATTAATACTGGACTGCAAGTTCTTCTTTCATACACATAGGCCATTTACTAAAGCATTAGAACAGATCAGCTACATGGTCCATTTGGAGAACATATAACAAGAATTGAATAAGTATTCTGCTGAAAGGACATGTCAAAATTGGATAGGGTTTGCAGTCTCAGAATACTAAGAAATTGTGTAAATTGAATTTTATTTTTTTTCTGTGATACTCTAGATTGTGAATATTGCACATGCATTGCCTTTTCCTTTGGTCAAATTATAAGTTCTTTTTTTTCAAAGCATTCTTCTATGTGCTTTGAATTTATTTCTCCTTACACTTGTATGGATTGTGCATGTTGTTTAGTACAAATGTTATGCTTTAATTTTCAAGTCCGTTTCCAAAACTTTTTCACTGTAAGCCCAAGAATTCTCTCATTTCTCTTGGAATGTAACTTAATTTCTCCATGTTATGGAACTGTGTTAAAAACTCTCTTTTAGTTAAAAAGTACCACCCACAAACGTTGAAGCTGTATTTTTATGAAAGTAACCACCTCTATTATTTCACGTGACTACTCCTGGTTCTCTATGGCTGTTCTTTAGCTACATTTTTTTGGTAGCCATTCCATTATATTTACTTTATTTTTGATGTCCATGTTTTGATACTATTTTTGTTTTTGACATAGACACTATTTTATAATACATTTGGATACCTTAACCTCTCCTAGCTTTTCTGCACTGTGTTTGTTTGGTGTATGCCATCACATAGGTATTTTTTTCCCCAAAAGTTTCTTTAATTTAAACGTACCATCTATTATTTTGTTTTATTTTTTGTTCCTGGTTTGGATATTCTTTTCCTTTCAGTCCACATGTTCCTTTGGCAATTTAAGGATTGCTTCTTTAAAATGCATTGTTTTCATCTGGGTCATCTGAAAAGCTGGATTTTGATTTTTAATCTGTGATCATATAATGTACTACAATATCACTGGAGGACTACTGTGTTTACTATCTCCACTGAATGTGCCATTTTGAATCTAACTATAAGGCTTCCCACATGTTGTCCCACAGTATCCTGGTGTTCAAGAGAGAAGCCAGTACCCTCAGACTCCAGCGGCTGGCAGGACTTGGGCAGGGGCCCTAGTCCTCAGAGGCGGGCATAGCTGAGTGCATCTGGTGCTGTGCCTAAGGTCTAGTCCAGCTGCAAATACGGTGGGGACACTTGGCTCCTGCTGCTCTTCCATGATACTCTGAGCACAGCTGAGGGGGCTCTGCCATCCAGATATCAAGTTCAGTGCCTATCACAGACAAGGAGCTATGAGCTGATGGAGGAAGTAGCGGTACAGGTTAAACACCAGGGAGCATGGTGTTCAACGGAGAAGAGGAGGGGTGGGAAGGCCAGGCTGGGAATTCCTGCTGAAGACAGTTGTCCCAAGCAGGGACCACTTCTCTGTCTTCACATCAAGCCAATACTTGGGTGCAGTCCCCAGGCCATGGGACCGTGCCTTGGCCCTGCGTATCACAGTTTTGTTACTCACAGTGCAGTCAGCTTCATCAAAGTGCATCAGCTTCATCTGAAACCTTGTCAGAAATACAAAGACTCAGCCCTTCTGAATCAGAATCTGTAATTTAATGGTGACTGTATGCACATGAGTGTTTGCAAAGCACCGTGTCAGAGGGTCTACTCTGGCCTTCTTCTCATCTCTCTCATCACAACCCTCTCCAAGGAACAGGCCGATGAGAATTTTGGTTCCTTCTAGACCAAGTTTCACATAACCAGGTCCTTGGAATTCTTTGCCCTAAAGCTCACAGTCCACCCCCATTTAAGGCATAGAATAATCTTTCACTGATGCATTCCCATTGTGCACCTGGAACCCAAATACATTTGTGATCAAGGGATAGGCATGAGGACGTGGGGAGAAGCTGTTTGGGCTTTCAGGCTGAGAGTCCACATGCAGGCTCTGAGGCTGAGGACCCTGGGGGAACAGGACCGAGCCAGGGATGGGAAGAGGGGTGGCTGGGAAATGGGTGTAGACCTAGGGCTTTCAATTGCACTTTTGTTCCTAGTCACTTAGTCTATTATCTACTTGTTCTTACAAAGCATCAAGGATTGAGTCCGCTTCTGTCCATTTGCAGCTGATATGTTCTTTTAGTGATTTCAAGCTATGTGCAGGGTGAGGGCTATAAAAACATTTATACCTTCTAAGAATTTTTCAAATACTTGATACTAAAAGGTTAGGATGGGTTCCAAAATCATTTGCCTTATCCCAAGAGGTTTCAACATTACATTTGTCAATGAAAGAAAGTAATAGCTGTTAGAATCTTTAAAGATAATTTCAATTACAGGAAACTTCTGAATGGCTATACAATAGGTTTTACATTTTCTGTCATCTACTTGTTCTTACAAAGCACCACACAGATAGTGACTATCAAGACTTTGATGAAAGGAAAACCATATAGTAAATATCAAAAGCCTTAAAAATGTGTGTACCATTTGATCAAGGAATTTCATTTCTGGGACTATATTCTAAGGAAGATATTCAGGGATATGCGTAGAAAGTTATTAACAATGATTTTCATCAATATTACAATTTTTAACGTGAAATACTGGAAATGATCAGGAATATTTATATATGTTACAGAATATTATGCACATTTTCTGTGAATATAAATATAATGGCATTTAAAAAGAATGTTTAGTGATGTAGCAAAATGTTAGAGCAGAAAATAAATTTACAAAACCAAATAAAAGACTTTGAATAAGACCATTGATCAAGAATTACAGGTCATCATTTCTATATACCTGATAATATAAATTTATATAAATGTATGCTTCTCATTCACATCTTTGAAAAGATTTTATTTGGAAGTTCTATATAAATTTAATACTTAGTATTCCTCCCCATGCTTTTTATTTTCTCTTCTTTTAATACCAAAGATATAAGCTAAATTTCTTTGACAAAATTTCATATAGATACTCCAAAATCCTATATAATATGCCATTCAAATATTGCCATTTTATGTATAGAATAAAGTGGAAAAGGGTAAGAAGTATGTGGCCAGCCACACACAGCTGATGAAGAAAAGCTGAGGTATGCAAGGCAGGCAGGGTTGGGAGGGATATTATACTGCACGTTACATGTAGTATGTTTTTGGATCACAAGAATCTACTACTTCTGACTTTTATTAGATGCACATTCTTTATTAAAGTGGGTGCCCTTCCTTTGCACAATTTTAAAAACAGATTTTTCTCCTCAACAGATCAACTTCAATTTTTTTAACATTTTCCTAACATATGATTATCATCTTCCAAAGACCCAAAAGTGCTGTCAATGTGACAGAAATCAGAACGTAAATATTTTACAAACAGCTGTCAAATCTCAATCGGCAGCAAACAAAACACCCCGGAATTGCTGTAATCTAACCACAAGGCTATATCACTTAACTGACAGATAAGACGTTTTTCTAGCTTTCCTTTTCCTGTCAGTATTTTTAATACATTAACACCATGTGCCATTCTGGATAGTCACTGTGACAATTCCCTTGAAGACAGAATAAACTCTGAAATGCGCTAAGGGAAATGCCCGGCACAGGGACTGACTTTTGTTTCACGGGATTTTTCACAGTCATGTTATCTGGAATGTTTGTTACTAACATGGATTAAACGCCGGCATCAAGGGAATATTGTCATGCCCATAAAAACAGGGAAAATTTTGCTCTTAGCAGTTCAATAATTTAGTATTTCATTCCTTCGGGCCTTCATTCAACAAACATTTCTCATTGTGCATGTGCCAGGTTTAGCCAATAAATCTACGTAAGATTCAAAGAATGGAGCCCTGTCACCCAACATCATAGATCAGAAATGCCACTGAGTAAAGATCCCTGAAACAGTCCCACCCAATGATTTACTGCTATTTTCTATTTATACCTCTGTCTTTCCTCTGTTCTTCCTATATTGTTTCTTCATCTTTTTCTTTCTCTGTTTTTCTTTTTTTTTGAGACGGAGTCTAGCTCTGTCGCCCAGGTTGGAGTACAGTGGCTCTATCTCGGCTCACTGTAAGTTTCGCCTCCTGGGTTCACGCCATTCTCCTGCCTCAGTCTCCCGAGTAGCTGGGACTACAGGCGCCCGCCACCACGCCCGGCTAATTTTTTGTATTTTTTAGTAGAGACAGGGTTTCACTGTGTTAGCCAGCATGGTCTTGATCTCCTGACCTCGTGATCCACCTGCCTCGGCCTCCCAAAGTGCTGGGATTACAGGTGTGAGCCACCGCGCCCTGCCTTTTTTTTTTTCTTTTCTTCTCATCTAAGCAAAAGACACATTGGGGACATCTATAAGAACTGCTTAATTTCTTTTAAGATATTTAACATAGGGTATTTTCTGACTCTATATTCATTTACTCAACAAACATTTACTAAGCTTCTTGCAGGGGGCAGGCATCGTTATAAGTATGGTGGTTTTGGCAGTGAAGAAAACAGACAAGGCCCTGCCCTCATGGAGCTTAGATCATATTATAACGGGAGATAAATAACAAATTATAAATAGGTGCGACAGATTTATCATGTCTTACCTAAATCCCTTAAGTGACATATGTAAGTATTTTGTCCATAAGGGGATATTTTCATATGCCTTAAGAAATAAAGCTTCCAGTTTCTAAAGGGAATTAGACCTGGGTGTCCGAGATGGTGGTTATTTAGAGAGAGTGGTTAGGAGAGGTCTTGGCAGTTGAGATTTGACTGGAAGGGTCAAGTAGTAAGAAGAGCCAGGGGCTCAGTGCCAGGCCCCCAAGGGCAAAGAACAATGAGAAATATTCAATAAATAAAGACAGGGAGGCTTAGAGTGTAGGAAGAAAGAGAGAAAAGTACAAGTAGAAACCAGATCATATCAGATTTATAAGTCATGTTAATGCATTTGGATTTGATTCTAAATGTAGGGGAAGGAATTGAAGGATTTTGAGCAGGTCTCAAATAGGAGAATAACACGATCTAACAGAGGCTTCCCAAAGCAGACGCTGGCTCTGACAGAATGTAATTTTGTGTGGTAAGAATGAAAGTCATGTTGACTAACAGGAGGCTAATGCCATCGCCCAGGCAAGACAAGATGATGGCTGGGAGTAGAGTCATAACAAAAGAGACAAGGGATTCAGGATGTATTTGGAAGAAATAAAAGGAAAACGAAAAAAACTGGTCACTCTTAGGTTCAATGGACAGAAGTAAAAACTGTTGCTTTGAGTAGATGTCAGAGTATTTCCCTGCATTAGCAATGGAGACCCAAGAAGTTAAGCTAGTATTTTGTACTAACAGCCCATCAGAATACCTTACACCATCAATTTACAAATAAGCAGCAAAGGTCCAGAGAGGTGAAATGGCTTTCTGTAATGCCAAAAATTGCTGGGCTGTCCCCTGCATTTTCAGTCCCTTATTTTCCAGCCAAAAGATGTTTCCATTATCCAGCTCCCCCATCCCCCAAGTCAGCTCAGTGCCTTATGCAATGCCTTGTATAACGTTCTTCAGAAAGAAATTTCATTTTATGACTTAGTTTTTAAGCTATATATATATATTTTCTGAACCAAGTCAATAAGAGTGAATTAATGAAGATAGTTAGGCAGAGAATACTTAATTCTACGATTGTTGGGTAAAAGCTGAGTTTTGGTGACCATATTTTGACCATTAGTTCTAGACTTTTTCAAAAAAAAAAAAAAAAAGAAAGAAAATAAGATGCTCAGAATTAATATTTCCTTTACCAACTTTCATAGGCAATTCCAATATAAACTGATTCTCCCAAATCAGATCTGTATTTCTCTTTTCCTTTTATTTCTTTTTTCTCTGTTCTTTCTCTTTCTTTCTTTCTTTTTTCTTTCTTTCTTTCTTCTTTCTTTCTTTCTTTCTTCTTTCTTTCTTTCTTTCTTCTCTCTCTCTCTATTCCTTTCTCTTTCTCTCTTTCTCTCATTTCTGTTATACAGGAATAGACTCAGTTCACTTAGTTTTACAAATGGAAAATATAATAGAAAGTCTGTGCTATTGAAGATCATTGTAGTCAAAGGGTTACTGAGCTGACAATGCCCACTGCCTAACTGTAAAATCTAATCAGCAATAGGACGGGCTTCTGGAACCAGGCTGTCAGGGCCAGCACTGAGGCAGCTGTGTACAGGGATCAGCCTCTGACAGGTCCAAGTTCAAATCTCACCTGTGCCAGTTACTACCATAGGACAAGTTTCACAGGACAAAGTTCTTCACATCTTAGGGCCTGTTTCCTCATACATCAAATGGGAATAAAAATACTCGACTTAATAGTACTACTGTGGTGTTTAAGTAAGATAGGGTAATGTGTCTAGCATGATATCCAGATATAAATGTTACTGAATCAGCTAAGGCTCCATTTGGCTCTGAGTGTCAGCAAACCTAATAAGCTCGTCTAAATTAGGGACTGTATGTGTCTCATGAAACAAGACATCTGATGGTGGGCTTGCAAGAGCTCAAGCTCATTTTATCCTCCCACTCCAGTATCCCCAGTTCGGCTTTCGTTGCTGTGATTGCAAGAAGGGGTGGGGGTCAGGGGCGTGATTTCCTGATAGAATGATGGGATAGGAACAAAGCAAAAAACATTCGAAGAGGAATCTCCTCTTGAAAGTCTCTCCCCAGGGACCAAGACTGAGAGCTCATCAGCTGGAGCTGAGTCACATGGCCACAGAAAAAGAATCTGGGAAGATGAGAATATTTTTTAGCTGGGCACTTTGCTGTCCTTACAACATCAAGCTTTTATTAGGAAGGAAGAGGATAGTGATAGGGTTTGGCTCTGTGTCCCCACCCAAATCTCCTCTCCAATTGTAATCTCCACGTGAAGAGGGAGGGGCCCGGTGGGAGGTAATTGAATCATCAGGGCGGTTTCCCCCATGCTGTTATTATGATAGTAAAGGAGTTCTCATGAGAGCCGATGGTTTTAAAAGTGGCAGTTTCCCCTGCACTCTCTCTCCCTCTCTGCTGCCACTATGCAAGACATGCCTTGCTTCCCCTTCGCCTTCTGTCATGATTATAAGTTTCCTGAGGCCTCCCCAGCCATGTAGAACACAATTAATAAATTATCCTTTTGTTTCTAAATTACCCAGTTTCAAGTAGTGTCTTTATAGATGTATGAGAACAGATTATATAGGGAGATTGGATTTAAGGTAGGATGTTAACAGTGTTTGCTAGATAGATAAAACATTACTAAGGATAACATCTAAGAAAGATTGAGCTTTTCCACAGTGTTGCTGTTTATGTTCACAATCGTATTTGTACAGCATTCTGAAGAAAGGCAATCTAAATCAAGGAATAATTCTTAAGCTTCTAAGAATTAGACAAGCTACACGATCCTATATATGTACTAATAATTCAAACATTTTGCAATATTTCAAAAAATTCCACATTGCTACAGTTAAACACAAATGTGCTTTTGAAATAAAGTTAACTTATTTCAAATCTCAATCAACATGCCTTTATTTCCATTTTTAAACTGATGAGAAAATGAACACACTTAGCTTTATTAAGACACAAAAAATTGAGCATGACTAAAAATGGTAACAACTGTACATCATGTTGAAAACACCAACTTATAAATTCTTATTCCTTATTAATCTGTTCTCACAGATTGGGCCATCAATTCCCCTTTCCAAGGAAATAGCTCAACTAGAAAAAGGATTTTACCTTATTGTACCTTAGCTGAAGTTCTGACTGTCGTTTTTTTGGCCGCTAATCACAATACAAGTGCTAGAAAAGAAAAACAACAAAAAAAGATGGTATTAACAAATAACCAGGACCCTGAGAAAGAGAACATCAATAGGTTACACAACACGACTAGAGGCAATCAAAAAACATTACAGAATTTTTGAGTTGGAAGTGACTTCCTGGATCATGGTGCCTAACCTCACATACCTGAAGAGGATGGAGAGGGTCAGAGAAGTTAAGGTACCTGTCACTGGAAAAGAAATGTATCTATTGACTTCCTCATTCTACAGCTCCTCACGTCCTACCTGCCTAAGCTCCAGTTGCAAGGAAGGGAGATAGAGTGAGAAGAATAAAAATAAAGAAGTTGCTCCCAGCACTTTGGGAGGCCGAGACGGGCGGATCACGAGGTCAGGAGATCAAGACCATCCTGGCTAACACGGTGAAACCCCGTCTCTACTAAAAAATACAACAAACTAGCCGGGTGAGGTGGCGGGCGCCTGTAGTCCCAGCTACTCGGGAGGCTGAGGCAGGAGAACGGCTTAAACCCGGGAGGCGGAGCTTGCAGTGAGCTGAGATCCGGCCACTGCACTCCAGCCTGGGCGGCAGAGCGAGACTCCGTCTCAAAAAAAAAAAAAAAAAAAAAGAAGTTGCTCATCTCTTCATTTTACACGTAAGTGATGATTGCCTTCTTTTCTTAGCAAATTGGTTAGTATGGTCTGTGTTCAACAAGTATTGCAGTTGCTATCTTCTCCCAGACACTACTCAAAATATACGCATACAGTGATCTTACAGTTAGCCCATTCTCATACAGGAAGAAAATGCAATCTTCATGAAAATCCCCTAACTCCACTTCAGACACTAAGTGTACTGAGCCTGATAGCGAGGCCAGAATCTTAGGAAAGCACCTCCATTAGAAGGTTAACCTAGAGAAAGAAAAAGAAGTGCCAGGCTTTGCAGAAGAACCGGGGAACTATGTCACTGTGAAGGATGTGGCTGAGTTCAGAGGGTCATGAAGGGATGGGAAATGCTATGGAAGAACTTGAGGATGAGATCCCCTGATAAGGTGTGGTTGAATTTTTTAAAGGAGGACCTTGAAGTTTGCACAGCATGGTGACGGTGACACCAAATGGAAAGAGGACCGAGAAGAGACCGTGAGGTAAGAAGTAGAAGGATCCTAGAGGTGCATGTGGAAGGATTTTCTCAGCAAGTAAGAGAGGAGCCTAGTGAAACCTCTGTGAGTGTCATCTGTGACAAGATCAGCACAGAGACGGAGAGCAAACTTCGAGAGAGTATTACAGCAATTGGATATGTAATTGAGAATTTAAAAATAGATTTGTATTTTACATGTCTTTTTTTATTTTTTATTTTTTATTATCCTTTAAGTTCCAGGGTACATGTGCATAACGTGCAGGTTTGTTACATATGTATACTTGTGCCATGTTGGTGTGCTGCACCCATCAACTCGTCAGCACCCATCAATTCATCATTTATATCATGTATAACTCCCAATGCAATCCTTCCCCCCTCCCCCCTCCCCATGATAGGCCCCGGTGTGTGATGTTCCCCTTCCTGAGTCCAAGTGATCTCATTGTTCAGTTCCCACCTATGAGTGAGAACATGCGGTGTTTGGTTTTCTGTTCTTGTGAAAGTTTGCTAAGAATGATGGTTTCCAGCTGCATCCATGTCCCTACAAAGGACGCAAACTCATCCTTTTTTATGGCTGCATAGTATTCCATGGTGTATATGTGCCACATTTTCTTAATCCAGTCTGTCATGTCTTTTAAAAGTATTAATATGCAAAGGATTTGGGGGAAAAGAGTAATTGCTCCTTCATCAGTTTGAGAAACACATTTATGCTCACGAGCATTGGTCCTCTGCTGCTCTCATATCCCTTCTTCCTCTCTTTAGCGCCTCCCTCTCCCTCTGCTATCGCTTGCCATGTTGGAACTGTCAATCACGGGATCCTCTCCCACTTTCAGCAATGAAGGGCATCTGACCCAAGCAAGGCCTCTCAGACTCCTCCTCTCCCAAGATCCCCTTCCCCCCTGCCGTCCTCCCCCAGCCCTCCCTATCTGAGAAGTGTGTCTTATGGAAGGAAGGACTGAAACTATCATTCCATGAAGTGCATGCACTTTATACCCTGGGGTGGAAAACTGAGGTCGAGGGGGTAAGTTACCATGGGTCACAACTTGAAATCAGCTCTGCCTGACTCTTTCCACTAGCTGCCTTGCCTCTCTTACATAGCAGCACATTCTCAGGAAATAATATCTGTGTACCTAGAATTTCAAGAGTAAACTGAACCATATCAACACTCCCATTCCTACTACAGGAAATGAGCGTAAGTCATCAAAGAAGAACACTTCAGTGCGAGGATGGAGTCATTTCTCTCCCTCATCTCTATCTAACAAATAGACATTTTCTACTATTTAGGGCATGCTGATGAGCATACAATTCATCTTTCGCTGCTAATATCCCTGTAACATCTAATGAGTCAAAGGGCAAGTACTCAGTTAATTCCATTTAACCATGTGTCAGTCATCTCACAGAAACCCTTGTCTTGTGCATAGTAGGCGCTCAGAAAATATTTACAGGAGATTTTTTCATTAAAAGTAATAAATGCCAATTATTACAAACACATTTGCTTAATTTACAATTAGGAGTCCCAACATGGCCTACATGTTGAAATTCAGATCACTTTAAATAAGTAAATATATTATACAAAATTAAGTAGCACCTTAATGTTAAAATAGACATAAACACAACTCAATTACTGAAGTGTCTACTAATATCAATATCTTGTTCACTAAAAGATTTGGGAGACAATAAATGAGATTGAACATCTTGAAGTTTCTCTGATTAAATTTCTCTAGTATCAGATTCAGAAAGACATTCATTCTGAAAACAAGCAAAGGAATTGGCTTTCATCCTAGCTGCAGATTCATTCTATTGAACATTAATTGCATGTAACATTCATTTAGAGATGAGGTTCAAATATCTAAGTACAGATGACAGTCTTCTCCAAAACCCAGTAAACATGGCTCAAAGGTCACATAATCAAAATAAGATTGGCAATTCCAGAGAATGCTGTCCTAATTATATAGTTAGCCAAATAAAGAAGAAAACAAAACTAGAGACAGAATAATTATGGAAGGCTAGATGACAGGCTTCTTTCAACAGGTCAAAAAAAGTTACTCTGATTTATGATGTTCATAAAAAAGGTAAGATATTTTCCTAACCTCTTTAAAGTAGTACTGGCATACCTTGGAAATACTGTGGTTTTGGTTTTATACCACCACAATCAAGTATGTCACACACATGTTTTGATTTCCCAGTGCATATAAAAGTTATGTTTACACTATATTGTCATCAATTAGATGTGCAATAGCATTATGTCCAAGAAAGCAATGTACATCCCTTAATTAAAAATACTTTATTGCTAGAAAATACTAACAATCATCTGAGCCTTTATAGAGTTATATATATATATATATTTTTTTTTTGGTGGAGGGTTTACCTCAATGTTGATGGGTGCTGACTGATTAGGGTGGTGGTTGCCAAAAGCTGGGGAGGCTGTGGCAATTTCTTCAAATAAGAAACAACGAAGTTTGCTGCAGTGATTGACTCTTTCTTTTGTAACAGATTTCTCTGTAGCGTGTGATGCTATACATAACATTCTCAAGTAGCATGTGATACTGTTTGACAGCATTTTGTCCACAGTAGAACTTCTTTTAAAATTGGAACCAATCCTCTCAAAGGCTGCTGCAGCTTCTTTAACTAAGTTATGGTAATATTCTAAATCCATTGTGGTCATTTTAGCAATATTCACAGTATCTTCACCAAGAGTTAACTCCATTTCAAGAAAATGACTTTCTTTGCTAATCGGTAAGAAGCAACTCCTCCTCCAAGTTTTATCACGAGATAGCAGCAATTCAGGCCCATCTTCAGGCTCCACTTTAAATTCTAGTTCTCTTGCTGTTTCTACCACAATGGCATTTATTCTTTCTTCATTGAAGTATTGAACCCCTCAAAATTATCCATGAGGGTTGAAATCTGCTTCTTCAAACTCCTGTTAGTGTTGATATTTTTACCTCCTTCCAAGAATCATGAATATATTTAACAGCATCTAGAATGGTGAATCCTTTCTAGAAGGTTTTCAACTGACATTGCCCAGATCCATCAAAAGAATCTATGGCAGCTATAGCTTTATGAAATGTATTTCTTAAAATAATAAGACTTAAAAGCCAAAATTGCTCCTTGATTCACGGGCTGCAGAATGGATGTTATATTAACAGGCATGAAAACAATATTAATATCATCCTTGTATGCCTACATGAGAGCTATTGGATGACTAGATGCATTGTCAATGAATAGTAATATTTTTAAATGAATCTTTTTCTGAGCAGTAGTTCTCAACAGTAGGCTTAAAATATTCAGTACACCAGGCTGTAAACAGATGCATTGTCATCCAGGCTTTGTTATTCCATTTACAGAGCACAGGCAAAGTAGATTTAACATAATTCTTCAGAGTCCTAGGATTTTTTTTTTTTTTTTGAGACGGAGTCTCGCTATTTTTGAAATAATAAATGAATGCTACCTTCAACTTAACTAGCAGCTTCATTAGCTCCTAATAAGCAAGTCAGCCTGTCCTTTGAAACTTTAAAGCCAGACCTTGACTTCTTTCTAGCTATGAAAGTCCTAGATGGCATCTTCTTCCAACAGAAGGCTTTTCGGTCTACACTGAAAATCTAATGTTTAGTGTTGCCACCTTCATCAATGATCTGCACTTGCTACTTCACCTTGTGATTTTATATTATATAGACAGCTTTTGTCCTTAAACCTCATGAATCAACCTCTGCTAGCTTCACATTTTTCTTCTGCAGCTTCCTTTGCTCTCTCAGCCTTCATAGAATTGAAGAGTTAAAGCCTTGCTCTGGATGAGGCTATGGCTTAAGGGAATCTTGTGGCTGGCTGGATCTTCTAGCCAGGCCACTCAAACTTTCTCTGTATCAGCAATAAGGCTGTTTTGTCTTCTTATCATTTGTGTTTTCACTGGAGTAGCACTTTTCATTTCCTTCATGAACTTTTCCTTTGCATTCACAACTTGGCTGTTTGGTGTAAGAGGCATGGCTTTCAGCCTGTCTCAGATTTCCACATGGCACCCTCACTCAGCTTCGTTATTTCTAGTTTTTGATTGAGACATGTAACTCTCCCTTTCACTTGAACACTTAGAAGCTGTTGTAAGGTTATTAATTGGCCTAATTTCAATATTGTTGTGACTCAGGAAATGGGGTGGAGGGCAAGGAGAGGAAAAGAGATAAAGAAATGCGTGGTTGGTGGAGAAGTCAGAACACATTCATTAATTACATTTATCAATTAAGCTTGCCATTTTATATGGGAGTGGTTTATGGCATCTCAATACAATTATAACAATAACCTCAAAGATCACTGATCCCAGATCACCATGTCAGATATAATAATAATTAAAAAGTTTGAAATACTACAAGAATTACCAAGGCCGGGCGCAGTGGCCCACGCCTGTAATCCCAGCACTTCGGGAGGCCGAGGCGGGCAGATGAGGACGTCAGGAGATTGAGACCATCCTGGCTAACACAATGAAACCCCGTCCTTACTAAAAGTACAAAACATTAGCCGGGCGTGGCCGCGGGCGCCTGTAGTCCCAGCTACTTGGGAGGCTGAGGCAGGAGAATGGCGGGAACCCGGGAGGCGGAGCTTGCAGTGAGCCGAGATGGCGCCACTGCACTCCAGCCTGGGCCACAGAGCGAGACTCCACGAGATTCTATCTCAAAACAAAAACAAAAACAAACAAACAAAAAAACCAAAATGTGACAGAGACACAAAGGGAGCACTTGGGGTTGGAAAAATGGTGCCAATGGATTTGCTGAAGCAGGGTAGCTACAAACCTTCAATTTGTAAAAACCACAGTATCTGTGAAGCACAACGAACTGAAGTACAATAGAATAAAGTAAGTCTCCACCCACTTCTTTTACTATTATCCTACCACTCATACGACTATTCACATGCCCTTCTCATGAATCAGTACTATAGATTTCTCATCAATGCCTTTGATCTAACTCCCGCTTTGTAAGAGTCAATCCACCTCAGCATGGATGTGCCCTAATGTATTCTTTTACTATTTATAGAATTATGGTTGCATCCTTTTTCTTATTATAAACAATGTAGCAATAATAATCCGTGTGTGTGGTGTGTGTGTGTGTACATATCTATAATCCTCCTGAGAAGAAGCAATCCTCCTCCCTCCCTCAGTCTCCTGGGTAGCTGGGACTACAGGCATGAGCCAATATTCAAAAAAGAGATATTATACACACACACACACACACACACACACACGGATTATTATTCATTTTTTCATTCTATATTCCTAAAATTATGATGTATATGTTGTAGAGTATTCACATCTTAAATTTTGATACATACTGCTAGATTATTTATCAAAGCAGTTGTAGCAATTTTGTTTCCCTTTTCCTCACCATAACTGGATATTCTCTCTCTCTCTCTCACTCTTTCTCTCTCGATCTCTTATCTACCTACCTACCTATAATTGCCTATCTCTATTTCTATCTATATATGCATCTACCTATGTATCTGATTTTTGGCAAGAAAAGCAGTGTTCACAGATATATCTATGTATTATCTCTGGGGCCTCAAACACAGTCTTGCAGCAAAGGCAGACTGAAAACAATCTTTAGGCAAGGTTCTGATGTTGTGGCATTAAGAGGGAGATAATCCTTGAAAAATGTATTTTGAGAAAACAACGTAACTATTATTCACAAAGAGAATTTTAAAAGACTCTGTCCTGTTGAGTAAAAACTATGACATGCTCCATTTAGTAAGTAGCTTTAACATAGAAAAACACATCCAGATCTAAAAGTCAATGCTGTTATTTTTCCCATGAAACTATAATTTTAAAAATGTCTAACTCACCAAATGGTTTCCTATAATTTTTAAAGTTCAAAAAAATCTATAACAAAAGAAAAAGTCCAGTCTTGAAGCTCCTTAATTTTTAAAATAATATTATATCTTTAAAACGCTATTCTTTAGCCAGAGATGGCTCCATTTAGATACTTGAAAATATTAATCACCCTTTTCTTCAGGTAACCTTTCAGCAACCCCAGCTCAGGTGACTTATAATTATAGTCTATGAACCTCAGCCTCTCCCTCCACCCCCACCCTGACTCCCACCCCTCTCTCACTCTCTCTCTTAAGTCATAACATGAATGTGAAAGCCAGGGATAAGTAGTTCTTATTTTGGGCCAAACCAGTGTTACAGAGTCTGACCAAATAATAGCGTTTACAGGGGTTCAAGAAACCAATTTTAAAGGGGAAAAGTGCACCTATAGTTTTGATTCTTGTAAAAGATACTCTTTTGGGTGCTTCCGCCATGAACCAGAAACACAGCTTAAAGGACCACTAGTGCAATTTACAGTCCAATATCTCTCCATAGTTGGGCCGTCATTCTCATCAATTACGCTTTGGAACTGATTAGAAAATGAAGAATCAGTAACAATATTGGCTCAGTTTTAAAGCCTGCAGGCAGATATATTCTTAAATACTAGAAAGTAGCTATATTTTGTTCTATAGGTAGGACCTGCTTGTGTGGAGAATCTGTTTCATTTTTACTCTTCACTGCAATGGCAGGAAGTCTCCATCCAGGGATAGTTTTTCGCTGTCAACCAGGTTGGAGTGCAGCGGTGCCATCGTGGCTCATTGCAGCCTAGAACTCCTGGACTGAAGCAATCCTCCTCCCTCAGTCTCCTGGGTAGTTGGGACTACAGGCATGCACCACTATATCTGGCTAATTTTTTACATTTTTAATTTTTTTGTAGAGACGAGGTCTCACCATCTTGCCCAAGCTGGTCTCAAACTCCCAGGCTGGAACAATTCTCCTGCCTCCGCCTCTCAAAGTGTTGGGATGGTAGGTGTGAGCTCCCACGCCTGGCCAAAAATTCACCCTTGCTGGTATTGTAGAGAGTCACCAGGACTGTCTGGATTCTAACTGATAACTGACTAAGATGATAGTGTTCAGAGTAGGCAAATTCAAGCAATCAAAAGACACTACCTAGATGGTTACAACATTTCCGAGATTCTACTGGATGTCCCAGGGCTCCACATATTCGAAAAAGAGATATGGTCCTCAAATAAATTTGGAAAGTTCTGGGTTAAATACTATGTTACTATTACTGTTACAATGAGATTACTCAGAAATGTCAAAACTGAGATGTGGGCTGTGAACTTTCTAAAGGCAGCTATATTCTGATGCTTGCTTTTCTCAATTTTGTTTGACCATGTGGGGGAGCTATGCTAAATGATGCCCTGCGCAGACAGCTCAGGATTCTTCTCTACATCAGTACAGAAAGAAACAAAACTATTCTTTAGAGTCTAGCTTAGCCGAAAATTGAATGTGCTCTTGAGTCAAGATAAGTATTTGCCCAGATTTCATAGACTCTATAACATCACAAAAGTAAATGTATCTTTCTAAGAAGGGAATGCTGCACTCTGCATTGCACAACAATGACTAATGGATTTGGAATATTTTTAAAAATCTGATAACATCATTTAGAAACACATATCTTCAAATACCACATTTTGAAATGTAGCCATGATATTCTTAGATATACTCTTGAAAATCTAATGAGCTCCTGAAACTGTATTTAGCTAAAATTTCAACCTCTTAAATATTTGGAAAGGTCAGTTTTGATGTGATGAATTATAATTTTGGCAATTTCTATTGTACAGCTGTTCTCAGGAAATATAATACTGCTGGTACTGCAAACAACATATTTAATTGGATTCCTTCAAGTTTTTCTTGTAAAAAAGTCTTTCAGAAAATGCTCAAATGTTCTGATTAAATACAGCTTTTTCCTGCTGGCTTAAGCAATATCTTTGATTAGTAAATAGTTAAAATTTACTGCTGAATAAATGCCTGCCTGGAGCCAATGACACCCTGGCTCTACAGAGCAAAAGCACAAAGGGGTATCTTTTTTTTTTTTTTTTTGAGACGGAGTCTCACTCTGTCACCCAGGCTGGAGTGCAGTGGCCGGATCTCAGCTCACTGCAAGCTCCGCCCCCTGGGTTTACGCCATTCTCCTGCCTCAGCCTCCCAAGTAGCTGGGACTACAGGCGCCCGTCACCTCGCCCGGCTAGTTTGTTGTATTTTTTAGTAGAGACGGGGTTTCACCGTATTAGTCAGGAAGGTCTCGATCTCCTGACCTCGTGATCCGCCTGTCTCGGCCTCCCAAAGTGCTGGGATTACAGGCTTGAGCCACCGCGCCCGGCCAGGAAGGGGTATCTTAAGTGAAACTCCCAATTAAAAATATGGTTGCAAAGAACAGTTGCATGGTAAAATGTACTCTACGTTATGTTCGGCAAAACACAAACAACCTAGATATAAGTTGTGTGGACATATCCAGTTTTATAACTATAAATCTATGCACAAAATAATCTTAAAAAGACATACATTAAATTTAGGTTTAACCACATGAATTTGCCGAGTGAGGAGGACAACAAGTCTATTAGCAGCAATTTCGTACAGTTCAACTTGCAGATCACAATGTTAATAATGCTTACAGCTTGAGGACTGATAATAATAGTTATTTATTTGTTTATTTAAGGTTCTTTCCTTTATTTTCCAAAGTGTTCCTAACTAGCCATCATTGGTTTTAGATAACACTATTTTTTTTTAAACAAAGATAGAGGCACAAGTATGTTGAGAGATTAGGTTGCTTATTGGCGAGGAAGAAGTAGAAGGAAGGCTCTGAGCTCTGATTTCAAAGTCATGTTCAAAGGTTGTATAGAGAGTGGAACATCTCACTGGAAGAGTAGCATGTAAGAAAGCATCCTGGCTGAACCAAGGTTTAGGAAGAAACACTCGTCACATTCAGTGTTAAAGACTGCCCTCCTTTTGGGTCCAAGTCATGGAACAGAAGGGTGACATCAATTACATCCAGGATGAGGCACTATGGTAATGGAGATATTTGGGTGACATCAATTACACCCAGGATGAGGCACTACAATAATGGAGATAATTGGATTATTGATGTAGTAACATTCTTGTCACTTAAGATACTTTCCCTTTATTTAATTTGTGAGTATACAGATGAACTTCCTACAAATATCTATCAGAGTTGTATAA
This sequence comes from Trachypithecus francoisi, assembly GCF_009764315.1. Taxonomy (NCBI): domain Eukaryota; kingdom Metazoa; phylum Chordata; class Mammalia; order Primates; family Cercopithecidae; genus Trachypithecus; species Trachypithecus francoisi. The sequence goes on from NW_022681470.1 coordinate 8,867,790, forward strand.
GTTGTTTATTGCTTGTGTTTATGGTTGCCCAATCAATGCATTCTAATAACCAAGGCTACTGCCTGGTCTTTCTAAAACAGAAGCACTCTAGAAGATTCCTACCATCCTTCAGTCCCCATGCCAGATGACCAAAGGAAGTGTCACTTCTCCCACTTGGTAGGAGCACCAGGCCTGTACAACGGAAGGAGCTTTTCCCACCCGATTCTTAGCTGATAACATGGAGGTACCTGCGACTTTTCTAACAAAAACCCTCTTGGATCTTAGAATTAAGTGACTCACATTTCCTATAAAACAGAGATGCTCACCTTACATAAGTTTTTGAAACCATGAAATAAAGTAGCATATAGAGTGTAGCAAATGTCTGGGACATAGAAAGTGTCCAGGAACCAGACGTTACTATTTTTATATAATGGGACTGTGCCCAAAGGGTGGCTAACACTAATATGCTTTTTCAAAGCCTGACCTCCCACATCCTTTTTCTTCAGGGTATCTGCCCCACCTGTAAGCTCCGTATCTGGCTTATTTGAAAGGCTATATGCTTTTTATTTGAGTATAATACCTTTGTATTCCATTTTCCTTTTTTAAATTCCAACAATCCTACTGTGTATAAAATAAGCATTACTTTGAAATACATTTCCTGAATTTTTGGCAATTAGACACTCATCTTGGGATTGAAAAATACTATCTATCTATCTATCTATCTATCTATCTATCTATCTATCTGCAATCCATAAAATTATTCCTACCGTTTGTGTAAATTAAAGCACACTGTTTTCCTTAAACCATATGTAATATCAGCTATCCTGAAAAAAATGTGTTTTGTCAGAAAAGGTAAACGCTAGGTTATTTAATTAGCTAAAAGCAGCACGCATCATTGGAAATCTGAGTTCCAAGGAAAGAATATAGTTAGGAACTTAAGTCCACTTTTCCTGGGCCCAGCATAAGCCTATTTTGTAAATAAGCATGAAAATCCTACCATTATTTCCATGTCCTCCAAGTAAGACCTGACAGCCATTATCCACATCACGCACATAATATTAGTAATGAATCCTTAAGCTAGGATTCTAGTTTAAAATTCCACACTATGTGTGCCATTGTGCATTTGGATTTTTGGGTTGCTCTCTCAGTAATACGATGTAACTGATGTTTTCATTTGTTCAGTTTTTAAGGGATTGATTTGATTGTAAATATTTTAAAAATAAGCAGTCTCTTTCCTACCTTCTGTATTTTTCAGAAGTCAGAATCTGATTAATTTTTGAGAAATATAACTAATCACTTTAACTCACAAAACTTGGTCTCTAGGAAAGCACAGGCAGGATACAGGAATATCTGAATTACCCTGCTCTTTTGTTTTTCTCTTAAATGCGATCTTGCATCCTTTTAAAATTTGTTATTATTATTATTATTGGAGACAGGGTCTCATTCTGTCACCCAGGCTTGAGTGCAGGGGTGCAAACATAGCTCTCCGTAGCTTCAAACTCCCGTGCTCAAGAGATCCTCCGGTCTCAGCCTCCCAAGTAGCTGGGACTTCAGGTGCACACCACCACATTCTCTACTTGTTTTATTTGCTTAATTTTATTTATTTTTGTATAGAGAGGGGTATTTCACTATGTTGTTGAGGCTGGTCTCAAACTCTTAGCCTTAAGCAATTCTCCTGCCTTAGCCTCCCAAAGTGCTGGGATTACAAGTGTAAGCCACTGTGCACAGCCCATCCTTCTTGATCACTGCTGTCAGCACTTTACATCTCTGATTAATGACTGGAGTCATTACTATGGGGTGAGTGTGTGTGAGAGAAGGAGACAGAGACACAGACAGAAGGTGAAAGAGAAACGGAGTGAGTCAGAATGAGACAGAGAAATAGAAAAAGAAACACACACATGCGGAGGGAAAGACTGCCGGGGGAGAGACAGACAGGTACACATACAGATACACAATGACTGATAACTGTTTTTCTTCTCCCAAAGCACTTACCCTATGGAGCCTTCGCTTCCACTCCCCTTCTACCTGCAGACCTTTCGTCATCTGACATTGAGGCTTCTGCTTTTTGTCTGTGTGTCTGGGATGCCAACTCTGAATTCTGCTTCATTATGTGGTACTTGAAATTGGGAGGGGTTTCAAAGACACATGTTGTGTGAGCATCATTTTTCTATAACTACAAACCCTGTATTTAAATATGTATATAGATGTAACATTGTCTTGATTCTTTTCTTTAAAAAAAAATCACATATTGCAGTTTGCTGCTCTGAAGTTACTTGTTCTGCTCCAAGTCACTAGTCATTTGTTGAAGATAAGCTCTAACAAGGCAGAAACAGCCTTAAGGATGATCAGATGTTTGGCCTTTCTTGTGCACACCCTACATGCAATCTGTTCTTGGTTTAGCAAAATCTTGGGCTTTGTGAAACATCGCATCATCTCTTCACTTAGCTGCTTAGGTCCTCCTAAAAGTGCTGGGAGAGCCATATGGAAGACGATGAGGGGCATCCCAAATCACATCTGCCCCATTTGCCATATAGTTTTCGGCAGCATTCTCCTAATCTTAGGGCCAAGAAAGAAAAATAGCATACACAGACAGGGTTTACTTAATGCCAGGCAGTTTTCAATAATTACTTCATAAAATTCTTACAATAACTCCATAGTTAGAGGGGTATTCTTATCATCCCTGTAATTGAGAAGGGGAAATTGAGGTCTGAAAAATTGAAGGAGCTTCCTCAAGATGGCCCCATTAGCAAACCACCAGGGGTAGAGTGTGAACCTGGGCTGTCCAGCTCCAGAGCTGGAGCTCCTGATCAATATGTCGTTCTACACAGCTGTTTGGTGAGTCCATCCCACCTCACTTCACAAGGACACACAGAGTTGAGAGGAAGCTCCTGTAAGAACTGTGATATGATGCTCAGCATCCTTTTAGGTGCATGTTTGCAGGGAACGGAAAAGAAAGCCTGAAGAAGAAAACTAGAAATTCACTGCTTCTTGGAGTGCAGGAATGCTACCCTGTTCACGTTGACATTTCTCAGTGCTTAGTGAAAAGTGAGGTTGGCAAGCAGTGAGAACAGGCCGGTGTCTGTTTATCTGTGGATTTGATTGCTTTTTTTCTTATCTGTCTGAAGAGGAGGGCGTGCAATTCACGGAACAGGGAGAAATCTTTTCTGATTTAAGGAAAAGCTGAAATTGTAAAGAACACTTTGCAAAACTCAGGATGTCCTGAAATCCTTGGTTTATGGAGGTGACAGTTCAGTAAACAAAAATGCACATTTCAGCTATATAGCAATTAATAAAACTACCTAAGAAAAATTAAGCAAAAACTGGTTAATTATACATGATATTGTGTCTTGTGATATATTAATTAAAGTAAAAATCAAAAGTATGGCACATGTCATCTAAGACTCTTCCGTTTAAGAAGCTTGGAGCAACAGAAATTGTGACTGTCCCTTTGAAATGATGAAATGGTGAGATCTAACTAAAAAAGGTGCGGCGCTTCCATCACTGAATATCTCTAAGCAGAGAAAGAAGAGATTGCCAGGTTCATGAGGAGATGAGAAAGTAGAGAGCTAGATTAAAGGCAGAACAACCTGAGCTCCCCAGCTCCGTGATCCAGCAGTTATTTTATGGATGAGTTTATGTACATAAACTCATTTACATAAATTAGAATTATATATACTGTAGTTAGAATTATTAAAATCTGTTAAAATTGTCTTATTCACTTCATTTTTTGTCAGTATCAGAAACATCTTAATTGTAACATTGGTAATACGCTTTTGGTGTCTGAATTGTCATGTTATAGAACTTTGTCCACATCGTCATGCAACGATTCCATTGTTCAGAAAAATGACTCAGATTAGATTTTCTATTAGATGTAATAAAACATGTCGCTTGCAAACCTTGGATTTGGTCAGTGTTTAATGGATTGTCTCTTGACAAAATATTATACTTTTGAAAGTCAAGCTATAAAAGTGAGCATATCAGAGTGTATCACATTTAATGACTGTAATTGAGAAGGACTCAGTTTGCAATTTTTAGATTTTTCCAGTAAGATTAACTTGATTGTATTTCAGCCCATTGTATTCATTTTGGCAATTTCATTGCTCAGAAAGGGAAATAAAGTTACAACTCAGATTTATTTATTTATTTGTACAAAGGTTCACCGGAGGAGGAAAATTACGGCACGATTTATAATTTGTTGCTAAAAAATTCATTACTGTTCAGGGCATTTCTTTTTTTTATTTTTTTGAGGCTGAGTCTCACTCTGCCGCCAAGCTGGAGTGCAGTGGCGCGATCTTGGCTCACTGCAACCTCTGCCTCCCGGGTTCAAGCAATTCTCCTGCCTCAGTCTCCTGAGTAGCTGGGACGACAGGTGTGCACCACCACGCCCACGTAATTTTTGTATTTTTAGTAGAGGCTGGGTTTCACCATGTTGGCCAGGATGGCCTCAATCTCTTGACTTAGTGATCTGCCCGCCTCAGCCTCCCAAAGTGCTGGGATTACAGGCATGAGCCACAGCGCCTGGCCTAGGGCACTTCTTAAAAGAAAACATTTGAGTGTTTTACAAAAGCACAGAGGGTGGAAACTAAAGTCAAACAGACTTGATGTGAACTCCACTTTGTCACATACTCACGACCTTGGGAAAGTATCTTTCCTTGCTGTGCCTCAGTTTTGTCATTTTAAAAAGGGATCACAATACACACAAGCTGATGTGAGGACCAAATGGTTTAATGTAAAAGTGCTATTCACTTTTAGCTATTATTGTGTCTACATGAAGCTACAATGTGTTGCATGTATATTTCAGATTAGGAGCAGCATTAGAGAGAACTCAATAACCATGACATGAGAAATGGGACTGTAATGTATTGTTTAAAAAGAAACTTTAATCATATGTGAGAGAGGTATTAAAAATAAGATGCATAAATTCTAGTATCACAGCTCTTGAATAGTAATACTAGAACTGGCTCATATTCTTGATTATTCTTTTCAGATTAATCTTAAAGGATAATGAAGTTCAATTGGATGAATTTAGGGATAAAAAGGTGATTTTTTTTTTTTTTTTGAGACGGAGTCTCACTCTGTCGTCCAGGCTGGACTGCAGTGGCGAGATCTTGGCTCACTGAAAGCTCCACTTCCCAGGTTCATGCCATTCTCTTGCCTCAGCCTCCCGAGTAGCTGGGACTACAGACATCCGCCACCACGCCTGGCTAATTTTTTTTTTTTTTTTCTAGTAGAGATGGGGTTTCACCGTGTTAGCCAAGATGGTCTTGATCTCCTGACCTCATGATCTGCCTGTCTCGGCCTCCCAAAGTGCTGGGATTACAGGTGTGAGCCACAGCGCCTGGCCTATAGTACTTTTAACATACATTTACATGATCTGTGCCTAAATAGATATGAAGAATGATTACACTCTACAAGACAAACAACCCAGTAGAAATATGGACAAGAGATTTCAACAGTCACTTCAATAAAAAACACATATAGATGCTAACTAAGTATATGAAAAGATGCTCAAGATCATTAGTCATTAGGGAAATGCTAAGTAAAACAAGTACCACTAGACATCCACTAAAACGACCACAACTGAAAATACTGACCACAACAAGTATTAGCAAAGACGTGGGGGCAACTGGAATTGTCATCGGCCGCTGAAAATGTAAAATGCTATAATCGTTTTGAAAAAAGAGTTTGGCAGTTTCTCAAAAATTTAAACATTACCTACCATGCAACCAGACATTCTACTCCTTGGTATTTACCTAAGAAATGACAGCATTTTTCCACACATAGATAGGGACGCAGATATTCACAGCAGATTTACTTCAACAACCCAACATTGGAAAAAAGCCAACTGTCTCTGGAGGTGACTGGATAAACCAGTAGTGGCATATCGGCATAATGGAGTAGTTCTAAGCAAGAAAAAGAAAGAAACTATTGGCAGAAACAAAAGTATACATAAATCTCAAAATAATTTAGCTGACTGAAAGAAGCCAGATCAAAAGAGAGTACACTTTTTATCATTCTATTCATTTAAAATTCCTGAAAATGCCAACTAATCTATACTGACGGAAAGCATATCTATGGTTGCCTGGTGATAGGAAATGAGGGTGGGAGGTCAAAGGGAGGGATTACAAAGGATTGCAAAGACATGACAATGTATTACAAAGTGTGGAACACGCTCATCATCTTGCTTTTGTTGGTGATTTTCACATGTGTACACATATGTCAAAACTTCAAATTGCACACTTTAATATGTACAGTGTATAACAATTACGTCTTGGTAAAGCTTAAAAAAAGCCATAAATAAACCCTGTGTTTTGATTTATAGTACTTTTCAAAAACCTGCAATGTATGCAAACAGAAAATTTAAAAATATGGGGATCTGTACCAAAAATGATTTGAGATTGAATTGTTACATGTAACATGTTTAATCTACTTGTGAAGTTAACATTCTTCCTGGAGCAAGCATTCTGCCTAATCGTTTTACATTTAAAACTGTTGTCTTGCTGAAACTTGCCATTTTTTCTCCAGAATTAAGTCATGGAACTCATAAATGTTGACCTTCATTCACGTTCCTAGGGCTGCTGGCTCGGCAGCACCACTGTTGTTCTATGGCGCTTGCAAGGTGGTACTCAAAGATACGAAATGTTCTAAAACACAGAATTATCGAGGCTTATTGTTTTGCGGATTTGGCAATTGTAGCTAAGGCACTTCCTTGCATGTAAAAGTATTCATGTTGCTTATTTTAGGACATACAAAAAAAAAAAAAAAAAGAGAGATGAAAACATCTAGGAGGAAATATCCTTGCAAAGAAGAATTTTCTCAGAACAGCTCTTTTTAGAAATTCTAATTTATTAAAACCCACACACACAAAAAACGTAACAATAAGTATGTGGGGGAACATTCTCAAAAGCAAAGCAACCTTTGAACAACAAGGGAGGCATATGTGATAAACACACAAGGATTCAGATGGCAGAATACTTAAGTTACATCCTACACCTACCATGGTGCATGATTGGAAATCTCAGCCAATGAGAAAGGAATTTGACTTGTTTATAACTAAATGATTTCAAAATACAATTAGACATAAACTTTAAAATGTAGCTATAACAAAAATTATATTTAACATTGGATATGAGTGCAATTTATTACATTTATTATGATATAGGGTGGAGCCTATCAAAATAAAGGTAGTACCTCACGAAGCACAAAAACAACTTTGCTATGAATAAATACTTGGGCATTGCTTCAAGTGAAAAGACGTCTTCCTGTTAAAACACATAAACTCCTGAGGCAATGAGTAGTTGCCCAATGAAAGCTTTCTCTAATTCTAAATGCAAACAAATAATGCATACCTATGTCACAATCATAAAACAACGCAGAACACAAAATGTAATGTAAAACACTTTTCAATATTAAGTGAATAGAAGCAAAGAAACAAGCATTGCAGTTTTAAAGTATTATAGGCCACTTGCATTAAAAAAAGACTTCAAATAAATCTAAGGCATGTTAGGTTTGGGATATTTTTCAGGTGAAATAACAGATTCCAAAATTAATGTGTGATATACACACATACACAGAAAATAGAATGGTTGGTTTTACTAAGCCTTTTTTTTTTAGTTTGAACTTTTCATATTAATAGTATTTTGGTGAGATATATAATTAACATGTTAAAAAAACTCCCATGAGAAAGAAAAGGCTAGTAAGGGTTTGTTTATTTTTTAAATTTGTAAACATTCGAAATTATTTAAGAAACTGACCTTGTAATTAATTTCAGTCTCATGAGCACGTTTTTATTCCCTAGGTACACAGAAACAAGGAATCCAGGTAACCTCTAAACTAAGAAACAGTTGTTTCAACAGGATGCCCATGCATTTGTTAAAGGGAATTTGACAACTTTTTTTTTTTTTTTTTTAATTTTGTTTTGTTTTGAGACAGAGTCTCGCTCTGTCGCCCAGGCTGGAGTGCAAAGGTGCCTTCTAGGCTCACTGCAATCTCCGCCTCCCGGGTTCCCGCCATTCTCCTGCCTCAGCCTCCTGAGTAGCTGGGACTACAGGCGCTTTTTTTTTTTTTTTTTTTTAAACATTAAAAAAGAATAACTTTTTCTGTGCAGTTACCATATGCTAGGCTTTATTCTAAGCACCTTAAATGTATTAACTCATTTCTCACAACAATCCTATGCAGCTACTACTACTATTCTCCTTATGTAGATGAGATAAGGTATTAAGTCATTAAGGGTTAGCCTGTGGGAATACGCACAACAGATGAACTTGTATACATTCCCTTTTGAGGTGGAAATTTTTTTGTTGCTTTAGAAAAACAAACAACAAACAAAAAAAATCACACGTTTTCACTGAAATGAAATTAAATGACTTTCACTTAAATAAATTTCACTTAAATAAAACCTCAGCAGTAAGAGGGTACGAAGGCCACAGAAGTGAGGATAAGAAGGCAGAACACACCCTTAGAGGAGAAAGGGGACTTAAGCCCCCTTTCAGGGCTTAAGTCTTGGGTGCTGCCTGGTTGGTTTGTGGTGATAATGTTTTTGGATGGCCTTAGGAGAATTTTGGGAGCACAGAAGAGACCATTTAGAAGTTTACATTAGAATTTAAAGTTAATTTTCCACTCACTGAAGTTACAAATCAAAACCACAGCTCCCTTAGGCTTTTTATTTAGCCTACACCAAGTTATAAATCTGGTAATTTTGACAATCAACTTAGAGTACCAGGACTCAAGGTTTTAGGTTTCAGGATGTCTTCACAGTCTTAAAAATTATTGAGGCAACACAGAGCTGTTCTTTATGTAAATTAAACCTACCATATTAGTCATTAAAACTAGAAATGTATGGTCGGGCGTGGTGGCTCATGCCTCTAATCCCAGCACTTTGGGAGGCCAAGGCGGGTGGATCACAAGGTCAGGAGATTGAGATCAGCCTGGCCAATATAGTGAAACCTCGTCTCTACTAAAAATACAAAAATAAGCCGGGCGTGGTGGTGGGTGCCTGAAGTCCCAACTACTTGGGAGGCTGAGGCACAAGAATCGCTTCAACCCAGGAGGCGGAGGTTGCAGTGAGCCGAGATCACACCACCACACTCCAGCCTGGGCAACAGAGCAAGACTTTGTCCCCCGCCATCCCACCCCCAAAAAACACAAAAAACACAAAAAACTAGAAATTTATGAAAAACATGTACTTAATTCAGTTAAGTTAGATAATTCCATTAAAATTAGCATAATTAAATATCTTTTTATGAAAATAACTACATATTCTAAGATAAAAAAGTAGTAAAAAGTGACATGATTTACATTTTTTGCAAATCTCTTCCATATCTGGCTTAATGAACAAACACCTGGACTCTCTTCTCTGCTTCTGCACTGTGTCTACTACAATACCATCCCTAATGACTCCTCTGGTCAAGTACACTGTACACTGAGACAGTGAGAGCAAACAAGGCAAACTGTCTCTTAGCAGTATTACGAAAATAGTTTTGACCATGGTAAACCCTGAAAAGACCTGGAGAACTCCCTTGGAAACTCAACCTAAAGTGACTTTGAAAGATATTTATTACCATCGATATGCATATACCTTTCTAAGTGTTATAAATGCCTAAATGAAAAACCTTCATTACCACTCAAGTAGTTCTCATATAGCTAATAAACTGACCTTATAAAAGGAATAAACCTTAAGTTATCTTAAATATTTTGATGGAGGACACAGATTTTTGCTCAAAATTCCAACTTTAAATGAATGATATGATTATACACTGTAAACTGGAATTATCAGACTGTAATTCTAATAGGACAAATTCTTTTAAAATTACATATGTAATTTTCAAACATAAACACATTCTCCTTAAAACAAAAATATTATATTATGATCATGATTATTTTAAACATTTCTGTACAGTCATGCTTTGCTTAATGATGAGGATAGAGTCTAAGAAATGTGTTATTAGGTGATTTCCTCTTCATGAGAACATTGTAGAATATATTTATGCAAACCTAGATGGTGTAGCCATACACCTTGGTGATATGGTATAGCCTGTTGCTCCTGGGCTACAACCTGTACAGTATGTTACTGTACTGAATGCCATAAGTGGTTGTAACAAACCCGTACAGTATGTTACTCTACTGAATACTGGACATGGACAGTGCATGTAATAGTGGTCCCATAAGGTTATAACATGGTATTTTTACTGTTGGAACACAATAGTAAGTATTCGTGTATTTATACTGTATCTTTGATATGTTTAGATGCATTAATACTTACTGTTGTGTTACAACAGTAAAAATACCATGTTATAACCTTATGGGACCACTATTACATGCACTGTCCATCACTGATGGAAATGTCAGTACGTGGCACATGACTGTATTTAAAATGTTAGCTCTCTGAAGCTTGGATAGTTCATGTGGCTCTTCCTGGCAAACAATCAGTATAACTCAATCTTTACATGACTTCGTCAAATACATAATTCATCTTTATTTCATAAAAATAATATTGAATCAAATTTCTGTATTAAAATTGCAGTTACTAAATGGAGCAGTTTGATAATAAAGAAACCTTCAATGAAATTAACCCATGAAAGTTGTTGGTTTGCATGGCAAAAATAATAATAAAAATAAAACAAATGAACCCCAATAAGCATTGATTAAGGAAGTAAAATTGAGAAAAATTACTCTGAAATTAAACAACCAAGAAATAGAGTGAACAATCTTCAAAAAGTATAGAAGTTCTAAAATATCAGTTAGCGCGCTTTTTTCCCCCATTGCACCACTTCAGAAGAAAACTATCTGCAATGGCTGCAAATCCCTAGATTAAGGGAACAATGAAAATATCTAAAAGTTCTTAGGTTGGAATGCATCAGATGTCATCTGTGTTGAGATCTATTTGTCTTGGATTATTTGTAAGCCACAGAAAATGATGCCAGCCTCTGGAGATCCAGGGTCTGTCCCTTCATTATGGAGAGCAGTTGCCACCCAACACACTGAGTAAACAGGGCAAAGAGAGCCAGCAGAGATTCACTTGGCTCTGGACATAAATCTCAGAGAAGTAAGTATATTGCTCAACATATAGTGGAATACTATAGACAATCTTTCCAGTTCTCAATAATTTCAGTTATAAACTAAAAGAGGTGAGAATGTGCTTAAGAATTTATCTAGCCTAGTAAGTATTAAGTGAGGGAGATAAAATTAATGAAATGATTGAATATTAGGGCAATACTCTTAAGTTGTATTTAGAGAGTTTTTTTTTTTTTTCCAGACTGTCAGAAAAAAGAAACCCAGAGTTTCCCAGATGTGCTAAGAATTTTCTAATCCATTTAAAGTTTTATTGCATTTCCAACTTAATAAACGTTACTTCTTAAAGTGTAAATAATCACCACCTTCAACTTAAGCAACACAAAAAACACAGGCCTGAGTATGTTTAATCAAGCATCTGCATCTCAAAGAACAACAAAGAATAAGATATTTAATTCAAAGAAAAATGATTTACACAAGGAAATTTTTAAAAATGTATTTTAATTTTTAAATATACATTTTATAAATCCCCTTCATTTTTACTAATACATTACTGAGCATTTCGTGGTTCTTATCTAACTTCATCTTTAACTGCATGTCTGAAAATTGATAACGGTACTAAAGAAAACGAAATAGAACTTGGACCATAATTTACTATTTTCAAATATTAGGAGTAGGAAATGACTAAGCTACAGAAAATTAATTATAGTTATAATCTTCACCACAAACAGAACTTCATGCAAAACTAATTTTTATTGTAAAACATCATATCTGCAAACTGTCCATAATGTGTATGCATTTATTTTTAAAATAAAAATAAAATTACCACCCATGCACTCATGACTCAGCTTAGCAATACCTTTCAAGTATCCTGTGAGCCAAGCATATAAGGTTAGTTTTCATGAAATATTTAATATTTCCTCTGGTAAAGCAGAGGGTTGGTTTTTAGATCCAGATAGAAAAAGCAAAAAGAAAAATAGAAACACCTGGCTGTAAAATCATGCGACCCGGACCTCATTGGCTTTGACTACACATGCTTACCTAGTTTGAGAGCAACCTTCCTTCCAAATGCTAACTGAACACCATCCCCAGGTGAGAACAAGTAGATGAGCAGTGCCTAATTAGCATATACTTACTTTATCCAAGGCCACAGAATCCGTGACCTCGCCTATCACTGAATAGTATTGGTGATAGCACCTGTTCAGAAAAAACTTAGATGTTTTAAAAATAGTAGCTTTATTGTTTATTCTTGCTTTATCTACCTATTCCAAAAAGCTAACTTGTCTATGTTCTCATCTTTAATTATAAGGACTCTACAAAAAATTTGAGATGAAAAATAAAAAGTATTATACTTACAAAAAAAAAATCTTTTTTTTTTTTTTTTTTTTGAGACGGAGTCTCGCTCTGTCGCCCAGGCTGGAGTGCGGTGGCCGGATCTCAGCTCACTGCAAGCTCCGCCTCCCGGGTTTACGCCATTCTCCTGCCTCAGCCTCCCGAGTAGCTGGGACTACAGGCGCCCACCACCTCGCCCGGCTAGTTTTTTGTATTTTTTTAGTAGAGACGGGGTTTCACCGTGTTAGCCAGGATGGTCTCGATCTCCTGACCTCGTGATCCGCCCGTCTCGGCCTCCCAAAGTGCTGGGATTACAGGCTTGAGCCACCGCGCCCGGCCCCCCCAAAAAAATCTTATTGTGATAAAGAACCAACACATACTACAACATGGATGAACCTTGAGACAATCTGCTAAGTGAAAATGAGCTGGTCACTAAAATACAAAATATTGTATGATTCTATTTTTATGAGGTAGCTAGAGCAGTTGAACTCTTAGAAACAGAAGGTGGAAAGGTGGTTGCCTGAGGCTGGGGGAAGGAGGAATTGGGGAAATGAGTTTAATGGGTACAGAATGCCAGTTTTGCCATAGGAAAAAGGTCTGGAGACTGGTTGCACAACAACAGTGTACTTAGTAACATTACTGAACAACAGTGTACTTAATAACATTACTGCTGCACAACAACAATGTACGTAATAACATTACTGAACTGTACACTTGTACACTTAGAAATTGTTAAGATGGAAAATACTATGTTATCTTTTTTTACCATAATTAAAAAATTTTAAAAGAATTCTCTATACTATAAATATAAATTTGAAAAAGAAAAGTTTATAAACACATATGCAACATTTCTGATAATTCAATGCCAGATGAACATTCCTTACACTATTACTGCAAATAATGCTACACAAAAAACTTTTGCGTAGATGCTTAGTAAGGTGTTTCTAGCACGACATAGGATCTACTTCCAACAGGCTTTGTAAATAATTACTTGCACGTTGAAGTTAATGAAACAAACATGTATTAGGTGCCTACGATCTGCTTGTTGTTTAAAATGCTACATCTTATTAACAGTTATTTCAGATTTTTTTAGTTTAAGATGGACTTTAAAGGGCAAATAGTTAATTTATTTTCCTCTATCAAAATGTATCACTAATGAAAATCCCATGTCAATTCAATATTTCACTCTCCCAGTTATTTCCTTTTCTTACCAAAATTCATAATCTTAAATGAATACTTCATCTATAACAATACCTAAAATTGTCTGGGTCTCTTGTTAGAATGAATTTTTATTACTCAGGAGGCTGAGGCAGAAGAATGGCATGAACTCGGGGAGGGGAGCTTGCAGTGAGCCAAGACCGCGCCCCTGCACTCCAGCCCGGGCGACACAGTGAGCCTCCGTCTCAAAAAAAAAAAAAAAAAAAAAAAAAAAATATATATATATATATATATATATATATATATATATATATAATAGATAGATAGATAGATAGGTGGATAGATAGATAGATGGATAATTTTAAAGTCAGAAGTGGTTCCTCTTAGTAAAAATACGATTAAAAACACAGGATCAATTTATTGACATTATGGCACTTATAAAGTCAAGGTCTTGTAAGATGAAAGAAGGAGGCAGTATGGAAGCTTTAAACTGAAGACTATTTGGTGGGAAACAGTTATTGCACCACTAGGAACAAAGGGATAGTGTTCAAATTTACATAAAAAGCACAGAAACAGAAAACACTGAAAAGGACAAAAGCATCCAAATAACAACTGTAAGAGCAGCCACAGAAGCAGAGCAAGAGCCACCATTTATCCGTTTGTTGAGCACTTATTATATTAGATATTTTATTTATCTCTTTTATTTAATCATCACAATAAGTTTGTCAGAGTATTTCCTACCATTTTAAAAAATATGAAGACTAAAGTTTCAGAGTGCTTACTTAATTTGTTCATTGCTACACTGTCGGTACCCATGAGCCTTTTTTTTTTCTAATGGGTTTTAAGATTATAAAACTCTAATAGGCCCACATTTTCTCTAAAATACATTTCCTTTATCTGACTCTAACCTCATTCCCATTTATTTCCCATTTTAGGACTCAATAAGCGCTGCCAGATTTTCATGCATATTGACATTTCCTTTAAGAAAATACAACTTAAAAACCACTTCCATCACAGGGGATGAGTTGGGTCAAAAAAATTATTTCCTTGTTTTATGGATCAGGAAACAACTCCACATTGCCATTACACACATCACCATTACTCACATTCTGTGCCTCCCATCAATCACCAAACAGCACAGACTTCAGCAAATTAACTGGAGAAGACACAAGATTTGAGAGTGGAACTGGCTAAAATGAAGGTTCTAGCAGGGATTTACTCCCTTAGGATAATTAATACATTTCCTGAAATGTGAAGATCCATTTAAGAAGTTATATAATCCTCTCCATTGGATTCCTACAAATAATATTTCAAATGAGAGAGATGATTCCTGACTTCTGTCCTTAAGCTTTAAAATTACTCCCCCTCCTCACATACTTTTAATCAACGGGTTTAACAATCTCAAATGGACTTTGTTGCACTAGAAGGGAGAAAACACATTATCATTTAAGCTATGCTCAGAGACGGATGTTAAACGACAGACAGTGAACAGAGAGAAATAAGGAATGAATGCAAGAAAGAATGCATACAATGTGAAAGCAAAGAAGAAGGAAGAAAGGAAGGAAGGAAGGAAAGAAGGAAGGAAAAAGAAGGAAGGAAGGAAAAAGAAAGAAGGAAGTAGGGAAGGAAGGAAGGAAGGAAAAAGAAAGAAGGAAGGAAAAGGAAGGAAGGAAAAAGAAAGAAGGAAGGAAAAGGAAGGAAGGAAAAAGAAAGAAGGAAGGAAGGAAAAGGAAGGAGAAGGAAGGAAGGAGGGAGGAAGGAGGAGGGAAGGAGGGTGGGAGGAAGGAAGAAGGAAGGAAGGGAGAAGGGTAGGGAGAAGAAAGGAAGGAAGGGAGAGAGGGAAAGAGGGAGAGAAATACTCCTTTGATACACTTTGATATATTTAAAGGTTGTTGCACATGTGAGTCAATTCCTATTTCTCATGCTTCAGTAAAGTAGCCCATCATTTTACCCTTCTTTTCTTTCTGAAAGTTAAAACATGACTTATTTTCAACTTAATATATTCTGAGAAGAAAAGTCATTCACTGGGAGCAAAAGTCATCTTTCTTGTTTCCATTCCTCCTCCAGGATATTAGCCTAGCTGACACAATCTGGAAAAAAGCCTATCAATTCACATGCACTGGGAAAGGTGCACAAGCAGGTGAAACAGAATATGGCCAAAGTTTCACTCAAGCAGAAGAGCCCACAGAGGGGTCAGGCTCCCAGGGCACCAGACAGGATGAAAGAGGGCAGATAATGCATTCGGATGGCCCACCAAGACTAACCACCAACATGATGAATGACATGGTCACAGTAGAGATGATGTGGGTCTGAACAAAGGGAGTGGAGGTGGGGAAGGGGCAGACACTGGAATTTTTTTGAGAGTTAAAATAAACACAACTCAGATGTGAACTGGGTGTGAAGAAGATGGGAGCATTCACACTTGACTGGGATTTTTGGTTTTGGTGATGGGTGGCAATGCTTTTAATCAGAAGGAATATACAGCAAAATGCAGGTTTCGGGATGAATCAGTTCTTACATGTGCATTTTATGTGTGAAAGCTGGTGGCACAGTCAAGTGGATCTACATAGACGGTCCCTGACTTAGGAAGATCCGACACAATTTTTTGACCAGGATAGTGTGAAAGTGATACATATTCAGTAGAAAACATACTTTGAGTACCCATACAATCATTCTGTTTTTCACTTTCAGTATGGTATTCAATAAATTACATGAGATATTCAACACTATTATAAAGTAGGCTTTATGTTAGATGACTTTGCCCAACTGCAGGATAATGTAAGTGTTCTGAGCATGTGCAAGGTAGGCTAGGCTAAGCTATGATATTTGGTAGGCTAGGTGTATTAAATGCATTTTTGACTTATAATATTTTCAATGTACAATGAGTTTTTCAGGACATAACCCCGTGGAAAGCTGGGTAGCATCTGTACCCTAAGTCATGAAATACAAGTCTTGCAGTCCTTCAGTGGAAAGCATGGCTGGGAGATGAAGTTTGGGTATAATCAGTAAATGGATAGAAGTTAAAGCCAAGGGAAAAATGGGAAACCCTTAAATACACTGTCAGAGAAAAAGCAGTTAACAGAGGATTTAGTAGTAACCCTACAGAACATTAATATTTAAGGATCCAAGAATGGAAGAAAAGCCACCAGGAGTTTGCAAAAAAGACTGACAATGAATGAGAAGTCACAGAAACTATGAGGGACAGCATTGTCACTGTGGAAGAGGTTGTCACTGTGGAAGACAATTCAACAAGAGGATGGAGAAGTGCCCTGTGGATTTCATGATGAAACAGTCATTGTGTTATTGGGTGACAAAGGGGGAATCTCTGTTGCAGTTGGCAGAGCAGAAAATAGGAGACAAAGAAGTCAAGAAGGCAAAGGTCCTTTATCCCCTTAAGTTTCCTAGCGATGGAAAGGAATGGAATGGAGCAGTGTCTACAACGGAAGATGGGATTAAGGGGGGATCTCTTTAATGCAGGGGAGAGATAAGATCCCAGGAAAGATATTATAGGAAGGAGCAGCCAGGAAGAGATTAGGGAAGGGCCAAAACATGAGTGAGTGGTACATAAATGTTTAGGGGGCTGAGTGGGAAGTGCCTAGGCGTGGTGGCCTCTGTGCAAGTTTGATGGCAGCATGGGTTTGGGGTGGGGGTGGGGGAGAACACGGTCCACACTCTCGCTTATTTTGACCTCACAGCCCATATCCCCAAATTTGGAAAAAGCATTCTCCATTTTGAAGAAGAAAGAAGAAGAAAAGGGTGAAGAGCAAGGAGCACTTTGGTATTTCAGAGCAGTTTGGACACATTCAAAATGTAAGAGCCAAATGAAAGTTTAAAGAAATCTGAAACCTTTGTTGCTGCTTCTCCAAACAAGTCAGGGGGTACTGTCCCTGCTCTGAGCTATCTGGGACTTGTTTTCAAACCATATTTGTGTCTTATTCTTAGTTGGGAACTTTTAATCAAGCAACCTCTAAAATTTCAGGCTTGGATAAAGCAAGTTCAGTTTAACATCACTTCAATCAAAATACAATTATAAAGGCATTTATATTAAGACCAAATTGCAAGCTCAAGCTTAGAATCAAGATCTCCTGAGCCCAAGTCCAGCAGCCTTTTCATTATACCAATTTTATAAGACTATAAATGTAATGAGTACGATTTCATCTCAGGGAACATTCTAGATGCAAGGGGGCCAAGGAATAACACGCTTCTTGTTTGCTCTGAATCAACATAGATCCAGATTTAAGCCCCTCTGCTGGACTGGCAGGGACATCTAAACAATAATAATAATAAGAGAATAGTAACCTCAATAATAACTGAGGCCTTTCCAAGATCCTGGGGTCTTACAAAGCACTAAAGGAGGAAGGAGGGCCTCACCTGCCCTGGTAGTCGTTTGTGAACTGTGCATCCTGGTGTGTGCCCCTGGCCTTCGGGGCTCCTGGCTCTGGGCTGTGTTTTCTATGTGCCATGTTTAAGGCCCAGGAATTAATTTTATGATGCAGAAATGAATGTCTAAGTCTCACTAGAACTTCCTCTGAACCTCTGCCTTGTCCCCAGACAATGCCACTGAACTGCATGAGACCCCTGTTCTCAGAGAGAAAGAAAGATTTATCAAAGCTCTCATTTGCCCTAAAGAAAACAACTCTGACAGTTTTGTTTTGTTTTTTTTGACCTCAGGAATACCCAGTAACAAAATCCCATCAACATGTTTAGGCTTTTACAGAAGATGAGAAATGCTGTTGATTGGGGGGGAAAAAAAAAGCTTTTTAAAAAACAAAATAGAGTTAAGAAATACTAAAGCATATTAGTATTTTAAATGTTTATAGCATTTTTGTATTTTAAATATTTTAGTATTTAGATTTTTATAATTAAAGTGGGGTAAAAGGAAAAGCTGGAAGAGTAAACACAAGTTAGTATTGTAATGATATGGCCAGATTTTAAGAAGAGACAAAAGAACAAATAAAAAGATATAATTAGAAACAATTCATGAGGAGAAAGCTAACTGCAGGCATCACATATAAAACAAATCTACAAGATCAGAAATGAATTTTTACTGTGATATGGCTTAATAACTTGGACAAGATCTTTCAGCGTCTGCTACAGGTTAGCTACTGATGGTTATGCTGTCATGTATATCATTTTAGCATTCAGAAATAAATTTCCCTGTGTATAGGGCCATGAAAACAATAATAAAGGTGCATTTTTTATAACACAAAAAATGAAAAGGTTTGAATCCTTAGAGAGAAGAGAATGTATCCTATACCTTCTTTTTCTCCAGTGCTCAGTTCATAGGACATGTCTAAAAATGAATGTTGATGATGATAATAAATTTGTAGAATATTATAAAAAAAAGGAATATTCCCCAAAACCTCAGTTGAACTGAATTATAACAGAGTTTTCACCCATATAGGCTTTTGGTTTATTTACATAATTGTGTTTATTTTATTTTAGTTTTTATTTCGACTGTTCTGCTTAAACTAAGAGCTACTTAGAAAATCACAAAAAGAGTGATTTTCTTAGTGAAAAGGTTCTCATTTTCAGACTCCTGCTTTCTTCTCTTCTGCTTCCACAGACACACACAGAAAAATGCAACATCTTTGCTTTGTGTGTCCTGAATCTTCCTAAACATTTTTGGTCACTTGTACAGCATTTAAAAGATGATATAGTAGCTGCATCTATGTGCAGATATTTAAAGAAAAAGCCAGCCTTCTGCCCCCTTAGCCATTAAATACTAACCTACTTTAAAACCACCTGGGTCTCAGAGATGACATCTGCTTCTTCAGAATGTGTTTCACATTCCGGACACTGAAATATACATTGCTACAGGAAAGCATCCTTATCAAAGCATAATGATCAAAACTAGAGTCCATTCTTGGACTTAAAACTGATCAATTAATTTATTAATTAAAGTTAAAATTCATCAGGTATACACTTATCTTTGAAACACATTTGGATCCATTGAAAAGAAATGGCACAGTTCTGTTGCTATTTTAAAAACCTATCCTATCCTTCAAATAGTGAAACAATGATTTGTTCTTTTTGCTGGTGATTTTTTAAATAATAGAGGCACCACTTCTGTTCTCCTCTTAGGACTCTGCTCCTCATACAAGCTGCTGATGGTCTCCCCTTTGGTACTTGCAGCTCTCCTTCCACTTAAAAAAAATTAAGTAAAACTTTTAGGGACATATGGCTTTTCTTCCACCTCCATGTTTCAAATTTACTTCAAAACACCTACACAGTTGGAGGTTTCCAAAGTGTCAACAGCTGAAATGTCCCGGGAGCTGTAAATTTCTTTCATGTAAAGAGTCAGAGATGGAAAATTACTAGTTTCAAAGAATGAAAAAAGCAGGCAGCCTTAGAGAGGTTATCTCAACATTGGTTTATTTCGATGAGACCTTGAATGTTTTAATAAAAGAGATACGGAACAAACCTTAGGTATCAAATTGCTCAAACTTTAAATTCTGAGGTAAAATACACTGAGGTCAGGAGTTCGAGACCAGCCTGATCCACATGGAGAAACCTCATCTCTTAATAAATACAGGTAAAATACACTTAAAAGTGGATTTTGTTTTGCTCTGATTAAAAATGAGAAGCATGAAATCACACTGCTTCTTAGTCTAAAGACATTATATGTTTTAGGCAAGGTTCTATCTTCTAAAAATAACAGCATATAGTAAAAAGGATTGGTATAACAGTATTCAGAATTATGAGACTATCTGTAAAATTAAAGAAATAAATACTAAAAGAGAAAAATGGAGTTATATTTTGGCATTGATGTTTACATCAGAATATATGCCCCAGTACACAATCCAAATTTCAACAACACTGGAGCAAATGTACCCTTTTAGAGTGAAATGGTTTAAGTAAGTCAGACTTGTTTGTCTAAAGAAGATTCTAATCTCTTCCACCCAAATGAATAAATACTGAATATTGTCCCAAGATTACTTACAAATCTCACAGGCTTGGCAAATTGGGTAATTGAAAGAGAAGTTAGAAAATGCTGTTATAACACAAAGAAAGTAAGCAAACATCTTGGAAATATATCGTTTCCAAATACTTAAATAAATCCAAGGATTTTGTGCTTTATAAAAATAAAGCATAGATAAATAACTTAAAAAGTAGAGATCTAGTTGAATATGTCAATATCTTAAGTCATGGAAAATATTTTGCAGACACTCTCTTCTTTCAGTTACACAAAGTAATACTACAGTCATCCCTTGGTATCTGCAGGAGATGGGTTCCAGGACCGCCTGAGGATACCGAAACCTGGGGATGCTCAAGTCAGTGAAATAAAATGGTATGATATTTGCATATAACCTACGCACATCTTCCTGTTTACTTTAAATAATCTCCAGATTAACAACAATACCTAATGCAGTGTAAACGCAACTTACATAGTTGTTTTGCTGTATGTTTAGGGAATAATGACAGAAAAAGTCCGTAATTGTTCAGTACAGAGACAATTTTTTGGTTTGTTTGCTTGTTTGTTTGTTTTCTTTTTGAGACAGAGTTTCATTCTTGTTGCCCAGGCTGGAATGCAATGGCATGATCTCAGCTCACCATAACCCCCACTTCCCAGGTTCAAGCGATTCCCCTGCCTCAGCCTCCCGAGTATCAGGATTACAGGCATGCACCACCATGCCCAACTAATTTTGTACTTTTAGTAGAGATGAGGTTTCTCCATGTAGGTCAGGCTGGTCTCGAACTCCTGATCTCAGGTGATCCTCCTGCCTCAGCCTCCTAAAGTGCTGGGATTATAGGCGTGAGCCACTGCGCCTAGGCCAGATACAATTTTTTTTCCGAAGATTTTTGACATCCATGAATGCAGAACCCAGGGGTATGAAGGGCCTACTATATTACCTTTCTTAAAAGACTTTCTTTTCACCATATATTCCAGAAGTTTTCTGTGTGCCACTTGAATTTTAGCTATTAAAAATGAAATAGTGGGAGATCAGACTGTGAAATGACCCCAAATGTATGTGAAGTTGTACTTTCTCAAAACACCTCAAAAGTTTGAGATGGTGAAGACTGTCTTACAGCAGACTTTGAACTAAATGAACCTTTTCACCAATGAGAAATTGATTCCGTAACAATAAATTCACAGGTTTTTAGAATAGAACCTATACACTATTGCAACAATACCACAGCTACATTCACAATAATGATATTGTTGTATGGATACAAACGATGCTTCTTGTAAACACAAACATCTTGCAAAATGTATTCTTGGCCAGTGCATCTTATGATACATACCACATATAGAAAACTCAGCCCATTTGGGGAAGAGCTTTGTTGCTGCCACTTCTAGCTTCCTAACAAAAGTCAACAAACTCCCAAGTAGTACAACCGTGCTTACCAAATTTGTCTGGCTTTTAAATGCAGCTTTGTTCTCTTACTGGTAAATCAAACAAGTCAATACAAAGTACTTCACTTTTGATTTCCAAATGTTAAAACTAATAACATTAAATTGTGTCATAACAGAATACAGAAATAATTTATACCTAACAAAATAATTTAGACATTAAAAGGGAGAAAAAAGGATACCTGCTTATACTTTTTTTTTTTTTTTTGAGACGGAGTCTTGCTCTGTCGCCCAGGCTGGAGTGCAGTGGCCGGATCTCAGCTCACTGCAAGCTCCGCCTCCCAAGTTCACGCCATTCTCCTGCCTCAGCCTCCCGAGTAGCTGGGACTACAGGCGCCCGCCACCGCGCCCGGCTAGTTCCTGCTTATACTTTTTACAAGACTTTCTGATGTATTACATGTCCAATGATGATTATTAATACAACTTAAAAGAAAGTAAAAAGATGTTAATGACATGGGAAGTACCTAAGAGTACAATTAAAGAGGTCATATAGCACAGTAAATGATGAACTTGCTTATCAGTGGATTTGAACATCAGGGTTTAATTACTATTCTAAAGATTTATTTACAACGTAATGGCAATTGATTTTGAGTAAGGGTTATAGGTGCTAATAATTGCTCTTGAACAAGCTTGTAATCAGCTGTGCTAATGTGTCAGGTACGCTAATGACTTCTGCTCTCCCTGAGCCAGAATGAAGATCTCTATCAGTGGATATTTTGTTTAACCTGGTAGTTCACATAGAGCCCAACACTGTATCCTCAAGTTGAGAATTGCTACCATACTGAACTACTCTTAGTTCTAATGTGCATCGTCGTAATTCATCTTTGGTTCTCTAGTCGTGTGAACTAAAATTGAATGACAACAGCCTAGTAAACAGATCACAGAATTTATTTCAGCCAAATGAAATAAAATATTTGAGTTTTTTTTTTTTTTTAAAGGAATGGTCTAACTTAAGAAATAAATCAAGTGAATCCAATTATTACTTTGGTCCAATGCTCAAAACGATCATGGAAACTAAAGGAGAAATCAGGACTCAAGCATCAGACTGAAGATCAATTAAAAAACAAAAACAAAACAAAATGGAACACCATCATAAAAGCTGACAGTGTCTGATAAGGGGAAAAAATATGGCAGGGCTACTCTAGGTAAAGAATACAATTTTGGTTTTAAGGTCAATCATGGTATATTACATCATGCTCAAAAAAGTATAAGGTCAAATAGTGAGCAAACAGATACTAAACAAGTAATCCCATAAACATAAACAGAGGGGTAAAGTATATAAAGAATGAATGACCTAATTGATTTTATCAGCAAAGCTTCTCTGGGGAATACTTCTATTTGAGTTGCAACTGGGTTAGACATGGGCTGCAGCAGGGTGGAGGATGAGGAATTGAGGGAGGTGCAAAGGATAATATCTGAGTTTCTGGCTTGTGCAACAGGGTAGGTGATGGAGCCTGCAGTGCATCTGAAGACGCGCAGATCTGGGGTGGAGTGGGAGATCATGAGTCCAACAAAAAAGAACAAGTATGAAACCACAGAGAACAGTGACAGAGAACGATGCAGTGGGTCCAACAGAAATGACGACATGGACCTACACAAAATCTTGTACCTGGATGCTCATAGCGACGTTATTCATAATTGTCCCACAGTGGAAACAACCTAAATGGCCACCAACTGATAAATGGATAAATGAAATGTGGCATATCCATGCAATGGAATATTATTTGGTGCTATAAAAAATGAAGTACTAATATATGCTACAATGTAAATGAACCTTGAAAATATTATACTAAGTGAAAGAAGCCACTCACAAAAGGCCATGAAATGAAATGGTCTTTTGGAATATAGTGTAATTCCACTTATTATGACATTTCAAAAAATAGGAATATATGTAGAGTCAAAACATAAACTAGTGGCGACTTAAGGCTGGGGAGATGGGGAAAATGACGTGGCTATTAATAGACATGAGTTTTTTTTTTTTTTTTAGGGTAATGGAGATGTACCAAAATTAATTCTGACAGTTGCAAAACTTTGTTATATTAAACACCATTAAATTGTACATTTTAAATGGAAAAAATTATTATAAGGTCACAAGTTTTCAGAATAGATATATTTTTGAGGGACACAGCAAAAACCTCTTTGCTGCAATGAAGATTTCTGAGAGTAAAATTCAATTTTAAATATAGTTATGCCATTATAATGTCTAGGACACTACACTATGGATGAATGTCATGTAACAGGGACTCTCTATCTATTTTTAATGAAGACATGGTGAGAAGGCCTAATTCAAATGAATAAGCTCCTCTCACAGAAAGCAATCTACCTCGCCAGAGAGAAAATAAAAGACTGGAACTCTGGAAACACGGAACCATTTGTTCTGCCAGCTCAGAGCGCTAGTTCAGGGATCTAGGGCTTAAGAACGACCAACAATAAAAGGCCCTGCCAATCAAGGCCACTGAACTTTTACTTCCTGGGCCTAAGCCAAGCAAATGTCTCCCATGTCACTTACTACTTTCTCTTTTGAGGACATAGAAACGGCACCCTTCTTCCTTATAAAAATAAACAGAGTGCTATAACTTTGCAGGACATAAAATTTATAGCAGGCTTCAGCTACTTAGATAAAACTCCAAAACTGTGTTACGGTACTGCATTCTCAGACGCAAGGCCCAATGACATGCTTGTTTGGGACTTAGTTATTCTGAACTTTCAGCTGACAGCCCATCCATTTACTTCAGAGGTTATTAAAATGCCAGTTCCGAATCTTAGTTCAGAGTAATCTTGCTTCTTTTTTTTTTTTTTTTCTTCATCTCCAAGAAAAGACTGCATGTATGGTGAATTTTGCTATAGTCTTGATTTTAAAGTAAATAGAAATAACACTTCCTAAGCAGTCAATTGAAGTCATTGCTTTAGCACATTAAGATGGTGTGACCAAATTCTGTCACCTTAGCTGTGAACTGAATGTGAGAGACAAAAGTGCAGGTGATTCCAGCTATAGGCAAGACAATGAAGTATGTACATCCTGTCTCTGTGCCAGGAAATGTCAGAAAAGCAGAGGCAAAGGTGAAGGAGATGTAAAGAAAACCAGAGTTTTCCATGTGGGCAGAGGCTAGAGTACCAACACTAGTAATGGAAGCATGTGTTGCAGGAGAGAAGCTTGCCCCGAGGAAGGAAGGGAGACCAATGCAATTTTACAGAGGCAGAATTGTCACCAACCACAATGAAAAAGGTGCACAGCCATTGGTCAAAACTGAGGATCAGGAGAAGGCCAGGGCTAGCCTAGAGCTACATATTTGAACGTTTTCTTCATAAGCAGCTTTCCATAACCTTCAGTGTAATACACGGAACCTATTATGTTTCCCATGTGTTCTCACCAGCGCCCAGCATAGGGAGCATTAACACTTACTGTGATGGGAAGACTGTTTCCATGAATGCCAGCTGAGATCTAGAGACTGTGTTAGGTTTTTAACAGCCATATCCTACAATGGAACTATATTTGAGTTTGTAGCCACCTAAAATCCTCAGACCTTCTTCTTTTTTTTTTTTTTTTGTCCATGAAAATGAGTGCTTCTCTTGTCTTTTATCTGTATGATAACATTTTAAATTTAAATATAGTGTTTTATGTTTATTCCTGTTATATTTAATCTTTTTGGTTTTGATCCAGCAATTCAGCCTGCCAAAAATTCAGATTGTTAAATAAGGGATACCAATCAGATGTTTTCTATCTTCCCTGGAGAAACTAAGGAACTTCAAGTTTAAAATGCATCATGAAGAATTGGGATAAAATATAAAGAATTTCCTGAAGAAAGGGTAAGAGGAGCTAGAAGAGGGATAGGGGACATTTTTAATCTCTAATTTTTTTAATTATAAAGACTTTTAAAAATTATAAAAGTTCATCTTATCAAAAATAGTTACAACAATCTTCTTAGGGACATGCCCGCATTCAGGAGAACTGACTATCTTTCCTTTGGTTCCCAAATGTACTTGTTTTACACCTGTAAGAAGTATTATCCTTCTCTGTGTATTTGTCCTCTCCTTCTGTTAGACTATAAAGTCTTTCAGGACAAGAATCATATCTTACTGGTCTTTATATACCCAGAGATATAATGGCCATTTAACATATTTTTAACGGTTGTTTTAAATCACTGAATAAATTGAAGGGCAGGTATGAGGGAAATCAATTCAATCATTTCATCGACAAACATTCAGCACTGACTCCACACCAGGAGTAGCTAGGGATTCCCAGGGCAAATCCACCATCCTGGCCTCCTGAGGGAAGAGGAGAAGGAAGGAGACACACAGACTAGATGATCTACGAAGGTGACTTTGAGCCTTGTGGATCCATCACATCCATGATTTTAGGTCCAAGACCATCGACATTCGAACATTATAATACACTTCAGAGAGAAATATAAATAAAGGAAGATTTTAAAAATTAATGATGCTAAAAATGTGGATTTCTAAATAAAAAATAAAAGCACTTACATTGATCACTAAGGCATTTTATGGCATTTAAATACATATAATCTTGTTTCTAAAATCATGCATGTATTGTGGAATTACAAGTTCTTCAGATGCATACTCAGACATACATATATATATAAAACTATAACTATATATATATATATAACTATGAACAGCCTCCTACCTGTGTAGACATCTTTCTGCCAAAGATAATTTAAGGTGCTAATTGCAAGCACTGTTCATGAAAAAGAAATTCACATATTAGTGCATGGAAATTACATAAAACTATGTATATAGTTTTTTATATATATGCATGAAAATTACATAAAACTATATATATATATATGAAACTATAATACACATAGTTTTATGTAATTTCCATGCCCTAATATGTGATTTTTTTTTTCATGAACAGTGCTTGCAATTAGCACCTTAAATTATCTTTGGCAGAAAGATGTCTACCCAGGTAGGAAGCTATTTTCACTCAGTCGAGTGATTTAGTAGATATGAAATTTGGTTTCTCATTGTAATCAGTACATTAACTATTAATGAGAATTAATACTTTTCCAGTTCTCATTTAAAGTGATGCTTCAGGCTGGGCACGGTGGCTCACGCCTATAATCCCAGCAATTTGGGAGGCTGTGAGGAGGGCGGATCACTTGAGGTCAGGAGTTGGAGACCAGCCTGGCCAACATGGAGAAACTCTGTCTCTATTAAAAATACAAAAATTAGCCGGGCATGGTGGCACGTGCCTGTAATCCCAGCTACTTGGGAGGCTGAGGCAGGAGAATGACTTGTACCTGGGAAGCGGAGGTTGCAGTGAGCCAGGATTGCACCATGGCATGGCATTCCAGCTTGGGGGACAGAGTGAGACTCTGTCTAAAAAAAAAAAAAAAAATGATTCAAAAACTCACAAAGATGAACTGTTTGGCTTTTTTGTAACACCTGCAGGTCCAAGATAAATTTAACAAGTGATTTGCTTTCCTATAAAGTGGTCTGGGCATTTGAGAAATATATACATGTATTTCTATTCATTCCACTGCTCTACATATTGAAAGTCTGTGCAGTTTTTTTTTAGATGGTAATGCTCCACAGAAACAAAAGTTGTCACTGCTATTAGCAGTATTTTCTAGACCTTCTGCACCTGGTCTAGTGGCATTTTGGTTCTTCTGTCACAGAGCAGCAGGACGCTGGGGCATAAGACAGTTAAAAATATGTTTCTAAGTGCCTCACCGATCTTTCATTTTCTTTTAACACTCAAAATTGTCTTTTGTTCACAGGAGGAAGATGATTGTGTACTGAATAATTGCAATAGAACATCTGAAAATGTAAAATGGAAAGAACTGAACTTTTCTACGAAGAGCTTGATTATGGCCATACATTGAATTAATGAGCATTCAGCGGGTCCATGGTTTTTTGTTGAGGGCCTCCTGCATGCCATATACTGTGCTAAGTCCTGGGGCTCCATGAATTCTTTGTTAACAAAATAAAAATACCCCCATACAGAGAGGCACTTTCAGATACATTACCTCATCTCTAACAGAACACACAGTGAACAGAACCATGTGGAAGCTGATCAATATTCTAAGCGATAGTTTCATAAATACTGTCCCTAGACTCGTCTACTCACTGGGAGCTGCAGGGGTTGGTATTCTAGCTAGCAAATGAAACAATCTGAATACATGCTTAAATCAAGTTTGTTTAAAATTAGAAAATAGCATAATGTATTCAAAAGTTTTCATGCAGTATTTGCATGGAATTTAAAAGATGCTACATGCTTTGAATTAGGAGAGGAGAGCGATGTGTAACTCATCTGTTGGTCTGATCGAATGTTTAAAAATCAGATTTTAGAGAGCTCTGTACTTAAATAACTGTAAAAGAAAATAAAATTAGAATGCATAAGTTTGTTTACTGGTCTAATAAAAGTATAATTAGCTTGTGTGAAAAAACCAGATTGGTTAAATAAGATCTGTAAAATTTAAGTAAATATGAAGCTCCTTTTGTTGCTTAGCAAATGAGAAAGCTTCTTTAGATTCAAGTCTGAGGAAATGTTTCTCTTGGCCAGACTACACTTTTGTAATGGTGTCTGTAATTCCTGAATTCAGCCCTGGAAAAATGACTTTGTTGCTTAGGAGTTAAGAAAACTTGAGAAAGGAGGAAGTATGGGACAGAGATAGGTAGATACTTGGAAACATTAAGTAAAGATTATTAAGTGTCTATAGGTAATGTGATCAGTTTTGCCAGCTGAGCTGTATTTCACTGTACAGTCAGCTTAAAATCCCCCGTCATACCGCGTGGGCTACCGTCTGCTTCCTCACGTTCTTGTTTCAGCTTATAAATGCATACAATTCTTGATGAGAAGAAAAGTTCTTTCTGGTGTTTTTGGCAGGGGAAGGCAAAGGGAAAGGGGAGGACTCTCTATCTACCTTACATCTCTCTTGCCACCGTATTTTTCATCAAAAGGAAAGAAGTTGCACAAATGACTGATAAGAGGCTGGCCTCTGTGGGGCTTTGTTATTATTACAGGAAGGAGGGCTGAGTTGCTCCCTTCGATGGGAAGTGAGCCGCACGCCACTCTCGCTGTGTGGTAAGTACGTGGATCTGCAGGAAGCCACCAGAACCTACCTCACTGCTCTGTACAGCACATGGAGGTGAGGCCAGGGGCCCACTTGCCAGAGGGTGGCCAGGAGGGTCACTACGCTCTGATTTCTGATCATCCTGTGAGAGAATGTGCGAAGTAGCGCTGAAGTCAACTCTTTCCCAGCTCAGGGAAGAGGATGTGGCCCCAGCTTCTCTACAAGCATGGGAAGGGTACAGCCTTGAGGAGTTAGTAGGAACCTAGATTTCTCAACCAGCCATGTTTTGAAATCCAGCTTTATCCAAAGGAGCTGTATTTTGGAAGATGCCAATATTCATCAGTAATACAGTTAAAGCTTCAACTTTCCCTTTTTTCTCTTGGTCTCTACCAGACAGAATCTGGAAAGAAGAGGCAAAAAATTGGCAATCCAAACTTTTAGTATCAATCCTAGAACTGGGTGTAGCTCAGGAAACATCACATAAAGTGCAGGAAATAATTATAACTCGCTGAAAGAAATTTAGAGTCTTATAGCACTTTTTTTCCCTGAGTGTCAAAATTATAATTTGCCCACAGAAACAAGGAGGAAACATGCAACATATCTGCTTTATAACATCCCAGAATATACAACTACAAGAACTGAAATATTTCTAAAAGAACAGCTGAATACGTTAAAAATAAATTAATGGTAGATATAAGCATACAATCCCTGAAATGTTGAAGAATGGGAAGGGGATTATTTTCTGGCCTTTAGTTTGGGTTCCAAGAGTTATCTAAAATTTTATTTTTGTCTGTGTTTTGATTCATGAGTATTCAAAGCCCTGACATTTGCTTTGAGAAACTTCTATGCTGCAAAAAAAAGGCTGCAGTCCAAGCTCACCTCCACAATCTTCACATAAAGACCTTTACAGCTTACACAGGCCACAGTTATGTATTAATAGGCTTTGGTGTAATTCCAGAGCTAAAATCCATGAAAAGACAGCAGCAAAAAAACACCTATATAACTTTCAGTCAGTTCTGACTCAGCTTGGCCTCAGATATTGTTTTATAAAAAAATCTAAACATCTTTAGCACATTAATTCACAGACGTCAGAGGTTACTGGGCCTGTCTGCCTCCCAAGGGAGAGCAGGGAGTAGACAGAAATTACTCTTTCAGAGACACAGCATGGAAGAGTAGAAAGTGGACGGACTTTCAATACCTTGAACCAAGATCTGCATTATGATTTATTAGTTGAGTTCCCCTAGGCAAAATTATGTTACTCAACTGGAGTGAAGTATTCTCATCTCTAAAATGGGAATGATAAATAATAAAACCGACACTGCAGGGGAATCTTTTTTAATTGAAGCAAAATGCTTGAGAAATAACTAGTGCATATTCATCTATTTGTTTTTCTTTCTCATTGCATGCTCTGCAAAATTTGATATAAGATGGTGACTATATTTTACGAGCCAAATTAACCCTGCTGTGGCCATTTAGGGTAGTACTGAAGTCAACTCCTTCCCAGCTCAGGGAAGAGGACATGGCCCCAGCTTCTCTACAAGCATGGGAAGGTACAGGCTTGAGGAGTTAGTAGGAACCCAGATTTCTCAACCAGCCACGTTTTGAAATCCAGCTTTATCCAAAGGAGCTGTATTTTGAGAGATGCCAATATTCATCAGTAATATAGTTAAAGCTTCAACTTTCCCTTTTTTCTCTTGGTCTCTACCAGACAGAATCTGGAAAGAAGAGGCAAAAAATTGGCAATCCAAACTTTTAGTATCAATCCTAGAACTGGGTGTAGCTCAGTATTTATAATATTTAAAATTAATCTTTTATCTCTCTGCTTAAAGTACATGATGTATTGAAATACAAATGTCCATTGACTTTTATAATATTCAGTCTGAGAAAGAGAATAGTAGTATATCTGCCAAGCATTTATGCCCACCTCAAACTGTGATGGTTAGGTGCAGCTACACTGGACCATTCAGCTGGGTATTCACTCTCAGGTACTGCTATGGAGAGAAAGGCTGACGATTTCCCTTTATGACATGATTAAAGGGGAGGTGTTTCTTCCACACATCTCTAATCCATGAAAGGGTACAGAATGTTCTGCTCCATTCATGCATCACATCTTCACTTCCTTAAGTAATCTTAGTAATTTCCTTTAATCTTAGATACAACTGCTCAAAATCTTTGCCTACTGACTTCAGCTTAAACATCTCTCAACTCACACCAACAGGGGACACGCTTCTCTCCTAACCAGCTGGGTGACTCCCATAAAGGCAATGAACACCTAATTCATAAGAAAACTTATAATCACAAGAGAAAGGAAGGACAACCACTCATTATTCTAATGGAATTTCCAGATTATTATCCTTTTAGCATCAAAAGCTCCTCAATTGTATTTGCATGTGAATATGTGCCTAAAAGCATAAATATATATATGTATATGTATACATATGTGTGTATGTGTGTGTGTATATATGTGTGTGTGTGTGTATATATATATATATATAGTTGTTGCTCACCTGAAGAATGGTTGCCTCTTCTAGTTGCAAATCATGAAATTATTTGAATCACTCTAACTAGAACCTGGTTTAGAAGCTTACAAAATTAATTAAACCTTAAGATTATGATACTGATATCTCAGTGAACATGAATTTGAGTTCTTAATGAGCTTTGTAAGCAGCAAGAACTACTGTTTACATGTGCTCGCCAACACAATGTCCATATAACCAACAGATGCTTTTCAAACTGGCTTTGGAATGAGATTAGAAGAGACACATTCTGAGTTAAGTAGGGAAGATGGTCACCACTCTTGGCACTTTGTGGGGGCTAAATCTGGACTCCAATGAAAATCCCTTGAATCCCAAGCCACCCAAGACTCGAATCCTCAACATAGCATTTTATGTACTTTCATTAGCTCCCAAAGAATTCATCTGTTATGTCATAGCATTCTTTAGTCTATTTAATGTTTATTTTTATCCTACCTCTCTTGTTTTCTTACATATGTTCTTCAATACACTACTTAAAATATTTGAATTTAGTTTAACAAAGCCATAAAATAATCCTTATTTTAAAAGAGCCCAAGAGTTTACGGATGCTAATCAGCTCTATCTTTGTTTTCCATCTCAGCTGCTCAAAATAATTATTGTAGACAAGGCGTAGTGGCAGTGGCTCATGCCTGTAATTCCAGCACTTTGGGAGGCTGAGGCGGGCAGATGACTTGAGGTCAGGTGTTCGAGACCAGCCTGGCCAACGTGGCGAAACCCTGTCTCTACCAAAACTACAAAAATTAGCCAGGCATGGTGGTACACCTGTAATCCCAGCTACTCAGGAGGCTGAGGCAGGAGAATCCCTTGAACCCGGGAGGCGGAGGTTGCAGTGAGCCGAGATCGCACCACTGCACTCCCTGAAAAAAAAAAAAAGAAGAAGAAGAAGAAGGAGAAGAATGATTAATTTGAATCCAACACAAGAAAAATACAACCATGCTCTGATGTTGTGGTACAGAACAAAGTCTGGGAGGAGGTGAAGGACTCCTGGGGTCCCCCAGTTGACAAGGGGCCAAGCAGGTCTTTTCTATCCCTCAGCGCCTAATCTAACAGAATCATGAGGTTTAAGTTTGTGGTGTGTTCACTGGCCAGCAGGGTAGGATAAAACTCATAATTTAAAGCATTTTTTTTTTCTAAATAGTCAGAAGAGTTTTGCAAAACTTCCCAAGCTAGAGTAAATAAAAATGAATGATTAGTAACTATTCTGACAATAAAAATGTGCTGGGTGATAAAAAATAAAACAAAGTCCTTTTATGGCGATTACGCTGATGACTTTCTGCTGTCATGAAGCCAAATGAACTAAATTAAATAAATCTTATCTTGCTGTTCAGAAAAGTGGGTGTGGGGAAGGAGAAAAGGGAGAGAAAAGCAAGTGAGAACTAGTAAATTTACATTCAAAGCAGTTCTTATCTAAGTGACTAACCATTAAGAATAAATTCTTAGACTAAGTATCTCTATACTACATTGACCTACATGACCATAGCTCTCTGTGTCAATGTCCTGTCTTCCCAACTAAACTGTCTAAAACTTTGAAGACAGGGATTTGGCCTTATAGCCCTCACATCTAGCACAGTGCCAGGCATAGCGGAGACATTCACTATTTCTTGAATGAATGCATTATTTCTTGTGTCTAGTATTTAATAAGCTTGTAACAAACATTTTTGAGATTGGTTATATATTTGATCATTTCTCCATTTCATATACTCAGTGAATCATTTGTAATTAAGTTGTCTACAAATACATATGCATGTTTAATACAAAATACACAAATAGTATTAACATACTGCCTTCCCATATGGTTCATTCATACATGTGACCTGCTCACACAGAACTTCACTCTTTCAAGGAAAACAGATACTAAACTATCAACTGCTCTAAAGCATGGTGAGGGAACTTCACATGGTCCATGGTGAGGAAAGTTCCACTGATTGGGTGACAAGGAAGATGGTGGCTGGTGTTGAAGGCACGGATATGAGTGAGCACTCACATCCAAGTAATTGAGAGGAGCACAGACTGGCTGGAGAGCAACAGAGAAGAGGGAGAGTAGCTTCTAGGACTCTGGAGAGCTCACTGAGGACCAGATCAGAGAGTGTCTCATAAATCAAATTAAAGCCCATGGACTTTATCCTAATGAAAGACACTAGAGAGTTCTGAGTAAACTCATGGCTCAATCCCATGTGATTTTGGAAATTTCACACTAGTCACTATGTCAAGAATGCCTTCTGTAGGGAAATGACATAGTTAAGTGGCCAGCTATGGTGCTGTTTTAGTAACCCAGGAGAGAGAAGATGACGCCATGGATGAGGATGGTATTGGAGAGATCAGTTGAAGAGGATGGGAGGAAACACCGTGTTCAGTTTGGGACGTGTTGTGTTGGAGATGCCTGCAACACACAAAAGATGAAGTGCAATGAGATGTTGGATGTCCTGTATGGAGCAGAGGAGGGCTGTGCTAATCAGGGGAATCATGGAAGACCTATGAGCATAGGGGCTGCCAACTGAAGCCACGCTGTGCATGGCCTCTCAGGGAAATTGGGTCTTGTGAAGTTTAACCCCTGAGTGAACAGTTTTTCTACAGGAAGAAAATTGAGTTGGTGATAAAATAACACTCAAAAGGAAAGTACCACAAGTATACTGATTTTATACAAAAAAAGATTCTTTTTTACATGAGATGATAATATAGGTTAAAAATAAATACTTTTAGCAGACAAAGTAAGCCTACAACTTTTCTAAGCCTACAGAGCAGTCCAGATCCTCTTTAAAGTTCTCATGTTAACATGAGTGCAAGTGAAAACTTCATAAAGGCTAGTAGGTGGCCATAATTTGTATTACCCAATAGAATCCCAAGTTCATAGTACATAAAGCATAGCTTCACATAGCAGATAATTTAGCTTCATTGTGCTCTTTCACAAGAAATTAAAAGTTGTAGTTATTTTAAATGGTATGTGCTTGCAGAGTACTTAGGTTAAAAAATCTACGAATGTTGGATATTTACATGTATTATTTTATGTTATTGTCACAACATTATGGCAGAGATGAAAAAAGCTACAAATAATGATATCGTAAATAATTGGTAAAATTTTCTCTGCTCCATATTACAGTTGAAAGTAAAGTTTTTAAACTCTTAACTTCTATTCAGAAAAGCAAGGTGGTAAGACACACAGGCTTTAGACTCAGGCAAGTTAGGTTCAACTCTTGTGTTTTCCACTTATTTGCTAAGTAACACTGTAACTTAATCTTCTAAGACTCATATTTATCATTTATAAAATAGAGATTCTACCTACTTTCAGGATGATTGTGAGCGTTAAATAAGAAAATGTTATTAAGATATTAGCATAGTGTTGGCTGCCAATAAACCATTCTAAACAGAGTTAACCAAGGTAAATGATATTCAATTAGTAATCCAGACTTAATCATGTCAGTACCCAAAAGGTGAGCAGCACAAGGCTTTGTGGGTCCTTCATAATAGATGTTTGCCAATGCAAAATTCGTAAGCATTTTATACGTACACCCCTCCCCCGGACACACACACACACACGCAACTCAGCAGCAATCTGAGAATGAAAAAGCAATGATGTTAAACAGACCCATATTTGAATCCTAACTTTGTCACCTAATAGCTGTGAGACTGTAAACAAGATCTAAGTTTTAATGTCCCCATCTGAAAAAGGAGAGCGATATATATTTCCTTTAAAATACAGGGATGCTTTAAAGTTTAAAGAAAACAACTTTTCTATAATAAGTCCTCAACATATGCCTTTTCCTTCTCTTTTATATTATTACTATTTCTATTCAAGAAACAAAGCCATGTGCATAATAGTACAGGGTCCACGATGGTACCGTATGCTGCATGCTCTCCCTTCCTACCAAGAAATCCTAAATTAAAATGAACATCAAGGGCTGTGGTGAGAGGATTTTTTTCAAAACTGACAAAATGCAACTCTGCAGTATCCTGAGGTTTATGTAAAGAGCCGTCTCCCTGGGTCACTGCCAAATGTTGTGAGTGGGACCCAGACTGCATTCATTTGGGTAGTCAGATACCCAAGAGGTAAAGAATGCCCTGCCAAAGGTGGAGAGATGTGTGGACGTGAAAAACTAATCCTAAGGAGCACTTTTGCTGAAAATTTCTGCATGTAAAAATTACACAAGGCTTCATAATTTCTTAACCTATATATAAGTATTATATATATATACACACACATATAGGCACAAACACACACACTATATACACACACACACGCACTCGTATGTGTGTGTATATATATATACACACATACAAATTGTGTGTGTATACATATATACACTTGGGCGAAGTAGCCTGAATGGCACATCTAAAGTCACACACAAATGCAAGCAAGCGCTGGTGAATATTCTGAGATTCTGACGATAGGTCTGGAGCTCAGATTGTACTATGAGTTTTGGTAAATCCTAGAGGACCACAAGTCAATCACTTGACAGTTCCTTCTTCTGCTGAGTGAGGATAACAGTGACTTACCAGCAAGGCATAAACAGTTGCTAAACTCTTTGCCAAAATAGAAGATTATATAAATAGCTGAAAAGTGTGAAGAGCAGAGAAGAATTTTAGTTTCTTCTTTGTTAGATAATAGCATACTTACAATTTGATTAAAAGAGAAGAAAATGTGGAAACGGACAATAATAGTTGAATATGGTCAATTTTTGAAGTGTATGTGTGTGTGATAGTGTATATTTTCCACTAGTACAGACTGGCTACAAAAGACTTGGGAAAATATGGGGGCAAGGGGGAAAGCAATGTCATCTTTGTATTCACAAATTCTCTTAGTGATAGAAGAAGGGGTAGGTAAGTAATAGAATTAATTTGGATGCACAAGGTACTCATCAGTTAATTCATAGAGTTCTAAGATCTGGACAGAAGATGTAGCACGTAAATGAGGGCAGCTAAGGAAGAGGCAGTCTGGCATAGTGGTTAAGAACACTGGAGCCGGGGAACCTGAGTTCGTATCTCAACGCACACATCTGTGGGTTGCAGGACCCTGGGAAAATCGCTTAACTTTGCTGTACCTCGGTTTCTTCCCCTGTAAAATGGTGACTATTATACTTACCTCATGGTGTCTTTGTGAAGTACCTGCCTCAGTGTGTAGGTAAAGATTAATGAATAATCAGTTAATACGGATGTATAAATTACCTAAAGCAATGCCTGCCATACAGTGAATCCTATGTAAGTGTCAACTGTTATTAAGGATTGGTAACATTTAAAAAAGTCCAAAATACGTTGAAGTGCACAACAGTTATTGAAGGCAAGAAAATTTATTTTAAGAGTAAGAAACCCCACATGTGAAAATGGCTAAGGTGAACCCTAAGCCCTAATAATGTGAATGTAGGGATTATTCAAGGGCTACTCTAAGTGAATTCCAGTATCCTGACCTCAGGTCAATTGCCTTTATAGGTACTCAAAGAATCCACTAGTGATAGTCCTTAGCTAAGGCTGGTGACCTTCGGAATAAAATATACAAGAGTTCTTATAATTCTGAAAAATGACACATGCTGTTTCAATTTTCTAAAAGCAATGCCATTTCCAAATGTTGACATTAATATGTTTAATATTCCAGAAATTATTCTGTAATCGATTAGCACAGTGATGGACTTCATGAAGAAAGACTGGGGAATCCCTAAGAACCAGTGTGTGTTTAATGAAATCAGCATGTGTCAAACTAACTTTATTATTTCCTTTGGTAGAGCTAGTAGATTGGTAACCAAAGGAAATGTGGACTATAAGAAAACCAGGGGCAAATAAGGCATTTAACAAGGTCTGTTATGACATCTTTCATTCACTCACTTCATCATTCACTCAACGAATATTTAGTAAGTATTAAAACTATGCCAGAATAGAGTCTAATTACTTTATTTAAGATAAGTGGTGAAATGTTCATGCTAATAATTAATTCTAGTAATGGAACAGTGAGATGCTTATATTGTAAAGTTAATAGGATCTAGTTAATAGAAAGTGAATGAGGAAGTCCGGGGTTGCTACAAGTTTCTGAACTTGGGCAACGATGTAGATTAATGCTTCTTAATGGTCCAGCAATAGGTGCTGAGCTGGCTGCTTAAAAACACTTGGGGAAACTAACTACATTTGTGCATCCTGAGTGGGAAACCTGGAGATTCTGGGTTGGGGACCGGGTGGAGTCCTAGTGATCTTTTAGTGTAAAATGCTCTTCAGGTGATTTCGATATTCGTTCAAGCATGGGAAATGCTGAAAAAGATAATAGCTAATGGAGGACATACTTTGAGATAAGAAGATTAATTTTTTAAAATCAGACACATCATGATCTATACATTCGGGCAAGTCAGGTCATCTTCAAAATAGTCACATAAGAGGTTATATACACTAAAATGCCGAAGACGATTATTTGATCAAAACATGATAAAGTGCCTCTCTGGGAATTTATTTTAGATTCTCCAGGGTGAGCTTTCAGATCTTGACCATAATAGTAAATTTCGACCTGTAGATTTTAGGGAAAGTTCAGTTATTCAAAGCTAACTAAGATAAATAAGAAGACAATATTTTCTGAACGAAGTGGTATCACTGAAATATATGTAGTATATCTCTGTAAAACTCAGTAAATAGTGCTGGTGAATGTAAAAATATGAAATGTACAAAAGACAAAAATGCACCAAAGGTGTCTTGAACAATTAACAGCAGAGCCACAAGACACAGATTCGTGAATATATTTAATATAACTGCACACACAGATGGAGCTATAAACTACCAAAACTGACTGACTGACCTAACTGGCCTTCTGTAGAGACAATCGTCTGGGCGGTATTGACTCTGGGGCTCTCATAAACCTACACCTTATTAAAGTCCTGTTTCCTTGGTCCACTATAGGCATTGAAAATCAGACCATTAGTTTTCCATTCCTGAGGCTTATAGCATTGACCATTACAAAAATGCACACATTCTTGGGAAGAATGACATAATAAGCCTTCCCAAATATTAATGCCTTCACATTAATAAGTCTGTCATTTCCTTCATAAATAGGGTTTTGCTGGAAGTATAATGATTCTCTTGGGGGATCCACACGCCTGTCATGGGCATTTTAGGGGATGCCGGTGACAAGGAAAGTGAAGATGTTACAAACAGGACCTGCCTCCTTCAAGATAATGCATGGTCTGAACATATTTGAAATGGCAACCAATACAAAAATCTGATAGGAAATACAATTTGGAAAAATGTTGAGGATGTTATATTCAAATGTGACTAATTTTATGCAGGATTCTCTAACGGAACAGGTACCAATGCAAAACGATTAAGCAATTTGTACTCTGCAGCCACCATTATTCTGAAACCCAAATGTCTGTTAACAGTGGTAAGAATTGATATAACCAGTCATTCTTCTCCTGCGAGGCAGAAGAGAGGACAGTGCATAGTAGTGAAATATTTGTTATTTGGCCTCCATACACAAGAAGACTGTGTGTCAATCCCAACCACACCTTATACGTTTACTTCATTCTTGTCTCAGCTATGAGAACTTCAATTATGTATTTTCTCTGAATATCTTATTTTCCCTTATTGTTTTTCAAAGTGAATTTGAACAATTACAAAAATACTTTTTATTTTAAAAAATTAAAAGGATATGTGTCATAGCATAGCCTTATCAGTGAATAAACACCCCCAAAAAAAGGAAATAAGGAAGGAAAAGAAAAAGTAAAGAAAGGAAGGAGAAAGGTGTGAGGGTGGGAGAATGGGGAAGAGAAAGAAAATAGTAGACAACACAAGTAGAGAATAAATCTAGTCAGAAATCGATTAGAAGCCTCTGGA
The DNA here is from genome assembly GCF_009764315.1 of Trachypithecus francoisi. NCBI lineage: Eukaryota > Metazoa > Chordata > Mammalia > Primates > Cercopithecidae > Trachypithecus > Trachypithecus francoisi. The sequence continues at coordinate 8,906,993 of NW_022681470.1, forward strand.
TTCTAGTCCTTTCCAAATTCTGGGGAAGCAATCAGAAACCGATAAAGTTTATAATACTTCACTTTCAACCTAAAGACTTCAAATGGTCTGGAAAATTCTGAAATGTTTATGACAATTTATTTTTTCTTTTTGAAAATATTTTTATATGGAGAAGTAAGTAGGCTAGCTTTAAAGCTGAAATTGCTATGCGTTTAACCTTTACTGGCAAGGGTCGTGCTTGCAGGTAGCACAATGCTTTTCAGAGAGCTGTTGGTTTTTGTACTCTGATGAAACACTTATAGTCCACGGCAGCTGTGCAGAAATGGTGAATTTCTTTCTTTTTTTTTTTTTTCTTTTAGATAGGGTCTTGCTCTGTTGTTCAGGCTGCAGTGCAGTGGCACAATTGTAGCTCACTGCAGCCCCAAACTCCTGGTCTCAAATGATGCTCCTGCCTCAGCTTCCCAAGTAGCGAGGACTACAGGCACATGCCACCATCCCTGGCTGATTTATTTGTTTGTTTGTTTTGTGTGTGTGTAGAGATAATATTTTGGTTTCCCTGATGGGTCTTGAACTCCTGGCCTCAAGCAATACTCCTGCCTTGGCCTCCCAAAACACGGAGATTATAGGCATGAGCCACTGTGCCTGGCCAGAAATGTTGAAATTTCATATTCATTCATGAGCCAAACTGTTCAATAGTTAATACTCTCATTCCCAGTTTTAAGTAAGAATCATGCTAATGCTCTCTTGTCACATTCTGAATAATCTCAAGTACATTCTATAACCACTATAATTTCATGTGTAAGTGCCATTAACTTATGATCCCTGAGGGTAGGGGTAGGTAGAGGGGTCGGGAAGTCTTACAGCTTTTATTGGTTCTAGCCTCACAGGATGACTGAATAAACAAAATGTGGTATCCACATACAATGGAGATTATTCAACCTTAAAAAGGAGAAGGATTCTGACATGATACAACATGGATGAACCTTGAAGACATTATGCAATGTGAAATAAGCAAGCCGCAAAAGGCCAAATACTACTCTAGGATTCCATTACCTAGAGTAGTCAAATACATGACTTAGTCGTCAAATGTATAGCAACAGCAAGTAGAAGAGTGGTCAGTCGCCAGGGGCCGGGGAGGTGCGGAAATGGAGAGTTATTGTTTAATGGGTACAGAGTTTCATTTCTGTAAGATGAAAAGCTTTGGATATTGTTTGCATGCAATGTGAAATGTATATAACACTACCAAGCTAGCTGTGTACTTAAAAGCGATTAAAATAGTAAATTTTGTTCTATGTGGGTTTGTTTTTAACCATTATATATAATACTTGTATGCACACGCGCACACACACACACACGCACACACACACGTGTGGGAGTGCAAACATGTTCTCCAGCCCCTGTTCAGGCCTGACTGATGACTTCCCATGACCGTCAATGACTAGAGCTGCCTGTGCTGACCTGGACACTTTCCTGGGCCTTTCAAGGTCTACTGTGGCTCAAATATTCCATAGTTTTTCCAGCTTCTAGAATGGAGTCTTACTTTAGCACAGAAGCCAAAAAGACTGGCTTAGCCTAGGAGAAAACATGAACCCCTATTAATTCAGAGACATAGTAAGCCAAATACTGTGGTTCTTGCATTGGAAATCTTGTAAGACATTAATGATAAAATAATATGAATTATTTGGGTTGTCACTGGGATTTATTAGGACTTGCAGTTTCTCTCTCTTCATTCACAACAGGCTAATGGCTTTAGTCAGCCCAGAGGTATAAGAAATACCCTCAACAACCCTTCAGGCAGCCCAATTGAAAGAGGAATCACTCCCACTTCCTGTCCTATCTTACTCAGAGATTTTCACCTTTTTTTAATGTGAAGGTGCTAATATATAGAGGTTCTTTATTTAAATAGCATTTTTACAAAATGAGAAACTTATCTACAGAAATAATATACCAGTTGGAGAAAACAAAACAAAACTTGAGTCTACTTAATTTAAATCCTCTAACCCTTATCTTAGGACATACAAGATTTAAAGTTTCGCTACTGACATATTTATTGTTACATCAGAATCGAGTCATAGGTTCTGCCACTATAAAATCAGCATTAGTAATTATCGAAATGGTGCCTCCTATTCTGTTGATAACATTAGAGCCAAATCATAATTCTGAATGCCTATTATATACCGCATGGTATTCTAGGTTAGAAGAAGAAGAAAATAAAAAGAGGAGGAGAAGGAAGAAAGAAGAGGAAGAAAAAAGATGAAAAAGAAGGAGAAAGAGGAGGAGGAGGAGCATGAGGGGAAAGAAAGAAGAAGAAAATTATTTTCCTCATTGAACATAATATATGGTAGAGGGAATAAAATAATTAACAACAAATCCAATAAAAAGTGACTTATAAAGAATACCTCAAAGTGATAAATGATAAGGCAAAAAAGAATAAGAGTTCCTGGATGCGGGAGGGAGGGAGGAGGACAGGTTGCTCTGTTAAGTAGGGTAGTCTAGATAGGCCTAGCAAACGGGAGGAGGTTCCACCAAAGATGTGAAGGAAGGGAGGGAGCCAGCCAGTGCATAACTGAGAAAAGCGTACTCCAGGCCCAGAGGTGGAGAAAGGGCTCTGGGTGGAATCTGGTGAGGCCTGAATCAGGACCCACAAGAATGATAGTGCAGCTGGAGAGAAGTGAGAGGCAGAAAGAAGGAGAGGAGGGCAGCTGGGAAATGAACATCCAAACCAGGCTGGGCCTCTGGACCTGTACATACTCTGGCTTTCTCTCTGAGTGAAATGGGAAACAATGCAGGGATCTGGGTTTGGGGTTTCACTCTCTGGCTGAGCCTTTACAAGGATCGTTTAGGCAGCTCACCTGAGAATAAACTCAAATGGGGTAAGAAATATAGACAAATATCTCTTCCCTTGACCAAAAACTAGCTGTGTACAAAGAAAAGACTAACCCTTAATTGCCAGGGTAAGTCAGCTTGCGTTGCTTTTAGATGAGATGATCTCAGGGTCATCCTTGTACAGGGCAAAGAGCACTGGATCAGGAGACAAGAGATCAGGTCCAGTCTCTACCACTACAACGAACTAAACAGGGAAATGACTAAATAGACCAAGAAATAACTTTCTAAGGTATGATGGGGGACCTAGTGTGGAAGACAAGGTCCAGATGACAGAGCTAAGGAAAAAGAGTTATATGAAAACTACTGGTTCAGGAATGTGAAATTTAAAAGAACATGATTAACATATGTATAATTATACCATAGGTACACACAAAATGCTTGCTTTTTGTGAAATTGTTTAAAAGAGAACAATACAGTGAAGAGATTTGCCCTGGAACCTGGGACAAGCTAAAGATCTTGGCTGGAGTACCCACCAGCAGGCAGAACTAGAAGGATAAGAGGATGGTCTGTGGAAATCTACATTGCATATATTGTATAGTTCTATGCGACCGCCTGTATTAAGGATCATTTGTTTTAATATAGGCCATGCACACTTAATAAAACTTTTTTTCTCATCCCCATAACTCTTATGTAGTAAAATTAAAAGACTTTAGTAACTGGTTTGGAAAGAATATGGCTTAGGGAAGAGAATTTCCCATGACATTCCAGGGTCAAAGCTTTGGCCCTGGGACGTATCAATGTTAAACTAATTAAAGTAACTTTCCACAGAGAGACTTTTCTTGACTACATTTTAAGGTGATATTACTCAGCAGCCTCATCTCTTTGATTGTCTTCACACAGAAGGAACTCAGTAAAACTGCCGGGATATCAAACTGGTATAGCACTGAAAAGGTAGAAGCAAGGATTAGAGGTGAAAAAGGGAAAGTGACAGCCAAAGTTGCAGAAAAGTTGGCACTACATGGTAGGGAAAAAAAAGAATGCCAGACACTAGGCAGCCTCGTGGTGATGGAAAGGAGTGTGGCATGGAATAGGAGGGATGAAAAGTGTCTGTACTATATGCACCCCTAAGTACTAGGGTCGGGCCAAACCCTCAGAATGCCCGAGAACCCCTGGAAGCTTAGGGATAAATAGAAGGATATTCAACGAAGTGAAGAAGAGGTGAGAACATTTAGAGAAGAAATAGAATATTGGAAGCGAAAACTAAATTCTAAGTGGGATAAAAACAATCACAGACAAGGAAAGGCTACATGTAAAGTATAAAAGTTCTCTCTTTGCTTTGAAGGGCTTTGTGGAATCCTTAATAACATGATTGCATTTTTCTCTGAAATAAAAATAATCGCCTTAAATGAAATATGTTTCATATGCATCCCATATCACATCCATTAAGAGCTGAAATTTAGTGTCACTATTCACTTATTCACTTAACTATTTTGACTAGAAGAGTGTTATTATGTTCAAATAGCTATAAGACCCAGTTATCCTCGGGAACAAGGTTGCAATATGCCAAATACCTCATGAAAAAAGAAATCATCATTTAAATGAACTAGTTTCAAAGAGCAATGACAAACATTTATGAGTTTGCTGAATGCTAATGATTACTAGTTGTGATGGACATTAGCTGGAAAAGATGTATATTATCATGACGCAAATTTATACAGAACTAGGAAATCTCAACATGACCTTCCTTAATATCACATTTCAAACAAAAATTTACTAACTTATAGTCTACAAATGATGACTCAAGCTTCTCAGTTTCAGCCAGAAAATTAGTAATAACTGTTATCCACTTTAGTGTCTGGAAGAAGAGGACTGATATTGTGAAATCTTTTAAATTGGAATCTCGTCTCCATTTCATCAGTGGGGTCCAGGGCTTCTTCAGCAGTCACTGGGGCTGTCCTGGGCCTCAGTGTCATCATGGGTAGAGGAATATTTCCTTCTCGTGCCTGCATCTGGATTCCCCTGCATATATGCAAGTCCTAGATTAAACCTTACACTAGTTTTTGGTGGTAAAATGGCTAAAAAATACAGCTTTAGATTAAACCCAAGCTAAAATGGGGAGTACTGTAACTTTCCAATAAGATGCTTGTAAAGCTTATTTAGACATTATCTGCAAATTATTTAGCATAGCGTCTGGCATACGGTAGTTTTATAATTAAATGGTAGTTGATATGACACACTGGCTGAGCCAGGGGTTGGGAAAAGAAGTCAAAGAAGTCAGTCCTACAGCAAAAGCACTGACCAGTATCAAGAGGTTGAACTCTAGGAGGAAAAAAGAAAAGAAAATGGCCACACATCTGTTTACATTTCTGAATTAGCACAAAAATTACTTGTAAGAGAAAAGGAGATGGAGCTCCGGCCCCTTTCATTTGGGGTTGGACAAAGTGGAGACTTCTCTGATGTGCTGGGACTGTGCTGACAGGGCAAGAGAATGTAATGACATGCAGGAGACAGAGATCACTGTGAGGATTAAAGATGGAACAATGCAGTGTTTGACAATGCACAATGCTGTAAGGGCCACAGGGAATGTTACTCCCGGAAAAGAGGACAGCTGGTGGTGACTCTATCCTGATTCAGCCATCTTAATACAGGTCAGTGTCCCTAGTGGGTCCCAGAGGTATAAGGGAGGATATATGCATCTCCAAGACTGCTCTACACTAAACAATCTGGGCTCCAAAGAGCTCTGCAATTTCACAGTTGTGCACCTCAGTGTGGATTTGAATTCATTTGAAGTGCTGGACAGTCAGCATGTCTTTTCAATCTGGAAACTCCTATCTTCTAGTTCTCGGAAACTTTTTTTTGCACTGTTTCCTTGCTAAAATACTTCCCTGCAACTTTCTCTGCACTAACTTGGTTGTTCTTGTTTACAGGCCAGGCCCTAACAAGCTGATTGGAAGGTATAGTGAGAAGGTAGTGCTTGTTCACTTTTGCACTACAAGGAGATTTTGGGCCTGGTCACCTTTTTACTGGCAGCCACTTAATCTCCATTATTATTATGTCATTTCTCTGGGTAGATTTGGGTTATCCTGATAAAGATCCCCCAGTCTCACTATTGCAGCCAGCTTTTGTCATCTGGCGCTGGGCAGGGAAGGAAGCTGAGCACAGGGGTCTCAAAGTTCACTCTGCAGACTTGCATGTAAGCCTGTGTTAAATCCAGCACCTGTTCCTCTTCCCATTTCTCCAGAATTATTGGTATCTTCTAGTATCAGTGAAGATGGAGCTCGAGTTTACTTCTCGCTCTTTTTGTTTGCCAGTGATTTTCTAGATGGGAGGGGAATGGAAGTATTTTTACTCCATCTCAAAGTTAGTCATTCAGATCATCTAATAAAGGTGCCCCATGAACTAGGGTGATCTCTCAGTCACTCACTTCTTTTGGGAGTTTAACATTAAACTCCCTCGCATTTTTGAGCAGACTATATAATTTAAGGGACCATCCTGTAGCATTTCACCATTTTTATTTGTAAAGCACTCTTGGCCGTCAATTATTTGAAACAATGGCCATAATCAATGCTCAGCTGCAAGCAAATAAAACCAATCTGCAAGCATTAGTATAGATTTGAGTACATCAACAAACTGGCCATTCATAAACCACTAGGGCAGTTGATGTTAGTAACAAATATGAGAAAATAACAGAAAGAGATTTTCCGTATCTATCACAGCTCTACTACTTCCACTAGGGAGAGCAAGGGCTCCTGACCTTTTCATTTTAGAATCATCACTGTATTAGTTGGTTATCATGCTGCTATAAAGAAATACCCGAGACTGGGTAATTTATAAAGGAATGAGGTTTAATTGACTCATAGCTCCACACAGCTAGGGAGGCCTCAGGAAACTTACAATCACAGCAGAAGACGAAGGGGAAGCAAACACGTCCTTCTTCACTAGGTAGCAGGAAAGACAGAAAAGCCCAGGGGAAACTGTCATTTATAAAACCATCAGATCTCGTGATAATTCACTAACTCTCACAAGTACAGCATGGGGGAAACTGCCCCCATGACACAATCACCTCCTACCAGGACCCTCCTTCGACATCATACAGGGATTATGGGCATTACAATTTGAGACGAGATTTGGGTGGGGACACAGAGCCAAACCATATCAATCTCCCTGAACTGTCTTTTGTTGTTGTTGTTTTTTAAAAAAACCATAAATATCCCTTTTGATTTCCTCAGAAGGAAATCTGAGAATCATCTTCAGAATTCAGTTAAACCAGTGAAATACCACACAGTGGGATAAATCATATATATCCACAGACATCATCTTAAAATTCAAATCTTTTGTGCCTAAAGTCTGGTATGCCTTCTGTGCACCTTCATTCCAGACATTTATGACCCAGACTCCCCCACTGCAAGGAGACACCTGACCCAGTTCAGCTTTGCCACACAATTCAGAGGTTCGGTATCAGGAACCTTACTTCACTATTGACATAAACCAACATTTTCTTACTTCAGCTTTATTTATAATAAGGGTGATGTTTTGCTTTGTTATTTTTCAATTACTTTTTCTTATTTCATATTACACTCAGAGCTTACAGCGGAAGGAAGAATGGACATCTTAGACTCCAACAGATATGATCACTTTCCAAGGAATTTTGCAAACTGACTGACACAACTAACCTATTGAAAATACATAAATGGGCCGGGCGCGGTGGCTCAAGCCTGTAATCCCAGCACTTTGGGAGACCGAGACGGGCGGATCACGAGGTCAGGAGATCGAGACCATCTTGGCTAACACAGTGAAACCCCGTCTCTACTAAAAAATACAAAAAGCTAGCCGGGCGAGGTGGCAGGCGCCTGTAGTCCCAGCTACTCGGGAGGTTGAGGCAGGAGAATGGCGTAAACCTGGGAGGCGGAGCTTGCAGTGAGCTGAGATCCGGCCACTGCACTCCAGCCTGGGTGACAGAGCGAGACTCCGTCTCAAAAAGAAAAAAAAAAAAGAAAATACATAAGTGTATTTCCTATTAATTTTCATTATCACAGTATTTAAATTTTTCTTAGTTTACAAGAATTATAAAAGCTTTTATGATTGTTTTTCTTAGCAGCCATCTGAGTCATTATATGATGAGCTGATGGGGCCTGATTTGTGAAGTAAGTCACTCAATGTCAGAAAAGATCATTAGAAGACCTGTATCTTTAGAGATCTTGAAAGCTTTATCTGTCATTGAACATACTAAACACCATTTATCATTTTAAAACAATTTTTGAGGTATGTACTTTTACATCCATGTCTTAGAGAGAACAAACAGAATTAAACAACTTTCTTATTGTCATATAGCTAACGTGGGGCAGGAATATCATATTTACATGTGCATGTATACACTTATCACATAAATATTTAAATATTGGGGATAGTGTGATTGTAAAAGTATTAAACCAATGTATTCCACTTTTCCTCCTTTAATTCTGCCCCAACACTGCCTTTCTCTTTCTTCTAAGGACAGAAAATGGGAAAAAAAAATAACAACAGACTAAAAAACTTGATTATCTTTAGAAAGAGATATTGAAAGGTAGGCATTATATATAAAGGACTTGCTGAATTCCAGTTGTTGTCATTTACTTTTTCAAGAGTTAACTAAGCAGGTGGGTCACAGCCCAGAGTTCTCTCAGCGAGTAGAGACCTTGCCCCATTCTTCCTTGGGGATTATTTATTAGGCTTGCATCTGGAGGCAGCACAGGATCTAGGAAAAGCTGCCTTTTTGTGGGTCCTGGAGAATGGATGGTAGAAGAAGAGAGGAAGCTGAAGAAAAAGAGAAAAAGAGGCTGAACGTGAGAGGATATATGCCTAATTTTTTCTTCTATTCACATTGTCTGTGGGATGGGAAGGTAGGGTGAAGCAGGGGGAATATCACTAAAGCAAAGCTGGGTGTATTAGTCTGTTTTCACGCTGCTGATAAAGGCACACCCGAGACTGGGTTATTTATAAAGAAAAAGAAGTTTAATAGACTCCTAGTTCCACATGGCTGAGGAGGCCTCACAGTCATGGTGGAAGGTGAAAGGCATGTCTTCCATGGTGACAGACAAGAGAGAACACGAGGCAAACGAAAAGGGTTTCCCCTTATAAAGCTATTAGATCTTGTGAAACGTATTCACTGAGACAAGAATAGTATGGGGGAAACCACTCCAATGATTCAATTATTTGCCATCAGGTACCTCCCATAACAGGTGGGAATTATAAGAGCTACAATTCAAGATGAGATTTGAATGGGGATACAGCCAAACCATATCACTGGGCCTTTGTCTTCCTTCTCTACTCAGGACTCTAGAGAGAGGCTACCCACACCAGCCTGGGGAATAGCCACCATATGAAACTGAACCTGGCTGTCCAGAAGGCTGAGTGGGGGTCACTCTGCAGCCGGCACTTCCTGGGCCTCCCTCAGTTGCTGTGAGGTGGAAACAGGCTCTGAAGTGGCTGACGGGCTGCCAGGAGACTAGCCAGAGGAGGCCTTCAGAGAAGACCCCAGTAGGAGCCAAAAGGGACAAAGTGCAGACCTCATTGGGGCCTAGAGAGAATCCACCAGCAGGAACCAAAGAGAGGTGGAGGCAGCCAGAGAAAGCGACCAGCCAGGCTCCAGCCATGCCCAAACAGAGCAGTCTCTATGTTACCACAAAGCCAGGTCCCAGTCTTAAACACAAACCAGGCAAGTGCAGGGAAGTGGGGAAAGGCAGCATCCTGGAGCCCAGAAGAAACAGACAGAAGGCCCTTTTGCCCAATAATCTGCTTTCCATGCTTCAGGACACAATGGAAGCCACACACTCATCTTCATACACAGATATAATTTTGACCCGTGGGGGTAGAAGATGGTTTCAGACCAATCCTTTCCCCAGAGAATGAGGAGTACCTGAGGCACTGTTTTAATTATTGCTTCAAGATAAATTCTGTAAGTTGTTACCTAAAACCAGTAGGTTACAGTCAAAATAAATGTATTTTTTAACCCGCATGTCTACCATATTGTTGTATTGAGAAAAAAATGCATCTATCATTCTGAGAAATAATGTATCCAGCATATTGAGAAAGAAAATCTTAACTGCATCACACAGGATTTTATCAAGTTGTTTTCTGAAGTTAGAAATCAGATGCCCAAGGAGAGCTTACCAGTGTTTGATTTTGTGCTTCTTTTTTTCAGAGGAGGTCTTACTCTGTTGCCCAGACTGGACTTGAACCCCTGGGCTCAAGTGATCCTCCCACCTCAGCCTCCATAGCTGGGACTTCAGGTGCATGCCACTGCACCGGCTTACCAGTTTTAATGAGGTTCTAGATAGGTTAACAGATAGGTTAAACAGCCCATAACAGTAATTCTTAAACATTTTCCATAGGATAATTGCAATTTTGTTTATGGTTTGGAAAGAGCAATCATAAAATTGTATTAATTTAAGTTCTTGAGATACTTATAAAATCTATGATTGCTCCATTCAATCCTTCAAACACAGTGATGTTTTTCTTAGAATAAGCAATTCTGGTCATTATGAAATAAAGATCCAGATCCAAGTAATTTACCTCTAAACTAATTTGGTAAATTTCTGCAAAGAATTTATGAATGTATCATTTTGAATACACTGGCGTCCAGATACATCATATGAATATGTATTTGTGATCAGTGAGAGGAATTGTATTTGTAACCAGGAGAAAGCCACACTTGGTCAGCATCAGCTCTGGGCCTAAACCTCAGTACTGCACTAGAAACATTTCCCCATGAAAGCTGAGTCAAAGAATATGCCTCAAAATTCCCTCCAAACTTATATGTGTGGAATTCTTCACATTTCTTAGAGAGTTAATGACCCAAAGTATTTGACAGCAATGTAAGATAAAAATAAATAATTAACCTGGGTCTCACTGATTCTCAAAAGGAAATAAACAAACACAGAAGAGCTTGAATCAAAAAGAACTAAACCTAGACATCTAAGGAAAGCTGAATAACTCTGATACAAAAGCTATAATGTGTTTTAATAGCAACATTTTCCCTTTCCATTAGCAGGTATAATTGCTGCCACTTAAGGAACTAATATGACTTTTCTACCTCCTATTACCATGATACATTGCCAGTGGAATGCATTCCACAGTGAGTAATGTCTTGCTGGACATTGGTAATTCACTTAAACTGGTTAACATAATCACAGCTACAATGACATAATCTCCGGATTCACATTAATATCTATAGCTTGGTCTGCTCTTGCAGGCATGCTGCTGAATCAAAATTAAGGATGCTTGGAAGCTGGGCATAATGGCTCACGCCTATAATCCCAGCACTCTAGGAGACAAGGTGGGAGAATTGCTTAAGCCTAGGAGTTCGAGACCAGCCTGGGCAGTATAGTAAGCCCTGTCTATACTTAAAAAAAAAAAAAGCCAGGCATGGTGGCACATACCAGTAGTCCCAGCGACTCTGGAGGCTGAGGCAGGAGGATCACTTGAGCCCAGGAGCTCAAGGCTGCCGTGAGCCATGATCATACCACTGCACTCCAGATTGGGCAACTGAGTGGGAGACCTGTCTCAAAAAAAAAAAAAAAAAAAAAAAATGCTTTGAATGAAAATTGTCTTGCTCATGTGGTGTTTTCACATATATCATTTTCTCTATTGGAAGTGATATAAAACAAGACCAGATCAGAGCTGTTATTTTATTTGCTTAATTACCTTACCACGTTAACAAATTGCCTGAAGGTGAAGAAAATTATAACCAGAAACAAAACAAAGAGAATCACTCATCTAGTTGTGAAACTTTTAAAAAGACTAAATGCAACTATTCTAAACTGCTGTCCATATACATCACAAGGACAATTTAAGCAAAATGTGTCAAGGAATCTTACAAAACAAATTCCTAATACAAGAAATCTATTTTTGACAAAACATTTAAAAATTAATTGCTACATTTAATTAGCAGAGAACAACAGAGTTTCATAGTATGACTTCAATAATTGAGACCAGATGAATATCTGGGGGTAAAAAACCAACCATTATTTTCATCCAAAATACCTTCCTTTCTGCACTAGTACAGTCACAGTAACTTTGATTATATTTAACTCTAGTTAGCACTACATTCCAATATAGTCCTCATACTGCAGCAGATTTAAAGCTACTTGAGAATCAGATACTATATGTTGCAGCACGTAGTAGGATGAATAATCGTCCTAATTATTAGGGCCCATCCAGGATCCTAATCCCTAGAATCTATAAATGTTAACCTTATTTGGAAAAAGGTTCTTTGCAGATGTAATTAACTAAAGATCTTGAAGTGGGGAATTGATCTCGAATTATCCAAGTGGCCCTTGATGGTCATCACGTCTATTCTCCGCCCCATAGAGGAGAAGGCAATACTGAATATGGAGGCAGAGACTGGAGGCATACAGTCAGGAGCCAAGGAACACCGCAACCACCAGAAGCAGGAAGAAGCAAGGAAAGGATTCTTCCCTGGGGTCCCCGAGGGAGCGCAGCCCTGTTAAAAGTTTGATTTTGGCCTCTGCCCTCCAGATCTGTTAGAATAAATTTCTGCCATTCTAAGAAACCACCAAGTTTGTGGTTTTGTGTGCAGTAGCAACAGGAAATAAATACATGTCATTTTATTATTTTTTCCCTCCAAACTTCAAATGTAATTTAGGATCAAGGAGAATCTTATTTAAATAGTGGTATACCCTTTAAAAGTGTTTTCACGTACTTTTTCCTAGCTGTGTCTCCTTAATGACTCTGGCGTAAGAGAAAGGCAAAAATCCCAACGAAAAATACAATTTGTTACCTAAGAACTATAGTTAGTTGCAGTGGTTAAGATAAACATGAGACAGGAAAATAGTTTTAAACCCTTAGGTAATATTTGGAACGGAATAATTAATTTCTCTGTACCACTAAGGAAAATATAAATGTTTTTCTTTGTGATACTTAATAAAGAGATTACATTTAAATATGTTGGGATAATTAAAATACAAAAGATAATCCTCACATAGGTAATTAGCTCCATTAAAATATTCTTCCAGGCTCCCTCTAGATATAATTTTAAATTGTGTGATTTAAGTATGCTTACTTTTTCCATTCCAGTTCTCTTATCTTTTGGATATCCTGTCTCTTATTTGCATCAGTTCTTCTATTTCCTTGTTTGGGAAAATTAAATGCAGTTTTACAAAATGTAACATATGTTCTACTTTACATTAGGTTTATTATTTTCTTAATGCTTAGCTAAAAATCTTCATTACTCTGTAAAAATAAGTTTTGAATTCAATACAGTCCATGTTTTATAAATGACATAAATGGAAATTTGTTTCCTCTTATCTTTATTCAAAATTCTTCATTCTACCAAAACTTCTAAGTAATTAAAGTTAGAAATATATGCATTGTCTCATTAAAGAATCTCAGAAATATCAAAAAACTTGAGCTTCTAAAAATTATTTTTTGTTATTAAATTTTTACAGAAATCTGTTGCAGGAAAGTAAGCACGCTTTTGAACCATTTCCTGTCCTTATTCCAGTGTTCATGAAAAAGAGGAACTCTCTGGATAAACCAGCTGCTGGATTTCCTAGAATAGTAAATTACTCCCAAACTCCTATTTCGTGTGATCCTGCACACTTTTTTTTTCCGAGCAGGATTTCCTCATTTTTCACAACTATTTGTTTCTACTCTAAATTAGCTTCCTACAAATAGCCTCTTGTCAGATGAGTACTTACCTCTGCAGAGTAACCATAAATAAAGAGACCCCTTGGTTCCTTATACCCACATCTCTTTAATTAAATCCACAAAGCATAACTTTTCCATTGAAATTTTGTCTCCTTCTCTTGAAACAAATCGCTGCTGTAGTACAAAGAAAAAAAATCTAGATTCTGTGAACCCATTTGGAATTCTTCATGAATATTGAAAGATCTTTTAGATTTAAAAATAGCAACAATGAAAATATCACATATTTGGAGAACTGGTAGAAACATAACTCAAGCCTCTTTTACTTTTTTTTTTTTTTTTTAGCTTTAGCCATTCTTACATTTTTTTGTGTTCCCAAACGGAAAAATATAGTCATTTTAGGGACATTCTGATAAATCACTATTCAGTTAGCTATCTGAGATGCTTTAAGCAATTTTATGCCCATCCTGAGCTGACCTTGTCTTCCTGACTAGGGGTAAACCATTTCAGTGATGATCTCCTTATTCTTAGAAACAAATACATGTTCATTATATAAACTAAGAGAAAAAATGTACACCTGGATGTATCTCTTGGTGGTCTCTTTCCTTGTTGCCCTACGTCACCTTCAGAATAAAGAAAACATTGTTCTTCTTGAGAAGGCAGTGAAACCTCTGAAGCTGTAAACATTTCTAGAGGACAATATAAATCCCATCTGTGTGAATTATAATAATGATTATATTAATGGCATAAATAAAAGGTTTGTTGAAACTTCCAACAGCAGTGTACTGTTTCTTTGCCTACATACCTGATGAATTTCAGTTTATTCCATTTTACTACCTGTGACATTTTTCTTTACATGGTAAAAACATAAGTCCTTTGTAAAATGAATAACACTGTTTTTTTGTTGTTTGTTTGTTTGTTTTTTGTTTTTTTGAGACAGAGTTTCACTCTTTCCCCCAGGCTGGAGCGCAATGGCGCAATCTTGGCTCACTGCAACCTCCACCTTCCAGTTTCAGGCGAGTTTCCTCCCTCAGCCTCCCAAGTAGCTGGGATTACAGGCATCTGCCAGTATGCCCAGCTAATTTTTGTATTTTTAGTAGAGACAGGGTTTTACTATGTTGACAAGGCTGGTCTCAAACGCCTGACCTCATGATCCACCTGCCTCGGTCTCCCAAAGTGCGAGGATTACAGGCATGAGCCACCATGCCTGGCCTAACACTTTAAATAATAATAATAATAATAATAATAATAATAATAATCTAAATAGAACGCCACTATCCAGCAAATACATGAAAACTTTATCATTAAGTCTCAGGAAGTTTGAATGATAGAAACGATAGAGACAATCCCCTTATTTTTATGGTGAAGTATTAACAGTTTGGGCTTTGGCATCCTCCAGACATGAGTGAAGATTTCAGTTCTATAACATTAGCTCCACGATGCATAACCTTTCAGAAGCCAGCTCTTCCTCTGAAAAAAATGGGGATAATGTCTCTTATCCATTTTGTAAAGTTGTTATGAGGGATCACAAGACTTGAAAATGTGCAAATACTTACATGTAAACACAGATAACTGGGTATGGTTTCTAACACATGCCTCCCTTTCCCTTCCCCTTTGCTTTCAGAAGTCATCAGGTACACATGGCCTGCACGGACTGATCAGAAATGACTGTGGCTGCCGTCGAGAAAGATGTCCTAAATTTCAAAATGTTTTAGCCTCATTCGTAGATGCCAACACGACAGTTAAAACAATGGTCAAACATTGTATCCCGAACCGGCAAAACAAAATTCATGTACGCAAGGTTGGGCAGCAGGTGCAGTAACCTTGGCCCTCCCGCACAACAGAGGACAGGAAAGAAAATTGGTATCTTGGAAGGATAGAGATTGTAAATTATAAGGCAAAAAACTAAAACTTTTTTTGACTAAGAAATTCTGTTTACACCATTTACACTAGTAAATCTTCAAGTGTCTGCTATGTGATAAGGATATTTCTAGGTTCTGAGAAGAAACTGAACAAGAGTCCAGACATTTTCTCTACTTTTCATAGAGTTTACATGGTAATGAGGCAATATATGATAATATGAATTATTATCAGTAATATTATCTATTAATAGATGATATTAATATCAATAATCTTTTGATTATCTGCTTTGATATTTATACTATTAATAGATACTATTACTATTATCTATTCTTAATATATAATATTCATTATGAAGAGAAGAAAATGTAAATCTCTGTTTAAGAATGATGAGGGTGCTCATTTCACATTCAATAGGCAGGAAGCTGCTAAGAGGAGATGGAACTTCCAGTGAATCTTGAATAAAAATCAAGAGACAGCCACAATCTGAGAGAACAGCATCTCAGCCCACGAGGACCAGAAGCCAGTCTGGTAGGTTCCATATGTAGTGAAAGAGGAAGGGGAGAGGAGATGAAGGGGCAGTTCTGGGCAATGGCCATAGGGGGCCTCGCAAGCCACAAATGAGAGTCTAGATTTTATTAAGGTATTTTGAAAGCTCCGTAGGATTTTAAGCAAAGGAGTGTTATGTTACATTAATGTCATGTTACGTTAACTGGATTTCTTGTCTCGAACACTTACATCATGACTCTGCAGATAACCGATTAAGGACAGCACAAGAGTGGTCCTGCAGGAAACAGGTGAAAGGTTACTACCTACACTGGTCCAGGCAAGTTGAGATGAACCAGATGGTGCCTGGAGAGTCACAAGGAAGGG
Source organism: Trachypithecus francoisi (assembly GCF_009764315.1). NCBI lineage: Eukaryota > Metazoa > Chordata > Mammalia > Primates > Cercopithecidae > Trachypithecus > Trachypithecus francoisi. Next base: position 8,923,175 of record NW_022681470.1, read on the forward strand.
GGCAGATGTGGGATGTGTTCTGAGATGGATTCAATAAAACTGACTGAGGAACTGAACGTGGGGAATGAAGAAAAGAGGAAAATAACACCTATGCTTTTGCCTAGATCTGGGAAAGGAGTGAAGCCTGGGAAAGGGAGATGAAACAGATGGGGGAAAAACAAGTTTGGGGGAGGTGTGGGAAAACCTAGAGTTCTGTTTTTGACATGTTAATTTAGAGCTACTTGTTAGGCATTCAAGTAAAGATGTCATCCTTGTGTGGAATCTGAATTTCAGGGGTCAAGGATGGAGCTCATATGGGGAAAATGGACCCAGACACAAAGATTTACAAGCAAGGATATATACACACACACACACACACACACACACACACACACACACACACACACACACACAGACATATATATACACACACACACACATATATATATATACACACACACATATATATATTTAAAGTTGCAATACAGAATGAATGAAAAGAAACTAAATAACTTTTGGTACATTCATACAGTACAATGTTACATATCTTTGGAAGTATGTTTTAGAATAATACTTAGAGAAATGTAAAAATGGGAATGTATTGTTATACTATGAAGAGGTACGAGGAATGTGATCCCACATTTGTGAAAATATATAAATTACCAAAATCTAAAGTATACAAATATTTGTAAGAATTACTTTGGAGTTTTCAATGGTGAAATCATAGGTGTTTTGTACTGTTTTTGCATTTTTTGTATTTTCAAGATCAGGAAATATGGAAAAATTAATGACCATAAAAACAAATATAATTAAAGAACATCAGCCTATGAGTTACAATAAAACAGCTGAAGACACTAAAGAAAGATTTAGCAAAAATACTTTAACAATATTTCACTTAATGTCCTAATATTATTGTAAAGTTACTGAGAATATGAAAGTATTGATATATTTTCTTTTTTTTTTTTTTTTTTTTTAATTTTTTTTTTTTTTGAGATGGAGTCTCGCTCTGTCGCCCAGGCTGGAGTGCAGTGGCCAAATCTCAGCTCACTGCAAGCTCCGTCTCCTGGGTTTACGCCATTCTCCTGCCTCAGCCTCCCGAGTAGCTGGGACTACAGGCGCCCGCCACCTCACCCGGCTAGTTTTTTGTATTTTTTTAGTAGAGACGGGGTTTCACCATGTTAGCCAGGATGGTCTCGATCTCCTGACCTCGTGATCCGCCCGCCTCGGCCTCCCAAAGTGCTGGGATTACAGGCTTGAGCCACCGCCCAGCCATATTTTCTAATGAATTTGCTTAAATAGTGGTGTTTAAAAATATTTATCAAACAACAATTTCTAAATATTTTTTTTCCTGTGTTTTACACACATACACTTTTTGCCCCAGAGAATTTTGCACACAAAATGCCATACTTCATCATTTTTATATTTTATTATGAATAAGTGGTATCTAGTTAGTCCATCTATCACTATGAATTTTATTGAAAAAATGCAATGTGACTTCCACTGCCATCAATCCCAAAATAAATGCACAATAGCCATACAATGTATTGTTTCACCTGAAAGGTTAATTTTGATAACACCTTGGAAATGATCAATTGTGCAAGAATTGGGTCTTATGATAACAAGAAGGGTAAGATCCTGGACAGGGCATTAATTCCATAACTCCAGTGGTATAATGTTATGTAGATGTGGAGTTATGCAATTAATGCATGATGTATCCTTAACAAGTTGTAGGTTCTCATCATCATCGAATAAAATGTAACAATTTAATCAATTCAGGTACAAGAAATATTGGCCAGCTTCTTGCAACTAACAATAATGTCTTAGTTTTGAGGTTAAAGCAATCATCAGGCTCTCTCTTGAAATTCGTCCTAGCTTTCCCTGAAATCTTAGGAGGCACATTTGTTATTTTAAAAATTAGCCCCACCGAATTTGGGTTTAAAGTTTGATATGATGGTTGAACTGTCAGTTGTTGGCATTCAATTAAATATTCTTGACTGAAATGAAGCAATTAGGGAAAACGTGTTTTATATGGTCAAGGTTAAGCTGAAATGCGAGATTCAATTTTAAACACAAGGATTTAAGTAAGTATTCAAGGGCATACCAGAACACACTTTTAGGAAATACACTGTAAAGATACTCAGATTAGACAGATTAACTGATGAACCCAAGAAATATGATTCTGACTCAGTCTCACAACATCAACTGGTTACCAATGGCTCCTATAAACTGTGAATAATAGGGACAGCCTGCTTTGCTAGTATGCCCTTTTCACAGTTTGTAAGACTCATAGACTTCCAGAAAGGAAGTGAAAGGGAAAGTGATGTGCAAAACATTTGTGTTATACTTATTACATGTCTAGCAAAAGCTTATGTCCGTGGTTAAGGAAGGGCATATTGGTGGAAAAGGATTGGCAGATACCCTAGATGTTTCTGGGCACAAGAATTCACTCAGTCCGTATTTATGGAATATCCTCCGGGTGCCCTTCGCTGTGAAAAATTCTTTCTAGGGTAACAAAGGAAAATCAGCAATACATATGCAAGGGGAGCTCAAAGACCAGTTAGGGGCAGGAGAATAAACATACAATGAATAATTTCAGTTTTATTTGCTAAATACTTAGTAAATATAGCAAGAAGCTGACTCAGGTGACTCACAATTCTTACATAAGGTAAAAACTTTTGAGCTGTATATTAAAGGATGAGTAGACAGTTTCCAGGCAGAGAGGGAAAGGCGTTCTAGGAAAAGAAAACATGGGCCAGTCCAGTAACACACAAGAGCTTAGAACGGGCCGGGCGCGGTGGCTCAAGCCTGTAATCCCAGCACTTTGGGAGGCCGAGACGGGTGGATCGTGAGGTCAGGAGATCAAGACCATCCTGGCTAACACAGTGAAACCCCCTCTCTACTAAAAAATACAAAAAACTAGCCGGGCGAGGCGGCGGTCACCTATAGTCCCAGCTACTCGGGAGGCTGAGGCAGGAGAATGGCGTGAACCCGGGAGGCAGAGCTTGCAGTGAGCTGAGATCTGGCCACTGTAGTCCAGCCAGGGCGACAAAGCGAGACTCTGTCTCAAAAAAAAAAAAAGAGCTTTGAATGTTTGACTGTGGAGGATGCTGCCCAGGTTCCAGCTGTCAGTTGTTGGCATTCAATTAAATATTCTTGACTGAAATGAAGCAACTAGGGAAAATGTGTTTTATATGGTCAAGGTTAAGCTGAAAGGCGAGATTCAATTTCAAACACAAGGTGTATGTTAGGTGCATACAAGAGTGTCACTGGATATAAGTTTGGAGAACTTCTTGAAATCAGACATTGTAAGGCTTTTTATTCTCATTCAGAATGTGTCTGGACTTTTTGCAATCTATCCATCTGACAAAAGCCTAATATCCAGAATCTACAAGGAACTTAAGCAAACTCACAAAAAACAATCCCATTAAAAAGTGGACAAAGGACATGAACAGATACTTCTCAAAAGAAGACATACATGCAGCCAACAACCATATGAAAAAACCTCAACATCACTGATCATTAGAGAAATGCAAATCAAAACCACAATGAGACATCATTCTATGCCAGTTAGAATGACAATTATTAAAAAGTCAAGAAACAAGAGACGCTTGTGAGGTTGCAGAGAAATAGGAATGCTTTTACACTGCTGGTGGGAATGTAAATAGTTAAACTATTGTGGAAGACATCTGGTGATTCCTCAAAGATTAAGAACCGGAAATACCATTCGATTCAGCAATCCCACTACTGGGTATACAACCCAAAGGAATATAAATCATTCTACTATAAAGATACATGCACATGTATGTTATTTGCAGCACTATTCACAATAGCAAAGACATGGAATCAGCCCAAATACTCATCAATTATAGACTGGATAAAGAAAATGGGGTACATATACACCATGGAATACTATGCAGCCCTAACAAGGAACAAAATCATGTCCTTTGCATGGACATGATGAAGCTGGAAGCCATTATCCTCGGCAAACTAATTCAGGAGCAGAAAACCAACACTACGTGTTCTCACTTATAAGTGGAAGTTGAACAATGAGAACATGTGGACACAGGGAGGGGAACAGCATGCATTGGGTCCTGTTGGGGGAGGGTGAAGCAGTGGGGGAGAACAATAGAGAAAAGTACTAATGCATGCCAGGCTTAATACCTAGGTGATTGGTTGACAGGTGCAGCAAAGCACTGTGGCACACATTTACCTATGTCACACAAACCTGCACATCCTGCACATGTACCCTGGAACTTAAAAATAAATAAAATAAAATAAGTGTCTGGATTTTAATCTTGAGGCAAAGGGAGAGACTACACAGAGAATAAAATACTCAGAGGTGTGTTCGAGTAGTCCCCAATGTCAAGGGGAATGATTACCAGAAGGGAGTAACGATGATCAGAGAGACCATTAAAATATTTATTGCCATAGTTGAAGTAGAAAACCTCAGAGCCAAGTAGTAGTCATGACAAGGCAAAGAAGATAGTTTTAAAGGAGGTTTGAACAACACTGACAGAGAACTCAGATGTAAAGATTAGTTTTACTCAGCATCCAGCTGAGCACAGAAGTAGAGGTGTCAGGAGCAATGCGTTCGCGTTGCCTTGATCAAATTCACATGCAAACAGAATCAGAGCAAAAGAAGATAACTCTCTGGCCTACTTAAGTAGGCTTTTACACTTCTCAGCAGAGCCCTGGAGGGTCTCTTAGCCCCAGGCATGAATGGAAGAATGAGATGAAAGTCCAAGATCCAGTTACTGCTTAAAATTAAAAAAAAAAACAAAAAACAAAAAAAACCTTTTCTTTATTTATTCTAAGCTTGTAACTAATGTCCCCAAAAATAAATACGTAGAAGCATCATTCAATTCAATTCCATCTCATTCAACTAACATACATTTGCTTTCTTCTATGTGTGCTGCTTTGTGTGACTCTCCTAGGGAGAGATAATAATAAAGCTGAAATGAACTAACAATTGGAGCTCTTTATAAATAGTGGTTTCTTCTTGTCATACATTTTTACCATCTCTGTCTTGCAACTTATTTTATGTGCCTCCTCCATGTGGAAGCTGTGGATGTATTCCTAACTTGAGGAGGCCCCTGTCATTACAATCATCTGTTTAATGTATTTCAACAGGCTTAGTATTAGGAGAATCAGAATTGAACTGGAGCTTTAATTACTCTATTTTTAGTGTGCTACATTTTGTAGGTTGTTGGTACTTAGGGTAGAAACCCAACAATTCTTGTCAACAATTTTCACTTTGGCAAACATCTTTTTATATTTTCTTTCCATGTGAAGTAGTGGAAAAAAGGGGCAAATTAACCTTGAGACATTACGTGTGTTTCTCTACCTCAACACTGTGTTGTCCCATTGTCAAAAAACCATGAGACATTATCATTTGACTATATTATTTTTGGAATCTATATTTAAAAAAACTAAAATGAGACATAAATTATCAGGAACGACTCCAAAAATCTTTTGTGCCTCATATGTGTATTAAGCATTGATTTTTACATCAGTGGCATGAAAATTGAATAATCTTGATTTGGGAAAGCCACCAAAATCATGTATTCAGAGAACCTAACAGTAAAATGTTTTCAAACATGAATCTGCACTTCATGGAAAGAAAAAGAAGTATTTTTAAAGGTACATGCATAGTTAACGTTTCTCATTTCCTCCAGCAGGAATTGACTACTGTGTCTATCACTGCAATGTAGTAAACAGAATTTGATACCTATTTACTGGCTGAGCTTGATAAAGAGATCACTATATTGCCTCCAAAAATCACTAAAAACAATTGATTTACTTTCTAGCTGGAAAACTGTCTCAGCACAGTGCATGACTGACAGTTTTTCCAATTTTTGAATTGTTCCTTTCAACGCAGGACAGGAGAGCTCCAAATTGGGGCTTAGCACATGAGGGTTTTTGGCTTCACCCAGGAAAGAATTCAAAGGCAAGCTGGTAGTAGGGTAGAGGAAAACAGCTTTATTGACGAGGCAGCATTACAGCTATGTGACTGCAGAGTAGGACTATCCCATAGACATAGAGTAGCAGTTCAGGTCTGTTCTTCAGTCATATTTATACCTACTTTTAATTGCATGCAGATTAAGGGGCAGTTTATGCACAAATTCCTAGGAAATGGGCAGTAGCCTCTGGGTTGCCAGTCATTGCCATGGAAGGAGGCGGTAACTGTTGCCGTGGCAACAGTAAACTGACACAGCACCCTGGTAGGCATGCCTTATGGAAAGCAGCGTCTGCCCCATTCCTGTTTTAGCAAGTCCTCATTGTTCTGGTGTCTGAGCCCTGCCTCTGAAGCAGAGTCCCACCTTCCACCTCACTTTGTCACAAGCTCTCAAGTGCACATCCCATATTATCTGTAACACAGTAATGTTTATGAATCATTGATTCTAGTTCCACAACCAAACTTCCTTGTGATTAAATAATAAAAGCTCAACACTTCCATGTGACTCCATGTTTCAGCACAGAGAAGACTTAAACTTTAATCGAAGAACCAAAAAACTGGGAGTTGCTTTTCTTCCTTCGGTGAAAGGGTAACAATTTTCTCCCCTTTAGGTCTCAGAGTGCTCACATTTTCTGCCCCCCATCGTCCCTCATAACCACTCTTTAGTACAATCTGATGAAAATAGTCTTGAGGAATTTCCCTTTAAATTCTACTAACACCTACAAGTATTTTAGAAAGAGTTAAAAAATGATTAGAAATACATGAACCAGGGCTGGGCACGGTGGCTCACGCCTGTAATCCCAGGACTTTGCGAGGCCAAGGTGGGCGGATCATGAGGTCAGGAGTTCGAGACCAGCTTGGCCAATATGGTGAAACCCTGCCTCTAATAAAAATACAAAAATCAGCTGGGTGTGGTGGTGTGCACCTGTAATCCCAGCTACTTGGGAGACTGAGGCAGGAGAATTGCTTGAACCTGGGAGGCAGAGGTTGAAGTAAATCAATATTGCACCACTGCACTCCAGCCTGGGCAACAGAGTGAGACTCCATCTTAAAAAAACAAAAAAAAAAAAAAAAAAAAGAAAGAAATACATGAACCATTTTAAAACCACAACAGATATTTTATCAAAAATTTTATTCTTAGTAATGATCAACATATGACGTTATTGTGAGTAAAAATGTCAAATTTTGTAATCTCAAACTATGTTTTAGAAAAGTTGAATGCAATTTTGCTATAAAAAGGAGTTGCTTTCATTTAAAATGAGTTTATTACTTTTTGTGTATACATATACTTAATGATGACTCTTTTTCTTCATGCCTGCGCGCACACACACACACACACACACACACATTCTTTTCCTTTCCACACATCCTGTCCCTACCCATCTCTAACAGCTACCTAGAAATGTAAATTCTGTAAGGACAGGCATTTTGTCTATAGTTTGTAGTCCCAGGGTCTGCTATACCATAGGAAGTCACTAAATATTTGCTGAATGAATAAATAGAATACCCGAATTCTCTGGCTTCAAATATTTAAACTAAAGTCATTTACAACATGACTTTCTTTTCAAATAATTTAATTTAAATTCCTTCAAATTTCAAATGACTTCACAATATCATAATTATCTTCTTTATTAAAAAAAAAACCCGATGTTATACACCCAGTATTTTGGGAGGCAAAGGTGGGAGGATCACTTGAGGCCAGGAGTTCGAGACCAGACTGGCCAACATAGTAAAATCTGTCTCTACTACAAACAAAATATTAGCCAGGTATAGTGGCACATGCCTGTAATCCCAGCTCTTCAAGGGGCTGAGGAATGAGTGTTCACTTAAACCTGAAAAGCTGAGGTTGTAGTGAGCCGAGACCGTGCCTATAGCCCACTGCACTATAGCCTGGGTGACAGAGCGAGACTCTGCTTCACAAAACAGATGTTAAAACCACTACTTCAAAAGTAGCTCTGTTTCCTAGGCTTGTTTGCTCCTACATTTAAATTTTCCTTTTTGAGATAAATAACACAGCTGAGGGGATATCTAAAGGAACACCGGTAATTATATCTCCATCATAGAAAGAAGCAAAATATGAGATAAATCAGCAAAATTATTTTCAACTAATTGAACTGAAAAGAGACAGTTCATGTGAAAGCATTTTGATGGGAGTGGGATGGGATAGAAGAGACACTTGCTGAGACCAAGAATCCTAGTCCCCACTGTAGGGAATCAATCAATTATAGGACATGTCCATTGATTTCACGGTATTTACATCCATCATTCAAGTGAAACAAACAAGACATAAGAAAACAGGTTAAATGATATTATTTGATTTTTATGAATAAAATTTTCAATCTTAAAAATGGGTAATGCATTCTCTTGAAAGCCTGCTGCTTGCATCCTAACTGAGAATGTGTCTCCAAATAGATATAGATCCTCATTTGTATGCACATTGGTTCCCATGGAAGCATAGTAGGGGAAATCTTCAATTATGAGTTTAGAAGCTATTTACTCTCCAGAATATTAAATTAGCAAGGGTTAACCTGAAGCATATTTTCTAAATTAATTTTATTTTAAAAAATAAAATTAGTTCCCTATTTTTCCATATGAAAATATTATATGCCTCCATATTTATGTGTCTGTCCTATAGTGGAGAGGCTGACTTCCTTACAAAGTCTTTGGAAATCAGTCTTACAAATTTAGGTTATATACATATGCCAATCAGTAGTGTACACAGCACAGTACATGCCTCCTCATTTGTAAACGGAAGATGATAATGGAGTCCTTGAAGACTTGTGAAGATTAAGAGACAACGTGGCTAGGAACTCCCTGAACGTTACTAGCTGAATGTATGGTAGCCATTATTGTTATGATCAATTTCAACATAAAATTGTAAGTCTTCTCGTTAAAAAGAAAGTTAGAAAATAGTAAGAAATGTTCATCCTCAGATGCATAAAATAGAGACTTATAAAGGTATCAGGAAACAAGCAGGTATTTTGTCAGGTGTTAGCTTTTGAAGCAATAAAAAATATTTCTTCCAGGCTGGGCGTGGTGGCTCACACCTGCAATCCCAAAACCTTGGGATGCCAAGAAGGAAGGATCACTTGAGCCCAAGAGATGGAGACCAGCCTGGGCAATTAAGTGAAACCCTGTCTCTACAATAATAATAATAATAATAATAATAATATTGGTCAGGTGTGGAGCATGAGCCTGTAGTCCCAGCTACTTGGGAGACTGGGGTGAAAAGATTACTTATGCCCAAAAGGTTGAGGCTGCAGTGAGCTTATTGTTTACATATATATATGTATAAATAGATATATAAATTCATATATCTATTTATATATGTTTTTATATATGATATATACAAATGATATATAAAAGTATATAAATAATATATCATATAAAATATGATACATATCATCTATACATATATATGATACATATAATCTACATATATATAATATATGACATATATCTACACACATGAGAAATAGATGATATATATCATAATATAATAAATATATATCATATATTAAATACATATATAGAAAGAAATAGCCATTTTCATTCAACAGTAATTATTATTGCAGTATTGCCAGTTACTTGAGCATATCAAAGCTTTAATAATGTGATAATACCTACATTATTCCATTATATTTCTGGTTACACAACTGGATGAATACTCTTGATATGGTATATATGGTTCATTCAAACATTACCCCTTTTGGCTTGATGCATGTTAATCTACAATAGCTTATGTGCTGACAACTGGAGTAACTTATCACCTATTTTCTTCTCTTAAAAATTATCTTTATTAGCTCAGTGCTTTACAGTTACCTATCTACAGCCATCTGTGAAATCCGAGTGGCTTGACATAATTTGTGCTACTCTATCTCATTAGCTCATGTTGACTTCACTGTATATGATTGGTCTACAGCAAGCAACAAGGGTGGGCGTCATGTGTTAAAACACTGTTTTAGTGGACTTAATGATCTTTCATGTTAAAATTGTATGATAGAATTTCAGTTAAAATCGTACAATTCATGAAGAAACGTTTAAATTAAACAATTTTAAGTCCTTCTCTGAGTGATGTATAGCTACTCATTTATTGACAGAGGACCTTTTTTTGGTTCAGTTATTTTTCACTCTATTTTTAAACAAATAGCTTAAATCTACAAGAATAATAACACAGGTCACGTGCAGTGGCTCACACCTGTAATCCCAGCACTTTGAGAGGCCGAGGTGGGTGGATTACCCGAGGTCGGGAGTTCGAGACCAGCCTGACCAACATGGAGAAACCCCATCTCTACTAAAAATACAAAATTAGCCAGGCATGGTGGTGCATGGCTGTAATCCCAGCTACTCAGGAGGCTGAGGCAGGAGAACCGCTTGAACCTGGGAAACGGAGGTTGCAGTGAGCCAAGATCACACCATTGCACTCCAGCCTGGACAACAAGAGCAAAACTGAAACTCCCTCTCAAAAAAAAAAAAAGAATGATAACACATATACATTTTCCACCTTTCCCAAATGATTAATGGTCAGGGACTTCCTTGGACATATGAGTTATATATATAAATTATATAGCATGTATGTGCTTTATATTTATGTAAATATGCTTTAATATGTATGATTTAAAAACAGTGACGTATTCAAGTCTGGAGTGTTGAATAAAAGCAATCAAAAGAAATATGACAGTTATTATAATAAAAGAAGACCTTAAGAACGATTTTAAAAATATTTTTCTCACTAACTCATATCAGGGCAGTCACTCCACCTTTAGTTAACATGAGGTCAGAAAATTTCTCATCATTGTTGAAATGCTGCTCTAAAAATCAAATTTTCCAGCCCACCCAGGGACACAATCAATCAATCAATCAATAAAGCTTCATGATAAATTAAGAAGGTAGGTAGTAGAGTCAGATATACATTTTCAAAATTCCTAATATCTTTTGATAAAAATATTTACAATGATGTAAACATCATGGTAAGATAAAATTTGCCATTTTTCATTTTTTTCTGGTCATACTTTTTACAGGTTTATATTAATAACAATTTTAAGATAACATCCATATTGAAAGACATTTCATGGAAATCTTTGTAATGTGCCAAATGCAATTATTTCTTGTGCAATCTAAGGACAAAATGTATCATTAACCATTTGAATCATTAATTTTATCAGTAACTATTGGTTGAGTTCTGGACCCAGGAAAAACAAGAATGAACAAGACAGGAACTGCCCTCAACAAGCTAACACCATAGTGAGATAGTTGTTATATCAACAAATCATTGCAAAAGAAGCGAGCGTGATTTATAACATAGGCATGCACACAGTACAGAAGAGCAGAAAAAGAAACAGTGAATTTTAAGGGGAAGATCAAGGAAGTTTTCACAGATGACAGTGCCTGTAAACTGAGTTTGAAAGGAAGAACATGAGCTTGATTAACGGACCGTACATCTAAGCACAAGGAGGCTCATGGGATCATGGCATGCAGGTAAGGCTTGGTGCTACTAGGTGGGGCTTGGTCAGCAAGGAAGCAGAGGACATTGATAGTCAACACATCTGAGAGAGTCACTAAACCTCTCTGGGAAATTCACAGCTCATTGATTCCACTTCCAGTCACCACTGAGCAGGCTCTCTTCTTAAAGGACTCACCTTCTGCTTGGCCCACAATACAGCCTGCTGGAATACACCTCCGTTCCTAGGCTTATACTCTTCCCTTTACCATGATTATGCCGTGCGTAAAGTTAGGGGCTATTCTCAGAATCCCACTGTAGTAAAGATTTCATCTATTTCATATCTCCAAATACATTAGACTTCAGGTCTGAACATCCCATGTCTGCTCCATAGTCTGCATTTAAGTAATATCAGGTAGATACTGAATTCTTTTTTTTTTTTTTTTTTTTTAGGTGGAGTCTCTCTCTGTTGCCTAGGCTGGAGTGCAGTGGTGCGATCTCAACTCACTGCAACCTCCACCCCCTAGGCTCCAGCGATTCTCATGCCTCAGCCTCCCAGGCAGCTAGAATTACAGGTGTGTGCCACAACACCTGGTTAATTTTTTTTTTTTTTTTTGTATTTTTAGTAGAGATGGGTTTTTACCATGTTGGCCAGGCAGATCTCAAACTTCTGACCTCAAGCAATCTGCCCATCTCGGCCTCCCAAAGTGCTGGGATTACAGGTGACTGCACCCAGCCAGAAGAAGACTTCTAAAGACATACATAATTTAATTTGTGATGTTAAGGTAAACATCACAAATATATATAATGACCATAAAACCACGAAGATAAGTAGAAACCCACAAAAATCTGTCTGTTTAGTAGGTGATATGGTTTGACTGTGTCCCCACCCAAATCTCACCTTGAATTCCCACATGTTGTGTGAGGGGCCTGTTGGGAAGTAACTGAATCATTGGGGCAGGTCTTTCCCATGCTGTTCTCATGGTAGTGAATAAGTCTCCAGAGATCTAATGGATCTATAAGGGGGAGTTCCCCTGCACAAGCTCTCTCTGTGCCTGCTGCGATCCATGTAAGATGTGACTTGCTCCTCCTTGCTTTCCACCATGATTGTGAGGCCTCCCCAGCCACATAGAACTGTAAGTTCATTAAACCTCTTTATTTTGCAAATTGCCCAGTCTCAGGTATGTCTTCAGCAGCAGCAAATGGACTAACAGAAAATGGACTAATAACACAGTAGTGCCAGCATTCCAACTGCATAACCTTGCTTTTTTCATTTTATTACATTCTAAATCCTAATATGAGACTTCTTAATGTGCATGTTGGCCACACTGAAGGGCTAGAAGTATGGCATGCTTCAGGCCCTGGGAGAGCAGACCAGCATCACATCAGCGCCATGAGCATCTCTCACCCAGGCCCTCATGGAGGGACAGCAACACAGCAACCAGGCCTGTACCCATGTCCATCGTATGTAGGTTCCTACCAAGAAATGCACCCCCAAAGCCTTTATGCCCCAAAGCTTCCTCCATAACCACTACTGTCCTCATCAGAGGAAAACTCTATAAAGGTTGAAGAAGTTACTGCAAAAATAAATACAAAGAAGAATAAATGGGTGTGTGCAAAGCAATCACAGATAACAGTTTAATTTGAATTATAAGCAAGTCAGGTAAGTCAGATGAAATTTACATATGAAAGATTTTCTGGATACAGAGATGGACAGAGTTGGACAAACTAAATGCTGTCATTGTTTTAGATGGTTTATAAGAAGGACGTGAGGGAACAAGACTTGGTTTTCTGGTCTGAGTGATACACGTCAGCCCAGCAACTGGCTCAACTAGAGAGATGGACACAAAACACGGGCTCATGCTCTTGACTCTAAATATTGCTTCAAGTTATCAGTACTTTCCACCTTGGGAACAAACTATGACTCATTTGGAAAATGTCACCCACTAAAACCACTGAATTTTGTCCAATGTAAGCTCAACGGACAATATCTTAAGTTGATTCATAATAAAAACAAGTGTACGTCTGATACAGAACTCATGATTATGAAAGTGAAAGTTCAAGCCCTTACTCCCCATCGCTTTGTGAAACATTTTCTACATTTATACCTCCTTTCTTTTTTGCCCTCTTTCTCTCCTGCAAAAAAAAAAAAAGTCATTTTAAACATGGTGACAGTCCAAAATTCAAAATAAATTGGACATTCATTTGATATTCCTTGATCGGCCTAATAAAGCCATTTTTTTTGTCATTTCAGTATTCCATATTCAAGCTATGTTTGCATTTTGTTGTTTGATTTAAATATTTGTTAATCTTTTTGGAAATTCTGAATCTAACAAAATAAATCCTATAATTGAGCACATTTACAAAAGTCCTTTAAATATAACACATGGCAAGGACATTTTCCAAATCAGAAGTTCTCTGATTTACACTTTTTAAAAATCATACTATATAATGATTCGTGATGATATCTTTACAATGCCTGACAAAGGTGATAGCTACCATTCCTTGTGTGGATGCTGTGTTAAGCCATCTGAACAAAGGCAGTATGGAGTATATCATAATCATTACCATTTTATTTCTCAGAAATTGAGGCTTTTGAAAACTTCACAATTAATAAATGACTTTGGACCCAAGGCTTTCTGATTCTAAAATCTGTGCTCATCAGGATAATCCCACACTCCCCAGGGAACTGACTGATAACTTAGTAAGTCTCACACTGCTCCCAAACACTTGCCCATATTAACTCATGTAATCCATACAACAAGCCTATGCAATCAGATAGATCTCTTTTTATTAGTCTCATTCTATAAATGTGCAAACTAAAACGCAGAGAAATTAAATGACTTGTCCAACAACAAAATGGTGGAACTGGGTTGCAACCTCAGGCAGTCTGACTATAGATCCCGCATACTTCAGCACCACGCTACAACATTAGCTAGTGAATATGTCACCAGTTAAGATTTTTGTTTCATTTAGATGCAAAAATTTTATTCATGTAACAGACCACTGCCCGTCTAGTGAAAATCATATCTAATTTCAGGAATTAGAATTTGCAAACCAGTTTCATTGCATAAGCCTGGTTATATAACTTGTTTAAATTTAGTGGTGAAGTCTTTCTCAATATTACTGAATATGTTTGTTAAGATTACATTTTCAGTTGTTCATTTTAAACAGGCTAGCTGTATTCTCCTAGCTAGAGAATGGTCATAGAAGATGTTAAAAAGATTTCAGTTAACAAATGTTTTAAATATTATATGTAAATAATATTTACAATCTCACCAAATTCCTACATTGTTTCCTTAGTATCTTGAAACTAAAGTACATATAAGAAATATCTAATATATCTTTCTCCTTCATGTGTAAAGACCTAATAGATAAAATCTAATAAGAGTAAACATGCTGGAGGGAAGCAGCAGCAGAAATTCCTTATGGTTGGTGGGGATTGCTGTGTGCATGGGTGTGTGAGAAACATGTTTCCTCATATATCATTTAAACATAATTTTCTCAAATATACAAAATGAATTTGGGTCATAAATTAAAATTAATTAGGATTTTATCATTTATCTCTTAGGTAAGTAACATATAAAATAGTAGACTGCATTAATCAACTTGAAGAGACAATTATGGTCACAATTTTTTCCAGCCCCCTACTTGTGATGTTAGTTGACCACAGATAACACCATTTATTTTTACAGAGTTTGAGCGTTAGCTAATAATTTCACATCCGTTACCTCTTTTGACCTTCAAAGGAAATCTTATGAAGTAGGTAAAGCAGAAGCGATTCCTATCATTTTTCAAATGAAACTGAGGCCTAGAGATTAGGGGACTAGTATGAGGAGAAATGCTGGAGATGAAATAAAATTAACATCTTCTGACTGAGTTTAACTTTCTTTCCATAACAGCATAAATATCATACACCAACTGTTAGTATGGTGCATCTGTAAGTGGAAGCACATCAAATACCCTGTATAATAAAATTAAACTGTTTCAAAGTATAAACTAGGTAAAAAGTTTAAGCTTACATTGGCACCAGATCTATATGATATTAACCAGAAGATATTGAAACTGTCCAGTGATGTTTTTTAATTCAATTAAAAAAGGGAAGATTCTATATTTCTAAATTCTGCCTATACAGGTGCACATAATTATCATATTTGTATACTTACACCTAATCGATACAGCTCAGCATGCTCCTTCATTTTACAATTGGTTGATACAGAAATAGACTAGATCTAGCCATATTTCATACCAGCAACACAAATACATGTGTTTTGCACATTTTTCATTATAAAAATAGGTACTCTGTTGAAAATCTCAACATATAACTGTGTACATGATATTAGTTTAAAAATACCTACTAGTGAAGAGACTTGGTGTTGTACATCATGATGGGGATGGATACAGTTCATTCAATCCACAGTCCACTGAGTGACTCACAACCAAAATATGTGCCATTACTGTTCATATCTAAACAGACACAAAAAGATGACAAAATCAGTCAATAAGTATGATCTCATATGGTTTGCATAAGATTATCTTTCTAATCTTTAGTATAATAATAATAATAATAATAAAGATGTTTGATAAGCAACCCAACAGAAAGACCTTAACCTACATACCTCTGTTGTTGTTTTCAGTTCATTCGCTTTAAGAATACAAATGGTTTTTGGTTACACAGGTGAATTGCACAGTGGTGAAGTCTAGGATTATAGTGCATCCATCACCTAAGTAGTGTATATTGTACCCAATAGGTAGTTTTTATCCCTCTCCCTCCTCCCACCCTCTGAATCTCTAATGTCCATTATTATCACTCAGATGCCTTTGTATACCAATAGCCTGGCTCCTGCTAATAACTGAGAACAGGTAATACCTCTATTTTGTACACAATGTGAAGTATAGCCATGCAAACATACCACACAGTCAGTAAATATGTCTGATTCAGAAGTAAATTTACTAGTAACTCAATGTAACATTTCTAGAAAGCCATATGCTTATCAATAAGAAAACCAAACTTATCCCGTGATGTGGATTTTTTAAGGCCTATGTGTTGAGCATTACCCTATGCATGCATATGAACTTCCATTTAGTCTGCACCACAAATCTGCAATGTAGTTGTCTCGCTTTACAGATTTAAAGACTCAGGAGAGTAAGGCAACTGGCCCAGGACTCTGCCCTCTATAGAACATGCTGCTTTACCATATCACGTCGACCATGCAGAACAACCCTTCTTTCAATGATTGGTTGTTCTCTACGTGTCCTACAATGTGACCAACAGATATTGAGTTGATATATAAAGATACATCTCACTGGTTCTCTGTCTCCCATGTAGTTCTCTAAAATGCAAGCATAGTATTCTACTCATCTTTGTATGTCAAGATAGATATAAAGTGAGATCTCACTTTGAAATATAGTGCCTGGCACATACAAATATGTGCTGAGTAAATGAATGAATGAACAGCAACAACAAAAGTAGGCATTGGCATCTATTTTTTGCCTTAATTCACACTTTTGTTTTGTCAATCCTTTAATTTACTTGCCAAAGTTATCTTTCTGTTTGCAATACAATCTCAAGAAGAAAAAGAATAATCTGAAATATCATTTGAATGAAGTTCAAATATATTCATTCCAAAAATCACACACTAGTTAGCAGTTAGTTTAATTTAATTCATTTAGAGATCGAATTCTATTTCTCAAAAATAGAAAAAGGTTAAATAATAAAGATATTTTCCAGAAAGAAAAAAATCCACGTTTTACCTGTAGATTAGGCATCGGCTTCCTAACGGGACTTACACCTACGCACCTTCCTCGATCACAGGGGGAAGGACAGCACGGATAGAGGAGAAAACTGAAGTCAAAGTCTACAGGCAGAAACTGCATGATTACTAGGAGCTAGGAAAAGCTGCTCTGGATTGGAGATGCTACAGAAAAACAGCCAGCTTGGAGACTCTAGTGGTCAGATCCCAATTTACTCTGCAGAAAAAGCAGCCCCACAGCAACCTCCCCAGAGCAAGAGTGGGCAAACTCCAACCCTGCTGCCAGTTTTTGTGTAGCCTGTGAGCTAAGAATGGTTTTGACATTTTTAAATGTTTGGAACAAACTAAAAGAATTGTGCGAATTATTTGAAATTCAAATATCAGAGTCTATAAATAAAGTTTTATTGGAACACAGCCACAGCCATTCATTTACATATTGTCTCTGGCTGCTTTCACGTTACCATGGCAGAGTTGAGTAGTTGTAACAGAAACAGTATGACCCACAAAGCCTAAAATATATACTATCTGACCCCTTATAAAAATCGGCTGTTGGGCCGGGCGCAGTGGCTCACACCTGTAATCCCAGCACTTTGGGAGGCCGAGGCGGGCGGATCACGAGGTCAGGAGATCGAGACCATCCTGGCTAACACGGTGAAACCCCCGTCTCTACCAAAAATACAAAAAAATTAGCCGGGCGAGGTGGCGGCGCCTGTAGTCCCAGCTACTTGGGAAGCTGAGGCAGGAGAATGGCGTGAACCTGGGAGGCGGAGCTTGCAGTGAGCCGAGATTGCACCGCTGCACTCCAGCCTGGGCGACCAAGCAAGACTCTGTCTCAAAAAAAAAAAAAAAAGAAGAAAAGAAAAAAAGAAAGAAAGAAAAAAAAATTGGTTGCTGATTTCTGGTCTAGAGAATTGTTCATGCTTGATTTGGAGGAGATTATATGACAGGAAGAGGGGTGCTTTAGGGCAGATTGGAAGCAGACGCTGCGAACCCCTGGCCCTACAGAAGATCATGAGCCTCAGGGGCAATGAAATAACCGCCTTGAGTAGGGCAGGGTATTTCTTTGGGGACAGCAGGATTTTCCCTGTAGGAAGCACAAGAAATGAGGTCAGACTCAGCCACGCTTCATGTCAGGCGCACAGGCTGGGGCAATGAGGATGGATGGAGAAAGCTGGCCACCGAGATAGTGTCATTCTGCAACGTGCCAGAATGGCATTCTCTTCAAGGAAATCTCCAGGGCTCTGACTCCCTCCCTAAAGGTGCCAATCTTCAGAACGACAGATAACTGAGACAACCAGTCTTCTTGCTGAAGGCCTAAGAAAGGTCATGATAACAGCAAACAGAAGAACTCTAAAAAAGTTAAAAGATCCTCCATTCGCCCCCATTTAAGGGCAAAGAGTGGACCACAGCAAAGATGCATAAACGGTAAAAATGTAAACTGAAGAAAGCATGAAGGTTACAGAGAAGAATGTGCTACATACATAATAGTTCCATGGAGAGGTGGCATTTACTTTTGAAAAACATCAAAGGAAGGTAAAATACATTTGTAGAACGTCTGTTTTTGAGACAACAGAGAACAAAATCCCAAAGATTTATCTTCCAGCAGAGAAGTTAATTAAACCCAAATAAATGAGAAGATCCCTAAGTGGTTTCCCCATCGCATCTTAGAGGTGAAGAGAAGGTGGGTTTTGAGCTGGCAGACTTGGCTGTAAACACCAATTCTGATATATTCTCGCTACAGGACCTTGGACAGCCAGCCTCATATTCAAAGTCTCACTGGCACCACCTCTAAAATACAGTTGTTCTGAGAGTTGTAAGACAAAATATGCACAAGATGTCTAGAATACTGCCTGTCTCACGGGAGGTACGTGAGATTTCCTAACTGCCTAGCTTACTTTCTCTCCCTCCTCTTCTAATACTAATCTCCAACCAAAATTATTACAGCTATAGGAAGTGGTTGCCAGATACTCAGTTGTCTCCTATGCTCCATACTTGACTTTGCTCCTTCTGTTTTCTGTGAGTAGATGACATCTTCTTTTTTTTTTTTTTTTGAGATGGAGTTTCGCTCTGTCGCCCAGGCTGGAGTGCAGTGGCCGGATCTCGGCTCACTGCAAGCTCCGCCTCCCGGGTTCACGCCATTCTCCTGCCTCAGCCGCCCCAGTAGCTGGGACCACAGGCGCCGCCACCTCGCCCGGCTAGTTTTTTGTATTTTTTAGTAGAGACGGGGTTTCACCGTGTTAGCCAAGATGGTCTCGATCTCCTGACCTCGTGATCCGCCCGTCTCGGCCTCCCAAAGTGCTGGGATTACAGGCTTGAGCCACCGCGCCCGGCCTGACAACATCTTCTTATTTGGGGTGCCTTTCTATTTATCTGGTAAACTGCTACTCATTTGAAAAAATAATAATTCAAAAGCTAATTCTTACCAACCCCCAGTCCCTCAGGCACAAATATACTGCCATAACATTTTGTACATAATGTATATAATAATATTATATTGTATTATTATCTGTTTGTATATCTGTCTTTCCCAGGAGGTTATATCTTGGTCATTCTGTCTGATATAGTATAATATCAAGATGATTAATTATAATCTCCGGGGGAAGACAGACATAGTTTTTTTAAAAAATGCTCACACATACATACTTCTGCCTATCTACCAGCCTTCTCTGCCTATCTACTGCCTATACTGCACAAAGGTCTTCTGATTCCTGTTGAATAGAGGAATTTCCTTCACAGCAGTTACAATCTGGGGTATTGCAGTGATTTCCAGGTGTGCAACACGTTTTAATATTTGTTGAGAGAAAGAAGTGAAGAATGAACAAGTAAAGAAAGAATGACAGAAAGGCAGCCTTGGTGAGGATTTGGTATATAAAAAATTGGCTTGGCATGGTGGCTCGTGCCTATAATCCCAACACTTCAGGAGGCCAAGGCAGGCAGATTGCTTGAGTCCAGGAGTTGAAGACCACCCTGGGCAACATGGTGAAACCCCGTCTCTACAAAAAAAATACAAAAATTAACCTGGCGTGGTGGCGCACACCTGTAGTCCCAGCTACTTGAGAGGCTGAGATGGAAGGATCACCTGAGCCTGGGAGGTGGAGGTTGAGGTGAGAGGTAATCACACCACTGCACTCCAGCCTGGGTGACAACAGTGAGACCCTGTCTAGAAAAAAAATAAAAATAAAAATAAAAATAAAAAGTGAACATAGCATATTGCAGGTGGCATTGACAATTTAGTTATCCTGGAGATCCATCTGGAAATATGCACAAAATGAAATAAATCTCATTTTATGGATGTAAGTCAACTTTAGGCAGCTCCCAGTAACAATATTCCCTCATTTCTTGAACACCTACTACATATGAGGCTCAGTGGGAGGTACAATCTCTAAGTCAGCTATTATTTATATGTGTTCACAAGAAGATATTGAAGATGAAGAAAAAAATAGGGAATTTTTTTTTCTTGACTAAAGTCACACAGATATTAGTACAGTAAGTCCTCACGTAACATTGTTGATAGGTTCTTGCTCACCTTAGTACCTGGAGAAAACCCACACAGATATGGGGAGTTTGTGCAAACTCCACACAGACATTGGCCCCAACTAACATTTTTTTCCACCAATATTATAATTATAAGAAAATAAAGTTGAATAAAACAAAGTTATTCAAAGACTTGTTATATACCGAGTTCTAAAATCTATGCATTTCCATATGACAAATCAAGATTCTTTGTTACTTTAATAAGTGATGCTTTTAACATAGTATTTATTGTGTGAACAGTTAATGAATGGTAGCTGTTGTTACTACTAACACCATAACACAACAACAGAGGAACAGTTTAACATTATGGAATGTTAAACCGCTAAACTTATATAATACTTTATTATTATAAGAAATATGGAAGTTATACTGATATAAGGAAATGTATGCAAAATGCAGAATATAAAATGGCATGTATTAGTTAATTAAAATTACAGGCAATATTGTGTATGGTAAATTAATAAAAATTAGAAGTTAGTATGCTGAAAATAACGAGACTGTGTGTTTGTAGGTAACTTATTTGAAGTTCCTCAGTTTCTTCGAGAGCACGAAAATTTCCTTGAATTCAAATTTATGTTAAAACAAACATAATGTGTAATTTCTAAAAGTGGTGTTACTATCCCAGACCTTCTCCACATTTGAAATCTCATTTCTTCTGGTGCAAGATAGTAAATTACTGTTGTTTTAGTAAGAGCTGTTTGTTTGTCTATTTATTTTACTATTGGGAATAGAAACACTTAGAGGCAGATTTTTTAAAAGAATTACTGAAGTGAAGTTTTCTTTGAAATGGAGTCATTTAAACCACTTACTTCACTTCACTTAAAATAGACATAGTTTACCTTAACGTTTCCCGATTAGCATAAGCAATCTACATATTATGATGCCGACTTCTGTAGTAAAGGCTAAATTATGTTAACATTTTGTTAAGATAAAGTAGTCAGCATGTGCTGAAAATAAATTTATTTCTTATACAGTCATGCCTCACTTAACAATGAAGACACATTCTGAGAAATGCATCATTAGGTGACTTCTTCGTCATCTAAACATCACAGAGTGCACTCACACAAACCAAGATGGTATAACCTGGTACATACATAGGCTCTGTCATTCTCCCTATTGCTTCTAAGGCTATCTGTACAGCACGTCATTGTACTGAATACAATAGGAAACACCTGTGTATGTAAACATCAAAATGTAGAAAAGGTAGAGCAAAAATATGGTATTAGGCCAGTGTGGTGGCTCACAACTGTAATCCCAGCACTTTGGGAGACTGAGGCAGGTGGATTGGTTGAGTCCAGGAATTTAAGATCAACTTGGGCAACATAGCAAAACCCCATCTCTACTAAAAAAAAAAAAAAAAATGCCAAAATTAGCCGGACATGGTCCCACTTAATCAGAGGCTGAGGTAAGAGGATCACCTGAGCCTTAGGAGGTTGAGGCTGCAGTGAGCCAAAATGGCCCCTGCACTCCAACGTGGACAACAGAGTGAGACCCTGTCTAAAAACAAACAAACAAAAAAACAGTATTATAATCTTATAGGACTACTCTTGTATAAGTGGTCCATCATTGACCAAAACATCATTATGCAGTGCATGACGTTACAGAAATATGAGAAAGACAGAGAGATTTTAGCAGAACCGTAATAGCAATAGTGACAAAAGTAATTGCTGCAAAAGGGTAAGAATATTTGATAAGAGTGACGGCTGAGACTCAAAATCGTCTTTGTGCTCTGAGAGCTGTGGAAGGCTAACCCCACTGGGGAACATCCAGCTCAGAGCTCATCTGGGCCTCAGACTTTCATCTGAAGGGAGTTCTAACCAGTGTCACTAACTGCTGAAGCAACTGACATTCTCTTATTCTCACTGAATTATAAGAGAACAAAGGCCAAAAAAATTGAAAGAATTCTGTATAATCAAAGCATCTTTTAACAAAGAAGGTACAGAAAAATGACCTTGAACCTGATCATCAGGGAATCTGAAGCAGCTTCTTGGGCATGAGTGGGTGGCTTTTCTTCCCCACAGCAGTTTTGTCCAGAGTTTTACATCTGACAGAGCCATGTCTTAAGCACACCAGGGTTGAGTGGGCCTGGGGCAAATGGTGATATTCTGGATAAAAATGCACATTGTAGCTCAGTTTTCTTTAATTGAAAGGGTTATATGAAGAGTCTTTTTTCTCTCTTTGTTAAAATCCTAAAGTTATTTTTCATTAGAAATAACTATTTTAGGGTCCTTATTTGATAGCCACAGTGGTAAGGAAGGAACTAATCAATCAAAGGGAAAGATAGACTTGATGAAAAAAGGCTCAGGCATAACAAAAGTAGGAGGTGGATTCCTAAGCTTGTTTCAAATTGCTACTGGGTAGGTTTATATATGTGTTTACATTTGTAATGAGGCAACTGTCATTTTGTGTTTATATTTATTGGCTATTAAACTTCAAAGACCAGTTGTACTGAAAATTAACTTCTATATTTATTCCACATGTGCTATGCTGATGTTCTAACGACTTTTTAAATGAAGTTTATGTAAGGACAGCTGAATTAACTAGACAAAAATCAGTAGATTTTTAAAATATATAGTTTACAAAATAGAGATAGCAGCTTCAAAACCTATTGAAATTAAGTCTAGCTCCAACGTTATCTAATCGGGTTGAAACAGCCCTTTGATGGCAGAGGATAGAGTCCTCTCATGAATCAGAGCTGTCACAATAGCGAAGAAGTGGTCAAGCTGTTTGATAGAGGGGTGAAGTGCAGTTTACCTAATGTAGAGAGGAGGTCAAAAGTTAGGGCAAAGGGCCGCAGAGAGAAACTGAAAAGCAGTTTCTATTGGCATTTTCCTGAGGGAAAAAGAAAGGAAAGGAAAATAATAAATTTCAGAGAGACTCTCATCACACTTTGTAATTGCATGGAAGATGAGAACTATGTAAATTAAAGGAAGTGATACTTGGCAAACCTTCCTAAAAGGCTAAGCTACAATCTCATTATTTTAGCCATTACATGCTCTTGCATTTCTCTTTCTTCTTTTCCTTTCTTCTGCTACCTCCCCTCTTCCTTTCCTTCTTCTTTTTTTCTCTTCTGCCCTTTCAACCTTTTCAGCTGGAGCAATATCATAATTAACACTGTTCATGTGTCTACTCATATGTCAAGCACTTATGACTGATTTACATGCATATTTTCTTTTACACTCTTCCAGCACTGTTAATAGTATCCATATTTCATAGACGTTAAGGCTCATATAGACTGAATATCAAAGCCAAATTAGCCAGTGAGTGGGAAAAGATGGAAATCAAATCTTAATCTGATTCTTTAATTAATAAAAGAATGATTTTCAGGAGTGAAACTGTAAATTGCAGAACTCAGTGTAACCACAGGCCCTTTGCACATAAGAAATTAGGATGAGGATGGACGAACTTTGGGAACGGAATTAAGTGGCCATATGAACAAAATTCTGTATTGGAGAGCTATTCGACTAAACATTTTTAAAATAAAAGCAATCAAGTAAGTATTTAGGGAACAAATGGAATTCAATTCTGAACCTTACTGGTAGAAGGGGGTCTTCATTAGTGACTGATACAGAGTTTGGAGGTCCCCTCCAAATTTCATGTTAAGATGTAATCCCCAGCATTGCAGGTGGGGCCTGGCAGGAGGGGTGTGGGTCATGGGGGCAGATCCCTCATGGCTTGGTGGGGTCCTCGATAGTAATCTGGCTGTTTAAAGTATGTGGCACCTCCCTTTGATCCCACCATGTAAAGTGCCTGCTCCTGTTTAGCCTTTTACCATGAGAAAAATCTCCCTGAGGCTTTCCCGGAAGTCAAGCAGATGCCAGTGCTATGCTTCCTGTACAGCCTGCAGAACTGGGAGCCAATTAAACCTCTTTTCTCAATAAATTACCCAGTCTCAGGTATTTCTTTAGAGCAATGCAAGAACAGCCTAACACAGGATGATGTACCATTGAAGTCACATATGAAAAGAGAAAGAACAGTTGGCACTAGTCCAGGAGACATCTAGACTGGAGGAGCAGTTAAAAGGGTAGTTTTTTTTAAGAAACTGCAAAGAGGTTGGCAATCAGTCTAAGAATACCTCAGGCATTTAAAATATGCTGAAGACCCAAAGATAAAGCCCAAAAAAGTGACACTTCACAGTCAACTCTGAAGCCAAAGAAAGAAAAGAAAAAGAAATTTAATTATCATTTTAAAACCTAATAGAATCCATTCTGGAATGTGAAGCTTTCTATCAGAATACATCAACAGTTGCAAAATATGCATTTAGATTGAAATGAAAATGGTTCCCTTACAACCTCTTCTAAGCCATCCACTAGGATGCATAATAACTCTCAAGTACTCAAAAAGCCAGTGCATAACTGATTCTAAAATCTGAAAAGAACTTGGTTTTCCTGGAAATACAGTAAGAAGGCAGGCAGCCAAAAGTACATAAAAAACATTACAACCAGGGTTTCCTTGTTTTACATTTACCAGCCCGGGTACTTAGATGGCTACCTTCACTAGTGTTTGGATATTTTCCTAGTTTTGTATTAAAGGGAAATGATTTGGGACTCAGAAATCACATAATTACCTCGAGTGGATAATGGTTTACTAATATCTTGGATATGCACGTGTCTGTATCTATGGTATGTTTTGGAATTACAATATTTACAGATTTAAAAAATTGTCCTTAGTCTTTGGAATTGATAACACTTCCTTAATGTCAAGACAGAGTTAAAGATAACTGCAGTAAGCAATCAAGGATGACTACAATTATGTTCTCATCTCCATTGAGATTGTTTGCAACAGAAGGAGGATGACTGTAGCCAGGAGAATACTTGTAACCATGTCCTCCAGCTAGGATTTCTAAGTAAATTATAGAATGGAGGATCTTCAAGTCACATGCTCCTCAAGACACTGTCCATTTGGGGAACTGGAAAACCAAAGCCGAGGTTAGAATTGAAGGTAATCAATCAAACCTAAGCAAACCTGAAACCGTGAAGATAAGCCACATAAATTCAATGTTGTCACTGCTTCTTTGACTCTGAATTCAAATGGAATTTGGGGCAACATATTTAAGATGCCTCCCTAGACTAGGAGCTAGCAATACAATGATGGGGCCTAAAGAGTACCCTTTCACACCCTTAGCTAGCTTGCAGTTAAAAAGACATGCACATTGTTCATCTAATTATGCTTATGATATCTAACCTGCCTCAGCCTCATTAGCCAATCCAGGCCAGGCTGCCTTCAAGGTATGGTGCAGGATCAAACTGCAACACCCTGTACCCAATAGCCCAGGTCAATGGCCTCTTTAGCAGCCCTTGTCTTTGCTCTGGACTAACCTGTGGCCGTGCCCATTAACAGCCACTGACCTCCGTGATGTTGTCTCCTTGATCCTAGGAAACAAGTTTCAGGAGTTTTAAGAGCAGCTTCAGGCCAGAAATGTGCAAAAGGAGATCCCCAAACAGAAACAAATGTAGGAGTAAGGGAAAAACAAAATCTTCCCCATGGAATAAATTCCTTAGGCCTAACCAAAACTCAAGAGCAACACAGAAGCCCGAATAATTTACTAACAAGAGTGTAAGACTATTTTCACAGGATGGAACCCACACTCAGTGTGGGTCTGGGGTGCTAAAAACACAGGGCCCAAAGGAACAAAGGGAAATAGGAAGGACTGAAAATATACTAGATAGGAAATAAAGGCATCTTAAGTAAGACTTAGTGATCGGGGCTCCACTCAAAATTCTAGCTAAATTTGGCAATATGGCAGGGATATAATGAATTCTTCCTTTGGAGAGAGAAGACAACATATATGGAGAGGTTTTTGCTCTAGGTATGAGATGTACATAATACCAATATTATCCTTTTATTAGAGGACTTCTCCAAGTGAGTTTAAGTTCATAGTATGTGGATTCTGGGCCCGTGTGGGACACTGGCATTGGTTGATTGGTACCCTGGTAAATCCCCAAGTTTTTCTTTGCCCATCCCCCTTCCTTCAGCAAATACTGTGTGCTGAATTAATTCCACTTCTGAGGTTCTGATCAAAGTACACTTATTTGGTGCAAGAAAGCTGTAGGAGCAGCCCAAGCTGCAAATACTAATAGAACCATCTAAAATGTAAGCTGCCTGAGGGCAGGGACTCTTTCTCACTACTCTATGTCCAGCACCTAGCACCATGCCTGGCATGTAGTAGACTATTTTTGAATGGATTAGCAGTCTTACAAAAAATATGGCATCTTCAAAATAAGTCTTTGCTGAAGCTTAGCAGCTACCAGCAGTGGTACTGAACCTTTCATTTAATGATAACCTTACGAAAATCAAAGTTAAATCATTATTTTTATAATTTACGACTATTTCTTGACGGTCTTATGTGAACTAGGTAAAATACTAAATGTTCCATGTATAAACCTTATCATTTAATCTTCATAATAACCTCAAAAATGTATACTAGCTTCATTTTACAGATACGGAAATTGATGATGCAAACTGAGGTTGGATTTGGCCTAATTTCCGTCACTTTGCACTATACAACAACTTGTCTTTACTTGTTTTCCGTTTCAGAGAATCCCTTTAAAATCAGAAGTAATTTTCAGATTTAATAATTTTTGAAACCAGAAATAAGGTAAATGTCTGGAATTAAGATGTGGCTAACTTTGGCATCGGTACATAGTTATATGACATTAACTTAGCCAGCGATCCGTATCCCAGTCCACCAAATGGAATTAGCACCACTAGCTCAGCAAATTAAATAAAGGTAATATTCTGTGAATATGCTTTGAAAATTCAATATGTATATGTGCAAATCAGTATGCACGTTCTCCTAAAATTTTCTTTTTTGAGACAGAGTCTCGCTCTGTCACCCAGGCTGAAGTACAGTGGCACGATTTCACTGCAACTTCTGCCTCCCGGGTTCAAGCAGTTCTTGTGCCTGTTTCCCAAGTAGCTGGGATTACAGGCACCTGCCACCATGCCTGGCTAATTTTTGTGTTATTAGTAGAGATGGTGTCTTAACATGTTGGTCAGGCTCGTCTCGAACTCCTGACCTCAAGCGATCTGCCGGCCTTGGCCTCCCAGAGTGCTGGGATTATAGGCACGAGCCACTACATCCAGCCCTAAAATGAGCATCTTCATTTCAACACTTATGGTGAGGAAAAGAAGCAGAGACCTCCCCATAACTAACAAGAGCTGCTAAGTCAGCCTCAGAATCAACGGGATGGGAGAGATGTGGTAGGGTTTGGCTGTGTACCCACCAAAATCTCATTTTGAATTGTAGCTCCCATAATCCCCACGTGTCATGGGAAGGACACAGTGGGAGGTAACGAATCATGGGGGCGGTTACTCTCATGCTGTTCTTGTGACAGTCAGTGAGTTCTTACAAGATCTGATGGTTTCTAAGGGGCTTTCTTTTTTTTTTTGAGACAGAGTTTGATCTTGTTGCCCAGGCTGGGGCGCAGTTGTGCAATCTCGGGTCACTCAAGCCTCCACCTCCTGGGTTCAAGCAATTCTCCTGCTTCAGCCTCCTGAGTAGGTGGGATTACAGACACCTGCCACCACACCCAGGTCTTTTTTTTTTTTTTTGTATTTTTAGTAGAGATGGGATTTCAATCTCCACGCTGGTCTCGAACTCCTGACCTTAGATGATCCACCCATCTCAGCCTCCCAAAGTGCCCGGATAATAGGTGTGAGCCGCTGCATCCAGTCTATAAGGGGGCTTTCCCCACTTTGTTCCACATTTCTCCTTCCTGCCGCCCTGTGAAAAAGATGCCTTTCTTCCCCTTCACCTTCCACCAAGATTGTAAGTTTCCTGAGGGCTTCCCAGCCATGTGGAACTGTGAGTCAATTAAACCTCTTTTCTTTATAAATTATCCAGTCTCGGGTATTTCTTCATAGCAGTGTAAGGACGGACTAACACAAGGTGGCAGCCAGGTTAGCTTCATTGCTGGCATAGTGTTTTACAATCATGGGAAGTTTAGCTTAGTAATGGGGGCCCTGTTCTGTATTTTTAAAAAACTCATATCCACATGCAAATTTATGAAAAGATGGGACAGAATGTTTTTCTGTTCTGAAAAAAAGAAGAAAACTTGAGGTTATTTGACCTTTTCTCATCTAAAGGGAAGTAAAAGTGCTTCAAAATATATTATTTCCAGAAGAGCAATATAGAGAATTAAAGGATGCTTCAAAATTATTTAATTCAAGGTTTTCATTATGGGGTAATTTTGCAAAAAATAGAAAAAAACTTTTTCTTGCAACTAACGAATTAGTGAAAAGCACTTAAAGACATAAAT
This sequence comes from Trachypithecus francoisi, assembly GCF_009764315.1. NCBI lineage: Eukaryota > Metazoa > Chordata > Mammalia > Primates > Cercopithecidae > Trachypithecus > Trachypithecus francoisi. The sequence goes on from NW_022681470.1 coordinate 8,952,098, forward strand.
AATATTTTAGCTGAATCTGCTTTAATCTTTGGTGTTCTCATTTCCTTAGAGGTGATTATGCATAGATTTATAGAAGAGATTATATTAAACTTCACCAGAGGGTCTTTTTCTTAATCATCTATTGTTTCAATGTTCTTAATTACTTTCATACTTAATCTTCTAGCTTTCATGACATTTTTCTATTTTTCAGGATCTTAATGTTAAACTTTATCAAGTAGAGTGGAACTCCTACATACCCTTCTTTTTTTTTCTTTTTTTGAGATGGAGTCTTGCTCTGTTGCCCAGGCTGGAGTGCAGTGATATGACCTTGATTCACTGCAACCTCTGCCTGCCAGGTTCAAGTGATTCCCCTGCCTCAGCCTCCTGAATGGCTGGGATTACAGGTGTGTGCCACCATGCCCAGCTAATTTTTGTACTTTTAGTAGAGACAGTGTTTCACCGTGTTGGCCAGGATGGTCTCAATCTCCTGACCTTGTGATCCACCTGCCCCGGCCTTCCAAAGTGCTGGGATTACAGGCATCAGCCACCACACCTGGCCAACTCCTACATATAAGAAATATACTCCATCTTAAAAATCCATTCTAGGCCTGGCGCAGAGGCTCATGCCTGTAATCCCAGCACTTTGGGAGGCCGAGGTGGGTGGATCACAAGGTCAGGAGATCGAGACCATCCTGGCTAACATGGTGAAACCCCATCTCTACTAAAAATACAAAAAATTAGCTGGGTGTTGTGGGGGATGCCTGTAGTCCCAGCTACTCGGGAGGCTGAGGCAGAAGAATGGCTTAAATCTAGGAAGTGGAGCTTGCAGTGAGCTGAGATCATGCCACTGCACTCCAGCCTGGGTGACAGAGCGAGACTCTGTCTCAAAAAAAAAAAAAAAAAATTCCATTCTAGAGAGATTACTTTTTATAAGACAAAATACATAGCATACATGATTTTTCTTTAGAATACCCTAGTTTATGATACGTTCAAACACTTAATTCATAATAACTCTGTTTTAAGTAAATGTACAGAAAATGTTACTTTTCAACATTTTATGTGTACTGACATGATCAAACTATAACATTTATGCTTAATGCCTAAATACAATCATTGGTGCTCATAAAACTATTTTTAAAAGTTTCTAATTCTGATATTCTCAGGGTCTTGCATATGCCAAGTAAAATTCCTGGCCATATTTTAAGAGTTTATCTTTAGACTCTCAATTATGTTCTATTGATCTATGTATCTATCTTTACACTAGTATCACACTGCCTTGATTATTGTAGCTTTAAGTTCTAAAATCAGGAAGTGCATGTCCTCTAACTTGCTTCTTCTTTTCCAAAGTTTTTATTATTATTACTGTTACTATCATTATTCTGGGTCCCATGGATTCCCATATAAAGTTTTGGATCAGCTTGTCAATTTCTGCAAAAAAGAATCCTAACAGTAGTCCCTAATATGTTTTGAGTTTTTCTATCTTGTTTTCTCTGTCTTTGTCTTTCAGTAGTTTGGTCATGATGTGTTTGGACATAGACCTCTTTATATTTTTCTGACTTGTAGTTTGTTGAGCTTCTTGAATATGTAAATTGATATGTTTCGCAAAACTTGGGATGCTTTGGTCACTATTTCTGCAAATATTTGTTTTCTGCCTTTTCTGCCTTCTTCTTTCGGAACTCTCATACATTGGTATGCTTGATGTTGTATAGACCACAGTCCCTGAGGGTCTATTCATTTTTCTTCTTTTTTTTTTTCCCCCCACGGATAATTGCTATCATCAATTTTCAAGGCCTTTCTTCTGCCGTCTCAAGTCTGCTTTTGTGCTCCTCTCTAAGTTTTCATTTTGTTATTTTACATAATTTCTGCCTCTTTATGGATATTCTCCATTTGGTGAAGGATCACGCACATACTTTATTCTTCAATTATAGTATCCTTTAGTTCTTAGGCCATACTTACTATAGCTCCACTGAAATCCATTGAACTTTGTACACCTAGTTTAATACCCGGAACCCCGCACTGAGAGTTTCTATTGAGTGCTTCTTTTTCATGAGTGTGAGTCACACTCTGGAAGTCTCCATTTTCTTAGTATTTTTCATTATTAATTTAATTTTTACAGACACATTGCTTGGAGTGGCTTGCCTTTTAAATGTCAGCATAAATTTTAATGGATCAAGCAATATAGTTAAAAATATATCATATTAGTTTCAGTTTGTTTGTTGGGATAGAAAGCTGAATTTGAGGAGTTGAGAAATACGTAGCTGACTCAATGGTGCAATTAATTAATTTTATCTATATTTGAAGAAAAGTATCAACAAAAGTAACAAAAAAATAATTTGAAGAGTCTCGTCAAAGAAAAAGTTTGTCTAGTAAACTTGTTTTTAATAGATGAAAAGGGTTGAGAATAGAACCTCAAGCAGGCACTGAACCCGCATAGAGTAACATCTGAACATAATGGCTATTAAGTTAATGTAAAGATCAATGACAAACGGACAGACAGATACAGAAAAATATACAATTAGCCAAGTAAAGTAATAGTAACAGATAATTAACAAGGCATCTATTTTTTTTTTTTTTTTTTTTTTGAGACGGAGTCTCACTCTGTCACCCAGCAGCACAATCTTGGCTCACTGCAACCTCCGCCTCCTGGGTTTAAGTGATTCTCTTCCCTCAGCCTCCCAAGTGGCTGGGATTCCAGGCACATGCCATCACATCCAGCTAATTTTTGTATTTTTGGTAGAGACAGGCATTCATCATGTTGGCCAGGCTGGTCTCAAACTCCTGACCTCAAGTAGTCTGCCGTGCCTCGGCCACCCAAAGTGCTGGGATTACAGGCGTGAGCCATCACGCCCAGCCAAAAGGGCATCTTATAACATATCAGTTATTTAGCTTTCAAAATCAAAGACATTTGAAATTGGAACCTCATGTATTCCCTTTCAGATGATCACTTCAAAGCATGTGGTACTCCATAAACTTAAGACGTGCTATGGTGTGATGTATCACCTCCGAAAACAAAGCAAGACTCATATGCATTTCTTTGGTAAAGACTTTTGAAATCTAATTTTTTTTCTTGAAAGGAAACCATTTCTGAACCATTCCATTAAGTACTAGATAACAACATCATGGATTATGAAGTAAATGGGAGGAAACAGAGGATCTAGCAGGTATAGGGGCTCCTTTAAGCCTGAATGAGAAGAAGAATATTCATATTGCTGTTGGGGGTTATTCTGGAAAAAAATATTTTATTTAGACTGTCTCTATCCCAAAGTCTTTTTTTGTTCTTGTTTTTAGACCAACTCTCGCTCTGTTGCCCAGTCTGGAGTACAGTGGCGTGATCTCAGCTTACCGCAACCTCTGCCTCCCAGGTTCAAGCGATTCTCATGCCTCAGCCTCCCAAGTAGCTGGGATTTACAGGCGTGCGCCACCATGCCCAGCTAATTTATGTATGTTTAGTAGAGACGGGGTTTCATCATGTTCGTGGGGCTGGTATGGAACTCCTAAACTCAGGTGATCCATCCGCCTTGGCATCCCAAAGTGCTGGGATTACAGGCATGAACCACTGCGCCCAGCCTGCCCAAAGTAAATTAATGTCCTTTTATTTCCATCTCTAACCTCTGCTGCTGCATTATCTGCAGGTTATATTTGTAACAGAGATTACCAGGTACACTGTTCAGTCATGCAGTTGGATTACCAACATTTGCAGAAGGGTACCTTATTTCTTCTGTCACCATCATGCCCTGCACTTTCAAACGGATGGTCAGCCAAAAGACCAGTGCAGGACAGAAAGGATCCGTGGAAAGCATTTATCCTCTTGTCAGAAGAGACATGTCAGCAAGATTTGCCAAGTCTCTTGCTGATCAACACTTCAGATACTCCTTGCACAACAGCAGGAATCAGTGCTGCCGGGTACTAATAGGAAAAATATCTAAAGACTTGTCACATCTCATCACACAAAGAGGTCTATCTATGAGCTAGCAGACATGAACCACTGTGACTTGCCATCATCTCTGCATAAGAAAATAGTGATATGCAAGTGTTTTACTCCCGTTAAATGCATCCATTCCTTTACTCAAACTTACTAAATAATGATAGTTGCTGACACTTACTAAAGTCTTTCTATTCTAATCAGTTTTACATTTTCTTTTAATCCTCCTATCAGCCCTTTGAGGGTCGTCATTTTAGAAATTGAGTTAAGTAAGCCCACACGTTTCCATTCTGTGCTGAGAACTTTGCAAAACATGGAAATATAAAATGCATGTCATCACGTCCACTTTCACAGAAAGCAGTTGTGAAAAGAAAGGTTTCAAAAGTTGTAGTACAAGGGGATGGTAATGAAATACAGTTAATAGCTTTTAAATGCTTATTATATAACATACAGCTAAATATCTTACATTCATGATCTCCTTTCATTCTTATAAGCCTCTGAGATAAGTTATTTGATTATCTTTATTTTTGTAGATGAGGAAACTGAGGCTTACAGAGGTTAAACCATCGAAAGTCATTAGCTGGTAAGTGATGAACACTGTGATCGAGATATTTACCGAGTACCGTAAGAACAGAGAAAAGCACAACTGACTGATGTGGGGGCTCAGTCAGAGCTTCACATAGAACTGTTTGACATTTGAACTAAGTTGAAAATTACGAGTGGGAGTTCACCTTGAAGGAGAGAGCAAAAATCTCAGACCTGAGAAACAGCACATGGCAAGACGTGCAGTTGTGGCAGATTCAGGAACAATCAGTGGGTCAGTAGTGCTTGAGGAAAGGTAGGTAACAATGGCAGGGAGTGGGAACAAAGGGGATGTAAATGGAGCTCAGGATTAAACTTTTTTTTTTTTTTTTTTTTGAGACGGAGTCTCCCTGTGTCGCCCAGGCTGGAGTGCAGTGGCGCCCAGGCTGGAGTACAGTGGCCGAATCTCAGCTCACTGCAAGCTCCGCCTCCCGGGTTCCCGCCATTCTCCCGCCTCAGCCTCCGAGTAGCTGGGACTACAGGCGCCGCCACCTCGCCCGGCTAGTTTTTTTTTTTTTTGTATTTTTTAGTAGAGACGGGGTTTCACCGTGTTAGCCAGGAGGGTCTCGATCTCCTGACCTCGTGATCCGCCCGCCTCGGCCTCCCAAAGTGCTGGGATTACAGGCTTGAGCCACCGCGCCCGGCCCAGGATTAAACTTTTTAAGGGCCTCAATTTTTTTCTTTTTTTTAAGAAATCTGGTCAACAGCTCAGGCTCTGGGACTTCAGCAATGCTAGGTTTGAATCCTCCAGCTCTGTCATTTCTTGAACCTTGGTCAATAAACATTATTCAATCTACTGTTTCTTCATCTGAAAAACTGGGGATAAATACAGTAACTGTTTTGTAGGTTTTTAAAATTAAAGGAGACAGCATTTGTAAAAGACTTAGGGCTTTTTTGTTTTTGTTTTTGTTTGTTGTTTTGTTTTTGGAGACAGGGCTGTTGCACAGGCTGGAATCCAGTGGCATGATCACGGCTCTCTACAGCTTTGACCTCCTCGCAGGCTCAAGCAATCCTCCCACCTCAGTCTCCTGTACAGCTGGGACCACAGGCATGCACCACTATGCCTGGCCAATTTTTTAAATATTTTTGGTAGAGACAGGGTCTCCCTGTATTGATCAGGCTGGCCTTAAACTTCTGGGCTCAAGAGATCCTCCTACCTAGTCCTCCCAAAATGCTGGGATTATAGGGGTGAGCAACTGCACCCAGTCATGACTTATGTTATAAGGATGGAAAAAGGTCGTAATGCAAGTTAATTATTCTCATCATTATTAATATAGCTATCACCATGGGTGAGGCAGACATGGTTTGAAGCTGGCGGAAAATAAGACGTAAGAAAGAAAATGTCTGATAAATGAAAAAGGGCTCTTTTTCACTGATCCAGAAATTAGTCTAATGCAATACACCATCAACATAAAGTGCATTCACTTGCACTTAATAGAAGCAAAGGAATCAGAGCAGTAGTGTGCTTGCTTAAGCCAGATGTCTTCCTGGCTAAAGCTAAGGGAAGACAAACCCACACACGGGGTGCTAGCAAATACTGACACCCAGGCCAGCACTGGTATTTACAGAGGTCAAATCCAGTAGGCAGGTGTGCCAAGTAGCTGGTAAAAAACACTGGGCTGATGGGTGCTGACAAGTTGATGGGTGCAGCACACCAACATGGCACAAGTATACATATGTAACAAACCTGCACGTTATGCACATGTACCCTAGAACTTAAAGTATAATTAAAACAAACAAACAAACAACACTGGGATGAAGTAGAATTGTTGTGTCTCCTAATTTATGTAAAAATATCAGTTGTTCATTGACAGTACAACCGTATCAAGATTTGGATGTTCAGAAAGTAAGATTTCACTCTACAGGGAAATAGATCAGAAAAAGCATACAAGTAGGAGATGAGGTACTTATCAGGCTAATTACAGGGTAATTTAGATCAGGAGACCTCTCTCATGGACTGTTGCAATCCAGAAAGACTGTGACAGGCAAGGACGCAGGCAAAGAGAGAAGAATCAGGGTCAGGGACGGGTTTGTTTGAGGCCACTAGATGTGAGGAAGGCTGACAACACAGTTTAATTCTGATTGTCCTATATAATAAAGCTAAGCCTACTGTTTTCCTTCCAATCCCCCATCACACCCAGCTGAGACTCCATGATCATTTGAGATGAGTCGTTCCCAAGCCTGGATGTCTGATAGAAACATTTGAGAAGTTTTAAAATGTACTGATGCCTGAGCACCACTCCCAAGACTCTGATTTAACTGGAATTGGGGTGTCCTGGGCATCGGGGTTTCTCAAAGTTCTTGAATTGACAGCAACATGCAGCTGAGGTCGAGCACCACTGGGGAAGCAACAGGCTGTGGACAGTGTTTACATCTTTTGCCTACATGCCCTTGTTCCAAACAACAATAAAAAGAAAACTGTCCTGTGGAAAAATGCATCACTCCGAAAGCAGTTGGAGAGTTGCAAATTAAATCTATTTTAAGGCATTAAAATAAAAAAAAATTAAGCTGTTATATAAAATGGTGGGTGGGTGGGAGAAGGTAACGTGGTATATATGCATACATTGTCAGTTCATTCATTTATTTTCTCTAAAGAACAATCTGGGGAAATGTTATAATTTGTGTTGTTTAACTTCTGTTGAACTTTGGGACCAGATCTTAAGTGAATAGCTTTATCTGTATATAATCTGTATATATGATTTACAGGTAAAATAAAGTTTAAAAAAATAGAAAGATAAAGAAAACCAAAATATTTAAAAATACAGTAACTGATAGTCAAATCAGGATACAGCAACATGATGTCATGTGCTAGGGAAGTAAAAATTATGTGAATTTTTTTCTTTTTTGGGGACAGCATCTCGCTCTGTTGCCCAGGCTGGAGCGCAGTGGTGGGATCACTGGCCCACTGTGGCCTCAGTCTCCTAGACTCTAGCAGTTCTCCTACATCAGCCTTTCGAGTATCTGGGAGCAAATTTTAAAAATATTTGTAGAGACAGGGTTTACCTCTGTTGCCCAGGCTGGTCTCCAACTCCTGGACTAAAGCAATCCTCCCTCCTTGACCTCTCAAAGAGTTGAGATTACAGGTGTGAACCACTGTGCCCTGCTGTGGATCATCTCAATACACAAAAATTTGCATAACAAAAATGAGGCAAAACACTCAATAATAAAGTCTGGTTAGTACATTGTAAAGGATATTTTAACAGATTGGAATGCTTGAATTTATTCTCTCTTACTTTACAAAAAAAATTTTACTTTATTAATACTTAACAAAAATCAAGAATTTTTTAAAATTCTTAATTTATCCAAGTATTAAAATAGAAAATAATTAGACATCTTCAAACAAAAGATTTAAGGAAAATTCAAAGAGCCGTGGCTGGAAGGAATCTTTCTTGACCAAGTCTTCTGACCTAAGCCCGGCTACTGGGCAACACAGTAAAAAAGCTGCAGCTCAAAGAATCCACTTAGCTTTTATCATTCTCTTTCTTCAAACTTTTTGTGTGTGTTTGTTTAATTTTATTTATTTTTATTGTTAAGGTAGTCCATGGCTTAACCTGGTTAATATTTAAGTACGAAAAAGGATCTGGTTTTCATGCTCAGGTTATAAATTGAGTTGGTAGAATTCACTAATTCTATATAACAGTGAAACCTCTACAATACCAATTTTCTTCATTACATTTATCCAATTTTAGTTGCACACATAGTTAACCAACCCTGAGAGGGGTTTTGGCAACAAAAAATGGAATTCTCTGTCAGTATTTCCAAAAAAAACCAAAAAAACAAAAAAAACAAACTACCACTCTGTAGAGATACAGAACAATTTTGCTGGGATGATAGCTAACATATTACAAAGTGGAGAACAGGTTACTTAAATAAAATGTCAGGTTGCTGGAAAGAACAATGACAAGGAACTGTCTTCTTGAGGAGATAAAAATATATGCTGTCAGTACAATTTGTACTTATTTGGAAAACCACACAAGGCCTATTTCTCAAAAAATTAAAAAGGCAAATAATAGGAGAAACTCACATGTATACATATTCTTGGAATCTGTAAAGATCTAGAATTAACAGCAGGTGAGGTTATGGGGTTTTCAAAAGTGTTACAAAGGTGGGATGCAGGTTTAGTGTTTTTGGTGGGTTTCATACTTTAAAGTTGAGAAATGTGGCATTAAATTTTACAAGACGACCATAATTCAGCATCCCTTGCCGGTCAGTTTCATCCTGTAGCTCCTATTTTCTAATGAAGTGCTGTGTGTGATTTCCCATCAGAAATACTCTGTTCATTAATTTAGTATTTCATTTATTCAATTTCGTGAGCTGACAACTCCTTTTCCGGTTGTCACCTCTATACTACACAAAAATCTAAACAAAAACATTTTACTTGATGCCATCACACTGTTTTATCCCATTGATTTTGTTTGTATATCTTATCACTTCAGGATATGCCTTCAGGCCTCCTGAAACATACGTTCCAACAAAGATACAGTAGTTGCTTATTGTTAATTGGATGCCCCTAGGGTACGCTTTTTGTTCCTGGTTCTGTTTTGAAAATGAAAATCGACTAAAATCAGAATTTCAGAATTAATATGACAACTAGAGAGGGTCATCCAATGAGAATTTTCAAGAAATAACGTAAAACATTTTTACACACTGGGGAAAATGGATTCAGATTTTATTTTTATCTTAAACCACATCTGTCACTGATTATTTCCATTCATCGGCTTTTCTGTAATTTTTAAATGTTATTTTCACTTGCAAAACATCACTGCTGAGAAACTATTTTCCTATTGCAGCTTGCATGTAGGATACTGGTCTGTGGACCAGTCGTCTTGTTTAGACTTAGGTTACTTAATTTATAAAATATGTAAATAGTAGGTATCAAGATTTTTGAGATAATTTAGTGAGGTAGAATGGTAATTTCTAACTTGACACATTGAAAATTATCATGTCTTATACATTGTGAGTGGTCAAAAATGACCATACATATATAAATATAATACATATATATTCTACATGCATATACATATAGCATATATTATCTACATATGCAATCAGCTCAATTTTTGTCATTTTCTTCTTTTTTTCACTACTGTTTCTCAGGTGGATTAGACGGGTGGGAAGAATCCACACCACCCCACACACAGGGGGCTAAATTCTATGCTTCCCTTAGTAAGAATGCCTGATCTTAGGAGGGTAAGGCTGGAGGAGATGCAGCCTGTCTCGGCAGAGCCTTCCTGGGCTCATGGTTCATAATGGACACGAGTAGTAATACTATACACTCAACAAAGCATTTTGCCAGGTCTGAAAAGCTCAAAATTTTGCTACACCACTAACTTTTCTACGTATGACCTTTCTAGAAAGACACAAATGATGGATGAACTCTTGTACAGGAATGTTCACACACATTAAGAGTTCCGTTTTCTCAAACCAACCTCAGCAGTTGTAAGGCCACATAGTACTTGGAAGGATAAAGTAGACTTGAAGCCTAACTGCATCAGCCCAAACAATGTCTCTACCTCCTGATTGTCAGCAGCCCAGAAAGCCCATTTCTCCACATGCATAAAAGCAGAATATGCAGAGAACATACATGTCCAACCAAAGTCAGTGTCTGCTACCTATTATTGCATACAATAATCACACCAAAATGTGGTAGCTTAAAAACAATAATAATCATTTCTTATCCTTCATGGTTTTGTTTGGACAGGACTTAGGAAGAGTTTGGCTGAGTAGGTCTCATTTAAGGTCTTTCATGCAGTTGTAGTTACATGTTGGCTAGACCCGGAGGATCTACTAAGGGATTGGGTGGGACCCTGGCCCCAGCTTCCAGGAGGCTCACTCACATGGCTGGCAAGTTGGTGCCAGCTGGTGGCCAACGGCCTCAGCATGTCTCCACATGACCCTCTCACTCTCCAGGGTTTCTTCAAGATTGTTGTGACATGGTACCTACAACTCCCTACTTACAAGAAATTCAAGAAAGCAAGAAGGATGCTACAAAGGCTTTTATGACATGGCTTGTAAATTACACACCACTGTTTACGGAATGAGGAAGTTACAACAGTCTGCCTACGTTCAACGGATGAGAACATACACCTATCTTTTGATAGGGGTGTTTCTTCATCACACTGTAAGAAGAACACTATGGCAAAAAACAAAATATCCAGTCATCACTCGGTATCCTTGGGGCACTGGTTCCAGGAGCCCCTTGAATGCCAATATCCTTGGATGCTCATGTCTCTTATATGAAATGGCATAGAATTTGCATATACCCTATACATATTCTCCCATGTACCTTAAATCATCCCTAGATTACTTGTAATACCTAGTACAATGTAAGGGCCATGTAAATAGTTGTCAGACTGCACTGGTTTTTGAATTTGTGCTATTTTTTATTGTTGTACTGTTATTTTGTTGTTGTTTAGTGTATTAAATCTGAGATTGGTTGGATCTGTGAGTGTGGAAGGCTGGCTGTACATCCCTCTCCTATGTGCACAACCCACATCCAATTGTGCAATAAAATTTCATGCCTGTCTATAAAACCAGTTCATGAAGAAGTCTTTTGACAACTTAGCATAATTCACATGGCATTGTATTTCAGCATCAGAAATCACTTCAAATATTTAGTGAAAAATTAAAAAATGCATATTTATATTGATTGTAATGATAGAAAACCAATATTATCATGTCACCACTTGAGAATACTAGAGAATTTTGTGAAGCACAGATTTTCAGTGAATAATTCTGGAAGGAAGCTGCCTTGCAGGAGGAAGAAGAAGGCCTATTGTTTTCTTACATCCTCAGAGATTCACTGTCTTCGCAAAGCCTCTGACTTCACTGGAGCCATAACTCTAAAGGTCTAAAATAGCTCCTCTTGCATGGAAGAAGGCAAGTGGAAATAAGGCAATATTAGCCTGGGAATGACCATCTGTCCACCACTGGAAAGCCTGAAACTGGTCTATATATTGGCAACAGCAAAGGAGTATCTTTAGCCTTTGGCTAATAGTTGAAGTCTAGGTTTGCTGCAGTAATTGGAAGTAAATATAATAGAATTCTGGATGCTGCCACAGAATTGTGGGAGGACCACAATCTAATTCATTTTAATATAAACCTGAATAATAAACTATATTCTAAAAGATTTCCTTTGTATGTCTATTTTTACACTCACTGCCAATCCTGATTCCTTCAAGTTCATATTGGGTCAAACTCCATTTTTTTGTGTGCTCTGTAATTATATAACTCCAAAGAGAGAGGATTTTTATCAGGATATATTGGAAACTCTTTATAAGTTTGTACTAACAGTATGTTACGTAGGTACAAAATGCCTTAAATTGAAGTTGCCTTTTGAAAATCAACAAATGCCTCAGCAAATACATCAAAGCTTCCCTAAAACAGGGTCAATATCAAATCTTCCTAAGGGAGCTTACTGCTCTAAGAGCTGGAAGGATCTGGGTAGGATGCTATTTTAGTTATTGGTCTGACTTAAATTGTGACACACCTGCTATACCTGTTTGTATTGGGCTGTTCCTGCATTGCTATAAAGAAATACCTGAGATTGGAAATTTACAAAGAAAAGAAGTTTAATTGGCTTATGGTTTTGCAGGCTGTACAAGAAGCATAACACAAACGTCTGGGGCCTCAGGAAGCACTAAATCATGGTGGAGGGTGAAGCGAGAGAGCAGATGTCTCACATGGCGGGATTGGCAGCAAGAGAGAGCAAGCAAGGCGCCACACCGTCCAACAGCCAGATCTCATGAGAACTCATTGTCACCAGGACAGCACCAAGGGGATGGTGCTAAACAATTCATGAGAAATCCACCCCCATGATCCAATCATCTCCCACCAGGCCCCACCTCCAACATTGAGGATTGCAATTCAACATGAGATTGAGGTGAGGACACATACAAACCATATCACTGTTAAATACTGGAGTACTTATGACATCAACCATTCTCATCCCCACATATTCCTGATTTCAACTTAAATGTTTGTATGTATTTCTTGGGTACAAGAATACTAATATATTATGAGGGTTAAACAAAATAATTTTTTCTCAGCAATAACTGAGAACATTTCGAGTTAAACATTTGGTATTTGGTATATGAGACAATACATTTTGAGTCTTAGGAGAGAGAAAAGTGAAAGAGTAAAAACTAGTTTTTAATCACATGAAATTGGCAAGGTAAGTTGTAATGGCAAGGAAACAGAGAGAATAATTCTCTTATGGATAAAATATTTGAGAAGTCAAAATAAATTTGATTAATATTGAATATTCTCTGTGTTAAAAATATGTCTACTAACAATTCATTTCAAGGTAGATCTTCTTTTGATGATTAAAAAGAGAATACTTATGCCTGCCTTAACCCAACTAATGAGCTGATTAACTTATGAATCACTAACAATTGATGTGTCAATCATAGAAAACCAAATTTCTATTATCAAATAAGAAATTACAACAAATTTTGCAAGTTAATCTTGGTATGTCTTCAAACATACAGAAGAGGCTATATTTGGTGCATCTCATAAAGGATGCTTGATTTCAACTACAATATGTAATCTTAGAATTTTAGTTTAAATTTAGAATTTTAGTTTAGTTTCTTAGAGGAGCATCTGTATAAATTTTTATTTATCTAGAAAATTGTACATAACATGCTACATTTTTATATTATTTACATTGAAGGAATTACATTCAAATTATCTCCAAATTATACCCTTAAACTAAATTTATGTAAACAGATGTCAATTTCAGTAACTAATTCTGAGCACAGAGGGATAAAAATCTACCAATCTTACTATAAATTATTAGATAGCAGTAATCCAAAAAGTCAGAAAGGTAAAGATGAAAAAAACAGAGATTTTTACTTTGTAAATAGGTGTCCGGAAAGAGGAAGTGAAATGTTATTTTCCCTTTGATCCTGTCAACAAATGATTGGCAAAATTTAAATAAAAATGCCAACTTACACAAAAATGTATATATAAAACTTTTCAAAGGTAAATTTGTGCAATGCAAATACATTAGTTCACTAGTCTGTGGACTAAGTCTTTGTGTCAAATATAGACTGGGCTACATTCGGGAGGAGAAGGATGGGATAGGTCAGACTGCTGATGCCTTCATAGCCCAGCCACCATGCCTCTGTCTTTTAGACAAGGAGATTTCACCAGCAACAATTGCCCAGAAACTTTTCCATAATAAATACTGATGTATAGATTTTCCTATCATGACCTGAAATGGTCTTAACTGTAGTAATAGGTTAATTTCTATCAGGGTATTGGCAATAGCCTCTGTTTTTTTTCTCCCAAACTTCGGAGTGTGAAAAATTTCAAGCCTATAGAAAAATCGAAGGGGTCTTAACCCGGGTTGACAAATTGTCTACCTTTGGTCATATTTGTTTTCTCCATACTCCACCAAGAGCATCTCATGGGATATGTCCTTGGCGGACCTTAGTTTGGGAGACACTGCAACCAATAAATGAGCCTCCCACTTATAATATGCATACAGTTTAACAGTGAAGTTGAGAATGATTTGAGGTGAGGTGGCAGCAGGCTTAAGTGAAGGCTGGATTTGAGTTCAAACCCACATTCATTTGAATGGTTTCCATTATATTTACTATTCTCCTGCAAATATTTAATGAACTGATTACTTTTGCTTATTACAGATAGTCAACAAAATGTAGTTGAGTAACTTAGTCTTTCCTCGTGCTCTTTAAAAAGCAATTAAATTAAAACGTGTGGAAATGGTTTTTTGTTGTTGTTGTTGTTTTTGAGATGGAGTCTCACTCTGTTGCCCAGGCTAGAGTGAAGTGGCATGATCTCGGCTCACTGCAACCTCTGCCTCCCAGGTTCAAACGATCCTTCTGCCTCAGCCTCTTGAGTAGCTGGGACTACAGGCATGTGTCACCATGTCCAGCTAATTTTTGTATTTTTAGTAGACAAGGGGTTTCACCATATTTGCCAGACTGGTCTCGAACTCCTGACCTCATGATCCGCCCATCTCAGCCTCTCAAAGTGCTGGGAAGAAACTGTCTTTATCTCATCACGTGCACTGATTATTTATTCCCGGTTCACCATATTGAATGTTAAAGTAGAATATACAAGACAAAGACAATCAAAATCTTGCTTTCTAAAATGAGTCTTTCAAAAAATGTTCATTTCTAAAGATAAAAGTAGTGCCTGGGTGTGGGGAAAGGATTCAGATTTCAGATGTTAAAAATGTGTAACTCCATGACTCTTCTAGAATGTCTGAAAGATACTTTTGACCTGGCTACCATCAATAGTGACTGGTAATTGAAAACCTCATGTATTATATATGCTTTACTAAATTCTGGATCAACTGTATAAGCCATATTATGTTGATGATAAATTCATGTTGCTAATTTGTTTATGGTCTAAATGAAAAACATAGGAATGGCAAGTGATCTAAAATAAACAGGAAAGTGAGGTTTGGGAGGTCGGGAAGTTTGAACTCTTGTTTAGTCACATATCTGCTGTGTGAATTTGGACAAGTTATTTAACCTCTCTGCACCTCAGCTTTCACATTTATAAATTGAGAGAAATAAATAATCCTAACCCAAGTGTCAAGGTTTTATTGAGATACTGTAATCAGTGATAAGACACAATTAGCACTTTCCAAGAACTTACTATAAGCCAAGATTTACATACATTGTCTCCTTCAATTCAGTGGCCTCCAAACTTTCGGGCACCAGGGATCGATTTCATGGAAGACAATTTTTCTATGGACTGGGGAGGAGGATGGTGGTTTCAGGATGATTCAAGCACATTACATTTATTGTGTACTTTAGTTCTATTATTATTACATTGTAACATACAAGAAAAAAAATTATACAACTCATGATTATGTAGAATCAGTGGGAGTCCTGACACTGTTTTCCTGCAACTAGATGGTCACATCTTGGTGTGATGGGAGAGACAGAGACAGATCACCAGTCATTAGATTCTCGTAAGGAGCATGCAGCCTAGATCCTTTGCATGTACGGTTCACAATAGGCTTTGTGCTTCTATGAGAATCTAATGCCACCATTGATGTGACAGGAGGCAGAGCTCAGGCAGTAAAGCGAGCAACAGGGAGTGGCTGTAAATACAGAAGTTTCGCTCGCTGGACCGCCACTCACCTCCTGCTGTGCAGCCTGGTTCCTAACAGGCCACAGCAGACCAGTACCTATCTGTGGCCCAGGGTTAGGGGGCCCTGCTTTGATCCTCCCAGAAGTCCTGCAAGATTCATGCACCGCTTTTCCTCATTTCAGCGTAAAGGAACCAAAGCGTCATGAGGTTGTGAACACCTGCTATCTCACATAGCTAGTGGAAAATAATCTAGGTTTAACTATACTCTTTGATATAACAGTATTAAACTATTTGATATGTGAATAGGAGCTCAAAAAATACCCAAAAGAGATGAAATGTCATTAACATTTACTAAGTCTATCTCATGTGCTAAGCACCGTCACATGCACTGTCCACTCTAATTCTCATAGCAGGTTTTTGCGAGTATCATGATGCCCATTTTACAGATAAGCTGAAGGTCAGAGTTTAAAATGATATTTTCAAGGTTTCAGAAACTCTTTGCAAATTTCTTAACATACAGCTATTTTCCTTTATTTAATGTGTTTGCATAATTGCTTACGATGTTCTCCCCTCCTGGGAATAGTTACCCCTCTGTTCATACTATAAATTCTTTCAAATCTTAGCTAATGAAGAAAAAAAGAGATACATTAGCAGGACTAGCCTGCAAATGATTGTTGCAAGTAAGCACACAAAAAAAGCTCAACTTTCTGGCAATCTAGACGAGAGAGAGAGAGAGAGAGAGAGAGAGAGAGAGAGAGAGAGAGCAGTCATCAGTTATCTAAGTTTTTGATAGTAAAAGGTAGATGACCAGGGTTATAATATCCTATAATCCCATTCAGCTAACAAGCCAAAAGTCAGCAGAGTCTCAATTTCATAGCTCATGCGCCAAAGAAGTTCAGAGACTTTTTACTGAGCTTTTGTCTTAATAAACATAAAATATAGTAAATATAGTACATTTTAGGCATCTAACTTTTATTAAGAGTACTTTAGTTTTATCTATTGTGAAGTAAATAAATCACAATCATCTTGTATCATTTTGGCCAAACGATGACAGTTTGGCATATTCCGTCACATGTTATTCATTTAAGATGCAAATTTCTGCCTGTCAAAAAATAGGATGCAAGGAGTTAAATGCATTGTCACTTCTCATTTCTCACAACAATTGTTTGTGTGGAATGCATTTGAAGCCATGTGGCAAGCTTTTGGAAAAATAAATAAGTTAAAGTCCTCAGAAAAAATTCCCTCTTTGTTTATGGCAGAAAAATGAGTTTGCAACAGACGTAGCTCTTCTTCAATTATAAATATTGTGAAAATTTTTAAGGTAAGATAATATATATTCCCCTAACAGTATCCTTACCCCAGAATTAAAAAAAAAAAAAAAAACATGTGAGCAATTGCAAATTACCCTAGATGCCCTGTTAAGGTTACACAGATATGAGATATTTTCTGGTTGATTAATATACATTTTAAATTTTATGTAATGCTTTTCTATAAAGTCAATACAACATTCATAAGCCACCTGCAGTCCTCATGCATTTTTAGACAAAAATTTTATTTTATTAGGCATTTTTTAAAAGTTTAGATTTGAATATTCAGTTTATTTTTAGAGAAATACTAACCAAATAGGCCACATGTTAAATATTAAAAATATGACCTGTGAGAAAACATATTGAGGGAAAAAATCAGAATATTTTGATGTACAATTTAGCACTCTACTTACATTTCTGTTATTTCTACAAAAAAATATGACATGTGCTGACAAAAATGTGTGAGTTATCAAATAGTCAATAGGCTAATTTAATCTTCATTTATGGAAGTGACATTTGGGTATAGAGAAGATTATATGATGGATTGAGAGAGTCCTTCAGATTTCAAAATTTTATTTCTGCCATGGTATCATTCCAAATAAGTATCTCTCGTCTGCAAGTTTTCTCCTAGATCAAGTTCAGCAGCCAGGAGTCAGAACGAGAGGACTGAGATAAGGGAGGCAGGCAAAACACACTTAAATTCTCTACCTAGAAACTCCACAAACCCAGTAAACTTAAAAAAGAAGCTTGATGACAAATTTCTTCACCACTAAGTTCAGAAACAAGACAAGGATTTACTCTCTCATTACTCTCTTTCAACATAGTACTGGAAACCCTCATTAACGCAGGTAGACAAAAAATAAAACAAAAGGTATACAGATTGATAAGGGAGAAATAAAACTGAATTTGTGTGTAGATGGCATGACTCTGTATGTAGAAAATCCAGAAGAATCAACACAAAACTCCCAGAATTGTAGCAAGGTTTCAGGATATAAGAATAATACATAAAAGTCAGTTGCTTACCTATAAACCAGCAAGGAACAGGGAAAAATTGAAATTTAAAACACAATACTATTTATATTAGCACTCTACAAAATGACAGACTTAGAAATAAAACTTAGAAAAAAAGTAAAAGATCTACACAAGCATAACTTCAAAACTCCAATGAAAGAAATCAAAGAACTATAAATGGAGAGATATTCCACGCTCCTAGAAAGGAAGACTCAATATTGTCAAGATGTCAGTTCTTCTCAACTTGGTCTATTGATTCAATGCAATGCCAGTCAGAATCCCAGCAAGATATTTTATAATACTGGCAAACTTGATTCTATAATTTATACAGGGAGGCAAAAGACCCAGAATAGCCAACTGGATGTTGAAGAAGAACAAACCTAGAGGACTGGCATTACCCAACTTCAAAGCTTACTGTAAAACTACTCTAATCAAGACAGAGCGGTATTGGTGAAAAACTAGATAAATTGATCAAAAGAACAGAAAAAAGAGCCCAAGAAGAAGCACCGAATAAGTACAGCAACTGATCTTTGACAAAGGAACAAATGCAGTACCAGAACACAGATACCGTTTCAACAAATGGTGCTGGAACAACCGGACATCCACATGCAAAAAAGAAAAGATATATCTAGACATAGATCTTAAAACATTTATAAAATTTTATCCAAAGGCCGGGAGCGGTGGCTCAAGCCTGTAATCCCAGCACTTTGGGAGGCCGAGACGGGCGGATCACAAGGTCAGGAGATCGAGACCATCCTGGCTAAAGGTGAAACCCCGTCTCTACTAAAAAATACAAAAAACTAGCCGGGCAAGGTGGCGGCACCTGTAGTCCCAGCTACTCGGGAGGCTGAGGCAGGAGAATGGCGGGAACCCGGGAGGCGGAGCTTGCAGTGAGCTGAGATCCGGCCACTGCACTCTAGCCCGGGCAACAGAGCGAGACTCCGTCTCAAAAAAAAAAAAAAAAAAAAAATTATCCAAAATGGATCATAGATCTAACTATAAAATGTAAAACTAGGTAACTCCTAAAAGATAACAATGGAGAAACTCTAGATGACCTTGGGTATGTCAATTACTTTTTAGATAAAACACCAAAGACGTGATCCATAAAAGAAATAATTGATAAGTTGAACTTCATTAAAATTAAAAGCTTCTGCTTTGTTGAAGATATTGTCAAGAGAAAGAGAATACAAGCCACAGACTGAGAGAAAATATTTGCAAAACATGTATTGGATAAAGGTATATTCATCCAAAATATACAAATAACACTTAAAACTCAACTATAAGAAAAATAAATAACCCAATTAAAACATGGGCCAAATCCTTGACTGATTGCTCACCAAGAAGATACACAGATGGCAAGTAAGCCTGTAAACATAAACATCATATGTCATTGAGAAATTCCAAATTAAAACAACAATGAGATAAACACCTACTAGAATGGCCAAAATTCAAAGTACTGACAAAAGACATTATTTTGAAAAACAAAGACAAAATTTTCGAAGGCAGATTTACACTAATTTCATCAAGGCCCCCCCAAACAAGATCAGGTTAAGACAAAATGTTTAATAGTGTGCCCTTATTGCTGTCTCCTACTATGTTCCACACTACCCATAAAAACATCGAAAATATATATTGTTGGAAAATATGTTGATATTGGCCTGATACCAATACCGACTTAGAAAATCTGTAATTTTTGTTGTCAGAATATGATCCACAATGTAAAATCTCTCTTACCATAAAACATCTATCAATGCTGAGGAAACGGGGAATAGCATATGAGAACATATATCTGTCAAATGCATGCCTGGCTTGCTTTAGCACAAAGGGAGACAAACCACTAGATCCAAGAATGATGGGAGAGCTGATGACCAAGCAGGCCCAAAACCCACAGATAACCTGGGCCATTGGCCACTCTGCTCATTCAACAGTCTTAATTCTAAGAGTTTTTTTTTTTCCAAGAAAGAGGGTAACCCTTAAAACTATACAAAATATGGATTTGGAATTAAAGGCTCTACAAAAAGCTAGTTTTCTTAGAGGGTTATACCTTCAAGAAAACAAAGCAGTGGAAAAAGAATGTCCACAGTAAAGGAATAGAAAGATAGAAGAAATAAAGAGTAAGAGAAAGCAAGAGAGGGAGGAGGAAGAAAAAGAAGTGTGGGAGGAAGAAGAATGGGTGCAAGGAAGCAAGGAATGAAGTGAAAAAGCAAACTGACTATAAATTTCCAACAAGAATAAATGTTCCAAGTGCTCCTAACAACACTCTGAAGTTCTTGGCAAACAGAGGCGGAGTCATCAAAGGAGAAGGAGATGGGGGTCAGAGAAAGGATCTGGAGACCCAGGTCTTGGCTGCTTCACAGGCTCTACTTGTAGCCACCTTCCTAGGAGATCCCTTAAATAAAGTAGGCATTCATTGGGTAAAATTTGTTTAACTGAATTTAAATGCTTGAGCTATCCTCAGAGCTCAGATGGGTCCCCCATCTCTCTGACCAGTCTTCTCTGACTTCTAGCCCTGAATTCGACCTGCAGCTTGAAAACCTGGACTCGACGCTCCAATTTTTACATTACATTACAGCCAAGAGTGAACTGTGGTT
This sequence comes from Trachypithecus francoisi, assembly GCF_009764315.1. Lineage (NCBI taxonomy): Eukaryota > Metazoa > Chordata > Mammalia > Primates > Cercopithecidae > Trachypithecus > Trachypithecus francoisi. Next base: position 8,972,560 of record NW_022681470.1, read on the forward strand.
TACACCAAAAACATGCCCCTGCTGGACCACCTATTTGCTAGATTCGAGTTTCTCTCTTAACCTATCCTCGTGCCCGTCCACCCAGGCAATCCTTCACCTGTCAGCTGTTGCCTTCCATCTGGTTGCCATGCCAACAGCTTAGTCTAAACCCTCATCTAGAACAAGAACCCTCATCCTCCCCATTCAGTGTCATCCCTCCAATCCACACTCATAATCAATTAATGTTCCTACAGGATTCCTCTTTTTAAAGCAGGGAATTTTAAATGTACTTGGAATAAAATTCAAAGTGCTCATTCATTATAATTTCTATCACCTTACAAAAAGCTTATTTTGCTTTCCAGATCTATTCATTTGACAATGGTGGGATTTTATCTTCTGTACTTCTCTCAATTTCCCATGAAACATGTCTCATTTCTGTCAAGAAGTAAATCTGAAAGTATTAATCTGTACTGTATAGAATTAAACTTAATTAAAATAAATGTTTAATTTGTTATATGTCTGGCAAAAACATCCCCAAACCTTTATATTTATATAATTTTGTTCCACTCCCAAACAAGCGAGCCTAATTTATTTTTAAAAATCCTCATAGTTGAAATCATTTCACAAAGTAAAGACAAAAATGGAAGAGACATATCTAATCTTTTCAAAAATTACTTTTTAAGGAGAAAAATCACCCTAGAAATCACATTTGATACTTTTGTTTTTCAATCCTTTAAAAACTTAATCTCACCAGAGGGAAAATGAACATTTACTTTCAGTCACATAGTAACAAAGCCGCAACAGCGAATTACAAATCTCAGCTTTATAATGCTTTAGTTTTAAATAGGAGTACAAGATGACAACTGCAAGAAAACTGGAAACCAATATTGCATAGCTATAGATGATTTATTTACTCTATATGTAATTAATTTTCAAATTATTGATAGTAGTAGAAAGTAATTTCCATGGTTCTAGCTGGTCTTCATAGCTGTTAACAAAATGGCACGCAATCCATTTGATTAATACTTCTCCCCAATTCCTTGACTTAACGTACGTGAACCAGAACCACATAGCACATGAGGCTGCTCAGCAGTGAAGGTTTTTCTGTTCTTTGCATAGGATACTTTTCTTTATCCCTTGGATAGCTCCTTCTGCTTCCCTATGGAGGTGTTTCTCTCTTCAATATTCTATTTCTGTTGTTGCTGTAGTCTCATTTTGTTCTTTCAGACTATTCTATCTTGCTCTTAACGTTTCATTATCTATTCTGCATTTATTAGGAGGTTTTTCAATTGCAGGTAGGAAAAAACCATATTCAGACTAGCTGAAATTATTTCGCATTATAAGAATCTGGGCTGACCGCAGTGGTTGATGCCTGTAATCCCAGCACTGTGGGAGGCTGAGGCGGGCAGATCAGCTGAGGTCAGGAGTTCAAGACCAGCCTGACCAACATGAGGAATCCCCGTCCTACTAAAAATACAAAATTAGCTGGTCATGGTGGCTCATGTCTGGAATCCCAGCTACTCGGGAGGCTGAGGCAGGAGAATCATTTGAACCCAGGAGGCAGAGGTTGCAGTGAGCCGAGATGGCACCATTGCACTCCAACTTGGGCAACAGATCAAAACTCTGTCTCAACAAAAGAAAAAAAAAAAAAAAAAAAGGAACGTGAGGGGTTAGTATCAGCTCCAGGCACATTCCAATCCAATAATGCCACTAAAAATAGAGGTTCTCTCCATCTGTTAGTTGTACCATTAGCTTCTCTGTGATGGTCACAAGACGGATACAGCATTTTCATGTTCCCACGCCAAGAGGAAAAAGAGGAGATAGCATCTTCCTAGTTCTCCTACTAAACAAGAAAATACTGTAGAAGTCACCAGTTGACTCTGGCTTATGTCTCATAGGACTGGACCACCACACATCCTCTTTTCTAAACCAACATTTGGTAGAGAAAATGAGGTATGATGTTTGGCTTAAACTAATAATTTGGAAGTAGGATAGGTACTGGAGAATCAACCTTAAATGTCAACTACAGCGTCTTTTGTATCTCAGGAATTATTACACGAAGGTAAGGTAAATAGCTTTTACTTCTCAAAACTTGTTTGTTTTTTCTTGTTGTTGTTGTTTGTTTTTTGAGACGTAGTCTTATGCCGCCCAGGCTGGAGTAGAGTGGCGCGATTTCGGCCCACTGCAACCTCCGTACCCTGGGTTCAGGCGATTCTCCTGCCTCAGCCTCCCAAGTAGCTGGCATTACAGGCATGTGCCACCACACCTGACTAATTTTTGTATTTTTTAGTAGAGACAGGGTTTCTCCATGTTGGCCAGGCTGGTCTTGAACTCCTGACCTCAGGTGATATGCCCACTTTGGCCTCCCAAAGTGCTGCGGTTACAGCAGTAAGCCACCACACCTAGTCCTTAAAACTTGTTAATTGTTGACTGAGAAGATAAAACCCAGAATATACAATATCTAAGCAAAATTAATGCTTAAAAAGACACCTATTATTTTATGTACCGAATTTAATCCCAAACATTGAAAAACATTTAATATTATTCTATAGGCATTATCATAGCATAAATAATGTTCAGAAGACCTTGCCTTCTTAAAAGCTGTTCCTATCTGCTACATAGGTATGGTAACAACATTTCTATGTTAATACACAGTTTCACATGATTCCAGAAGTTTGCGAGTTTCTTGGCTGGAGTTATCACCCAGAAATCAACTCCAGCTGTACCTTGAGGGAACCATTTGCAAGTATTTTATATACAGATTTTCCTGGAGTCACAGGCATGGATGCTGTTGGATAGAAATTCTAGGTTAATTTCCTCTTTATATAAATAGAAATACCATATTATTGGATATTCTCATTGATAGTATTTATTAAAATAATTGTAAGACTATAAGAAGATAAGTAATTATTCATTAGTTAAAAAAAAGATAACCCTGATATTGATGTAACATATCCCAGAAGGGAGGGTAACGAGAAGAAATACTTCTCAATATATAAAATTAACTAAATATATTCACTCTTCCCCTGCACATTTTCACTGGATAGTATAGCTAAATCAAGAAAGTAAAATACTAGCTCTTGATTCTGAAGACCTTGTGGTTGGAGATAAAGTGACAAATTCCTTATCACTGTAATACCTGGCTAAGATAGTCAATAAATGTCTGTTAGGATGAAGACATTTTACATAGTATGAGGCACAGACCTAGTTTTTTCACTGTGAATCCAATATATTTATTTGGAACAGTTGTTTCTAAATAAATTCCTGCTTCTTCTAGTCTTCCCTACTGCTTACAATCTGCACAAAGTTGTTTTTTATTCCAAGTTATCATCTCACAATACACAGCTGAACCATAAGCCTAAAGAATACATAAAGAGATGAAAAACTGAAATTGAAAGATTGAGCAACGTATCCCATTTAACAGCATAACTAGTCAGAGATAGATCTGGGATTAGAACAGAGCTAATTTGATATTTGATTCATGACTCACGTAATCAATAATTATATGTTGAACACCCACCATGTCAAAAGCACTTTGCTAATAAGCTCTAGGGCTGATTTCGTAAGAACATACTCACTGGAATTATAAATAGGAGCTTATTGGTGATTATGCTTGAAGTAGAATAATAAGTGTAGAAGCTAGACTTCCATGAGTTGAGGAAGAGATTAAAGACCAAAGACATACAGTCACTTTTTAATTTAAACCACAGAAAATAATACTACAAGTATTAAATTGCGAATAACAAAACTAAAAATAATTAAAGCATGACCAGAATAGAGCTAGTGATGTAGTTCAATGAAAAACACAAAGAATTCCTTTATGGTCAGATTTGGTGCTTAAACATATTATTTACATTTTAATGAGAACTTCTGAGTTCACGATGATTTACCCAAATTCTGGAAAATACTGAAATATAGAGCTTGAGGTCTCATATTTCACTGTACAGAAAAACCTAGCTTCATAATTGTCCTCTTATATTCAGCTAGTAACTATTCTTAAATGGAAAATGTGTAGCTTCACCTCTTTTTTCTCTGAAGAATAACTTTGGAGAGTCAATTTAATTGTTTTCTTTGGGAAATTAATTTGAATATAATTACTAGTCATTTCCAAAGGCTCCAAAATTTAAAGGAGAAGCTTGTCTGGTGTCACCTTCCCTGTGAACTCTTCCTCCGTCTTCCCAGTCAGAATTAATATTTTCTGCCTCAGGCTTCACAGCTCTGTGCTTGAAATAATTACTGCATTCTGCCTTGTATTCTAATCAGTCCTTTACCACAGAGATTTTCTCCAATTGTGACTTCAATTATCATTTAAATTTCTGATTTTCTCAAAAGCACAAAGCTCACATTTTCAGAAATTTCTTTATAAATTATAGGGATACCCTTTTACATCCTAAGTCCCCCAAGCCCAAAACAGATTTTAACTTTTTAACTCAACAGCTTATTCTTTTAACAGTCCAGCGAGCACAGCTCTGCTTGATATACAAAAATAAATGAGACCAGTTTCCTAAATTCCATGAGTTTGAGTCTGTTCACATAAACAGGGCCATAAACATATCATTAAAAATATAATACAGTAGTCATATAACCCATATAAAGGTGATATCCTTAGTTTTCATCACCTTCACTGTTATTATCGAGAACATAATCATCATCATTGTATTAGTCCATTTTCATGCTGCTGCTAAGAACATAACTGAGATGAGGCAATTTACAAAAGAAAGAGGTTATTGAACTTAACAGTTCCACGTGGGTGGGGATGGAAGACTCATAATCATGGCAGAAGGTGGAGGCATATCTCACATGGTGGCAGACAAGAGAAGAGAGCTTATGCAGGGAAACCCTGTTTTTATATAACCATTAGATCTCATGAGACTTGTTCACTATCACGAGAATAACATGGAAAAGACCTGCCCCCAATGATTCAATTACCTCACACTGTGTCCCCCCCTCCCACAACACGTGGGAATTCAAGATGAGATTTGGGTCAGGGCATAGCCAAACCATATCATTCCACACCTGGACCCTCACAAATCCCATGTCCTCATATTTCAAAACCAATCACGCCTTCATCAGCAGTCCCCCAAAGTCTTAACTCATTTCATTATTAACTCAAAAGTCCACAGTCCAATGTACCATCAAAGACAAGGCAAGTCCCTTCTGTTTATGAGACTGTAAAATCAAAAGGAAGTTAGTTACTTCCTAAATACAATGGGGACACAGGCATTGGGTAAATACAGTCATTCCAAATGGGAGAAATTGGCCAAAACAAAGTGGGTATAGGCCCCAAGAAAGACCAAAATCCAACAGGGCAGTCTAATCTTAAAGCTCCAAAATGACCTCCTTTGACTCCATCTGGGTCATGCTGATGCAAGAGGTGGGTTCCCATGGTCTTGGGCAGCTCTGCCCCTGTGACTTTGCAAGGTACAGCCCCCTCCTGACTGCTTTCATGGGCTGGCATTGAGTGTCTGCAGCTTTTGTAGATGCTTGGGACAAGTTGTCTGTAGTTATACCACTCTGGGTTCTGGAGGACAATGGCCTCCTTCTCACAGCTCCACTAGGGAGTGCCCCAGTAGGGACTCTGTGTGGGTGCTCTGACCCCATATTTCCCTTCTGCACTGCCCTAGCCAAAGTTCTCCATGAGGGCACCACTCCTGCAGTAAACTTCTGCCTGGGCATCCAGGCATTTCCATACATTCTCTGAACCCTAGGCAGAAGTTCCCAAACTTCCATTATTGACTTCCATGCACACACAGGCTCAACACCATGTGGAAGCTGTCAAGACTTAGGGCTTCTACCCTCTAAAACAACAGCCTGAGCTGTACCTTGGCTCTTTTAGCCATGGCTGGAGTGGCTAGAACACAGGTTACTAAGTCCCTAGGCTGCACAGAGCAGGGGGCCCTGGGCGCAGCCCATGAAACCATCTTTTCCTCCTAGGCCTCTGGGCTTGTAATAGGAGGACCTGCTGTGAAGACCTCTGATATGCCCTGGAGACATTTTCCCCATTGTCTTGAGGATTAACATTCCACTCCTCCTTACTTATTCTAATTTCTGGAGCTGGCTTGAATTTCTCCTCAGAAAATGGGATTTTCTTTTCTATCTCATTGTCAGGCTGCAAACTTTCCAAACTTTTATGCTCTGTTTCTTTTATAAAACTGAATGCCTTTAACAGTACCCAAGTCACATCTTGAATTCTTTGCTGCTTAGAAATGTCTTCCACCAGACACTTTACATACCCCTCAAGTTCAAAGTTCTACAGATCTCCAGGATGGGGAAAAATGCTGCCAATCTCTTTGCCAAAACATAACAAGAGTCACCTTTGCTCCAGTTCCCAAGAAGTTCCTCATCTCCATCTGAGACCACCTCAGCCTGGACTTTATTGTCTATAATGATATCAGCATTTTGGGCAAAGCCATTCAACAAGTCTCTAGGAAGTTCCAAACTTTCCCACATTTTTCTGTCTTCTTCTGAGCCCTCCAAACTCTTACAACTTCTGTCTGTTACCCAGTTCCAAAGTAACTTCCATATTTTTGAGTATCTACAAAATACTCAATACCCACTCTACTGGTACCAATTTACTGTATTAGTCTGTTTTCATGCAGTTGATAAAGACACATCCGAGACTGGGCCATTTACAAAAGAAAGAGGTTTATTGGACTTACAGCTCCATGTTGGTGGGGAAGGAATCACAATCATGGCAGAGGTGAAAGGCATGTCTCACATGGCAGCAGACAAGAGAAGAGAGCTTGTGCAGGGAAACTTCTGTATTTATGTAACCAACAGATCTGATGAGACTTATTCACTATCACCAGAACAGCATGGGAAAGACCTGCCCCATGATTCAATTACCTCCCGCCAGGTCCCCCTCACATGTGAGAATTCAAGATGAGATTTAGGTGGGGACAAGGCCAAACTATATCAATCATCATCATCATCATCATCCCAGCAAACAGTTACTAAACAATGTGTCTCAAGCATTCCTCTATACCTTAATTCCACTCAGTTCTCACAACTCTAAGAGGCAAGTACGAATATGAACCCTAATTTTAAAGCTGAAGAAACAAAGGCAAAGAAATCAGTAATTTTCTTAAAATACATAACTGATAAAGAGTGAGGTTTTTAGTTCTTATTAAACTGTTATTTTTTTTCCATGTTATTGGGATACAGATGGTATTTGGTTACATGAGTAAGTTCTTTAGTGGTGGGTTATAAGATTTTGGTACACCCATCACCCAAGCAGTACACACTGCACCATATTTGTAGTCTTTTATCCCTTGCTGCCTTCCCACCCTTCCCCTCAAGTCCCCAAAGTCCATTGTATCATTCTTATGCCTTTGCCTCCTCATAGCTTAGCTCCCACATATGAGTGAGAACATACGATGTTTGGTTTTCCATTCCTGAGTTACTTCACTTAGAATAACAGTCTCCAATCTCATCCAGGTCACTGCAAATGCTGTTAATTCATTCCTTTTTATGGCTGAGTAGTATTGCATCATATAAATACACCACAGTTTCTTTATACGCTTGTTGATTGATGGGCATTTGGGTTGGTCCCACAATTTTGCAGTTGCAAATTGTGCTGCTATAAACATGTGTGTGCAAGTATCTCTTTCATATTATGACTTCTTTTTCTCTGGATAGTTACCCACTAGTGGGATTGCTGGATCAATCAAATGATAGTTCTACTTTTAGCTCTTTAAGGAATCTCCACACTGTTTTCCGTAGTGGTTGTACTAGTTTACATTCCCACCAGCAGTGTAGAAGTGTTCCCTGTTCACCACATCCATGCCAACATCTACTGTTTTTTGATTTTTTTATTATGGCCATTCTTGCAGGAGTAAGGTGGTATCACATTGTGGTTTTGATTTGCATTCCCCTGATCATTAGTGATGTTGAGTATTTTTTCACATGTTTGTTACCATCTGTATATCTTGTTTTGCGAATTGCCTATACATATCCTCAGCTCACTTTTTGATGGGGTTGTTTGTTTGTTTTGTTTTGTTTTGTCTTACTGATTTCTTTGAGTTTGTTGTAGATTCTGGATATTAGCCCTTTGTCAGATGTATAGATTGCAAAGATTTTTTTTCCCACACTGTGGATTGTTTGTTTACTCTGCTGACAAAGCTTTTGCTGTGCAAAAGATCTTTAGTTTAATTAAGTCCCAACTATTTTTTGTTTTTATTGCATTTGCTTTTGGGTTCTTGGTCATAAAATCCTTACCTAAGCCAATGTCTAGAAGGGTTTTTCCAATGTTATCTTCTAGAACTTTTATAGTTTCAGGTATTAGATTTAAGTATTTAATCCATTTTGAGTTGATTTTTTATAAGGTGAGAGATGAGGATCCAGGTTCATTTTCCTACATGTGGCTAGCCAATTATCCCAGCACCATTTGTTGAAAAGACTGTTCTTTCCCCAATTTATGTTTTTGTTTGCTTTGTCAAAGATCAGTTGGCTGTAAGTATTTGGGTTCATTTCTGGGTTATCTCTTCTGTTCCTTTGGTCTAAGTGCCTGTTTTTATACCAGTACAATACTGTTTTGGTGACTACGGCTTTATAGTATAGTTTGAAATCAAGTAGTGTGATGTCTCCAGATTTGTTCTTTTTGCTTAGTATTGCTTTGGTTATGTAGGTCTCTTGTTTTGTTTTGTTTCATATTATTTTTAGAATTTTTTTTTTTTTCTAATTCTGTGAAAAATGATAGTGGTATTTCAATGGGGATTGCTTTGAACTTGTAGCCTGCTTTTGTCAGTATGGTCATTTTCACAAATATTGATTCCAGCCATCCATGAGCATGGGATGTGTTTCCATTTGTGTCATCTATGATTTATTTCAACAGTGTTTTGTAGTTTTCCTTATAGAAGTCTTTCACCTCCTTGGTTAAGTATATTCCTAAGTATTTTATATTATCTTTTTGTAGCTATGGTAAAAGGGGTTGAGTTCTTGATTTGACTCTGCTTGGTTGCTGTTGGTGTATAGAAGAGCTACTGATTTGTGTACATTAATCCTGTATTTGGAAACTTTGCCAAGTTCTTTAGCAGTTCTAGGATCTTTCTGGAGGAGTCTTTAGGGTTTTCGAGGTAAACGATCATATCATCAACAAACAGTGACAGTTTCACTTCCTCTTTACCATTTTGGATACCCTTTATTTCTTTCTCTTGTCTGATTGCTCTGGCTAGGACTTCCAGTACTATGTTGAAGAGGAGTGGTGAGAGTGGGCATCCTTGTCTTGTTCCAGTTCTCAGAGGGTATGTTTTCAACTTTTCCCCATTCAGTATTATGTTGGCTGTGGGTTTGTCATAGATGGCTTTCATTACATTGAGGTATATCCCTTGTATGTTGATTTTGCTGAGAGTCTTAATCATAAAGGGATGAGGGATTTTGTCAAATGCTTTTTCTGCAACTATTGAGATGATCATGTGATTTTTGTTTTTAATTCTGTTTATGTTGTGTATCACATTTATTGACTTGTGTATGTTAAACCCACTTGATTATGGTGGATTATCTTTTACATATGCTATCAGACTTGGTTAGCTAGTATTTTGTTAAGGATTTTAGCATCTATATTCATCAAGGGTATTGGTCTGTAGTTTTCTTTTTTGGTTATGTCCTTTCTTGGTTTTGGTATTAGGGTGATACTGGCTTCATAAAATGAATTAGAGAGGGTTCCTTCTTTCTCTGTCTTGTGGAATAGTGTCAAAAGGATTGGTACCAATTTTCCTTTGAATGTGTGGTAGAATTCCGCAGTGAATCCATCTGGTCCTGGACTTTTTTTTGTTGGTAATTTTTTTAATTACCATTTCAATCTCACTGTTTGTTATTGGTCTGTTCAGAGTATCTAATTCTTCCTGATTTAAGCTAGGAGGGTTGTATTTTTCCAGGAATTTATCCATCTCGTCTAGGTTTTCTAGTTTATGTGTGTAAAGGTGTTCATAGTAGCCTTGATTGATCTTTTGTATTTCTGTGGTGTCAGTTGTAATATTTCCCATTTCATTTCTTAATAAGGTTATTTTGATTTTCTCTCTTCTTTTCTTGGTTAATCTTGATAATGGCCTATCAATTTTATTTACCTTTCCAAAGAATCAGCATTTTGTTTCATGTATCTTTTGTGTTTTTCTTGTTTGCTTATTTCAGTTTCATTTAGTTCTGCTCTGATCTTGGTTATTTCCTTTCTTCTGCTGGGTTTGTGTTTGGTTTGTTTTTGTTTCTGTAGTTACCCGAGGTGTGTCCTTAGAATGTCAGTTCATGCTCTGTCAGTCTTTTTGAAGTAAGTATTTAGGGCTGTGAACTTTCCTCTTGGCACCACCTTTGCTGTATCCCAGAGGTTTTGACAGGTTGTGTCATTACTGTCATTCAGTTCAAAGAATTTTCTGTTATTATTTATTTATTTATTTATGTATTTATGTATTTATTTATTTTGAGACAGAGTCTCGCTCTGTCACCCAGGTTGGAGTGCAGTGGTGCGATCTCAGCTCACTGCAAGCTCCGCCTCCTTGGTTCACGCCTTTCTCCCGCCTCAGCCTCCTGAGTAGCTGAGACTACAGGCACTTGCCACCACGTCCGGCTAATTTTTTTTTTGTATTTTTTAGTAGAGACAGGGTTTCACCGTGTGAGCCAGAATGGTCTTGATCTCCTGACCTCATGTTCCGCCCATCTTGGCCTCCCAAAGTGCTGGGATTACAGGTGTGAGCCACCGCACCTGGCCCAGTTCAAAGAATTTTTAAATTTCCATCTTGATTTTGGTTTTGACTCAATGCTCATTCAGGAGCAGGTTAATTTGCATTGTTCTGAAAGTTCCTTTTGGAGTTGATTTCCAGTTTTATTCCACTGTGGTCTGAAAGAGTGCTTGATATAATTTCAATTTTCTTAGATTTATTGAGGCTAGTTTTATGGCCTATCATATGGTTTATCTTGAGGAAAGTTCCATGAGACGTTGAATAGAACATGTATTCTGCAGTTGTTGGATAAAATGTTCTGTATATATCTGCTAAGTCCATTTGTTCCAAGCTATAGTTTAAATCCATTGTTTTTTTGTTGACTTTCTGTCTTAATGACATGTCTAGAGCTATCAGTGCAGTATTAAAGTCCCCTACTATTATTGTGTTGTTGTGTATTTCATTTCTTAGGTCTATTAGTAATTGTTTTATAAATTTGGGAGCTCCAGTGTTAGGTGCACATATATTTAGGATGGTGACATTTGACTGTTGCATGAGGTCTTTTACCATTATATAATGAACCTCTTTGTCTCTTTTAACTGCTGTTGATTTCACATTTGTTTTGTCTGAAATAAGAATAGCTACCCCTGCTCACTTTGGCGTCCATTTGCATGAAATGCCTTTTCCACCCTTTTCTTTAAGTTTCTGCTAGTCCTTATGTGTTAGGTGATTCTCCTAAGGGCAGCAGATGGTTGGTGAGTTCTTGTTCATTCTGTGTTTCTCTATCTTTTAAGTGGAGCATTTAGGCCATTTACCTTCAAGGTTAGTATTGAAATGTGAGGTATTGTTGCATTCATCATGCTTTTTGTTGTCTGTGTACTTTGTTTTTTGTTGTTGTTGTTTTGTGTTTTTTTTTAACATGTATTTTTGTTTCATAGTTCCTGTGTGATAGATGCTTTAAAGAGGTTCTGTTTTGATGTATTTTCAGGATTTGTTTCAAGATTTAGAGCTCCTTTTAGCAGTTCTTGTAGTGGCAGCTTGACAGTCGCGAATTCTCTCAGCATTGGTTCGTCTGAAAAACACTGTATCTCTCCTTCATATATGATGATTAGTTTTGCTGGATTCAAAATTCTTGGCTGATAATTGTTTTGTTTGAGGAGGATGAAGATAGGACCCCAATCCCTTCTAGCTTGTAGGGCTTCTGCTGAGCAATCTGCTATTTATCTGACAGGTTTTCCTTTATAGGTTACCTGGTGCTTCTGTCTCAGAGCTCGTAAGAGCTCTCCTTCATCTTAACTTTGAATAACCTGATGACAATGTGCCTAGGTGAAGATCTTTTTGCGGCTCTCTACCTCCTGATGGTCATGGTGGTGGCACCGAGTTCAAGAAGAGCACATGGGATGAGAAACGTTGTTGAATCTCTCTTTAGAAAATACAATCTTTTACTGAGCCTTGAACAATCCAGTGCCAGTCTACCTTTCCAAGTTTAACTCCAACCTCCCAGCCATTTAAAACTACTTCTTGTATCCTTGCTTCTCTCAACAGTCTTTTCTTTGCTAACATACAGTAAGTGTTCAATATGTGCTTACTGAATTAATTAGGTCATAAAGAACTCCTCTCTCTGCCTGAAATACCTTTTTAAACCTACTTTCAAATACGATCCCCTGTGAAAGACCAGTTCTGACCCTCCTGTTAGAAATATTCTCCCAGGCTGAATAACACTCCTTTTCTGCACCTCCTTAAAGGCATGAAATAGTACTGAATGATCTCCCAAATCCAGGAGCCAAATCCCTTCTAAATCATGGAATCACGAGAAGTAACATATCAAGCTGAGGAAACTCACCCTTTATTTCTAGTAACTTATCAATATGCACTTCTACCTTTCCCAGCTGAAAGATTGCAGCCTTGAATGAAATTCAGTTCAAACAGTTCTCAAGCATCTTCCACATTGCTCAATGCTAACAAGATTATAAAAATTAAGGTTCCTGACAGCAAGTATCTTTACATTTACTAGGAAAGGAGGACCTACATATAAAGAAGCATGCTAAATAAAACAGTTACAGCATACAACAAAGGAGGTGAAGATCAAACAAAGTATGTCAGATATGTAGCTGCATAGTGACTTGCAAATGCCCAGAATCTAGTACTCATTTATTAAAGTTTTATTAGCTATCTGTTCCATAAAAGAATAAGAGAGAAACGATACAGTTTAAACAAAAGTCTTAAAAATTCATTTACACCCAAAAGTATATCAGGCTTTGCCAGACACCTACATTCCAGTTTGTGATGTTAAGGTAATGTCCATTACAGCATTGACGAACGATTTATTAATTAGTAAGAGACATAGCTTTCTGCTAAGCTCTCAGAAAGTCTATACTTATGGTTTATGTTTCCCTATTTTGCTTATTAATAAAGCAAAGTTGTGGTCTTCTGTAGCTTCAACTACCCTTTAGAACACTTAGATTACACACACACACACAAACATGTAGGATTCATTATCCAGAAATTTAATTTTATTTAAATCAAATTTACTTTTTATGAAATAAACTATTTTTTGCAAGCTATTTTTGCAATGACTAGGTTACTTTAAAAATAAATACAGTGATCCTAAAACCCACGAATGCATGTGAGTAACACTCATATTTAATATGGTAGGTATTTTAAAACCTCTCAATCATAGACCTCTTTACAAATTGAATTATTATTCATAGTAAAAATTTGCAAGATTTTGTTTTAGTTCTACCAGGAAAATGCCTTGATATGTACTTACATATGATTAACAAAAAGTTGAATAAAGCAAATATATGATTCCCCAAATTGATAACACTCAATATCTGTCTTCGACTATCAGTTACACTACTAGGGCCCCAGTGTGGCTCCATTTGCAGCTCTAGGGCTGATATTGAGCTGTCATCCATGGGTCTAGCCATACCAACTGGTAAATTATTGTTAGGAAGTTATTGTTATTATTATTTTTTTTTTTCTTTTTTTTTTTTTTTTTTTTTTTTTTTTTTTTTTTTGAGGCAGAGTCTCGCTCTGTCGCCCAGACTGGAGTGCAGTGGCGCAATCTCGGCTCACTGCAAGCTCCGCCTCCCGGGTTCACGCCATTCTCCTGCCTCAGCCTCCCGAGTAGCTGGGACTACAGGCGCCCGCCACCTCGCCCGGCTAGTTTTTTGTATTTTTAGTAGAGACGGGGTTTCACCATGTTAGCCAGGATGGTCTCGATCTCCTGACCTCGTGATCCGCCCGTCTCGGCCTCCCAAAGGGCTGGGATTACAGGCTTGAGCCACCGCGCCCGGCCTATTATTATTATTATCATTATTTTTTTTTTGAGACGGAGTCCCGCTCTGTCGCCCCGGCTGGAGTGCAGTGGCCGGATCTCAGCTCACTGCAAGCTCCGCCTCCCGGGTTTACGCCATTCTCCTGCCTCAGCCTCCCGAGCAGCTGGGACTACAGGTGCCCGCCACCTCGCCTGGCTAGTTTTTTGTATTTTTTAGTAGAGACGGGGTTTCACCGTGTTAGCCAGGATGGTCTCGATCTCCTGACCTCGTGATCCACCCGTCTCGGCCTCCCAAAGTGCTGGGATTACAGGCTTGAGCCACCGCGCCGGGCCTGTTATTATTATTTTAAAGGTTTATATGGGTTGGTAAATAGCTACTGATTTGCTCAGGTTTCATAACTGCTCTCTTGCCGCCCAGGTGCCCTGATTCATATCCCGAAACACAGTATAACTTTCGCCTTGGAGATCTAATGAGTGACATGGCAGATCCCTGCTCCAACTCCCTAGCCATGTCCACTCCGATTTGTTGCTGTCTGTACTATCTTAATTGTTTTAAATAATTTACACATGACCCATACTCAGTTTCTCCTTCTGATCTTCTCAAAGTATTGGCAATGGCCGCATTCCTTACCAGGTTTCACCACTGTTAGCCTGCCCTGGCTTTATACTTCATTTTACCTCTCTTTTATCACCTCTGTGAAATAAAGAGGAGGCAGGAAAGAAAAGAAAGTATAAAAAGTGAGTATAGATCTCTCAACTTTTCATTATTCTTTCAAGAGAGTAACTTGCAGATAAGGAAAGGAAGACCTTGGAACAGGTAGTATAACCTGCTTCTACTTCATCCAAGCAATGTGCTAGGGAAGTAGATTGCTCACGAGCCAGCAAAGGAGTGTGAACATGAAAGACGCACAAAGAGAGACATGAAATCAACATCCTCAGTGTGGTATGGGGTTCAGTGACCCCCAACCTCTGGTGCTGTGCTGCCCTGTCACCCTCTGCTATTATTACTCTTCATGAAAAATTCCTTACTAATGTACTTATTGATTTACTTTTTCTTTCCAAAGCCAATTAAGCTTCAATGTAGACTAATCAATCTTTTTGTAGTCTCTGAAGAGCACTGAATAAAATGAAGAGTAATTGCAACATCAGGATGTGGGGTGCCTAACCCAAATGATAAAAAGAAAAGCCATGCTAATCCTTACCATCATCAACAACGATCTTCCAAAAACGCTGTCCCTCTTCAGCATTCCTTAGAATAACACATCTCTCTAAATTTACTCTCCAGAAACATGGTTCTGGTTACTATTTTCAATAGATCCTACTTGGGAATATCCATGCAACTGTATTTTCTGGGTCTGTCTAGTTAATTTAGCATGCATCTCACCTAAAGTACATCTTACTATAAGCATAAGAGGTCTAGTTTAGTGTCTGTGTATGCATATACACATAAGACGACTGGCTGAGAAAGTGAGATTTTCAAAGGCAATTGTTGAGGTAGGGAAATGCATTTGGTGGCAGCTCTCCTCAGCAGAGAACAGCATAGATGCAGCCAAACAGGACCCCGACTGCAGAAAGTTAAAAACAACAAAATTTTTTTTAGGAACCTTCAGACTGTATACATATGGTATACACATTAAACTTGTACAAAGTTACGTTCAAAATGTATCATCCATGTTGGAGAAGTACAAGATATCAGTACAAGAAATTGCCTAAGATTAGTTCCTGGTGTAATCTGAAGATCAATGAGACAAAGGTTGTCATTGGAGATACAACCATATAATATATAATTATATACACACACACAGTAGAATCACTGGCATACACTAGATATTTACTGTATAAATAGGTAGATGACAGATATCTTACTATATCAGTTATTGTACAATTATCTTCTTCAGTCTTTAAAATAATCTGCAAGATAGGTATTATATATATTTAACAAATGAGGAAACTTGGGATTAGAGAGATTAAATAAACTCATAAAACTGGCAAGCATAGGAATGGAATTTTACAGAGGTGATTGATTTAGCCTCTCCAAATCTTGATGTTTTTTGCACGTAAAATGGGGTTCATAATATCCATCCAGTGGCCAGTTCCTGCCAGACTATACTCAGATGATACCATTATAGCATTTTCATCTGGTTTGCCCCCTCAATCATTTCTGCATCTATATGTCCAAGAAAAAAAGAAACAAAGAGAGAGGCGTCAGCTAATAAGGAGTGGTAAAAGTATTACGAAAGAGACTGACTGTCCTCAGTCTCAACACAGCACAGACTTAAGCTTTAGATACCAGGAACAGAGGAATTGCTACAGAATTCCTGGTCCCTCTGGCCTCCCAGTGATAGTAGGTATGCTTTCTACCCCTTTGCCCTTGTAATTCTAGTTACTTTATAGGCTGCTAAAAGTAGGGAGAAGGAAATACGAAATGAATTCTAGAAGAGAGTACGCTTGTCTTTGAATAGAAGAAAGAAAATCAAGATGGGGCATGCAGCAATGAACAACAACAGTAATAACAACTAATATCTACTGAGTACTTACTAAACGCTGGGAAGTTTATAGGGATTTGATGATTTCTTCCTTACAATAGCAATTGTTATTATCATTCCCATTCTGTAAGAGGAAAGCAAAGCTGACTGTTTAAGTAACTAGGGTGAGATCTCACAGCTGGTGAGGAGCAGGACCCTGTTCAAAGAGAGGCAGGTTGTCTCTCAAATGTGAACTACCTGTGCTTAAGCCACACCAGATCTCCATTCCACTGTAACCTCAGAGAGCATAAATCCCACTGCAGTACAGGTCAGGAGAAGTAAACAGAAATATTTTAGGGCTTGAACTGAGAGAGTGACTCAAAGAAGAGGTAGCTGAATTTGCACTTGAAGGACTGGAGGGAAGGACTGTAGGCTAAAAGGAAAGCTAATTAGGGGGAAGATAGATAAAGCAAGAAGTCCACATGCTGGTCTGCTCTTTTGGCATTGGCTTTTTGCCTAACAGTTGATGCTTTAATGTGGGGAAGACCCCACACCTACACGGATTTCAGTGACCTCAATTCTAAGGATGTGGGTGTGACCCTCCGTCTCCTGGGTTGCACAACTGATGGAAACAATAATATCTGAAGCAACCAAACACTTGAACCTTGTAGCTAATATGTGAATTTTGAAACATTATAAGCACAGAGTTCAAGAATTTCATTTTCCATTGGAATAAAAGCTGTGATATGAGGAAGGGACTGTCTTAGTACAGTCAGAAATGTACAAGGGAACACTGAAAAATGTTAAAGAATTCTTCAATACAAGGATGACTGGAAAGGAAGACCCAGATGAACCAGGACAAATATATCATTTTTTTTTCTTATGAAAGAATGATTCTCTAGAGGGAGAATGAGATGAAGTATATACACCATGGAATACTATACAGCCATGAAAAGGAATGAGGTCATGTCCTTTTCAGGGACATGGATGAAGCTGGAAGCCATTATCCTCAGCACACTAATGCAGGAACAGAAAACCAAACACTGCATGTTCTCAGTTATAAGTGGGAGCTGAACAATGAGAACACATGGACACAGGGAGGGGAACATTACACACTGGGGCCTATCGGGGGAAGGTTGGGTTGGGAAGAGCATTAGGGAAAAGCGCTAAGGCATGCTGGACTTAATACTTAGATGATGGGTTGATAGGTGCAGCAAACCACCAGGGCATATATTCAACTATGCGATAGACCTGCACATCCTGCACATGTATTCTGGAACATAAAAATAAATAAAAAATAAAAGTAAGCCATGTGTTAAAAAAAAAAAAAAAAAAGTCTGAACTATATACACATTTTGGTAAGTTGTTTAGGTGTTTTTTATGTATGTATCTTGACACATATATTCAATATTAAGTTGTCTACTGAAGGGCACCTAGTGTGGATTCGAGGTAGGAGATCTGTAGGACTTGTTTTTCGGCCCTGCTGACCAAAACAGGATTTGGTCCCTAGGAAATGAAGTGAAGAAATCAAATGGGCAGGAACCAGCAGACGGCAATGAACGCCGTCCCTAGCTGCTCTCTTTGCTCTTTAGTGTAAGACACTCCCACCAGCATCATGGCAGTTTACAAATGCCATAGCAACAACCAGGAAGTTATCACCCCATTCCACAGCCATGACCCAGAAGTTGCTGCTTCTTTCCTAGAAAAGTTCTAAATAACGCATCCCTCAACTGGAATTAAACTGCCCCCTAATTTACACGTAATTAAAAGTGAATATATGTAAGTATAAATACAGTTGCCAAGAGCCCATACATGACCAAATCTGAGCACATTGCCTGTGAGTTAGCCCTGGTCTGCAAGGAGCAGTAATGTTCAATAAAAGATGGCTATCTCACATTACTGGCTCACCCTTGAATTCTTTCCGGTGAATTCTTTCCTGTGTACAGCCAAGAATCCTCCTGGGCTAAGCCCCAATTTTGGGACCTGCCTTTCCTGTATCAGGTTCAATTGGGCAGAAGTATGATTTTATCATTTGCATACAGTTTGTATTTAAGAACTATTGGTCATTATTAAAAGTCAGTGCTTTGACAAGCTGCCTTCAACTGAGCATCAATAATGCCTAGGGTCTGAATTCTCATTCTTCCTTATATGTAGTTCCAAGTAGGGGATTTTAATTTTCTGCTCAGTCAGAGCCTATTAATTAAATACAAAACTCTTGCTTTTAACAGCCTTACTGCTTTTGAGATCCCTATCGTGTGCTTGGCAGCCTATGCAATATGTTTTAATACTATTATTTTTAAAAAGTTTTCAAGAAATGACATAAATAAACGTTCATCTTATAAATATGCGATAAGAACATCTTCCCACAGATTAATTTAGCAAATATATTTTTAGTAAAGGATGTATAATTTTTTAGAAAAATTCATCTGATAGGGTTCTGAGAAAAAGTGGCAAGCTGCCAAGTGAAGCCTGGTTTATTGTGTCTAGTTTAGAAACCAAACCCACAGTTCTTCAGATAGGAACCTACGATCTTCCAGATGGATCCTGGAGACCTGCCTGAGAACAGTTATTGGTCAACCTGTGTGGATCTGCATGAAAGGTACTAATACATCAGCAATGAAAAACTTCACCAGTTGTATATTTCTAGTACTTAATCGTATTAAAAGAAACAATTCCTAAGAGTGTTTTGCTTTTAATATTAGTCTTTTCCTTGCAAAATCTTTCCCTTACTGGAAAAATACTAAATCTGTGGCCTAGTTTCAGTTCAGCTACAGTGTTAAGCTGTGTAAGTTTATTGATGTTTTTGAACTTCAGTTTCTTCACCTGTAAACAGAGGAACTTGCAGTGCTAAGCTGTCAGGATTATTCTATTTCTTAAACAGTATAATATTGAAGTTTTAGTCTTCTCAGATGAATCTTGGACAATTGAAGAGTAAGACAAAAGAATCGGCATATGAAAGCCTTGATCCCTCTGAGTTCTGATGAAAACTGGCCTGGAGAATGGGTAGATGGAGATCGATTTCACTCACCTTGTTGCAGGCAGCAATGAGCAGGGCAGGTTCCCTCTGCCAGGGCAATGGTTTACACCTAAGTTCAGAACCTGGCCCAAAGCAGCCAAGTCCTTCTTTCTGCAGACAGAGAAAAGAGATGGTCCCTAAGCAGAGCATGCAAGGTTATTCTGCTCACATTTCTTAGCAGCTGAGTTAGTCCTCAGCTGAGCGTGTGGGAAGAGTGAGAGAGTACAGCAAGGCCAGGGGTGTTTGAGCAAAAATGTCTCTCAGGAAATCAGGAATAGGGAAAAAAACAGTTTCCTCTGATTCCTGCCGTATCCACTAGGAGGAAGGAGGACCAGTGTTTAGATCAGTGGGTAAATCCTATTTATATAAAGCACACTTTTGCATGGAAGTTAAAATGTTTCCTTTCCCATGAAGGCTCTCTGTGAGCAATGAAGCATTAGGTATGATAAAGATACTTTAAAGGGACCAGAAGTTGAGTTTAATATCTTACAAAATCTACCCACTATGGGAAGAAAGGGGTCATAACAGAGAAAGTGGGGAAAGTTTTCGAAGGAGAAGAGCAGGAGGTTCATGAGGAAAGACAGAGCTCTCCGGGTGGGTAGGTAGGTAGATGTCTGCCGACTTTTTGGAAGTAAAAAGCAATATTGCTGGATGACTAGAAACGTATACACAGCCAGGACTCACGGTTTTGTTCCGTACTTACTAGCTATGTGTGTGTGCTTCCACAAGTTATTTCATATCTTAATATCTTTGAGAGTCAGTTTCCCCATGGCCAAAATGGATCATTATACATTTTACCTCATATGGCCAACTTGTGAATTACATAAATCCCACATCATACAGTGGGATTAGTGTCTGGCACATAGGAGTGTGTGAGTGTTAACTAATATGTGATGTTGTACTTGCTTCACAATAACTACTTTGAGCTCCCCTGCACGTGGCTTTCAGAACAACCCAGAAGGGTTGAGAAGGCAAAGAGTAATACTGAGTTTAAAAAGCAATAGAAACAGCATTGTTGATTGGAATGTAAATTATTATAGCCATCGCGAAAAACAGTATGGAGTTTTCTCAAAAAAACTAAAAATAGAACTACCATATGATCCAGCAATTCCACTATGGGTTACATATCCAGAGGAAATGAAGTCATTATGTCCAAGAGGCATCAGCACTTGTAAGCTTATCGCAGCACTATTCACAATAGCCAAGATACAGAATCAACGTAATTGTCTAACAGTGCGTGAATGGCAACAGAAAATGTGATATATATCCACACACACATACACACACACAAATATATATATACAAATATATATATATACACACACAAATACACACACACACACACACACACACACACAATGGAATACTGTCTAGCCATGAAAAGGAATAAAATTCTGTCATTCACGGCACCATGGAGCTTGGAGAAGATTATGTTAAGTAAAATAAGCCAAGCACAGAGACATAAACACCACACGCTCTCATTCATATGTGGGAGCTAATAAAGTTAATCTCCTAGAACTACAGAATAGGACAGTGATTACTGAAGGCTGGGAGGGGTAGAAGGTGGGAAGATAGCCAGAGTTTGGTTAATAGCTATAAAAGTGCAACTAGATAGGAAGAATAAGTTCTAGTGTTCTACAGCACTGTAGGGTGACTATAATAAAACAATTTATTGTATATTTTTAAGTAGCTAGAAGAGCAGATCTAGAATGTTCCCAACACAAAGACATGATAATGTCTGATGTGATGGAAATGTTAACATGGACGGATGGATGTGGGCATTACACATTGTATAAATGTATGGAAATATCACACTGTATCCCATTAATATGTATAATTATGATGTGTGAATTAAAAACAATAATAATGGGTCAGGCGCCACAGCTCACGCCTGACATCCCAGCACGTTGGGAGGCCAAGGGGAGAAATGACTTGAGCTCAGGAGTTTGAGACCAGCCTGGGCAACATGGCAAAACCCCGTGTCAACAAACAAGTACAATAATTAGCCCACAATGGTGGTGCACATCTGTAGTCCGAGCTACTTGGGAAGCTGAAGTGGAAGTCAGCCCCACGAGAATGAGGCTGCAGAGAGCTGTGATCGCACCACTGCACTCCAGCCTGGGTGACAGAGTGAGACCCTGTCTCAAATAAACATAAAATAAATAAGTAATAAATACAAAATTAGCTGAGCTTGGTGGTACATGCCTGGGGTCCCAGCTACCCGGGTGGCTGAAGCAAAAGGATTGCTCAAGACCAGTAGTTCCAGACTGCAATGAGCTATGATTGCGCTACTGACTGGGAGGCAGAGTAAGACCCCATCTCAAAAAATAAGTAGTAATAATACTAATACTAATAAAAGAAACAGAATGGATTCAATTCAAGAGATATTTACTAGTCATTAGGTCTTGTGCTTGATACTGCAAGTGTCAGAGTCCTTATTTCTGAGCAGCCTCTACTTCTAGTGGAGACAGACCAGTGAACAGACCATTACAGAGAAGGAGGATTCCGAGGTCTCTTGCACTGAGGCTTGACCTTTGTTTGCTCCTTTCACTCATTTCATAAATAAATTTAGAAACATGGTAATACGACTAGATCTCTCAGCCAAAGAGCACTCTTCAGCAGTGCTTAACATGTACACAACTGCCGCATGTACATAAGACATTCATTTAGTCCTGAAGTCATACAAATGAAAACCAGAACTGCCAACTTTGAAGTCACAACCAATCAGGAATTGGTGAAGCAGCAAAAGAAATACTACTTTTAGCCAACATTATGGAGCACTTACTATGTACTCGTACTAAACAGTATGCAACATTTGTTTACGTCCTTACGCCCCCAAACTACCCTATGATACAATTACTTTCCTATTTGCAGAGAGGCTAGATAACTTGCTGAAGTTTCCACAGTGAGTAAGGGAAGAGCCAGCACCTGAATCCAGTCTATTGTTAACATCTGCTCTCTTTAGCACTACCCTCTATTGCATAGGAAGAGGTCAGATTATTTTTTCCTCCTTCTTCCCATGAGAACCATCCATATACCTATCCAGAAACAAAGCCAGAACAATCCACCACCACTTATCAACAAAACATTTTCACATGCGTCAGAACATGAATATATGGTACACTAGTTCCTCAAATTTAAGAAAGCTAAACAATAAAGTAAATGGCCAAATTTCAAGTTATTTTTGGTAATAATGGCCATTTATGTCCCCAAGATAGACTTAAAGCCACAAAACATAGCAAAAATCATACAGTATCATTAATTAATCATCTATGACTGATATAAACAGATGAACAGCTCACTGAAGGCAAGAACTGTTCTGTTCCTCTACCTGACTCATGCCTTCCCCATGACAGGTACTGAAACCTTGTGGAAAATGTGTAAAGGGTTAGATGACACTCATTACACTTATGTAAGTGATACCAAGAATGAGAAATGAACTTGTTCCTAAATAATCCCCAATTTTGTCTTTTTCTTTTTATTTCTTTGAGACGGAGTCTCGCCCTGTCGCCCAGGCTGAAGTGCAGTGGCATGATCTCGGCTCACTGCAATCTCCACCTCCCAGGTTCAAGCAATTCTCCTGCCTCAGCCTCCTGAGTAGCTGGGATTACAGGCGTGTGTACCCACGTCTAGCTAATTTTTGTATTTTTAGTAGAGATGGGATTTCACCATGTTGATCGAACTCCTGACCTCATGATCCGCCTGCCTTGGCCTCCCAAACTGCTGGGATTACAGGCAAAAGCCATTGCGCCCGCCCCCCCAAATTTTTTCTTACTAAAAAAGAAAGACTCACAATTTTTATCCTGCCTTTCTGTAGCTGCAGAAGATCTAGGAGAAGTCTGAGAATCCTTATTTGTAACCAGATTTTTATTACAAAAGTAGCATATAAATATAACTGAAAACATATGGACAGGTATAAATTTTAAACCTTCCCAAATGTTCTCCTAACCTATTTTCTAGAAGGAACTACTGACATTAGTTTCTTACCAATTCTTATGGAATTTTATGCATATAAAATGCCAAACAAGTTATATAGGGGAAATCATAACTTAAGTACAGTATATGCTGTACTTTCTTCCCTTTACATTGTGAAGATTGTCTTATACCTGTATCAACATCTACAAAACCATCTGATTCCTTTTTAATTGCTTTAATTCCATACCAGAGATTTACCATAATTCTGGTGGTCCACTATTAATGAACATTCTGGTTGTGTCCACTGCAATAGTACCTTCTGTACCTCTGCTAATACATAAGTAGGAAATCTTTCCGGGAGGGGAATTTGACTTTAAGCAGGAGTCAAAGGGTATGCACATTTCATACATACTTTTAAGTATGTATATATGTTGGTAGATTGTATATGTGGCATTCTGCGTGGTAGTTTGTTGGTAGGTAATTAGTCAAATGCTTACCCATGACTTTGCACCCATTAATACTCTCACAAAGATACTATGAGAGGACCCACTTACCAACACCCTTAGTATACTGGGAATTAACAAACTTGTTGATCTTTGCCAATCAGTGTGTCTTATTTTAATATTCATGTCTTTACTGAGTCATGTGGTTGAGATTTACATGACTACTGACTGACTAGTCCTTTAAATGTGAACTGTTTATTGCCTTATTTTCTGTTGGGTGGTTTGTATTTATCTCTCTTTTAAGGATATTTTTCCTTTTTTTTTTTGCAAATATTATCCAAGCATATTTTTGTCATTTGACTTTCTATTTTTAGTAGCACAGCTATCTTTTATAAAAAGCAATACAATTTTTCCTGTATAGATGAAGATTTATACATTTGATAGGATGGAAAAAGATGATACTATCTTGGCTTCATTTTCTTATTATCCTTGTATGCACTTCTAAATTTTTTTGTTATCTTGATTGCAAATGTAATGTAGTCAGAAAGAATTGACATTTTCACAATACCAAATCTCCCTATCTAAAAACTTGCCATTGTATTGCTAAAGATTCAGCTATTTTTTTAATCTCATAGTGAAGTCTGAAGTGTTTTTCTGTTGTTGTTGGCCTTACATGTTTCTGGCTGACTTATTCCTAGATATTCTACACTTTTTGTTGCTATTGTACATGGAGGCTTTTCTTCCGAAATCTAAGTGGTGATTTCCTGTGTACCTTAAAACTACTAAATTCTGAACAACAATTTTTTAAGTAGACCATGCACTAAATTCTACTCTGCTTTTCATTTATTTTCAAGAGGTTTTCAGGTTTACTGAAGATTTTATCACTGAAAATAATGATAATATTATACTCAATTTGAACAACGAGTAATATTTTTATTAGGGGTTTCAATGTACCTAGCATGCATGAAAATCATAAAATAGCTTTGTCTTGTCTTACTTTAATGCCTTAAACAAGGGACTTTTCCTCCATCTATTTGAATCTACTGACTTCACAAAATTCCACCTATTTTGGCGATACTTTTATCAACTTTTATATGCAAGTAGGAGAAACAATAGCACAAATATAACAAGAATTTACTCTGCTCTGCTTCAGCGTTCATTGCTTTGCCCAATTAAGTTCTATCTAGAAACTGGGATTGCAACAAATGTCAGGATCTAGGAAATTCAGTGACAAAGAGCAAATGGTTCTTCATATTTTCATTCAGCCTATATTACTGAATATAGGGATATAAAGATGAATAACATTTGGTCCCATCATCCAGGAAGTTGTCACTTTTCAGAAGGTAGCCTTTACATTACCATACACAGCAGTAGACGGCAGTGCCACGGGTAATCAGAAACAAATTTTCTAGTGATGGTGATGAGGATGCATCAGAGAGGAGGAAGTTCAGAAACACAGAGGTAGGGGAAGATATTCTAAATCAGAGGCTGGTAAACTACAGCTTATGAGCCACCTGTTTTGTAAGTAAAGTTTTATTGGAACACAATCACGCTCTTTCATTGACCTTGTTTGCCTACTCTCACATTACAACCACAGAGGTGAGTAGTTGCGACAGAGGTCATATGGCCTGCAAAACCTAACATATTTACTGTTTGGTTCTTCAAATAAAGTTTCTCAAATCTGGTTCTAAATCATGTCACGATCAAATTCCCATAGACAGAAAACTCAACAGTTTCGACTGTTCTTGTGTGTACGGGCAGGGATCAGGGGATGATGGTTGAAAGGAAAAGGGACTGACAGAGGATGGGGTTTGTGGCGGTGCAAGTTGAGAGCTAAGACAGTATGATCCCCTTGTCCCCAGAAGGCACTATGATAAATGAAGACCGAAGCAAAGGACAGATAGCCAGGGTAAATCCTTGAACACTAGACTCAATAGTTTAGGTTGCATCTGACAGCAAGAGAGATTTATAGATATTGCTAGAGGGCATGATCAGTATAGAAACTGAGAATGACAAACCTGATGTTCAAGCATTTGGAAAGAGAAAAAGCAGGATGGGAACCCATGTGTGGGCTTACAGTTTTGTTTCTCAAGCACTTTGACAGGTGACCCGCCTAGAGTGAGCACACCAAATTTCTCTCCTGCAATGAATAAAAATAACGGAGCTATTGCATTAGTTCAGGAGTAAGTTAATGAGAGTACTCCTAGGTAAGCGCTTGGTGGAGACAGAAAGGGAAAACTAATTTTGAGACAATGATAAAGAAACAATACAGACTGTACCTACAAAGACTAAATAATTTGAAAATAACATTACAAGGAGTACGGTAGATCACCGACTGACAGAAAACATTAGGTGGAAAAACAGTCTTCTAGTGTTGACAGGATACTCAGTTTAGCATTGTTGAGGTCAGGTTCTAGGAGAGAGCAAAATGGCTCACTGAAAATATACATCACGCAGTCGCAATACAGAGCTGGAGATGGTTCGAGGTAAAAATCTAAGGAAATCTCACAGGTGACATAACATGTTTTGGGGAGGCAATCTTCAAGATCAGGAGATTTCAAGTGAAAACCTTTTGCATCCTTTCTCTTAAAATAACAGGGAGTCAGGTGCGGTGGCTCACGCCTATAATCCCACCACTTTGAAAGGCCAAGGAGGATCACTTAAGGCCCAGAGTTCAAGACTAGCCTGGGCAACATGGTGAGACCCTCGTCTCTACAAACATTTAAACAATTAGCCAGGTGTGGTGTTACGTGCCTGTGACCCCAGCTACTTGGGAGGATTGCTTAAGCCCAGAAAGTTGAGACTGAAGGGAGTCATGATTGCACCACTGTACTCCAACCTGGGCAACACAGAAAGGCCCTGTCATAATAATAATAATAGGGAGACTGGGCCAAGACTGTGCCCTGTTCATGTGTGATGGTGACAATCTAGGGTCTCCCACTTGGGATGGCTGGATTCCTAGTGTGCCACAGTCCTCACCGTCCCCTGATGCCTTCGCAACCCTAAAGCCAAGTGTCATTTGCAATTTATCATTGAGCTGGAATTTATATTTTTCCTTAGCACAGAAATAGTTTCTATTCCCACATCAAGGTCATAATAAATAAATGTTCAGCAAAAATCAACTTAACTTCAAGATTTCCATAAATATAGGGATGTCCTGTCTTCCTCCATCCAACAAATTTAGACTGGTAAAAGTATAGGCTTATAAAAATGTATGAACTGGAGTTTACTTATAATATTTCCTGTTATATGAGAAGGTTTTATGTTATAGAAGCCTTTGTTATAAGATCCCTTTCAACTTTCCCCTTGCTTCCTCTGAGCACAGACGCCGAAGGATAGAAGATGCACACGGTGTGTACTCTGTGCCACTGGCTCTGACATATGTCAATGTGGGATGTGAGTGCTCCTGCACAATGTCCACTGCTGTCCTGTTCCCATGTCTCACTTTATTTTTCAAAAATATTTTTTAGAGACAGGATTTGCTCTGTTGCCCAGACTGGAGTGCAGTGGTGCCAACATACCTCACTGCAGCCTCAAACTCCAGGACTCAAGTGATCCTCCCACCTTAACTTCCTGAGTAGCTGGGACAACAGTCACACACTACCACACCTAGCTCTTTCTTCTATCCCAATAACAGTGTTCTACACTGTTGAAGTTATATCCTGGTGATGTGGTTTGGATATTTTTTCCCTCCAAATCTCATGATCCAATGTAATTTCCAATGTTGGAGGTGTGGCCTGGTGGGAGGTACTGTAACATGGGGGCAGAGCCCTCATGAATGGCTTATCACCATCTCCTTGGTGATGAGTGAACTCTCATTCAGTTAGTTCATGGGATACCTGGTTGTTTAAAGGAGTATGGCACCTCCTCTCTCTCTCTTGCTCCTGCTCTCACCAAGTGATGTGCCTGCTCCCGCTTCACCTTCCACCACGACTGTGAGCTTTCTCAGGCCCTCGCCAGAAGCTGAGCAGACGGTAGTGCCATGCTTGTACAGCCTGCAGAACTGTGAACGATTAAACCTCTTTTCTTTATAAATTACTGAGTCTCGGGTATTCCTTTATAGCAACACAAGAAAGAACGAATACATCCAGAAACATTTTAAAATAAAGATGCTTTGGAGATCTTGAGGAAAAATTTCAAAGCTGAAAAGACTACACACTTACTTTGTTAATAGCATTATGTTTCTCAACAAAGTCCATTGTGGTTAAATTACTGTTTTCCTTCCTGTACAAAATAAACTTCCAAGGGAAAGGTAGCCAAATTCATAACTGTGCTAGAAGGAGACAACAATATCCTAGTTGTGTATAATCCACACTTGCTGCAATACCAAATTATCATTTTAGCTTATTTAAGGATATCCAGAAAGAGGAGCGGTTTGCCAACAATCTGGTTAAGTAGACGGGGAAGAGTCATAATTTGTCTCTACTTTATTAACACCACTTTCTGTTTACTTAGACTCTGTCTCTGAGGTGCTCAAATAATTTTTCAGACAGTATCCAATTAATCTCTAGCTACGTAGGTGGCAGCATTTCAGATTAAATGATCTCTCAGTCACTTCCTCATTAAAAAAGAAAAAAGATATCAAGCATATGACAAAGCATCTTGTCAAAATGATTTCACAGTTGAAAAAGCCTTGCAGAAAAAGGGCAAACTACTTCTAGTTGCTCCTGCAAACCTGCTCTTTGGAGGGACAACCATCTTAGGCTCCTTGTGTTCAGTCTTACAGGGAAGTCCAATAGTGAACAGCCTCTTCCAGGACCGTACACAGGAAGTGGAGAACCAAACTGGGAATCCAAGAACAGTGTGATGAGCTAATTTTATATAAGCTACAGAAGAGCTATTTGGAATTCCAATGAGAGCTTATGACAGTGAGAGCTTCTTAACAGTCTTCTACTGGGACAACATTTCTGAACCTCATCTTAGTAAATCTCTTAGATCTTCCTGTACAATGAAGGTTAGAATAAGTAGAATGTAGAAAATGTAGAAAGAATGTGAAGCAATTTTTTCAAACACTTTATCAAGTCTGTTAATTAGGCTATTTTAAACTAGTGTCCTCGAATTATCCCTTTTCTCCTTCATATTTATTTCAGATGGTGATGAACCCAAACCAAAAAGCAACTCTAAAGAGATCCATTTGATTCAAATAGTGTTTTTTACAAACTCAATTGTGAGATCAGAAGAGAATAGCACAGTGGCTTTCCAGTGCAGGAGGAGAGAGAGCAAAATGCTTTAGAAGTATAAGAATACAGTAAAATGTTAAAGGCTTACCAACATTTCCGAGAAATTTAGTTTCATGAAGACAAAGATGAAATACTGTAAATTCTTATCATATTATTCATTCAATCATTTGACAAATATTTACTGACAGTCTACTAATATCCAGCCACTAAGCTAGGTACTGGCCATAATGGATAAATATGAAAGATATGATACAAAACCATATGAAATTTATAGTCTAAGAAGGAACATAGACAAACCAGCCATTGCAATGCAGTGTAATAAGAGAAGTGTACAGTTCAGAGCTAGGTAGAAGTAACCTAGGTATGGGAAGTCAGAGAAGGCTCCCTGAGGAAGTGGTATAGTAATAATCTGAGATACTAAGAGTGGCTGGGGGTTAGGCAGGTGAACTGACAGTGAGGAGAAGAGTAGGGATGTGAAAGATATTCTAGGCATTAAGGTTATCTTGTTTTTGCTGATGAAAGAAACTATAGCTCAACCAGAATATTTGTTTTTTTTTTTTTTTTTGAGATGGAGTCTCGCTCTGTCGCCCAGGCTGGAGTACAGTGGCCTGATCTCAGCTCACTGCAAGCTCCGCCTCCCGGGTTTACGCCATTCTCCTGCCTCAGCCTCCCCAGTAGCTGGGACTACAGGCGCCCGCCACCTCGCCCGGCTAGTTTTTTTTTTTTGTATTTTTAGTAGAGACGGGGTTTCACCATGCTAGCCAGGATGGTCTCGATCTCCTGACCTCGTGATCCGCCCGTCTCGGCCTCCCAGAGTGCTGGGATTACAGGTTTGAGCCACCGCGCCCGGCCAACCAGAATATTTGGCTTTCCAAACACAGTCCTGTGACTTTGCAGAGTAGAAGCTTGAAAACTCTTTTGGCTTCCAGTCTTGTGGGTGCTTTTCTCCCCTAAAGAGTCACTGTTTTTCCCATCACAGTTGCATGTCCATGTGGACAGAAGTTTCAAAAAACAGTCATGCAGAAAAGAGACACGATATATTCAACAGTAGTGTGTGAAAATGCTTGTTCTATGAGTAAGCAGAGTGGCCCATAAAAGCATGTGGGTGTCTCTGGGCTGTTACTGTCATACCCAAGGCAGGGTCAGAAGTGCCAGGAGAGGACAGAAAGGAAAAAACTAAGAAGTTGAGCAAGAACATAGGTGAGGTGTCTGGGAGAATATAAAATAAGAGAAAATGAAAAAAAAGTTTTTGTAATAGAAAAAAGAATTGTCTTCAAAACATGCTTCCAAAAAAATAAAAATAAAAAAGAAGAACTTCTTTCTGGATTAATCTTCCTAAAGCTATGAAGCAATGTTATGTTTAAAGTTCACCTTGTTCAAAACTTATCAATCACTTCCCTCCACTCTACAGTACAGCACCACTTACTTTACCAGTTCATTATTTCCCCCAAAAGATTCTATTACACCAACATGTAGCTATACTTCTCTGCCTCTCCATCTCTGTGGGTATCATTCTTGCTGCCTATAGTGATATACCTTGTATCCCAGCCCCCAGAATAGCACCCATCCAGTAAATAGCTGTTCAAATATCACCTCCACATTACATGTTTTCTAAACCATCCCACTTATTTCTGTGTTTGTCTCTTTTACCAATATTTCAATGAAATTCCACTCTTCAACATCACCAATGTCCTTTTAATTGAAAGTTCAACAAATATGAGTGCCTATCTATCAGGGAATTGTACAGGTTCAAAGAAATGAAAAACGTAAAATATGACCTCTATCCCAATAAGCTCATATTGTAAATCCTCAAATTTAGTGCAGTAAAGTGAGCAAAGGTATTACTTATTTTAAAACTAGGATATTTTTTACATTGAAAAAAGCCCTAGTATGTGGAAAAGTGCAAACAGTGCTAATGGAAGGTGAAGTAAAAAAAAAAAAAAAACATAAAGTGCAGTAAAATATCCCTAACTTGCAAGTTCTAAAATACTTCTTCCGAAATTCAAAAATCTATTAGCAGTCTATACATACTGTTAAGAGATATTCTTTATGTGTTTATACCTGTTTATGTCTGTGCATAAAAGCATACATATATGCACATATGCATGTGGAAGCATACAAGTTACTATACTCAACCTGATATTTTTTCAAGATTATATGTCATGAATATTGTTCCAGGTCATCACACTTACATGTACCCCATTCTATTAACAGCTGCCAAATTCCATTAAATGGAAACACTGTAATTTGTTCAAGTTTCCTATACATAAAATCAAGTTATTTTCTGTTTTCTGTTCATGTCAATAACGTTAAAATCTTATTCCTGTATTTTAGTATACAAGGGAGCAAGAGCTAAAATCCTCACTCTGCAAGTTAATGGCTGTAGAATATCGCCAAGTTACTTCACTCATCTGAGCCTTGGTTTCTTATAAAATGTGGGCTATTGTAGGATTACCTGAGTCAAAATGGACAAAGTTACATTTCGCATTAGCTAGCACACAAGAGGTGCTCTGAAAATGGTATCTCTTATTTTTCTAGGAATTCATTAAGTATTACATAAGATACTGCTCATGTGCTAGGAATCTCACAGTACACCGTTATATACAATCTTTGAACAGGACTTAAAAGATAAATAAATAAATACATATGTGTATTTCACAAAAAGGAGTCCTTTGTTTTTAGCTACATAATTACCCTTATTGTTGGTCTTCATTTTTATTTCTCTATATAGTAGCTTTTCATCTGGTGTAATTTTCTTTCAGCATAAATCACTTTCTTCAGTATTTCATCTTAGTGCAATTTGGCTGTTGACAAATTATTTTAGCTTTTGTCTGCCTGAATATGTCTTATATAATACTCATTTTTTCTAGATGTAGAATTCTAGGTTAACATACACTCTTGGAATGCATAATCATGGTTCAGTCAACTACAGATTGCATATATGATGATGGTCCCATAAGATTATAATGAAGCTGAAAGGGTCTTATTGCCTACTGACACCATAGCTTTTGTAACATCATAGCACAATTACTTTATTTTTAAAATAAATTTAGTGTAGTCTAAGTATACAATGTTTCTAATGTCTACAGTAGTGTACACTAATGCCCTAAGCCTTCACATTCATTCACCACCCATTCACTGACTCACCTAGAGCAACTTCCAGTCCTGCAAGCTCGATTTACTGTTAGTGTACTTTAGAAATGTACTATTTTTTATATTTTCTACTATATTTTTTAGTGTGACATTTCCATGTTGAGATACACAGATACTTACCATTGTGTTACAATTGCCTACAGTATTCAGCACAGTAACAGGCTGCACAGGTTTGTGGCCTAGGCACAACAGCCTAGGTTTATAGTAGGCTACACCATCTTGGCTTGTATAAGTGCACTCTGTGATGTTCACCTAATAATGATATCGCCTAAGAACACATTTCTCAGAATGTATCCCCACTGTGGAGAAAAATACTTATCCCCTGTATTATTTCTCAGCACTTTGAAAATGTGGTTCCATTGTCTTTGGCTTCCATTGTGTCTGATGTAAAGTTAGCCGTCCTTCTTATCTTTGTTTGCCTATGGATGATGTGTGCCTTTCATTTTCTGGCTGCTTTTAAGATTTTCTTCTCATCTTTGGTTACAGCATTTTGACTATAATGCGTGTAGTGTGGTTTTTCTCTGTATTTAGACTGCTTAGGGTTTCCTGAAGTTATTAGATCTGTAGATTGCTGCCTCTCTCTCTCAGTTTGTTGTTTGTTTGTTTGTTTTGTTTTGTTTTGTTTTGTTTTGTTATTGAGATGGAGTTCACTCTGTCACCCAGCCTGCATAGTAGTGGTACAATCTTGGCTCACTACAACTTCCATCTCCTGGGTTCAAGCGATTCTCCTGCAAAAGTCTCCCAAGCAGCTGAGATAACAGGTGCCAGGCAACATGCTTGGTCAATTTTTGTATTTTCTTATAGAGAGGGGTTTCCCCATGTTGGCCAGGCTAAACTCAAACTCCTAGGCTCAAGTGATCTACCTGCCTTGGCCTCCCAAATTGCTGGGATTACATACATGAGCCAGCATGCCTGGCCTGTTGTCTCTTTTTAACTTGTGAAAAACCACAGGCCATCAGTTATTCAAATATTTCTTCTCCCTCATTCTGTCTCTCCTAAGGAAATTCTAATTACACTAATTGAGGCTGTTTGATCCTGTGACCCGGTTCTCAGGCATTCAATTCCATGTTTATACTCTATTTCCTACTTGCATTTTAGCTTAAGTAATTTCCATTCATCTATCTTAAAATTCACTCATTCATTCTTCTCATTCATCCATCCATCCCCCTATTAAATTTATGGACTGGATTTTCCATATCTTACATCACATTTTTGATTCCAATATTTACACTGGATTCTTTTTATAGCTTCTTCTGCTCTGCTGAAATGCTATGTGTTGATTCACATTGTCTACCTTTTCTACTATATTTCTTGCAATATTTATTATAGTTATTTAATTTTTTTTTATCTAATAGTACTAGCATCTGTACCATTTCCAGGTTTGTGTCTATTGACTGTTTCCTTTTTAGATGATCAAAGTCACTGCTGCTTCAACATTTTGTTAGTGTCTATTTTATGCTGAACATTGTGTTCAAAGAAGAGTTGGGACTAAAGGTAACAACATATTCTCCCAGAAATGGTACACTGCTTCTTTTGTCAGGCTGCTAGTGTGGGGATGAGTTCATCTTACCTAAATTTGAGCTCTATTTGGGCTTTTTACATCCCTGATTCAGTTAACCACTGAGGGCAAAATCAGGACTTTCCTTTCATCAGAACTTGGGAGCTTTAGTGCCAGCAAGACTCTGGATATTTCTTTTGGTTGAAGCCCACCCAATTGGGTTCCATGTGGTGGGAGATCCTTAACTTCTTTACCAACTTGCTATGAGAACTCTTTAAGTCACTGGGGAATTCAAGTTCTCTCCAGCCCTACTCCTGGATTATCGCACCCTAGGTGCACCTTCTCAGTACTACTCCAGCTTCAATCAACCTCGCTGTGCAGGAGACCTCAAGGGAGCGCCTCTCAGCTCCTTTTGAAACCTTAAGCAGTTACTACTTGTATTTGATAACTTCTGAGTACTTCCAAGGGGTTGCACTCAGTTCTTCTGCTCCTTTGCAGCCTTTGGACTCTTCAAGTTTGCACTCAGTGAAGACCTAAAGTTTTCTAAAGGAATTTTGCTCAGCTTTCTCAGATATGTCCCAGATTCTCACCCCTGACCTCAGCCTCGTATGGAAAAGGTTCTGTACCATCAGTGAAGGCCCCCTGGAAAAAGTCAATGGGTGGATGCAGACTGATTGTGAAGCTGGGGATCTTCAGGATTCTAAGCCTCTACATGAGCTGTCATGTAGATATTTAAAGCTGATTAACATTTGGCTCATTTCTTCTTACTCCTTCAATGCCAGATTCCTTTCTCTTGTCGCTTCTCTGAGATCAAACATGGCCCAGGGACTCTCAATACATTTCTAGATTTCAGTTCATGTAAGTGTCTTTGCTTTGCAAGGTCTTGAATGGATTTAAAAACCAAGAAGACTTTTCTCATTGTTAGAAAAAACTTCTTTTATAATTTTCTAAATCTTAACCTAAATTGGAAGTTCCCCAGGCATTTCTCTACATGCTCTCTTTATATTAACTTTCCAGTCCTCACCACACTACAGAATTATTGCTAGCCTTGCCTCAATTTTAGAGTTGAAAACTCAGGCAGATAAAGATTATCTTGCTCAATTCATATAGCTAAAAAGTGACTAAGTCAGATATTTAACCTAAGGAGCACTAATTTAATTCACTATTATTCTGTTTGTTTTAATCATATTTTAAGTAATACAGAATTTGATAGATTTTCATGAATTCCCTATGCTACTTTAGCTCAGCAATTTTGCATATGCTCTTCCAAAAGCCCAGAATAGCCTTCCCTGGACATTCTGTGGGTCTAACTTCCATTTGACTTCCAATACATCCTGTGCTTGTAGTGACCTTGTGTGCCCTCCAATCCCTTGAAAACTATTTTATTTTCCTTACATTTCCTGACTTTTGGATTACTCTGAAGTGTATTTTTATTATTTTGTCACCTAACAATGGGATTATTTATTTCAGTTTAAAGGTATGTCTCTGGAAAATATATGTGGAGGTTGAAGAAAACATAGAGCTCATTATTTGAAAATGTAATCAACATGCTTTTGAAAAGTAACTTTTAAAGACTATTTTCATTGGGGTGAAATGATATGTCATCCTTTTTCTCAACATTGCAGATAACATATATGTAGCAATTTTTATTCACAATTATATCCACATCTATATCTAAATCATCACTGACATATTTCAAAAGGGAGAGCTCTCTCTCAGGGGATTTTTGCATAGATTTCTGCAATGTGACAACTGATGTGAAAATAAGCCATTCAGTTTGTTACTAAGAAGGTTTTATAATGTGAGAGACCAGCATTTATTTATTTGTTTGCTTGTTTGTTTGTTTATTTTTGAGATGGAGTCTTGCTCTGTCTCCCAGGTTGGAGTACAATGGCGTGATCTTGGCTCACTGCAACCTCCACCTCCTGGTTCAAGCAATTCTCCTGCCTCAGCCCCCCGAGTAGCTAGGATTACAGGTGCCCACCACTGTGCCTGGCTAATTTTTGTATTTTTAGTAGAGATGGGGTTTCGCCATGTTGGCAAAGCTGGTTTCGAACTCTCATCCTCAGGTGATCCACCCACCCCAGCCTCCCAAAGTGCTGGGATTACAGGCGTGAGCCACCATGCCCGGCCAGACCAGCAATTTTGTCCACTCATGATGCAGGCCCATGTGGCAGTATAACCATTAATTAGAGTCAAATAATTTCCACTGATAGTTTATTAGGAGATATATAGATATCTATATCTATATATCTATATATCTATATCTCTCCTAATAAACTATCAGTGGAAATTATTTGACTCTAATTAATATTATATATATATATATATAAACTAGTAATAGGATATAGATATATATATTATATATAAACTAGTAATAGGATATAGATATAGGAGATATATATATAGTAATAGGATATATACATATATAAACTAGTAAGAAGTAACTGTGCTTTAAGAATCCAAAGAAATTATGTTCATTTTTCTCTCTTTACTTTTAGTATAATACCTTATACTAAAAAGGTCATTTTTAAAGGAAGACTATAAATCATGATTAGGGAAGACCAAATGGATGATTTTCTCACAATTCTCAACCACAGAATTTCAAATCTCACCATCCACTCTATGGCATTATTTTCAATATTGAAGCTAAAAACTTCCACCATATGTTGAAAAACATATGGACAATCCAAACACTCAGAACTTGTTACTAATATCATAAATATTTTTAATATTATTTTTAGAAGTTTTAGATTTACAAAAAATTGAGAAGCTAATTTAGGTTTCCACATTCCTCTACCAGTTTTCCCTATTATTAGCATGTTACATTAGTGTTTGTTATAATCAATGTGTTAATGTTGGTACATTGTTATTAACTAAAGCCCAATGTTTATTCAGATTTCTTTAGTTTTTAATTCATGTATTTTTCTATTCTAAGATCCCATCCAGGATACTACATTAGATTTAGCTGTCATGTATCCTTAGGTCTTCTTGGTTATTTTTGATGACCTCAAAAATTTTGAGCAGTATTAGTCAAGTAATTTGTAAGACTCCTCTCTCACTACTCATGATTGAAATTTGTCTGAAGTTCTTCTGATTATTAAACTGGGGTTATGGTTTTTGAGGATGACAACCCTATAGGTAAAATGTCCTCTTCATCACATCATATCAGGGTACATTCTGAACATAATGTAACTCTGTTGATGTCAATATAAATATTAATTTTGAACATTATTGTTTTACTAATATAGCTCTTATTTTCTTCAGGTCACATCCTTACTTGAATCTATCCTTCACACATACAACATGGATGGTTTGTTCTTAATTATCCCTTAACCAGACCATCCACAATTTTGTCAACTTAATTTTAGTTAGGAATTCAATTATCCCATTTTCTTAATTGTTTTTTTTCTTCACAGACCTTCTTCTTAATTGTATAAATATGTCTGGTACTTTGGTGCCCCCAAACAAATACAGACATAAAAACATAGTTTAATCTCATTCTTGTGAGTAGGCAGTATCAAACCAGTTCTGCTTGTGGCCAAAATTTAGAATAGTGCTAAGGATTGAAAACTTATTTAGCCCTCTCGTTGATTTTTGTTTGATGTAAACACAGTCTACCATTAACAACATGTTCATGATTTTTATAAAAGCAAATATTTACTCTTCAATAAAAATCATTTTAGATAATTTTTGGAAGGGTAGTTTGTTTGTTTTAATTAGGTTCCTTGTAAGCAGTAGCCCACCCTCTGCAACAAAATCCACTTATAAACTGATAGTTGACATTGTTTCATTTCACTACACTAAATTAGTTTGCACCAAGTTATTTATTTCCTTTGTCAATAATTACATTACTTCTCAAAGTTGTCTTAATTTTTTGATGATTTGTCTCATTATATTTCCATAATACATCATTGTACAATTATTATTTATTGAGCACTACACATCAATCACTATTTTACATGCTGGTGGCATGGTGCCAATAGTGAGAAAAACAAATTAGCAAACACACATACCCACATCTATACCAATAATCAAAATATATATAGAGATATACATGATGTATGTGTTGTTATAGTAAATGCTGATGTACTTGTATAGTATGTAGAGTAAATGCTGATACATTATTAAAGTGTGTTTCTAATAATTTACTTGTAACAGAGTTATGGAAGTAAAAACAACACTAAGTCACAAGGTATGAGGCCTAAAAACTACCACATTAATTTCCAGAATATTTTTACCAATTTGCAGTTACAATGAAGTTTATGAGAAATATATTTCAATGTAAGTTTGCTAGTTAGTTTTTTAAAGGCTTTTCTAATTTTATAAGTAAAAGTAACATCTCAGTGCTTTACTTACTATCTTTTTAAATAAGATTGAACATGTTTATATGGATGATTTTAATTTAATTTTTTTCTTTTATACTGTGAAATCTCATTATATATGATAATACTATGTATATAATATTTAAAAATCCATGCTCAACACTCAGCCCTTCAAATATTAGCACTTTTCTCTTGTTTCAGTTATTTTTTTCAAATAAAACCATACAGATTCCATTGAAGCCTTCTCTAATACCATTTCTTTCTCTGTTGCTCTCTCAGAGTAAACACTACCCTGAATTTTATATTTACCTTTCTCAGGCATTTTTTGAAATTTACTACAACTATGTGTATACAGAAATAACACACATTACTTACATATGGCTTAACAGTACAGAACTTGTATAATAATGTATTATGTCTCTGAAAATTCCTCTTTATTTTCTTATTTTTGCTAAATGCTTTTGGGAGATACATTTATCCAAGTTGGTGTCACAGCGAACAGTATTCCACAGTATTAAGGCACCACAATTTATCTATTTTATTTTCCAGTGTCATTTGAGTTGTTTCTGGTTTTCATTATTATAAACAATGTTGCCACTAAAATATCAATATCAAGGAGTAAAACTGCTTTACTATACACTGCTAAATTGTATAACTCCAAATTAGTTATACAAAATTACTTACTCACCAACATTTCCTGTGGGCTCTGGCTGCATTACATTCTTGCAGTCATTTGAATGAACTATCACTTACATGAAATGCCTATTCTTTTCTCTCCAATTTTCTACTGTGATGTCTTTTTCTGGGAATTTTCAATCTATTCTAAATGCCAGTCTAGTTTGGTTATGTGTGTTACAGATAAATTTCCCCAGTCTCTGACTTACTTTTTACTTTTGTAAGTCCTTTTTTTTTTTTTTTCCAAATACGCTTATGTTTGTTAAGTTAAATGTATCAGTATTCTCTTCTTATGGTATATTCTTCCCTTCCCTGAGTTCATAAATACTTTATCCTACATTATTTTCATATTTTAAAAGTTAGTATTTAATAGCATTGGGATTCATGGTTAGGTTGGTTTAAGGTAATGGACTAATTTTATTCCTTGTGTTTATATATAGCCAGTTTTTTTCCAGCACAATTTTTAAAAACTGTTCTTTTTAAATGCCAATTTGTCACACATCAAGATTTCTTTTTTATCTGAGACTATTTCTGATCTTTCTTTGTTATTTCATTGATTTACTGTGTGTAACTCAGTACCAATACCATCACGCCTTAATTACTATAGTTTTATTTTTAATTTTAATTTTTATTTTAAGTTCTGCGGTACATGTGCAGGATGTGCAGGTTTGCGAAAAAGGTAGACGTGTGCCATGGTTGTTTCCTGCACCTATCAGCCCTAGGTACTCCTAGGTACTAAGTCCAGCATGCATTAGCTATTCTTCTTAATGCTCTCCCTCCTCCATCCCACCCCCAACGGGCCGCAGTGTGTGTTGTCCCCCTCCCTGTGTCCATGTGTTCTCATTGTTCAGCTCCCACTTATAAGTGAGAAAATGTGGTGTTTGGTTTTCTGTTCCTGCATTAGTTTGCTGAGGACAATAGCTTCCAGCTCCATCCATGTCCCTGCAAAGTTGTTATCTGTAAAAGCAAGTTGTTACCTGCTCTTTAAAAAATGTTGTCTAGTCTTGGTAGTTCAGTTTGCCACATCTGAACAGAATTGCTCTTTTGATGACATTGCATTTCGCTATCAATGAACATGACATATCACTCTATTCATTATTTTCAGGAGCTTCCAGCAATGAGGGCTTCCTCTAGAGTGTGGCTAGAGGCCGGGCGCGGTGGCTCAAGCCTGTCATCCCAGCACTTTGGGAGGCCGAGACAGGCGGATCACGAGGTCAGGAGATCGAGACCATCCTGGCTAATACCGTGAAACCCCGTCTCTACTTAAAAATACAAAAAACTAGCCGGGCGACGAGGCGGGCGCCTGTAGTCCCAGCTACTCGGGAGGCTGAGGCAGGAGAATGGCATAAACCTGGGAGGCGGAGCTTGCAGTGAGCTGAGATCCGGCCACTGCACTCCAGCCTGGGTGGCAGAGCCAGACTCCGTCTCAAAAAAAAAAAAAAAAAATGGAGTGTGGCTATAGGAAGGAATGAGGAATCACAGAATAAACAATATTAGGTCACTGCAAACACCAAATCTATAAGAAAAATGAAATCATTATAGAACTAAATTAAGATACATGATAGAAAACTTCTCAGTACCTATACTTGAGGATAAGAAAGGGACAATCAGGTCTATCTACGAGATGGGATGGGCCAGAAATGAAGCCATTAGAAGAATAACAGAGACATGTAATAAGTGATCGTCCCCTGTCTTTGGAGCTAATAAGCTTGCAATCACTTGTGTCCTATCTGCCTATGAAGTAATACTGGACACCACATAACAAATGCATGAAATGCCAGGAAGCTTTTTGCTGAATATTTGGTTACTCTCAGTGTACTGGAGTCTCCTTGATACAGGCAAGCAACAAAACAAAATAACAAAATCAAAAAAAAATTGGCGAGTCCAGGATAATAACCTGTGTGTGATTTCTCAGGCCTCCCCGCAGTCAATTACACAGGCTTTGCTGGGCAGGCCTCACAGGGAAGCTACCTCCTGGCTACAGGCTTGGTGCACAGCCCGTGCGTCACTGTCTCTGACGGGAACTGCAGTCAAGGCCTCAGACCTCCCTGCAGGGCCGTGCTCTCAACATGGATGCATTCCTAGGCCCAGAGCTTTCATTCCTAGGTCTCTTCCTCTGAGGCCTTGCAGAGATCCTCTTCAGGTGCCTCTGCTGAGACCTCCTCAGCAGGAGGGGAGAGAAGGGGGAAATCTGGAAGATACTTTCCCTACTCTCACTCACTACCCAGTATTTTCCCACTCCCAGACCCTCCTCCTGATCCTGCCTCTGACCTCAGGGTCCATAAAAGTGCCAGAATCTTTTGTTCAGGCTCTCTGAGCCATAAGACAACCCCAAGTATGTATGGATCTCCCTGACTCTCAACTGTGCGTTATTCCATGGGGGACAATGGACCAGGGGGAGTCAGCGTTTCTCAGGTTTTAGCTTCTTGCTTCTACTAGTAACATATAATGTATAATGAAATTTACATCCTTACTCTGCCAATTGCGGCCTGTGTTTTTGATTTGCTGCTCGACACCTGGTAGCTCAGCTCTCTCTTATAGCTCAGCTAAGCTCCGGGCACCACGTTTTGATAGAAAAAGAAAAAGGCCAGCAACAGTGAAATATTCAATTAAAATCTACTATCATAAACACTTCAGTTATTTTGAAATTCTTCAAGAGACAATTAGTGATTCATTATCTCATTTAATTAACACAGTGAATTTATGAACATTTTTTAGAACTATTTAAGAGATTAGAAAGATACACAGGTTTTGTATATGTAACAGGAAATCTTGTTTCTATAAATGATCTATTTGATACTAGGCTGGAAACCCAGCCCCTTAAGATTGTTTCCACTGGAAACTATTTTATTTCGCCAGAAATTTTGCAGGCAGTGAATGTAATAAAAAAAAGTAAAGCCTTTTTATAATTCTTCAACTGAATCCATTCACTTTTTTAGCCAAGTCATCTATAAACCAGAGCCTGAAGCAAGGATTTAAAAAAAAATACTGACACTTTATTGGGGAGGTGCAATTTGAGCGTGGTGACAGTGAGGAAAAAAGAAAATGAGGCAAAATAAAAACACAAAACAATGCCATGTGATGTGGTGTGATGTACTAGCTTCCACAACACAATGACCTGGGAAGAAACAATGCAGCTGACTAGACAGATGTGGCCAGTAGGCACTGAGGCTTTCCCAGAAAGACTGCAAGAGGAAATCACACTATGGCACAGTCCAAGGAAGAAGGCAGGGGAAACTGTTAACAGGTTCCCTCCTGTTTCCAGTTGGTTAAGGTTCACACCACAGAGTGTTAACACCTCCACAATTCTGGATTGCTTCCCTGGGCCCCGTGATGGTCACTCCACAACATAGATCCAAGGTCCACAGGGTAACATTTTCTGTAAAAGAGTGGAGGGGTGTGAATTCTTCTACTAGGGCTGCCATAGCAAATTACAACAAACTGGGTGACTTAAAACAACAGAAATGTATCCTTTCCCAGCACTGGTGGCCAGAGGTCCAAAATTAAAGTGTGGGCAGTAGTGGTTTCTTCCAAAGTTCTCAGGGAGAGTCTGTTCTACATTCTCTGAGCTTTTGGTGGCTTAGTGGTAGCTAAGCTTTTGGTGGCTTTTCGGTAATGCTTAGTGTTCCTCGGCTCCCAGTGACATCACTCTAGGCTTCCACCTTCACATCACCTGCTCCTCTGTGTTCTCCTCTGGGTCTCAAACCTTCCTCTCCTTTCTCTCATAGTAACACTGTCTTTGGACTTAAGGTCCCACCTTAAACCCAGGATGATCTCATCTCAAGATCTTTAATTCCATCTACAAAACCCCTACTTCCAAATAAGATCACATTCACAGGTACTGGAGTTTAAGACTTGGACATCTCTTTTGGGGACCAATATTCAGTCCACTACAGGGTGAATGGCACAGATAGGGCTCAGTGGGTAGGATGTGAAGGAGACACAAACTTAGGGCTTCACCTGAGACTCCAGTCAGTTTATTAAGGGGCTAGGCTGTCAGTCAGGGAAATGCATGGTGCTTTTGAAAAGAAGTAGGCTGTCCAAGGAATCTGACAAAGTGCTCCAGACTGTCTGGGTGCAGTGGCTCACGCCTGTAATCCCAGCACTTTGAGAGGCCAAGGCGGGCAAATCACCTGAGGTCAGGAGCTTGAGACCACCCTGGCCAACATGGTGAAACCCCCTCTCTACTAAAAATACAAAAATTAGCGGGGCGTGGTGGTGGGCGCCTGTAATCCCAGCTACTTGGGAGGCTGAGGCAGGGGAATGGCTTGAACCTGGGAGGCGGAGGTTGCAGTGAGTCGAGATTGTGACATTGCATTCCAGCCTGGGCGACAGAGAGAGACTCCATCTCCAAACAACAACAACAACAACAACAAACCGTGTTGAAGGCTTGTGTCTAAAACATACCCCTCACAACTAACTACCAGGTTGAAGATTTTTCACATGGTAGTAATGATTGTAAAAGTCAAGTTTGTTTCTCAAACGTGTATTTGTTCAAAAACCTTCTATGTGCCAGGTTCTGAGGATACCAAGATGATTCAGAGACAGACCTTTGGGAGCTCACAGTCCAACCGGCAGAGAGAAACATTTAAAATTGAATGGGGTTAATAAATTGCACATACAAGGTATGGGAGGAGGGGACAGAGACACAGAGGTATGATCAATTCTGGGTGGAGACAGGAAAGTGCAAAGCACTTTAATAGAAATTGTATCATCTGACCCTCTACAATAACTAATTTCAGGGGAGTAGATCCGAGATCCAGGTTGAATAAATAATCTAGATTTCCTTGTTGGATAGACATGAATTACAGACTAGAACTCGGGCGTTTTGACTTCTAGTATAATTTATATTCTTCTTCACTTGCCTTTTATATGAATTAATGACTTTTGGTCTTCCCTTATAAATTTTGGTGTCTATAAAATTCAGCATAATTTTTCCTTTTGTAGAAACATATTAGTCTGTTGGTATTATTTATTAATAATGATCTGCTAATGGATTTATTGACCTTTTGTAGCACTGTCTCCTGTTTTATTTGAACTTCCAGTCATATCTTTCCCAATCTGGCTAGGAGAGTGGACTTAGGGAGCCATATAGCCGATGCTGGAGTTCAGGGTCATGCTGAATGCTTGCAATGGTTTTAATACATGAGAAGATACAAAGTCATTACAAATGAATCATTTAAAGCATATTATGACATTAAATTTGAAGAGAAAATCATAGGACTAACATCTAATTTTCACTGTTTTAAATTTCAATATGTCAAATGCTAAACAGTAAAATGGTATTGCTCTAAATACTTGAGTGCACCATCTTAAGCATAGAATTTAAAGACCTGACTGCTGTTTCTAGAAG
Source organism: Trachypithecus francoisi (assembly GCF_009764315.1). Lineage (NCBI taxonomy): Eukaryota > Metazoa > Chordata > Mammalia > Primates > Cercopithecidae > Trachypithecus > Trachypithecus francoisi. The sequence goes on from NW_022681470.1 coordinate 9,016,491, forward strand.
TTAACAAAAATTCCTCCTGAAATAGCAAATTTCATTCATATAGGATTGGCAACCATCACCTTCATTTTGCCAAAAACATAATGCTAAACATTAGCTTCAGCAAATTTAATTTTCCAAGGAAGAAAAATTATACTTTAAAATAAGTACCTACTGAGTCATTACTCATAGAAAAAATATATTTACCATTATCATGGTAGAAACATATTCCAAGAGTAAAGGCAGATGAGGACATCTCCTTATTTTTTCAAAAGTCAGAAGCTTCTGATAAACCTGAGTAATCATCTTATAACTTGATATATCTTATTTCTATTATCAAAAAAAAAATCATGGCCACATTTTTCAGAAGTGCCGGTGAGAGTCTATTGAGCATTTCTTAATGATGGATCCAAAATGGATTGTTTCAAACCCTGGGACAACAGCAGTTAGTCAGAGTATGGAGGAGAGATTTATATATGCCTTTCACAAGGATATCAAAGCCTATTCCATTACTAAGACTAAGTTTTGGAGCTTTGTAAAGAATAAAGTGTAAGGGCCATGTGCTTTTAGCATAATTCCATCTGTTTTAGCACTCAGAGCTCTTTCACACCCTCAGACTCTGAGAAGACAAATGATCACATTTTGCCATCTTTTCCTCTTGGAATAAGGTTGGGAGGGGGGTTGGGAAAATTGGTGGAGAAAATGATGAATGCTATTTTAAGGATGACACTTGGGAAATACAGAAAATAAAAGTGATCCAACCCTCTAAGCAAGAGAAAAGCATGATATTCATCATAACTCACTTTATCCCAAGATTCAAATTATCTCATCAAAAATGTATGTGCGATTTAGTGACATCAGTATAGTTGTGCACTTTAAAATAAAGCCGATAGGTAAGCTTACAGAATATGTCCACTACCACAGCAATCATGTACCCCATTTTAAAAATATCTGTGTATCACTTGCTTAGGAACTAGAGGCGGCTGGGTGCGGTGGCTCATGCCTGTGATTCCAGCACTTTGGGAGGCCGAGGCGGGCAGATCACGAGGAGAGGAGTTCAAGACCAGCCTGACCAACAGGGTGAAACCCTGTCTCTACTAAAAATACAAAAATTAGCCAGGTGTGATGGCATATGCCTGTAGTCCCAGCTATTCCCGGCTGAGGCAGGGGAATTGCTTGAACCCGGGAGGCAGAGGTTGCAGTGAACTGAGATCGCACCACTGCACTCCAGCCTGGGTGACAGAGTGAGGAGAATCCATCTCAAAAAAAAAAAAGAAGAACTAGAGGCATTTACACCAAGCGACCTCTACTCATTCAGTCATGATTGAAGCCTCTTCATCACAGATAATTTAAAACAAATATAATTTTAAAAGGAAAAACAAGCACTCAATTTCAACATACGGTTTGTTTGAAGTCCCTAAGGATGGAATTCTTGAAATGATAGGGTCCCTTTCTTAACTGCTAAGTGTATGATATTGAAGAAAAAATGCCAAATAACCAGAGAAAAATTTAGTATTTTTAATAACCCATTTAAAGAGGACAGCAAAACATTTCCTTATTATTTGAAAAAAGGTATTACTCTTACTCCAGGATTATAATACCTTTAGGAGTGACTAGGAAAGGCACAAAGATAGGAGTCCAAAAACCTGAACTTTACTCACACTTCTGCACTTCATCATACAGATGACTATGGAGGATTGACTAAAACCTCATAGCTAGCTTCCTCATTTGTGTAATACAGATAGTACCATAAGTATTATAGGATTTTTATGTACTCAAATAAGTGTAATAGATATGTAATTTATAATTTAAAATATTAAATTGCGGCTAGATATGGTGGCTCATGCCTGTAATCCCAACACTTTGTGGAGCTGAGGCAGGAAGATTGTTAGAGGCCCAGAGTTTGAGACCAGCCTGGCCAACATAGCAAGGCTCTATTTCTGTAAAATTATTATAATATTATACTACATAATAATTGAAAATTAAGAATACTTCTTTTCAGAAATACAGTTGACCTTAAATAATGTGGGAGTTAAGGGTGGTAACCCCCTGCACATATAAATTTTGATTTTTTAAATTAAATCTACATGCAACTTTTGAGTCCCCCAAAACTTAACTATTGTTTATTGCTGACCAGAAGCCTTATTGATATCATAAACCATTGTCACAGAGTTTGTTTGTTATATGTACTATATACTGTATTCATACAGTAAGTTAAGCTAGAGAAAAAAAGTTACTAAGAAAATCATAAGAAAAAGAAGAGATATTTTCTATTCATTAAATTGTAATGGGCCAGTCATGGTGGCTCACGCCTGTAATTCCAGCACTTTGGGAGGCTGAAGCAGGTAGATCACCTGAGGTCAGGAGTTCAAGGCCAGCCTGGCCAACGTGGTGAAACCCCATCTCTACTAAAAATACAAAATATAGCCAGGTATGGTGGCAGGTGCCTGTAATCCCAGCTACTCACGAGGCTGAGGCAGAAAAATTACATGAACTTGGGAGGTGGAGGTTGCAGTGAGCGGAGATCGTGCCATTGCATTCCAGTCTGGGTGACAAAGTGAGACTCTGTCTCAGGGGAAAAAAAAAAGAAAAAAAAAAACCAAAATGGATCATCATAAATGTTTTCATCCTTGAGGTATTCCTGTTGAGTTGGCTGAGGAGGAAGAGGAAGAGGAGGGGTTGGTCTTGCTCTCTTCGGATAGCAGGGGTGGAAGAGGTGGAGGAGGTAGATGGGGAAGCAGGAGAGATGTAACTTTTACATACTTGGTATAACTTTTACTGAAAAAAAATTCTTGCATAAGTGAACCCATGCAATTTAAACCCATGTTGTTCAAGGGTCAACTGGAGGTTTTAGCACTCAGATTCAAAAGTTCGGAATTATATGATAAGGAATTACCTGAACCTAAATCATGTGACCATGAAGATATGGAAGTGGAGAGAGTGACCCCTCACCTTACACAGTTCCCAGCTTGGCCATGGAAGAGAAGGCAAACACAGTGTCAGTGATGGCAAACAAAGGCAAGACCCCAACACAGAGAAACTGAACAGCAAACCACTGTGAAAACCACATTCGCATCTTTCTAAACTGACTGCTTGGCTGTGTCAAAAACCACTCTGCCTATGGAGGAATATTTCAACTCTTCACCCTATCATTCAAGACTCTTTATTCCTATTTCATCCTTATAATTTTAGTTTGAATTTTTCTTTACACATATTCTATGTTGTAGCCAAAAAGATTAACTTAACAGATTATAAATATCTCATGCCATTTCCAGATTTTTGCTTTTCTTTGCTCTCTCATAAGCCCAGAAAGTTCTCCTTGTTACCTCACTTACCCCCAGAGAGCACAGAGAATAAGCTCTCTGTGAACGGAGAGATGGAAACCTTTTACATCAGCTGGACTGGCCTATCCATGAGTGTTTAATAGATTTGCTCACTGTCTAAATAAAGCTTAGAAAATATAATGTCTCCATTTTATATTTCAATCTTATCATTAGACATTTACACAGAAAATTTTATAGACACCTAAAAATATGGAATTAGATTTTTGAAAAATAAATCAAATGAGAGGCACAGATTTTGAATTCTCCATGGACAGACTTTGGCTCATCTCTCTTTTATTTGTACATTCTGCATATTTCAGGGACTTACAAGGCTACACTAAATATTAATTACACTTCTTAGGAAGCAAAGGGAACGTCTCAAAGGAAAACATAAATAAGAGACAGGAACCACGACAGTCCTTTCTTTAATACAAGAGAACAGGACCACCTCAGAGTAGTCGGACTTTTTATGGGGTGGCTTGGCACATCAAGAATGAGAGCTCCAGAAGAAAGAAAGCAGAAACTGCCTGTCATGTGAGGCCCAGGACTGGAAATTGGTCCAGTGTCCTTCCTGCTCTATCTCAGAACATTACAGAGACTTGCCACATGCAAGGGTAGGGGACACCAACATCACCTCTTCATGGGAAGAATGTCAAATAACTTGTGGCTTTAATCCATCACACCTAGAAGTAAACACAAAACTTCAAGTATACTTATATGGCAGCAGAGTAAGGTTGCTTGACTTTGGGGATGAAATAGAAGGCATTCCAGACAATGGAGAAATGTCCCCATGGAAATGGAGGCTAGAATGAATTCCCAGTTGTGGGAAGTAAAGTCCACCATAAGAAGTAGAAAAGCCAGACAGAAACAGAGAATGCATGCTGATAAGAAGTGGGAAAATATGATATATGTATGTTTTTAGATTCTAATTGTAAGGGCAGACAGGTGAGAGCTGAACATTTATTTTATTTTACTTTATTTTATTTTATTTTTTTGAGACAGGGTCTTGCTCTGTCACCCAGCCTGGAGTGCAGTAGCACGATCTTATTTCACTGCAACTTCTGCCTCCTGGATTCAAGTGATTCTCAGACCTCAGCCTCCTGAGTAGCTAGGACTACAGGTGGGCGCCACCACACCCGGCTAATTTTTTTGGTATTTTTTTGTAGAGATGGGATTTCACCTTGTTGACCAGGCTGGTCTCGAACTTCTGACCTCAAGTGATCCTCCTGCCTTGACCTCCCAAAGTGCTGAGATTACAGGCGTGAGCCACCACACCCGGCCAAGAACTGAAGTTTTATTTGCTGAGTCACTGTGGAAGTAATATTTAAGAAAGGTCAATACTGCGTGATTTTATTTATATGAGGTATCTAAGATCCTGAAATTCACAGAATCAAAGAGTAGAATAGTGGTTGCCAGGAGCTGCGGGAAGGAGAAAATGGGGAGGGACAATCCATGAGAAGGAGGTTTCAGTTAAGCAAGATGCATAAGCTGTAGACATCTGCCATATCACATCTTACCTACAGTCAACAATGATGTATCAGAAAAAATCTATTAGAAATCAATTAAAAATGTATTAGAAGAAAAAGAGAAAGAATAAAGATAAGAAAAATACCTAAATGTTAACAATTAATAATTATGGGGATCATGAGCTCTATTTCCTTTCTTTACATAGTCCTGTATTTTCACAATTTCCTTTGAAAATGGATCAATTGAGTAGAGAAGAACAAATGTCATTAAAAAGAAATAAAAAAGATCAGACAGCAGTGACAGGTTAAAACTAAGACATCTTGGATTCCAAAAGCTCACCCAGGGTGCTTTGAGTCCAGCATGGAATTAGAGTGAGATCGTGGAGGTGCACAGTTCCTGGGAGAAAGGGCAAAAGAATGGGCAAGGAGAGATAAGGAGAATGAGGATGCAATATTGCCATGAAAGTCATTCAGGGCACACCCTTTCAGATTCACCAAGAAAATGCATGAAAATCAGATTACACATAGCAAAAAATTCTGACCTTGGTCTGAAAATAATGCCTCATACAATTCCAATATTAATATAATCACTGGTTATTTACTCATGTATTCACTCACTGTCAGTATCTATGATATGCCAAACTCTGTGCTAGGTGCTTAATATTATTCATCTTATCCTCAAAACCATTATAAGGGAGGTCTGACTATTCCTCACTTTGTTATCTACATCGTTCAGTCGATGAGTTAGTTACATACAGTCTGGTTTAATATAAAAATGTAGCCATGCATTTTAGCTACATACAGTAAACTGCCTTTTCTAGAAATTAGGACTTATAAATGTTTCCTCCTCATATACTTGCTGACTGGTGATCAGAGAATTCATTCTGTCCAGTCGAACTAGGAGTTATGTAACACCAAATGTCCAAAATTGATTCTCTAAAATGTCTGCACTAATAGCGTAAGTGTACTTCACACTACGGAATTTTAAAACTGTGTGCTAATATAATGTGAAGCATCCAAGGAAAAGCCGCAGAAACAGTGAAGTAAATTTGAGACAGGACTCTAAAATCTCACAAAATTACTTGTAGCTTCCAACATGCTGTGTGTACAAAAAGTAAATCTAAGACTTTATTTTACAAATTCTAAAGTTATCTCTTTTATAGTATTTGTGGGTAATTTGATATTAATAATCTATTTTGATATGCTAATCTACCAGAAAAGTTAACTCCTAGTCAAATTATTTTTACACATACCCTGCAGGCAGCTGTAAAAGTGTGAATGTACAAAATGAAATTCTGTTTTTTATATCCCTGGGATGCATTATATTATAAAAACAAAACAGAAAAGTATTTATGTTCTGGCAGAAGAACAACAATACAAAAAGGTTTTTTTTTTTTTTCCTTTTGAGCATGAAGATTCAGAATCATGACTTTTGAAACATATTATCAACTTTGGATAACAAAAATTGGTTCTCCTCAGTATGACTAACCTGGTATAACCCAGGGTACATTTTCTACATACTCCCAAATTTATATAACGAAAAGGAAAGCACTTCTGTTCAAATAAAACTACTTGTGGAAAAATAAAATGAATGTATCCTCAGTTTTCAAATTTAGTAAATATTTCCAAATCACCAAAATTCTCACTTTAAGCAAACTCAGCACTTAGACATTTCATGTTTCAGAGAAAAAGATAAAAAATTACAATTATGTAACAGTTAAATGAATGCAGGAAACAGAAACTCAAAAGATGAGTAAATTAAAGATAATTTTTTAGATATAGCATTTATACCCAGCTGAGGGAAGTGGTATTACCAAGGGTGGAGAGGACAGTGGACAGGGCCACTGGAGGATCAGTTTTTCCTGTCACTTTACTTATTTGCTTTTGAAAGTGGGAAAGAATTGAGAATGCTGAGGGGAATGAGAGCTAGTCAGAAGGAGACGATGAAGGAAAGGAAGGCAGAATGTAACCAACCAACATGTCCCCAGAGGAGACAGGAGGAGATGGAATATGCTGACGTCCTGACGTCCACGTTCCTCAGTGGTGAGGAGCAGGTAGAAAAACGGGGATGGAAGATGGTATTAGTCATCTCCAGGGAGAAAGGGTACATGTTTGCATTTGCTGGGTAAAGTTACATTGCAAATCAACCAGAGATACCACCCAGGGAGCTCATCCTGTCAAGGGAATGATAAAGTTTCTTTTTGTTTTCTTTGCATATACGGAGGCACGCACACAAGCACATTAACAGTCCAAGGTTTGTTTGTATAGAATCTGTGTTAAACATACACAGAACAGAAGGAAGATACACGTAAAGGAGCCACAAAGGAAAGTAGAAAGAAAGCCAGTCACCAGTTGTCCCACATATAAAGAAAGAAAGAAAGAAAATCAGCTTTTGCAAATTTTGTCTTTTTTTTTTTTTTTTTTGAGAAAGAGTCTCGCTCTATTGCCCAGGTTGGAGTGCAATGGCACAATCTCGGCTCACTGAAAGCTCCGCCTCTCCAGTTCAAGCGTTTCTTCTGCCTCAGCCTCCTGAGCAGCTGGGACTACAGGCGCCCGCCACCACGCCCAGCTAATTTTTTGTATTTTTTAGTAGAGTGGGGGTTTCACCGTGTTATCCAGGATGGTCTCGATCTCCTGATCTCGTGATCTGCCCGCCTCAACCTCCCAAAGTGCTGGGATTACAGGTGTGAGGCATCGCGCCTGGCCTGTCATCTTTAAATTATTTCCCCCCGAGCTAGCTTGAGATTCAAGCACCCCATCTTCTATATATATTGACCAAAAACTGCAGCAATTGATATCTACTCTCAGAAGGATTCACATACGATTTCTAAGTTATAATGTCTTCATTATACTATAAAGGGGAAAAAAGCATTTAATTTTAAAAATAATCTTGATCAGAACCTATAACCCACATAAATCTCTCCTTATTCATTGGCATATTATATCTAGACTTGAAGCATTTGTCAGAAAATATCTTGAACTTTCTTCTCCAAATACACTAAATCTCATTTTCGAATCAAGCCAAAATAATGCATACATGGACCCCATCATGTGGGCTCTTAGAAGAACTGCTTTGTTGTATTTTTCTTGACTATTAAGATATAGATCCCAGTGGAGGTCATTTTGAGGAAGTCCAGTGAATTTCACTTCTGTGTTTGCTGTGAGTATTGCAGATGATACTCATTACTTCACACAATGTCTCTTTATGAAGAACTATGGAAGTTTCTCTCTGAAGCAAAGGAATTAATTACTATACATTTGTGTAAGAATCTTTCCTAACCTGAAGAACACTATATTTTACTTTGTATTTTCCTTTGTTTGTGTTGATCACTGAAAGACTATAATTCCATTTGTTTCCTGCCACTTCTAAGTATACATGAAAATTAATAGTGTTAACTCATTGTTAGCTTCTGCTAATTTTTATATCATTATTTCCCTTATCTACTTTAATCTTACTGTGTTGTACTTTATATCGTTTTGAAAATCACCTTAAATCTTCTTTGGAAGAAGGTATGTAGATTATTTTTAATTGAAAGGAATTACAGTAGGTTAAGGAATAATGTCTTCCTTCGATACAAGGATGAACTATATAGAAAGACAGAAAAGAATTGCTCAAAGCAATCATAAAGGAGAACAAATAATATAAATGCCACCTTGGGTTAAAAACAACCCACTAGTTTCACTGGATACCAATCATTCTGGGATAGAGTTTGGTAGTAAATCTATCTCCTAATAGAGAAGGTGTCATTAACACTCTTCTTAATACCCTGGAACTTCTTAGCAAGAAGCATCAATCCTTAAAGGATGATGGGGAGGAAAAAAATAGGACTGGAAGCCCATACCCAAGAGAGGGCAGAGAAGTACAAAAGGCCCACTTTTTACACCCCGTTCCCTTTCATGTTTGGCCTTTCCATTCTTCCCCAGTGCCTACTCCTCACACTTTTTTACAAGCTAATGGATAAATGTCCAGCACTTCTCCTGTTTCTGGCACATTTCCTGTTCAGAACCTGTTCTGGAGCCAGACTGTGTTTGTTTGAAGCTCAGTTTGATCATTTACTAGCCAGGTAACTTTGTGCAAGTTATGTAACCATTCTGTGTCTTGATTTCTCCCTGGGTACCTTCCTCAGAGGGCTGTGTGGAGAGTCAAATTAGCATGGGTAAAGCCCCTGAATAGGGCCTGACACACAGTTAATGCGTGACAATTATTTATTCAATAAAAATGAGTACTTTGAATGTTGACAACATTTAGGAGACAGCTAGCTAATCTCAAAATCCCATCTGTTAATGCATTTACATTACTTCTTCAGGGTATGTGGATATTATTTTTAATAAGAATCTTTTGGAGAAAATGTCAAAAGCTCTCTCACCACTTAGATTTGCTTTATGGCACTGGTAGACAAAACTATCAACCGTGTTAAAATAATTCCAGGTTAGAGAAGAAGAACCTCAGAGTACTATCCATCCTGTCACTCCAAAAAAGGTTCTCTAAAAGCTAAAATAAAACCATATCTATCAATGAATGTTGCTTTCATTTAAGTATGATTTGTCAATCTTAACTGAAGATGTGTCACATTCAGTGGAACTCACTTTGATCCTTATAACCACTCCTCTTACAAACTAGAGCTTCAAGCAAAATAAGAATTCTAAGGATGATATTAATATGGAAAGCAAATGAAATATAAATATAATAATAATAATAATAATAATAGTATACATTCTTTTGAAGATTCCCTTACATGAGGTATAAGGAAATTTAAGAAGATTAAATAGGTTCTTACCGTTACTTTTAAATCCAATATATTTTCAGCCATATTTTGTTAAAATACAAGTACAAAATGTAGCAAAACGAATAGAATGATTTTTATATTTTTTCTTGGTTTTAATTATGACTATTATTTGAAAATAGGTACTTGATATTTCATTTAGATTTAGGGACAAAAAGGACTCCAGATTCAAGATGATGGTTAAACTTCATACTACTTCTTTGGAAATATCATTCTAGCCACTGGTCCACGTTACAAAACCCCCTGTCCAACTCTTCCCTATGTTACAAGAAATCTGGAAACCTTGGCCACTGTCGGGAGAAGAGCAGTTAATGATGGGGAATTAGCCCTGACTACAGAGAACACAATTCTTTTAAAGAGACCCCTACAGCTTTGTTCAATACAATGTGCCATTTCATTATAAAGGAAGTAAGTAAGACCTGTACATCTAAGGTGCAAGTAACCAGAAGGATTCCACCCTGATGGGGCGTTTCTCATTTCTTCTTTCTGCATTCAGATGAGCAGCAAAGTATAGAGTTATTTTTCAGAGTTTTGAGTCTGGGTCATTATGCCCATAACAATATCAAGTCAATTTCCTTAATATTTCTGATGAGGATCTTACACAGTGAAAACTAATGCAGACTAAAAAGAAGTATCTTTCAAATCAAAGATTGATGAAGTTTGAAGATTCCTTCAAAATGCATTCAAGAATCAAATGCTTTGGGTTATAAAGCTTGTACATTGATGACACTTTATGGAATTTAGACATAATATGCCTTATTATTATAATTATTATGCTTTACTTTATATATCTTCATTCCTACATTAGTTTTAAATATACTCAGCATTTAAATTTATCAGTTTAGGACTAAGATAGTAGGGACTTTCATTTTGGAATAAGCAATATATTTCTTTTTATCTGCAATCTGCTCTATTTCTTAGTTGAAACCACACCAATACAGCCCTGATCACAGATTTAGCTCTGCTTCCTAGACACCCACCACTTCCCGAAACACAGCAGCCAGTCATCTTTAAAAAATGGGCTTCTGTATTCAGTGGCTTGAGTATGCCTGGAAACACAGTCACATCTGTTCATTAGGAAGTAGATAGTTAATAGATAAAGTTTCTGGTTACCCCTGACACTTTAAAAACAAGGCCCTTTTCTCGGTTTCATTTTTCTTGATAACGTTTGCCACCACCTAACATACCATATATTCTACTCTTTTCTTATGTAGTCTCCTGTATTATGTATTATTTTCCTTTATTTTCCCAACTATAATGTAAGCTTCTTGAGAACAGTTTTTTCTTTTTTTTTTCTTCAGCTACAAATCTTCAACTATGACTGTGGCACGTACTTTCCTGAACAACACAAGTGTGGCATAACTGAGACTGAATTGAAACTCATAAATTTGTACCTTCCCATAAGAAACAATTTCCTTCATCGACAGAAACAAGTGATGAAACCACTTCACAAATTACTTGGTTTGGATCCACATCAGAAACCGTATTTGAGCCCATCCTTTAAATTAGTTTATAATCTCCTCAAACAACTTTAAATTTTCTCATATCCATCAAAAGCATTCTTAAGCAGTTAGTAATTTTATGAAACAAAAGTAACAAATGTATCATTTCTTGATTCTGAAACTGAGCACCTCTGAAGTATGAGTGTGTTGGCCTCAGTCTAGACAGGTAACTTGCTTTCTTTTATCCACTCAAAAGTCCTCAACGTTTATTTTTGTCCTTTGGGAATATGAAAGCTTAGTACACACTATGGAACTATGACTTTGCTTGCAAATAGACAAAACTTCAAATTTAAAATCCACAGCACTAGACAAGAAAGTATTGAACTTGGTGCTTTATAGGGCTCTGATATCATTTATACTATACTTATTAAATTGAAGGACATAGTTGGAGCTCTCAAAAGAAAGCCTGCCAACACATATAGAAGAAATACATACAACGATCTGTTTTTTTCTGGGGTGCAAACTGTATAGATAACATAAGGACACTAAAAAAATTATAATCCCAATACAAACTGCTAATATATTAGGTTGCTTAGCATATGCCAAGCATCATATTGAGAGGTTTATATGTGTTCTTTCATTAAATCCTCACTTTCAGCCCTTGACTTATTCCCAGTTTACAGTTGAGAACACTAAGGCTTAAAAAGTTAAGTAACTTGCCTATGGTCATACAAAGAAACGGGCCAGTAGGGACCTGAGTGTAGATCCCAGTGTGTCCGGAGTTGGTTCTTGCCAGTGGGTTCGTGGTCTCCCTGACTTCAAGAATGAAGCCGCGACCTTCGTGGTGAGTGCTACAGCTCTTAAAGATGGCACGGACCCAAAAAGTGACCGGTAGCAAGGTTTGTTGTGAAGAGCAAAAGGACAAAGCTTCCACAGCGTGAAAGGCGACCCCAGGAGGGTGACACTCCGGGCTGGGGTGGCCAGCTTTTATTCCCCATTTGTCCCCACCCATGTTCTGTTTTTGTCCTATCAGAGTGCCATTTTTTCAATCCTCCCTGCAATTGGCTACTTTTAGGATCCTGCTGTTTGGTGCGTTTTACAGAGCGCTGATTGGTGCATTTTACACCAATGGCTTCTCTGGCTTGATCTGAGAAAGGATGATGCGAACATCAAAGATGCATCTGGCTGAGGATTTCTGGGGAATGACAACAGCAAACTGTTTCATCTATGGCTTCCCCTCAGAACTGGAATGCCTGAGGCTTAGGACACCTGACCACAAAGTGGATGTGCACATCTTCAAGTAGATAGTAAAGAAGTTAGAGGTAGATAAGCTTTCAAGTGCAGCTCCTGTGGAAGAAATGTATTTTAATTTTTATACGTAGGTCAGTAAAGTGGCCATAATGGTTTCTGCTCAGAGCTCTCTTCGATAGAACCTGCTCTGGGAAGGGCAGTTGCCTGACAGCCTCAAGCCTCAAGCTGTTGTACTTTTTGATCCAGTGTGGTGTCCACGCCAGGCCACACTCTCTTCCACAGCCCCAGTTCCAAATGCCCCACCCTGGATACCCTCATCTGGGGATCAAGGATGGCAGGGTATCCCAATCCGGCTGTTCCTGTCCACCACTTTGGCATGGAGACTTCCCGTTTCATTATAAGAAATACATACAGTCACGCATCACTTAACAACCAGGATACGTTCTGAGAAATGCCTCCTTAAGTGATTCTATCATTGTGCCAACATTGTAGAGTGGGCGTACACAAACCTAGACGGTGTAGCCTACTACACACTGAGGTTATATGGTATACAACCTATTGTTTCTAAGCTATGAACCTGTACAGCATGTTACTGCCCTGAATACTGTAGGTAACTGTAACACAGTGGTAAGTACTTGTGCATCTAAACATAGAAAAGGAACACTAAAAGTACCTTATAAAAGATAAAAAATGTTTTACCTGCATAGGGCACTTACCTTGAATGCAGCTTGCAGGATTGGAAGTTGCTCTGGGTGAGTTAGTCATGAAACCAGCCCGACTTCCACAGACAGTTGTTTTTGAATAATCATAGAAACTGACCCTTCTACTGTTAAGGCTTAAAACTTATATTTGTTTTATCAAGGAAAGGACCTTCAGGCCTCTCAAAAAAATGTATCAAAGAATTGAAACTCACCAGGATCGTGGCATCTGATGCCTCCTTGCCCCTCTCTAGTTCCTGTTTTCTTACACACTGTTACATGCCCCCACTGCCACTATATAAACCCCTAGTCTTAGGGAAAGAGATTTGAGGCTGAGCTCCCATCTCCTCATCTACAGCACCCGATTAAAGCCTTCTTCCTTGTCAGTGCTTGTCATCCCAGTGACTGGTGTTTCGGTAACAGTGAGTGGTGAGTGGATGTGAAAACCGAAAACCTGGGACATTATAGTATCCTGGAGACTTTATAAACACTGTACATTTAGGCTACCCTACATTTATTAAAAATTTTTTCTTCTTTCAGTAATAAATTAACCTTAGCTTATTGTAACATTTTTACATTATAAATTTTTTAAAAACTTTTTGACTCACATGTAGTAACACTTAGCTTAAACACAAACATATGATACAACGCACAAAAATATTATGTTTCTTTATACCCTTATTCTACAAGCTTTTTTCTATTTGTAAACTTTTTTTTAACTTTTAAAACATTTTTTGTTAAAAACTAAGACATAAACACACACAGTAGTTTAGGTCTACAAAGGGTCACTGTCTTCCACCCCTACATCTTGTTTCACTGGAAGGCCTTCAGGGGCACTGAACATGCATGGAACTGTCATTTCTTATGATAATGATGCCTTCTTCTGGAACACCCCTTGAGGGAACTGCCTGAGATTTTTCCACAATTAACTTAAAATAAGTGGAAAGCCACGGTGGCTCACACCTGTAATCCTAGCACTTGGGGAGGCCGAGGCAGGCGGCTCACCTAAGATTGGGAGTTCAAGACCAGCCTGACCAATATGGGGAAACCCTGTCTCTACTAAAAATATAAAATTCACTGGGCGTGGTAGCGTATGCTTGTAATCCCAGCTACTTGGGAGGCTGAGGCAGGAAAATTGCATGAACCCAGGAGGCAGAGGTTGTGTTAAGCCAAGATCACGCCATTGTGGTCTGTCTCAAAAAAGTAAAAGAAAAAAAAGTAGAAAATCTACACTCTAAAATAACAATTAAAAACATATAGTAAATACATAAGCCAATAATGTAATAATTCATCATCATTACCAAGTATTATGTACTATACATAATTCTATGTGCTATACTTCCATAGAACTGGTAGCACAGTAGGTTTCTTTCCGCATGGGTAGTGAGCTGCTGCTACCACATCACTAGGTGATGGGAATTTTTCCGCTCTGTTATAATCCTATCGGACCACTACAGTTATCTCAGTCTGCAGTTAAGGAAAACAATGCTACATGGTATTTAATTGTATTTGATCTCTCCTGTTCTTGCACACAGCTCCTACAACTTTTGGAATCTCCAAAGCACTGTGTCTTTTTGTATGCTAATGAGATGATTGATGGCTTTAGGGTCAGGGAACCTTAGCACTGGCCTTGTTGCCAGGGTACCCAAATGTGTGATTAGAAGATTGGAACTTTTAGCCCCACCCCCTAACCTGGAGAGGAGAGAAGTGCTGAACATTGAGTTGATCACCAATGGCCAATGGTTGAATTGATCACGTCTAAATAATGAAGCCTCCATAAAAAAAAAAAATTAAAATTAAAATTAAAAATTAATAAATAAATAAATAAATAAATAAAGGACAGGGCTCAGAGAGCTTCCAGGTGCTGCCGGGAAGGTGGCTCACCTAGAGAGGGCTTGGAAACTCCTCACCCCTTCCTCCACAATTTGTTCTGTGCATCTCTTTCATCTGGCTGTTCATCCGTTTCCTTTTAACAAATGGGTAAACGTACGCAAAGCATTTCCATGAGTCCCATGAGCCAATGTAGCAAATAATTTACCTCAAAGATCAGGTCATGGGAACCCGCAATTTATAGTTATCAGAAGCTCCAGAAGCCCAGACTTGCTTTTGGCATTGGAAGTGGGGGACAGTCTTGTGAGACCGAACCCTTCATCTGTGGCATCTGCCACTAGCTCTAGGTGGACAGTGTCAGAATGAAGTTGAGCTGTCAGGCCTGCAGTCAGCGTCCTCTGGAGAACTGCTTTTGCTGGGGGAAAGCTCCCTACACATTGAGAGTGTGAGAGTGTTGAGGGTACAGTAGGATAAAACTGTTAGTTTATTTTTTCCTACTATCATACACTTCGCATCAACCTGGCTAAGACTTTCGCCTAACTGCTCTGCAGTCCTTGGCTCTTCCACTCTTCATTGCTTCCCCTCTCCCTTCACTGGGATGCCACCTGTGTTGTGGTTTTGAGGCCCTCCCTGTCTACTCACACTTCCCTCCCCTTTATCCTTCGCAGGCATCTGCCGCCATCCCAACGAATTTCTTGTACCTTGAAATCCACCCTGGAGTCTGCTTCTCAACAGACGTATTTGCTCATGAAAATAACACTTTTAGAATATTTGCAACATCTAAGATGGTCTAATAGAATACATAACTAATGCCTAGTAGAATGCATAATATATATCTATGTGCATCCTTCTGTTTTTAATAGCTAAAGTTGTTCATTCATTTTGGAATATATCCCTGTTAATTTTATGGAAATATAAAGAGGCAGCATCTTGTTTCTAAAAAGACGTAGAATGTATTTGCACAGCTGTACAAAGGTGTAGCCATGTATTTAAAATAAGAGCATAGATATTTTCTTAGACACTAGTGTCTATTTAGATGAAACCACATTAAAGAAATCAATTTCTAAAAAGAGGTATTTTAGCTTAGCTTTTGCTACAACACATGAGATAGCAACAAATCCATTTCCATTTGTTATTTGCAATTAGCTATTACTTTGCATTGATAAACATTGTAAGGTAGGAATAAAAGATGACTAGTTTAAAGTTTTACTCTTTCTTTTGTCCTGGAAGTAAAACTGAAATATAATGGAGAGCTCAAATTATCTGCACGACAGCATATTCAGCTTGAAGTTTGAAGGGCTTCTGAGCTGAAATGTCTAGTCTCTCCTAGTCTCTCGTCTCAATCGCCAGCATTTAATTAGAAGCAAGCCTGGGCCGGGTGCGGTGGCGCACGCCTGTAATCCCAGCACTTTGGGAGGCAGAGGTGGGTGGATCACGAGGTCAGGAGATAGAGACCATCCTGGCTAACACGGTGAAACCCCGTCTCTAATAAAAATAGAAAAAATTAGCCGGGCGAGGGGGCGGGCGCCTATAGTCCCAGCTACTCAGGAGGCTGAGGCAGGAGAATGGCGGTAACCCGGGAGGCGGAGCTTGCAGTGAGCGGAGATCACGCACTCCAGCCCTGGAGACAGAGCGAGACCCCATCTCCAAACAACAAAAAAGAAGCGAACCTAAATGCAGAAAGAGTATGTTTTATCTTTTTAACTTTCACTGCTTTCTGGAATAGGAATGAGTTTCTTTTTAAATATAACTGTCAGATATTAATCTAGAGTTCTGCTACAATTTATACTCCCTTTGGGTAATGAATTTGACACATTCATTAATTCTTTGTTTGCAGACACCAAGCAACAGATTCTGATGGATCCTACATTATTACACTAAGCTTATATCTTGGTGAAATCTGTTGGTTACAGTGAAAATTGATATTGGAAGAACATACTTAGAATCCTGCTCGATGGTTATTCAGGGAGAGATTTTAAAAATTGGAAATCACCTTTAAAATCTGAGCTTAATGAAGCAATTAATTCCTAGAATTCCTGAGGTCTTTTTCTCACTACAGTCGCAACCTCCTGGAACTGTCACCAGCCACTTATTGCTGTAGATATTCATGGCTGGGTAATAAGAGTAATGGTTATTTGTTTAATAATAAATAATATAATATTTTTATAGACACAAATTAGAATTAACTTCTACATAGGGCAGGTGATTTTTGTTACATGAGTGGAAACTCAAACCAAAGTTAAAAATAATTCAGTCAGTAAATATTAACAATTCTTTTAACATGTGAATAGCTTTTTCTGTCATGTGGCCTAAATGAGGTTGGTATATACAATACTTGAATTAGAATAATAGGATATCAGTATCTATTACATAGTTATAAGAAAGGGATAAAAACCATTTTTTAAAGGATGCACCTAATATTTTATGGATAGTATATTTAAGCAGCAATGTTGCATAATGTAAGAATAAAGATAGATACAGCACAGTCTGTTTAAAGCACATATTTTTTATTTAAAAATATATTGCATTTTAATCAAATAGTAACCATTTACAAATATAATGAAATAGGTATTCTAAAATAGAATATTCCATTTTAAAAGGCAGTAGAATTTAGGAAAACAAGATCACCTCTTTTATGTATATGTGCATTTTTGGTTACTTTACTCATATATTTTGCATTCAATAATATTTCCATGTTAAGATGTGTTTATAAATTTCTTTCCATCCTTTGGCTGGATGTTTCCCTACCAGTTATTAAGTTAAATATATTTAAAATACCTTATTAAAGTTTGAAATCCGTATTCGGTTGAAAATCTGATTTAAAAAATACGTTCCAGACAGTTTCAAGTGCTCTGCATGTGTGAATATGTCTAATCTGTATGGCACGGGTGGAGTGAGTACTGCTGTTACCCCTGGTACACCAGTGGGGAAACTGAGGCACAAGAACTGAAGTGGCCCCTCCATGCCAAACCAGATTCTGAGTCCACACTCTCAGCTCCTGATTCTGTGCTCTCAACACCCTGAGATACCAGCTCTCCATATTCTTGACCCGACCCAGCTCTTCTTGCCTATATACTAATTCTTGGCAATAACTCTTGGTATTATCTGAAAAAATTTAAAAATTTAATTCCACAGAATTATAAAAGATAAGCTGTTTTAATTTACTTCAAATTCAGACTACTATAGTGTGGTTGGTTCACTAAGCGTTTATTACTATTATTATTTATTTCTCTCTTTTTTTGCGGGGGGGACAGCCTGGCATCCAGTGGCATGATCATAGGCCACTGCAGCCTCCAACCCCTGGACTCAAGCAATCCTCCTATCTCAGCCTCCGGAGTTGCTAGTACTATAGATGCATGCCACCATACCTGGCTAAGTTTTTAACTTTTTTTTTTGTAGGGATGAGGGTCTCACTGTGTTGCCCAGGCTGGAGTGCATGATCATAGCTCGTGTCAGCCTTAAACTCTTGGGTTCAAGTGATTCTTCTGTCATGGACTCCCAAAGTGCTGGCATTACAGGTGTGAGCCACCATGCCTGGCCTTCACTATGCATTTATTGGGCCTATAACAGCTGATGCTCAAATTTAAAACTGATACTGCTCCTTGAACACCAATTATATGTATTAGTTCATCACTATAATGTAATTTTTTTAGGATCAGACCTACAAATGTTCTATTTTATAAGTAATACCTCAATAGTGGTTAAGCAGAATGATTAAAAAATTTAAGGAGAGATACCTAACCAACCAAAACTTATTAATATCTTACAGTTTCAAATAATACAAACTGAATATATAACCAATGTGAGCATTTGCAAGCCTGAGTTACCTGAAACATGTACATTAATCAGCATGGGACCTGCATGCATTGCCAGGAGAGTCTGTCCCATTTTCTTCTTTTTTTAAAATAAAGATGTTTTTATATCTAAAGTCATTTTTTTTTCTAAAAACTTCTAAATGACTTATCATTGAAAGTAGAGTAGGCTGAGGCGGGTGGATCACAAGGTCAGGAGATCGAGATGGGGTGAAATCCCCATCTCTACTAAAAATACAAAAAATTAGCCAGGCGTGGCAGCGGGCGCCTGTAGTCCCAACTACTAGGGAGGCTGAGGCAGGAGAATGGCGTGAATCCAGGAGGTGAAGCTTGCAGCGAGCCGAGATCACACCACTGCACTCCAGCCTGGGCGACAGAGCGAGACTCTGTCTCAAAAGAAAAAAAAAAGTAGAGTAAATATAAACCTACTTTTAAAACCATATTTATAGTTTGAAGTCAGGTATCGTGATGCCTCCAGCTTTGTTCTTTTGACTTAGGATTGTCTTGGAAATGCGGGCTCTTTTTTGGTTCCATATGAACTTTAAAGCAGTTTTTTCCAATTCTGTGAAGAAACTCATTGGTAGCTTGATGGGGGTGGCATTGAATCTATAAATGACCTTGGGCAGTATGGCCATTTTCACGATATTGATTCTTCCTATCCATGAGCATGGTATGACAGACTGGATTAAGAAAATGTGGCACATATACACCATGGAATACTATGCAGCCATAAAAAAGGATGAGTTTGTGTCCTTTGTAGGGACATGGATGCAGCTGGAAACCATCATTCTTAGCAAACTATCACAAGAACAGAAAACCAAACACCGCATGTTCTCACTCATAGGTGGGAACTGAACAATGAGATCACTTGGACTCGGGAAGGGGAACATCACACACCGGGGCCTATCACGGGGAGGGGGGAGGGATTGCATTGGGAGTTAAACCTGATGTAAATGACGAGTTGATGGGTGCTGACGAGTTGATGGGTGCAGCACACCAACATGGCACAAGTATACATATGTAACAAACCTGCACGTTATGCACATGTACCCTCGAACTTAAAGTATAATAAAAAAAAAAAAAACAAAAACCATATTTAGTTCTATACTGCTAACATTGTAGTAAAGGAAATCATCTGTCCCAGACCAGATCAAATCTAGTTCTAAAATTAAAATACTGCAATCACAGGATTATTTAATGAGGTGTCAGAAATGGCAGTATTTCATATTGTTTAATATCATTGGCAAGAAGCAACATACAGAAAAATAAGATAAACAGAACAGAAACAAACTAGAAAACTATAATTCATTCTACAAATGCTAACTTAGCACTTATTTTTCATGGTAGTCTCCATGCTAGACCCTAGCATTAAAAATGAGTAGGATACAGCTCTTGCCTCATAGGTGTTTGTAGTCCAGTGGCCAGAGAAAGACAAGTAAATACATTGTTAAAATACAGGGTGATGCGTCCTGCCCTTGCAGGAAAAGCCACAGTGAAAATGGCCATTACTGCCTAGAGCTGGCAGAAATGCAAAAAATGATGCAATTTCTCTAGGGGCCCATTTGGCAATATATTTCAAAAGGATAAAAAATGTAGGTACCCAGGAATTCTTCTAGGAATTTGTCCTGCAGAAATAGTATTAGACCTGGACAAGAATAATTTATAAGAATGTTTTCATGCTTTGCTTATAATATTTTAAGCAACCCCAATGGCCAAGAAAAAAAAGCAGCTATTAATTATGCTATACATCTGGGATGAACTACTATGAAGATCTGAAAATCATGTTTTATAAGAATAAAGATACGAAAAAATGGACGTGATTTAATGTTAAAAGAGAATATAAAAGTATACAAATAAATTCTTAAGTTTTTTTGTTATTATTGTTTGTTCTTTGGAGGGGAAATATGAATTTGCAGAAAATAAAACTGGAAAGAAAAGAAATAGCAAAATGCTAATGATATTTATCCCTAATTCAAGGAGTTATGAGTGGTATTTACTTTGACCTTTTTATTTGTGTAATTTTCCACAAGGTACTTAAGTTTCATTCAAAATCAATTATCTTTTTTAAATAAGACACAACTAAAAATTCTTTGGAGAAAAACTTCAGGAGGAATATTTGAAATGAGCATAGAAGGATAACAAGACACTCATAGGGAGGAGGAAGGGCAAAACACGCAATTGACAAAGGCAACAACGTGCAAAACGTGTTCTTGACAAAGGCAACAATGTGCAAAAACAGCCATGAAATGCTTAAGACAGTGGTATCTATTTCCTATATTGTTAACTGGTCCAGTGCACCCACGTAATTCTAAATTAACACAACACAATTTGAAAGCCGGAACTCAACCCCTAGTAGCTCACGTTGCTTAAGTGATCACCTTCCTAACACGCAGGGACTTGAATTTAGGTCTTCATCCAAACCTATGTCTCTTTCCACTTCCCTTTGATATACTGCCTCTATGATGCAATTGTATACACACCCACAATATGCATACACACACACACTCACACACAACAGAATGTGACAATTCATCCTAAATAGAAAGCTGAGAAAATTAAGTCTCAGCTTTA
Source organism: Trachypithecus francoisi (assembly GCF_009764315.1). Classification (NCBI taxonomy): domain Eukaryota; kingdom Metazoa; phylum Chordata; class Mammalia; order Primates; family Cercopithecidae; genus Trachypithecus; species Trachypithecus francoisi. The sequence goes on from NW_022681470.1 coordinate 9,037,644, forward strand.
AGTACAGTAAATACTATAATTAACTAACTTGTATCTTAGTAGCATCTTTCTACTTAATACAAAAGAGAATTTGGAACCATCTGCAAATTTCACCCCCTACCACTTTTACTTTTGGTCCAAATTAAAGTTGCTATCTAGATCAACTAGTGGAGTAGAGTATAACAAATCATTTTCTAAATAGTACCCACTCTTCCATTTTTAAAGTCTCCTACAAGCTCATATAATGACTTTCATAGTCACCTCCCTTGCAAGTTTAATGTGTGTTGGATTGTATTGTTCTGGTCTTTATGTAGTAATTTTCTTTTGTTCTTTATCGAAATGATCAGCTAAAATACACTTTCCTTTCAAAAGACTTGTTTGATTATTGCATTACTAAATACCTATATAGAGTTAAATATGCTAAAATTATAGTAATAATGTCTTTGGGGTTTCACCAGAAAAAGTAAATTGAGCTGTCATAAGTCCCCTTAATTTATTTGCACAGCAGAATTGTAAATGCAGCAGAAAACAGCTTACTGTAATGTAAACAGAGTTTTCCATGTTCTGCTCACAGGACAAGTTTATTTAATGTAATATATTACACTCACCCATCATTGCTACCTTTCAGTTTATACTTTTATGGTAACAAACGGTTATAATAAACAGAGCCGTTGTGTTAAAATCAAATAGAAGGCTAGGTATTCATTCTGTGGCTGAAAAAATCTGATATTCCACTTCATACTTTTTGATACTAAAGATTGTCAGACCACGGTGTGTTAAAACTAGAAAAGTCCTCAATTTCCAATGTTGATGTATGAAGAGTTTTGGTCTAAAGTTTCTGTGTCTAGCTCATTGTCTAGTCTCTGTTTTCATGCTGCACCTGATTTTAAGATTGAAAACAAAACTAAACAAAAAACAAACAAACAAAAAAACCTGTTGATGCTTTATAGTAATGATTATTATCAATAGTTCTATCCCTTTTAAATTACCTTGTAACAATAGCCTACAGCAATATCTTAATCATGAGGAGAGAAATCAGTTATTATATCATTTTAAATGTTTCTAAGAAACTATTTCAGGTTTCAGACAACTTAGGGAACCTTTTCTTATATGAGATAAAATAGAGCTCAGACCTATTACAAACTTGATAGAGTGTTCATGTTTTAATACATCAATTATCTTTCCCCAAACCTCATAATCAATATTACATGTCACTCCTCAATAACTTCATACAATAATTCATTAAATCTGAAAAATTATTGAATGGAATCTATTCTAGACTCCAATCTAATATGCTAATAATTTAATATGCACATGCTACTTTATATATAATCATTTTAAAGTTAATAATTTGACTAATCAGTGACTAAAACTCCTCCGATCTAGAAAGTGAATTTTACATTGTGTCTCCCTTACAGAACCAACAGTAGATAACCTGATGGAGGCAGATTTAGAAAAGAAACATTTATTGAGCATTTATTATGTTGCTTACTATTAATGTTGCCATTTTTACTATGTTATCACTATGTGCTAGGCCTTTTCCTGTTATGTGGATGCTGAGAAAAACATCCTGATTCATAATGTCAACTTCAATGATGCCGTCTCAATAAATGTTTTTTTTTGTTTTGTTTTGTTTTGCTTTTTTAGATGGAGTTTAGCTCTTTTCGCCCAGGCTGGAGTGCCATGGCGCGATCTTGGCTCACCGCAACCTCTGCCTCCCGGGTTCAAGCGATTCTCCTGCCTCGGCCTCTGGAGTAGCTGGGATTACAGGCGCCCGCCACCACGCCCGGCCAATTTTTTTGTATTTTTGGTAGAGATGGGGTTTCTCCAGGTTAGTAAGGCTGGTCACGAACAATAAATGTATTCTAATCGTATGGCTCTCCTTACCTACCTGAACCAAAAACTTCCGGTCTGCTAACAAGATTTCTAGGTAGTTTTTGTTTGTTTTCTTGGTACCCAGGCGCTTTTGAAGAAAAGAGAACATGCAATTTATTTTCTTCCAGAACTTTGCCTCCTGCCATTCTCTCTCTCTCCCCAAATTCCTGAGATATTGTTATAAAATATATAGAGAAACTAATTTGTAAAGGTGACTTTACTTATTCCTCTCTTCCTGTGTTTCTTTCTTATGAAGTTTCTTACGACGTTTTTCTAAAATAATATTTTTAATATTGAGCTGTCATGTTCCCCGTTTTGTTATCTCTAAAAGAAAAATATACTTCTAGCCCTATCTTACAAATTATTGTGAAAAAATCAAGATACCTTAGTGAATATTTGAAAATGCTAATCAAATTTGAGTTGGTGATGAAATTGATTGCACGTAACTCATGCTCATGAGTTAGATTCCAACTAAATAATATTTGCAAAGTACTGAAAAATCCAAAGAAACAAAAATTGCTTACAGGCCTGTTACTCAAAGATAATCATTAACAACAATAAAATTATTTTATTCTGAATATCATTATTTTAACAATTTAAATACACAGTTTTTGGATCCTGCTTTATTTCTTTAATGATATTTTGTGAGTAATTTCCATGCTGCTAAATAAACATTACTAACGTCCTTCTAAATGTTCCCTTAGAACCACTGTTTACCTAACCACTCCCCACTTCTAAATGGGTATTTTGATTGCACCAACTTTCCACCACTTCAAATAAAAATGTACATTGCCTTCATCATATTTAGTATTATTTCAGTAGTACAGGCCCTCAAATGTAGACTTTCACATTGCCAAGTTGGTTTTTCAACGCATTGCACCATTTATATTCTTGTTGATCATGCATGAGCTAACCCATTTCACTGGAGATTGACAGTCACTGAAAATATCAAAAATCTCTGTTTTATTTGCCAAGTGAAAAGGTAGCTCATGATGGATTTAATTTGCATTTCTAAGTTGTAATATTTTTGTTTTCCTTTAGACATTTTCATTACTATTTAGTAAATGATCACATACATTGATCACTAATCTATGAGGTGCTTACTGATTTCTTAGCAGATTAAATGATAGCATTATACACTAAAATCTTTAGTATATGTTTCCTATAGTTTGCTACAAATCATACTTACAGCTTGTTTGGCTCCTAATTTGATTTCTTATTCAGTTTGAGAATTGTAAATACTAATGCACTCAACTCTATTTGTCTTTGTTATTTCTTCTGTCTTGAAGGTTTAGAAAGTGCACACTGACCAGGCATGGTGGCTCACACCTGTGATCGCAACACTTTGGGAGACCAAGGCAGGCAGATCACAAGGTCAGGAAATCAAAACCATCTTGGCCAACATAGTGAAACCCCATCTCTACTAAAAATACAAAAATTAGCCGGGTGTGGGGGTGCGCACCTGTAGTCTCAGCTACTCAGAGTCTAAGGCAGGAGAATTGCTTGAACCCGGGAGGCAGAGGCTGCAGTGAGCTGAGATCGTGCCACTGCACTCCAGCCTGGGTAACAGAGCAAGACTCCATCTCAAAAAAAAAAAAAAAAAAAGTGCACACCATCCGAGATGTTATAATTCATTCAATCTCTTCTGAAATGGGTCAGTACCCTCTGTAGTTGTCAACTTTGCCTCCATTTCCCATTATACTATTCTTCGCAGCAAATTCTACATCTTGTATCTCTGGATTCACCCCTGCCAAGTAGATAGCATTCATATTTACTGGCTCGATGGATGGATGACGATAGTAATAATAAGAGCTAATATTATTTGACTTCTTACTAAGCATTATTCTTGAAACAGGGCTCTAACCACTTTTAAAAACATTCGCTTCTTGGTGCATTACATTTTCTATCACTAACCACATTTCTACAACAATCCTAGAAAGAGAAATCCACCTTATAAAGTCTCCTTTTCTAATGAAGGAGCATTGGAAGGTAATTGTCAAACCTCTACCTCCACACCACATCTTAGACAGTGGCTACAGTCCACCTGCAACAGAGGCATGTACAAAGTGCTATGCAACATTAATGTCATACTGTTTCCACTCCAGCTCCTGTTGTGAGTCCATTTTCTCACCCAGGCCCAGATACCCGAGTCCTGAAACTTCTCTGCCACATGGCTGATCACTCTCTGTTAAGTTTCACATATATTTTCCCTTCCTCATTAGAAAGAAAATCATGAGGGTGCTAAGAAGGTAAACGGGAAAATACTCAGGTAACACCTGGCTCCTAGTATGAGCTCAATCACTCTTAGCCATTCTCATCAACATCATTATTAGACCAGCTAGCATTGCCCATGTATTCATTCTTTCTCCTCTGCCAAGTTAGATACAATTTGGAAGACAAAAAAGTATTTCACATGTGCATGGTTCAGCTTCCTCAATTTTCACATATTCTTCAACATTACAATTGGATTATCATTCATTAAGATCATTCCTTCAACGTCAACGATCTTATTGTTGCCAAACCCAGTGGCCCACTGCACACAAGGAAACCATCGTCTATTACCCTGTCGATCTGCTGATCCTTCTCTCTTCCTGTCTTTACTGCCAGAGACCTCGGTGGCATCTTTGTTCTTTCTTTTACCATCTCCGCCTCTACAAATAAACAACCATCAAATCCAACCTCTCTACTTGAGGGAGATATTCTTCCTCTTCTACTCCCACCTCTTAGTTCATCCCATTCTTCTGGGCCACTAAGAAACACACAATATTCTCTGGTCCTTTTAATTTTTTTCTTCATCTCTTGTAGTTTATATTTGTTTGTTAGTTATTAGGTTGGTGCAAAAGTAATCACGGTGTTTGCCATTACTTTCAATTACTTTTGCACCAACCTAATATAATCCTAATTGTATCATCTAGTGGATTTCCACCTTCCCCTCCCCAGGTTCCCTTCCAGTCTTATATCTTCCTTTGAATTCATCATACTTGACTTCTCTCCTTGACAAAGTCCTATTCACCCTTCAGGTCCCAGCTCACCCGGCAGGGCCTCAAATGATCTTTCTTATTCCCTCCAGCACAAATTAATTGCTTCCTCTTTAATAAATCCCTAGTATTGTATACTCCTCGTAGTATACTTCATCATTCAAAACATTCTTTTTATTACAGTTGTGTATGAAATGTCTGCTTCTCCTATTATATTGTAAAATGTCTTGTTTATCTTTGTGTGACCTGTGGTAACTCAGTAGAAAATGTGTGTTCTTTAACACTTTTAGATCTTATTGTAAAAGAGGAAGCAATTTAAAATATACGGCGACAGTTAAAGTAGAATAGGATGGGCTTTCATAGTTTGTCTGGTGCATACTAATTCCATGACTCCTGAAGAAAGACCCACAGCCAGCCTCAGGCGTTTTCCTCTTGACTAAGGCAGGGTCCTTACAACGAAGCTGAGGGGTTCTTGAAAGGCCCAGAGATGGCACACAACACGCTGAGCCTGGTGCCTGACTCCCAGTACCCAAAAACTGTGACTGCGATTACTGAGAGCACACATCTCATACGACACTTTTTTGATAAGCATTAAGTAAGACAATAAATGTAGATGGACTTTGAAAACTATAAAATCTGAAACATGTATTTCACATGAAAGAGTCCAAGTAAAATAATTGGATGAAGGAAGACTCCAGTGTGGATTTTATTTCTCTTCTACTCTTTCTCCAATTTTCTGTGATGAGTGAAGTTTCCCTCAACTAATTTTGGATATATCTGGCCTTCGAGGAGTTAAAATATTATACTGACTAATGCTAAAATGAAGAGAAGTGTTTCTCCCAAGATTTTCACTTCCTAAGCGTTTCTTCAGATTCTTCATTAAAGTAAGCACTTTCCGACAGAATAGTCTGGATTTATTATTTCCAGTTTTCCATGTCACAGACACCTTAAACAACGGGGAAAATCTTATCCTAGCAGCAGTTTTTCTTCACAGACACTTGGCTGTGATCTTTGCAGTTTCCACTTCATTTGTGCTTACATAAATGGAGGTTACTGGCAGGGGTTTTTTTTTTTTTTTCTAGATTTGATGTTCTCATAATTATTTATTTAGAGAAGTTGATATCAATTTTGCATTTGTGACACTACAAAGAGAAGCTTCCCTTCACAAACTGTAGGAAACTTGAATAGGATATATTCATTTTAATACCGTATCAGGAGACTCTGTGACAAAAGACAAATTATACAATCATCAGATTATTCCTCAAACACACAACTGCCCATAAATGACTTTTATCCTCTGTGAACACCAAAAACTGTAATTACACATGAGCGAAGACAAATATTGTAAATTCACTTCAAATATTTTTATGTGAGAACAATGACCTCAGACTTTTGTAATTCGCTGTTAGATGAAATAAAATAAGCTTTCTTATCTCACTATAAATTAAATACATAAAACCATCAAGCAGTAATAAATACTTGGCACAGCCAAATAAAAACGTTAAGGATAGGTGGCTCTATTAAATTAAAATTGGTATTTTATCCTTATTTGTCAGTGCATTTATTAAAATGTCAGACTTGATTAAATTACAGTCATTGTTCCTTCTACCCCACAACCCAAGGGCTTGTGCACAGGAACAACTAATGTATCCACTGCCAGACAGAGACATTCACTCAGCCCTGAGAATTCACCAGAAAAAAATGCTGCTTGAGCTCCTAGTGTGAAATGGGCATTTTCTTTCTCCTCCTGTATCTGTTGACTGTGAGAAAATGCTTGAGTGTCTGCCACTTACGGACCCCTTGCTAACTCAAAATAAGACCTGCGTCATACGATTAATCAGCTTTTAAGAATTCCCTGCTTATATTTTTCTCTTCTCCAATCAGAACAAAATAGTGAAAATATGCACTCCCAGAACAACCTCGAAGAGTCTGATCCAAATTCCCCACTTATGCTTGAAGTTCCCATGGGCAGGATAAAGAAATACCACTGGTTCTGGCCTCACACACTGGCTTCCAGAGACAGTCCACATCTCTCACCCTGAAAATTCTTAAACTCTAAAAGAAAAAAAGAAAAGTCCAGCCCTCTCCTACATATGAACAAAGTCAGTCTCTTGGTTTGCAGACAGATATGTGAACTACAGACCTGTTAATTCCTACACCCTCAATGTGCAGATGCAATTCTTCTCAAATGTAGAGAAATACTAGAATTTCTGTATGAGAAATGAAGCAATGAAAATGTCAACTCGCCCTCTGACCTTTTATAGGGACGAAAGATATTAAAATGTCTTAGCAGATACTGATGACAGGTACAATAGTCTAAGACCTTACTTAGAATGGCACAGATAAGCATGCAAACAAGCTCCAGTTTAAGTAATGACTGTGTTATTGTTTGCCTTTTTCTTTTGTCTTACTTTTGTTTAACTTACCCAGAAACCAGTATTTCTAATAACTTTTCCAATTATAAGTGTGCCTTCCCATTTTTTCCACTTCAGATCTATTCATTAGCAAATAATGATGCATACTTTAAATCATAGTCAATAGTCCTAGAATTTTACAGACCCTCCATAAGTTAATAATCACTATGAGGAGACTCCATTTTTAGCTTACTTTTCCATTTCTGCCCTCAGTCTGCTGGTTTATGAATTTAACTGTCAACACTAAGAGCACCAACTAATCAAAAGACTGTCAAAATGATACACCACGCAGAGTAATGTCTGCCTTACAAACAAAGTGTAAATGTCAATTCAGTCATTCCAGCAGGACCAAGCTGTTTATGGAGTTTAACCATAGAGACATTTGGGCTAATATTGCAGGTTTCCAGACAAAGATTGAGAATTTATTTAATACGGTTCAATTCTGGTGTTGTACTATTTTAGCTCTATTACAAGGGATACATTTGTTAATTGGCTGAAGAACAACAGAGCACTCAGACCTGTTCTCTGACAAAAATAATTCATTCAATAAATGTCGAGTAATACTTTGACTAAGAGAGACCAAAGAAAACATCACTTTAATGATAAATATGCTTTAGAGTCCTCTGAGTTCCAAATTGGAACAACTTAACACCTGAATGTAGAGTTAGCCCTGCCCTTAATTCTAGCATTTCTCCTATATGAGATACATGCATATTGTCCAAGACCAGCAGCCTAGTTTCCTACTTGCATTTTCTGCTCTCTTGTCTTCTTTATTTTAATTTAAAAAATTATATATATACACACACATTATTATTTATTTAATATAAACAACACTTATAATATATTTATAATATATTATATAACATAATTATATATATTATATATATCATGTACATATATAATATATAACATATTATATATATATATATATTAGCAGCAGGGTCTTACTAAGTTGCCCAAGCTGGTATCGAACTCCTGGGCTCAGGTGCTCCATCAGCCTCAGCCACCCAAAGGGCTGGGATTATAGGCATGAGCCACTGCACCTGGCCTCTTGTCTTTTTTTTTCTCACATTTTGTGTGTGTGTGACTTATTTTCAAGAACCACCTTCTGGCCCGGCATGGTGGCTTATGCCTGTAATCCCAGCACTTTGGGAGGCTGAGGCGGGCAGATCACGAGGTCAGGAGATCGAGACCATCCTGCTTAACATGGTGAAACCCCGCAACTACTAAAAAATACAAAAAATTAGCCGGGAGTGGTGGCGGGTGCCTGTAGTCCCAGCTACTTGGGAGGCAGAGGCAGGAGAATGGCGTGAACCCAGGAGGCAGAGCTTGCAGTGAGCCGAGATCATGCCACTGCCCTCCAGCCTGGGTGACAGAGTGAGATCCTGTCTCAAAAAAAAAAAGAACCACCTTCTACATTTTGGCTTATATATAAATTTATCAGGCTTATGCCCCTAAATTAATGTCCCTATAGAGATTTTTTTTTTGAGACAGAGTCTCATTCTGTCACCCAGGCTAGATAGAGTGTAATGGCACAATTTCAGCTCACTGCAACCTCCACCTACCAGGTTCAAGTGATTCTCCTGTCTCAGCATCCTGAGTAGCTGGGATTACAGGTGCACGCCACCACATCCGACTAATTTTTGTATTTTTAGTAGAGACAGGTTTTCACCATGTTGGTCAGGCTAGTCTCGAACTCCTCACCTCATGATCCCCCCGCCTCAGCCTCCCAAAGTGCTGGGATTGCAGGTGTGAGCCACCGTGCACAGCAATATAGAGAGGTTTTTATACTTCCTGATATCAACCATCTTCTCTGCACACCAATTATTTCCTAAAATCTAATAACATGGTGCCAAGCCCTAATAAAAGGCATGATGATCACCTATTGCTCCCTACCTTACTCCCTCTGTACCGACAGTCCCCTTACTCTGTGTTCCAGACATGGCCAATCTTCACCACTCAGGTACAAAGACCCCAGGCATAATGATATGCAATGACCATAATAGATCATAAGCAACTGACAAGGCCTAAACTTAATGGAGCTTTAATCATTGGAACCTTGATATTAAAGATCAGTTTTTAGGAGTACATTGGTTGATTGCATTCTCTATTATTCCAAGAAATACTAAGAATTTATCAGGATTTCTCCAATAAACCTTTTCTCACCCTTCTTTGACCCTATTTTAATCCTCCTCTCATTGTTCTTATCTAGTCCACTGGCAGTCCGAAGCCCTGACTCCAGCCCCTCGTTGTTACTGTCCACAAGAAGTATCACAAATTGTAATATGACCTATTTTCCCCCAATTGCATTTACATTTTCCCATGAGTGACTGAATATAAAAGCTCTGATATGCTAGTGTTGTTACTGTAATTGTCAGCAGAGACATTCAGATTTAGGTGTCAGGAGATGGTTACTATCTTGACATGACCACCTGGGATATTCCAGGGGTTCTAATTGAATACAAACCTAAGGACCATGTTTCAAAGTATTTTTACTGACCAATATTTAAAGTCCTTCAGAGGAATCTCTGGCCAACCCAAAGCACAGTATGCCTTTTCAGTTTCTGCCACTAACCGATCTGAGCCTGTAGATATTCACACTAAGTATGCCAAGAGAAGATGCTGCTGCAACTATTTAAGAAATCAGATATGAAGCTTGGCCCAACTTACACAACTGCTCAGGAGGGGATCATTATGTTCATGAAGAAAGGCAGTTTGGACTGTGCCTTGATTCCGCATTACACATTATTTATTTCCAGAGTCCCTGAGATACCTTGATTTGGTTTTCTATTTTTTAATGACTGGTGCACATTTGGGCAACTTTCTGCTTATGACATATGAGAATTACAAAGTAGGCTTCAGAAGCACATCACTACTGAAAAATAAAAAAAAAGTTACCTTTTGTTAGATGCAGACTTAATCAGAAAGTCTCAACGTTCTTTACAAGGGATTGACACCTCCATAAAGGTAAGCATTATCTCCCCTAACAGACAGATCTCTGAAAGCTTTTGTAGTCCATGAAAGCCTCCCAAATCTCAAAAATAATCACACAACAGCCCTGCCAAACTCACAGTAACCACAGTATTCACTGTGCTCCATATCATGAGGATAGTCTACAAGAAGGAGATTATATGATAAACTGTGGTGTATCAAAGTAAAGTAGAGAAATGAACTCCCCCAGGGTCAGCAGATCAAGGTAAAGCAGAGAGATATCAGTGGGCATATGCCCACATCCTATTTAACGTCTTACCACGTCAGAGCAGAATCTTACTCTTTATTAGTTTATAAAGTGTAACTCCACTTTCAGCTGAATATGAGCTTCAAATCAAACACTGGCCTAGCTTTACTTGAGTGTGGGGTGTGTGTATGTGTATTTATGGAGAAAAAATTGTTATTTCTAGATAAGATGTAAGTTTTACATCCCAGTACTACAGCTGCAGTTTTATAGAGTAAATCTTTCTTAACTATTAAGAAAAAAATTCTATGATGGAAATAAATGTAAATGTACTTAAAATATAATAAAATGTAAGATAATTTAGGTGAGAACATTAGCATGTCTCATTATACTTTAAAATGTCATATGGTTATGGCTGAAAGAGAAATAACAGTGAATAAGTCATTACTGAGCTTTAGAGTCTGTGGTTCAATCTGTTGCTTCCGTGCGACCTTCACCATGCGATCCCTCCATTCCCTATAACCATTACCCAGCAAAAATCATACTCACCCACTGAGCAAAGTGTTAGGGACATAATAGGGCCTTAGAAATTTGGAAGAATCATTCAAAAGTGTTTCTCATTTTTGTCTTAAATCCAGTTTAGACAGTTTGCCCTTTTAGTACCACCTAGGAAATCCTATCAGTGGTCTCCAGCTTCCGATTTCGGACTCAGATCACCTGAGTTGTTTTGGTGAATCTTTTGGCCTCTCATCTCTATTTTGCCAACTTTCCTCTGCCTCCACTTCAGTGGTGTGCACAGGCCCAATAAGAGGGTGTGGTGACGCACACCTGTCGTACCAGCCACTCAGGAGGCTGAGGTAGGAGAATTGAGGCAGAGGTTGCAGTGAGCTGAGATTACGCCATTGCACTCCAGCCTGGGTGACAGAGCGAGACTCTGTCTCGGAAAAAAAAAAAAGAAAGAAAGAAAGAAAAGAAAAAGAAAAAGAAAAAAAGTAAGACTTTCCATGTCACCACAATTCTGAGTTTACCCATCACACCAGAGGAGCAGATTGTGTCCCAGAGAACAGAGAGTGGCAGAATTTCAGAGCTCTGGAAGACACAACAATGGCATCAAGAAATAGTTAAGTGGGGCCGGGTGCGGTGGCTCATGACTATAATCCCAACACTTTGGGAGGCTGAGACAGGAGTTTGAGACCAAGCTGGGCAATACAGCAAGACCTGTCTTTACAAACAATTTAAAAACAAGATGTAATGGCATGTGCCTGTAATCCTAGCTACTTGGGAGGCTGAGGCAGGAGGACTGCTTGAGCCCAGCAGGTGGAGGCTGCAGTGAGCTGTGATCATCCTGCCACTGCGCTCACCCTGGGGAGTGTGACCCTCCCTGTCTTAAAAGGAACAAACAAAAACAAAAGAAATAGTTTAGTGGGGAAAAAGTTTAAAAATTTTCATTACCCACTAGATTATACACAGTGTAGAGCCACTTTTTTAAGAGTTCCTGTGTGAGATATGGTGAGATACAGTGTGGTCTGGTGAGCCATTCATGTGTTGGCCTGGGGTTAGCAATCCCACAAGAGATCACCTCACTGGAGGTGTCCTTAAAGATAAGGTAAAACAGAAAATATACAGGCAAAAGCACCAGTCCCCAGGAAGACGGAGTAACAGCATCCCTTAAATCAGGATTTTAGGGAAGGGTGCTGGGGAAAAGAACAAGTAGAAAGATAAAACCCGACATGGCTACTAAAATGAATACCTTTGCCCTAGAAAAGTAGCTGTCAATTACTTAGAGGTTTTGGAATCTAATGCATTTGAGGGAAGGAAATGACAAGAAGCACCACACCGAAAAAGTATCTGAGCATGATTAATGAACGTGAGAAAAATTCATAAAGCTTTTCCTCTTTCAATCAAAATAAGGACGGGTGACTATCCCTTGGCTCTTCCTGACTGGTTGGTGAGACAGATGAGCAAACAGAGCAGGTGATTCAAAGGGACATAGAAAACTGTGTTATCTCCAGACCGCACACAGTACTGTGGTGCCCACATGAAAATCCCTTGGGGCTAAGGGCAGCCAGACCACTCATCTCCTAATGGTCCAGTAAGAGCAGCAGGACATAGAGCTCTGTCCACTGTGAGGAGTGCAGCATCAGCCCTGCAGCCTCTGCTCTGCCACACTCAGGACCAAGGGGATCCCAGGACCTCCAAATTCCAAGTCGCTTGCATCCCTCAGATGCAGCAGCTCAGAAGTGACTTGACTAGTTCAAAGTGGTACCTTCTTAATTAATGTGTTTACAATCTGCTGGAAGACTTCAGGGAAAGCCTCTATAACCAGCCTTACTGCCTTCTATAGTGCTAAACCACACAACTAAAAGGTTTCTCTCCCTCTTAGGTACCCATGACCATGTACGTGCACACACACATACACACATCCAGATTCATTTTAAAGATACTTGTCTCACATGATCATTATTCACATTGTCTTCCAAAACTACTTTCAAAAAATACCCTATATATCCACTTTGTCAGCTTTCCACCTCCCCACTTTAATGGTGAGCACAGTCCCAAAAGAAACGTTTTCCGTGCCACCTCAAGCCCTGAGTTTGCCAATCCATCAGCAGAGCAGCCTGTGGCCCAGAGCAGCGAAATGTGTCTCTAAAGAGAAATGTGATCCTCCTAACAATGCCTTATAGATAAATATTTTGCCCAATAGTGCAAAATAGCACACTAAGGAACTGTGAAAAAGAAAAAAGAATGGTATAAAATTATTTTCAGGAAAATCAAAGGTTCAAATTCTTATAAATAATATGTATTAACACAGTGGAATTTGTTGCCACTAGGATACTCTTTCAGTAAAGCACAGAAAACACTGAGCACATTTTTTTTTAAGTATGGACACTCACTAAAAAGAAACTTAAAACTTCCAAATGTCTAGCCTACATGAGATATTGATCTGAAGGCAAAAGTGCAAGCCCAGGCATTTATTTACTTCTTTATTCAGTATTTCCTTGAGATTTCATCAAGTATAAATCCCCTGGCAGTAGTGAGAGAACATGTTTTCTTTTTTTTTATTTTATTTCATGAGAGAGAGTCTCGCTGTCACCAGGCAGTGGTGTAATCTCAGTTCACTGCAACCTCTGCCTCCTGGGTTCATGCCATTCTTCTGCCTCAGCCTCCCGAGTAGTGGGGACTATATGTCCCCACCACCATGCCTGGCTAATTTTTGTATTTTTAGTAGAGACAGGGTTTCACCATATTGGCCAGGCTGGTCTCAAACTCAACCTCGTGGTCCACCCGCCTCGGCCTCCCGAAGTGCTGGGATTACAGGCGTGAGCCACTGCACCCTGCTGTGGGAAAACGTTCTATTGCACTCTAAAAAGCATTAAGCATTACTAAGTAGTTTTTTTAATTTCTGAAAAGTTACATAACTTCATATGATTCTCTTTACTGCTACATTTTACTAAACATTTATTAATAGAAAGGAACTGGGAACAATACTGAAATCCACTGGGAGCTGAGTCCTATAATGAAGGCATGAAGCAATTAGTAGCATGAGAAGGAATACAAAAACCTGGGGAAGCGACCTCAAGGAGGTCCACTTCCATTTCTATAAGCTGATAATTTGCAGATTTCCCAACCAGAATACCAATGATTGTTGCCTTTCAAAGCATTACAATTCCACATTTTCATCTCAATCCTCCCTCCTCTTTTCTTTTCTTCTTCTCTTTCTCTCCTTCTCCCTCTCTCTTTCAACACCAAGCAATATGCTAGCATATAAACTCATGCATACAGAAATTTTTGTCTGTTTTGTTCACTGATGTATTGAAAGCATTTAGTGTCTATTACATAGTAGGCACTCAATAAATATTGACTTGAACTGAATATGCCCATGACTGGGAGAGTGGTAAATACCCAGTTCCTGCGCTCAAGGTAGTCACTATCCATATAAAGAAACCAACGCGGTTGTCATATAAACAGATGTGGTAAATTATAGGCGGCATGCACACAATGTTCTTGGAATACTGCAGGGCAGCACAGTAACACTGCTATTATATAGATAGAGTGTCTTGGGAAATATCCCAGAGAAGATGATGTTTATCTTGAGTTATGAAAGAGGTGTAGGAATTAGCTAAACAAAGGAGGCAAGAAAGGGCCTTCCAGGTAGAGGAAACAGGACATATAAAGACATGGAGTCTGAGATCACAACACGTTGCCTGCAGGACTAGAGAGAGACTTGTTCAGAAACAAGAGTACAGAAGTTATCAAGCATAAGGGCAGAGGTGTAACTGTGGGAAACCTTCCAAGAATTTCCAACAAGGCAGTAATCTGATGAGACTGTGATTCTCAAAATAGAGCTTTGAGATGGGAATGGGAAGGAGTGGAAAAGACTGCAGGACCGATGCTTGATTAAGAATTAATTGCATGTGCTGAACCACTATGGCAAACAGTGTGGAGATTTAGCAGACAGGTGTGGCATGGCTGAATTAGAGGGAGGTGGTCAGAACAAAACACGGGGAGTTAGTCTCCATGAGAGTTTTCCAAATTGAACAACTAAGAACCTCTGAGTACCATTCACTGAAACCACAGATAAAGAAAACAATAGCATTCTTTACATTCTTAGTATAAGAATCTAGTATCTAATGTGAAACTATAAACCTATTCTTAGGATAGGATAAGAGTCTTTAAAAATATATAGGTTGTGGGCCGGGCGCGGTGGCTCACGCCTGTTATCCCAGCACTTTGGGAGGCCGAGGTGGGTGGATCACGAGGTCAGGAGATCGAGACCATCCTGGCTAACACGGTGAAACCCCGTCTCTACTAAACATACAAAAAACTAGCCGGGCGCGGTGGCGGCGCCTGTAGTCCCAGCTACTCAGGAGGCTGAGGCAGGAGAATGACGTGAACCCGGGAGGCGGAGCTTGCAGTGAGCTGAGATCGCGTCACTGCACTCCAACCTGGGTGACACAGCGAGACTCCGTCTCAAAAAAAAAAAATAAATAAATAAAAAATAAAAATAAAAGAATATATATTTATATATATTTTATTATATGCACAAATAAAAATATTTATATATAAATATAAAATATATAAATAATAAATAAATAAAAATATCTATATATAAATATAAAATATATAAATATATCTATATATAAATATAAAATATATATAAATAAATATATCTTTATATAAATATAAAATATATATAAATAAATATACCTATATATAAATATAAAAATATATAAATAAATATATATATAAATATAAAATATATAAAAATAAATATATATATATAAATATAAAATATATAAAATAAATATATCTATATATAAATATAAAATATATAAAAATAAATATATCTATATATAAATATAAAATATATAAAATAAATATATCTATAAATATAAAACATATATAAATAAATATATCTATATATAAATAAATATATATAAATAAATATATATATATATTGTGATATTTGGGGAGCAGTCAGTTTGGGGCATGAGTTTGAGTCTGGGATTCAGGGTGCCTGACGGAGAGGAGGAGACAGCTAGAAAGAAAGGTAAAGATTTGAAAACACAGCGCTGAGCTGGCTTAAGACAATGTAAAGTGATAGCTAAAGTTGTAGGGGATAAAGTCAAGACTGGAAATGTGTTATCTCAGAGAGAGAGTAAAAATAGGACAGAACACAATAAATAGTTGTTGAATTAATTAGAGGAACAAGAATACCATCCTGGGAAGCCCAATATTCAAAAATAAAAGAACCCGTGAAAGCGGCGTAGAAAGCAATGCTTGCACATTATTTAACAGAACAACATGATCACTAAAGAGAAAATGGATATTACTCGATTTGACAGTTTCTGTTTCCATTTTGAAGTACCCGTAAAACCTCAATCTTCTCCTTAGTTAACTAAATGATACCATAATTGATTTTCATACGTTCCTCCATCTTGCTGATGATCACATCACATTTTCATATAATGAATGTCAAAGCCAGCTTTTCAAAGTAAACAAAGTAAATGTCCTAGCACAGAACTTATAAAAGAGATATCCTGGGGTCAGTGTAAGCTCAAATTAGCAAAAGCAGCTCTGCTCATCATCTACATATAAAGCATTTTCCCTATTCACTCTTCACATAACAAACAGCAAAGCACGCTGGTATCTAATTAAGTAAGATTAGACACAAATGAAACCCAGATGACTGAAGAGGAGGCTCAATATGTTTCAATATCAATATACAATATGAATTACTTTCCAAATCTATCATGACAGATCAGCAGGAGCACAGGCCTGCTGATTTAATGCCTCTGAGAAGTTACCAACAAATAACACGCTGTTTCTAGGCATGAAAAAAAAAAAGTTTATAAAATGACTGTGTAGGCAATCACCAAATAGACCACTTCCAGATGAGATTGTGAACTTCTTACCTGCCTTCTTCCTCCTCCTTATCCAGACCCCCTTGACAGTCACCATCCACAAATGACAAATCGTCTTACACTGACATACTCCTATCTACAAACTATTTTGGCGTGATCCATCGAGACTTCACGACTGCCCTCACAGCCACATCCTTCCAGGACGAGAAGATGGCCGTAAAGGAGTGTGTGGAATGAGGAACACCTGGGAGCCTGGTTCCTGCTCTATACTCACAGCACGGGCTTACCGGGGTTGTATAACTTACGAGAAGATGGTCGTAAAGGAGTGTGTGGAATGAGGAACACCTGGGAGCCTGGTTCCTACTCTATACTCAGAGCAGGGGCTTACCGGGGTTGTATAACTTTTCACATCTGTGATTTTAGTGCTTTAGCCGATTTAAGTAGAAGATTCCTGAAGTCTTGAGGGGGAGTATCTGGATACAGTAATATGGAAATAACATTAGTTTAGGATTTGAGTCTGTAACTTTGTTCAGTTAATTAGTATTTCAACTTTTCTAAGGTAGGAATAAGGTAACCTTTTCAGCTTAATTTCTTCAAAGGGTACCAAGCTCTGTTCGCTACCTCTTTGTATCTTTCATAGCACTTAATAAGCATTAAATGTGTGAAATGAATCTTTGCACACTCAAAATGCTAACTGACACTATCTTTGTGAAATACACAGCATGGGAAAGGTGGGGATCTCAGGGAACTTCAATGATAGCTTTTGTCTTTAAAAAGTAGTGTCTGCACTTGAGCACTGGGTTTATTTTTGTTCCAACTTAAGTCCACACATAGTAGTTTTAGAGAAAAATTTATTTCCTTGTTAGGAAAAAGGCAATTGTGTCATGTAGAACCACTGAACCTTGTTAATTTCATTATTTGGCATGTGTAGTTATATCCTCAGGCATTTAAATTGCTATTTTATAGCCTTTAAAAAATTTTTTCCTGCAAATGAAAAACAATTAAGCAGATTTGATCATCTGTGGAGGATTACTGGAACAAAAAAATCTATTATGTAATTCACATGAGTCATATAAATTTATTTTAGGGGGACAATAAACAAGGTTGCATAGATTAAATAAATTAATTTTACTTCTAATGTACACCAGAGCATTTGATTGGCATGATAGGTACCTATAAATATTTCATAAACAAGAGAATACATGAATTTTATTTTACTTTTCAATATCAAGGATTTTGAATGTCCCATCCAGTCATTCACAGTGCAGAGTTTGGTTCCACAGTGTGATGTATGGATCAGGGACAGAGATTAGTTTAAAATAAACTCCAATATTGATTAAAAGTAATAGATATTATGATTTTAAATAGCACATCAAAATGTTGAAAATGTGTTTATATTATTCATTTAATATCAAAAACAACTAGGATTTCCTTAGACATTGTTCTGCTCTCATGCTCTGAAAACTCCTTTCTCAAAATTCACCTGTTATAGAAAAATCGATGCACCAGGCAACATTCCAAAGCAAAAAGAAATGCCAAAAAAAAAACAAAAACAAAAACCAGCAAAAAGCTAAACTCTAATCAGAGTCTTGATATATATGGGAGTTGGATGCCTTGATGTGTGCATCTATCTATCTATCTATCTATCTATCTAGTATGTGTGCACACATCTTAATATCTTGAAGGGGAAAAAAATCTTGTGATTTTAGGTATGAAAACTGCTTTTTAAAATTGAGTCTAACAAGTTTACTGTTTAGCCAGTTATCTCTATCAATGTTCTCC
Organism: Trachypithecus francoisi; assembly: GCF_009764315.1. NCBI lineage: Eukaryota > Metazoa > Chordata > Mammalia > Primates > Cercopithecidae > Trachypithecus > Trachypithecus francoisi. The sequence continues at coordinate 9,056,212 of NW_022681470.1, forward strand.
CCAAATGAAGCTGAATGTGGTTTTCCTATAATCACATTGGCCAATGAATGAAAAAACATCTAGTGGTCACATGAAAGCCATACCTATTGACTTGTAAATGTTGGACTTAGATGCATATCAGTGATTTGCAAGAGCTTTTAAAACTGTGTTTTAGGCATCTAGTTAGTTAATCTGGAATCAAAGTGTGAAAATTTTTTAAAAATGTGTAAAGTTAGATATTTCACCTATTTTTATATGGTGCAAAAATATCTGAAAGATTGTCTGGCGGCTGGCTGTGGTGGCTCACGCCTGTAATCCCAGCAGTTTGGGAGGGTGAGGAGGGTGGATCACGAGGTCAGGAGTTCAAGACCAGTCTGGCCAAGATGGTGAAACCCCGTTTCTACTAAAAATACGAAAATTAGCCAGTTGTGGTGGCGGGCACCTGCAGTCCCAGCTATACAGGAGGCTGAGGCAGAGAATTGGCTGAACCCAGGCGGTGGAGGTTGCAGAGAGCCGAGATTGTGCCACTGCACTCTAGCCTGGGCAACAGAATGAGACTCTTTCTCAAAAAAAAAAAAAAAAAAAAAAAAAAGTCTGGGTGTTTATTTACTTAGTCAAATGGTTTTTTACACATTTTGGGCATTTTTTCCTTTAATTTCAATCCAAACTTTAATAAGTTTAACCATCACAAAGACAGCAGATCCCATGTGTAGGAAGTTTAAGAAAACTTAAATGAATTACTAATGAGATGTTAGAGGAGAAAAAAAAAAATCTCCCTATGAGAAGATGGACAAAACAACAAAATATACTAACAGAAGGGAGAAAATAATTAAACGTAAAGAGAAGCAAAATGTAATCAGACTAACCAAATAAAAATACCAGACATGAAAAATCAACACATTGTCATCAGTGTAAGGGAGCAAAGCACAGAAAATATGTGCCTCACACATGAGCTCTGCAATGGAACATGCTGAAGAAAATGCTATGAAACGCATTCAATAAGCACTGATTACCAGCAATTACATCCTCGTTTTATAGCATATGTTACACAGGGTATGACTACTAGATCATAGCTACCCTTTTTGATCTTGTTTGAAGTACAGAATTATAGTCAATCATGATTAGATTGAAATAAATCACAGGTAATGACTCAACAATCAGGTATTATAACCTTACTTGCTAGATTCAATTCAATTCAATCAGTATTTGTCATCTTAAACTTTGTACTTAGGGATAATGGATTTCAAGTCACTTTGTTCATTTTCTTCTTAGCCAGAGCTACCACTACATTCATTTGACAGGCGGAAAGATAAAAATTACTAGAATTTTCGCAGGCAAAAGAGTTGTTAGACATGCAAAAAGCTAAAGAAAATGAAAGTATTTTTACTCAAAAGCAAGTTTAAGAATTTGTAATATCAAATGTACTTAAATTGCATTGAGATTCATCATAATGCTTTTATTCTTCAACCTAGTAATTTGATTTCAGAAAAGCCAGAAATTTCCCAAGGAAATAACGCAAAACTCAGTGGGAAAAATTTCTGGGTACAATGCCCTCATGTGTGCATTTTCTAAAAGTGAAAAACATGACTCCACATAAATACTCAGAAACCGCTAAGAAGATCACCTTGTATCTTCTGCACAGGCTCTTAGCCACTACAAATGATTAGAAAGTAATATGGAGCATGCTTATGCTAAAAACCTAACAAGGAAGCACTATATACAATTATATAGACAATACATTTTTAAAACGCACATAAATGTTTAAAGTCTGCAAAATAAGTGTATCGATGTGATAAATAGAGTTATGCTGGCATATTATAAATTTGTAGTTGTTTCGTTAATGAAGTTGTATTTTGTAATGGGAAAAAACAAACTAAAATAGGGAAAATATTACTTTTACTAATCTTTTGTTAAGGTGTCAAACAGTATAAGATGAAAACACGTTCTCTGTCAAGTATCCTTAGGACTAAATGTTATTGCATCTTTTAAAAATTTCATTTTATTCAACAAACATGTATGGGATGTGTGCTATGTACTGTTCCCTGTGCTATATACATTTCATTCATACTCCATAGGACTGTTCCCCTGATGTTTCCTAGTAAATACAAAGACTGCATCTTTGTCCTGCAAAGCATCTCCTAGGCTGTGATTCCTGACTCCTTGTCAGTTCACAGCCAGGCCATATTTTGCACTCTGAAATATCTACTCAACTGCACCAGGCCAAGACAGATGTTGCTAATCCTTTATGTAAAATAATCCACCACTGTATCTGAAATGGAGAATACCAAACTCTTGCTCTTGCATCGCTATAGTCAGACCCTGAGGGAGCTGCAGAAAGAAGCAGGCTGCTTCTTTAACCGTTGTCACTGCCTGCCTTCCTTGGATAATGTCATGGTGGCTTGAAGTTGGCAATGACCTGTCTCTTCTCTTTCGAGCATGTGCTTGGAGAGTCGGGGTCATAGATGGAACAGGAGGTACAGGGAGTGAGAAGGAGTCTACTATACAGGGTGGCAAACTTTCTACCCCTATCTTCCTGTTAGATGCAAAAACAATGACACTGAGGTTTGCAAACTTGTTCCTGTGGCTTCTGCCAATTTCATAATCTCATGTGTGCAGATCACGAAATGAGATAAAAATAGTCACCTCACCCAGGACTGTAAATGGCTACTTTGCTGGGAATTCTTTGGACTCTTATTATTGTACTTTGATCCTGCATATGTGACAATGTTGTTTCCTCTTTCATAGAACGTTGCCTTTTCTTTCAGCAAAACCACTTACTCATCTAATCTTTTTGGGTGCCACTTCTCAGGATCCTCCATCTACTTGTCTCTTAAATGTGGGTGCTTCTTGAGGTTCCATCTTGTCTCAGTCTCCTCTGATCATCATCTCATTGGTTATTTTCCACTTGCCATGCCAAGGTCACTATTCCACCATCCACCCTCCTCGACCCTGCCCTGGGCCCCAGGAGGATGACCTCTATGAAGCCTCCCGGTGTTTCCTTGCCCTTTGGCTTCATGATGGATTTGGCCAACTGGGGGCTAAAGATAAGAGGTGGGAAGAGAGGCAGGTCAGCATGTATATTCCCCAGGCTCCTTCCCTGCTAGGCTGTGGGCTGGCAGTGGCTAAGTTCCTCTACTGAGGCTGAGGTCCCATGGGCAACCCTCTCCTACCGCCACACCCACAGATTTAGCTCCTGCATCTCTATGTTGCAAATACTCTTTCCGTTCCACCCTCCAGGCCTATGAGAGGTCATGGTTCTCTGTAGTTGCTAGTCCCGGTGTGTTTCATCATCTCAGTTGGTTTTCTGAATCCTGCCCACAACCTTTATATATAGTCTTGTCATCAAATTCTCCTTAATTATCCCATTTGAGTGTGACATCTGCTTCCTGCTGGGATCCTGACTAACACTCCCTCTTATTCTCACTCAGCTTTAATTACTACCACAGGAAAATGACTTTAAATCACTATCGCCCAATCTCTTTCAGATTTTCACACACGTATTGCAAACTGCCTGCTAAAGATTCCAAAATAACTTCAAATTAACATGTCTCAAATGGAACCCACCTCCTTCACTCACCTCTGCCTGCTCCACCCACCTCTCTCTTCAACCCATTTCTCAGCCTGTATTTAGAGAACAGACAACCATCCACCCACCTGCACAATCTAGAAAATTGCCAATTATCCCCAATTCCTCTCTTTCACCTGTTCTCAAATAAGCTTGTCTTACTTCCTATATAATTCTTGAATGTGTTTCCTCCTCTCCATTAACATGGGCTGTACTTCAGTTCAGAATCCATGCTCATTATGTTGTATAGGAATTTCTGTTGTTGCCTCGCACCACCTCGATTGTGTCTGATTTGAGAAAGCAAACTATTTTCTGCTATATGCACCAGTAAGTGTGTTGGTTGAATGAGTGCCTGAATGAATGAATCCCAAAATGAAGGTGAGAATAACAGAATTTCACTTTTTTTCCCATAGATCTAACAAATAGCTCTCTGTCACTTCAACCTGCACACACACATGCTCACACACTCATGTTTAAGAATACATTGAACCCACTCATCTTAATTTTGTTTTGTTTTGTTTTGGATTTTTTTTTTCTTTTTTTTTTTTTTTACGGGGTGAGTTCGAAGCAATCGTGTGCTAGAAAGTCATTCATGACTGGCTTCCCGGAGAAAAAAGTTAAAACCTTGATTTGTACCATTTGCCAATTTCCATGGTGAAAAATACTCCCAACATTGCCAATTTCAAGCTACTGAAGTAAATCATTGAGTTAGGAGCTAGAAAAAGATGTGAACAACTGGCTTTCCTGAGCTGGTATGAGCTGGCTTCAGCAGAACAGTGAACAGCTTTTATGGAAGATCCATATGTCACAGGGGAGGTTAGGTTAACTAAATTACCAGAGATTTCTGAAAGGACACAATGACGAGGAATAGAGTGTTTTACAATTCTACATGAAAAATAAATCATTTACCAAAACTAGTAAGAATAAAGAAACCCAGGGGCATCATAGAACCTGATGATCATTTGGAGATAATTTAATTTTGTTTTGTGAAGTTTCCCGCCTGTGTATTCTTTAATTTAGTTTCACTCAACGGAACAGTTATTTACCATGTGCCTTTATTTTGTGGGTGTCTGTTTAAGTGAGGAACCAAGCATCAAAAGGAAGTTGTTGATTTAACACCTACAGATGAAGTCAAATAACTTAATGCATGAGGTTTGTGCCATTTCAAACGGGGGAAGGATGAGTGAAGGCTGCTTCTGCATTACTGGGAAGACCAGTGAAGGGCTCTCAGAAGAAGTTTTCTTTTTTTTTTTTTTCACTTTGGTAAGAAAAGCTAGGATGAATTGAGACAGAGGAAAGGAAAATTGAGGTTTTCAGGAGTACTTGATATAAAGCTTGGCACATAGTAGGAGCTCAGTAAATATGTATCGAGTGAATGAATGAATGATTCAATGAATAAATGATTGAGTAAATGAATTAAAGGGAAAACACAGGTAAAGGAAGAGACGTCAGTGAGCACAGGTATTGGGTTTGATCTGTGTGGCCCAACAGACTGAGTCTTGCATCGCTTGATCCCAATATTTCCCATTCAACCTTAATTCTTATCACTGCTGAATCACTTGTAGTGAAGTTGTCATTTTTTGGTGTGAACCTCTGTGTCCATCTACTCTGTTTTCATCACTACACTTGCATCCAAGCTTCTATCATCTCTCAACCGCACGGTTGCGGAAGCCTGTCAATCATCTCTCAACCGCACGGTTGCGGAAGCCTGTCAATCCCTCCACCAGAATCCACCCGGGCTCTGACCCCATGCATTATCCACTCTGCAGCCAGCATGAGCTTTGCAAAATGCCAACAGGAACATTTGATGATTGCTGAACTCCCACACCAGTCTTTAGGACTTAGGGTTGCTCAATGGTTTGGATTGTTCTTGTAAGAAAGTCAGCACTCCTGGATGTGGTTTAAAGAGCCCTGCATGATCTGACCCCCACTTGCTTCTTCAGCCTAACATCCCACCCCTGTACCCCTCCATGCCCACAGCTTCTTTTGGGCCATTGAGTGGAGTCTGTACACACTACTTCTTTTGGCAGAAATACTCTCCCCTAATTTCACGTATATTCTGTCTTCTATGACCAAGTCAGACTGTCTCAGAGCACCACGGCCCTCTCTTTTGTAGAATTTATCACAGTTACAAATGTGTATTTACTCTTAGGACTGTTTGATGACAGTTGATTTCTCCCTCTAGTTTGTAAGTTCCAGAGGAAGAAGCTACATGTGCTTTTACTCAAGTGTTTGGCACATTCAAATGTTTGTTGAATGAATGAACAAAATGTCATGTCCATTTCAGTCTCCACCAGATTGTTTCCATTCCTGAGGTCACCTCACATCCTCCCACCCCCACCACAAATGCAGATCTAATATTTCTTTCCAGGCCTAGCTCAAAACCCATTCTTTAATTCAATAAATATTCATTAATGAGTGATTATGTTCTAGACCCTGTGTTTGAGACAAGGATCATACGGCCGCATCGAATCTTAGCAGCTCCCTGAGGAATGCCTGTTCCACCCAGGAGGATACACCACTCATTGCCAGGTCGACAGTATGTGAGGAGCACTAACAGATGTGTGGTCGAAATCTACGGAAGCACATTGTACAACTAAAAGAATAGCCTCTGGATATTCAATAAAGCTCCACAAAGAAAGGCATTTGGCTTTTTTTTTTTCTTTTTTTTTTTTTTTGAGACAGAGTCTCATTCTGTCCCCCAGGCTGGAGTGCAGTGGCACGATCTCAGCTCACTGCCAGCTCCACCTCCCAGGTTCCCACCATTCTCCTGCCTCAGCCTCCCAAGTAGCTGGGACTACAGGCACCCACCACCACAACTGGTTAATTTTTTGTATATTTAGTAGAGACGGGGTTTCACCATGTTAGCCAGATGGTCTCGATCTCCTGACCTCATGATCCGTCCGCTTCGGCCTCCCAAAGTGCTGGGATTACAGGCGTGAGCCACCACGCCCCGCCTATTTGGCTTGCTTTTTAAAAGACTTTCTTCTTTAATGCTTTCCTATTTCTTAGGAAAAATATGAAATAATATGTATTTCTTTGAAAACCATACTATTTACTGGGCTTCTACTCTGTACCAGTCACTCTGATTGAGGCTTTTTATAAATTACTAATTTAATCTTACCTTAGAATCTTTTCTGATTCCTACATTTTAGTAACACAGTTTTGCAATAAAATTCCACTCAAATATATAATGCATGTATTATTTAAATTGTTTCATTTAATGTCCTGGTTTCCCAAAATACTGCTCCAAAGCTGCAGTCTGATATTGTATATTTTCTGCATTCCCGCCTCCATCCTCCTCCACAGTGCTGTGCTAGACACAGAGTAAGTGGTTAATAGACACCTCTGGATAAATGGAATCCAGGTGGCCTTTGAGTGTATGCGGTAGAGAGTTTCTATTACAGTCCAAGAGTTCTACAAATAAGTTATCATGCATCACAAATAGTTTCACTTCTTAATTGCATATGGTTTTCTTTTAAATGCAAAAATATGAGGATCATGATTGCATACCTGCTGTACATATTTTTAATGCATGTTCTAAAAGAGATCAAGAAAAAATGCAGAAGAAGATAAAATTTCTTCGGAATTTCAATCTTTTCCTGAGATTCCCTAGGTATAGGCACTGTGCTGGTGCTTCTGACATGCTGTACTTCGTTGAGTCCCGGTTACAGCCCTGTGACAGTGACATCTCCAACTGACAGATAAGAAGGAAAAGATCAAAGAAGTTTCATGAAACTTGGACCAGATCAACTAAAACTGGCACTCAGAACTTAAGATCTTTGAAGTCCACCCTCTCCTATCATTCTTTTATTTCCTTCCCTGCAAAACTATCTCCCCAGTGACTTGTTCTATCCAACCATTGCTTTCATGTGTTAATGGATTTTCTTCTTGTCAAAGTGTATTTTCATAAACAAGTTATGATCTTTACAAAAATTTTGCCTTTTTTGTTTTGTTTTGTTTTGTTTTTTGACAGAGTCTCACTATTGTCACCCAGGTTGGAGTGCAGTGGTGCCACCTCTGAAACCTCTGCCTCCCAGGTTCAAGCGATTCTCCTGCCTCAGCCTCCCAAGTAGCTGGGACTACAGGTGAACACCACCATGCCTGGTTAATTTTTTGTATTTTTAGTAGAGAGGGGTTTCACCGTGCTAGCCAGGATGGTCTCGATCTCCTGACCTCATGATCCGCCCACCTCAGCCTCCCAAAGTGCTGGGATTACAGGCGTGAGCCACCACACCCAGACAACTTTGTCTTCGTAAGATTGTCTTTTAAACATGAAAATGGGAGGTTCAACATAATAAAACTGCAATTCATATTTTACCAATGTTTGTTCTGAGGAAACAAGGTAAAATAGAAAAAAAGACAAAAAAAAAAAAATAAAAGTAAGGATTATACTGATGTCCCAGAAACTCCCTAAATAAATAAACTAGGTAAACCACTTTCAGGATTTAATGATCTAAGACATTAAGTTATGGCACAAAATAAAACTCTCAACCCTCAGCTACAGTCTGCAATAGAAAAAATGTAGCCTATGCTCAAATATTGGAATCTCAAGGCTTCCTTATGATAGTATTATTGAAATTACTGCCTGGTCTTGCATGAAGTAAAAGCATTCGGTAAAATATAAAAGAAAGATAAACTTTCCCTTTTTCTTGCCATAATAGGTAAGCTGTTTCTAGCATCATTTATTATCTCTCAGCTAACAAGTCCCATGGCCCTCCTTTTCCTGTAATGTTATCTGTGTCACAGCTTCACGGTGACATCGTCTAAAGAGCATAATTGTGTCTGAGAGCCTTACAATTATTGAATTTCGCACATTCCACCGTGTAAAATAAATTACAACCTGCATTCTTAACAAGTGAAAAGAAAAGAATTAAGCATATTATTTAGCCTAGTTAAAAAAAAAAAATCTGGCATCAGTATGGTGTGGTTTGGCAACGAGGAGTAAAGACTGTAAAACTAGCCTAATATAGAGAAATGGAGAGATGAGGAATACATTAGAGATGAAACATTCCACAGTGTAAGCTTCACCCTGATGGCTGGAATATCTGAGTAAAAGGTTAAGAACACCTGACTTCCTAAACCATGCAATAAAGGTCAATTTAAGAATGATAGATCAGTTAATATCTTTAGAGAGCAAATAAGTCATTTTTATAAACAGTAAGTCACACATGCACAACACATATAAATCAGTACACAAGTATAGTTTTAAAAACAAACGTGTGCAGGGTATTTTAAAGGGGGATTTAATGTTTAAATGTAATTATATGAAAAATATTTGTTAACAAAAAATACAGTAAAGCTTATAAAAACAAAGGTACATTTATACTTCCAAGTCATCTTACTCTAATGGAAAGGTCAGAGCCTCCATATAAAGAGCTTAAAGCACTGTGGCATTTCATACAAGGGAATCAAAAAATAAAATGGGTGTAGGAGGCCACTACTTATCAAGAATGATGCCATGCTCCCAGGATACCTGCTTACTCAACCTGAAAAATAAAAAGTACTAAAATCAGAAAGAATGTTTTAATAAGCGTTGTGAACATACAGCAGAACTGTGTCATTTTATAACAACACAATGTACGGTATGCCTTTTAAATGCACAGTAAATATGTGTTGAATAATGAAAGAAAGGTTGGGTCAATCCTTAAAAAATATTAAATTTGGATATATCATTATTTCCTCTTTTCAAAATATTAAGTGTATTTAGTAAACCAACTATTTTAAAGGTCTTATATGCAATCTTTATAGCCTCTTTTTGCCTTTTTCTCCCTCAAAAACAAAAATTTTTAAGAAGAATAACTTGTAAGAGATTCGATAAGTTATGAAATGACCAGCACACCTACAGGTTAAATTTGAGAAGGAATAATTTACATCACAGTGCTGTGGTTTCATTGTTTTAATATCATGGTATATTTATAGAAGTTTCATTTTCTTTCCTTTCCTTAAAAATAATAATATACTGAGGTAAAAGATACGTTTAAACTTCTAACCATCAGTGTAAAACTTATTAAAACAGAATAACTGGGAAAGCAGGCCTAGTTTTCTCAGAGGATTTATATTGAAATCAATACCTATCTATCATAAAATATAGAGGGCATTTTTAATAATCTTACCCAGAATCAGCAAAAACTGGAGAAACCTCCTACTCTTTCTTATTATGAAACTCATGTTTAGGTCAAAATATAATGTTCCTTAATTAGAGCCTATTGACGCTCTTAAGTTTGCAAAAACTCAGGGAACATCTAGCTCAGTGGTTCTCACCCCTGCTGTGAATCAGCCCCCCTGTGGAACTTTCCAAATCGACAGAATCCAAAATTCCCAGGTGGAATCAGGGAATCCGACTTTCTCGGACACTCTGCAAGGGGTTTAAGAACTCCAGCGATGACTCCGTTCATTGAGCGTATGCTCTCTGGTGCCTACAACATTCCTCCGTGCCCACTACCATGCGGCTGAGAAAGCAAGGATGAAGAAAACATGAAATCCTTGTCAATAAGGAGGAGAAACAGTTGAGTACAATAAAGCAGGTGAGTGTGAAGACAGAAGTAAGTAAAGAAAGTGCTTTGGGGTGATGAAAAGGGACCCCTAAACCAGATGGTGTTCAGTGAGAGAGCTCAAGTCTCCAAAAAGAGAAGCCTTCTCATCAGGCCCAGCTTCTCAACAGGCCTGAGCTAGGGAAAAAAGACCTTGTCTTAAACCATGTGAGAACTTGAACCATTATGCGGGCTAATTGGCCTGATTACTAACTGGAGTCTGTTCGTATGCTAGGAAGACCAGACAGTCACCGGACTGCCGAATTTTCAGACAGGGGCAGGGAAACGATCAGTCTCATTGAAATGACATATAGGGACAATGGGAGAAAGATGTAAATACTGTTGTTTTATAGACACCACACAGTTGTGCTTGCTCAGTTTGATGCTTCCCTTGAGAAACTCTTATAAACCCATGAAGAATGGTGTAACGTACAGGGAAAAGGCTGAAGGTATTTTCATTTTGATCTTTATGTGGGATATGTTGTTTCGCATTCATGTCCTGACAGGTACTTGTGGGCATTGTTACCATTTCATTTTACTGAATGCTGGAATATATAGACAAATGGACCACAGAATCCGCAAGTCTGAGAGCTTTACTCATACACGGTCTGAGCCCTCTTTTATCTATTATCTCTAAAAATAACAGGAAGATGAACTAAAGCACCTTATGTGTTCTTCCCTTGTGACTTCCTGACATCAAATCTTAGATTCAATTTTACATATTGTCACAAACCAAAGGAAAAATCCAAATGTCAAGACAAGCTATATCTATAAGTGATTAAAGATAAGAAAACTGTAACACATCCACTGTGACTCTTCCAAAAAGGTTAATCTGTAAAAAAAAAAAAAAAAAAAAAAGGCTGGGTCAGGCTGTCAGTACTAAAATGACTACAATAAATAGACTTACTTATAAAAACCCTCTTGAGGCCGGGCGCGGTGGCTCAAGCCTGTAATCCCAGCACTTTGGGAGGCCGAGACGGGCGGATCGCGAGGTCAGGAGATCGAGACCATCCTGGCTAACACGGTGAAACCCCGTCTCTACTAAAAACTACAAAAAACTAGCTGGGCAAGGTGGCGGCGCCTGTAGTCCCAGCTACCTGGGAGGCTGAGGCAGGAGAATGGCATGAACCCGGGAGGCGGAGCTTGCAGTGAGCTGAGATCCAGCCATAGCACTCCAGCCTGGGTGACAGAGCGAGACTCCATCTCAAAAAAAAAAAAAAAAAAAAAAACCCTCTTGAAAGGTGGACATCTAAAGTCAGATCAAGTCAAATCAGCAAATTTCATTGAGACAATAGCACGAATGATAGAAAAAAAAGGAATAGAAGTTTTTGCCTTCACAAAGAAACACATGTATAGAGCTAAGCAATATAAGAACCCTTAGACTAGAATGTGGCTATTAGTATTGCCTTTGACTTTCTTCCCTCCTACTTTAACGCTACGTTTCAGACAAACTGGGAGCTGTCCCTTTCCTCACTCCCAAAGGTGTTCTACCAGGGCGTCTCAGCACGTCCTCATCTAGAAACAGGGATATCTGAAATCCTCCACGTCTTTAAAGGTCTATGTCAAATGACATACTCATGTTTACTACACACTAGATTTTGTCTTTTCTCAAAGTGGACCCCATCTGTTCAAAGAATGAGGACACCAAGAATGGCTTGCCATGTGCTGCTGCATTAATGTCCTGTGAAGTAGAGATGAGGGAACCAACCATTCAAATGACTGATTATCCTGGGCACCGTTTCCCTTCCCTGGAGTTACACTTTGTCCCACCACAATATCAATAGCAACAGAAATTTTTTTCCGAGAGACACTTTGAGGGCAAAGAGAATGCATTGAAATGTTTAGTTCCTTTGATTTTCTAAGAAGCAAACAGATTTTAAAGAACTGTGTTGTGTTGTTAATAATTAAAAACTTTTCAACGTTTGCCAGAAGTGAAAAAGAAAACTATTAAAAAAAATTTCTCCCCAAAACATGAATATTGATAGACTTAAAATTACAAAATGCTTCTAAGCTGTAGGTTGTAGTCCAAGAAACAGAAGACTTTGCATGCACAGTATCACATACACGTACCACATACACAGATGTTGGTCTTTTAATGTAGAAACTGAAAAATGACTGTTTTCTAGATAGATCTGAACCTCAGAAATCTTGTTTGCCCATGCAATATTTTTTAAAGATACACACACACACACACACACACACATAAAGCAACGTCTAAGCACTGCTAAAAGTTATGTTAAAAACTTGATTTTAAGCAGCTCTTAGAAACATAGGAGATCTGGCAGCAGAATGTCAGCATTCTTTCTGGTATTTTTAAGACAGGCTCAGGTTTAGCAGTGCTGGGTCTTCAGAAGGCCACATGCTATCTGTTTGGCTGTCGTCCTCTCCCAGGGGGTCCATCTGCACATCCGCCTGGGCCGCTGCCTTGCTACTGCCTGGCATGTAAATGTAGCACTTCTGGTTCAGCTTCTCAATGTATATACATTTTAGCAAACATTTACCAAACATGGAGTTAACAGACCAGGCACTACAGTCTAGGCAATCTGAAATTTAGCTTTCTTGTCAAGACATAGCAACCTATCATACAGTTTTTCATTCAGAAGCCAATGTTTAGCGATGGTAAATACAAAATTCCACTGAAAAGGAAAAAAAAATCTGTTAGAACTGGTTATCTGCTGTCAAATAGTCATAAAAAAGTTCATGACTTGGATTATTTTTTCTTTCGTTGCTTGTATTTGTCCAGGGCTAAAGATTTTCTGCTTTTCAATTTGTCTTTAGTTAAGAGGGAAACCTATTGTAACTTAAAATTAATTTCTTGTTAATCTCTAAAATTTTAAATTAAGAATACTTGAAAGAGATGTCTTTAAATAGTTAAGAATAGTTTGAATGCCAAATCATACTCTAAATACATACACATATGTAGGCATAAAATTAAGGGAAAAAGCAAAAAAGAATTAATGTTACCTATTTTCTCAATCTGACATACTGGCTTTAAAACATAATTTATAGTGAATGTCTAGGAAAATAAACATTTCACCATGCACTTATGATTTATTGTTCATAATGAAGTTAACCATTCCTCAGCTCCTATGACAATCTGCTGAAACTAAAGATGTAATTCTGTCCTGCAGATCTGACCATTCAAAAGGACATGTAGGAATAACTCTTCAGACAACCAAATGGAACAAGCTCAGAATTTACCCAGAAATGCAGACCACTTGTTCTAAAATATACTGTAGTATATCCTTATGCTACCATGAAGTCTATGAATTTCATTTCATAAAATTTTTCTCCATTCACACATTTTTCCTTTTGAAAACAGCATGTGTGAGCAACGCAGATTCACAGCTGAAATTGTTTTCTTCACATCTTAGAAGGATGATGAAAAGTTCACATGCATCTTCCTTCACTAAACTCTGAAGCAGATGGTAAGGCTGACTGCAAAATCACCTAGTCAGTCTGTTGTTCGGTGGCCTCTGATACCATGAGATGCTGTCATTTTTCAGGCCATTTTTTTCCATCCTACAAATGGATCGCAAAACTCTCAAGATATTATAGTTTATCCCCTTGTTAAATACTCAGTTCATGAAACTGACAAGCCATCTTTGCTACCATGTTCCTCCCTACCGTTTCTCCCACTTCCATCTTCACCAACTATGGTGTTACCTTGGTAGTTTATTTGCCTTTTCTATCCATCCTCATACTTATTGGGAGGGTTGAGGTAGCTTGCTGGCTGGCAGGCATCTGGGCTTCCAAATTATACATCTTGCTCATCTACTGGAGAGAAGAAGCGTATATAAACCCTTCCAGAAAGTCTCCTAGCCTTCCAATCATAGAATATTTGGAGTATATTCCTCGTTAAACCTGACACTTCTTTAACTTAAACCTTTTCCTCTTGACATAAACATTAGTGGTTCTTGAAATCATTTTCTGAGAAGAAAGAAAATATTAATTGGCAGCAAAAAGAAGAAAACAATTCACAATTGCTACTGATACCTCAGTCATTAATCCAGACCAGTATGTTTTCAGTGGAAAGAAGATAAAATATATTTCATTCTTGTTCATATTACCGAATATTATTCTTCTAAACCATAATACTCAAGAGAAAACAGATAAAAATATCTGTCAGAAGCTGTACTCTTTACCACTGAGAATAGTATTATTGTTCTGTAGAGAAAAATCTCTCTTTCTATCCAAGGGGGTTGAAATCCTTTACTTACTGCATATACCCGTGGTTAGTTCCTATATCGATAACATATTGTCTTTTGTTTGAATCTAAACGTTAGGAGAAAATCAGTGATCAAACCTGATAAAAAGTAGTCTACAAATCAAAACTTTTATTTAATAAAAACCAACCTATGACCACTGGAAAATCTTATGAAGCGTGGACTCTGAGATTTTATTTCTTTAAAATAGATTTTGAAATCTAGATTAAATTTGGCTTCCCCACGATACTTACTTCTGTTTCTGAAGTGCCTCTTTTATTTCTCTCAACAGTGAATAATCAAAGAAGGTAGGCCCCATGGCAGCGTCCTGCTACCATGTGTAAAATTCGGGGTCTGCTTTTCTTCCTTAATTTTTACCGAGTGAGAAAATCTATGGCAAACATTAAAATTAAGCACTTTTGCCTGTCATCTTTTATATCAACAATGCATTATTTACATAAGACCACCAAATCAGCATCCAAGTTGCATAGAGAACAGTATCCTCAGTACCTAGATGATACTACGTGGATGAATGAAGTGGCATATGATTAGAATTGTGTTAGAAGACTACATTGAAAAACATTTTTCTCCTCTCCAGCTCTTAATTAAACGGTCACATGTCCTTCTTGTTCTAGCTTCATTTGCTAACTAAAATTTATTATTTTGGATGAGTCACAGCAATATATTAATAAACAAACAACTACACCTTTAGCTATGTTAAACTTTTCCCTATCTGAATATGAGTTTCTTCGTTGTTTACAACTTTATATTTTCCTCAAGTTCCCTTTATTTTCCTATTTTTGTATTTTATTCTGGACTTAATTTATCTTAATTTAATGAGTTCTTATATAACAGAGAAGAAGGATTATTTATGTATTTATTTATTTCCAGACACAGTCTTGCTCTGTCGGCTAGGCTGGAGTGCAGTGGCACGATCTCGGATCACTGCAACCTCCGTCTCCCGGGCTCAAGCAATTCTCCTGCTTCAGCCTCCTGAGTAGCTGAGATTATAGGCACGTGACACCATGCCCGGCTAATTTTTGTATTTTTAGTAGAGACTGGGTTTCACCGTGTTGGCCAGGCTGGTCTCAAACTCCTGATCTCAGGTGATCCGCCTGTCTCAGCTTCCCAAAGTGCTGGCGTGAGCCACCGCACCTGGCCGGAATATTTTTAAGCATCATGTATAAAAAATGTAGACTTTTTTTTCTTTGTATTTAGTCTATGTGATTTGTTTGTTACTTTAATCCAGAAACTGAAACCAGAGTGAGAATCAGACATGCATTTGTTTGAAAGCTGCTTTGGACAAATTATTTAACCTGTTTGTGGTTCATTATATTCATCTATTAAACATTACACTCATCTATGAAACTCATACATTAAAAATTACTCCTTAATTTTTTTAGGATTAAATTAGATATTACAAGAGAAGTACTTAGAGCTCC
Organism: Trachypithecus francoisi; assembly: GCF_009764315.1. Taxonomy (NCBI): domain Eukaryota; kingdom Metazoa; phylum Chordata; class Mammalia; order Primates; family Cercopithecidae; genus Trachypithecus; species Trachypithecus francoisi. The sequence goes on from NW_022681470.1 coordinate 9,071,936, forward strand.
TCAAACACAGAGTAAGCTAACAAACATTTTTGTAAATGCTAATATTGGTATTTTCACCAATAAAGTATTCTGTACCAAAGAGTCAAACTGTGGTTTTTCACAAACTAGAATCTCACTACTCACCACGTGTTCCTTAAGGCCAGAAGCTCTTAAGAAACTGACCAGCATGCCTTGCATAAAATGCATATTCAATTTCTACACTGTCCACTGAATCAATCCTCCTTAATCTCAGCTGAATTTAATGGAAGGCAGTATATGAAATCAGGCACGCTGCCTATGCTAGACTAGCTTTTCAAAGTTTACATTACCCGATTGAAAATATTTTGTTCTGTTCCAGCTTTTCTACTACCTTCTTCGAGACAAACATAAGTGAGAGGATGATATTTGTTTAATGCCACACAGCGCTGACAAATTGAAAAGGTTGGAGGATGGTTTGTTCCAAACAACATCAAACTGCTGTAAACATGTGCCTTAGGTAGACACAACCTAAATGAATATTCAAAATTACTTGGGTTTATTGAAACCAAACTGAGGAAGAGATTAACAACTTTTTTTTAAGTAGGCCATTTGTGTCAGTCAGTGTAGAATTATTCTTTTCATTTATGTCAAAGATAAGCAGTTACCTGTTATCAAAGCATATGTGTTCAATACCAAATTAATTGTGAATAGAAAGATAGCAAAGGAGCAGATGACACAAAAAGCAGAGCAGTTACGAGGCACGCCAGGGCCTCAACATTCAGACACAAACACATTTAGATTTTTAGCTGGAGAGACGGCACCTGCTCCTAAAGGCAATACAGAGATTGCTTATAAAACTACCACGGAAGCTTTACAAACGACAAAGGCCTAGCAAAGTCTAAAACTCAAATTATTTCCATCAGGAACCCTGGTTTCTCTTCAACAAACACCTCATGCTTGGGTTTGTGTTATTTTGATATCTTGCAAATGATTTAAAATTATATCATCAGTATGATTTTTAAAACCAAAGAGAACATTTACAATGACAATGAAAAACAAACTGACATTTAGCTCTTTGTTTAAAAAAAGCACACATATATGTGCATGCCCTCCACACTGCAGAACTATGCTAACTTCAAAAACATCTAAATCCATCTGATCCTGAGCCTTTCCAATTAATTAATTAACTAAATAATGCAGATAAGTGAGTTCTTCATTTGAATGTAGCCACTCATTGTTTTGTGTCCCATAGTTTTGTTCAAAATAACATTGAGGGAGTGGATTGTAGCTCACAAAATGTAGAACCCTACTAAAAGATGGCCAGGTGTGGTGGCTCACGCCTATAATCCTAGCATTTTAGGAGGCTGAGGGGATCAGATCACTTGATGTCAAGAGTTCAAGATCAGCCTGGCCAACAGGGTGAAACCCCACCTCTACAAAAATACAAAAATCAGCCGGGTGGGATGGCGGGTGCCAGTAATCCCGGCTACTTGGGAGGCTGAGGCAGGAGAATCCCTTGAACCCAGAGGTGGAGGTTGCAGTGAGCTAAGATCCCACCATTGCACTCCAGTCTGGGCGACAAAGTGAGACTCTGTCTCAATAAATAAATAAATAATAAATAGCACCAATACACGATTTGAACCCAGATTATGAGTCACTTCCCAACTTCATGGAAAAGGAGCTTGTCTTGTCGGGCCAAAGGGTGGAAGATGTGAACAGCAGTGGTGAACCAGTAAGGCTTGGTTAGACTTAAAGGGAGCATGCTTTTCTCTTTGAGGTGATATCTGCTCTGATTTACTTTTGTTGTTTTTGGGGATTTTTTGTTGTTGTTATTGTTGTTCTGGTCGTTTTTCTTTTTTTTTTTGAGACGGAGTCTTGCTCTGTCGCCAGGCTGGAGTGGAGTGGCACGATCTCGGCTCACTCCACCCTCCGCCTCCCGGGTTCAAGCAATTCTCTTGCCTCAGCCTCCCGAATAGCTGGGACTACAGACATGTGCCACCACGCCCAGCTAATTTTTGTATTTTTAGTAAAGACGGGGTTTCACCATGTTGACCAGGCTGGTCTCCATCTCTTGACCTTGTGATCTGCTCGCCCCAGCCTCCCAAAGTCTCATTTATCTTGAAATAAGTCTGCGTTCTCGTGGACCATTAATAATAATCTAATAATTATGACTATGTAATTACCAATCAAGCTCTTAACGTGTTCTACAGCAATCGCTTATTCTACTCACTTATCCCATAGAACCATTCCCATGAGACAAGATAAGAAAAATATATACAGCAATAAAAGCAGGATATATTGCAGCAGTGATACTGTTTTGGGGGTGCTTGCTATGTTCTGAGTTATTTGTGCACACATATACTCATTTCATCTTCCTGATAACCATCAGAGGCACATACCTGAACAACTGTTCTTACTCTACAGATAATGAGACTGAGGAACTCTGGAGAAAAGGGACAACGGTGGTGGGGATGAGTAGAGTGAAGGAAACCCCAAGACTACTGATATATGGCAGGCCTGGAGGGGAACAGTACTGACTGGAGAAACCAGTGCTGACTGGAGCAGAAGGATAGATGACTCCTGGAGGAAAAGAGGGAGGGAGGGAGGAAGGAAGAAGAAAGGAAGGGAGGGAGGGAGGGAGTGAGGAAGGGAGGAAGGAACGAAGGAGGGAGGGAGGGAGGGAGGGAGGGAGGGACAGAGGAAGGAAGGAAGAAAGGAAGGAAGGGAGGGAGCGAGGAAGGGAGGGAGGAAGGAAGGAGGGAGGAGGGAGGGAGGGAGGGAGGAGGGAGGGAGGAGGGAAGGGAAGGGAAGGGAATGGAAGGGAAGGCAAAGGAAAGTGGAAGAGGAAGGGAAGAGAGGAGGGAGGAAAGAGGTGGGGGAAGGAAGGGAGGAAAGAAGGGTGAGAAAGTGAGAGAGGAAGGAAGACAGAAAATGAAGGAGAACGAGGAAGAAAAATAAGAAGAAAGGGGAGAAAAAGAGTGGGAAGGGGGGGAGGACCTGAGACAAGTATTAATTCAATAAAACCAAAAAACAATATAAAAAAGATAACATCATAGTTGACTAAGTAATTCAGCAGTGAGTAATATACAGTCAAACCATATTAATATTGAATATTAATATAATCAAAATTTTTATTGATTCTCTTAGAAGCATAAAGAGATTTATAAGAGGGCTAAAATTTTCTAGAGTAGGAAATAAATTCTAAAAGTCCCAAAAGCAAAACACAGTACTCTATGCTTGCTATTTAGAAATATGAAAGTAAATAACAGAAAAAACAGCCTAAGAATTTGAACGAGTTTGCCTCTCAGGAGTAGAAATTGGGGATTGTGTGCTAAGGACTGCTAGTATTTTATCACAAGCCTTGAGAATTATGTAACTTTCTAAATGACATATAAAATTAATATTAAATATAAAAAGATAAATAACAATTAAATTAGAGTCCAATCCTTTTTTTTTTTTTAGACAGAGTCTCTCTCTGTCGCCCAGCCTGGAGTGCAATGGTATGATCTTGGATCACTGCAACCTCCGCCTCCCAGGTTCAAGGGATTCTCCTGCCTCAGCCTGCTGAGTAGCTGGGATTATAGGTGCATGCCACCACACCTAGCTAATTTTTGTATTTTTAGTGGAGACGGGGTTTCACCATGTTGGCCAGGCTGGTCTTGAACTCCTGTCCTCATGATCCACCCAGCTTGGCCTCCCAAGGTGCTGGGATTACAGGCGTTTGCCACCACGCCTGGCCCACAACTTATTTCTTATTTGTTTTTCTTTTGTGCAGGTCTGCCAGTTAGAAACTGTATTTGACTTACTTATGTTTGCTGTTCAAATAAGCTACGTGTTAAGTAAAACAAAACATTATAAAAGTGAAAGGCACAATGCTTTAAGAGCACAGATCCCGGCCACCTAACCCAGACAGGAGGCCAAGCAAAAACCTGACATGTTGCAGGCCCCACAAGTCATTTTTGAATCTCTAAAAATGAAGTCACCTACCACTGTTTCTGTCCCATAGGAGAGTTCAGTACATTTTATTTCTTCCCTTTCCTTCTTTCTTCAAACCTAATGATTGCATAAGCCAACACTAAAGCATTACAAAAGCTTAAAAACTCGTTAGTGACACAGGAGCGCAACAACTGTGTAAATCATATTTAAAAACAAAATACAGTGGACATATCTAGGCAGTGCTTTGTCTCCACTATACTTCAGTGGTGAAAAGAGGCAGATTTCCCAGTCGGAACAAAGCAGGTTTAAGGACGCCCACAGCAATGAGGCTGAAAAAAAAAAACAGTGAGAAGCTGGAAGATTAATGAAATCGTGCTCAGAATTTCTTATTTTGCCTCAGAAAAATATATTGATCTTTTCGACCGCTTGGAAACTAAGTATGAAGGGGTGCTGTGGTAGAAGTCTTAATGGAAATCCTTTAGAGAAAGGAGATGAGTCAATACAGGAGCTAGGTCCAGAGGGGTCAGGGGATCTTCATAGAGAGGTGGTGCTGGAGGAAGGGGGTGGAGAAGGGACACTGCATGCCGAAAGCACGGTTCAGAACTTCTCCGGAGAGGAATCCATATGCGAGGTAAAAGACTATGAGATGTGACAGACCATGAGATCGCTGCTGTCTCACCATGGCCAGAACACCCTGACACCAGGATGTGTCTTCTGCCCTGGGAAATGACTGATGCATGCATTTTACAGCGATGGTAGCAGCCCTCTAGGGCTTTAAAATGGGTTCTTAGAGGGTGAAAAACATTTTGGATTTTGCAATGGTTTCTGACTCTCTACGTGGCCACGTTCTATAAAAAGGTACACAGTATCTATAGTATATATATAAAGTATATGTATGGTATTAAAATTTCATGAGGCTGAAAGGCGCTTAGGAGAAGAACATCTAAAAGGCTCCTTAGTGGGACAATAATGAGAAAAAATCCCATTGAGAAACACTGGATTGAAGGAAAACACTAAGAGTAAAAATTATGGTTGGAGAAAACTGTGGACTGTAAATTGATAAAAATTGAGAAGAATCTCTCAGTTCTGGGAGCATGAGAGCATTATATGATTGAAAACCATTTTAAAAATTGATAGCAGACATCTCAATATCATACACCAAAATGCTTCTTAAAATGATAGAAAAGAAAGAACACTAGATATCTTTAAATCAAGGCTACTCTAGTATCCACAGCATAGATTTTGTTTCAAGAAATTCTTTAGGCCGAGTGGGATGCGGTGGCTCACGCCTGTAATCCCAGCACTTTGGGAGGCCAAGGCAAGTGGATCACGAGGTCAGGAGATTGAAACCATCCTTGCTAATACGGTGAAACCCCGTCTCTATTAAAAATACAAAAAAAAATAAAATAAAATTAGCTGGGCATGGTGGCGGACACCTGTAGTCCCAGCTAATTGGGAGGCTGAGGCGGAGCTTGCAGTGAGCCGAGATCGCACCACTGCACTCCAGCCTGGGTGACAGAGTGAGACTCCATCTCAAAAAAAAAAAAGAAATTCTTTATTCACTGAATTCCTAGTTTCCAAGCCCAAACATTCCGCTGTCTTTTAGAGATCAATAGCTAAAGCTCATGAGAAGCCCAAATTTTACTTCATCACAAACTTCCATGTGGTCCTAGTAAAATAGCCTCAAAATTTTTTAAAATACCTGCTTAAAAGTCACACCCGTGTAAGCATTGTTTTCTGATTCTATTCAGAGCCCAAAGATTTTCACATAGACACGTGAGATGGGAAAAGTTCAAGCAAACTGAGATCCCACGCCCTGTCCAAATCGTTCATAAACTTGCAGGTGCCACGAGGATTAGGTGATCCCAGATTCCAAAGAAACAATGTCTCCAGTGAGTATCTTCTACACAACCAACTTCAGGATACAATTTACAGTATTAGGGATATTGATCTTGTCACCATTATGCCCATGTCAGCATCCTGCAAGCCAGATTATGTATTGCATCATAATATGTTTAAAGCTACTTCTCAACAGCAATAAAAATTAGCCGGCCTTCTTAAGTCCCAGTAAGCCCCAAGCTCCAAGAGGGCAGGACCCTGTTCTCTTTCCTCATCACTCTATCTCCAGTGCAACATCCTGGCCTTGGCAGTTGCTCAATAAATATCAGATGAATAAAAAATAAAATAAAATAAAAGAATACAGTATCTTCAAGCAAGTTTAGCAATATTTGAAGACTTAGATTTTAATGTGAAAAATCTGACAGAATATAATATTTAGTTACATTAAAGTGTTTCAGAATAACTGAAAAACTAGAAATCATATTCTGGAAACCAGCCAAGTCATGTAAAAAGTGAAGTGCCTTGTAGCACATCAAGAGCATTCTGGAGGCCAGGCATAGTGGGTCATAATCCTAACACTTTGGCAGGTTGCAGCGGGAGGATTGCTTGTGTCCAGCAGTTCAAGACCAGCATGGGTAACACAGTGAGACCCCATGTCTAAAAACAAACAAACAAACAAACAAAATCTAGCCAGCTGTGGTGTTGTGCACCTGTAGTTCCAACTCCTTGGGAGGTTGAGGTGGGAGGATTGCTTGAGTCTGAGTGTTCAGGCTGCACTGAGCCGTGATTGTGCCACTTTACTCCAGACTGGGCAACAGATCGAGACCCCATCAATTAAAGAAATAATTTTTTAAAAGAGCATCCTGAATCAACATAGTCTTGATTGCTGTATTAGTCCATTCTCACGCTGCTAGAAGGACATACCCAAGACCGGGTAATTTATCAAGGAGAGAGGTTTAATTGACTCACAATTCCAAAGGGTTGAGGGGGCCTCAGGAAACTTACAATTATGGCAGAAGGGGATTGCAAATATGTCTGTCTTCACATGGCAGCAGCAAGGTGACATGCAGAATGAAGTGGGGGAAAAGCCCCTTAAAAAGCCATCAGATCTTGTGAGAACTCACTCACTATTATGAGAACAGCATGTAGGTATCCACTCCCATGAATCAAATACCTCCCACCGGGTCCCTCCCACCACACATGGCGAGTATGGGAATTACAGTTAAAGATGAGATTTGATTGGGGACACGGTCACACCACATCAATTGCCTATCATATTTTACATCATGATACCTTGTAGGTACTCAATTGTAGATTTCCTAAGGTATACCTCAGGAATAGTGTGTGCCAAATTCAGAAAAGCCCTTCTCCATCTTCCTCTTCCATTTTATGGCCTAAGGAATTTCTTTACTTCCTTTTTAATGCATATGCTCTTAATTAAGCCAATGAGCATTTGCATTTTTTTTTTAATTAGAAACTAACAAGTTGGTTCTCTCTTATCTACTTCTAATAGAAAAATAACATTAATGGAAAGAGAGCTGGGCATATCCATGGAAATCTGATTGAATGTGCTCATTTATTTCATGGTTCTTCAGGTGTACCACCCTATAATTTATTGTGAATGACAGTATTAATGGTGATTTCAATATAGATGTTCAAAATAAAAAGCCCTGGAGGGAAATAATATAAGGTGGGTTTGTCAGTTTTCCTTTCTGCAATAAGAAAAATAAAAGTGGGATTGAGTATTCATTCATTCTGCTAGTATGTATTAAGAGCCCATCCCCCTGGGACAGATAGTGCTCTAGAAACTGGAAATTTACCTCTCTCTCTCTCTCTCTCTCTCTCTCTCTATATATATATATATATATATATAATATATATATATATATTTATAGTCATTGGTCCCATAGAGCTCATATTGTAGTGGGTGTTAACAGACAGTAAGTGAAAAAATACATATATATTTTGTCAGGCAGTGACAGATGCTATGAAGAAAAGGACAGCAGATTCAGAAGACGGTGAATGATGAAAGTGATGCATGCCACTTAGAGGAAGTGATCACAAAACGCAGCCTGATCAGATGGCATTTGAGGACAGCTCTAACAGAAGTGAAAAAGAAAGCTATATAGACTTCTGGAAAAAGATCGTTTCAAACAGATACAACAGTAAGTGTAAAGGCTCTGAGGCAGAATGTTCTTGATATAGACAACAACAAAAAGAAAACAGCAGGAAGTTTTTCACTTGTAAGGTAAGTTTTGCCTGGATCTTCTTCTCTATCTATTTAAACCTTACTGGTCCTTTAAAGTATCTCTCAAGTGAAGTCCCTTAAAGGAGGAAATGCCTGGTATCTCTCCAAACAGATTTGGCTTCTCCATCCTCTGATTCCCAAGAACAACTTGGCTCAGACAACTCTATTTTACAAGTTAACATATTTGTAGATTATAAACACACATCTAGGGTCAAGACTTTGCTACAAAATTTTTTTATCCCCTCCTGAACTGCCTTATAATGATCTTGACCAAGATGCCTTGGAAGTCAATAACAGCATCCGTAATTGAGAGAGGCTTTGCAGAAAAGAGTCAGTGGGCATTACTTCTTGATAGCTTAGTCTGGTTTGGACTTGGAAAACATACAGTATGGCACCCTGACCCTGAGTCTTCCAAAAGACTCACTGGGTTCGTTACTTCTTTGCTGGAAGGAGGATGGGTGGGCTACTCAGAGGTGGGGTTTGTGCCCGCTTTCTGTTCAGTAATGGCGATGTTAGTGGTGATGTTAATCTTGTTCCGTGCATGTGACTTGCTGGATTTAACTTTGGTTCATATTTTATTTTCTTTGGACTCCTATAGCTGATGGTGAATCAAGGGAAGGAGTCAGGCTGAGAGTATCACATTTCTTTGTTTCTTCTGTCATCACTGGAAAATAAAGCATTTGTTTCTCACATATTTGAAAAAATTGCATACTTGCCAGAGCCACCAGGGCATTAATCTCTATCTCATTTTGCAAAGCCTATTTTAACTTATTCACATAAACAGAGCACTCGTCAAAATACCCAGGGAGTCTCTGTTAATTTACAAAATACATTTGACTTTCAAAAGAACTTCAGCCAGGCACGGTGGCCCACGCCTGTAATCCCAGCACTTTGGGAGGCCTAGGCGAGTGGATCACGAGGTCAGGAGTTCGACGCCAGCCTGGCCAACATGGTGAAACCCCGTCTCTACTAAAAATACAAAAATTAGCCGGGCATGGTGGCGGGCGCCTGTAGTCCCAGCTACTCGGGAGGCTGAGGCAGGAGAATCGCTTCAACCCGGGAGGCGGAGCTTGCAGTGAGCCGAGATCGCGCCGCTGCACTCCAGTTGACAGAGGGAGACTCCGTCTCAAAAAAAAAAAAAAAAAAAGAATTTGATCTTGTCCTCTAAACAGAACAGGTAGCCAAACTGAAAACCAAATGCCAGGGAGTAAAATAATGGCCATATTTAAAACATACAGTTCACGGAACATAACAGGAATGTCTAACTGTCACTCATATGAAACTAACAACATTTTTTTTTTTCACATCAAGAGACGCATTTTGAACCTTTCAAATCTTGACCCGGTCATTGGACACACAAATGCAGATGTCTGCCATCTAGTGGCAAAAATCAGTATTGGTAGTTAAATTTTTGTAAAAGAAAAAATAATTTTTTTTTAAAGAAAAATTTAATTTAAGCCCCACCTTTAAGAGGTGAGGGAACAGTGAGGCTTAAAGGAGGACTCAAGTCTAATTGGCCAAACTCTCCTACTCCATCCATCTCCTCTAATCTTGACACCGAGTAGAAGAAGCAGGCTTGTTTAGAAATTCCCTTACAAGTGCTAGTCCAGGTCCTGTGGATTTTCAGAAAGACATAAATCCCACAAAGGCAGCGTCTTGTCCTGCTTATTCATCTCTTCATCCCTAGCACTTAGAACCCTGCCTGACACAGTTCAGGAACTTAAAAAAAACGTAACTAGCAAATGAACTACCGGTAGAATGGTTGGAAACAGAAAAGATTGTGTGTGTGTCACCTGGCTCGAGGGTTTTGCTACCACAGGAATTTCTAAACTTCTAACGAACAGATTGATTATTAATTTTGTTTTCTTAACCTAATATACTACTATACATTAAATTCGTGAAAAAGTATGAGTTGTATATGATTTTTAAAATTTACTCATTTATAGAAGACCTTTATAAAATGTCCCCTAATGGATGGGCAAAACCAACAATGTCCATTTTTTAGACTGCTCATGATAATCAAACTATTTTGCACATAGGCAGCAATTCTAGACTATGTTGTCTTTGCTTTTTACACATCCTGCTGTTTATATCAATAATACACATGATGTACTTGGTCAGAAATGTAACCCCTAAATATGGCATTATACCCGTGCAAAAATATAGTCTGTTTTTGATAGTCAGTTCCCTGATAGAACTCAAGAAACAAACAAAAAAAGTTAAGAACTGCATATATTTGAGATAACACTTTCTGTTTTTATAGTACCCTGTGAACATTGTTAACCATACTTCCCCTCCACAAAAAAATACATATATATACATGTATATTTAGATACAGCAGGATACATTTAATGGAAGCAGTTTCATCTTAATTTTCCAGCTGAGATCTGAGTTCTTGCTCCATTGTGTTTAAATTCCAGTAGGAAAGAGCACTCCACCCTTTGCGAAGCCTGAGAAACATCGAATATGACTCATCTTACCAGAGAGAATGACCTGAGATAGCGTACACCCCTTGCCAATCCATGCTATTAATCTAACGCAGAGAAATAAATAAATGTTCCTCCGTTCGTTCGTTCTTTCTTTCTTTTTCCCCTTCCTTCCTTCCTTCCTTCCTTCCTTCCTTCTTTCTTTCTTTCTTTCTTTTTCTCTCTCTCTCTCTCTTTCTTTCTTTCTTTCTTTCTTTCTTTCTTTCTTTCTTTTTCTTTTCTTTTGAGACAGCGTCTGGTTCTGTGGCCCAGGCTGGAGTGCAGTGGTGTGATCTCGGCTCACTGCAAGCTCCGTTTCCCGGGTTCATGCCATTCTCCTGCCTCAGCCTCCCGAGTAGCTGGGACTACAAGCGCCCGTCACCACGCCCGGCTAATTTTTTGTATTTTTGGTAGAGACGAGGTTTCCCTGTGTTAGCCAGGATGGTCTCGATCTCCTGACCTTGCAATCCACCCGCCTCGGCCTCCCAAAAGTGCTGGGATTACAAGCCTGAGCCACTGCGCCCAGTCTCTCTCTCTCTCTCTCTCTATCCCTCCTTCTGAAATGGATCTTAAAATTTAGCAAGCAGAAGTACTATCTGAGGTACAGTATTTAGAATGCGGAACGACAGACCCTGTCCCCATTTTTATTCACCTGGTCTGGTTTCAATCACCAAGGTCGAATCTTTAGCAGACATCCCATATGATTACGATGCATACAATCCTGGGCCACACACGATCACCCTTCCAAGTCTCTGTGATTGAAAGCTTTCCAGTGGTTACAAAAAGCTTCAAGAGAGCTTGCTACTTGTGGCATCTGATGATCAACCAATAATGACTACTCGGAAAATACTTACCATTAGAAATTTCCAGGATGTCTGAAAGACTACACCTCTCAAAATGTGAAGGTCACCAGTGTAACCATTGTATCTACAAACACAATGGTCCAGGCAAGAGAAGTTCTGAATCTCAATGGGAGAAATTCTAGTATGTTCTGCATATCAGTCATCAGGAACTGCTTACTGTTTACTAATAGATAAACTATTTTGTCATTATCAAGGTACATTGAAGACTGCTAAAACTCATGTTTCTTTTTCTCCCCCAAAGGGAACAGTAACAAGGAACTCACTCAACAACAAATACTTAAGAAAGTCTATTATGTGCCAAGCAGGCCCTTGGGAGAGATCAGTGAATAAAACATAAAAATCTCTGCCTGCACAGGGACCTAAAGCATCATTTCCTTTAGTGAGCTTCTACAAGGTGTAAAGTCTACAAGGTGTGTGGAGAAATAAATAATCGGTGGCTCCCAATGAGAAGCTTAAAATCTAAAGAAAAAGGAGAGTTATTTACATAATTTATTTGAATGCAGGTAAGTATGGTAAATGTCGTAAGAGATGTGAGAATAACATACTAAAGGAGCGTGGGGATTGAAAAACATGTACAGTCAGCCCTCTGTAACTGTGGCTTCCACATCTCTCAATTTAACTAATCTCGCATCAAAAATATTCCAGAAAAAAATCCACAAAGTTCCAAAGAGCAAAACTTGAATTTGCCTTGTGCTCAGTACTATGTTGAATCCACTCACATGAAGTGATGTGTAGGCACTGCATTAGGTATTATAAGTAATCTAGAGATGATTTAAATTACATGGGAGGATGGGCATAGGTTATATGTAAATACTGTGCTGTTTTATACAAGAGACTTGAGCATCCTGTGATTTTGGTATCCGATAGAAGTCCTGGAGCTAATGCCCATTGGATACTGAGGGATGACTATATTTTCCTGAGGAATTCAGGCCTCCTAATATTTTTAGGACAGCTACAGCCAAGCTAGGGAGAGGACATTTCAGGAAGTGTGGTTTCTACAGAAACCTAGAGGCAGGACAATGGAGTCACATCCAAAGAACCACAAACAGGCTGATGTGGCTACAGTGACATGACAGAGAGGGGAAAAGGAGATGGAAGTAAAAGTTACCTGGAGGTAAAATTGTAGGTCTTGTTACAGAACAGTAAAATCCAAACGAAACTGAAAGCAGGGGAACAAGTTAGAGGCTATTGGAGCCTCGTAAGGGGGAGATGATGGGAAAGACCTGGATCGAGGAGGTCATAGTGAGAACAGGTGGCAAGTAATTAATGTGATGCAGTTTAGGAAAATTCGATAGGACTTACGAACTGCATGTAAAGAGCGAAGGTATCTTTGTAAACATTCAAAAGGATTCAAGTCTGAATCCTTGCTTCTCCTAGGAACACTGTGATGCAATCAATGCATATAGGAAAAATAGGAAGAATGGCATATTTTGGAGAAAGGCGATGGGTTCCAATGTCCAAATCATACATTAGAGGTGTCTGATGGATATTCTTTGCAGGAATGTCCAACAGAGGGCCAGAAATGGATATGTAGCACTTGGGAGGAGGTTTCATGCTTGAGATCTGTTTCTATGAATACTTGGTGCCATAAATGCCATAAATGCAGCTGCAAATAACAAGAGTGAATAAAGAGGCCAGGTCATCTCCAGGCAGTGACTCAGCAGGAGTCTACATAGAAACTTAGACATGGACTCAGAAGATCCAGGCTTAGAGTTTTGCAGCTTTGGGTGTGGCATTCAACCTTTTCAGATTCCAGGATCCTCAAATATAAAATAAGAGGCCCCCATTAGATAATCTTAAAAATCCCTTCAAAGTCTGCGAGGCACGGTGGCTCACTTTGGGAGGCCAAAGAGGGTGGATCACCTGAGGTCAAGAGATTGAGACCAACCTGGCCAACATGGTGAAATCCTGACTCTACTAAAAATACAAAAAAATTAGCTGGACGTGGTGGTGTGCGCCTGTAGTCCCAGCTACTCAGGAGGCTGAGGCAGGAGAATTGCTTAAACCCAGGAGGTGGAGGTTGCAGTGAGCTGAGATCGCACCACTGCACTCCAGTCAGGCAACAGAGAGAGACTTCATCTCAAAAAAAAAAAAAAAAAAAGAAAAAGAAAAAGAAAAAGAAAAAAAAGAGAAAAAAAAACAGAGGAAAAAAAGAGAGAGAAGAATTTTGGGATCAGGAGAAGACAAAATACAGAATGGTAACTTGAAAAGTTTCAAGGGTAAGAAAAAGTGTGCTTTAAGGAAAGTCAAGTCAAACATGCCATAGTTAGAGGAAAATATCTTACAGAGAAACAGGATAGAGAGTGCCAGTGTGGGAGGAAGAAGATCTGAGCGTGCAGTAGAAAAGTGTTATGGGGCACAGATTTCTGTTTTTGATGAAGCTGGAGAGGGGCCACAGACTGTCTCACTTGCCACAGCCTTCAAACCCAGATACCAGTTTCTTTATTCAGCCTGGTTCGATGTTGTGGCCTCACCCTTCAGAATCGGTATCTCATCCATAGATCAACATGGGCTAGGCCTGTCCCTAAGCCTGTGGGAATGTTTCAGTCCCTCCCAGAATCAACTTTCTGATTTTCTTTTCAAGCTTAGACCCTTGGGTTGTTCTCTTTTTGCCTGGTTCCTGCTTCTGATGAGAAAGATATGCATGCATTTTATATAAAAGGCAACATGGTACAACCTGGATTCACTGAGCTTCTATGACATTATTAGCTGTTTAAACTGAGGAAAGTCCTCAGTTTGTTTCAGTTTCCTTTTATGTACATATTTAAAAAATCACAATTTCTATTTAAAGAGGGTTGTTGACTGCATGGTATTGGCATAAACACACACACACAGACCAATGGAATGGAATAAAGAGCCCAAAAATAAATCCTTGTATTTATGGTCAACTGATCCTCAACAAAGATGCCAAAAACACACAATGAAGAAAGGATACTCTTCAACAAATGCAGTTGGGAGGACTAGATATCCACATGCAGAAGAATGAAATTGGATCTTATCTCACACCAAATACAAAAATCATATCAAATTGGATTAAAGACTTAAATTTAAAACCCCAAACTCTGAAACCACCATAGGAAAACACTGGGAAAATGTTTAGAACATTCGTCTCAGCAAAGACCTTTTGGGTAAGATCTCAAAAGCACAGGCAACAAAAGCAAAACTAGACAAATGGGATTATATCAAGAGAACACATTTCTGCATGGCAAAGGAAAAAATAAAGTAAAGAGGCAACCTAAAATATGGGAGAAAATATTGGCAAACTATCCATCTGACAAGAGATTAATAACCAAAGCATATAAGGAAGTCAAAAAATTCTAGAAAAAAAGAAAATAATCTGATTAAAAAATAGGCAAAAGATGTGAACAGAGATTTCTCAAAATAAAACATACAAATGGCCAAGAGGTATATACAAATAAAACTAGCGGCTGGGCACACTGGCTCACACCTGTAATCCCAACACTTTGGAAGGCCGAGGTGGGCGGATCATTTAAGGCCAGGAGTTTGAGACCAGCCTGGCCAACATGACGAAACCCCGTCTCTCATAATACAAAAATTAGCCGGGCATGGTGGCAGGCACCTGTAATCCCAGCTACTTGGGAGGTTGAAGTAGGAGAATCACTTCAACCAGGAGACGGAGGTTGCAGTGAGCCAAGATCATGCCGTTGCTTTCCAGCCTGGTGACAGAGCGAGACTCCGTCTCAAAAAAGTAAAATAAAATAAAATACAAACAAATAAATAAAACTTCATAGGATCCAGCAATCCCACTACTGGGTATACATCCAAAGGAACTGAAATCAATATGTCAAAGAGATATCAGCACTCCCATATTCACTCCAGCACTATTCATAATAGCCAAAATATGGAACCAAACCGTCGATCAACAGAAGAATGGAGAAAGAAAATGTGGTATATACACACAATAGATAACATTCACCCTTATAAAAGAAGAAAATTCTCCTTCTGCAATGAAATGGTTGGACTTGGAGGACATTGTGTTAAGTGAAATGAGTCAGGCACAGAAAGACAAATGCTGCATGTTCTCACTGATGTGCAGAATCCCAAAAACTTACAGATGAAGAGTAGAATGGAGGTTCTCAACAGGGACAGGGAAAGGGTGATGGCTGGGGAGATGTTGATCATAAGGTACAAAGTTTCAGTTAGGATGAATAAGTTTGAGAGATTTATTGTACAACACAATGACAACAATGGTTAATGGTAACGAACACTTGATAACTGTTAAGAGAATAGATCTTATAATGTTCTCACAGCAAAAAAAAAAAAAATAAAAAATAAAAAATCAGAGGTGATGGATATATTAATTAGTCTGATGTAATCATTTCACAAAGTACCACGATATCAAAGCATTACCCTGTATGCCATAAATATATATAAGGTTTAATTGTCAACTATACATGAAAAAAGAGGGCTGTTGATTCAATGAGATATTGTCTGAAAATCTGAAGCCTTATACTTCATTATTTAATATAATTCATTATAATTATCAACAGCCATCATCGTCATCATCATCGTTACCTGTTCTTTCTTCAGGATATCTTGCATTGGCTAAAAGTTACTTTCTTTGCCCATGGTGGTTCCTGAGGTTTTCAGACCTTCAAAGAGACCTCGGTTCCAACATATTACTTTGTCTCTTTTAATCTGCTTTCAAAGTATTCACTTCCTTTTTTGTTGCCTTAATATATGGGCTTTTTTTGTGGGTATAATTTTAGACTATACATTTCCCAGTCATACCCTGCTTACTTTCCAAAGAGAATCCAAGAATGCTTATATTAAAACTGAAAGTTTCAAAAAATCCTAGAACAAAAGGGAAGTCATACACAGAAAAACCAAGCAACACTGGCCACTGAGATTGAATGTTATTTTTAGGTCTAAGTTTCCCAGCAGCCAATGCAAAAATGAAATAAAGATGGCTTAATTTTATTGTCAGATAATTGCTCTTATTATTCCAAAGGAGGTTCAATTTTCACTCGTATTAAACTGCAGAAAACACACAGTACCATATGGGAAACATATTAACTACACCAAGGAACAAAATTTTCAGGGGTTTGATAGAAGACGTAGAAATATTCTTTATATTGGCTGAGTATGGTGGCTCATGTCTATAATATTAGCACTTTTTGGGAGGCTGAGGGGGTCAGATCACTTGAGATCAAGAGTTTGAGACCAGCCTGATCAACATGGTGAAACTCCATTTCTACCAAAAATACAAAACTTAGCCAGGCATGGTGGTGAATGCCTGTAATCCCAGCTACCTGGGAGGTTGAAGCAGGAGAATTGCTTGAACCTGGGGAGGCGGAGGTTGCAGTGGGATAAGATCATGCCATTGCACTCCAGCCTAGGCAAAAGAGCAAAACTCGGTCTCAGGGAAAAAAAAAAAAAAAACTCTTTATATAATTTCACTAACCTTTTATTGCCTTATCTTCTACTTTTATGTTTCTTCTCCATAAGATACAGTCTCCTTTGCTGACGTCTCTAGGTTCCTCAAACGTACTCCTGTCCTCCCTCTACCCAGGAAAATGACCTTCCTGAGTTCCACAACAGAACTATCTTTTAAATGACAAATATGGTATCAGTAACAAACATTCATCATTATGAAGACTCATCTCTCCAAAATTCCAAAGGGAATGTTGATGTTTACTTCTCAAAAAATTTTCTGGTCAACAAACGCCTTATTGTTTGCCTCCAATTACTAACACTAGCCCCCATGACATTTTCCTTTGGTTTTTCACATGGCTTCTTCCTAAAGTGTAGCTTTATTAAATACATTAAAATTTTTGGCATATCTTTTACAACATTTTCTCTATATATAGAACACACACAGTCCCCATGACATTTTCCTTTGGTTTTTCACACGGCTTCTTCCTAAATTGTAGCTTTATTAAATACACTAACATTTTTGGTATATCTTTTACAACATTTTCTCTCTATATAGAAATACATATTTTTATATGTTTTTATATAAATATATATATATATATTTTAAAACGGAGTCTCGCTCTGTTGCCCAGGTTGGAGTGCAGTGGCATGATCTCAGCTCACTGCAACCTCTGCCTCCCGGGTTCAAGCGATTCTCCTGCCTCAGCCTCGGAGTAGCTGGGACTACACACACATGCCAGCTCGCCTGGCTAATGTTTTTGTATTTTTAGGAGAGACGGGGTTTCACCATGTTAGCCAGGATGGTCTTGATCTCCTGACCTCGTGATCTGCCCATCTCAGCCCCCCAAAGTGCTGGGATTACAGGCATGAGCCACCACATCTGGCCACAACATTTTCTATATTTTTATTTCAAATTTATATTCATTAATGGAATAAAAAGTAATATACCTACACATATGTGTTAGATGATAGATAGATATGTATACGTTCAGAATTTGAAATGAGTCATCTATTCTTTATGGTGCTAAAGAATTTGAGAACTTACATTTCAGTATAAAATTCAGCAATCTGAGAGTGCATGTCATCAAACATGATAATTTTAACTTGGCATCAAAGATCAATGATTACTACCTCACCAGCAGTTCATCACTCAATGTTAGCCTAAAGACGTAAGTATAGCTTGGAACTTCCGGGGTAGTATTTGTGTCTTACTGTTACAAATCCAAAGTCTAGCATAATCTGAGGAGTAGAGAGAGAAATTGCTGAATAAAGACATACTTAAGTGATCAGAAATTCAAAGGAAACATATTTCTACATTGCTAGGCCATTTTAAGCAGATTGATTTTTATGCAATTAAATCAGTCAATCTTTTGGAATAAGTTGCAGATTTTAAGAAGAGGGAGATAGATTTACATTTAAAGTCAAGTTGCCAGGGTCTATTATTATCCCAGTTTTGTATAGAGTAAATGTTAGAATATGTATAGAAAAATATCAGAGGCAACCTGTAGTGGCATCAAACTGTTAACCATAGTTGTCTTTGGGGGCATTGAGTTATGGTGGACTTTTACTTTTGATACATATTTCCATAATGTTTGAATTTTTGTATCACATATATTACTTTTATAAGGAGACAAACAAAAACATTATATTTACTTTTTTCGAGACAGGATCTCGCTCTGTTGCCCAGGCTGGAGTGTGGTGGCACCATCACAGCTCACTGCTGCTTTGAACCCACGGGCTCAAGGGATCCTCCTTACCTCAGCCTCCCAAGTAGCTGAGACTACAGGCAGGTGCACCACCAAACTCAGCTGATTTTTAATAATTTTTATAGAGATGTGTTCTTGCTAAGTTGCCCAGGTTGGTCTTGAACTTCTGGCCTCAAACAATCCTCTCACCTCAGCCTTCCAAAGTGAGCCACTGTGCCTATTTACATATTTTATATATGAATGTGAATATTAAGCATTTCTGAAGAAGACTCTGCACTAGATACTTGAAGGCTGTCAAAGACCAACAGAAGAGCATCTTTCAAGGAGTTCACAGTTTGCTGTTTGAAACAATGTGTGACGCACACACACCTTAAAACCAAGAGTGAATGGAATCAGGGATAAAAGTGAGATTCTGATAGAGTAACAGAAGATGAATTCATTTTAAGTGGTCCTGGGCAAGTTGCTAAAATTTGAACCCCTGATGATGTGGCAGAAAGGGCATCCCACACAACAAGAGAACGTGGCAGAGGATGAGGACACCTGCAACAGCAAGTACCAGGGTAAAGTGAAGGGCAACCTTGAGACTTGACACTGAACTCAAAATGCAAACCCAAGCCGTGAAATAGGGTGACGCTGATGAGAGACGTTTAGTCTTTATTCAGCAGGTAATGGAAGGGGATGTCAAAGAAGGTGTTTGAGGGTGGGAGAAAGATGATCACATTTGGTCTTCAATAAGAGTAATCTGTACAAAATGGATCAGAGGCAATAATATGGTCAATGAGATAATCTGGGAAGCTCAGAGACTAAGAAAAGAGATAAAGCTATAACATAAAGCCTTTCTTCTCAGTGTGGTCCGAGCACAGAGGAGCAGTACCTGCATCGCCTGAAGGCTGGTTAGAAATGCAGATTCTCAGGCCCCAACCCAGACCTCATGGATCAGAGTCTGCATTTTATCAAGATCCCTATGTGATCTGAATATACATTAAAGTTGCAGAAATGATGAATTAAGATATTGACAGCAGGAGGAGAAAGTAGCCAAGAAGGTTGAGATCTTACTTGGTTGAATCATTAGAATTTGGTACCTAGCTACATGTGGGAGGTGAGGGAAGAGAATAAATCAAGATTACTTGATTTATTCATAGCGTTTGAGCTGTAGGATGGTCATGCTATTCATAGAAATAGGAACCCCAGGAGGGGAACAGGATGAGGAAGAAGGAGGTGAAGGCTGTGCTATCCAGCAAGCACATGGAAATCTCCTTACTGAAGCCAAGTGAGGCTTGGAGATGAGCAAATGACTGTGACCCACATGGAAAGGGTATAGGAAACCATGAAGACAGAGGCAGGTATGAGAGGAGAGGCAGGGGAAGAGTATGGGAGTCAACCAGGGAGAAACTGCTGGAGAGCTCTACACTCTGCAGAAGATGGGGGTGGGGAACAGGAAGGACAGAAAAGAACCAGAGGAGAGAAGAGAGCTAGGGAGGTATAATTCTCTGAAAATTAAGGGATTTTAAAGGTGTTGCTAAGAGATCAACCAGGATGCACAAGGAAGGGCTACCCGTTTTATGACTAAGAGGTTACAGGTGACTTTTGGAAAAGTCATTGCTATAAACCTCATGAAGGTGGATGAGAGGAGTCAAAAGATTTAAAGTCAGAAGATAGTGAGATTAGGGTAGTGTGATTGCTGTTCAGTGAGTGTAACTGAAAAGGTTAAGAAAGATCATGAAAATTTAGAAGCGGCACATAGGACCTGGTTGAAACAACTTTAAACTTTTCAACTTTAAAGATTTTCTTATGGAAGAAAGATCAGAAGTGTTCTCGTTATAATTCTCAGAATTATTAAGAAGGCAAACAAGCACAATGAGAATTAGATTTTTGGCTCAATATAAAGAGGACCTGCGTCTCACTGCTCTGTGAAAATGGAATGACCCTCTGGTGAGTATTAATTTCTCAAACACACAGACTGCACAGTGTAACACAACAGAGAGGTCCAAAGCCAAAAGTTGCTCATTAATGACATCTGCAATGGTCTGAATGGTGGTCCCTCCAAAAGATGTGCCCATCTCCTAATCCCCAGGTTCTGTGATTACCTTGTATGACAAAAGATGTGATGAAGGTAAGGCTCTTGAAAGGAGGAGCTTATCCTAGATTTTCTGGGTGGGCCTTCACTGCAATCACACATATCCTTATAAGACAGGCATATACAGGAGGAGACAATGAAAGAGGTGGAAGAGCCAACGTGACCACAGAAGCAGAGATTGGAATGATGTGCTCACAAGTCAACGAATGCAGATAGCCACCAGGAGCTGAAGGAAGAAAGGAAGGATTCTCCCCTAGGGTCTTTAGAGGAAGTGCAGTCTTGCCAACACCCTGATTTCAGACTTCTGGCTTCCAGAATTGTGAAAGAATAAACTTCTGTTTTAAAACCTAAGAAATTCATGCAACATCTAACATCCCCTTCCAACCCCGATTTGTTTAGCTACACTCACATTGATCATATGCTCCTGAAAAGCAGAGCCCTTGACTTAGTGTGTATCCAAAACAGAACGTCCATGGTACCTGGCACATTAGATGATACTGACATGAAAGATGTGATAACCGATGTATATACAACTCCTATGTAAATGAACATAGGTGGATTAGATACAAAGAGATAGATAATTGATAGGTAGATAGATGGAGTGATTGAGTCATTTACTCATTCTACTCAAGCATGTATTTATTATATATTTACTTATATACTCTCATGAAGGTAACTTCTTTGGAGAGAATCAAAATAAATACTACCTGGGTTATCCTTGAGCATCAAATTTTATATTAAAAATGGTAAGTGCCACTAGTATTCAGAGTAGAGGGAAGTGACTTGTAGCTGTTTAGTCAGAACGATTTCCAGTTTCTAAATTCAAATGAATGGGGGGATTTAAAATAATTAATCACAGGGAAAACAGAATGATAGCTGTGCTCAAGGAAATCTGGAAGAATTTGGCTGGTCCTTGCGTGATGGGAAGGATCTGGGGTGAGGAGAGAAGAAGGGAGGACTCCATATAAAGAAACATCATGGCCATTCCAGATTCCCATCATCTCTCCCTTCACACAAGCTACTGCATGTGGCATGTGTTATTGGGCATGTGAGAAAGCACAGGAAACATGGCAGGAGGATCATCATGTCTATTTCAAGCATGAGAACTTCTTTTCAATGTAAATCGTTTGAGAGACCTCCCACAACAGAAGTTGTGCTTTTAGACTATTTTGCACTAAGAAAATTGAAAAATCACAAAAAAGACTGTGTTCAATAACATTTTTAAATGACTTTGCATATATATTTAAATGTAATCATCAAAAATATTGTCAATATGAAGCCAAAAACCCAGTAATATTTAATATTTATATGGATTCTTCTTTCTTTGCTCTGTTGAAGAGATGGGGTCTTGCTATGTTGTCCAGGCTGCAGTACAGTGGCTATCCACAGGTTCAATCATAGTGCATTATAACCTTGAACTACTGGCCTCGAGTGATCTTCCTGCCTCAGCCTCCTGAGTACCTGGGACTACAGGTGTATGCCACCATGCTCAGCCAAAATTTATGTGGATTCTGAGTCTATAAAATACCACTGGATTAGGGTTCAATGAAAGTGAGAGCTAGCTCAATGGAATGCCAAATGGCTGTGGGCAAGAATTGGCTTGTATGTATTAATAGTTAACAGTAACCAGGTTACTCTCCAGTCTGGATCCCATGGGCAATTCTAGTGGGAGAAATATACTCCAAAGTGACAAGTCTTACAAAATGTAGACAAAGGCTATTAGCATCTCCTTTTTCCTACAGTTTAGTGACAGAATATTTTTATATGTATCTACGTCTATAGCCATAGCTACCTGTGATAAATTAGAAGGCTTCG
Organism: Trachypithecus francoisi; assembly: GCF_009764315.1. Taxonomy (NCBI): domain Eukaryota; kingdom Metazoa; phylum Chordata; class Mammalia; order Primates; family Cercopithecidae; genus Trachypithecus; species Trachypithecus francoisi. Next base: position 9,094,240 of record NW_022681470.1, read on the forward strand.
GTAGAAATCAAACACTGCATGTTCTCACTCATAGGTGGGAATTGAACATTGAAAACACTTGGACACAGGAAGGGGAACATCACATACTGCAGCCTGTTGTGGGGTGGGGGGGAGAGGGGAGGGATAGCATTAGGAGATATACCTAATGTAAACGACGAGTTAATGGGTGCAGTATGCCAACATGGCACATCTATACATATGTAACAAACCTGCACGTTGGGCACATGTACCCTAGAACTTAAAGTATAAGAATAAATATATATAAGAACATCAAAACACTTCTCAGCCATAAATGCAGGGAAGTACACACTTGGTAGCCCCTCTCTCTGGGGACTCTCTCCAAAACAGTCTGAAAGTATTTTAACCTTGGTTTAGACTCACCTGAATTCTATCTGAACAGCAGTAGTGGGCGGATATCCTGCCTGAACCAGGATGTCTATATTAGCACCACTTCCTGTGCTAGAGGTGACAGAAGGTAGATGATGTCTTGGCTCAGCTGACATGCCAAATTTCAAGGGAACAGTGGCGACAGGAAGCAGGCTAGGGCTGGGCTAGAACAAATGACCTAATGAAGGATTAATTCTGCAGTGGATAGTCAGCCACTCAAATTACATTGCTTTGGAGAGGTGTGGAGAACTGAGATTTGATCTTGCCAACAATGACAGACAAGGAGAATTTATTTGTCAAGTGGAACTGGGCAGTACAAGTCTCAGATGGAAATAATGTGCCATCGGAGAGGAGCTGTGCCTTAGGTCCAAGGGTTTGTCACATTGAGATTGAATCAGAGACAGAATAGAAAGAAAGGGGTCTTGCTCCTGGAGAGAAGCTCTTGGCAAGGCGAGGCTGACTGTCAAGGTCATAGTTAAAATTTTCCCAGGTCAGACATTAAATCCAGTACTAAAAGTGAAAATTGAAAACTCCATAAAATCCTAGTCCTATGAAATGGTAAATATGACAGGAGTTAGAGAAACTGAGGTGAGGGGGGCATGGGAATTGCTAGAGCTCACTAGGGTTACGACAGACTCTGCACGGGTTGTAGAATCAGAAGGGCCAGTCTCCCAAGTCCCATGCAGAACAGGCTTGGAAAGGGAAGGTCTCAAAGCCCACAATGCATCTGCCAGCTACTGTTTGTCAAATTGTTTTTTGTTTTTAATTTTTGGCCACCATCGTTTTTCTCAAAGTGTTCATATTCCGGTTGGTTTCAGGATGAACTGGCACAATTGGTGAGAAGCTGGCAGGGGCTCAGAATATTCCTTCTGTTGACTTCCTGTCATCACTACTGAACCCTGGGTCTGTGTCAATGTGACAAGCTGCAGCTGCTGCCTCAGCAGAGGAAGCTAAGAAGGTACATGTCGGCCAGAGTCCTTGGCCTTCAGGAGGGGATGAGCGGGAAGTTCCAACAGGTGGGAGAATGCAGATCGCCAGCCTAAAGGGGAGAGCCTGCCAGAGGCTAGGAGAATCTGCAAGCTGCCAAAACTTCTGGATAGAAAACAACACATAAGCTAAAAACTGAGCCAGAGGGCCACTACATACTGGCACTCAATGCTGTCCATCATGGGGTACTGAGGGGACTCTGGGTTCCAATCAAGCACTGCATTTCAGAGTTTGTTCAGAAAGCACATCCACACGCATTGGATCCTCAAAACCAATCCATGGTATGGACAGGGCAACTGCTATGGTCTCCAAGTGTACAGCGGGGAATGAAATGCTTGAGGCCACACGTTTATCATATAAGCCACACTATGGCTTAATGTTTTCAATTGCTTCACCAAACCAAAATTACTATTATGATGATTATTATTTAGAGACAGAGTCTCAGTCTGTCATACAGGCTGGAGAGCAGTGGCATGATCCTAACTCACTGCATCCTCGAACTTCTGCATTCAAGCTATCTTCCCACTGCATCCTCCTTAGTAGCTAGGAATACAGGTGCACGCCACCATGCCTGGCTAAGTTTTTGCTTTTTTTGTAGAGATAGGGTCTGGCTATGTCACCCAGGCTGATCTTGAATTCCTTGCCTCATGTCATCCTCCTGCCTTGGCCTCCCGAAGTACTGCCATTACTGGCACGAGCCACTGTGCCCAGACCAAAATTATTTTTATTTCTTGAGTTGAAGACAACACTAACGGAGATCTATACTCTCTGGGGCATAAGGGAACTGCTAAGGGAAGGTAGCAGGCTAACAGAGCTCTCCAGGTGCTAGGTTCACTAATGAAAAGGGAAGCCTTTCATGAGGCAGAGAATTGCTTGAACCCGGGAGGCGGAGGTTGCAGTGAGCCAAAATCATGCCACTGCACTCCAGCCTGGGCAACAGAGTGAGGCTCCGTTTCAAAAGAAAAAAAAAAAAAAAGGAAAAAGAAAAAGAAGGGAGGAGGTCTTTCATACCTGCACATCCTCTCTGTAGAGAGCGGGCAGAGGCAGCAATGTAGTGTCGAGTGATTTGAAGAAAGAGTCTGCCTAGTATTCGATCTGAACAAAGATATGTTACCTAATGGAGAAGATAGGGCCTTTCAGATCCCAGAAACAAACTTTCAATTTGACTGATTTGGCCTCCTGTCATATACATGAGATTATCTCTTCATAAAATCAAAACTTTCCATTGATGTTAAAATTTTATTCCAAAGTTCTGAAAAGCTAGTAATTTTTCAGAACAGGGCTTCTGCTGGACTTGCTGAACTTTATAGATGAAAATATATTGCATCTAGGAAAACACTATATTCAACAATTAAGCATCAAGGCACATTTTATTACGCCGATTAAGTTTCAAAAGTAAACATGGTAGAGGGATTTGATTAAAATTTTATTAGGCTCATAGATACCTTTTACAATAGTCTTATGTAAGGAGGATACATTTTAAATTCACAAACATAAAAGACGACATCTCTAGTTACTCACTGATCCTCCGAGATCACAGTGAGAATAATGCTATTAGTCATCATATGATATAAAATCAGGTTCCATAAGTGAAGGACAGACACATGTCTCTGCATACTGATCAGAGTCTCCATCTTCATATGATTCACGGTTCATTCATCTCTTATCTAAAGTGCCACTACACCACAGCTGTTCTCAGTATAAACTTCCCGGCACTGCAAACAAGACCCAATTTCTTAATAGTCACACTGGAATCGTACAGGCCATTTAGCAGTAAGCAACTGAGCCTGCCAATGTTAACAAAGTTATTAGGCAAGAACAATATGTTGGCTGGGAAAATGACAGAGATTTTAACTAAAAACCTGAAAAAAAGAATTACTTTATAATTTACAAATACATGAGGCAACTTTGCTTCTAACCGTATCATTTAACTTTCCGTCTATTCAATTTACAAGTGTGAATCTAAGAAATTCTATTTCTGCCAATTTCACATTTTTTCTATGCTCACTTTCAACAGGTTGCCTGCAATTATAGGCTAAACTATCATTAAAAGAATTTCATATTTTAAATACTCTAATTTAAAATAACACATTTTCTTTGTTAAGAAAATAAATCATTTGTCTTTATAAGGAAAAACTGAGAAGATACACTCTAAAGAACTTTTACACATTCCTAAGTAATCTTCAAAAGTAAATAATACTTTGAAGTGACATTTTACTTTCCCCTACCCCAGAATAAAAATAGGGTACTGAATATTCATCATCGATTTCTCTAAATTTTGAAGCAAAGTTTCCTAAATAAGCTTAAATGTAGGTTTAATACAGAACTACTCATTATAACACTTGTTCTTACTTTAAAACTTGACCAATTCCACACTTGCTCCTTTTCCCAAATTACACTTTTCTCTTACAATAATTTTCCACACAGAAAATTTATAAAGATTTTTCAAAGTCTACTTTTTATCTCATTTTCTTTTTCAACTATCGAGTTCATTTGAATAATGACCCAACGCTATTTAAAAAACAATATCTCGACACTGCTATTTTCATGCTACATTCAATCTCATAATACCCCCCAACCTAGAGAAACATTCTAAATCAGACCGGCAATGTCATTATTTTTAAATTAGTATTAAAGCGAATGTTATATTTCCATATGGAAACCACTACAAAAATAATGTGCTTTCTAGCCCAACAATAGCTAATTATGTATTAAGCTAATTGAGACAAACCATGTAAACAAAATCTAAAAATAGACTACTCGGCAGTCGAAGCTATGATGTAAACCACATTTCTGTGGCATGTTGGAATGCACACTGAAGAAGCAGGCATGTTCCTTGCACATGTAAACTTCGGAATATCAGCTCTTATAACAAGAGGGTGCACCCAACACCTCATTTATCCCACAATATTTGGAACAGAAATACCTTAGTCTTTTGTTAACCTGATACCACTACAATACTGCCTGTATGCAGGTATCTGCTCTAGGCCTAGCTTTCCCATTTCTGAACTACAGGTTTTTATACATAGTCTCTCTTAAGTAAATACATGGGCATTGTTTTAAACACAGGAAATAATGATGAATGGTTCATGCAATATAACGATCTCACAATATGAAATTATCTGGACTATATAATCACTGCACCCAGTTAAAAATTAATTTTCAAATAGTAACCCACAAAGGTCAAAATGGGGGGAGGGGACAGGTTATCTGTCTTGGAACTCAGAGAGCAAGAGAGAGAGGAAAAGTCTGTGCAAAGCATACTGTGAAATAACCAGTGTTCTTAACCACACATCGCTTTGATAAATACATTTCTGTCCTAAAGAGGGCCGTCCTTTCACATTGCAAACACGGACACGGGCAGGGATCGAGGGGACGTATCCTTGCAGCCTTTGGACAGGGTCCAGTAACACTTGCAGACAAATGAAGGTTTGCATTCTTGAAATCTGTCCATATGGATACAGTTCCCGAATCTCTGCTGCCTCTACCACTTCCAAATGCGTGCAAGGAGAGTCGGACACACGCACAAGCATGCAGAACAGGATCTCAATTCCAACACGCACACCGCGAAGTAGACAAGTGAATTCTGCTGCTGGAGTCAACTGCCCACCCTCCCCCGCCGTTTAAAAACACGCAGAAATTAACCTCGCTGTTAGGAGGCAATTCTGAGAAAGTGTTCCAAAGAGGAGAAACGGTGCAGTCCAGCGGCCGCTGCCTTGCCAGTGTGGACTCTCCCCGGGTCAGTAAAGATGCGCACTAGGCTAGGTGCCTTCTCCCAAGTGTTACTCGAAGTGCCAAATTTGCCTTTTCGCCCCCTGAAATGCAATTCGAACTTGTGGCCCCACTGCGAGGTTGGCGAGTGCCAGCTTTAGCCTTCTTAGAAAGAAATGACAGGAAACCAAATGGGGAGATGGGAGACAAACGCTCAACACACGAGTGTGCTCACAAACACCCCGAGCCCAGTAGCTCCTCACGCTCCGGCACTTTGGAACCTCAGATCCGGCACTGGGGAAGAGAGAACCGAAACGAGGGAGAGTGGGGTGGGGCGTCCCTGGCTCTCTCCTGGCCACCTCTCGCATGATTCCCGTCCCTTTCGGGGCACTTGGGTGCCACCGGGCATTCCCCACCCTCAGTCCCAGAACTCCAACTCCGCACCAGATCGCGCTGTCAGAATTCAAGTGCCCCCATCTTCCCCAAATCAACAGCCTCTCTCGTCCCTCCCCAGTTCCATCTTTGAACTCCAAACACAAGACCTCTCCTACCCGCGCCGAAAACTTTTTCCTCTTTTCACAACGAGATAAGGCAAGAAACCAGGTCAGCCGCTACCATCACCCGCTCTGCCCAGCGCCTGGGTGGCGGGCGCCGTCCCTACCTGGCAGCTGCGCTCCAGGTGGCTGTCCCACGCCGGTCTCCGCGCCTGCCCGGTGCGCGGGTGGCGTCCGCTCCACGGTCCCTTCGTCTCCTCCGGCTCAGCGTTCAGGTAGCGACTGTCCCTAGGATCGCGTGCCCCTGCCAGGAGCTGCCCTTCGGTTCATTGCCCGTCTTCCTAGAAGCGCTGCTGCCGCCCCGGCGGACTGACGAGGAGCCTGGGGATCCGCGAAGGCACCGATGGCACCGCGGTGTGCGCTCCGGGGTCTGAGAGCGCTCCGCCCGCGGGCAGCTGTGGCCGCGCGTCACATGCCGCCTCCGGGCAGCGGCCGCGGCACCTGCCCAAGCGGCAGCGCTCCCGGCTCGGCAGTGCCGCCCCCGCGCCCTGGGCTCCCCTGCACGCTCCGGCCCTTTCTGTTCACGCCCTTTTCCCTCTGTCTCTCGCCTCACTTTTTCTCTTTTTTCCGTCTCCCTCTTTATCGTGTATTCCCTTTCTCCAAAAGCAGATAGAAGGGGGTCCAAGGGGGAGGAGGGTCTTTTCCTTCCCAGGAACTCTTCCTCTGCCTGGTGGTGGCGGTCGTGGCTACTGCTGGCCGCTCCTCCTCTCCTTCCTCCTCGCGTTCCTCCTGCTCCTCCTCCTCCCCGGACTGCGAGAGCTGGTGTAATGCACAGGCTGCCTGCTTGAGACCCAAACCTGCTCGGCTTCTGAGCATGCTCAGTTGCCCTGCTGGCGCCTAGTTCCACTCCCGCGTGCCCGCTGGGCTCCGCGTTCTCCGCCTGGCAGGGGGCAAGGAGATCCCAGGGTACTCCTGGGGTGGGTTGACTGAAAGCGGGACCCCAAGCAGGAGAGAGGAGGGCCTCACCCACCCAGCATGGCCTCACCTGTTCCCAAATTGTGCCTCCCGCGGCGCTTCAAGGATAGATTTTGCCGGTCAGTTAGTGGTGGTGTGTTCGCTTTTGAATTGCTTTCCCTGGACTGCTTAGAAGGACCGGAAGGAATTCGATTCCTTGGGCACAACTTATCGATGAATGAACTTCAGCTCAGTTACAATATACGAGTCCGTAGCAAGCCTTTCTCTAGGGAACAGTCTGATGAATCTACTTTTTGACATTTAGTGAGTCTCTTTCTGCAAAGCAGTGTAGTAGAGGACAACTTGACTTTTCCCTCCCTGGACAGTTACATCTTGGGAGAAAATGAGACAAGCATCCATGAAGAAGACACTGACGTGCATGCGCACGCGCATACACACACACACACACACACACACACACTTGTTTAAATCAGAAAATAAAATGAAAGGTATAATCTTGCTAGCCAGGCTTTCAAAGCTCAAGAGGAGTGAAAATCTAAGACAGAGAGAGAGAGAGAGAGAGAGAGAGAGAGAGAGAGAGAGAAGAGAGAGAATAGGTTATTATGTAGTGCGCCAGCTAACTATATAAGGAAAAAGTGGAGAGATACCAAAGTTGCAAAGATCCCAATGAGGCTGTCCCACAGCACTGTAGAGGTTTTGTTTGAAAAGCATGTAAGGAAAGATGACAGGGGAATCTCACAAGAAAGGACAAGCATAACAACGACAACTGAAAAAGAAGAAAATAATGAAAAGGAAGGAAGGAGGAAGATAGAAGAAAAAAATGCAAGAAATTGAGGCGTAGTATGAAGTGAAATATTTAACAATATTAAAGGCAGCAAGTGATTTTAATTCTATTTGGAACAAGAAGATAAATAGGAAAAAGACAGAGCTCTTTGCAAAATTAAGTAATGTTAAGAGATTAGAGAAACACCAGTATACTAATTCTTTTATGAATCTGTATTCTCCTCTAGGTAGAACAATCTTTAGGAGAGAAGCGACTAAACTTTGTGTAGAGAGGATTGAGATCATGATGGGAAAATAGCTAGTAAGAAAGCATGTGGCCATTTAAATTAATTTAAATATCCAGGCTTAGGTAAATTGCATCCAGGATACTAGCATAGTAATAATAATATCAATATTGTAGCAATTTTATTGGGATACCTATCAGAAGAAAATATAACAGTTGCCTTCAGATATTTCTTTAATCTTTAAAACAATCAAACAAGTATTTTGTCCCCGTTTACTAAAGAAGAAAGGAATTTAAAGGAATAATTTAATTGTCCATTATATAACTAGTAAGAGGAACAAAAATTCAGATTTAATATATTTCCCATTACATAGAATTGTTATTTGCCTGTGGGAACAGGAGTAGCTTTGATAATATTTGATAATATTGATTCATAAAGAACAGACAAGGACCAAAAGAATGGACAATTAGTGATTATGTGATTTTCAGAAAAAGACAAAAGTTATTAATTTTTAATGAAAATATTCTGGTATATATACAATGGTTAAGTTTGAGACTGGCCTCTGGCAATGTTCTGGAGAAGATCCTGAAATAAATTATTTGTGACTAGTAAGAAAAGAAAAGGAAGCAGCTACAATTTAGGAAAATAAATCATACCAGATTAAATTCATTTCCACTTGTAAGTAGTCGCTAAACTCATAATGCAGTATTTCCTGATTTCAGCCAACCTTCCCATTATCAGTATGGACAAGGTAAATGTAGATTGCATGTTTTAATCAAACAAATTACAGTTTAGACAGAGTTGCCTCCAGTTTCTTGGTAAGTGGATTCATGCTGGGCTTGAATAAGGTATTGGTTCTGCCGTTGGTGCCGGACCATTCAGCAGATTTATCAAATTATATTTCAGAGGCAAATATAAAAGGGATACTTAATAGATTTGAGAATGAATCAAACTGGAGGCAATGCTTATTTCAAGATGCCAAAAATCAGAAACCAAAGAGTATTTACCTTTGGATGTTGGTCTAAAACAAAGGAAATCAGCTAGAACTGAAAAATACTTGGAAATCCTCCATTTTAGGTTTGTTTTAAAAATACACAAGATAACCAAAGGATTTACTCAATTATGAAAGGAGACTCTGGTTCTGGACAAGACAATTAGCTAATAGCACTCACTTGTCTTTCTACAATAAAATAGCTATAAAACCTGGAAAAACTATATAAAACAACATTTTTTGCTTCTGAACTGCAACCAACATAGGGCTGCAATTTGGGGTAATTGGAGGCACACAGAATGAACCCACGCCCATGGATTAGTTTTCCTCAGGGAAATTTTTTTCAGCAGAAGTTTTGGGAGGTCGAGAACAATCAGAGAGCTACAGTTTCACTGAGCAGAGGGCATACAGCGCAAGAGCTTGGAGCTATAAAGTAACTAAGGCTTCTGGGGGTGAACAAGGCAACGGAAAGGTGAGTACCGAGAGGCAGCACCAGAAGTCTGTGTGGCAATTCCTCTCATCTCCTTGGCGGAACTGCTAGGCTGCATGTGTCCAGAGGGATGATTCTGGAGACCTGACAGATAGAGTGCAGTGGCAGAGAGGCTGAAATTTGAGTGGAGGTTCTAGTGATCACACAATTCTGAAGAGATGTTGGAGTTTCTTTCCAGACAGAGTGGAAAGACTTTGGTGAACACCTCAGGCATTTGGATGAAACCCTTGAAGGAGACTCCTTAGATAGAAGGATGATATCCTAAGTGAAAGAATAAACTGAAATAGACATGACTGAACAAAGCAAAAACTAGGCTTCTGTAGGATTAGGGTGATCTACCAATGACTTAACCACCTGCTAGAACACAACTCGAAGTTTTTGAGAGGAAGAAAACATAAGCTAGAATTTCTACAAATGCAGCATGCAATCAAAGCTTACCAGACATGCAAAGAAGCAGAAAAGGCTACCTGATGGCAAAAAGAAAAGAAAAGAAAATACAGTCAATAGACAAAGCTCAAGAAATGATACAGATTTTGGAATTACTAAGCAAGGGTTTTTAAATAACCATAATTAATAAGTCAATGAACTACCCTGGAGATGGGAAAAATGGATTAAACAACAGAGCATTTCAGCAGGATATTAGGTTTTATAAAAATAATAAAATGAACTTTGTTGATTTGCTAAACCAAGAAGTAATTACATAGGTTTAAAAACCACCCAGTTACTACACAAATAAAACTGATGGTTTCATATACAAATCAATAGAAAATGTCCAGAGAGAGCAGAAAGGGGTGGGGGGGAGGGGAGGAGAGAGAGAGAGAGAGAGAGAGAGAGAGAGAGAGAGAGAGAGAGAGAGAGACTAGCAGAAGCAACACTTGAAAAAATCATGTTGAAGACCTTGAAAGATATTGATATGGTTTGGCTGTGTCCACATCCAAATCTCGTCTTACAGCTCCCATAATTCCCACATGTTGCGGGAGGGAACTGGATGGGAGATCATTGAATCATGGGGGCAGGTTTTTCCCCTACTGTTCTTGTGATAGTGAATAAGTCTCATGAGATCTGATGGTTTTAAAAATGGGAATTTCCCTGCACAAGCTCTCTTCTCTTGTCTCTTCTCTTGTTGCCATGTGAGATGTGCCCTTTACTTTCCACCTTGACTGTGAGGTCTCCCCAGCTATGTGGAAGTCAGTCCAATAAACCTCTTTCTTTGTATATTTCCCAGTCTTGGGCATGTCTTTATCAGCAGTGTGAAAACAAACTAATACAGATATCAACCAAGAAATTCAAGAAGCTCAATGAACCCTAGGCAAAGAAAACCCCAGCTAGGTCTATGAGAGTCAAATTGCCGAAAGAGGAAAAAGAAGATTTAAAAACAGCCAGAGGTTAAAAAAAAAATCACCTTTGGGGGAACAATATAAATGAACATTGATTTCAGCAGAAATATCATGGAAGGTAGAAGATAATAAATATATTTCAGGTACACAAAGAAAAAAATAAAAACTATCAAACCAGAATTCTCTGTCCATTGAAAAGAATCGAAAAATGAAAAAGATTTAGACTGACAAAAACTGAGAGACTTCATTGTGAGCTGACTATAAACCACAGAATTTACTCAGGGTTATTCTTCAAGCTAAAGGGACATAGTCTCAGATTAACTATCACAGAAATGTAAGCAAGAATAAATAGCCACAGAAAGGGTAAATGAGAATATATAAAAGACTAACTGTTTAACATACAAAACATAAGAGTATCTTATGGGGATTATACTATTTATAAAAGACAAATATAGAATAACAACCTTAAAAGGATAAATATAAGATCCTTGCATTGGATGATGATTTACGGTAACAGTGTTAAGGATGATTTTTTAAGTGTAACCAATGAAAGAATGACATCAAAACGCACAACAAAAAAGGTAATACAGAAAATAAAATGAATTATAAACTATACTTGACTGATGTAAAAGAAGGCAGGAAAAGAGGAATTAATGAACAAAGAACAGATGGGGCAAAGAGAAAACGATAATAAGATAGTAAATGTAAAACTCAACTGTGTTATTCATTACATTAAATATAAATGGCTGTTTTAAAGACAGATATTTTTAGAATGAATAAAAATAGGTATTTGCTGTTTAGAAGAAAGACTTTTAAAATATAAGGATATAGAAAGGTTGAGAATAGAGGGAAAGTTCTATCATGCATATACTAAATGTTTTTTAGGGACTAATTCTCCTTAAATTGGCCTAAGTTCCAGTGCATTCCTAATCAAAATCCAAGATGTGTGTGTGTGTGTGTGTGTGTGTGTGTGTGTGTGTAAATTAATAAGCTGATTCTGAAATTTTTATGTCTATTCAAGGAACCAAGATAAAACATTATTGAAGAACAAAATTGGATATTTAGACTTACTATCAAGTTTCCAAACTTATTATAAAGCTACAGAAATCAAGATATTATGTTATTGTCAGAAGGAAAGTAAAATAGACCAATGAAAAATAATAGAAAGTCTAGATATAAACCCACACTTTTATTTTAATCTAAGCAGCCCTCAAATTAGTCAATAACAGTGGAAACTAATTTATGGTGGTGGAGAGTTACTGGGTTAGAAGAGAGTGAAGAGAGTATTTACAAAAATGTGGAAATAAAAAATACAGGGGTTGATGGTAATGTTCTATCTTGAGCTGAGTGGTAGTTACTAAAGTAAATTGATATGTAAAAATTCATCAAACTGTACACTTAAAATGTTCATGCATTACTGTGTGTTTATTATATCTCAGATTTTCCAAATTATATGTTGAGTATTAGATACAAAGCACTAGGGCCCAGACAAGATGGGGAACTGAAACTTAAGGACCATCAAATTCCTGCTCTCCAGAATGGGGATATCTGGTTTTCTAAAGTTTATTGAACCAAAACTTGGAGATAATTGTTAGAAACTTGAACAACTTTCTTCCTATTGAGGGACTAAACAGTATACAGATTACATGAAGTACTAATTCCTTAGTACTCTATTTTCATTCTTCTGAGTTGATCTACCAGATTTAAGGATAAAGCGATTGACTGAAAAACACTTATTCTTTCAAGACTGTCTTTACTCACTTACTTTAAATCACTCTTTGGACTTTGCTAAAATGCCAGATACTAGGTGGTGCTCTAGGGATACTAAGACATCAATCAATAATTAAAGGATGTAGTTCCTCTTAGAAGTCTTAGAGGATGGCTGGGTGCAGTGGCTCACACCTGTAATCCCCGCATTTTGGGAGGCCCAGGCAGGCGGATCACCTGAGGTCAGGAGTTCAAGATCAGCCTGGCCAACATGGTGAAACCTCGTCTCTACTAAAAAAGACAAAAAATTAGCCAAGTGCGGTGGCATGCACCTGTAATCCCAGCCACTCAGGAGGCTGAGGCAGGAGAATCGCTTGAATCTGGGAGGCAGAGTTTGCAGTGAGCCAAGTAGCACCACTGCACTCCAGCCTGGGCAACAGAGCGAGACTCCGTCTCAAAAAAAAAATAATAATAATAATAATAATAATAATAATTCTTAGAGGACAAGAATGGTTTTCTCAAAGTTTTGAAGAAAGAATAAATAAATCATGCAGTTCTAGAAGAAATAATGGGATATAGGCTGCAGCTCATGATAGGGAAGACTTAGCTTAACTTTCATAATGCATCTGTCTGCCTTAAGACGTGGTGAGTTTTTCATGTCTGAAAACATGCCAATGTAGAATGATAATAATAATCACTTCTGACCTCATTTTTTTCTCCCTAGACTGTGCAGTAGAAACCCCATATTTTTGTTAGGAAAGGGGCTATGCACTTTGTATTTATATTAACAACTACCTTATCAGGAAATTCATACTGTTGCCCTTTTATGGATGGGGAAACTGGACAAGTGACAGAGCAAAATCCAAACACAGCTGCGGATTTCCCTCTTTTAGATGATGATTTTAAAAGAATGCTGCCAGAGAGATTCGTGCAGTGTTGGAGGACATATATGATCTCTAAGATATTTTCCAACTCAGAGATGCTATGAATGTATCCTGAATGATGAACTTCAGTTTTGCAGATTCTGTGGCTTATTCAATTTGGTGAGGTTTCTTTATAAGAAAATAACACTTTTGGCCGGGCGCGGTGGCTCAAGCCTGTAATCCCAGCACTTTGGGAGGCCGAGACGGGCGGATCACGAGGTCAGGAGATCGAGACCATCCTGGCTAACAAGGTGAAACCCCGTCTCTACTAAAAATACAAAAACTAGCCGGGCGAGGTGGCGGGCGCCTGTAGTCCCAGCTACTCGGGAGGCTGAGGCAGGAGAATGGCGTAAACCTGAGAGACGGAGCTTGCAGTGAGCTGAGATCCGGCCACTGCACTCCAGTCCGGGCGACAGAGCGAGACTCCGCCAAAAAAAAAAAAAAAAAAAAAAAAAAAAAAAAAAGAAAATAACACTTTTATAAGTTTTTTTTTTTTTTTTTTTTTTTTTTTGTTGAAACGGAGTCTCTCTCTGTTGCCCCGGCTGAAGTGCAGTGGCCAGATCTCAGCTCACTGCAAGCTTCGCCTCCCGGGTTTACGCCATTCTCCTGCCTCAGTCTCCCAAGTAGCTGGGACTACAGGCGCCCGCTAGTTTTTCGTATTTTTTTTTAGTAGAGACGGGGTTTCACTGTGTTAGCCAGGATGGTCTCGATCTCCTGAACTCGTGATCCGCCCGTCTCGGCCTCCCAAAGTGCTGGGATTACAGGCTTGAGCCACCGCGCCCGGCCACACTTTTATAAATATTAAAATAGGCCCAAGACCTTACAAGGGCGTTCATACAAATGAGAGGCTCCGAAGTTTGAGTTTGTTCACTTCCTAGTTATCTCCTACCTGTTTGTCATAAATGTGTTTCGTAGGGAGCTGCTAATGACAGGTTCCTCCAACAGAGTGTGGAAGAAGGAGATGACAGCTGGCTTCCCCTCTGGGACAGCCTCACAGCTAGTGGGGAGACTATGTTAGCAGAGTAATGCACTGACCAAGCAAATAGCACTAGGAGAAAGCTGGTCCGTGATCAGCTGGTGAGAAAAGGGGTCATCATGTATGCCCTTTCCTGTTTTCTTTTTTATTGGGTTTCCTTTTGCCTCTCAATTCCTTCTGACAATACAAAATGCTCGTTGGAATGTGGAGCACCTGGAAGTCTGGTTCATTTTCTCTCAGTCTCTTGATGCTCTTTCAGGTTCACTTCCTGTTGTTCTCAGTTCTACACTTGAGCAATCCCCTCAATAGCCACAGCTCCCACAACTGCAGATCTTGTGATGACAAATTCAGCATCACCAAGCAGAACTTACGTTTTTTTTTCTGTCCTCTGTTTCCTGACCTTTTTCTTCTGAGTATTTTATGTTACCTCGTGAACCATCCTCTTCTCAGTCATCTACCTAGCAGTCCTGATTTTTTGACTTGTCTCCCTACACCTCAATAAATCACTAATTACTATGGATTCAATCCCTAAAATTTTCACAGACTGGCAAATAGATTACGGGTTGAAACTTAGAGAATTCAAACTTGAGAAAAGAGTTTAAATCAAGAAAAATGACCTTTACCTTGAGAGTAGAGGCAATGTCATTTCCAGGAATAATTATAACAATATTGTGTTTAACATTTGAATGTAACATTTGAATTCCTTCAATATTCTTATTTGTGTTATTTTAATCTCTTGATGTTACTAACTCATTTTGTAGGGAAGACAACATACTAAAATAGGCATGGGTGTCTTATTAAATGTGACGGAAGTGACTAGGTGACAGAAGTTGGATTCATATTCAGTTTTCCACCACCCTGGAAATCATGCGGAGATGATTTCTGCTTGCAAATAAAACTAACCCAATGAGGGGAACAGCTGTTCTTAGGTGAAAACAAAACAAAACCCCCCAAAACCTTTATTCTCTTTTTTATGAATCAAATTTTTCCTCTCAGATAATAGTTTTTTTATTTGTTATTATTATCATCACTATTATTGAGACCCAGTCTCACCCTGCTGCCTAAGCTGGAGTACAGCGGCACGATCTCTGCCCACTGCACCCTCCACCTCCCAGGTTCAAGTGATTCTCTTGCCTCCGCCTCCCAAGAAGCTGGGACTACAGGCTGCACCACCACACCTGGCTAATTTTTCATATTTTTAGTAGAAATGGGGTTTCACCATGTTGGTCAGGCTGGTCTCCAACTCCTGACCTCAGGAGATCCGCCTTCCTTGGCCTCCCAAAGTACTGGGATTACAGGTGTGAGCCACCGTGCTTGGCCATTGTTTTATATTATATAAATTTTTAAAACATGTATTGCGTTTACTTTGTATTATCTGTGGTACAATTTCAACTCAAGAGTTTCCTGCTTAACATCCTATCTAGTTTGTGTGTTCTAGAGAACATGTGCCCAAGAACACACAATAATTTTAACAGTTGCCAAAGAAAGAAATACATAATTTAGAGATTGAATATACTCATAAAATACTACATAATTAATTTTAAAAGTATATATATATTCTTGATTATCTGTTGAATTATTAATGTTTGGAATTAAGACTTAATTGCATGTCATTAAATATGTTGGCCGATGCTCCCAGAGCCATTTACCATGTGGACTGTGCAAAAATGACTTTCCTAGACAGTGGGAGACTGCGTTTTGACCTACAACATAAACTTCTATTACTGTTTCAGTCTCTGTCTATATAAAACTTCTTTTGGTTTTCATTTTTAGAGTTTTCTTTCCTCCTCTTCTTCTTTCTTTTTTCTTTTTCGCTGACAGACGTTTGGGGGTTCTGAATTTTCCTTCTCCCTCCCTCCCTCCATCATTCATATCTTCCTTCCTTTCTTCTTTCCCTTCTTTTCTTTCCTTCCTTTCCTTCTTCTCTAGTATTCCAAAATTTTATAAACCAATAATCCTCTCCCCTGAAATTTAATAAATATGTAGCAACATTTATTAGCACTGTATATCGTCTGGCACGAATATTTGATTTGCCTAGTGCACTGCCTGCTACCTCTTTAGTTGGTCATTGGATTAATTCCTCAATTGCATCTGCTCTTCTCTACTTCTACTTCTACATTTTATTTATTTATTTATTTATTTATAATATTATTATTAATTTTGGAGACAGAGTCTTGCTCTGTCACCCAGGCTGGAGTGCAGTGGCCCAGTCTTGGCTCACTGCAGCCTCCATCTCCTGGCTTCAAGCGATTCTCCTGCCACAGTCTCCCAAGTAGCTGGGATTATAGGCACCTGCCACCATACCTGGCTAATTTTTGTATGTTTAGTAGAGACAGAGTTTCACCATCTTGACCAGGCTGGTCTCGAACTCCTGACCTCAAATGACCCACCTACATTGGCCTCCCAAAGGGTTGGGATTACAGGCGGAAGCCACTGCGCCTAGCCCTACTACAATATTTTAAACTACGACACTTCTTTCCCGGACATTAGTGAGAAGATCTACCTTGTTGCTCTCCTAAATTCCATACCTCATCCTTTCCAGTACATGTAGAATAATATTTTGAAGGCTTTGGTAATGCAACTCTTATGTTTCTATTCCCTAGGAGAGAATAACCTTTAAAATAAGTTCCTTAATATGCCCTCTAAAGGCCTTCCAAGTTTTAGCCCCTACATATTTATCCGTATTCATCCTAATGCCATCCTCATGTCAATTCCCACTACTCCCACTATCTTATAAACCTTCCCTTTCTCTGGGAATTCTTACCAACTCTTTCCCCTCTTAGAATACTCTTGACTCTCCTACTCACCTAGCTTGCTATTGTTCGTCCTTGAGGTCTCAGCTTAGAGGTCACTGTCTCAGGGAAGCTGTCTAAACCAAGTTGAGTTTCCTAGGTGCACTATATGTTTTCTTTTGAAAAAAACCTTATACTCAAATTCTAATGTTCCTGTAGACAGTAGCCCTACAGGTGCAGGTATATTATTGCTTTTCTCATTACCATATCTCTACTACTCCAGATTTATTCTTCATCTAGGTCATCTTGCCTATTCTTAATTTTTAACATTTCCATATGAATTTTGCAAGCAGTTGTTGCTTTTCACAAAAAATCCACTGAGATGTTGATTGAGATCACATTCAGTCTACAGATCAATTTGGGAATAACAACTCTCTTCACATTATTGATTCTTGCAACCCATGAATATAGCTTATCCCTTTGTTAATTTAAATCTTCTTTAAT
This sequence comes from Trachypithecus francoisi, assembly GCF_009764315.1. Taxonomy (NCBI): domain Eukaryota; kingdom Metazoa; phylum Chordata; class Mammalia; order Primates; family Cercopithecidae; genus Trachypithecus; species Trachypithecus francoisi. The sequence continues at coordinate 9,111,461 of NW_022681470.1, forward strand.
TTCTCGAAAAGGCAATGAGTTCACCTTGATGTAGATGACCTTAATCTAGTCTGGCTTGAAGTTATTTGAAGCTCAGTTTCTTCAGTCTTGGGGAGAGTTGTACTCTTTCCAGGTTTTTATTCCTAAGAGGCTCCAACTGAATCCCTGGGGTGGTTGCAAGGGACCCTCTTACTTTGCCAGCCCTCAATAGTAGAGTTATATATTTGAAGGCTGTATATTCAACAAGTTCAAGACCATGTTAAATTAAAAGTTATAATTGCATAAGAAGGGCAGAAAATGCCTTTGTGACCATACTTGTAAGTGACAATGGTCATGTCTTATCTCCTACTCTTGTTAGGCCGATTTCTTGACTCTTAATCTGAGCTTACTATTCTATTCCTCTGTGTGAGATTTCGGGACTAAATTTAGCATATATGAAACAAAGCCCCAATATTAATCTCAAACAAATTAGAGACTTATATATCCTACCCATTAAAAAAGACCTAGAAGTATACTAACACCACAGTCATCAGGAAGTCATGTTCCTTGTAGCTTTCTGCTTTGGCATCTATAATCTGGTAAGTTTCAAGTTCTCCTTAGGGCCTATAATGGCTGTCATATTTCCTGTAATCGTTTCTGTGTTTGAGGCAAGAAAAAGAAGGACATGGTAAGAAGGAAAGGTAAAAGGGCTTATCTCTAGCCTGGGATGGTTCACATCAACATTAAAAGACATATCCAACAACTGCCCGCTTATATCACATTGACAAATCTGTTTGCAAAGGAGACTATGAAATGTAGTCCTTTGCTCAGAATAGAATCAAAGCTCTGTAAGTAAAAAAGACAGGGAAAATGGATATTGGATGAAAATGATAGCAGTCCTGGAGTGGTGGTGCATGCCTGTAGTCTCAGCCGCTATGGAGGCAGAGGTGGGAGGATGGCTTGAGCTCATTTGAGTCCAGCTTGGACAACCTAGTGATACCCCTCTCTCTCGAAAAAACGCAAACCAGCACTGTCTCTACTGTATTTTTTCTTTCTCGTTGGTCTTAGGATTAATGTATAACATATTTGGAAACATTACCTCTAGCTATAAAATAGCCTCTGACACATTTTCTGTTTTTTTTTTTTGAGATGAAGTTTTGCTCTTCTTGCCCAGGCTGGAGTGCAATGGCACAATCTCAGCTCACTGCAACCTCTGCCTCCCAGGTTCAAGTGATTCTCCCTCCCTCCACCTCCCAGGTTCAAACGCCTCCCAGGGTTCAGCCTCCCAAGTAGCTGGGATTACAGGTCTGCACCACCACACCTGGCTAATTTTGTATTTTTAGTAGAGATGGGGTTTCTCCATGTTGGTCAGGCTGGTCTCCAACTCCTGACCTCAGGTGATCCGCCCCATTCGGCCTCCCAAAGTGCTGGGATTACAGGTGTGAGCCACCGTGGCCGGCTGCCTCTGACACATAATTTTACTCATCCTTTTGTAATTCTGCTACAGTTCACATTGTTGCTCGTATCACTCTATTTGTAAAATTTATCTCTATAGCTGATTACATTGCGTTACACACCTAGCTATACTGTCCTAAATAAGCCTCATCTTAGACTGGGTTAAATTTAGCTGAAAAACATATGGGAAAAATAGGTACTAATAGTTCTTTTTAATCTTCTAAAGTGTAGGTATGAAGTAAGTTTTATTCATTTACACACTCTCAAAGCTTAGTCAATACCCCATCCTATGATAAAATATTGAAGTCATTGAAATAGTCATAGTAAATAAGTAAGAATTTAAACTGATTGTAAAAGAGTAAAATAATTTTCAAGACTCCCAGAGTTGTGGAGTTTTCACTGATATTAATGACCTGACTTTTAAGACATTATTAACTGAGTTTTAGGCCTGTATTTGTGCCTCTTGCCAAGCAAAGGGCATGGCATGCTTTTTAACAAATGTATTATTTTGTAAGCTTACATGGCTACATATATTTGGTCTACTTTGAATGCATGCCAAAATTATACTTCTTTAAACCAAAGATAAAACAAAGTACCCAAACACATGAAATCAATTCCTTATCTCTGGACTCTCTGAGCTCAGTTAAGGCATATTGCTTAGAGATTCATAAGCTCTGTTGGCATTAGAAGTCACCTAACATCATTCTTTTTTATTGACTTAAGTTTTTTCTTTAACTTCCTTTAACTTTGATATACCGTTAAATTGTTCCAAAGGAGATTTAGGCATTACATTTTTACCACTGATCAAGTGTTTATTTCTCAGTCTCTCTCTCTCTCTCTCTCTCTCTCTCTCTCTCCTCTCTCTCTCTCTCTGTGTGTGTGTGTGTGTGTGCCTCTCTTTCTTGTTTATTTCCTGTATCCATCCTGAAATTCTATAACCAGCTCAGTTGCCTTTGCATGGTACACCCTACCACAATCTCATTGTATTGTCAGTCTCTCCCTAATTATCAGAATGTATTTTATTTTGGATTTCTTTTTTTTTAAATTATACTTTAAGTTCTGGGGTACATGTGCAGAACGTGCAGATTTGTTACACAGGTATACATTAGGTATTTCTCCTAATGCTATCCCTCCACTAGCCCCTCACTCCCATGGCAGGCCCTAGTGTGTGATGTTCCCTTCCTGTGTTGGTGTGTTCTCATCGTTCAACTCCCACTTATAAGTGAAAACATGCGGTGTTTGGTTTCTGTTTTTGTGTTAGGTTGCTGAGAATGAAAAAAAGTTCATCAGTGATCATTAGAGAAATGCAAACCAAAACCACAATAAGTTACCATCTCACACCAGTCAGAATGGCTATTACTAAAAAGTCAAAAAATAACAGATGTGGGAAAGGTTGTGAAGAAAAACGAAAGTTTATACACTGTTGGTGGGAGTGTAAATTAGTTCAACCATTGTGGGAGACAGTGTGGCAATTCCTCAAAGACCTAAAAACAGAAATATCATTTGACCCAGCAGTCCCATGACACAAAGGAATATAAATTGTTTTTTCATAAAGACACATGCACATGTATGTTTATGGTAGCACTATTCACAACAGCAAAGACTTGGAACCAACCTAAATGCCCATCAATGATAGACTGGATAAAGAAAATGTGGTTCATATATACCATGGAATACTATGCAGCCATAAAAAGGAATGACATCCTGTTCTTTGAAGGAACTTGGAATGAGCTGGAGGTCATTATCATTAACAAACTACTGCAGCAACAGAAAACCAAATACCACATATTCTGACTTATAAGTGGGAGCTAAATGATGTGAACATGGACACATAGAGGGGAACAGCATACACTAGGGCCTCTCGGGGGGTAGAGGGTGGGAGGAAGGAGAGGATCAGGAAAAATAACTAATGAGTACTAGACTTAATACCTGGGTGATAAAATAATCCGTACAACAAACCCGCATGACACAACTTTACCTGTATAACAAACCTGTACCTGTACCCCTGAACTTAAAATAAACATTTAGAAAAATTCCTCCTGGCCTTTTGTAATTCTTCCCTTCTTCTTCTTGTCCGAGACACCCAGGCAACCGCTGGTTTGCTTTGTGTCATGAGAAGTTAGTTTTCATTTTTAGAAAATTAAATGAATGGAATTATGCAGTATGCAGTCCTTCCTTTTTGGTATGGTTTCTTTTATTCAGCATTGTATTTGGGGATTAATCTCTGAATACTATAGCATGTGCCTATTGTTAATTTGTTTTTGTAGTACTGAGTAGCGCAGTTTGTTTATCTGATTACCTGCTGATGAACATTTGGGTTTGGGCTATCATAGGTAAGACTCTATGAATGTTCTTGTATGAGTTTTCTGGATACATATACATTTATTTATCTGGTCCAACTACCTAAGTATGGAATGACTTGATCATACAAAAAGTGTATGTTAAACTTTTTTTTTTTTTTTTTTTTTGAGGCGGAGTCTCGCTCTGTCGCCGGGACTGGAGTGCAGTGGCCAGATCTCAGCTCACTGCAAGCTCCGCCTCCAGGGTTTACGCCATTCTCCTGCCTCAGCCTCCCCAGTAGCTGGGACTACAGGCGCCCGCCATCTCGCCCGGCTAGTTTTTTTTTTGTATTTTTAGTAGAGACGGGGTTTCACCGTGTTAGCCAGGATGGTCTCGATCTCCTGACCTTGTGATCCGCCCGTCTCGGCCTCCCAAAGTGCTGGGATTACAGGCTTGAGCCACCGCGCCCGGCCCAAAAAGTGTATGTTAAACTTTTAAAGAAGCTGCCGAAATGTTCTATTTTATATTCCCACCAGCAGTAGATAAGCGTTCTAATTCCTCCACATCTTCCCCAATACTTAGTGTGGTCAGTCATTTTAGTTTTAGCCATTCTAATGGGTGTGCAATGATACTTGATGGTGGTTTTAACTTGCATATTTGTAATAAATATTGGTGTTGACCATATTTCATGTGCCTATTTGTCATATCTGATATATGTATATGTATATGTGTATATGTGTGTGTGTGTGTATATATATATATATATATGTATGTATCAGAATTCCTCCCTTCTACCACTGTATTCAGAATATTCTGGGGTAGAAGAAGGGCATCTGGTCAAAGGAATAGACAGTGCAGTTGGTTGAAAGGAGCCGGCATAATTATCTTTCACAACCAGAGGAGAGAAGGCAAAGATAAGCATGGATATAGAAACCTAAATGGCTGAGCAGAACTCACACGAAGTAAGGGACATAACATCTCGCTATTCTCATTCCGTTCAAGTTTACTTCTTGGCTCACCTGGGAGAACCTTTGTTACAGGTTGGAAGAGTTCTCTGCCAGAGAAATTGAGTTACATAGTTTAAGGTGTGGTGCGCCTCTAAGAGAGACAGTCTTAATGCATCCCCAGGAGGAAACTACAGACTAAAATTTTTTTAGAGAACCAGACAAAAGCAGTTTGGGGACAGTAGAAATAATGATAAGTGGGAATTTGGATAAGTTTTTGGAAGCCTTGCTATTTGTTGAATTCTGTTAATATTTCTTTTATAAAATTTAGTGTAGAGTCTCATTCTTCTTCAATGCTTTTGAAGTAAAAATTGGGTTTCTTTTGAATACAGAGCTTTTCTAGGACTAATGTTATGTCAAGGTTTAGATTTACATGCTTATATACACAATTTGTCATTGGCAGGGTGAATGTGGTAAGAGGTCATGCCTAATGGCTAGGGAGAACTACAAAGTCCGGGACAAATATTCACTGATAGTGTAGAGGATTTGTTTGTATAGTGAGTGCACAGAGAACAGTAAAGAATAGGGAGCTTTGGGAAAATCATGAGAAATGAAAGAATTTGAAAAAAGTGAAGTTACATTTTTACAGATTGTTCTGAGGTCTTGGCTAAGGTTTAACACCGTAAGATTTTTATTTGTAGCTACCCTAAGCTCCCAGGATCTAGGAGATAAGAAGTTAGATCATGGTATTGAATGCTCTGGGCCTGCGTGGTACAAGTATGAGACACAGACTGGGCAGGAAAGGTGGAAATACAAAAAGGCGAGAATTTTAGAGGTATATTTTGTTGTTATCAGGGTAGTGAAATCTACCACTGAACTTTATCCTTCAACTTGGCTTTGTCAAGGAGTTTCCTGATAAACCCATTCTTTCCATTTATTTATTTATTTATTTATTTATTATTTATTGAGACAAGAGTTTCAGTCTGTCGCCCAGGCTGGAGTGCAGTGACATCATCTCAGCTCACTGCAACCTCTGCCTCGTGGGTTCAAGTGATTCTCCCACCTCAGGCTCCTGAGTAGCTGGGACTACAGGCGTGTGCCACTGTGCCTAGCTAATTTTTGTATTTTTTTTTTTTTTTTTTTTTTTTTTAGTAGAGATGGGGTTTCACCGTGTTTGCCAGGCTGGTCTCGAACTCCTGACCTCAGGTGATCCACCTGCCTCAGACTCCCACAGTCCTGGGATAATTGATGTGAGCCACCGCACCCAGCCAATTATTTTTATTACTGTTATTACCAATTATTGGTACACCACTGTTAGTATATTACCAATGATTGAACAAGCACAACACAGTACATCTGTGCATTGTGCCAGGGATACTAAGGTAATCAAGACTGTGCCCCGTGTTGATGGCACTCTCAGCATTTGCACTTTATTTCACAAACTTGTAAGACCTTTCATATCTTCAAAATGGTCTTATCACATCAGTATTTCATAATTAGATAATTCCTAATATTCCTTACAATTAAAATTATTTTGAACGCTCTTCCCTGATGTTACATAATACTATCCTATTGTCTGACTCTTTTGTGGACAATTTCTCCATTTTATATTTCCTTCACCTCTGTAAAATGAGATATCTATTTTGATGGGAAAATATTTAAATATATCAGTTCTGGTGCTTTATAAAATGGCAACTGTTTGAAATTCTGTTCTATGTTTTCTCATTATTTTTATGGAAGTTAGAGCTTCTTGTTCTTTTTCTATATTTACAGTTGTCTCTTAATTTTAGTAGTTCATTTACTTTTTCCCAATATTATTACAGCCCTGGGAGATGAAAGAATGTTTAATTGCTCCATTAAGCCACATCTTTTGTGCTTGTTAAAAAACGGGGCTTCTAGCCAGATATCTTTACTTCTCCAGTCATTTATTAATGGACCAATAAAACATACCCTAAAGTGTCTTCATGCTCTAATAGAAATCATAGCAGACATTTATATAGGGGTTTCTTTCTGTGATATTCAAAGCATTTGGCAGATTTTCACCATCAAGCTTACTGAATTTATGGAAAGCAGAGTAGTAATTGATTAAGCAAGGAAAAGAAATGATTTCTAAAATACAGAGCTCATAGAGAGTGGCTAAATGAGGAAAAACATTTTTGTATTTCTATCATATTACAAAACAATGGTATCTGCCGTACAGGAAAATGTGGGATGGAGACAAAGTTACAAAAATGTGCTCTGAAGAGGGCAGTGATGGGTTTGTCAAATAAAAGGGAGGAAATGCAAATTAAAGAAGGAATCTGCGGCACTATTCACAATAGCAAAGACTTGGAATCAACCCAAATGTCCATCTGTGACAGACTGGATTCAGAAAATGTGGCACATATACACCATGGAATACTATGCAGCCATCAAAAAGGATGAGTTTGCGTCCTTTGTAGGGACATGGATGCAGCTGGAAACCATCATTCTTAGCAAACTATCACAAGAAGAGAAAACCAAACACCGCATGTTCTCACTCATAGGTGGGAACTGAACAATGAGATCACTTGGACTCGGGAAGGGGAACATCACACACTGGGGCCTATCATGGGGAGGGGGGAGGAGGGAGGGATTGCATTGGGGAGTTATACATGATATAAACGTTATGCACATGTACCCTAGAACTTAAAGTATAATAAAAAATAAAAATAAATTAAAAAAAAAAAAAAAAAAGAAGGAATCTGTAGGATTTAAGGAAGTAAAGGAATACAGGGAACAAAATCAATGTTTCTGTTGTGTGTGGTCCTCGCTTTGAACCCTACCTACATATCATCAAAGATAAGATGCCAGCAGCAAAAAATAATTTCTAGATTTGTCCAGCTGGTACAGGCTATAATGGGAAACACTAGGATTAATGAAGTCTGAAGATACAAATGCCATAATATCCCTTTTTTTCTAGTTTCACTTGATAGACAATTTTGATACTTATGCTTCACTGGCAAGGATAATGAAATTGACACTTGAATTTCACATTTAGACATGGTATAGGAATTCAGATGCACAAAAAATATACTTCATAATTAACGGGGGAAGTCTACCTTCCAGGTTGAATATGTGATATAGGAAGAGTTTAGAGGTGTTGAGAGAGAGGAGAGATTTCTATTTTACCCTGCAAATAGATGAAAAGCACAAGAATAAAGCATAAAATCGAAATCATGCTATTCTTCCTTAAACTTTTTGATGAAATTAGCAAATAATTTCATGTATAATTTTAAAATTAATGTAAGTTGAATTTTATTATTTTTGGATAGAAAGCAAATTCATGAGAGCGTCTAAGATGAATGAGAAAGCTTTGGAGAGATCTCATGCTTGTTGTTAGACATCTTGAGATACATGGTCAGCTACCCGTCCACCCCAATACGTCAAATACAATTTCATACTCCTTTATCTTAGGAGGAATTTGGTGGATAAATTTGAGCTTTATTGCCATAAGAAAACAGTTTAAAGTGTCCTAATTGGACTCTGACAGGCAGTCTGGAAGTTAGCAAATTGTCGATAAATCTAGTTACTACTACTTGAAAAGTAAATTATGAGAAAAATGAGAAAATGAACCATTTTATTGCAAGAAAGCAGCGTGAGTAACTCTCTCCATGTGATAGCGCCAATAAAATGTGTTTAATCACCTGCCGTGAACAGGAGTTTCCTTTCAGCATTTCTAGAGTCAGAACAAAGGAACTATTTTACTTTTCCCTTTTAATACCTTCTCTCATTGCCTGTCTTCAGTACAGCTGAATTGGCAACCTGTTACGTGAAAGGTGGAGCACAAAGTTCCACCTGCCACTGGGTCTCCCCTCCCTTTTGTCTAGACACTTCCTCACCCTTGAGGAACAATACAAGTCAGGTGACTGGTGTAGAGAAGGTCACTTACATTCATGTGTGTTACCTAAGAGGGTTGTATAAGAAAGTGTAAAGAACCCAGGGCTAGCATGGAATTTGTGGGCTTGTTTTTCTTAGTAAATTTCATGTTAACATGGTTTACTTTTTAATACTCTTTAGAAGCAGATAGAACCTGTTATTCACATACATTAAATATGTGTATGTTTAAAGCTGTGGGCTATTAAGGCATTAGGAGCTATCCAAGCAAGGGATAGATTTGGATTGAGTACTGGTGGAAGGTTGCTCCAGGCATGGGGAAGCGAGGCAACAGGTACCCACCCATAAGCCTCCCAACTATGTCCTGCTGACCCCTGGGAAATATGTACAACTGACAGCTTTGTCCAAAGCAGGCCTGCCTCTTTATAATTTCACGGAATAATGAAATCAAAGACTTGGGATAACCTTTTACATCAACACCTTCATTTTAATAAAGCAAAAGCTGAGGTTCGAGAGAGAAAATGATTTCTATATAGTCTCACTGCTGGGTAGTATAAAACCTGGGACTAAAATATGGATTTTCTGGTTCTTAGTTTTGTGTTCTCCCTTTATGTATCATGGATAAACCTTTCATCCAGAATACACAGAATCAATGCCAGCAAGTTAAAAAACACGAGTCATAACTGAAAACTTTTTCATTTTTTCTAACAAGGAAATGGAAAAGCTGGATGCCTGTAACTTATGCGGGGTTGATAGAAACAGATAAATAGTAGAGGCACATCATCTGTTAAGTATCTGCCCTATTTTGATTTTCCCAAAGCCAGTGCCCGAGAAGAAGAAATGGGTATAGGTCATTTATTCAGGGGGACATTTTAGGAAGAAGAAGTGAGAGAGGTAGGAAAATGAGAAAAAGAAGGAAGAGGAGTCAGCTATGTGTTCCATGATGCAACTGTTTCTGTGAGGAAGTAGAGGCTCAGTCCCCATGGACCCTCTGAGGAACTGTAAAGAACAGTCCTTAGCATTGTTTCCTTAGAGGACAGGATTTCTGGGGTCTTTCTCAAGACTCCTGTTTCTCACTTGTGAAGGATTTCTCTTGGGGTACTAATTCCCCTGCCCTTGTGTATTGAGCTAGCTTGCAGCTCCATGGTCTCCTGTGGCAAGGGAGAAGGCCTTGAGAGAGGCATTCCCGGTACTGGCTCTGGCTGTGCACGTGGAATTGCCCACCACCCGTGTGCTGAAAACAGCTGGGCTTAGGGGAATTTGCACAATGAATCACAGCCGTTGGCTATAGCCTAATTCTCAACTATGACAGTTTTATGAGTTCTTTATCAAGTAATAATTCTTATGAAATTGGAATTGAATCTCTTCTTGGGTTCTCTTGAAGGAGATTTGTGGGTTCTTTGTGAACTAGACCATTAGGCATATATATTATTCATTGAGAAGATGTAAAACTCCAGGAAGAAAATGCAATCGATATCAATGAAAATAATGCCTTTGAATAATGTCTTTGAATTCATGTAAACTTTTAACTTTTCTCAAAATTCTTTCTCATATATTACCTTTTTTTGTTCTCCCAAATCTCTCACTATACTATGAACATGCTTGTCACCTTTTTTGCTTCCATTCTCTTGTGATATATAATTCCCTCTTTAAATGTCTTTTTAAAGAGTAGACAAATCTTTGAAGATATAGGTGAAATATCAGGTCTTTCATCAAGTCTTCCCCATTTCACTAGAAAAGCCGAATTAGCTGTTTTCAACTCTGTTATAAACTTTCAGGCATTTTTTTTCCAGGAGACAATACCACTTCTAGATCTTAAGTATGTAAATTCAAACAAGATGATATTCATTCTCTACTACTTTGGTTAAATGTTTAGAATACAGTTTAATACCCAGCATGGATATGACAATATAAAACATGTTGAATACGGTATTGCTATTAATTTGGAATATCTGAAGGGCAATATTTTCTATAATCTTGCTTGTTAAAAAGAATGTCATGGTTAAAATTGAATTTAATGGATTTCTGAAGACAATTTAGCAAAGTTTCTGCCCCCACCAGGAAGTAGAAACACTGATTTCATCTGTTATTAAATTAGAAGTTATCTATAATTCTGAATCAAAATATATAAAGGTACAAAGATGTATGAATAATAAATTACTTAATAAGTTAAAAAAACTTCAAACACATAAACACACACATACACACATATGTACCTATAAAGGGAGCTATCAGTGAGAAGAAAGCTGTTCTTTAGAATTCATGTAAGGACACTTCAATCTGTTCTCTTATAGAAATTCTTTTGATTTGTGAAGCTGAGGAACCAGGACTGTAGGAAGAAGTGTGTTTGGAGATGGGACGTAAGCTTGTGGTAATTTGGAAGTTTACATTAAGAGCAACTAGATGTTCAGGTCCACCTCCCCCTCCCCAAAAGTCAAGCTGGTAAAATGGTTCAAGAATTTGAGGAATCCTTAGCTAGAGAAACTGAACCATCCCAGAGAGTAAACTCAGATCATGCCAGTTAGTCATCTCCAAATGTCACCTGATTATTTCAAAGTGAAGTCTACCAGTCAGAACAGTCTGCCATTCACACAGAGCTTAAAAGCAAGTTTTAAATATGAACAGATAGCTTAGCATTTTAAAACTTTTGAGAAAAGCTTCTATCATAAAAAGAGAAAAAACAGCAAATGATAAACAGGGAGCTGAGAAGGAGCAGAAGCAATGTTGAAGGCAAAAACAGCTTTGAAGAAACTGCACTTAATATACTCAGAGACATAAGAAGATAACGAACCCATTAAAGAAGAGCAGAATGCTATGAAGAAGGAATGGATATTAAAGTAAGAGCTCTAGGACATTAAAAATACCATAGCAAAACAATTTTAAACAAAAGCAAGAGTTTTCCTTTCCACAGTCAAGGGAAACTCCTAGAAGGTAGAAGATATAGGCAAACACATGGATTATAAGAAATAAAAGTGGGGCCATTTTAGGAACAATTCAGGCAATGTCCAAATAATAGATTCCAGAATGGGAGAAAATAGACACTAGAGAGGTGGAAATCATCAAAGCGATAATATCTATAAAGTTTGGCTGTGTCCCCACCCAAATCTCATCTTGAACTGTAGTTCCCATAATTACCTCCCACCAGGGATCTGCTAGGAGGTAACTGAATCATGGGGGAAGTTACCTCTATTCTGTTCTTATGATAGTAAGTGAGTTTTCATGAATTCTGACGGTTTTATAAGGGGCTTTTCCCCACCTTCGCGCTGCAGTTCTCCTTGCTGCCACCATGTGAAGAAGGACATGTTTGCTTCCCCTTCTGCCATGATTGTAAGTTTCCTGAGGCCTCCCCAGCCATGCTGAACTGTGAATCAATTAACTTTTTTACTTTATAAATAACCCAGTCTTGGATATGTCTTTATTAGCAGTGTGAGAATGGACTAATACAGTACCTATGAAAATTCACCAAAATAGAAGACATGAGTTTCCAGATTAAAGGGAATCTGTGGGTGTTCAGAATAACGAATTAAACAGAAGACTTAACCAAGTCACATTTCGGGAGGATTCAAAATATGAGATCATAAAAGTCCCAAGAGTTAAAGGACAGATCTTATGCAAAGGATCACAGCTAAAATGGGCACCAAACTTTTCTGTAATGGCATTTGAAACTAGAACATGCCAGATTAATGAATTTAAAATTGTGTGTCCAAGTGTTACAAATATGGGGGTGTAGCTGAGTGGCAGAGGGTTTGACTGCACAAATGTTACAAATTGGTATGAGAGGAGGTTTGCAAACACACACACACACACACACACACACACACACTGGAGAATGGTGGAGAGAAAACGACCCTCCTATATCCATACTCATCTACTCAGTCTTATCTTCAGATGTAGTAGTAGAAGCATCAGAACCTTATCAAAGGCCAATCCTGCCTTTGAGGTCTGAATCCCACTCCAATTAGTTTACTCTAGAACCTTTTGTCTACAATGATTCTGTTTCTCTACTGCATCATTTTTCTTCTGCTTTACTGAATAATCTGCCTTAGCACACAGATAAGCTCTAATCAGTCTTAAATTCAAAAAACTTGCAGACAGCATGTCTCCAGCTCTTACTCCCTTTATCTGCCCATATTCACAACAAATCTTCAAAGATCTGCCAAGTTCTATTTTCTTTATTTCCAATTTTATTAGCTCCCATTTACTCTTCAATACACTTCAGTTGGACTTGCATTGCTACCACCATCACAAATCGCTCTTATCAAGATTATCAACTATCTCCATATCTCCAGATGCAATGACCAGTTCTCTGTTCACATCTTCCTTGCCTACTGAACAGTACTTGACATCGTAAACCACTCTCTGTTCTTTGAAACAAGTTATTTGCTTGACTTCTGCGATACCACCAAGCACTTACTTTCTTGCAACTTCTAGGTTCCTCTTTCTTGGTCCTTCTCCTCTACATGACCTCCCTATTGAGGAACTTAGTCAGATGTTCAACAAACATCTCAAAATACTTCCAAAATAGTACTCTTGTTTCTCCTGCTCTCAAGTACACTGCCATCCCAGTCTTCTCCATCCCATAGAATGGCCCCCAACCATCCATTTACTCATCATAACAACTAAAATTATCTCTGTTTTCTATACCTCAGCCTTCCAAATAAATTCTGAAACTTCTCTCTTCTCACCATTTACATTTGTACTATCTTGGTTTAAGCTACCATCAGAAATCATACACCTGGCTTTCTTGTTACTGTTCTTGTCTTTTCTCTACATAGCAACTATATAATATAATTAAAATTATAGATAATATAATTAAATTATAATTTAAATGAGACCAGGAATGGTGGCTTATGCCTGTAATCCTAGCACTTTGGGAAGCTGAGGTGGGCGGATTGCTTGAGCCAATGAGTTCAATGCGAGCCTGGGCAACATGATGAAACTCCGTATCTACTAAAAATACAAAAAATTAGTTAGGTATGGTGGTCTGTGGCTGTGGTCCCAGCTACTTGGGAGTCTGACGAGAGAGCATCACCTGAGCTTGGGAAGTCAAGGTTGCAGTGAGTCATGATTACATCACTGCACTCCAGCCTGGGTGACGGGAGTGGGGCCCTGTCTTAAAACAACAACAAAACAACCAAAAAAAGGTAATTCATATAGTAACGCCTCTTTAGAATCTTTTAAATAATTCTCATTCTATTTAAGCCAAGATTTCTGACTATGACGTACAAGGCTTTAAGTTAAGCCACATACATAATGTAACATTTTCTGATAAGCACTTTAGAAAAAGTAAAACAAGTGAATTAATAGTAATAATATTTTAATTTAATCCAATGTATCTCTAAATTATCATTACAATATATAATCCATATAAAAATTATTAATGAGATATACTATATTCTTGCTTTATACTAGATCTTCAAAATCCAGTCTACATTTGTGTTTTACACCCGGAGTGCATCTCAATTCAGAGTAGCTTGACTTCGGGTACTCAGTAGCTACTTGTGCCAAATGGATCCCATATTGGACAGTACAGCTATATGTGGCTTAGGCCTTATTACTTCTCCCACCTCAGCTATCAGTCTCCGTATTTTTTATCATACTCTAATCAAACTGACTGTCCTTCTAATCCTCAAGTATGCCAAGCTTATTCCCACCTTAGGTCTTTACACAATCAGTGCTTCTGTATAGATTTTGATTTCCCAGAGTGTCCCAGGAGTGGCTCCTTCTTATCATTCAGGTATCAGCTCGAATGCAACATTTTTGCAAAGACCTCTCCTTACTCTTCAATCTAAAGTAGCCCTCCTTCCCCCAGGACATCTGAATCCCGTTAATCATGTTTGACATTTTCATGGAACTTATGTGCTTCCTTTTCACTTGCACCACTATAATGCTATCTTGAGTATGTGGGCTTTATGTAGCTTGTTCGCAGAACTTAGAATAGTTCCCGGAATATTTGCTGAATGAATGGGTGAAATACTAAATGAAAGAATGCAGAGATAGTCATTTAAATGTTAGCAGTAGTAATAGAAAGACTAGAATGTATTCCATTGCATTGGAATTTATAAAACACAATAACAATAAAAAGTTTTGTAATAAACTAACAAAAATACTGTGAAACGACTGTATGTTGGGTTATGTGAACAATCAACAGTATCAAAAAGATACTCTTGCTGGTGAAGTGAATGCAGTTCCCTCCAAATAAGAGATTTAACTAATTTGCAATATACATTCAATGGAATGTGTTTGCACTTGATCCTGAGCTAACCAAGAGTATTGTTTATCTCGAAGCTTGCAGTGGATGGATACTGCTTATGACTTGACTCTATTCTTCTTGACATTTGGCATGGGACCAAATTATAGCACTCGTGTGTGTGTGTGTGTGTGTGTGTGTGTGTGTGTGTTGCATACAAAATTTCTTTAGGAGGCATGGTAGAAAATACTTGAGGGTACAAATCACCTTTGCCTTAACCCTAACTCTGTACAAATGTTTGATCGTTCCAGGCTAATAGTTGTCATTTCCCAATCTGGGAAGATTGGAAGACTCTTGAAAGCATGTATTCTTATTGTGGCAGCCCAGGAATCTGCATTTCTAGACGTTCATTCCAGGAGACTCTGCTGTCCTTAGTTGTAGAATATTGCCTAAAGTCAATGATCCATTCCCTTTTACAGTGCAAGCTCTCCTGAGGAGAATAAAGTGAACTACCGTGAGCTACTAACCACTTAGAGGATGATATTTTCAGATCTTTTCTAATTGGCAGCTTGCTGAAAGCAGAGTTTGAAGAGAAAAGGGTAAAGATTTTTGTAGAATTCAAGAGACGCCTGGAGAGAGACTCTGTTATAATGGAATTCTTGGAGTTGCTAGGGTTCAGGTAGCACTAGAAGACAGGACGTGACCAGCCTGCACGAAGATAGAAAGACACTGAAGAAAAGCAGTGCCCATTGCATGATTTTACCAAAACGTGTAATTAAACTGGGAGAAAAAACAAAAAAACAAAAACCTTATACATAAACACACATTCAAATTCAAAGAAGAATGAAGGAAAATATTAGTACTTTGGAGCATAGACTTACAGGTAGCAGAGCCCCTAGACCCCTAATAAAGGCTGCTTTTAGAGACTTACATAGCTGAGATGCAGAAAGATGTATTGTCGGGCATGTAACTCCAGCAGCTATCAGTGCTGAGAAATGAAGCCTGAATCAGGGCTCTTAAGGACTCTGAGTCACCTGGCTATTAGCCTAAAGTGAAATCAAGAAACTATTCTATCTTGTCTTTCCCTCTAAGCTTTAGGTTTAGCGAGCCAGTTTACACCTACTGCAGATGAATCATCCTTCTAAATGACCCTGCTAAGCCATATGCAGTTAATTATAAAGATTTTAGTGCTATGTTTTGTGCGTGGGTGGCAGGATACCATTGCCAGACCACATCCTCAGTAAAACCTTCAATTGCCATCACGTCACGAATGAAAGAGTGAATTCTTCATTCCCCATAGCTTCAGAGAGGGAAAAAAGGGATAGACTCTCTTACCAAGATGCAGCTCTGCTCCAGCCCAGCCTCTCTCTCTGTACACAGCTAACCCAGACCTCCGTGCGGGTCTCTTATATACTGTTACTTCAATCATTTGTATCTTTGTAGATGAGTGTGTTCATGGAAACAGCATAAATATCATGTTAAAAGGTAAATAAATCTAATATCAGCGAAACAGAACTGTATAGGGGGAAATATGGGTTTGTGTGGCCAGATGATTTGAAGAGCAAATCATTATTTTAAGTAACACATTCATTAACCAAGAGAGATGAGCAAGCCGAGCAAAGGCGCGCAGTGTCTTCAGCATTTGTTCCAGAATAAAAACGATTCTCTTTTCCCATATGGTGGGGAATAAAAGTTATCCGAGTGCAGACTCTTCAGTATTACATACCTGAAAGTTCTGATTCGCTTTAGAAAAAAGTAATATTTGCATTTAAAAAATAATTGCTGGTCATAAATTACTTCCCAAATCAAGAATTTGCATTAAATGTATCAAGTTTGCAATTATTTCAATTGACATTTATCAAAATGTAGTACTGCATTAACTTAATGGGAAAAAAACCGCTTTTAATGCTATTTCCTAGTCAGGAAACATTTTAACCTGGCTTAGTGCATGTTTTTTAAAAGCCTTTTCAATGCAAAAAAAAAAAAAATGTATTTTTTTTCCACTTAACTATAGTCTAAAATCTAGAGTTTTAATAGCTATTGCAAACCTTTCTTACTTATGGGGAGGAAATGTGTGAAGTTATAAGCCAATATAGCCAGTTTCAATATATTTATGTGAAAGAAGCAAAATAAAATATATTAAAATTCTAATACTTTACTGGTCATAGAACACAATGTACACTGTAGAACTTTTCTCCCAGAAATTTTAAATTTTTAGTGTACTCTCAAATTTATTTTAGTTGAATTTTTAAAATTTACTTATTACATGTTTTGCGGAAAATAGTGCATATCAGTGTGAAAAGATTTAAGAATATAGGGACAAAGAGAAGAAAATCCTCTATCTCGTCAATCCTCAAAGGCTACGTAATACTCAATTGTTTGATGAAGAATTTGTTTGAACAAACCCTTAAGTGTTGACTAGTTCTCACCCAACTATCAGCCTTTACAATCAATGTTATAATCAAAACTTTCGTTCAAGTATTGTTGACATTTATCTGAGTAGTTCAAAATGTTTCTACTACTTTCTAGTGCCATTAAGAATAATATTTCTAAACACCATCTTTTCTCCCACTTCTCAATAAACAGGTCAATAAATAAACACATATAAACTTCTGTATTAATACATATTATTTAATTGCTAGTCAAAGTGAACATCTTATATTTACTATTTATTTGTATTTATTAGCTATTAATTTATTAGCTCATTCTTTAGCCTATTTTTTAAAAACAAAAAATACAAATATATTTTTTGAACCTGAAGTGCATTGAGTTGAGCTAATTATACTCCTCACGAAAGAACATAATTATCTCTGAAAAGTCCCATCCTATTTTGTTCTTTGTTTCGTGTTTATATTTGTTGACACATCCGTTTCTCCCTTTTCCATTTCTCATCTCCCCCTACACAATTTCCTGTGTAAACTACTTACTGTATTGTTTTTGTTTGCATGTGTTCTTGTACATATGTTCTTTTGCACACACATGTACTTAGCTCACTTAAATTGCTACGTTATAGAACTCATTCTATTTTGTAGTTTTCTCATTTATCGCAATGCTTTGTAAAAGATTAATCCATATTGCTTGGTGTATGTCTAGTAATTGCTTCTTCTAACTTTTGCAAAATATTACGTGCTGTTTTCTCATCATAATTTACACTTCTTTTTTTTTTTTTTTTTTTTTTTTTTGAGACGGAGTCTCGCTCTGTCGCCTGGGCTGGAGTGCAGTGGCCGGATCTCAGCTCACTGCAAGCTCCGCCTCCCGGGTTTACGCCATTCTCCTGCCTCAGCCTCCCGAGTATCTGGGACTACAGGCGCCCGCCACCTCGCCTGGCTAGTTTTTTTTGTATTTTTTAGTAGAGACGGGGTTTCACCGTGTTAGCCAGGATGGTCTCGATCTCCTGACCTCGTGATCCGCCCGTCTCGGCCTCCCAAAGTGCTGGGATTACAGGCTTGAGCCACCGCGCCCGGCCTCATAATTTACATTTCTAATCTCCCAGGGATGAGCACCCAGATTGATCCTAACACTCCACTTGTACAAAAAATATAGTAATCTTCGGTAAATTATACTGAGGAATGAATGTAATTGCTGTGCTATTGGGCAGACTTAAACATTTTTGATTGGGCACAGTTTGATACATTACAAAATCTCTTTTATTTTGTAATTTATATATGTGTGTATGTATTATGTAATCAAATATATCAATTTGTTCATAATTCTTTCTGGCCTTGGCATCACAGTTAGAAAGCCCTCCCAATTCATTAAATATTTATCATTTGTCTATGTGATTTATTTTATTAAATTTATAACTGTCTCAATTTAAAATTCATTTTGTTAAAAAGAGAAAGTGTGGATTTCACGTAATCCTTTTCACGTTTAATCAAGGTATCAACTTGATTCATTGAATAAACACAATGCACAGAATTGAAATATTAGGTTGGTGTAAAAGCATTACTTTTAAAAGCAATTAAAAGTAATGGCAGAAACCACAATTGATTTTGCACCGATCAGATAATAAACTCATTTAACGCTAAATTCTATTTAAATCTTCCCTGGACTTGCTATTCACAATTATTAATCATGTTATTCTCATGCATATCTAATACTTTTCAAGAAACTTAGAGTTATTATATGGTTTATTATCTAGTTAATCAGGAAAAATTTTTTCGTAATTAAAGTTTAGAAATAATATCTGCTTCTTTTTTTTTTTTTTTTTTTTTGAGATGAGATCTCACTCTATCACCCAAGCTGGAGTGCAGTGACTTGATCATAGCTCACTGCAGTCTTGAATTCCTGGGCTCAAGGGATCCTCTTGCCTCAGCCTCCTGATTAGCTAGGGCTACAGACATACATCACCACATCTTGCTAAATTATTTTTAGTTTTTGTAGAGACGGGATCTTGCTATATTGCCCAGGCTGGCCTCAAACTTCTGGCTTCAAGCTATCCTATTGCCTCAGCCTCCTAAAGTATTGGGATTACAGGCATGAGCCACTCTACCTGACCTCTGCTTCTTGTTTTAGAAAATGAAAGTACAATATGTAGAAAGAAATATTCTCCACCTCCTCCTCATAATTTCTTACTTCCCATAGCTTACCAATTGTTAACATTTTCATGTCTATACATCAATAATTTTTGGTCTTATATGAGCATATCTTTTTTCTATTTAAGTGGAATTCTAATATACACATTATTCTACCATCTTCACTTTAACATATATCGTGGACAAGTTTTAAATTTTTTATAAATAAGAATTTTATCAGTTCTAGTCACATTATGCTTCAGTAATAGATAATAAATCATTTCCAAATTTCAGCGATTTGGACATAAAAGGTTTACTTCTTGCTCAACTACATGTTTCTTTAGACTGCCTGGGACTCTGCTGCACATTGTCCTTACTTAGGGCAATAAGCAAGTTACCTCCATGCCAGGGGGAAAGAAAACACAGATAATGCATAGGCTCCATGACTTTCACCCAACACAGCAGCTCTCGTTTATTGGCCAAAGCAAGATACAGGATGAAGCTGGAGGATATCAGACTCAGTAAAATAAGCCAGGCACAGGAAGACAAATAGCACATGGTCTCATTTATATGTGAAATCTAATAAAGTTGAATTTATAAAAAGTGGAGAGTAGAACTGTGGTTACCAGAGGCTAGGAGTGGGCTGGAGAGGGAGGGAAGGAATGGGATGTTTTGACTGAATAATACAAAGATGCTATGAAGTTTCTGATAGATAGGGGAATGTTGAGTTGTTAATCAAAGGGCACAAAGCTTAAGACAGGAGGAATAAGTTTTGATATTTACTGCACACTAGGGAGGCTGTAGTCAATAATAATGTATTATAGATTTCAAACTAACTAATAACATATTATATATTTTGAATGTCTCATCATGGAAAACAATAGGTAAGTGAACAATAGGTGATGGATATGTGAATCAGCTTTATTTAATCCTGCCACTTTGTATACCTGTGTCAATACACTGCATTGTATCCCATACACATATACTGCTACAACTTATCAATAAAAAGCTAAAACATAAAAACAGAGTGCTAAAGATCTAGAAAGAAAGACAGTCTTCAAGCTGACACCATTACTGATTACTGTGAAAATTTCAGGGCATATAGGTAGCCATAAATAGGTGTGATTGGGAGAGACTAGATGGGACTAGAATCTATAAGAGGAGGTTAAGAAGAAATTAGCAACACAATGAAAGAAATTCTGAGACCTTGAGGCCATGAAAAACATCCAAGTGAAAGGCATAGCTGTGGAGAGAGTCAAAACATTGGCCAGGGGCGGTGGCTTAGGCCTGTAATCCCAGCACTTTGGGAGGCTGAGGCAGGTGGATCATTTGAGGTCAGGAGTTTGAGACCACCCTGGCCAACATGGTGAAATCCTGTCTCTACTAAAAATACAAAAATTACCTGGGCGTGGTGGTGCACGCCTGTACTCCCAGCTACTCGGGAGGCTGAGGTTGAGGCAGGAGAATCTCTTGAACCCAGGAGATGGAGTTTGCAGTGAGCCAAGATCGTAGCACTGCACTCCAACCTGAACCGTAGAGCAAGAGTCTGTAGCGAGAGTCTGTAAAAAAAAGATCTATGGTGGGGGCGGGAGTGGTGAATGAATAGGTGGAGCACAGGCGACTGATTTCTAGGGCAGTGAAATGGTTCTGCATGATGCTGTGACAGTGTGACATGGAATTATACATATGTCAAAACTCATAAAATGTACAACACCAAGAGTGAGCCCTAGGGTCAACTGTGGAGTTTGGTTAATAATTATGTGTCAATGTAATATATAACGAATGTGCTACGTTAACAAAATATGTTAATAATAGGGGAAACTTTTTTCAGGGAGAGGGTATAAGGTACTTCTGTACTTTCTTTTAATTTGAAACTATAAACCTAAAAATGCTTTGTAAAAAGTCTATTAATTAAAAAGAGATTAAAAATTAGAAACTGGATAGTTCTAAATTTCTCTAAAAGACAACTTCCTCAAGTTTATGATGCATTTGCATTTCAATACAGTTTTTTAGGTTACAGTAATCCCTCTTTTAGGCTTTTGTCTCTTAATTAGAGCTGAGCCAATTAAACCAAATTTATTGGAACAGATATTAACCAGTAATTCATTTCTACATTGTGTTCTTCAATCGTCTTTTCCCATCAAGAATGAAGTGGTTAACTGATATGGGGAATGTCTTCTTGATCAACTCTTCAGAGTGGGGACTATTTAAGGTCCTCTTTGCGATCATTATGCTCTCAAATGAAATGGAATCAAAACCTGTGCAGACACTGAAGACCCAATGTGACTCTAGACCTTTCTCAACTGCTGTAAAGGAGCGACAGTCGGCTGTAAAGAAGTTCCATGTGTGACATCAGTCAGAGTTACTGGACATAGTAATTTAATGAGATGAGCTTTCAATGAATTAAAAGGGTGAGTGTGTGTGTGTGTGTGTGTGTGTGTGCACGCGTGCCCTTAAAGGTCTTGATATATTTTTTAAAAGAATAAAAGATAAACATTCATTGTGACACATTTATGAAGTGTTTATATTATTTTATTTTATTGTTTAACAAGCACCTCTTGTAGGGATTACTAAATATTGACTCATGGAATTAATCTCTTGATGGCGTCACTCTTCTTGCTGCAGCTGAAATCAGTGATAGTTCTCCAGCACCACATTTTATATACGGCTACATCAGGTCCCTGAAACGTCACCTTCTGTCACTGTTCTGTGCTGTCCCATATTCAGCGCCTTCTATATGTAGTATTTTTTCTTCTTCACTGCTTAGGACCAGCCTCTTATCCTTCAGGCTGCAGTTAAATGTTAAATTCCTCTGTGTAATTTTCCACAACTCTATAGACATTTATTCTCATGCTACCCTATTGTTTTATAGGTATCTTTATTCTAATGCTTATAACGCCCATGATTTTATTTCTCTATGATTTTCGGGAATTTGAGGTCCCTCAAAGCAGAACCTGCATCTTAACCCTGTTTGCATCTTCAGTGTAAAACCCTGGGTCATTCCATAAATGCTATGATTGAGTAAACTCCGAGTTCCTCTGGGCTAGAATGAAGGGAGTCCAGGAGACAGAGATTCCTGAACACTCGTTCAGGAATGGCCATTTACTCCATCCTTAATGGTAGGTGAAGGCTAAGGCGTTTTACTCTGTCCTTCATCCACCCTCACACCTTCCACCAGCAGGAGCGTCACTCTGCTATCTAAGGTTAGAGTCTTACAGTACGTTAAAATGATGACAACATGATCCATTCAGATTCTTCCTCCTATTGAATGACCTTAGTGATGACACTGTAAGAAGTGCTTTATTATGGAAGTGGATTGGAAGCCAACTCTGTCATCTCTCTCCCTTCTTCCTTACACCTGTCCAGGTGGTAAGAGTGTCAGCAACCAGCATGAGGCATCGCTGTTTCTTTCAAATGGGGACACCTGGATCCAGTTGAAGAAATGGTAAAAAACCAAGTCGGACACCTAAAACGAGATTGATTGATGTCATCTAAATTGATGTAGCATTATCCATCAGTGTAAACTGAGACCCTTTTCACTGCAAACCTAGCCGTGGGAAGAGGGTTGATGTTCCAAGTGCAACTATGAAGACTTGGAGAGGTATTGACTGCAAGACTGGAAAGAGCACAATAGACTACGTGTTGAAGATACACACACTATCACTTTTAATGCATGTTTCTCAAAGTTTTGCCCAATAAATACCTTTATTGTAAATACTCAGGTGTTTTCAAAAATTAAGAGCTTTTGGGAAGAAAGATAAAGGGGTCAGGAATCTTCATTTGTGAAAACATGGCTCATAGATAATTCTTTTGCCTACATAAGACTGAAAAGTATTCTTGTCTAGTCTCCCAGATGGCATTTTTTAAAAGATGTAAATGGCAGTTCTCAGACTGTCTTCAATATTTATGAGAAAACACGTTCTCTCCCCTAGGTGGGTTGAGTTTTTATAACTTTAACCTGTTATGTCCCGCTCTCTGATGTCACAGGTTTTTGCTGTTGTTGTTGTTGTTGCTTTGTTTTTTGTTTGTTTGTCTCCTTGTTTCAGCAGTAAACTAGGTCTTTCCTTAGCTTCTTCAGTTTTGGAAACAAAAGTGGTGGTAGAGCTTTCCCGAAATCATAGTGAGAAGATGAACTTCTTTCCTTTGTTCTGACTCACTACCATTTGAAAACAAAGTTAGTGATTATATTATTTTAGTGATTTTGCAAAATCCTTTGGCAAGCATTTAGATTTTTTTCCCTGAAGCTATTCATATCAATGACTGCACAGGAATTGTGAGAAATTGTATATATAAACACTGTATCAGGAGAGTATTCAACCAACATTCTAAATCATCCCAAGACGAGAAAGAGCTCATATTTGTATTTCCACTGAACAATGCACAGTGATTGTCATATAATTTATTAGCAATGGTGTCAGTAGAGTCTGATCAGAGAAATGTATGTGAGGGGAAAGCTCAGGTATTAATTTATATTGCAAAGAAACATTAAGCACACTTTTAGTAACTAAATGGTTCTTGACTTTTTAGACCATTCAACTACAACTACATAAATACCACATATATATATTCTTTTTTGAGGCAAATAATCTTTGTTTAAACTCTCAAGGATTAAACTGCAAGGGTATGGAAAATATTCTTTTCCTCTCAATTGGGAAGTCAGTAAATCAAACATCATTTAGAGATCCTGCTCTGAGGGCCAGGGGCACTAGAGCATCATTGGTCTTGATAATCCAATTACAGCAGGTGGTGAATCAGGTAATTTCCCCAGAGTGTTGGAGAGCTCCACAGCTACAAAGAGATGTAAGGCAAGGGAGGCAAGGAAGTTTATTTGAGCACTGGCTCTATCGCTGTGCCGATAAACACCCTTTTGCATTATTAGCATGTCTAATCATTAACGCGCAGGCATAAACTTTCCACTTCTTCACACCTCACTCAGTTCAGGGCACAGGGAAACCAGAGTTAGCTTTCTCTTTTCCATCTACCAATCTTTGCCTAGGGAATAGCTGTGCTTTGTTTCTCAGAACTTTTATATCTTCCTCTCTACAACTCTTCTCAGGCAACAAAACGGCTGAAATCACTTCAAGCTAGAATAAACAAGGAGAAAAAAAAAAAAAAAAAAAAAGCTAACAAATCTTCTTTCAATGTTGCTGCCTCTTCCTGCATTGCCCCCTTTCTTTTCTTTCCTCCCCAACAAAATTACTTATTCTTAACCCTTGGAAATCCTCCTTTCCTATTTTCTTCTTTTTTGTTTTTGTTTTTTTTTTTTGGAGTCTCGCTCTCGTTGCCCAGGCTGGAGTGCAATGGCGCGATCTCGGCTCTCTGCAAGCTGCACCTCCCGGGTTCAAGTGATTCTTCTGCCTCAGCCTCCCAAGTGGCTGGGACTACAGGTGCGCACCACCACACCTGGCTAAATTTTGTATTTATAGTAGAGATGGGGTTTCACCATGTTGGTCAGGATGGTCTCAATCTCCTGACTTCATGATCCACCCGCCTCGGCCTCCAAAAGTGCTGGGATTACAAGCGTGAGCCACCAGTGCCAGGCCCATCTTCTTTTTTTAAAACAACAAAACAAAACAAAACTTTCCCAATCATTTTTGTTTACCCCACACTTACCTCTAAAACGTGTCTCTAAGTACCACCTCAAATGGTACTTAGACAATGTGGTCTACAGCATTTGGGGTCGATTGTTAACAATAATTGCGTCCAATAACTAGCGTTGCTCACCACTCTGGCATTTGTGCGAATCTCTCCTATATTTCCTCTGAGCTTGACCAATGGGATGTCAGCAAATGTAGAGCCAGTAGATATTTTAAAAGGACTTGCTGAAGCAAGATTGTTCTCTGGTGCAGCTCTTGCCTCATTCCAAAACAAAACAAACAGTTTCCGCTCGCCTTCTGGAGGTTGATAGAGCATGAGGAGAGGAAAGAGCCAGTCATCCCACCTGTCCCGACCGAGGGCGTGAGTGAGCAAAGACAATTCTTCTCAGCTGAACCCAGCCCCACGTGCCAACTCACAGCATCACGAGCAAATACGCAGCTGTTATTTTAAGGCATTAAGTTTGGAGACAGTTTGTTCCCGAGACTAGGTAACATCTCCCTGGAAACATCATTTCCTTAGCTTCCATTGCATGTTATCTCGGGCTCCTGGTTCTTTGTCTTACTCTTTCAGTTATCTCTCTTGTCTTTTCTCTCACATTTTTTTTTTATTATTATTCCTTTTTAAATGTAGTGAAAAGTAGGATGTATTAACTTTAGTGAGGTTAGGTCACAAAGCAGGAACAAAAAGAACATCAGTACACAAGCAGTTCTCCGGGTACTGCCATCTCCATTAAAAACTGTACAGGATTGGCCGGGCACGGCGGCTCACGCTTGTAATCCCAGCACTCTGGGAGGCCTGGGAGGTCGAGGCTGGCAGATCACGACGTCAGGAGATCGAGACCATCCTGGCTAACACTGAAACCCCGTCTCTACCAAAAATACAAATAATTAGCCGGGCGTGGTGGCGGCGCCTGTAGTCCCAGCTACTCGGGAAGCTGAAGCAGGAGAATAGCGGGAACCCGGGAGGCGGAGCTTGCAGTGAGCCGAGATCGCGCCACTGCACTCCAGCCTGGGCGACAGAGCAAGACTCTGTCTCAAAAAAAAAAAAGGACGTGATTGACGGCTCAGCTAATAAGGAAACCACTCTCATTTGAGTCCTAAGCTTGTAATCAGAATGGTGGTCGTCATTGTTTGCACGCTATTTATGAAACTTAGACTTTCCTAATGTGTCTTTGGAAGAAATAACAAAGATTTTAATGTAGCATGTGTGTGAACTACTGACACTATACTGTAACCAGGAAAAGTGAAAATTTTGGTTTCTGATTTCCCACTTCTATTTTGCATCATTTGTTGCTAATATGTAAACTTTGTGCATAGTCAAAGGTAATTTAGCCACAGTGAGTCACTGCATAGCACATTTCATTAATTATGCAACTTTCTCTATCGTTATTTATGTGCAACAGTAAAAACCAGTGCTTTGTATATTGAGTAATGCTTTAGTGTGGACATATACTTGACCAACAGGATATTTAATTAAATGGGAGATATTTTTCATTCCACTGTGTGATGCCACGTTTTTGACTTTAGTAAAATCAGATGACGAAACTAAATAGTTTTCTTGCAGGTAGACCTGCCAATATGTTTTTTCAGATATGCAGTGAAGCTAGACTCCTTTTTAATAGTGGAGACTTCCTGTTGGTTATTCCACTTAGCATTTATTCCTGATATTGTTGTATGCTGAGTGGAAGGGTCACTTTTTAGATATGGAAGGGTCACTTTTTGGCTGACCCACATTAAAATAGCCCATGGTCATCATAAAAGTACTAAATGAAGCATGGTAGACTTATACCTTTAGAACTCCCTTTAGATTTTAGATACTGACAAAGCCTTTGAATGAGTCCTCTAATAAGCACAAGGCAATAAGTATTTATTAAATTACATTAGGTAAGAACATGGTTGGATTAATTTAAAAAGTCATTACTCAATTACTTTTCCTCTAGTATCTGCCAGCGTGCCAGTTAGCAGAACATGTTTTAGCTAGTATTTCATAAGAAATAGTAAATCCAATAATTAAATTAAAACATTGAAAATAAATTTTATTTAATTCCCTCTAGGTTCTTGTGACATATTTGGAAGATGGTGTTTAGGGCTAGAGGTTTCAATGACGTTTCAATGACTTGCACATGAAATCATTCAGGGTGAACTAGCTTGATGTATTTCTCATAAGCGAGAAATAATGAAAAGACTACTTAACATAAAGTATAATTTATTTCACCAAATCAGAATTATATGAGTGGTGCTGTGTTTGTTTCTCAGCCCTCTGGAATTCTACCTTCAAATGGTTTTGGTCCTCTTTTTATCTCCTACAGAAACAATCTTTTAAAAAGTAAACAATATCATCCACAAGGCTTTGACCATTGAGGTCTGTGCCCATCATATGTGACTATTGATGAACATGTGACTCCTATTTGCACTAAAATTCTTTGTTGTTTGGACTGTTCCCCCCCCCCCATTTTTGTAGACTAGCCCTGAATAACTTCATTTCTCTGGAATCATTTTTTGTAGCTATTTTTACTATTTGTTTTCTTTGGCCAATTTCAATAGAAATAGTTGGAAGTGATACTAGAAATGAAGCTTATGTTGGCCAATTGTATAATTTTTTTATCTCTTCAGATTTGAAATATCTTAGGCCAAGAATACAAACTAGAAAAGATATGGAAACTTCAGTAGAGTTTTTTTGTTTTTTGTTTTTGAGATGGGGTCTCACTCTGTCACCCAGACTGGAGTGCAGTGGTGTCACCTTAACTCACTACAACCTTTGCCTCCCAGACTCAAGTGATCCTCCCACCTCAGCCTCCTAAGTAGCTGGGACCACAGGTGTGCACCACTACACTCGACTAATTCTGTGTATATTTGTTAGAGACGGGGTTTCGCCATGTTGGCCCAGCTGGTCTTGAACTCCTGAGCGCAGGAAATCTGCCTGCCTCTGCCTCCCATTCTGCTGAGACTGCAGGCATGAGTCACCACACCCAGTCAGTAGAACTCTAACTTGAGTCCCTGAATTTGTGATGACCAATATGATATTTAATCAGAAGTGAAGCCTAAATTAAAAACATGATCTCAAGATTCTACTAAAAATGCAAACCTGTTTTAACTAGTTTATTTAAAGTGTATTATTTCCAGGTTATAGAGGAGCCGATCTATTTATTATGTTAGAAAGTCCACAGAAATAAAACCTGAAGAATGGGGTGTTTACAAAACCATACATTTTGGAATTATTTTAAAATTAATTTTCTGGTTTTCAGATATTTATGAGAAGTCAAAATGTTTTATGACCCTCACTATGTACAATACACTCTGAATTACTTCTTCCCCTTCAAAAGTAAATAAAAATAAACATACTCATTTTAAAATGTTCCTTTTATTCTTAATTTAGAATGCTAGCTTGAAAGTCTTACTATTGTGAAGGTGAAAAGTAGTTTTCGGGACTTAGAATGCTGATATTTGGCTGAAGCTACTGATTACAGCATAAACAATGTTTTTTCTAGAATTTGAGCCTGAGTGCCTGGTTCACGTTCTGACTGTATCATGTAATTGTGTAACATCACTTACCCAATCAGTTTCTTAACTACTCAATGAACTGTGACTACCAAACGTGTCAATACTACCGTGTATAGATCAGTGCCACAACATGGTAGAGGCTAACTAACACATGATACTGCTATGATTGCTATTTCTCTCTAATGATTTGTGATTAACTTTTGTAAGTGGTGAACTAGAAACAATAGCTTATCAACAACTTTGGGTTAACATTCTTGTTTCTTGAGGAAGGAACATACAAGTGAAGGACTAGATTGCTGATGTAGCCTGGGTAGGTTTCTACTGGAGTGGAAAGAGCAATAATAGTGTTACTTCTCTATTCTATTTGAAAATAGTATTTCCTTGCATGATAATATTAAGGCTGAAAGCTTCAGTAACAGTTGCACAAAGTACAGAAAAGAATCCAACTTCTATAAATGAAATCATGCACTACAAAGTATGTGCTGCTCATTTTGCTTTTTCTTGCTATTTTGGATGAAAAAAAGTATAACTTCAATTATATATTATACTCTTCTCTGTAACAAAGACTAATTTTGTTAATCAGTAGACAAAGTAATGAAAGAAGGCAGACATGAGATTAATTAGAGGGAAAAGAGACTTCTCTTTTAATTCAATTCTCTTATGTAATTAGAGGTATTGTGAAAGTTTGTAACAGAGAAAATCTAAGTCAGAGTTCTCACCAAAACACACATCATTTAAACCACGAATAGTTACGCAGAAATCTAATCATTATTTACCTTACTCTTGGCACTTTCATTCCAAAACCTGCATATGTATTTGGTCTATATATGAAGTGACTCTTATAGGTCTTGTTTAGATCACTGCTGTGGCACATGTCACACTTCAGATTTAAGAAGAGACAGAATACTTTTTATAAGAAAAGACCTTTGGGTTGATACTTTAGCAATGTAAATGGATTTGAGTCTGTGCAAATGCATCCGTTGTCCATATTATTCTTACCAATGATGGAGGTATCAAAATTATTCTAGTTGATCTAAGAGGTCACATTTGCAAAGCATACTCATTGAGCCTCTACTAACCCAATATGGAGAGACTGAGTAAACCCCAAGTGTCTTCAATGTTATTAAAAGGATAATACTAAATATTCTCCCTGACTCAATTTTTCCACTTCAATTACTGTATTTCCTAACTAAAATGTTGCCATGACTATTACACAACGAACATTCGTTTCTTTCTATTAATTATTTTCTGTATTAACTTTCCTTACAATCCTCTTGGAACCACACTTAAAGAACACTGACATCCCTCTCTGAGGCTGTTTTAAAAACATCTACAGCCTTATCTTTAGAAAAAAAGTCTACATAAGGCTTTGAGATGTCAGCTCCGTTTCCACAGGGAAAAATTCATGAAATTATTGTGACGTTTTTCTATTTTATTTCAGCATTTGAGTTTTGTTAGTTACAGAAATAGGTTTACACTTTATGAAGAAGACGTTGACTCTTATAATTTCTTTAATTGTAAATTGTTTTACTATAGGCTATGAATCTTAGTGCTTTGGTGAATAATTCATCAGCTTTTTTTCTACGTTGTCAATCACACGGTGTCTTTTTTTGAGTGACATTTACTACTGATAGGAACAGATTTGCCCAAAAAGCCCATTGAAGCTGCAAAAAGAAAAATGCCTATTCTGAAATGAATATTGTTTTTGTTGCTTATTTCCCCTATTGAATGTGAAATTTTACATGTCTTTCTTCTTCTCTAATTTATATTGCTCATCAAAAGGTAAAAAGTTTCCCGTGCGCTAAAACACAGGCATCATTACCAGTAGTCTTCCTATACTTGCTTCTGTGCCTTACATTTAGGAAGTTCTAATAAATTCCCCTACGGAACGTAGGGGTCCATTTATTCAAGAATTATTTATTAAATATTATTTAATAATTATTTATTAGACACTCATAAGCAAAACATCATTTAAATGCACAGCTAGAAGGGTCTTTAGAGATCTTTTAGTCAAAACCCCTCCTTGCTTAGGTGAATATTTTAAGGCCAATGGGTTTATTAAGTGACTTCTCTAGAGCCCTACAAATATCTCTTTGGTAAGAACAAAGGATGAATAAATGCACAGCAGAGGAAGGGACAGAAAGTGGGAACATTTGACCCATTTTATTTTCTCCCTTTTTTATTGACTCAGTCACCAAGACCTGCAGGGTACTTCCTTCATTATGTTCCCCACCACTCAGCTTTACTACCACCAAACAAATCCACATGTCTGTAAATTAACGTTAGTCTATTTCAGTGCTTACTACTGATCCTCTTTGTCTGATCTTTGAATATTAATCCTAAGGTTCCCCAGCTGTGTGGACATTCATTCCAAGGAGCTGAAGTTACCTCATAGAGGGGACTTCATATTTTTTCTCGTTTAACGCTACCTAGAATGTCTTCTATATCTTTCTCCTATCTATTTGTAAGAGTTAAATTCAGGCCTCGGTAAGCAACCCATCTCTCATTCTTTTAATGTCAGACAGAATCTACTGTAAATACTTCTTATGGTTCAGTGAGACTGAATCTAACAGACTTAGTGTCCAAATTTGACTCTATCGCTTCTAGCTATAGCGCTTTAGGCAAACTACATAACGTCTTTGAGCTTGTTTCTTTATCTGGATTACTGCAGTATAAAGGTTTATTTTAAAAGGCAGACGTGAGATTCAAACAATGAAATGTATTGGAAACACTTAGGACTATCACATGGTAGGCAGACAAAATAAAATTGATCATATCTATTACTACCGTCTTGTATCATCGGTTATCTTTTTCTTTGGATGAATGCATTATCTCCAAATTGGACCCTAAAATTCATAAGGGTTGTATAAATTTCTGTATCTCCACTATTTGGAGCTGTGGAATTGGATATAAAAGACCTTCAACTAATATTTGGGATGGAAATAGAATATTAAGTTTCTAATTTTAGTAGTTTTTATGTTAAAATTTTTCACTTTTACTGTACTTTATTATGAAAAGACTTTCACTCAAGCATAACCTGGTTGGCCAGCTAAAAAATTATTTTAAGAATATATTTATTCAGGAAAAAATTTAAGTACATTATTTTTATTTTGAGACGAATTACAGTTACAATGAATTCTTAGAATTATAATGGCTGCATTTTCACTGCAGTTCTGATATGAACTATAGTCTTGGCAGTGCAACAATCTCCACAGCTTTGGATAACATCACATCAGTATCTTGCCAGCTCTATAAAGTGTGCATGAGCACAGTTGTGCCTCCTTCTCCCTCACAAAAAAATGTGAGAATTATTAATTCTGTGCAAAATGTTTGAGTCTTGAATGCAAAGAGGTCTGAACCCATATTTAAAACACGTGGATTTGAAATTGTGGAATGCCAGAAATGGGCATCATTTGTTCTATTCCTAAACGTGACGAAATTGAATAGTTGTTTTTTTTTTTTTTTAGACGGAGCCTAGCTCTGTCGCCAGTCTGGAGTGCCGTGGTGCACTCTTGGCTCACTGCAACCTCCGCCTCCCGGGTTCAAGAGATTCTCCTGCCTCAGCTTCCCGAGTAGCTGGGATTACCGGCATATGCCACCATGCCTGGCTAATTTTTGTATTTATTTATTTATTTTTTTAGTAGAGATGGGGTTTCACCATGTTGGCCAGGATGGTCTCGATCTCCTGACGTGGTGATCCGCCCGCCTTAGCCTCCCAAAGTGCTGGGGTTACAGGTGTGAGTCACTGTACCTGGCCTTGAATAATTTTTTAAAAACGATTTCATGGTTACGAATTGATCTATTCCCACTGTTGTGGGACATCTTTTATTATTATTATATATTAAACCTAGTCTTAAGAATAAAACTTTGCAGCTCACTCTGTTCTCTTTCATACCCGTTTCCCCACATTTTTCATATATGCTTCACAGGTGAGCTGCAGGCCTGTCTTCTCCTCTGAATTTGAAAGCAGAAAGTATTAAGGTTTATATAGTACTGGAGAAGTGATTCACGAATGTTCTGCTTGCTTCCTCTGTTATTCATGAGTAGGAATGGTCCACTCAGCTGGATACTGACATTGCATCTTCAGTTTTAAACAATTTGTATTTCAAATATTTGGCAAAAACACTTACCTAATATGTGATATTTTAATAAATGAAAAAAACTTACGATCTTTTCATCTTGCAAAGTAATTAACCTGCTTCCAAAAATAGCATCAAGTTTTAGGATGTGGAAAGCAATATAGTATTTTTAATTTTGCCAAATATACAAAAAGAGATTTATATGTAAGGTCTCTCTCTCTCCCTCTCTCTCTCCTCATAATTTACCCTTCAATACAGGTATTACATAATTTTAATTATGAGAATATAAAACCACATAACAGATGTATAATGTGCTCATGGTCTTGGATCTTATTAGTAACAAACTTGGCATTTCAATTTAATCTTCTGATAGTAGATTCAATTCCTATACTAGACCATAATTACTAAGACCATAATTATTTGAAACTGTTTTCTCTTGCTAATCATACATGCAGCATTTTTTTTGTAAGAATGTTAAACTGCTTTGCCATAATGTAGTTTACAAATAGATTATTACCTCCCTATATTCCCAAAATGGATATCTAACCTTATTCAAAAACCATTTTAATCGTGTGTGGGCATGAAACACTGTACTTGGTGCAGGGTAATGGTAACTATCATAAACTCTTCTGCAATATATATATTTCACTATAAATATGTTAGTAAACCCTAGTAATCTCTCTTTACTGATAAGCCAATAATAAACTGACCCCAAGTCAGTCAGTTTATTCATAAGTCAGTAGTAACGTTTTTTTTCTCATGAGTTATCTTTATTCATAAGTCAGTGCTCAGTTCAAATCCCAACCATATTTATTTATTTATTTTTTTAGTAGAGATGGGGTTTCACCATGTTGGCCAGGATGGTCTCGATCTCCTGACGTGGTGATCCGCCCGCCTTAGCCTCCCAAAGTGCTGGGGTTACAGGTGTGAGTCACTGTACCTGGCCTTGAATAATTTTTTAAAAACAATTTCATGGTTACGAATTGATCTATTCCCACTGTTGTGGGACATCTTTTATTATTATTATATATTAAACCTAGTCTTAAGAATAAAACTTTGCAGCTCACTCTGTTCTCTTTCATACCCGTTTCCCCACATTTTTCATATATGCTTCACAGGTGAGCTGCAGGCCTGTCTTCTCCTCTGAATTTGAAAGCAGAAAGTATTAAGGTTTATATAGTACTGGAGAAGTGATTCACGAATGTTCTGCTTGCTTCCTCTGTTATTCATGAGTAAGAATGGTCCACTCAGCTGGATACTGACATTGCATCTTCAGTTTTAAACAATTTGTATTTCAAATATTTGGCAAAAACACTTACCTAATATGTGATATTTTAATAAATGAAAAAAACTTACGATCTTTTCATCTTGCAAAGTAATTGACCTGCTTCCAAAAATAGCATCAAGTTTTAGGATGTGGAAAGCAATATAGTATTTTTAATTTTGCCAAATATACAAAAAGAGATTTATATGTAAGGTCTCTCTCTCCCTCTCTCTGTCCTCATAATTTACCCTTCAATACAGATATTACATAATTTTAATTATGAGAATATAAAACCACATAACAGATGTATAATGT
The DNA here is from genome assembly GCF_009764315.1 of Trachypithecus francoisi. Lineage (NCBI taxonomy): Eukaryota > Metazoa > Chordata > Mammalia > Primates > Cercopithecidae > Trachypithecus > Trachypithecus francoisi. The sequence continues at coordinate 9,145,413 of NW_022681470.1, forward strand.
GCTCATGGTCTTGGATCTTATTAGTAACAAACTTGGCATTTCAATTTAATCTTCTGATAGTAGATTCAATTCCTATACTAGACCATAATTACTAAGACCATAATTATTTGAAACTGTTTTCTCTTGCTAATCATACATGCAGCATTTTTTTTGTAAGAATGTTAAACTGCTTTGCCATAATGTAGTTTACAAATAGATTATTACCTCCCTATATTCCCAAAATGGATATCTAACCTTATTCAAAAACCATTTTAATCGTGTGTGGGCATGAAACACTGTACTTGGTGCAGGGTAATGGTAACTATCATAAACTCTTCTGCAATATATATATTTCACTATAAATATGTTAGTAAACCCTAGTAATCTCTCTTTACTGATAAGCCAATAATAAACTGACCCCAAGTCAGTCAGTTTATTCATAAGTCAGTAGTAACGTTTTTTTTCTCATGAGTTATCTTTATTCATAAGTCAGTGCTCAGTTCAAATCCCAACCATATTATTTATTTATTTATTTATATTTTTTGAGACGGAGTCCAACTCTGTCACCAAGACTGGAGTGTAGTGGCGCGATCTTGGCTCACAGTCACCCCTGCCTCCCGGGTTCAAGTGATTCTCTTGCCCCAGCCTCCCAAGTAGCTGGGATTACAGGCACACACCACCATGCCTGGCTAATTGTTTTGTATTTTTAGTGCAGACAAGGTTTCACCATGTTGACCAGACTGGTCTTGAACTCATGACCTAAGGCGATCTGCCCTCCTTGACCTTTCAAAGTGCTAGGATTACAGACGTGAGCCACCGTGCCCAGTCCCAACTGCATAAAGAGGTAAGCTCCTCATCCTTAGTTTTCTAATCTTCCTTTACATGTTTCTTTGGTGCATTTTTTCCAGAGTACACGTCACATTATAACTTAAGGCTTAATTTCTCGCTTATACTGTGAAATCCTTGAGGATAAAGTCCAGTCTTGCTAGTTTTCCTCTATCAACAGCATTGAATATAGCACTTGGCCCAGAATAGGTGTTCAATGAATGTTTATTCAAATGAATACACAGACCTTTTCTATTACAGTTTGTTTCTCAGGGAAGTTAAATTTCTAAGAACATTGGTCTGAACTTCACCTCAGTGCCATTTGTTCTGAAAGAATCCCATGAGTTACATAAATTATGTTCCTTAATTTAGAAATAATGATGCGGTCATTTCAAGACAGTGAATGGAGAAAGCTGGCCAGCATAGCCGTGTCCCAGCTGTGGTGACTCAGCCCGAGCCGGGGTCCTGCCTCTCTGCTGTGTTGCTTCCTCTCTCATTGCTCTCCCAAGGGTCAGCATTACGAACAATCTTCACGCTCACTTTGAGTTTTCACATTTACCTTGTTCTCAGTGCTGGCAAATAAAAAAGAAAGCAATGTTTTTTTTGTGGTCACAATTTCCCTTTTCAAACCAAATATATTCATGGGTGACATATCTGAAACGCAGGCTAGTGGATCCTAATATAAACAATGGATCGCACTTTGGGAGGCCGAGGCGGGCAGCTCACGAGGTCAGGAGATCGAGACCATCCTGGCTAACACGCTGACATCCCGTCTCTACTAAAAATACAAAAAAATTAGCTGGGTGTGGTGGTGGGCACCTGTAATCCCAGCTACTCGGGAGGCTGAGGCAGGATTATCGCTTGAGCCCTGGAGGTGGAGGTTGCAGTGAGCCAAGATTGTTCCACTACACTCCAGCCTGGGCAACAGTGAGACTAGTTTTATACTAAATTCAAGATGAATAAGGAATGAAGGTGTATAGAAGAAAAAAAAGAATCCCTAAACAGAATCTGATACCCAGCTTCTGATTTACAAGTGTGTGTTTACACACAAACATATAAACATATAAACACACAACACTTCAATTTTACTCACCTAAGTAAAATTTATTCCAAATGTTTTAATTCGTTTTTTTTTTTTTTTTTTTTTTTTTTTTTGAGGCGGAGTCTCGCTCTGTCGCCCGGGCTGGAGTGCAGTGGCCAGATCTCAGCTCACTGCAAGCTCTGCCTCCCGGGTTCATGCCATTCTCCTGCCTCAGCCTCCCGAGTAGCTGGGACTACAGGCGCCCGCCACCTCGCCCGGCTAGTTTTTTGTATTTTTTAGTAGAGACGGGGTTTCACGGTGTTACCCAGGATGGTCTCGATCTCCTGACCTCGTGATCCGCCCGTCTCGGCCTCCCAAAGTGCTGGGATTACAGGCTTGAGCCACCGCGCCCGGCCTTAATTCGTTTTTTTAAATCAGATGAAATGGTATTCTTTCCACAGGTAAAATGTATCATATTTGTGCACTTAGGAATGCTGAAGCCTTGATTTTTATTTTTTCTACTTCTTTATTCACAGTACAGAATAAATGGTCTAGTGTGAAAACATGAATTTACCCAGTATGTATGATAACACCAAAGCACCACTATATTGTCCAGCAAGTCACAAGCTGATACAAATGTGATTTGTGAAATATTGAAGCTGTTGAATCATCTCACACTATTGAGGAGATTCCTACTATTTATTGTGACACTGGGTTTAAGGTAGGTCTCTGAGAATAAAAGAATTTCAAATGCCTGAGTTGAATTATACATCTTCCCTGCTCCCTATTGGGTCACAGAGCTGGTGACAGTTTATTAATCTGTGATTATTTTCTGAGTTTCTTTACTATACTACCAACAAGCTAAAGCTTGGGCTTTAGAGACAGATTGATTTGGAACTTCTTGGCTCTCACATTGTAAATTTGGGTCAATCACGGAATCTCTCTGAATTTTATTGTTTTGACTATAAAATGTGAATAATAATAACAATTTCTCTAGTTTTTAAAAGGATTGCTCCTAATATATGTGATCCACTCAAGAGGTGATTGACAAATGATAGGTCCAAAAGGCATGAAATTTCTCCCAGGATGCCTTTAGGGTGTTGAAAATATTCCCTCACCCATATGAAACAATTGGCAAACCATACATGATGATATATAGATGACTGCTAAGATGTAAACTCTACACTCTTGTGAGCTATAATTTTGTATGGTATGCTGACCATTCATTGAATAAGATTTTTGAAAGAGTCAAATAATTGAAGACAAGGATGAGTTTGAGATGATTTCTTGGAGGAAGAGATTTTTAAATAAACAGTATTTTGATAGCTGGGGGAATTGGGGATAATTTCAGACAAGAGAAAGATATGAACAAAGCTATGGAAGTAGAAGCAAACACGAGACATTTTCCAAGCATTTAGGGAAATGGCTTTAGAAGTACAGAGAGTAGAAGTAGAAAATGTACTTGACATGGGGTCCAGATTGAAAGGGTACTGAAAATGAGAAAATAAGAATTAATTAAAATGTTGCAAACAAAATGAAGCTAATTAAGTTTTTGGAGGAGTTGAGTACAATGATCCAAACAATATTTCATGAAAACTAAGACATGGGCAACAATATAGTCAAGGAGGGGGGGCAACGAATGGAAAAAGTAATAATGGAAGCATTGGAGAGCTAAACATTAGGAGAAGTAAAAGGAAGCACTTGGTTTTACTTACTTTGATTTGTAAAAGCAGTAGAACGGCTACTTGAAAATAGTAAGAAGGATCAAAAACAAAGATTTCAGCGGTAACAATGTTTTACACCTGAAATGTTTTACGTTCAATGTTTTAGATCTAAATTTTATGTTAGAGATAACTATTCATCATTGACAAATGAGAAAAACTGAGTTCCAGAGAAGTTGAGACACTAGCCTGTGAACTGGGTTCAAGAGTCTGTCCCAAATTCCTGTCTGATATCATTTTCCTCAAAATGACATCTTACCAGTGAGAATGAATGAACTCCACAAAGGAAAGATCATTAAGAGAAGAAAACAGAAGGCAAACTTTCAGAGGGAAGAGTAAACTAAGTGCATAAAGAACATCAAAGGGATGATCAAAGAGACACAGAATTAGTATATTGTAGTTCATGGAAAATGAGGGAGGAAAAAATTCTGTGGAAAAGGGATGATCAACTGACTCAGGGCTGAAAGGAGAAGAATGACAAGTAGAAGCTAATGAATTTGTCAATGACAAGTGGGAAAGTTTAAGGCCAGTAGTGGGAGCAGGTGCCTGATTGAAAGAAGTTATGAGAGAGCAGGAAGGAAATAAAGGCATTGAACATTTTTAAAGAGGCTTAACAAAGGACAGTAGATTGATATTGACTAAGTTTTAAATTTCAGATTAAAGTATATTTACCCAAGGCAGGAGGATGGCATGAAGTTTGAGGCTGTAGTCAGCTATGAATGCTCCATTCCACTCCAGCCTGGGTGACAGAACAAGACCCTATCTCAATAATAAATAAATAAATAAATAATAATGATTTTAGGCAGACTTGAAGACACAGAAAAAAGGAACTAAATCAGTAAGAGAATTCAGACTAGCCAACTGTGGAGAGCTGTGGAAAACGATGTCCTCAAGGAGGAGAAAAGAGCCTTAAAAGATATCTAAGTTAGCTGTAGCAAAGTGAAAAGTAATTTATCTCAAGACTGGAGGGAGGGATACGAGGATATGTCTCCTTACACACAGGCAAGTGTTAAGTGAATGCTTATACAAAACATACTTGCTGATTTTTTTGGTTTCTTGGTTTGTTTTGAGTAAACACTGAACTCACTAACACAGGATGAGGCCATGAGAAGTGGTGAGTTCTTACTTCAGAAAGAATAGACTGTCTTCAGAATTTGGGGTATAGAGAGCAGAATTAAAAGGTAATTGTATTAGAAATATTATGTTAAGAATTAGGAATGCGCTAAGAGAATAACAACACAATGGCTGACCAATACTATCTTAAGACATTTAAATAGCTCCCATTATAGGAAGCATAGCAGTAGGTCACTCTGACATTGGTCCAGCACCTCAGTGATATCAAAGCATCAAGTCAGCTTCTCTGCCTTTTTCTTGGCTTCTCCCTCATGGTCCTGTTGATGTATCTTCATGGCAACAACAAAAGCTGGAAGGAATGGGCAATGAAAGCAGAAAATTTCCTCATGATGTTTTTTGTCTTTTATCAAAATCCCTCCAAGGCGTGCCATCCCTCCTCATTAGCAGCTTTTCCCTTATATCTCAATGGCCAGAACTGGTTTACAAACCTCGGAATTTAAGATATTTCTGTCCAATACCCAAATGAAATGGCTAAAGTAAGAAGAAATAAGTGAGAAATAATTTCAAGTAGGCAAAGAACTATGTCTGTCATATGGATTATCAGGCAATGGGCCAGTCTACCATCCACGTGTTATTTGTTGAAATAGTGGAGACAAATAAGGTAGTCTGGAGATTAGAAGCAGTCAGCTCATTGTGCATCTGTTAAACTTATTTGAAATAAAAACAAAAATCTTAATGATTCACATAAAGTTGATGGCAGTTATGGGAGTTTCTTTGTTTCCTTGTTTTTACAATTTCCCCAGAACAAATTACAGCACCTGATAGGAAGAAGTCCCAGGGACATACGTTTTGAATAAACCAGTGGAGAAATCACAGGCAAAAAGAAATGAAATGAGCTTAGATGAGAACAGCACACAAGAAGAGTGGACAGCAAAGACTGAATAAACTGAAAAAGAATAAAGTCAACGTGAATGAAGGTAGAGGCAGGAACAGAAATGGAAGCACATATGAGATAAGCAAGAAGTTTAGAGAGTGCATATGAAGCAAGTTTGTGCCTGTGCACAGGACAAGTTACATGCATGCTTCAGCTACATCTCCATAAATAATCGATCACCTAGGAAGTAGAATGGAGAAAAACATTGGGACAGGGGGTATTATGAAAGTTAAGAATTCATATCAGTCGGTGAATAGGTGGCAGGAATCTCTAGATTACCGGTGACAGCAACACAGAGTTGCTGATTTGCCAGACCTCCTTTGTGACTGACTGCAGGTCCACTTGATCCTGTGTCTCTGAAGATCTCAGCATTGCCTCTTGGCCAGGGTGGTCTCAGTGAAGGTTCACCTTGATTCTGTGGTCACAAACCTAGCCACTGCCCCCAGTAGAATATTGCTGTCCTTTACTCAGTTTCCAAATCGCCATCAGTTCACAAGCATAGAGCATAGAGACCACTGATTGAAGGGGAGTGTAGGGAAGCATCCCATGGAGAATGGACCCAACAAAACCACTGCGAATATATTTGAGAAACATTTATCATTCCTTCTCCAAAGGAACCTGAGACAATTGGCCAGAGCAGAAATATGTGGGGGAAAGGACAATATGAAAACTTTTCAAGAACTGTTAGCTTTAGGTCTGAGCTTAAACGTATACCAGGAAACAATATGCTGTCACTGTCCTCTTTTTGGAGACTAGGTGATAAATGGAGTTTTGGCCAAGTCCAACCTACAGAGGGTTCAATAGGTCCATGAATATACCTTCTTGGTCTAGCACTTAATATACATTCAGTGATAAGAAAATTGGCATTTGGCATTTGTCTCATACAGGTCTGTAACCTGTAATGCAAGAGCACATTTTGTAGGAGAGATCAAGCGGAAGTCTCTGAAATGGCCTGATTCCTGGGCAATGCAGTAAAGCAGAAGCAATATCACATCCCAGAAGGAATGACAGAGATTAGTGCCACCATAAAAGGCTCTATTTTGTAGGATATCTGGGCAAAGACTGCTGGCCAGAGTCTAAACTAGCTGGTAGAGTGTTTACTGTGACCAGAGGGCACATTAACTCTTTGAAGTAGGAAGGCTTAAATTACTGGAATCGCCAGTGGTGATAAGGGTCCAGTTCTGGGTGTTGGCAAGAGTATAAGAAGATACAACAGGAAAGGAGGTTGTTCCTGGGGAAGAATAAGAACGTAGAGAACAGTCAGTGTTCTATAATGCCAAGGTCTGGCATGAGGCTATGTTGATTTGAGGCTTATCAGAAGAGGAAATGGAATCACATTAATGAAATGGATTACAGAATTTTGCAATTACAAAATCTTATGGATCGCCAGCATGGGTGTTGAAATCATTGAAGAAAACAGTAATTTTCATTACTGAAAAAACAGCTTTTTCATCAGATATTTTAGTGCAAGGGGCACAAAATTGATTATAAAATGATATATTACTTGAGGAGAAATACAGTAAAATGTATTAGAAGGTATTCCAGCATATCTTCGTGTTATGATTCAATTGTTTTGACCCTCTCATTATTAATCATTTTTATTATGTCATTCTTTTACAAATTTTCTCTTTTTAATATACTACTTGTACATGTTTTTAAAAAAAACAAAAATACAAGTCACAACACAGATACCTAGTTCAGAAAAAATAACTAGCCCATATGCCACTTTTTTACTATATTATTCTGTTCTTGAGTTTAAGACTGAGTAGCCAAGCAAAATAATAGCACTCGAGAAAATATTTCCCATCCTACTCCCTGGAACCTGGGAATGTTATCTTATTTGGAGAAGGAGTCTTTGCAGAAATAATGAAATTAAGCATCCTGGGATGAAGATACCATCCAAGACTATGCAGGTGGGCTTTAAATCCAATGACAACTGCCCTAAGAAGAGACACACAGAAAAAAACAACACATAGGCAGACATGGAGAAGACAGCGTGACCACAGAGGCTGAGATGAGTGATGTGTTCACAAGCTCAGAAGTGCTGACAGCCATCAGAAGCTGGGAGAGTCAAAGAGCATTTTCTGCTCTAGTCTCTGGATGGAGCACAACCCTGCCACCACTTTTAGTTTGGATTTCTAGCCTTCATAAATGTAAGAGAATACATGTATTTTTATTTATTTATTTAGAGACAGGGTCTTGCTCTATTACCCAGGCTGAAGTGCAATGGCACAATCATGGCTCACTGTAGTCTTGAATTCCTGGGCTCAAGAACTCTTCTCACCTCAGGCTTGAAAGTAGCTGGGACTACAGGTGCGTGTTGCCAGGCCTGGCTAATTATTTTTTAATTTTTTGTAGTGATGGAGTCTCGCTTTGTTGTCCAGACTGGTCTCAAACTTATGACTCTAGATGTATAAAGAATAGTAGATCAGAATCATGGAATAGATTAAGGACTAGCAAAAATTATCTGATTTCAGAAGAATGAATTTTTTTTATTATTATACTTTATGCTCTGGGATACATGTGCAGAACATGCAGGTTTGTTACACAGGTATACACATGCCATGGTGGTTTGCTGTACCCATCTGAGATACCATCTCACACCAGTTAATACCATCTCACACCAGTTAGAATGACCATCATTAAAACATCAGGAAACAACAGATGCTGGGGAGGATGTGGAGAAATAGGAATGTTTTTACACTGTTGGTGGGAGTGTAAATTAGTTCAACCATCGTGGAAGACAGTGTGGCGATTCCTCAAGGATCTAGAACCAGAACCTCCATTTGACCCAACAATCCCATTACAGAGTATATACCCAGAGGATTATAAATCATTCTACTATGAAGTTTTTATCCTAGACCCAGTTCCAAAGGAGAGGGAACTAAAATTGCTTATTTATTTTTCAAGTATAAGGCACTTCCTTATTTTTTTTTCAGTTCTTAAATGAATTTTGTGAAGTATTTAGCATAATTCTCATTTTGTAGGTGTGGAAACTGAGGTTTATAGAGAGGCTTATTAATAAGTGTCAGACATAAAATTCAAACCTAAGTCAGTTGGTCTGCCTGTCTGCAAAGCCTGTGTTGTCATTCTTCCATATAATTGTCCTAAAGGAGGAATAGATAAACCAGGGAGTGGGTAACGTCCTGCAAGGGCTTTACACAAACAGGGTGTGAGTTTATGACGATTTTGCTGTAGTCATTGTGTGGCTGAAAACCACAGAACTTAGGGCAAATTTTAAGGTTGGAGGTTAGATTTGGAAATGTCTAGCATCTGCCTTATATATTGGGTGAGCTTCTGGATACCCGTGAGCTACTGTGCTCAACAGCATTCCGGAACCAGGGCCTTCCAGAACCATGCTCTGAGGTGCTGAGGCTGTTTCAAGTTTCTTGAGTATGAAAGCCAGATCTGATACAAAGTCTCTACTTAGCATCCTGTTTCTTAGCCTCTTTCCCACTCTCTATTGCCTCTTTAGTTTCTTTCTGCTTCCCTTCCCTCTCCTCCTTCTCTACTGTTACATTGCTTAAAGAAATCACTGAAATGATTAATGTGCATAACAGCATCAATTTTGATCCTGTTTAAAAAAAATGCCTATTTTATCTGCATCTTGTGAAATAATCCAGGTAAGAAGAACTTGTTGACAAAGTTTGATTTCTACTCTCTTACCTTCTTAAGTGGTCTCAAATTAGATGTGATGAGTTTGGTTACCTTTTAGGACTACCTTGCTTTTAATTACAAACATTTATTGATAATGTCTGAAACGTGATGAATATAAAACCTGCTCAATCTAGTTGGCCTTAACATTATCTCGATTATTCTTTAGTGTCATGTACCAAGAATAGACTCATTCATTTGACACCAAAAAGAATTTTTTATTTTCAAACTGTAGGGCTGTACTATTTCCTTCACTCATCTAATGGCCAAATGTAAAGTTTCACTTGTTGAGCTATGTCAGTCCAAATATAATAGAAATTTGGTGTTTTGCTTCTTCTACTCAACATAATACAGTGATTATAAAATTCAACCATGTTGTTGTGTGTATTAGTATTAAAAATACTTTATTTGTAATGTGCAGGAAAGGTGCAAGACTAGTTCAAAGAATTCCTGTGACCTATTGACCCAGGTTCCCAAATGTCTGTTTTTATTCTATTGACTTCTCTTTCTTTTTCGGAACCATTTGGGAGGTAACTGTACACTTTATGTTTCTTTACCCCAAATACTTCATATGTATTTCCCCCAAATAATATTATCTTACAGAGCAACAGTGCAATTATCAGTCAGAAAATCAACACTGATAGTACAGTAACATCTAATGTAGATATCTTAGTAATATTCTATCAGTTGTCCCATGACTGCCATCACTGTCCTTTACAGAAAAAGAAAAGAGTGAGGAGTTTTATTTCAGGATCCAATGCATGATCAAGTACAGTGTTGCATACCTTTTCAGATATCTTTGGGATCACTTAATTAGGAAGAGTTCCTCAGTCTTACCTTGTCTTTCATAATCTTGACATTTTTGAAAAGTACAGACAGATATTGTGTAATGTCCTTCAATTTGTTTGTCTCATATTTCATTATTAGATTCCGGCTATGCATTTTGGGGAATCATTATTCTTTCTATCACACAGGAGTTTAAAGGAACTGAGGAATAGAAGAAATTATATAGAATGTACATATATTCTTAAAATATGTGGTTAACTATATTAAATATAGTATATTGAAATATATGTGTATACACACACACACACACAGAGACACACACAAACATATTCAATCCTATAGTTTTCATGTGTTTAAACAGAAGACATGAAGAGGCTTATAGTGTGATGTGGCCTGGAAAAAAAGAGTCTATAGGGGAAGTTGTCAGGACTAGTGTTAGAGGAGAGTATACTTTAAAAGTGGGTTTTGAGGAGGATCAACATCAGTTTTAACTGCCAAACTTTTAAAGAAGTACTTGGGGCTCCATGCTAACCCATCTAATGACCTAATTAAGAGGAAGGGACAGATGAAGTCCTTAGTTCTGGTACATTGTCAGATGTAGCAGACAACGCCAATGGCAATGCACCATGATATGGCTTGGCTGTGTCCCCACCTAAATCTCATCTTGAATTCCCATGTGTTGTGGAAGGGACCCAGTGGGAGGTAACTGAATCACTGGGGCAGGTCCTTCCCATTCTGTTTTTTGATAGTGAATGAGTCTCATGAGATCTGACGATTTTAAAAATGGAAGTTTTTCTGCACAACTATCTCTTTGCCTGCCGCCATCCGTGTGGAACGTGATTTGCTCCTCCTTGCCATCCGCTATGATTGTGAAGCTTCCTAAACCATCTGGAACTGTGAGTTCTCCATTAAACCTCTTTGTAAATTGCCCGATCTTCGTTACGTCTTTATCAGCAGCGTGAAAACAAACGAATTCCCACCACTTCAAAGTGCTAGTCCCAGTTGGTACCTATGATGAAAATGGGGAATCAGAACAGAAGTAGGCTTTGTGAGCTGAGAACTGGCATTGAGTGAAGAAAGAAGGCTTTAGTTGAGTTAACATTCAGGTGTTTGTGCCTACATACCAGACTTGGCACAGGGGTGCTGTCACTAGACATCATTTGAAGATAAGATGTGCTTAAGTATATTCACAGGATTAGTCTTTAATTGCTTGAGTTCTAGAATAGGCTATATTTGTAGGCCTTATGGTTTCAGTAGTCATAGTTGTGCAATAAGGGGAAAATCATAATTTAATAATCAAATGCATCCAACAGTAATCAAACTTTGTCTTTTAGAGAGTGCACTTAAATTTGAATAAAGCTTTATTAGAAAAATAATAAGCCTTACTTTTGGAAAAATTTTAGGTTCACAGCAAAATTAAATAAAAAATACAGAGATATCTCATATATCCCCTGTCCTCACACAAAAACAACCTCCCCCACTATAGACTTCTCACACAAAACTGGTAAATCTGTCACCATCAATGAACCTATATTTGCACATAGTTATGTCTCAAAGTCCATAGTTTACACTAAGATTGACTCTTCGTGTTGTACATCCTTTGGGTTTTGACCAATGTACGACGACAGGTATCTACAATCGTAATATGCAGAATAGTTTGCCCAAAACATCCTCTGTACTCCACCTATTCATTTCTCCCTCCACACAAACCACAGAAAAACACTAATCTCTTTTACTGTTTTCATAGTTTTGCCTTTTCCAGAATGTCATATAGAATGTTGGAATCATGCAATATGTAGCTTTTTCAGATTGGCTTCTTTCACTTAGTATTATGCATTTAAGTCTCCTTCGTGTTTTTTTCCTGGCTTGATACAGCGTTTCTTTTTAGTATTGAAAAATATTTATTGTCTGGTTGTTTATTTTTCAGCTTACCTACTGAAGGGCATCATGGTTACTTGCAAGTTTTGCAGTAAAGCTGCTGCATCCACCCTGTACTAGAGTTTTATGTGGATACAAGTTTTCAGCTTATTTAGGTAAATACCAAGGAGTGTGATTACTGGATTGCATGGAAAAAGTCCGCTTAGCTTTCTGAGATAGTGCCCAACTGTCTTTCAACATAGCTGTAACTATTTGCATTCTCACCAGAAATGGATGAGAGTTCCTGTTGACTCACATCCTCACCAGCATTTAGTGTTGTCCGTGTTTTGGATTTTGGCATTCTAATAGGTATGTAGTAGGATCTTACCATTGTTTTGCTTGTCAATTCTCTAATGACATATACTATTAAGTATATTTTCATATGCTTACTTTCCTTCAGTAGATCTCCTTTGAGGAGATGTCTGTTTAGGTCTTCTGTCCATTTTAAATTGGATTGTTGTTTTTTATACTGCTGAATTTTAAGAGTTCATTGTATATTTTGGATAACAGTTCTTTATCTGATGTGTCTGTATTAGTCCGTTTTTACACTGATGATAAAGACATATCCGAGACTGAGAAGAAAAAGAAGTTTAATTGGACTTTATGGTTCCACATGGCTGGGGAGGGCCTCAGAATCATGTAGGGAGGCAAAAGGTACTTCTTACATGGCAGCAGCAAGAGAAAATGAGGAAGATGCAAAAGCGGAAACTCCTGATAAAACTGTCAGGTCTCATGAGACTTATTCACTACCACAAGAACAGTATGGGCGGAACCGCCCCCATGATTTAAATTGTCTCTCACTGAGTCCCTCCCACAACACGTGGGAATTATGGGAGTGCAATTCAAGATGAAATTTGGGTGGGGACACAGAGCCAAACCATATCACTGTCTTTTGCAAATATTTTCTTTTTGGTTGGTTTTGTCTTCTTTTTCTCTTGACAGTGTCATTTACAGTGCAGAAAATTTTAATGTTAATAAAGTTCAGCTTATCAATCCTTTATTTTTTTCTAGACTGTACCTTCGGTGTTGTATCTAAAATGTCATCCTATACTCAAGGTTACTTAGGTTTTCTCCTATGTTATCTTTTAGAAGTTTTATTATTTTGCATTTTGTAATTTGTTTTGTGATTCATTTGGAGGTAATGTTTGTAAAGGGTGTAAGGTCTGTGTCCAGATTATTATTATTTTTTTTTTTGCGTCGTTTAAGCGTCCAGTTGTTTGAGCACCATTTGTTGAAAAGATTATGTTTGTTCCATTGTATTGCTTTTAGTCTTTTGTCAAAAATCCGTTGACTATATTTATGTGGGCTTATTTCTGGGTTCTTCATTCTATTATTTTGATCTATTTGTCTGTTCTTTTGCCAGTAACACACTGCCTTGATTACTGTAGCTATCAGCAAGTCTTGAAGTCAAGTAGTGTCAGTTCTTCAACTTTGCTCCCCTTCAATATTGAGTTGGCTATGTTGGGTCTTTTGCCTCTTTATATAAACTTTAGAATCAGTTTGTTGATATCCACAAGATAACTTACTGGGATTTTGATTGGGATTGTGCTGAATGTATACATCAAGTTTGATAGAACTGACATCTTGACAATATCAGGTCCCTATCAGTGATCATGGAATATGTATCTATTTATTTAGTTCTTTGGTATCTTTCATCACAATTTTATAGTTTTTGTCATACAGATTTTGTATTTATTTTGTCAGATTTATACCTAAGTATTTCATTTTTTGGAGGTGCTAATGTAAATTGTGTTGTGTTTTTAACTTCAAATCCCACTTATTCATCACTGGGATATAGGGGAATGATTGAATTTTGTATATTAACCTTGTATCCTGCAACCTTGCTCCAGGTGCTTATTGGTACCAGGAGTTTTTTGGTCCACTCTTTTCAGATTTTCTACATGTATGATCTTGTTATCTGTGAACAAAGACAGCTTCTTTCTTTCTTCCTGATTCATATACCTTTTTATTTCCTTTTCTTAACTTGTTGCATGTGCTCGGACTCCCAGTATGATATTGAAAAGCAGTGGCAAGAGTTTCCTTGCCGTGTTCCTAATCTTAGCAAGATTAGGGCTTTGAATTTCTCACCATTAAGTATGATGTTAGTTGTAGGTTTTGTAGATGTCTTTATTGAGTTGAGAAAATACCCCTCTATTTTTAGTATGCTGAGAGTTTTTAGCATTAATAAGTGTTAAATTTTGTCAGATGCTTTTTCTGCATCTATTGATATAATCATGTGATTTTTCTTCTTTAGCCTGTTGATGTGACAGATTGCACTAATTGTATATCCTTGCATAAATGAAATAAATCTCTCTTACCGAGGGAATATAGTTCTTTTTACACTTGTGGGATTCAATTGTTGTTAGCATAGAGTGATGGCTTCCAAGCTTCTTAGGTGCTGAACCCCAAGCTGGAAGTTTTGAATAAAGCTTTTCATCTATGTGAACTCTTAACAATATTTAATTTGTTATGAAAATTAAATAGGTACTGCATGCATTGCATATGCTTCCAGCCTACATAATAGGCATTCACAAATGAACTATCAGTGTTTTTCTTATTAGCTTTCTGTGTCATGTGAAGACTCTTTCCTGCCTTATCTCTTACCGTAGCCAACATCAAACATGTTCTAGTCACACCAAGTCCTCTAACAGTCCTTAGGCATGCTGGACATTTTATCATCTCTCTGTGTTGGTACATGCTGTAACTCTCATTGCCTTTCAAACCCTCCTTCATCTTTAAGCCAACATTCATTGTAATTATTTGTTTCTTTGCTACTAGACAGGAAGGCCACTCGTTGTTGAGGTCTGTGTCTTGGTCATCTTTGTATCCCCAGGTTCTAAAACCCATCATTACTTGGCACCTAGTTGGTGACTGTTTTTTTTTATCTAAGTAGTTTATACATACCACATGAAAAATGTTATTTGCTGTTATATTTCCTTGCTTAGTATTAATGGAATTAATTTATTGGTAAATTATTTATTTCAAAATAACATTTTAAAAGTGTCTACCAGGTTTCAGTCCCTGTAGATACAAAAATCATGATTAAAAGCCAACTCAATCATACTACTTATATCCTTAAAGTGTTTATAATTTAATGGGTGACTTGGGGCAGGAAATTATAATGCAATGTGCTAATTATAATAGTAGATATATGGACAAAGTACTCTTGAGAATTCACTCTGGGAGCCCCTAGAACCCAAATGAGGGTTCCAAGAAGATTCCTTGGAGAAAGTGTTATCAAGTTCTTTCATGCTGCTATAAGTACACACGCACACGTATGTTTATTGCCGCACTATTCACAATAGCAAAGACTTGGAATCAACCCAAATGTCTATCAGTGACAGACTGGATTAAGAAAATGTGGCACATATACACCATGGATTACTATGCAGCTATAAAAAAGGATGAGTTCGTGTCCTTTGTAGGGACATGGATGCAGCTGGAAACCATCATTCTCAGTAAACTATCGCAAGAACAGAAAACAAATACCGCATGTTCTCACTCATAGGTGGGAATTGAACAATAAGATCACTTGGACACAGGAAGGGGAACATCACACACCGGGTCCTATTGTAGGGAGAGGGGAGGAGAAGGGATAGCATTAGGAGATATACCTAATGTAAATGACGAGTTAATGGGTGCAGCACACCAACATGGCACATGTATACATATGTAACAAACCTGCACGTTGTGCACATGTACCCTAGAACTTCAAGTATAATAATAATAATAATAAAATGTTCTTTCAGGGAAGTAGAAGTCAGGGATTGGATTGGGAAAGTCTAGCAGAATGATATATCTGAACAATAGCAGTGATAAAATGCCAAGATGCCAAGATTGTGAGTGTGTGAAATGTGGGGTGTATTGTTGGAGCAAATGAAATTACAAGTAATGGATATTCAGATAATAAGCATACACTCTGTCCCACCTAGTGACTGAACTGAAAATGCATAGATTCCTAAGATATAGGACACAGCTGAGATTAAAGATACTGAATTCCGAAAAAACTAAATTCAAAGAAGACCCTATAATGATGTCAGAAGCCCATAATTCAAACCAAATGTGAATGAGGCAAAATTATGTATTTTCTTTTTATTACAGCAGAAATAAAAAAGGGAAATCTAGCTAAGGAAAGAGAGAAGCAGTAGAGAAGAAAGTTGAAGATGTAATTTTCTTCATCCCTACAGTGGGGGTGTACTCAGAATGTCTCCCCTTAAAGTTAGAGCCTCTAAGAGCATTGTCTGGACGTTAGAGACATTATTCTGAATACAGGAGACTAGAGTTTGGTGATGACTGTTTGGCAGCTCTACAAGTAACTGCAGGCAGTTTTGCAGTGTAGATAGCACAGAACTTGAAAAGGGACCTAACTTGGTGGGAAAGGCAAGGATAGCCCTCAGTTTCCTTTAGAGCTGGGTTGGCCTGGTAGAGATCCAAGGTTTCCAATGGGCCGAACATGGCCTACGAAAAAATCTGAATAGGTGAGCCACCTTCCCAGGCATCGCACAGGGCTAACCATTGCAGTAAGTGGGCTCTATCAGTCAAGACTCTGGATGGAAGCCCCTCTGGAATGAATTTTGAGGGATGTGGCTGTACTTCCTTGCCCTAGGGTGCAGCTGGGGACCCACAGATATAGCATGCTTTGTATCCTGCGGCCAGTGTTGGGTGCTGCTTAGGCTGGGTGAGCCACCTCGACCCTGCCTGCCTCCATGATGGGTCAAAGACAGTAACAACAGAAAACAAAAGAATTGTACAAACCAGATAGACAGCATCTCTCCCTTAAGGAGGACAAGCACATAAATCCACAGCCGCTTTTCCACCTGTAGTCATGGTGGAAAAGGACGCGAGAAGCCTGAGAAAGGAGAAGTGAGAACAGGAGGTGAAAACCCACAGCCGCTTTTCCACCTGCAGTCATGGTGGAAAAGGACACAAGAAGCCTGAGAAAGGAGAAGTGAGAACAGGAGGTGAAGACCTTGAGGCAGGGAGGAAGTAAGGCGCTGTGGATAGTGACGGAAAGAATAACACTTGTATTTAGCTGAATCTTTACCCAAAGGAAGCTAAGTTTTAAACTATAATTGAGAAGAATACCTGGAAATGTCATAATTTTGTTAAGCCTTGGCCTTTGAGAAGGACAGCAGGCTTGAGAAAGGAAACCAAATTTATATCAAAACAGAATTTTTTTTTCCCTTACAGATATTTAATTTTACTGTCTAATTCCTACCTTTTAACAGTTGCAGTTAGATGGTACTTTAATATTCTAAGCACTTTCCCAGGGAAAGCAGCAAGCTTTCACTCTTGTGACTTAATAAGTAACAATCTATGAATATTATAATCACAGTGCATTGTATCATTTTAACCTGACAATGACTGAAATAGGGAAGGCTGGCATTAATATTTCTTAATAAGAATAAACAGCTTCAGAAATGTGGTGACTTCTGACACACAGGCCAGTGATTATTCTAAAGATCTGTCATAATTACCCCCAGATTAAAATTCTTAAGGCTTGGTTCAGGGGCCTCCCCCAAACTCCGCATCAGAAATGCTTGGAATATGTGTTAAAAAATATAGATTTTTGGCCCTACACCTGATCTATGGAATCAAAATATATGGGAGAGAAGCCTAGGGAAACACCATCTTCACCAAGTTCCCAGGGTATTTAGTGTTCACTAAAATCTGAGAACTATTGCAGATTTCTTCTCTAGATCATGTATAATCCTGAAATGGCTTTAGAGTTCAGTCGGAAACAGGACTTAGAAGGTATCAAATTCTGCTTTTGACCTTTGTCAATTAAACACCCATTTAGTAACCTTTCCTTTTACCTCCCAAACAAGCACATGACAAAATAAAATCTTATATCTCAACTCTAAGAGGTTGTGATTAAATCTTTCATATTCTAAAATGCTACAGCTGACACCTTTGATACATGCAGAAAGAAGTCAGTCCTTGTAATGTAGAATATGTCAAATGACTTTTCCTCCACTTGTTAGGTAATTAGTTTTCCTATGGGTTATCCTGAGCCTCCTTTTCTCTTTAGCTTCAGACCTGTAAGCCTTCTGATATTTGGCAATAAATATTTTTGCACTTATTTACTGATTCTATGAGACATTGCCATTTACTCAGATGTGTAAGTGAATGGTTGACTTTAGCACCATTTCTTTCTCTCTTTGTTTTTTTTTTTTTTTTTTGAGACAGAGTTCCACTCTGTCGCCCCAGGCTGGAGTGCAATGGCGTGACCTCGGCTCACTGGAACCTCCGCCTCCTGGGTTCAATCAATTCCCCTGTCTCAGGCTTCCGAGTAGCTGAGACTACAGGTGTCCACCACCACACTCAGCTAGTATTGTATCTTTAGCAGAGATGTGATTTCACCATGTTGGTTAGGCTGGTCTTGAACTCCTGACCTCAGGTGATCCGCCTGCCTCAGCCTCCCAAAGTGTGGGGATTACAGACGTGAGCCACTGCACCCGGCCACTGTCTCTCATTTTTACCATACATAACTCAAACCTGTGATTATCCCATCCCAGCTACCCCAATTAGGGCTAATGTAATAGGACAACTTATCACCAGGACAAAGCGTTGAGAAGGCTGTGGTCATATACCTCTTATTCCTTTCTCCTAGCTTATCACATCTCCTACCTCTCTCTGAAACCCACATTCCAATTCCCATTTCAACTCTAAATGTCCCCTGGGTCTGTTTATCTAGATGTATAACAGGACTTAAAACTTAACATTCTGCCGGGCGCGGTGGCTCAAGCCTGTAATCCCAGCACTTTGGGAGGCCGAGACGGGCGGATCACGAGGTCAGGAGATCGAGACCATCCTGGCTAACACGGTGAAACCCCGTCTCTACTAAAATATACAAAAAATGAGCCGGGCGAGATGGTGGGCGCCTGTAGTCCCAGCTACTCGGGAGGCTGAGGCAGAGAATGGCGTAAACCCGGGAGGCGGAGCTTGCAGTGAGCTGAGATCCGGCCACTGCACTCCAGCCTGGGCGACAGAGCGAGACTCCGTCTCAAAAAAAAAAAAAAAAAAAAAAAAAAACTTAACATTCTCCAAAATTGAACTTTTATTTGTCCCCAAATCCCCATTCTTCCTAGTATTTCTCACAGTTTTCTCCATCCTGAAGAGTGGCTTCACTATGTCCCAGTGGCGTAGGCATGAAACCTGAATCCTCTTTTGTTTCAATCTTTTTTTCATCTCCAGAACTTGGTCATTGTCAAGACTTTCATCTCTGTCTTCAGAATGCATCCTGAATTTGACTATTTCTCATCTTTTCGTTACACTGTAGATCAAGCGACCATGATCTTTTTTTCTTGTAATACTCAAGTATTCTGGCTTCCACTGGTATTTCCTTGCAATTCACACAGCATCCAGAAAAGTATGTCAGTTCAAGGTTCCTCTCCAGAGCTTCCTGTCACGCTCAGGATAAAACACAATCTTTTTACCAAAGCCCAAAGCCCTCTGCCTCTATCTGAAGCCTCTTCCACTGTCATTCTTTGAAAATTGCCCACTCCCCTCTAACCTGGTTGTCATTCTTGCTCTTCTCTAACATCCAAGACTTGGGGCCTTTACATGTGCTCTTCCCCCAGATATTCACTGGGCTGATCCCTAACTTAATTGATATTTATGCCCAAATGCTATCTCCTTAGGATTTCCTTCATTGGCCACACCCCAAAATATCTTCTGTCTCCTGTAAGCTTCTATTTTCTTACCCTGAGTTATTCTTCCTCTCTGTATACATCACTTCCATGTATACAATATGTTAACTTTTTATTTTTTCATTTTCTGTTTTCCTGGTACTCTTACCATACTCACTGTTCTATTCCAGTACCTTGAATAGTGCCTAGTCCATAGTAAGTATGCAAATGCTGAATGCATTCTTAAATTTTTGAATGAATGCCAAGTTATCCTTTCTCTTACCATTTACCCTCCAAATTCTAAGAGTCTTGTGACTTGAACAATTCACTCTGATGAAGCCCTGTATTACCAGGATTAAAAAAAAAAAAAAAAAAGAACTTTATATGTGAAACTATGTGTGTGTGTGTGTATGTGTGTGTGTGTGTGTGTGTGTGTGTGTTTCCCCTCAAATATATCCAAACTAATTCATTCTTGCTGCCCCTATTTCTAATGTGCATGCACATTTATTACTCCTTCACAATTTGCCATTCATGTCTAACAATTCCCAATAGTTCTCTCAGATGCCACAAAACAACCTCTTTATTTCTCTCTCTTTATTACATATAATGGGTTGTTCCTGTTCCTTCTCAGAGGCAGACTTAAGTTTGGTTTTGTTTTATCAATCTGGTATCTATTTACCCTTTTCTTGGTAACTTACCCAGTCTTTTCCAGGGGAACCATTTGTTCCCATTTTCAATCCTGACATGTCAGATAGAGGTGACTTCAACAGTGAGTAGAAGGCTCGAGTCTGATCAATCAGAAAACCACCAGCTGTAATTAAAGTTTTTGTGATGTACCTTGACCCAATTCAGGCCAATGTGAATCAGGGCTGTATACTTTCATAAGCACTGGGGAAGAGAAGACATTCCTTATCACTCGCTCTGGACATGAGAAGATGTGGGCTTGGAGCCACTAGCAGCCATGCTGAAATCACATTGTGTTTGAAAATAAAATCAATATATGGACAAGAACAAAGCTGAAAGGCAGAGAGAGACCAGAACCTGAGGACATTTACTGATTTCCTGAATGATCACTTATGTAACCAAAAATATTTGTTCTCTAAGTTAGTTTAAATTGGACTTCCTATCTGTAAAGAATATTTAGCATAGCTCCATTCCTATTTTAAGACTATCTTCTTCTCATGCAACCATTGGTTTAATCCAATACTAAATCCACTTTACCTTGCTGCCTTCTCAAATTTTATTTTTTCTTTTTTCCTAACTTGTTGGATTACAAGCTTTTATATCTATAGGGAAAATCTGACTTCATTGATCACAGAGAATGTCCTTCTTGGAACATTTTACCTCCCTTCACTTACAAGATAGAAATATCTTAGTAAGTTCTCAGTCTGTCTCCCTGACCATCGTCTCCCTATTTTCTGGTTCTTTTTACTCCTTCCTTCCTTGGAGTTCATCCACTACTGATACTACAATTATCATATCTCTTATTTTACTTGTGGACAAAATTCTTAATGTCTAAGCTTGAGTTCGTTTTCTTCTAAAGCCTGATTCTGCTGCTGACTTCTACTAATAATTATATGGAAAACCTCAAGGATGAAAAGAGGAAAATAAACCAGAAATGTAGAGAGAGATTGGCCAGCGCAAGAAAGAGGATCAGTGTCTTCCAAAATATTTCTATGTCTTGTAAGTCAAGAGACGTGAGTGTTTCAAGAAGGAAAGGATTCTCAATATGGAACCTTTCGGTCCATAGGTTTGGAAAATTGGAACTGTTTTTGATTTATTAATATCTCTTCTACTCTGTGTTTTGTTACTTATACTATCTTTAAAATGTGTTTCTCTCTTTGTCAGTCCATGGAAAGAGTGAGCCAACTGCATTAGCTGAAGGATGAGAAAGCCTGCTGAAATAGTGTGAGTTTCAGAAATGCAAGGAGACACATTGTCTAGTGCTAACCCAGAATTTCCCAAGGGTTCCATCAGAATAGAATATGGAAAAAATTAAAAGGATTCATTTTCCTAGAAAATTGGGATGAGATAATGTGCTAAGAGAAAGAAATTGGGAAAAGACTCCAAGATGACTTGAGATATCTGATGAGATTTCCCCTTGCATATCTATGCCCTGGAGTCCAGTAAGGCACATAAAAACCTTGGTTGGAAAGTGACTACCCAAGAGATCATCAAAAGAGTTTGCCAATCTCGTAGGGCTACAGAATTGGAAGTAGGTTAGAATCCCATCAGAGAGACTAGAGTAACCGACTGTTTTCTGATCTACTGAAGAAAAAGAACAAAGACGGAGAAATCCTTCACAGCTATTTTAGGGCCAAAAGGAGGAAATAGGACAATAAATGTCTCTAATTATCATCATCATAGTCATAGGAATATATTATTGACTATATTTTTTTTACATTTTGGTTTTTCCTATTTTCAACCATCAGATTCATCTTTCCCAAACAGAAATTTGTTAGTGGTTTTATACATATATATATATATATGTGTGTGTGTGTATAGATATATATATTTTAACTAATATCCCAGCAGTGATTCCCCCATTATCTTCTGAATAACAAACAGCTTTTTTAGATTGACAGTAAATACCTTCTACAATTAAATCTTGGTTCACCTTTCAGCTTTCTATTAAGTCACTTTCCTATGGCTTTGTCAAAATAGGTGGCTTCCCAGTGAGTTATTGTGTCCTGGTGCTTCCCTCACTTTGCTCATGCTCTTTTTCCGGGATTTCAAATCCTAACGTCACATGTGGAAGTCGTAAACATCCTCCAGCTCAAATATATCCTGGAGGATGCTCTTCACATCCCCAATTTAGAAGTTATCTTTTCCTTCTCTGTACTCAGATTGTACATTACTTGAGGTGTCAGAAAGTACAAACAGAATCGCTTTTTCATAATAGATTATATATTCATTGAGATTTGGGACTACATATCTATACTTTGTGAACTTCAGAGTCCCAGGGTCAATGTGTCAAATGCAACAAGTAGTCAATAAATATCTGAAGATGAAAAACAAGGACTAAGAAAGACTACTTTAAAAATATCAACAACAAAAAACAAATGTACCATCCGCTTTAGATCTACGCTATAAAATTCAGCTTCGAGTTTACTTTTGTCAGATTGTCACACGACATTTTTCAATGAAAACATTAGGAAAAGCAAGACTAATTTCTAGTAATGGTTACAAGAACTTATTAAGTTATCAAAGGGCTTTGGAGAAGCCCTGGGTTTTTCCTAACATGTGGCACAGGGATGTCCTATAGAGTAAATAATTGCTATGCTAAGAAGTCAATAAATGTGTATAACAGCTTATCTCAAATTTAAATAATCTTTTTTACCAAGGGAATTATTTTAAGACGTGAAAAAGTTTTTGCTTGCAGCAATCAGTATCTAAAAAAAGATTATTCTCAAAAACACCCTTCCTTTTGTCACTCTTAGAAAAACAAAAAGACAACTTAAAATAAATACAATGTCATCCAACTTCCCCTCCAAGATGCATTGCAGTTAACAAAAATCTAAGAAAATGTGTATCTAGCTGGCGCCAAATTGAACCCAATGCAAACAGGAGTGCCTTCATAATAAACACTTTAGAATCGTCTCACAACAAAAAGTTGACACATCCTTTAGTGTAACAAAACTGTTAGGAGCCACTTTCAGTGCCAATTGCAGAGTGAGACTGCACAAGAAAAGTGAGGGAGGGGTGAGAGGGGAGACGGGGAGAGAGGGAGACAGAGAGAGAGAGAGAGAGAGACTTTAAGAGGGTTAATAGAAGCTGCCAGTTCAGTGGCATCTAATTGAATGTAATTGCTCTTGTGGTATTGGTAACTGAGCCACAAAAATAGTTCATAGAGCCCATTGACTTCTTTCCTGGGATCAATCAGCCTGAAGCTTTTGCATCCCTTGAAAAGTAAAAAAAGGAGGAAAATTATCAGGGCAGACATCTGAACAAATACATGTTGTTTATACAGAGCAGGGTGGTTTCTACAGCTGATCCCTTACCTGAATTGGCATATCAATTATTTGTACCTTTCTGCCTCCTCTTACATGAACTCAAAGCTATGCCATGTCTTGCTGATTTACTCTGATAAGGTTTCACTGCTTAACTTTAACAACCTTTTGCATGACCTTGGGTAATGCATTCACATAATATTAATATCTGACATCATGTGCATTAACTGGAAATGCTAAATTAAAAAACCAAGCCCACAAATATGCATATATGCATCTTAAAATAAAAGTTAAGGAACATTGCTTATTTAGACTTATCAGTTGAAAAGGAAGAAATAAATCTACATTATATGATGATACAAGTAATTTGTCATATTTCCAGGTATACTACAATTTATGATCTATCTACATATTAGAAGCAGACATGATCCTTACAAATCAAAACAAAAAATCCAAATAATGCCAAACCACACTCTTTACCACGTTTCATATTTTCTTTCATAAAAGCAGATCTGCTGCCAGTGTGGTCAGGTAGATTCATCTGACTCATCAAATGGCAGGAAAAAGACTTGGATAAGACCATAAATAATAATTACTACCACCACCAGAACACACAGTGTAATATTAATTTAGTAATGATAGAGAGAGTCAGAAATGTTACTTGGAAATTTTAACATTATATATCAACATACTAATTGTACAGACAAGAAAACACAGCTATTGGCAGAGCCTGGACTAATATCCAAATACCAGTTCTCTCTATGTCATTATCTTGTTTTGATTTCCATTGTATTTTAATATAGAAGACATAGCTCTGGGAATGGAAAGTAAAGTAGTTCATGGGAAGATGCAGTGATGATATACAGCTTGCACTGTGGAGCAAATAAATACATGAGATAAGACGTGAAAGCACAGTACCTCTTATGGTAGGTGTGTAATAAAAGTTCATTGAATTAATATGATAAATGAATAGATCTTAACCTATAATTTGGTTATAACCTTCATAACATAAATGTCCAATATCTCATAGGAGAGCCTTTCAGCAGAAATTATTCTACTGTCAGCTTGATTTAAGGCAACATAGATAGATTCAGGATTTCATGAATGCCCTCAGTTCTGGAAATGTAGTCGTCGTTGTTTTAGCACAACATGGATTATTTATATTTAAAAGGTCACTTCTCCCTCCATCCCATTACTAGCAATAGAGAAAGGTTAATGGATAGACTCACAATTTTTAAAAAAGCATATAAAAATAAAATATTCATTGAGAGTATTTCTTACTATTCTTACTTTGCTGGGTATAATTTTACTAAATGTACATTTTAAGTTATTTAATGTATAAGGTTCTAGGATGCCTTAAATACTACTTTGAACTTAAAATCCCTAAATATTTTGTACAGTGTCATTTAATCAACAACCAAACCTATTGCAAAGGTTTTTGTTTTTTTTTTTCTTCAGACAGAGTTCACTCTGTCACCCAGGATGGAGGAGTGCAGTGACAAAATCTCAGCTCGGTGCAACCTCTGCCTCTCAGGTTCCAGAGATTCTCCTGTCTCAGACTCCCAAGTACCTGGGATTACAAGAGCCCACCAACAAGCTGAGCTAATTTTTGTGTTGTTTTAGTAGAGATGGAGTTTCACCATGTTGGCCAGGCTGGTTTCAAACTCCTGAGCTCAAGTGACCCGCCTGCCTCAGCCTCCCAAAGTGCTGGGATTACAGGCATGAGCCACCATGACCAGCCTGGAAGGGGTATTTTATTCCCTAAACATCTCCTAATTGTGAGAATTTCTCATCAGTAAAGAACGCTCATCCCCTCAGCCCCATTTGCTTATTCATCAAGTGACGCTGCAGTCAGGCAGGCCTGCTGGCTTGACCAGTTTGTGCTTCCTAACGAAGTCTTTCTGATTTTTTTCCCTCTGCCTGTTTCACCTCCTATTGATAGTGCTGGCCGTAACTATCAATTCCTTTCATTTCTTCACTGAAGTTCTTTACATCATAGCCAGGTCTTCTTGACAAGATGAGGTCAAGCAAGCATGCAATTATCTGAGTAAATTAAGTCACCACCATGCTCTGTCTCTGTCACGTGGACAATAGACTTGGTAGGAAGGAATTCAATAGTAAACAGATGATTAACTTGCAATTAATCAGGCAATTCAAGTCAAAGTAATGTCTTTTGCTTGAATTAACTTCAAATCTACATTTTGCATTTACTCACTGGAAACTAACCTTGGGAAGCATGGTTTAGGGCCGCCAGCAGCCTGAGGGATCCCAACTCAAACACTCTTCCCTGGAACTCTTATGATTAGCAACTCATTCATTCTATTTTTATATGAGGAATACAGTACATCACGTCACATATAAGGAGCAACTAGATAAAGTGTCTTGTATATGTATGGAGAAATAGGAAGTTGTGTGAGCTTAATAGATCATCATCGTTAAAACTCAGCCACGTAACCTCTGTAATTGCCCTTGGTTCAGAGCAGGAGGTGAGGGATGTGATTGCATCTTCTGCAGAATCGTGTCATCATCAGTCTGATTATAGAATAGACTAAGGGCTATTCTTAGTCTATTCTGCAGACTGAGATATTGAGGAGCTAAGGGATGAATAGTCATAGAGAAAGCGAGGTAAGAGAGGAAGTCAAGGCCAGGTTCACATGGTTCTTTAGATAAGAAGTTTGGACTTTATTCTACATTTGATTGCAGGACTTTGAGTGGCAGAATGACATTAGATACTTAACATTTTAAAAGAATCACTTGGTCTGTGTTTTGATTTCTGGATAGGAGTGGGATAAGAGACAGATCACGGATACCATTTAAGAGGCTACTGCACTCTATGCATTTGACTACAATTGCAGCGAAGTGGAGAATGTATGGATTCACAATTTATCTTGATGAGGAAGCTGATAGAATTTGCGATTATTTGGATTTGGAGTATGAGCAAAACAAAGGACTTAAAAAAAGATTCCAAGGATGTCAGGCTAAATGAACGAGTGAATGGTAGTGCCATTTACTGAGATGAAGAAGACTCAGGGTGCCAAGGTTTTTGGTGTAGAGAAGCAAGAGTTCATTCTCGGACATATTCATTTTGAGGTTTATACTGGTCATCCATGTGTGGATGCTAAATGGATAATTAGATGTCTCATTCTGGAGTTCTAGGGAGATATTCAATGAGAGAATTAAAGAGAAGGTATCTTTAAGGTGAAGCAAAGATCATCTCATTGAGATCGTTGTGTGGAAGAGAACTGCCTCTTCATCAATGCCATTTTCAATTCCTGGATAGCCTTACTTCTTTTTTCTTTACATCCAGAGAAAATTCTAGCTTCATTCTAATCACAAACAAATACCCATCCTGATAATATCTTAATTCTTTGCTCATACAAGAATTACAGTTTCCTGCTCAGAACTACTCCTGCCATTTTGGGTTTTACAGTGTTATCTTCCTTATTTTATCTTCTCCACCAAATTATGATTCTGCGTCTCTCGCTTCCCACTTTGTTTCAGATTAAGTTAATCGTCACTTCTCACATTAATTTCATGAGACTCTGACCTGTTCTTTTTTGTGTACCCATATTCCACTGATTTCCATTTGTACCGTATTGGTTTTATACATGATTCAACAAACAGTTTTGAAGAATATATGGAAAAAATTGTTGTCCTATTGCTTTGTGTATGTTCTGATTCTTATTAATATCAATCACAATATCTTGAAAATCATCTTATAATAATGGTAACACTAGTGGTAATTCAGACTCACATAATAATAAGTAGTGCTTTACTCTTTGCAGAGAATGCTCACATAGACGATATCACTTAAGCCTCTAGATAAGACTATGAGGGATATATTATTGCTCATTCCATTTTATAGACATTTATATTGAGTGCCTATTATGGCACCTGTTCAAGGAAATAAAGAAGATGTAGAGAAGGGTGGAAAAATTACACCTAGTCCTATTGGTTTATAATTTGAAATAATGTTTACATTTAATTAGATAGAAAATAAGAACAGACCAAAGGTACAGTTGTGGAGCAATTAAAGTTTCAGTGACTTGTTTTATACGAGCAAACACTGTTAAGTGTGAGAACCAGAAACAAGATTTCCAACAGTTCCTTACACCACAACTGCAGTTGTTTTTAAGTGTGTGGTAATTACATTGACAGTTGTTTTTTGTTGTTTTTATTTTTTAAAATAAAAATAAAATTGAGGCTTGGCGGCTCACACCTGTAATCCCAGCACTTTGGGAGGCTGAGGTGGGCAGATCACTTGAGGTCAGGAGTTCGAGACCAGTCTGGCTAACATGGTAAACCCCATTTCTACTAAAAATACAAAAATTAGCCAGAGCGTGGTGGTGAACACTTGCAATTCCAGCTACTCAGGAGGCTGAGACAGGAGAATCGTTTGAACCTAGGAGGCGGAGGTTGTAGTGAGCCAAGACAGCACCACTGCACTCCAGCCTGGGGGACAAGAGCAAGACTCCATCTCAAAATAAATAAATAAATAAGAAATGATGCTGACAGTGGGATTATACCATTTCAAATCATTTTATGTCAAAACACAAAGTCATTTACTAGAAAGGCGAAACATCTTTGCTTTATAAAAGTACTGGGATTGTTAAGGAGTAAAGAAGAAATAATAAATTACTCTATGCTCGTCTGTATGAAACATTCTGAAGCAAAATAATGAAAGGGTGCATAAGACTACAAACCATAGAGATTTTTTTTCCTTCCTCTGTCTATTACAGTAATGAGCACTCTTGTGTGGTTGTTTCCAAGGAAGGTTTAGTTTACTTTGTCAACTCAAAAAATTCCGTCCTCATCATGAGAAATTACACGAAGGAAGGAATGGGCCCCAGTGGATTCCTTCACCATCTATATTAAGAAATTATTTTTAACATTAATGTCTTGTGACCAGAAGACATTTTTGCATTTGCTCAGAACCAGTTTCTTTAGGGTAATGTATTCTCTCTTTTGAGTTTGACAAGCAACTGTGAAACAAGCTGTGTACATTTAAATAAGTCATCTAATTGCTCAGTCCTTAATTGCCACAGCTATTAAATGAGATGGTTGAATTATGTGATCTCTATTCTTATAATTTAAAAATTCTATGAGTCTAGGGCATGTATAATAAACTCATAATATCATACCCTGCCTGTCCTGTAACTAAGTGCTCGTAATGACTCCTACCATGCAGGAGTCATTATGTGACATGGGGTAAATATCCTAGCAAATAAGTGTCAGCTAGGAATTTAATCCTATTCAAATTGCGGTGTTCTTTTGCAAGGTTCTGTTCTTGTTGGTCATTTGTCCATGAGCAATCTCTTATAGTCTCAAGGATTTAATTACCACGTAAGTATTGATTACTCTCAAACATAAAGCTACAGCTCATCATTCTCCAGACTGTGTTTGTGGGCTGGTAGTGTTCCACACGATATTAATAGCAACTTGACCAAAAAATAGTTCCATTGAAAGTAATTTCAGGATTCTGCTCAATTCTCCATTTGGAGATACACAAAGCACCCAAAGCATATTAAGTACTTTGAAAAATCTTTCAATACAGAAAGTTTTTTTAAGCCAATGTTTTCCAGACTTCTTGGGGAAGTAGGAATAGTCTTTAGTTAACTGTCTTCTCTTGAACCCCATAAATCCTTACTACGCATAGTACATAGCGCTCCTGGTGCTTAGATAAGTCATCTTGAGTTAGGGTCCTGACATGTTTGCTCAAGGCCCAGTGGAAGACTAACTGCTCACGTTTTGTTTCTATAGCTGCAAATACTTTTTTTTTCATTTTTATTTTCTGCAGTGAAAAATCTTCACTCCATGTCAGAATATCTGCTTGATCAAAATCTGAGTGATTGTTCAAGTCAGATCAACAAGAAAAGAGAAGAAAGCATTAGAATCCACAATTTAGTTTCCCCACCGAACAAACACTGCAATATTTATGATTTGCCCACTGTCCTTCAGTGGTAGTAAAAACAGATGTTTGGGATGGTTTGAAATGCTTAATTGAATACTTATTGGGGAACCCCCCAAACAACTGACTGTTGAGATGTAAAATATTTCAGATATAATTTATTTATTAATGTTCCTGAAATCACAAAGGCTTGTTTTAGTCCATATAAGGAAGTAAATTGGATGATATTATTTTATGGAATCCAAGCATGCAAAATAAACTTCCTTACGACTGACGCTGTCAGGGAATAATACATTTTATTGTCAATATTATAATAACTTTGGTGAATACCGTAATTTTGTGTGTGCGAATATGTATTAGGGCTTATTTAGAACTTATTCTAAGCTTCGAGGGACTTAAACTTTACTGCTCACCTGTGAACTGTATTATTAAACAAGGTCATTCTTATCACATGTCAAATTATAGCTTACCTTAGTTAATTGTTAATAGCTCAGACTTGTGGCTTTCAGTGACCAGATTATCAGGTCAGTACTGCATGCAACAGTTATTTAAGGAGAAACTAATTCCTCACTATCTTTATCCTAAGCATTAAACAGCTTATGTTTTATGGGACAATATCAAATGAATAATTTTAAGTGTCATGAGAATATATTTTTTTCTTATGAAGATAATAGTAGTGATCTTAGAAAGTAGGATTCGATCCAGGAGGCGGAGGTTTCAGTGAGCCGAGATCGCGCCACTGCACTCCGGTCTGGGCGACAGAGGGAGACTCTGTCTCCAAAAACAAAAAAAAACAAAAAAACAAAACAAAACAAAACAAAAACAGTAGGGTTTAGATCTTCAAGCATTATTCACAATTAGAACTCTCCACCACATTTTATGGCTAAAATTGTGGTTTAACTCTAATGTACTATTTTAAAGGGGACAATATGTTATTCTACTATAGTTTCTAGGGTTCTTTAATCTTTTCAGATATTAGATTTTTTGCAGGGAGAAAGATTTACGAAAACAAATAATATGTTTATGTTGGTTCATGAACAGAAGTGAGACGTTTAAATGTTTTATTACTATTATTACTATTATTTTGTTTTTGGTGTTTTCTTTTTGAGGCGGAGTCTTGCTCAGTCGCCCAGGCTGGAGTGCAGTGGCGCAATCTCTGCTCACTGCAAGCTCCGCCTCCCGGGTTCACGCCTTTCTCCTGCCTCAGACGCCCGAGTTTAGCATCAAGGTTAAGTTGACTAGAAGAAATAATTTACTAGCATCAAGCAAATGGCATCGAGCAAACTAATAGTGACAGGAAAAGAAGTTGAATATATTGTAGCTGTCAAGCAAAAAACAGTAATGGCTACATATTATCATTTCTTGTCTCTCCCCAAATATATGGTTAAAAATTAAAGCTAATTTAGAAAATGAAATAGGATCTTATAATTTTTAAAATGCTCAAAGGAAAATGACTTTTTAAATTCAATATGAATTATGGATTGTACAAAGGTAGAATTTTCCACTAAAAAAATGTAGAGTTTTCTAGGAAAAAAAGTCATAAAATGACCAAATATTTATTTGGTTGTTAAAAAGCAAAACTGAGTAAAGCAAAGAATTCTAATATCAGACATCCGAGGTAAATTTTTGCATCTTTCTCTTCACTTTACAATAGAAAAATCTGGGGCTCAGAGAGATTATGTGACATGGGGGAAATGTCCTAGCAAGTAAGGGTCAGCTAGGAGCTTAATCCCATTCAAACCCAAGTACAATACCTAGAATGTTTTTTTTGAGATAGTCAAAAAGCATTTATTGAATTTTCACAATGACTAGAACACTGAAGTCTGACTCCAAAAAGACACCCAAAAAAATGAAATCCAGTGGTGTTATTTTTCAAAAATTCAACAAGAAATAATAATCATACAAAAAGTTACAGGAGAGTGGAATGCTTGTCTCATGAGCATTAACACTCCTGAAAGTTACTCTGTGTAATTCGTGACACATTGATGTAAATAATTAGAGCCAGGAGGAATGAAGACAATCAGAAATAATCTTGGCAATTATTTAAATTTCTCCTTTTTATGCTTGCTCATTGGATTAATTTTAAATAAAAATGTTAAAGAATATACGGATACATTAATCCGGAAAAATTCAGTGAGAGACTTTATAAACCTCAACTCCACTTTGGCTTGTACATCATCCCTGTAATGATTTTATGATGAGTTCTATTGATATTTAAGAACTGATATTCAAGAATATAGTGCAACATCCTGAAAATCATCCTTTAGCCACTGTATGCAGACATAAAGCTAGATGGGATAATATTTATCTTGATGTTATTGACATTGGTCTATAATAAATCAGTTTAAAGAAACCCACAAATACCTCTTTCAAAACTTTAGGCTTCAACTGATTGAATTAGCTCAAATTGGTAGAAGAGCAGGAACTTGTGGGTGTTTTCTATCAGGCCACCTTGGATACCTAACTACTCAAAATGTTTTATCCAAGTTGCACTTCTGCAAAAGAAAACCCAAGAACCTCTTGGGGTGTGAGGGCCAAACTCGGGCTGAAATGTCAAATTTTGCCAAGAATAGTAAACAACTTTCAAGAATGAGGCTTTTTAACAAACGCTTCTCTCTAAGATGAGTCCTGAGAACGAAAACAGAAAGTGCATCTCACTCCATGAGTGTAGAAAACCAACCCTCCCCAAGCACCTATTTTCCATCAAGCTCTCCCCAGAGTGTATGCCAGAAAGAAAACTGGAAATGGAAGCTTTGCAGTTTGGTGTAGAAACAGCCAACTCACTAATGAAGCGGGGAGGTACCACAACTTGGCAGGATATCACTCAGGTTTGACACAACTTGAGTCTCAGTTTGTCATCAGTTTCTTTAGCACTCTAAATTCAAGGGATATAAATATGTAGTGTTTTTAATGTTTCCCTCCAGTGATTGCTTTCCATTAGACTCTCTTGAATCTCTTTCCTCCCTGAATAACATGTTGGAAAGATTTTGAAAGTTTTCAGTCCCATGAACAAAATTGAGTGCAGTTGAAAATGGCTCTCTAAAACTTGATTCTAATGTCCTCCCACCGCAGGACAGCACCCATTTGGAGGAGATGGGCCTCGTCAAGCTTTCCATTCCTAAGAAACTTTCTCTTTGTCCTCTGTCTTCCACCCACATTTCTCCAATGTGTTGGGGTTAGGAAAAAAGGGGGAGGAGACAAGCAAGGCTTTATTGAACCCACCACTATCAGAGTACTCACCGTGATGGCTATGCTGTTGCTTCTTGTCTGGCTTACAAACGACTGTCAATTCTTTCTCTGCGGCAAACATCCAAATGCTGGCTCATCTGTGGGGCACTTTGCAAAGTTCTTCAAACTCTTCCCTCCCTGGCATATTGCACTTTTCTCTGATGTGAAAGATTCAACTCTAACTTGACTTTTTTTATTCCAATACTTTCCCATTCTCTATCTTTTGCCTCTTGGAAACCTGTAAGATGGCTGGAGCTTGTCTATTTCTACTGTCAGCCTTCACTCCTGATACACTTGTTACATCCCTGTCCACCAGCTTGTGGGGATATAGATGGCTCCAAGACTGCCTCCTCATCTTATTCTGCTATCTCTTTTCAGTGCCACGTCAGTAGGAGTAATGTCCATAGAGAGAAGTTAGATACCAGGACACCCTTCTGAAAGGCATCTTTAAAATGTATGCAGAATATTCTTGGAACCACACTCACTTGACTTCAGAGAGAGAAGCAAGAACACCTGTCCTTTCTTTTCCTATGTGCAGGGTAAGAAAATGTGTCTTCTCTGAGAAGTCCTAGTAACTTATACCCTTCTCTCAGTGTCTCGGCTTTATTTCAAATTGCTTGGACACCGAATTTAACATAACTTGTTTCTTCCTCCCTAAGTAAGCTCTTAATGTATTTAGTACAGATTTAAGCGTGCTGTCTTTAGAATATGGGGTACTTAGCCAGGCACAGTGTCTCAAACCAGTAATCCCAGTGCTTTGAGAAGCCAATTCAGGAGGATGACTTGAGGTCAGGGGGTTTGAAACCAGTCTAAGCAACATAGCAAGACCCTGTCTCCACAAAAACAAACAAACAAACATAGCAAATAATTAGTGGGGCATGGTGGTGCATACCTGTGGTTCCAGCTACTCAGGAGGCTAAGGTGGGAGGATCACTGGAGCCCAGGAAGTTGAGCCTGCAGTAAGCCATGATCACACCGCTGTGGGCTAGCCTCGGCAACACAGTGAGACCCTGGCTCTAAAAAACAAAAGAACAAACAAAGAATGTGAGGGTATTTAACACTTCTTTAGACTATATTTTGTGTAACATAAGCCTTGGTTAGTGATTCTTCATGGTAAGAATTCCTGAGTGTCAGGCAAGAAGGATTCATTTAGCATCTCACTGCATAGAATAAATGTTTATATTAATCCTGCTAACATTAGTGAGCAGAATATCTAGAAAAAGAAGACTTAGCAGTTACAATCTGGTTTAAAGGGAGAAAGGCTTGGGACTTGTCTTGAGATTGCTTGCAATCCTTAGTACTCTGGTCTTTTGGTAGATTTTTGGTGGTGGTAGTGGGAATTGTGATAGAGATTAAGCGTTAAAACATTCTCTCGCTTTCCTCAAGCGTTTGCTCCAAATACACCCTTGCCTAACCCAAGCCACCCCTCAGCTGCTGGTACTGCAGTTGGCACCTACGAAGAGACATCGCTCCTTGGAATGGGGATGAACTTGCTGCTTCTTGCATGGTGAGATCAGTTCTACTTTGTGAGTGGGAGAGTTCCTGCTGTGCTGACACCGCCAGGGCCAAACACGCTGCCAAGTCCCAGAACGTTGACACGGCTTCTGCCAGTGTGGGTGAGACCTTGCACAATTTTTTTTTTTGGTGTGGCTTTTGTTTTCATAAACAAAATTCATGGGATCATGTGAGGTATAGTAACTTATCTATTTTGGTTGGGATTTAGAATAATGAGTAACAAAGAGGTATTTGTGTATTTATTTATTGTCTAATCCATGCATGAGAATTCTCTGTGATATTCAGGCATTATCACTTCCTGGTTCGGTCTAGAAACTATCTCTTCATGTTCTTCATTGTCAAGTACACACTTCCTGGCTAATGTCATATGCCCATCAAAATAAAAAGGGAGCAGCATTGTTATTATTCAAAATGTCATGGCTCTTCAGAACCTGTTCGTATTGAAATAATACAGACATTCTTGCCTTTGCAGCTTCCTGCTGTTCTTTTATTTTATTTAACGCTGGTTGCATGGATACTTATAACACTATAAGGTTATTACTGAGCTTTGTTAATGATGACTCCAGATGCAAGTCTTACCCAGGGTATTCAGAATTATGTGAAAGTTAATTTGTTTTCTTGTCATGTTAAATTTGCTCTCAGAATTGTATACTATAAGCACAGGAAAATATGTGATTTTGCATCATCTTCCTTGAAAGCTTAAGGCCACAAACACTGTATTCTTAGAATGTGATCCTACTGTGTTGACCCTGTAGTCTTCACACCAACACAAGTTGAAAGGGTAATTGAGGGGCCCATGGGCAAAGCACAATTGATCCATTTTCACAGAATTGTCAGCTCCTTACTTGACATGGCTTAAAAATGATCAGAGATACCATAACATTATCACATCCATTGGAGGAAAGAGTGGACATTGATCAGAATTGCCTGCCCATTGTTCATATGGAGCAGCGGTCTCAAAATCCCTTGAAAACAAGAGGCCCACTTGAGAACTGCCTGCTGCATGATGTAAAGCCTACAGGGAGTGAGTTGGTAACCCTTGGAGCCACCCATGGCATGGGAAATTTGGAGAGAGGGATGCCTGTTGCTACTTGTTACTTTGGGATAGGCCAGAGGCAGTGATGGATCAGTGAGAGCCGATGAACCGTCTCACAAACATGGCTCAAACCCAGGGGTCAGTGGGCTCCTTGGTAGCCCATAGCCTTGAATGTCTTCTGCTTTTTCCATGAGTGAAAGTTAATCCAAATTAGTATATCGGCACCATTTTGGCAGCATAAGCTCATACCAACTTCTGGAAGAGATACTGCAGCAGCCAGAGGGAGCCATCTGTTTACCAAGCTCGTTCTTGAACTGGGTACTGGCCACAGGATCCTGGAATAACATGAAAGCTGTGAGGACTACAGCTCCTCCTTGGCTCATCTGCTTGACCCTACGTATGGGGTAGGTTAATGGGATAGAGTTGGAGACCGGCCCAAAAGGGATAAATGGGGAGCAGGGCCCAGGTGGTCCAGGCCTGCGACACCACGCCATAATACTTCAGGCCCCAGCGTGTCCTACACACTACAGGGATCCTGGTAGATTTTGAGGAAGGCACCCCAGAGTGGGAGTAATGACCCCACTTGCCCAGGTCTAAGGGTGGTACTGCCTATGAATGGCATGAATGAGGGGCTACCAATGTGTCATCTCCTCAGCAAACACCACCCAGTTACTAACTGGTAAAATGTCATTTAGGACTCAGATCACCCACTTGATAAAAGGGACTTTAAAGATCTCTGCCTGTTCTTTCTGAGATTGAATCCAGTGGTATCTCAGCTTTTTTGTACACTGAATCTCTCTCTGGATAAGATCGTGGGTGGGTTTGACGTTACAGCTTTGCCTTCACTTCCCCTGGGGGTGTCTAGACCAAGCCTGAGGTCTCTGCCCTTCTCTAATCCTCAGAGGCTCTTTTTCTCTTTTCTCTAGTCACCCATATGTAAATGACCCAAATTCTTGGTCTTCCTCTTTGTCTCAGGTGGAGTCTCTAAAGGCAGAAGGCTAGAATCCTGACTGTCTAGCCCTGATCACCTGGCTGATTTCTCTTCAAGTTTTTGAGTGAATTGGACAGAGGAGAAACTCTAGGATAAAATTAAACTCATTTTGCTGTCTGGGGCTCTGTTCTCCAATTTTCATGAAATCTACTTAAGGGAATGGAGTAGACTACGTATGAGTCTGAGGAATTTCCACTGTCTGGACTAAAACACGGGGCTTCCTGCCCCATGTTTTCTCTCCCTGGCCCTCACCCCAGTTCCCACTTGGTGTTCTAAGCAGATGAATGGTGCGCATTATGTCAGTCAGGAAGACGTCCTGTATCAGACCCAACAGGCAAAGAAACAGTAGACATCCAAAAGTACCAATCCAAAGAAGGAAGGAAGGATTATAAAAGAGGTAGACCTGAAAAAGGTGGATCCCCAAAGCAGTGATCCTTAAAGGAACATCTCAAAAGAGATGTCCAGCTGGGGGTTATTGCTTTTAGTATCTTTTTCATACCTCACCCATGCCAAAGGTGTATGCCCCAGCACCAATGCTGTCTTCGGTTTCAGTCAAAGTCAGCAGCCAGTGTCTGGCTCAGAGGGGTGAGGCTGTGAAGTCAGATGGAGACTCTTGCGCGCCCTCTAGAGCTGAATGCGTGCTTCCAACTTTCAACAGCGTTTTCTTTCCAGAGGCAGGCACCCTGAT
Source organism: Trachypithecus francoisi (assembly GCF_009764315.1). NCBI lineage: Eukaryota > Metazoa > Chordata > Mammalia > Primates > Cercopithecidae > Trachypithecus > Trachypithecus francoisi. Next base: position 9,182,271 of record NW_022681470.1, read on the forward strand.
TAGGGGCCTTAATTCCTGGGTGACACTAAAAAGATATAATTTATTTTATATGTTCTCAAGATGAGAGCTTTTGTTTGTTTTTATGCTATAAATGAAGATATAGAAAAGAGAAAAAAATAACAATTTTCCCTAGATTCTTCTCCTACAGGGACTTCAAAGTCTGCAACTGGTTGTGAGAAAAAGAAAACAAAGACAATACACCATGAAAATATTTTGGGAAAGGCTAATTTATAGGAAAAAAATAGAGCACCTGAGATATTAAAATAAATGATATGACTCATAAGCTAGAATTGTGATTAATAGTATGTTATGTAATGTGTTATCAGGACCTGGGGAATAACAAAGTACATTTTATGAAACAACTTTTATGAGAATAAATGTAACTCATCTAGTCGCTTTCCCTTAACAATCTATACCCCATGTTAATTTTTCAGATATGTCTACTTTTACTGAAACTTCTTCCTTGGAACAAAAATACCTTGGCAATAGCCAAGAATAACAAAAGGAATGATTTCCTTCCTTCAAACAAAAATTTGAACTTTACATGTTATATTCAAGTGATGTAAATATTTCCCCAATTCTCTGAATATTTCATAATAATTTGGTTGAAAACATACTTTTAGATACCTCTAGAAAGTGATAAGGAAAACTAATGCTCTCTAAATTTCTACAATATAAAAAATAAAATCAGTTATTCGGGCATTGGAACCATAAACATTACATTGCTTAAACAGATCTATGTTGGTTTAAACCAAATATTATGTAAGAGAAGCCTGCTTCTTAGGTATTTTTAGGTATGAGGTTTCTGAAACCAGTTATACATAATGAAAATATGTAGTTTCACAATAATTTAATCAAGTTATCTTTCAAGCAAACAAAAAGGCATTTTTAAATACAGTAAAGTTATTCCTTCTTGGGGACTTACTAGAGATTTTTGGAAGCAAATTTGCTCCTTGAGGTTAGTATTATATTTCTTGTTTTGACATTCTTTTTTTGTTTTATTTTATTTTATTTATTTATTTTTTGAGACAGAGTTTCGCTCTTGTTGCCCAGGCTGGGGTGCAGTGGTGCAATCTCGGCTCACTGCAGCCTGCACCTCCTGGGTTCAAGTGATTCTCCTGCCTCAGCCTCCTGAGTAGCTGGGATTACAGGCGCACACCAGCATGCCTGGCTGATGTTTTGTATTTTTAGAAGATATGGGTTTTTGCCGTGTTAGCTAGGCTTGTCTCGATCTCCTGGCCTCAAGTGATCCTCCTGTCTCAGCCTTCCAACGTGCTAGGATTACAAACAGGAGCCACCGCACCTGACTTTTCTTGCTTTGAAATAGTTTGGTGTAGAACTTAGTTTTCCAATGCATGACTATCAGTCTGCTCCATGAACAATGAATTCTTTGCCCTGTGTATGATGGCAATTATGTATATTTTGACCAACTATCTACTGTGCACTATACATAAAGCACATGGCGGATGTGAAGATTTGCACCCAAAGAAACTTAAGAACTTGGTCAGAAAATATGGCCTGATGTAAATATCCACAATGTATGAGTGCTTCCAAGAGTTAAAAATGAAACTCTACAGAATCATAGAACACTGGTTATAAGCATTTATTGTAAAACCTATTTTTAAGATAAATCATGAAGTGTTTTAGCCAGGGAGAATAGAATGGGCAGAAAGATCAAAGGAATGAATAAGCTTTGTTTATAATTTATCATTGTAGAATAACTTGGGCACTGTGAAAAATCCTGCTCTTCTGGCTGGAATTAACTACCCTCAAAAAATCTGCACAAGCAAATTCAAGACAATGAGACTAACAGTAAAACAGACATTTTTCAGGTTTTAGATGTGTCCAGCCAAGCTAGATGCTATGTTGACTTTTTAAAGCAATTGAACCTTTAAGTACTTTCTGTTTTATTATAAAAATGAAAATGTGTTCCTAGAAAACAAATATGGTTTACTCTAGATAAAAAGGAAAAGCATAACCTAGGATGCGGTCATAGATTTAAACATGAGAAAATAGAAGTATTTTTCTTTCAAACAAACTTAAGAAACAATGCAAAAATGTATTTTATTAGAGACTAAATCCTATCTCAAATAAGCATTATTTAAAAGCCAGGCATACAAGTTAAAAGCAGCTGAGTTCTTTACTAATTCAGAGTTCTTTGTTCCTTACTGTAAATATACTAATTGCTCATCTGTTTACCTAAGGTCTGCGAAGCTCATAACACATAAAGATATTTGCTGCTGTTGATTTGTCCTGAGCTACAGATTTGTACATAAGTAAGAGGCTTTTTGGACTTGTACCAGACTATATGTGTATATGCTATCATTTTTCCTTAAGTGGTGGTTTTTCGAAATAATTTTTTTCTAAGGTCAGGCATACCTTTGTGATATTTATGACTTTTCAAGGAAGCAGTACCTTTCAACATAGCCATAGAGTTTGGTGAAGGGACTGTTTAGTTAAAAAGGCATTATTCTAATTACAGTGTTGGACTATTTCTAACATCAAAAAATTTATCTGAATTTTATGGTATGAAACTTTTAAATACTAAGAATATAAATATATCAGAAATAAAAAAGTCTGAGGACAGAAAGGACTATTTTAAAATCTACTTTTTAAAATATATTTTTGAATATCACAAACAAAATCAGTTATATAAAGTATTTTGTCATTTGGTCTTAAAATTTTTCCTGGGTTAAGCTAAAATTCCCATCAGCTAAAGAGCCTTCGGTTTGTTTTTTCTATGTACATTTCTAAGTTTTCTTACAAGAAGAAGAGACTAAGATAAAGAAAATGTCATCTCAAATAAGAAGACTGGAGGAAGGAGGATAATTTCATAGTTGAAAAGTTAATGTTTCCAATCATAGTGCAACTCAAGAACCAAGGGCTGAGCATCCTATGATACTGAACACATTCTATTTAAAAACTGGTGGCATTTATTCATTGTTCACAATCATTGAGGTGGGTTGCATTTTCATCTGTTACTTAGCAACTACATAAATTTAGTAAATATCTTATTACCCAGGATCCAAGTAAATGTCTTCTGCTTTAGTAGAAATCATTATAATTTTGTTGTTAACAAATATTAATCCTGCAATGCTATTTTTTCTATTTGATTCATAGCAAATAAAACTTAAAATCAATCAGTGGTTTGCTTGAGGGAATACATATTTTCTGCTTGTGAATGCTCCTTTCCAATCTAACCACTCTCAATAATATTAATATATTATAGTTTTGTCATCTGAGGAAGAAATTCAATATCAACTTACAATAGTCTTGGATTTGAGCAGATTTTCTTTGAATCTAAGCTCTCCTCCTTAAATAAAATGATATTGGCCAAGTTATTTCCATTTCTGAGTCTTTCCTCTTCTATAGGATTGGCATAAGTATACCAAATTCCCAGTTTAGAGGTGACAAAACAATGTTCTGACCAGATGCTTGGCATCTTTCTGTAACTTAAAAATCTATCAGTGCATCTTCTTTCCTCCATCTTTTGATGTACGATCAATGCTTTTTATTTGAACAGATGCCCACTGATGGATATCTTTTGGTCTCTCTTGCATAAAGCATATTCATAATGCAATGCCAAAGATTTCCATTAAAAATGTAATCTTAAGTGATAGATTATAAACACTTGTAAAGCAAATTAAGAATTCATCAATGCATTTACATTTTTAATTCATATTTTACAGTTATTTGTTCCACACCTAATTCCACAGATAGTTTGGGAGATAGGGGAGAATAGAAGCCACTTGTCTTTACTACGTTTCTAAGTTTTTAACTTATCTTTATATAGCTATCTACTGGCTAATTGAAATGTATAATGAACATCACGAAACAGATGAGATCAGGATCTTGGCATCAAGTGACTAGGCCCATGTTAGTATTTTTGCAAGGAAAATAGAGAATTCCTAGTGAATCTAAGAGCCAAATCAACAGCATATAAGTTACAAAATTTCTGATAACCTTAAGCCATCTGCAAATACACGTTTATCAAAGTAAAGCAATAGTTTAGCATTTTATATAATCTAAATGATAAGGCTGGCTTAATGCATGTAAACAAATACTACATCTTCTCTTTTTATCTACTTTCACAGACATTTTGTACTCCGTGTGCAAAGTGGAAGCAGAGTGTCAGACCCTTTCTGCTCTTCCTTGGGGGCTGGGGTAACTAAGAATGACACTCATGTCTGTAGTATATTATTTCTAACTGTATGTTGATCTGACTATAGAGTTTGGAGACAGCTAAGGGGGAAGAAAAGAACTGAGAAATGATCCTGGGGATACTTCACTGGGCGTCATGGAGTCTGCATTACAGAGTTTGTACCACAATGACCATTGTATTTTTCTCTATGTATCTATCTAACTATCTGTCTACCTATCTCTGATAGTCAGTCTATTTGTCTATCTATCTATCTATCTAGTCTATCTACCTTCCTACATATCTATCTCTAATCTATCATGATAAGACTGAATACACAGTTGAGATTTCTGTTTCACGGATTCTACATGAGCATTTTGTTTTTACAAAACCATATACTGCTTGTCAACAGCATAGCTGTTCATGTCCTTTGAAAATTCCACATTGAAGCAATGTTTATTGAATTACCAGCTTCATAGTGCTTTAAGTTGGAAGATGCTTTCATTTAAATTTAGCAGACATTCTTTCATTTAAATTATATTTATTTTGAATGGTTCACATTTCACATACTTTATTATTTGATAGTCATCCACTTTATGTATTTTAATACAATTAAATGTATATATAACTATATATAATATAGTTGTAATTAGGTCAATAAAATTAATATATATATATAAATGTACATGAAATTTATGAACCATTAACATTTAAAGTGCTAATCAGGTTAGGCACGGTGGCTCCTGCCTGTAATCTCAGCATTTCGGGAGGCTGAGGTGGGTGTATCAGCTGAAGTCAGGAGTTCAAGATTAGCCTGGCCAACATGGTGAAACCCCATCTCTACTAAAAATACAAAAATTAGCTGGGCGTGGTGGCACCCACCTGGAATCCCAGCTACTTGGGAGGCTGAGGCTTGAGAATCACTTGATCCCAGGAGGCGAAGGTTGCGGTGAGCCGAGATCACACCACTGTACTCCAGCTTGGGTCACAGCATGAGACTCTGTCTCAAAATAAATAAATAAATAAACAAATAAATAAATAGATAAGGTGGTAAACAGTACCCAATAAAAATATTTTTTCAATTTTATCTGATTTTTTTTCTGACTTCCAATGGCTATAGCTCTGATGATTGTACTACTTTTAAGCTTATCCAGAAAAACAAGGATTTAAAAAAGTAATAAAGTACAGCATCTTCATTCTATAATAAATCAGAAGAGGTCATCTTCCTGTGGCTTGAATACTATAAACACTAGAAGTATTATAATATTAACTAGGATAGACTGTAATCACTGTAGTTGGGATTGTGTTTAGCTACAAGTAATAGAAAACCAAGTTTAAAAATTCCTTGTACAAAAGATGCATTTATTTATTTATTTATTTCACATGGCAAGTAGTCCAGAGGGAGGCTGCCCAGGACTGGTGTGGTGGCCCCAAGACGCTCCTTGGAATTTAGTCCTCATTCTGCATCCTCCACTTGTAAATTGTGTGCTTATCCTTGTCACCTCTGGTTCACCTCCAGCACTGCACTGAGTTTCAGGCAGGGAGATGGAAAAGGGCAAGGCCACATGTGAGCTGACTCTTGTCCCTTTAAAAGAGATTTCCCAGCAGCCCCACTTAATGTCATAATGTACGTAACCTTAGCCAGCAATCAGTCAACTCCAATTGCAAGGGAGCCTGCAAGTTGTAAATCTTTACTGAGCATGTTGCATCCCCAAACAAAGGGAGGGCTCTTTAGGTAGGAGGGAGGAAAGAATGAACACTGGGTAGGCTGATATCAGTGCCTCCCACAACCGACTGAGACCCAAGCACTTCTATCACTGTAGAATTCTCCCAAGAATCCACGTCTTAGTCTGTCTCTGTTGTTATGAAGAAATATCTGAGGCTGGGTAAAGTATAAAGAGAAGAGGTTTATTTGGCTCACGGTTCTGCAAGGTGCTGGCATTTGCTTCTGGGGAGGGCTTCAAACTGCTTCTACTCATAACAGAAGGGAAAGGAGAGCTGGTGTGTGCAGATATCACATGGCGAGAGTGGAAGGAAGAGAGAGGGGAGGGAAGCATCATGCTCTTTTTAACAACTAGCTCTTGTAGGGAGTAATAGAGAAGAACTCACTCCTTACTGCAAGGATTACACCAAGACACTCCTGAGGGATCTCTCTTCATGACCCAAACACATCCCAGCAGGCCCCACCTCCAACAGTGTGGATCCAACTTCCATACGAGATTCGGAGGGGTCAAGTATCCAAACCATATCAGTCTGACAGTTGTCTCTTCATTGCCTCTTCGTGTACGTGTGTTTGGGGGCTGGAAAATGCGGAAGGATTAGCAGGGAAGTGTAACATACTCTAAGATGTTTTTCTCAAGTTTGGAGTGGGGCCTGGGATTCCCAAGTTCTGTGCTTGTGAAGAAGAATAGTTTGCTAAGTGACAAAAAGGATGTTATAGTTTAACACAAGCTGTGACACTGAGGAGTGGAGCTGGGAACAGGGGCAGCTGCTGCATAGAGAGATGCTCCCAGAGTGATCTAAGAGAAGTAATTTGCAATTTGATTACAGTACAGACAAATTTTGAGAAGCTAGTAAGTACACGATTTTTAATTAAAACACATTTTAGTGCTTTGCTCTTTGAGTCTTGCTGGCTGAATGAATGTTGTTTCTTTAGATGTTACAGTGTAATGTGAACTTTTAATATGTGCACTTAAAACATGTAAAATGCTTATGTAGCTAAGTATGTATTTTTTGAACCTCATAGTCAGCCATACATGTGAAAAAAATTATATGTATATGCTATGATAAAGAAACTAATTTCACTTAACATGCTATTGCCTTCAATTATCTGTGGTATGATTTTTAATGATAAAAAAGTGTATATAATATGATTTACTTTTGTAATAGCATCATTTGAAATGGGTCAATTTTTATTTTCAGATGTATTCTAATACTGTGTCTTTCTGGAGTAATGAAATGAAAAGATGCTCTTTAACTCCAAATTTGTGTGTTGTATTTCTGTGTCAATGTATTAAATTTATTTGAAGTTTTGATATATTTGTCCCAGCTTTATAAAACTTTATTTTCTAAAAAAAAAAAAAAAAAAAAAAAGTACCACTGTTTGGATTCTTTTTCCTAAAACACCATAAACACTGCTCAAAAACACTTTTCCAACTGGGCACAGTGGCTCACACCTGTAATCACAGCACTTTGGAAGGCTGAGGCGGGAAGATTACTTGAGCTCAGGAGTTTGAGACCAGCCTGGGCAAGACAGTGAGACTCTCTCCAAAAAAGTAAAAAATTAGCCGTATGTGGTGGCGCTTACCTGTAGTTCAATCTGCTTGGAAGACTGAGATGAGAGGATTGTTTGAGCCTGGTAGGTCAAGGTTGCAGTGAGCTGTGTTTGTGCAACTGCAATCCAACCTGGGCTACAGAATGAGACCCTGTCTGAAATTAAAAAAAAAAAAAAAAAAATTCCATGACTTTAAAAAGCATGTATTCACTGCAGCTGGATGACACACAAAATGTTTATAACCAATATTTTCCTTTGTGCCTTAACTGAAATTCAATTTTGTTTCCTCATTTTCCTATTACAAATCAAAACTTCAAGAAAAACAAATGTTTTGTAGATATAATAGCACAAATTCAGTTAACTTTAGATACTAGGTTGTTTTCTTTGCACATTGGATTAGTTACAGCCTTATCATTTATGAAAAATAAATACAATAGTTTTAAGGAAAAGGGTTTTTTTTTATTTTTTCAAAGATTTTTATCGTGGTATTCTGATGAAATCGGTGAAAAGAAATTGTACATATTTTGAAGAGTTAACTTTCATTATCCTATAAAACTTTGTTTTTTAATGATTTTTCTCACCTTTTCTTATCAGTGGCCCAGAACAATTGTCTCATTCAATCTTTCATTTATCTGATATGTCTATTACCTCACTGAAATTGTCCTGAAATTGTCCAAAAATTCTGAGAATGCCCAAGTTATCCCAGGGTGGTGATTTTTCATGGTACTGAGTCCTGTCACTTCCTTTTTACCAAAACTTGCCCATCTTATATTCCAACCCAATAGACACTGTGTTATTTCTGCCTGCACTAAAGAGGTTATTAAAGGGTCCAAATGAATTAACGTATCTTAGTGCAAATGTATACAGGAGTCCTCCTGAGACAGTATTATCACCTTCAATTTTCCAACCTAGCTTCTGCCCAACAATAGTGACAAAAGATGTTAATACATGCTCATTTTAAAAAGTTGTGTGAAAACATTTTTAGAAATAGTGCATGGCAAGTAGTATGCTCTTGCTGTTATCTTTTCTCTAGTCAATTGCTATCTCAACTAATCTGACTACAGAACACATTCTTTATAGCATTTCTACAGGTGGAGATATTCTCCAATACATACATACACATATATACACATACATATACATATATATGTATGTACCTACACATACATATATATGTATATATGTATATATTAAAAATGACCGTTAAGGACAATAGCCTAATTCGACTAAAAGTCCCACCTAAACGTCACTTCAGGCTAACATTTCCTTTCAAATCCTGTCTTAACCAACCATCTTAAATAATACCTAAGAACATATTTATTTTATTTTATTTTGTTTTATTATTTATTTTTTTGAGATGGAGTCTCACTCTATCACCTGGGCTATCTCGGCTCACAGCATCCTCCATCTCCCGAATTCAAACAATTCTTCTGTCTCAGTTTCCCAAGTAGCTGGGACTACAGGCACATGCCACTACACCCGGCTAATTTTTCTTTTTTTTAAAAAAAAATGTAGTAGAGACGGGGTTTCACCATGTTGGCCAGGCTGGTCATGAGCTCTTGATCTCAAGGTATCGGCCTGCCTCGGTCTCCCAAAGTGCGGGGATTATAGTTGAGCCACCATGCCCATCCAAGAATTCCAAAGACAATATTTTAAAAGACAAAATTACAGAGAGAAAAACACTATGAAAACAACAGACTATGGCTCATCAGGGCTATTATTTGCTGGATTGAGAGAACAGTTAGTGGTCTATTTAATATTACACTGTTCTATAGTTTAGCAAAACCCACTAAGAAGGGGGTTGAAGAGGCAACTCTATTGACAACCTGTGAATCAATCAATATCTAGCAGCAAAACAGAAATGGCATTAACTCCTTCCAAGTAAGATAACTTAATACACAGATGATGGAAGACCTGACAAGCCAAAGAGAGACAGTAAAATGACCCCAAATTTAGCTACAATCCGAAGCCACTACTTGCAGGGACAAGTAGACATAGTGTTAACAGGAACTGGGAAGACGGCAAGAGCAGAAAACATCAAGGTGACTTTCTGTTGGGAGTTGTGACACAAAGAAAGGTTCTATCCAGTGAGAACTGACACGACTGAGGAGATGGCAGGAAGGAGAGGGGCAGGGGTGGGAGTGACACTCCATTCCCAGGCTTCTCCCCTCCTCAAGCTCTACTTCCCATGAACTGAAACCATGCCAAAGTCAGAGGATAAGGGAGCATGGAAAATGTTTTCTGTGATGCAGAGTAGACAGGAGACTGGCAGGGAATATCTGAGAGGAAACAGAGCATATACTGTAATTAAAGGCTCACAATGACCAAAGAGATGGGAACCCACTTTAGTAGTAACACCAGGTGCTTATTTCTGGGGTGGCTATATCCAGGCCATCCACTTGCTCCCCTCAAATTGTTAGATGAAATCCAAACCAGAAGCAAATAGGCAGAGTTCCAAACCCTGCAGAGTTATGTGATTCTGGAGTTTTCCAAGCCCTAGAGACCACAATGCAGGACTATCAGGAAGCCAAACTTCTCAGAGACCACAACTAGTGACTGTCAGGAGGTCCATCCCTCAGGTGAATTCCTTTCCTCAACAGCAGGATGGTCGTTTCTCATCACTCATCACACTAATGTCTCCATCCTTCCCCTTTAGGGAACGTAAACCTGGCCTCTTCAAAGCTGTTTTTGGCTTTGCTAAAATTTGTACAAATTTATATGCTAGGTTGCATTGCCTATATAACTTTGTATGTAATGGAAATGAAGAATGGTTTACGCTCTTCCCTGGCTTTCAATGAGCATGAGCTGTCTTTCAGTTGCTGTGTTAGCAGAAAACACACTCAACTAACTTTTTTTCTTTTAGTTGTTTCCTAGCTTGATTCGTTTTATACCTCATTCCAGACTCTGGGCAGAAGGTCGCTACATGCTGTCTCAAAGGAGATCAAAAGGGAAGATCCATTTCATGCTCACTTGTAAATGAGTTACAGTAGCATTCTTGTGTTTAACACCAATGTTCTATGAACTTAAACATCATATCCTGGTTGTATAGCTGATCATACAGCTGAATCATTAGATTCTTGAGGGCATGATCTCTGCTCAAGAAATGATTGTTGATTGATTGACTAGCAATTTGTGCTAATGCTTAAACAGTGTCTTCAAATTGTAACAGTGAGAAATAGGTATATACGGCAATTATACTGTCCCTCTAGTTATAGAAAAAGCAACAAGTCTGCACATAATAAACCTCTAAAAAATGGAGTGGCCTTTGTCTTAATAATACAAGAGTCTGTACAAACTACAATGAATAGGAACAGATGAATGCACCTTCAGTTTTATTCTATTAAAATCCTGAGAAAATGACTTTTGTGAAGTGAGGGAAAATATTTGGAAATGTTTGTGACATAACTTGACTAAAGTAGGATTATATATAAAAGTAAAAATTTTTTAAATGGAGGCATAACAGCAATTATGTCTCCAGTAACATTTAAACACTTTTATTCCTTGAGAACAAAATACAATCTCTTCTGAAACAAACTGGTGTATTATTTTGGACTTGTTTAACAGAGACGCAAATATAAATGTCTTCTCAGCATGGTAGGGTAGGTCAAACGGAAAAATAAGATTGAGACAAAGGTCAAGACAGCTGACAGGACCCATCTGAGGGGGTGGATCATTGTTATTTACAAACGTAAAGAAAATAGGTAGCAGGGAGTTTGAAAAATGAAAAGAAAAATTCAATGCTTATGCTGAAATAAAGAATAGCATCAACTGTCCAAAACAATTCCTCTTTTCCTAAATCAGACATGAGACTAGAAAAGAGAGTAATTGTACATTACTTTTGTCTTCCGTTCATCTTCATTGTCCTTTTTCTCATTTTAACTTTGTCCTCTTTGCCCAAGCTTTCCTTTTTATGTCAATAAATGCTTACGGTGATTTTCATTTATTGCAGAAATGAGGTTAGGTCCTGAGAAATAATTTATTCACTAATTCATTCACTTGTTTTATACCTTTCCAAATTCTACAAATACTTTATGAGTGCCTTCTATGTATCTAGCACTGTCTAAGTGCTAGGAAAAGTGTGGTAAGCAAAACAGACAAAAATCCCTGCCCTCTGGAACTTATGTTCTAGGGAGAAGAGAGAGCCAATACCCTAATTAAATAACTAAAATGTATAATGGGCCATGCAGTGATATGTTTTATGGAAAGACATAAAGTAGGAAGGGAGATAAAGGTGGTCAGGGGAGTTTCACCTCCATAGAGATGATCAAGGAGGGCTGTTCTAGGAAGATAACATTTGAGTAAACACTTAGCAGCAGTGAGATAATGAACCATGTGGATAATTGGGAGAAGAATGTTCTAGGCCAAGCTTGTCCAACCCAAGGTCCGTGGGCTGTATGTTGCCCAGGACAGCTTTGAATACGGCCCAACACAAATCCATAAACTTTCTTAAAATGTTATGAGATTTTTTGGGGATTTTTTTTTTCTTTTTAGCTCATCAGCTATCGTTAGTGTTAATGTATTTTATGTGTGGCCCAAGACAATTCTTTTTCTTCCAGTGTAGCCCAGGGAAGCCAAAAGACTGGACACCCTTGTATCTAGGCAGAAGGAATACCAAGTACAGAGGATTTTGCCTGGGATGTTTGAACAGCAGGGAGGAAGCTCTAGTTTATCAGAGCGACACACAGAGGAGGAGTAGAGGTAGTGAGCTAGAGGTGGGATGCGAAATCCAGAAAGACCCTAGACTTTTGCAATAGGCTTACCTTCACCTGAGTGCAGTGTGAAGCCATGAGCAGATTTTGAATTGCAGGCTGCCATGACCTGCCATGTTGAGCACAGGCTGAAGAGAGTGAGGGCATCAGCGAGAAGACAGGTTGAGAAGCCTCTATGACAATTCAGGTAAGAGAGAATGGTGGTTTGGGCCAGGGTGGTGACAGTGGAGGAGGTGTGGGCTCTGCATAGATTCTGAAGACAAGGGTCAGAGAATTTGCTAAGGGACTGGCTCTATTACAGGAGACAAATGAACAGAGCTGGAAATGACTCTGGGGATTTTAGCCTGAACAACTGCAGGAATGGAATTACCTTTAATAAAATGTGAGAGCCTGTGCTAGGAGGAAGTTTGAGAGAAGACTCAGGGCTCATGCTGGGACAGGGTAGGACTGGGACATGCCAGTGGAAATGGCAAGCAGGCAGATAGATGTCAGAGGCTGGGGTTCAGGGAGATGTGTGTGCAGAAGATAAACATTTGGTGTTTTTTGAAGTTTTTCTTTCTAGAGAAGGGAGTCTCACTCGAGAAAGGAAAAAAAAGAAATTTGGGGTCTGTCAGCATGCAAATGGTTTGTAAAGCCACGGAACTGGAAGAGATAATAAAAAAAAAGATGAGTACATAAAATAGAACATACTTAAAGGATTGGGCCGTTGGGGTAGGGCTGTCATATCCAGCAGCCTGAATCCAGCAGGGGATGTTCACCTGGACCCGAGAGAGGCGGATAAGCAGGGACCAGAGCAGTTGTAGAAAAGTTGAGAGCATGTGATGATGTCATGACAGCTAACTGGACAGAAAGTGTTTCAAGAAAGAAGGAGAATCAATCTTGTCAAATGCTGCTGAGAGTTAGAGTAAGATGAAGATTGAGAAGTCAGCATTGGTTTTACCATAAAAAAGAAATGAGGCATGAGGGTAATTCACAATCTAGCTGATTCCAACAGGCAAAGTTTTATGACACGGTTATGGACAAAGTGCTGAGGTAGCACAAAGGAGGTGGACAGCAATTTGCATAGAAGGCAATGGCGAAAAGAGCAGAGAAAATTTGATACAAACTTGTAAGTGTTGATATGAAAAACTGTTATGATCTAAGGTAAATGTTTGAAAATATTGTGCCGTAAGTGGCCAGGAATAAATTATTATTTTTTCTAGAGAAACTTAGTCTGGAAAATGTTGCTTTGTTTTAGATTGTTGACAGTTCTTTTATGAAACACTTTCTTAAATGTTCCAATATACTTGAAAAGGTGTGTAGTCTGCATAACTGTGAGATGGTCAAGTAGGTTGATAATATTGGCCAATATTTCTATGTTCTTAATGATTTTCTGTCTATTTGTCCTATCAATTATAGAGAAAGGGTTGTTGAAGTTTCCAACTATAATTGTGGATTCTTCTATTTCTTCTTTCAGGTCTATTAGTTTTTGCTTCATGAATTTTGAAGCTCTATTGTTAGGTTCATAAACACAAAGATTTTATGCTGTCTTGATGCGTTGACCCCTTTATCATTTTGAAATGACCTTCTTTATCTCTGTTCATATTCTTTTCTTAGAAATGTATTTTGTCCGATATTGCTACAGCCACTCTAGGTTATTTTGGATTAGTGTTAACATACTGCATCTTTTTCCATCTTTTATTTTTAACTTTTTGTGTCTTTATATTTTAAATGGATTTTGGATTTTTCTTGACAGCCAATAGTTGGGTCCTGCTTTTTTATCCAATATGAAAATCTCTTTTTTTTCACTGGAATAAGTAAGGCATTTGTATGTCATGTGAATTTTGATATACTTGACCTTAAGTATATCATTCTACTATTTATTTCCTATTTTTCTCCAGTGTTCATTGTTTAATTTTCCCTCTTTACTGACATCTTTTGAACACACTGGGTATTTTTTATTGTTCTATTATATGTGCTCTGTTGGCTTTTGAACAATAACTCTTTATTGTATTATATTAGTGATTTCTTTTTCTTTAGGGTTTATAGCATACATCTTTAACTTATTCCAGTCTACCATAAAGTGATATTATACCACTTCCCTGTGAACTTTACAAGAATATACTTCTGTTTATCTCTCCTTTGTGATTTTTTTTTTTTTTTTTGGTTATACATTTTACTTCTGATGAATGTTACAAAACTCAAAATTCATTGTTATTATTTTTGCCCTAAACAATTATTATTTAAAGAGATTTAATTAGTGAGAACAAAATTCTATTTATTCACATAGTGACAATTTCTAGTGCTCTTCTTGTTGTAAATTTGGATTTCCAGTGGCTGTCACTTTTCTTTTTCCTGAAGGACCTTTCTTTTTCTTAATATATCTTATAGTGCAGGTCTGCTACTGCTGAATTATTTCCATTTCCTTGATCTTAGAAAGTTTTTATCTTTGCCTTTGGTTTTGAATTTAATTTTGGTCAAATGTACATTAGTAGGTTGGTTGAAATGTTTTTCTTTCATTCCTTTTAAGGTTTTGCTTCACTATCTTCTCGTTGGTCTTATTTCTACAAGAAACCACTGTCATGCGTGTTTTTGTTCCTTTGTGTATAATTCAGTTTTTTTTTTTCTGTTTGCTTTAAGGTTTTCTCTTCATCACTGATCTTAAGCAATTTGGTATAGTTTCCTTCTTTTTGTGTGTGTTTTTGGTAGGGGTGTAATTTGAATACAGACAAGATGAAGATTTTAAAATGAGAGATTGAATATATTAGAGAGGAACAGAAGAAAAAGGAATCATCCATCATTGAACAGATACTAAGAGAAAAAGACAATTGAAGTCTTAGAGACTTTTGAATTTAAGAGGGAAAAGAAAGCAGAAGAAGACAATCAATTTATTTAGGACTTTCCTGCGTACATTGTTAATTCAATAACCCATTGGCCTGTGATTACTAAGTGAGCGAAACTAGGTTCAGGGATTTCTGTTCAGGTAGTGTGTATCTAAATGCGGTATATCTGATAGTCTTTTTACTCCAATCAGTCAAGCGTAGGAAGGGATTGAACTTGAAACTGGATGCTTTTATTTTACACAGAATGAAAGGAAGTAAATGTAAATGAGTACTGAGATTTTTATGACTGGAGGCAGAAGGAAATCAAAAAGCTCATATCAGATGGTCTTACTTTATCTGCAGATGAAGATCCTGCACGTGTATACCTGGGGTCTTGGGGTGATGGATAGAGGATTTTTGGTCAGTCATTACAGGAATAGAAAAGATGACTGACTAGAAACAAATGAAATAATTATGCTTGTTCAACTTCTAAATACATTTAGGAAAAATTTCACAGGCCCAGCGGCTCACGTCTGTAATCCCAGCACCTTGGGAGGCTGAGGCAGGTGAAGTGCTTGAGCGCAAGAGTTCGAGACAAGCCTGGGTAACATGGAAAAACCGCATCTCTACAAAAAAACATAAAAATTAGTCAGTTGTGGTGTCACATGTCTGCGGTCTCAGCTACT
Source organism: Trachypithecus francoisi (assembly GCF_009764315.1). NCBI lineage: Eukaryota > Metazoa > Chordata > Mammalia > Primates > Cercopithecidae > Trachypithecus > Trachypithecus francoisi. The sequence continues at coordinate 9,197,879 of NW_022681470.1, forward strand.
CTGGAGGCTGAGGCAGGAGGATTGCTTGAGCCTCAGAGTTCGAGACTTCAGTGAGCCGAGCTCACACCACTGCACTGCAGCCCGGGTGACAGAGTGAGACTGTCTAAAAAATAATAATAAACACATAAATAAATAAGAAAAGAAACAAAGAAAATAAAAGAAGTATAAAAATAAAATAATTAGCACTGCTGACTGTAACTGAAAAAATACATGAAAACTATGATTTGTATATAGTATTTGCCTCTGCACTTCATTGTTGGATATAACTATTTTAATTTTACCAAGAAATATCCTGAAAGCTTTTGAATTTATTTTAAAATTGCAAATCTTCTGATAAAATAGCAGATATACATCCATTTGGGACTGAGAATACAGGCTTTTTCTTATTTAATGCAATAACTTTTTTCTCAGTTATCTCATTTTGAATTTTAGTAAATAAATTATAGTCCAAGAAGAATAAACCTTTTGAGGTATTTTGAAATCAAAAGGCAATTGACTTAAAATTATTTTTTTCAAATCTATTTTTGAAAATTGATTTTCCTTCTATTCATGACCAATGATGCTTACATAAGAAAATTGTTTTATTCAAATGTTTTGAATAAATATTTTAAATATATTTAGACAGTAAGAATTCCATCTATTTGCAGAAATATACATTTATCCACAAAATAATGACTAGAAATGTACTAGAATTGAATGAATGTACTAGATAAATTCACGATGATCCTTTAATTTATATTATGAAAGAAAACAAATAAACAAGCAAGTTTTAAAGTATTGACTAGGGAATAAAATGTAAGAAATCACCAATATTCTGTGTAATGTAGTAGGGAAGGAATAGGTAAACAGGGATATAAGTAAAGGCTTTACAGAAGAACTGGCATTTGAGTGCTGCCTCAGAGGGTGATTAGACTTAAATCAGAGTTGTTAATAGGAAAAGAAGGGGGCACACAATGAAAACAAGTAACACACTTATATAGTGGCTACAGTGTGTCAGGTATTTCCCAAGTACTCTGAATCTAACGTCGGAGGTAGGTACTGTCATTACCACAGTTTCATAGATAAGGAAATTGAGGGGAGCTAAGTAACTTGCACAAGTTTTCACCACTAATAGTGATGAAGATTCACACTCTAACGTAAAACATGACAGAATGAATGGATTCTTCTTGAATGTTCTCAAAGGCAGAGATTTCGGGTAACAATATATAAAGTCTAAACATAAGCAACAACCAGTGAAGTAAACAGTCATCATTATTCCCAGATTATATACTATCACATGAGAGACAGAACTGAAACAAGAATTCTAGTTTCAAGCTCTGTATTTGTTCTTTTTCGTTTGAATGTTGACCCATGTACCACTCAGCGGTTATTTATTTGGCCAACAAATATTTACCCTACATTTATTATGTTGTAGATATTCTCCTGGGAACTCAGGATTCAAGCTAGAATGAAATTTACCTTTTATGAGGGTCAGACAAATAAACATATTACACATAAACTAAAGAAAGACAATAATAATTCTGAAAAGGAACATCAAATGAAGCAGTAGAGTGTGGCGGGAGCAAATTTATACGGGATGTCTCAGGCAGGCCTCTCCAGGGATGCGATGTTTGCTCTGAGAGATGAATCAGGAGAGGAAGGGAAGATACAGACAAACAGAAGAGCCCAAGCAGGAAGAAGATTAATTTTAAGACACTAAGGCAGAAAGCCTAAATGTGATCAAGGAGCAGAAAATGAACCATTGTGGCTAGAATTAGGGAAGGGAGGGAGAGTGGAAGGAGGAGCGGAAGCAGAGTTAGTCTCTCAGATCATAGCAACCTGGAGGCCACGGGAAAGCATTCAGTGTTATTTGTAATTCTAATGGGAAAGCTCTGGAAATTTGTCATTAAATGGCCAGTGATAGGTGAGTATTTCTAAAGGCATACATGCTAAGGTTTTCATATAATCCATGTAAACTACTTTTCCTGAATGCATTCTTCATAGGCTTTTCTTTCTATAAATATTTAGGAAATTCCAGAGCAATTAACATATCATTATAATCAGCACACAGAAGAAGAAAAACCAAAATGCAGTGGCATCTCCAAGCACTGGGAAAATCCTAGTAGATAATCCATCAGAACAGTTATGTGCAATAATACAGACCTGCACAGTTCCGGAAATTCAGAGTTTAAACTCTAGTATATTGTGTGCACATAGATTCATAAAATCGTAATGTTAGAGCCAGAATGGAACTCAGTGATCATCTCATTTCATAAATGAAGAAACTGGAGCCCAGCCAAGTCATTCACTTGCCCAGGGTCATAAACCTCATTACACGGAGTCAGAATGAAATTATTCCTGTAAGTAAGATGCCAAGGAAGGGAAATAGAAACATCTCTCCTTTTTATTCATTGACTTTGCCAAAGCATTTCATTCTGTACTGTAGTAATTCATTGAGGCTGAAGCTGGTATTTTGTATAACTCAATGATTATCTCATCTACAATGCTTTCCCTTTCCCTCCCTTGCCCTAGGGAGGCTGAGCATCTCATTCATTTACCCACCGAAAACCAGAAATGCCACTATTATTACTGCTTACATTAGACACTTTTTGTACCTAGGTCTTCTTCACTCACCCACCTTGTTTTTCTATGTTTGGTCTGTCCATCACTATGTAAATGCAACCTGACATACTGTGCCTTGGCTGTATCACATATTTCTTACTTTTTGTTCAGGGGATTCTCTGTGCTGCTCCCATACAAGTGCTGTAGGGACCTACTCAGGCATTCCAAGGTGAGACAAACCAGGAAGTTTTTTTGCTTTTGTTTTTGTTTTTTTTCTTTTCCATTTCGTTAAAATATTTACTGCAATGGGGAAGGAGGAGGACAAGAGAGGAAGGAGTAAGAGGGCCCCCCAGGGAAAGATCCAAGCCCAGGACCCACTCCCCATGGAGATCCAGACCCAAAATCTGCTCCCCAGATAACTGAGCCCACAGACTGGGAACTGCCCAAATATGGCCACCCCCATGGGCTGAGGGCCCTACAGGGACTTGTGCTTCATCAGGAGTGGCCCCAAGGGAAGGGGTCATTGGGTGGACTGGGAGGCAAGAGACAAACCAGGAAGTGTAAAAATCCCCTTGACCAAAGAGAAAGGAGAGCTGGTGGATAAGTATGCCCTGATTTAATGACTAAGGTGAACAATTTTGAGGGCCATTTTTCATTGAGAAGTTGCCATTATTAAGTTCCATTTGTGATTAAGTCATTTCCACGAGAATGGGAGAGCAATCTGGAAACTGGGACAGTAGAACAGAAATGGACTGGCTGGAAAGGGGAGAGAGATAGCAAAAGATGATTCATCTTCTGTACTTGGTTCAGGTCAATGCATCGTGTCTCACTAAGTGTGCCCAACTCAGGCCACGTATGGGATCATAACAGACCCATGTCATTTCCTCTGTCAACATCATTTCTAACGTGGCCCCTAAGAGAATGGTATAATCAATGTGTGTTTTCCTTTCCGTGTAACAAAACGTCTAATCAAATTTATCATAACATCTTTTGTGGATAGCTATTCAATCTATGAGCTATATGATAGTGCTCAACCAAATTTATAGTTGTTGGAATAAATGCATCTTATAAACGTAGTTTAATGATTTAATTCTTTCATTTTAAAAACTAAAATCAGATTTTGTGCCAGGCAATATTCTAAACTTCGTAGATACAAAGGGGAACAAGACATTATCTCTGCTCCCAAACTTATCATTGTTTAGCGGTGGACATAGATAAACAAACAAAAAATGATAATTCCATAACAGTTTTAACGAGGAAAGGAGAGCACAAAGAAAGAGCACTTCAACAATCCTCTGAGTCTCAGGACAGATTTCCTGGATGAGCTCAATACTCAACGAGACTGCAGGAATCTTGGAAGCAAAAGAAGGGGGTGGCCCTTCCCAGAAAGAAGGAAATATTTTGCAAGCCTAAAAGAAATGAAGAACAAATAATCAAATTATGTTTGTAGGGAGCCGTAATCATACTAGTGTCATTGGGCTGTAAATTTTGAAGAAAAGATGAGTAGACAGGTGAGGCTAGAGAGACAGGCAGAAAAGAGATAAAAATAAATGGGAGAGAAGGAATGATTAAGAGCAGAGAGGGGGAGAAAGAAAGGCTTTATGTTAAATGCAAAAATGAATTCTTCATAACATGGGCAATGGGAAGCTAAGCCATTGACAGTTTTCCGAAAGGAAGAGTGGATGTAATAAGATCTTAGTTTTAAGATGATTATTCCTATGGCTCTGCATGGGATGAATTTCAGGAGGGTAAGACTTTTGTCTTCATAAGAATAGACTGTGTACAATTTCAAAGGTAAAAGCTAGGGTTGAAGGCTGAATGGGAGATACCAAGTGGAAAAGCAGAGAGAACAAAGGTAAAGAATTTGAGTAAGAAGGGAAGGATAGAGATTTTATGTCAGTTAGATGAAAACTTAGGTGACAGATAGGAATGAATAATTTTAAGTCATCCTTATGGTTTATAAAATAATATTTTAATTTATACGCCAACACAAACACTTTATGAAATACGTGATGAATGGAGAAAAAGACAAAAAAAATCACATAAATATTTTACCATCCAAATGTAACTTGCCTAAAAATACTGATCTATTTCAATCTAACCTAACTTATGTCTATTTTATGTAAATGTAATTGTAGTTTTTAAATATTTTTTGGATCCTGCATGAAAGTACTCTCCATATTGGTACATAGTATTTATGAGAATAAATAGAAGTGCTCATGTGGTCAGTTGGCTTATGGTGGCATCTAAACTACTTTGGGGATACAGACATGAAACATTTTCCTTTTATTTCAATCATTGCTTTCAAGTCTTCTGTGTCAAATCTCCCTTCTTGACTGGGTCCCAACCTCCTTGTTCCCATCTAGTACTGATTCTGTAACTCTTGTCACTTTTTATTTTCGCAATTAGTGAGAAGTGCTTCAAATGGAGGGGCTTGGCATGCTCTGAAGTCCTCTCCTTTCTCAGGTTCCCATCCCACCAGTCTCCGTGGCTGTGGAGGAGGGACAGGTTCTGAAAAGGCCAAGGTCTCTATAAACGAGTGAGGTCCAGCCCTCTGCTCATTGGCTGTCTTGCTATTTCTCCAATTAATAGTGATGTGTTCTGTGTAACAGCAGGAACCTGAAGGTCAAGTCCGTAGTATGGGTTCTGGGTCTAGCTCTGTTTTACTTCATTTCTTCTTCTGAATTCTATTGCTGGATCTCTTTGCCATCTAGGTAGTACTTCATTGAGTTAAAAAACAAAAGGCAGCAGAAGCTCAACTACATATGTGTCTTTCAATTCAGTGAAAAAATTCAAAGGCCGATCCTCAAACTAAATACACTCCAAATATATAAGTTGCTGGCTATGTTGAATACAATCTGTCACAAATTAACCTCTCCAGCTATATCAGCTTAAAATCTTTGTAAATAGACAAAAGTACATTTGTCTCTTCTCTAAAGGGCAGGGGGTTGCCTAATTTGTATTTATACATTGGCAATTTTATATGAAAGTCCAAATTGAATGAGACTCCTGGGGAAGATAGCAATGATGTTTTCATTTTGATATTCCAGGGTCAAGACACTTGAACAACTTGCAGGGAACAAAGATGCCCCACTACTAACGCTTCATGAAGCCATGTGACATAATTTGGCTGTGTGTCGCCACTCAAATCTCATCTTGTAGCTCCCATAATTCACACGTGTTGTGGGAGGGACCTGGTGGGAGATGATTGAATCATGGGGGCGGGGCCTTTCCCACGCTGTTTTTGTGATAGTGAATGGGTCTCATGAGATCTGATGGTTTTAAAAAATGGGAGTTTTTCTGCACAAACTTTTTTTTTTTTTTCCTGCTGCCATCTGTGGAAGGCGTGACTTGCTACTCCTTGCCTTCTGCCATGATTGTAAAGCCTCCCCAGACATGTGGAACTGTAAGTCCAATAAACCTCTTTCTTTTGTAAATTGCCCAGTCTCAGGCATGAAAACAGATTAATGCAGCATGGGTAGGGAAGTCATTTTAAGGAGGATAAAGGTGAGGTTCTCAGCCCATCTTGTGATTCTGGTTTGTAGATCACAGAGAAGAGATAATAAATTGTGATGATGTACTTAAGTCCCTTCTGGAAGGAAAGTTAATAATACTTTAGTATTGGCCGGGCGCGGTGGCTCAAGCCTGTAATCCCAGCACTTTGGGAGGCTGAGGTGGGTGGATCACGAGGTCAGGAGATCGAGACCCTCCTGGCTAACACGGTGAAACCCCGTCTCTACTAAAAATACAAAAAAACTAGCCGGGCGAGGTGGCGGGCGCCTGTAGTCCCAGCTACTCGGAGGCTGAGGCAGGAGAATGGCGGGAACCCGGGAGGCGGAGCTTGCAGTGAGCCGAGATCGCGCCACTGCACTCCAGCCTGGGCGACAGAGCGAGACTCCGTCTCAAAAAAAAAAAAAAATACTTTAGTATTAACCAACTACCATTGGTTAAACATGCACCAGGCACTTTACATATGTAATCATTAAATTATTGTACAAGATATCTATCATTCCCATTTTACTGATGATGTTCTGTTAAATAATTTGTCCAAGACTACAAAGCAAATAATGTCTGTCTTTTCCTTTATATGATCCAGTGAAGAAAACGTTTTATTTCTGTTACTATTGTATTTGTTATCTAAGTTTTAGTTTCGCTTACCTACATCTCAAGACCTGTTTAGGGGAGACGATAAATGTGTGCATTCAGAAACGAATGTGTATTCAAAATATTTTTGTTTCCGAATGTGTAATATTTCTAGTAAACACATTTGCTTCTCTGTCAAAGAGAAGAACAGAAGATTCAAGTGGCTGAAGGAGAAAGAGGTACACAGAGTGACCTCCAAGGAAAGTCAATCAGACTGACTTTTAACTGGAACGAGCAGAGAAGGTAAGCTCACAAAGAACTGAAAGTACTGGGAGAAACAGAGGCGGTCCACCCTCCATGGCCAGGATCATGCAGGTGACACCAGGGCGCCAGGCAGGGAGAGTCAGCAGTTCTAAAGTCTAGCCAATTCCTAGCCACACAGATGTACCCAGACACAGAAACTACACCGCAAGTGGGAGCAGAAAAAGGGGCAGAAGAGAATGATGAAAGAATAAAGTTAGTGGATGTTTTTCTTTTTCTGACCCCCTCCATGATGGCTTAAATATTCAAATGGCAAAACTGACATTTCAAAGAAAGAACTATTGACAGTTTGGTCCAATCTCCCCAAGGGATAGTAAAGGAAGAATTGTTTTGCTGAGAGAATTGAGCAAATATTTTGAAATTACAAAGAAAAACTAAGGCTTTCGGCATATCTGAAAACAGAGCATGCCACAATGAAAAGAGTTACTGGCTAAATACTGAATGTGAAAGCAAGCAGTTCACAAATAGACAAAAGTTAAGAAAATTTTTGCTGTTAATAACAAATTATTGTTACCACACAAGCTTAACAATTGCCTACCTGAAATTTTCCTGACTCTGCATATACTTGCAACTCTGAAGATAGGTGTCGATACCTAACTTTTGAGAATATGAAGAGGTAATTTTCATAAAATGAGGTAAATCTCTGAGTACAGACTCATACATGAAATCACCTTCCTACAGCAACGTCAGAAATTCAAAACACATTTGATTCATCATAGAAATGAAATCAATCAAAAAAGCCTATAGTTGACCTTTGAACAATATGGCTTTAAACTTTAAAGGTTCATTTATATGCAAGGTTTTTTCAATAACTATATTGCAAAATTTTGTGGAGAGTGGTGACAGTTTGAAAAAAACTCATAGACAAACAGCATAGGCTAGAAATATCTTAAAAATTAAGAATATATTATGTATGTCATGGATGCATAAAATATGTGTAGATACTTATCTGTCATGTCATTTACTACCACAAAAAATACACAAATCTATTATAAAAAGTAAAACTTTATCAAAACTTATGCACACAAACACAGACTGTGTATGGCACCATTTGCAGTTGAAAGAAATGTAAACAAACATAAAGATGCAGTATTAAATCATAACTGCATAAAATTCATTGTAGTGCATCCACTGTGATAACTTATAGCCATCTTCTGTTGCTATTGTGATGAATTCAAGTGTTGTATCTGCTTACAAGGTTGTGAGTATCTGTTTAAAACACCTAGTAAAGCCAGTCATCTCTGCATGAGTAGTTTATCTTTCCAGCAAATTGCCTATCACAGTAAAAGTAGTCTCTTACAGTTCTCAGGTATTTTTCATCATGTTTGGCACAATATCGTAACCTTGAATAACACCATGGAAGCCATACAAAGTGCCACTAATGATGCTGGAAGTGCCTCCCAAAAGCAGAGAAAAGTCATGACATTACAAGAAAAAGTTGTAGTGCTTGATATGTACCATGGATTGAGGTCTGCAGCTGTGGTTACCTGCCATTTCAAGATAAATGGATCCCACATAAGGACCTTTGTAAAAAAGAGAAAAGGAAATTCGTGAAGCCATTGCTGCTGCTACGCTAGCAGGTGCAAAAACCTTGCACTTTTTGCGAAATGCATTTTTATCTTGTGTTGAAATGCAGCTTTTATGTGGGTGCAGGATTACTATAAAAAAAGGGATACCTATAGACTAATAAGATTTGTGAAAAACTGAAGCCATTATATGACAACTTAAAGCAAAAGGAAGTGAAGGATCTAAAGCTAGGGAATTTAATACCAGGAAAGGATAACTTCATAATTTTAGAAAAAGGTTTGGCTTAAAAAAAATCAAGATAACAGGGGAAGCAGCTTCTGCTGACCAAGAGCCAGCAGAGAAGTTCCCAGATGCCATTAAGAAAATCACTGAAGAAAAGGATATGTGCCTGAACAGGTTTTTAACAATGAAAGTTCCTTATTTTGGAAAAAAAAAATGTAAAGGACATTTATTAGTAAAGAAGAAAAGAGAGCACCAGAATTTAAGTCAGAAAGTTATAGGCTAACTCTACTGTTTTCTGCAAATGCAGTCGGGTTTATGATTAGGACTACCCTTATCTATAAAGCTGCTCACCCCTTGAGCCTTGAAGGGGAAAGATAAACCAGCTGCCAGAATTTTTGGTTGTACAAGAAGCCCTGGACAATAAAATCCCTTTTTCTGGGTTAGTTTCACTGATGGTTTCTCCCTGAAGTCCAGAAGTACCATGCCAGTAAGGGACTGCCTTTTGAGGCTCTTTTGATACTGGACAATGCCCCTGGCCAGGCAGAACCCCATCAGTTCAACACTGAAGGCATCAAAGTGGTCTTCTGGTCCCAAATACATCTCTAGTTCAGCTTCTAGATAGGGGGTCATAAAGATTTTAATGCTCATGACACATGATACTCTTTGGGAAGGATTATCAACATTATGGAAGATAACTCAAATAAAGCGGGGACATCATAAAAGTCTGGAAGAATTACCCCATTGAAGATGCCATTGTTGCTATAGAAAAAGATGCAAAAGCCATCAAGCCCTACACAATGAATTCCTGCTTGAGAAAACGGAGTAACGAGATTTACGACAGAATCAATCAAGGAAATTACTGAAGAGATTGTGGATATGGCAGAAAAAAAAAAGGTAGATGGAAGGCTTTCAAGGTACGGATCTTAGAGAAATTCAAGAGCTAACAGACACCACACCAGAGGAATTAACAGAGGTAGACTTGACGGAGATGAGTGCCTCTGAACCAGTATCAGAAAATGAGGAAGAAGAAATTTATAAAGCAGTGCCAAGACCAGGCACGGCGGCTCACACCTGTAGTCCCAGCACTTTGGGAAGCCGAGGTAGGTGGATCGCTTGAGGCCAGGAGTTCAAGACCACCCTAACCAACATGACAAAACCCCGTCTCTACTAAAAATACAAAAATTAGCTGGATGTGGTGGTGCGTGCCTATAGTCCCAGCTACTCTGGAGGCTGAGGCAAGAGAATCGCTTGAACCTGGGAGGAGGAGGTTGCAGTGAGCCAAGATCATACCACTGCACTCCAGCCTGAGTGACAGAGCAAGATCCTGTCAAAAAAATTTGACAAATTGGTATTAGATAATCTGGCAGAAGGGTTTTGATGATTCAAGACTGCTTTTGACTTTGTATGACATGGATCCTTCTATGATATAGGCTTTGAAACTAAAGCAAACGATGAAAGGATTGATAGCATATGGAAATATTTTTAGAGAAATGTAAAAGCAGAAAATAAGATAGAAAATACAATGTATTTTTGTAAAATTACACCCAGTGTGCCTGACTCTCTTACCTCCCTTCTACCTCCTCCACCTTTTCTGCCTCTGCTATCCCTGAGACAGCACGACCAACCCTTACTTTTCCTCTTCCTCAGCCTATTCAGTGTAAGGATGATAATAAAGGTGAAGATTTTTATGATGATTCACTCCTACTAATTGAATAGTAAATATATTTTCTCTTCCTTATGAATTTCTTAATATCCTTTCCTTTGCTCTAGCTTAGTTTATTGTAAAAATACAAGATATAATACATTTAACATAAAAAAAGTGTTAATTAGCTGTTCATATTATTAGTAAGGATTCTGGTTAACAGTAGCCTGTTTGTAGTTAAACTCTGGGGGAGTCAAAAATTATACACAGATTTATGACTGTGTGCTGTGTGGGGGCCTCCAGTACTCCTAATCTCTGCATTGTTCAAGGGTCAACTATATTTGTTTTTTTGGGATTTGTGGCACTTTATACCAAATTCAACATTAATATTGAAATTAGTGATCATTTTGTTCATAATTTCAATTGTTGTCTTTTGGTAATTAACGTTTGGGAGTTTTTGTAAGTCAGAATTCCATCAGAGAAACAGAATCAGTAAGAGATGGGTGCACACACACACATACACAAACACACAGATGCATAGACCGCAGACACACAGAGACACACATGCACATACACACATAGATTTATTTCATGGAATCGACTTATGCGTTTGTGAGGTATGGCAGGACAAGTCTGAAATTCACAGGGTAGGCCAACAGCCTGGAAAGTCTCAGGTGGGAGCAAACGGTTGGGAGGCAGAATTTCTTTTTTGTTGGGGAAACTTCAGTTCTGCTTGTAGCCCCTTTCAAATGATTGGATCAGGCCTACTCACATTATAGAAGACAATCTCCTTATCTAAGTCAACTGGCTGTACATGTTAATCACATCTGTGAAACACCTTTACAGCAACACTTTGCATTAGTTTTGAACTACTGGGTACTACAGGCTATCTATGTTGGCACTTATCCAAGTTGACCCATCACAGTTGTGCACTCAAATAAGCATTTAGAATTTCACTGTCAGTTTCCATAAAAATGTAACATTACAATTGAACCAACAGAAATTCAAGGTGCCTAAAAAATGTATCTTTAAATGTGTGGGGATAATTACCATATATAGGAGGAAAGGCAGTGAGTCATAGTCTAAAATGACATTGCTTCCTATTTTATTTTTATTTTGAAAATTTGGTGCTCCCCAAGTATGTAGGTTTGAAATTGTAGACTCCTCAATTCAAAGTACACTATCTCATTAGTTCATATAAAGATGTTGGCTTTCCATTTTATTTTTCTCTTGTGTATTCTATTTCTCATTGTTCACTGGAAACAACTTCCTTCCTTTCTCCCATTAGACGTATTCTATAAGGTACTTAATACATGCATTATTATGTTGGTTATATATGCCTCCTTTAATAAAGAAGTATCATTCACATGCATATGTATTTTAACATGTATTAAATTATGCTATACATTTTATTCTATTTTATTTTATCACTCAAGGCTATAGGATGCTTCATACTGCTACATACTCTTTTTTTTTTTTTTTTTGAGACGGAGTCTCGCTCTGTCGCCCAGGCTGGAGTGCAGTGGCCGGATCTCAGCTCACTGCAAGCTCCGCCTCCCGGATTTACGCCATTCTCTCGCCTCAGCCTTCCGAGTAGCTGGGACTACAGGCGCCCGCCATCTCGCCCGGCTAATTTTTTGTATTTTTTTTTTTTTTTTAGTAGAGACGAGGTTTCACTGTGTTAGCCAGGATGGTCTCAATCTCCTGACCTCATGATTCGCCCGTCTCGGCCTCCCAAAGTGCTGGGATTACAGGCTTGAGCCACCGCGCCCGGCCTGCTACATACTCTTTTATTGCATGCATTCATCCCATTTTCTTTATCAGTGTTTCCAGTTATAGACAGTGTGGCTTCCAAACTATCAATATCACAAGCAAAAATCAGAGTCATAGACTTTTGTGTACTGTCTCCTTGCGGATCTTAACAAATATTTTCTGATAAATATACATCTCAGCAATTAAGTCAATCTGTAAGTGTAACTTACCACGTGAATAAAGAAGAAAATACCATATGCTTTGTTAAATATGTGCAGATAAAAACCAATACCTATGACTATTTTAGTTAACAACTCTTGTATGTAATAAATAACTTAGAAATATTATATTTAATATTTGCAAAACTGTAGTTACAAATAAAATGGACTTATAGTTCCTTTCTTTTAGTCTACTTCTTAAGGTTTTGACATTATGTTTATAAACATCTTGTAAAACAGATTGAGTGGATTTGACTTTCTCTGTTCCTTGAAATTTTGGTAGAAGTCATTCGGGTGAGTGGCCTTCAGGGCAGAATGGAAGATGTTTCTCATTAGTCTTATTGCTCAACTCTTTAAAGCCATACGCTTCTTTGTGGTTTCTATTTCCATTTGCACAATACCGTGTCTAATATATTTACATCAATTTTATGTAGGCAGTTGCGTGTATATTTGATCAATATTTTCCTCTATGATTCTATTAACCTCCCTTGAATCTATAATTGTCCTTCTCCTTGTTAATGTATTTTGTTTGTTTGCAATTTATTTTTTTCTTGTTCCATATTGTTAAAACTTTGGATATCTTATTGATCTTTTAAAAGACTCAAGTTGTCAATATATTATCATCGAATTCATTTTCTAATTCTCTAATTTATATGTCTTGATCTTATAGTTACTATTTCCTTTAACTTTATTACTAAAGGGGTTGCTACATTTCCTTTTTTCCAGGTCCTTGATGTGAGTGCTCAGTTCTGTAGTTTCAACATTTCACGTTTTCTAGGAAATATGTTTAGAGTTATATATAAACATTTCTTTAGAACTATCTCACAAATATTATTATACAGTGTTTTCACTGATAATTATTTCTATGTCTATGATTTTTAAGACACCCTCTTCAATAAAATTGTGAATTAGTGATTTGTTACAAAATCCATAATTTTGCAATAAACATGGCTGGGCCTGGTGGCTCACGCCTGTAATCCCAGCACTTTGGGAGGCTGAGGTGGGCAGATCACCTGAGGTCAGGAGTTTGAGACCAGCCTGACCAACATGGAGAAACCCCATCTCCACTAAAAATACAAAATTAGCCGGGCGTGGTGGTACACGCCTGCAATCCCAGCTACTGGGGAGGTTGAGGCAGGAGAATAGCTTGAACCTGGGAGGTGGAGGTTGCAGTGAGCTGAGATCACGCCATTGCACTCCAGCCTGGGCAACAAGAGCGAAACTCCGTCTCAAAAAAAAAAAAAATTATAGACATATGTAATTTTATTTTGAGCTGTTCTTTAGTTGTTTATTTCTAATTTTATTGTGTTGTATCAAAGCAAGACTAGTTTATCCCTCACCATCCATTGAAACAATCTGAATAAAGGTAATGAATACACAAAGAGCTTTACCTTAGCAATAAATTAGACCTCAGATTAACCTGAAATTCTTAAATATAGTATTCAGTGGTCAGGGCTTACATCTGCACAACAGAAATGCCCACTGAGTTTTACACATCTTCTGACTCTGGGGCAATTTTGCCTCTGCCTTTGTTTTCTGATTTTACTCAGCTTCCCTGAGATACTGAATCTCTCTCCAAACTCAGACTTTCCTAAAAAAGACCCTGATGACATACTGACTCTTACAAGTCCCATTCCCCACATTGGTAACCTCTGGTTGTATCTTGTCCAAACCTGAACAAACTACCTAATATGGCGAGGAGACTACCTGGAGACTCCAGCTTCGTCTCATTCACCAGATACGTCCTCTTCCATTCCTACTACATTTATTTGTACTGGTAATTCTCATACTTGATTGTGCATAATAGTTACAGGGTTAGTGTGTTGGAGGAGAAGGTGGCTTGTTGTAAATGCATCTTCTTCCCTTCTGTCCATATTCTGATATGTAGTATGTCTCAGCTGAGAATATTTTGAATAAGCAGACTGAATTACTGAAAATGACTGTCCCAGGAACCCACGTTGAGGAACATGAATGTATTCAGGCATGGATAGCTAGTTTCTGAAAGTCATCTCTGCAGTGATGGTGTCTTCTTCTCCCACTGACAGTCAGTGTCAGAGAATCACTGGTCAAGCAACTTCATCAATATTTCTTTAAAGACTGATACCTGTAGGGTCAGAGTGCTAATCTGGACTGCTGGCCCTACCGGTTGAAGAGTTGACCAAAACTGAGGTAGTCATTCATTTCTAGAGTCTTTTCCTTGCCTACTGTTTGTTTGTTTTGTTTTGTTTATTTGTTTTTGCTGAGAATTCAATAAAATGCCTAAGACTAGACAGATCCTTATAGTGAATTGATTTGTTTTACTGCCAGGATGACATTTGGTGCCCAGCAAATACTTAATGTTTGATTAATAGATATCAATGGCATATATTTGCTGAAGCTCTGTTATCTCCAATTTATGGGAGAAAATAAGGAAACAGTGTGTGTGACTAAGTGTGTTGTTGAAATTGCAGCCTAGTTAACCCAGTTTCAGGGTGTGATTATTTCCAGGCTTCTAGGGAACTTTTTGCATGCCTGGCACACATGATGAGTTGTGGTTTGTTTTCCCAGGAGGGAAGAACAGAAGATTTGAATGTAGATGGGTGAGTTGGATGAAGAGTGCTGCCCCAGTGAACTCTCCTCTGCCTGCAGTGTTCCTCAGCTGCAGTCAGGTGGCCCTCACCAGTGTGAGTTGTTCTTCTGTTTCAAAAACAAATACCATCAGATAAACTACCTATAATCCATCCCTTTATATTAGTGACTCTTAATTTTGTTGTAATTTTCTTATTTTTAATGATGGATCTGTATGAGTCTGCTTGGGCTTCCATAATAAAGTACCACAGATTGAGTGGCTTAAACAAGGGATATTTCTTTTCTTTTTTTTTTTTTTTGAGACGGAGTCTCCCTCTGTCACCCAGGCTGGAGTGCAGTGGTGCGACCTCAGCTCACTGCAACCTCCGCCTCCCGGGTTCAAGTGATTCCCCTGCCTCAGCCTCCCTGAGTAGCAGGGACTACAGGTGCCTGCCACCATGCCTGGCTATTTTTTTTTTTTTTTTTTTTTTTTTGTATTTTTAGTAAGACAAGGTTTAACTGTGTTGGCCAGGCTGGTTCTGACCTCAGGTGATCTGCCTGCCTCAGCCTCCCAAAGTGCTGGAATTATAAGCATGTGCCACTGTGCCTGGCCACAAGGAACATTTGTTTTCTTACAGATCTAGAGGCGGGAAGTCCAAGATCAGGCAGAAAGCAAGGCTGATTTCTGGTAAGGCCTCCCTCATCGGCTTCCAGGCAACCTCCTTCCTGCTGTGTCCTCACATGGTCCTTCCTTCATCTGCTTGTGGATAGACAGCCATTTGGTGTCTCTTCCTCTTCCTGTAAAGACACCAGTCCTTTCAGATTAGAGCCGCACCCTTATAATACCAATTAACTTTACTTCTCCAAAGGCTCTATGTCCAGATATAGTCACACTGGAAGTTAAGACTTCATCATATTAATTGCAGAGTGGGGAGAGCACAGTGTAGTCCCTAACAGGGCCTTTTGGACAATCTTTGTGACATGAACTACTGGTTTTTACTATTTTAGGGCCTAGAAAACTGGTTAAAATTATGGATGCTGAAGCAAAACTGCTGGAATATCTCCCAGGTCCTCTGTTTGATATTTCTTCAGGTAAGTGATTCAATCACTCGGTGTTCATTTTCTTATTTGGAACATAGGAATAATGACATTAATGCACATATCTGTTGCAGCTATGAGAATGTGTGTTATAGATATCCAACTATAGGGAGCATAATTGATCAAGAGTCTCAGAAACTGTGGTCTGAAATACTCTTCTCAGGTGCCTCCTCCACTCATTTCTGTCACAGGTACTTCTCTGAATAAAATCATTGCATATTTAATTCCGACATGGAGGGGGGCTACTTTTAGAGCATCCAGACTAATACAAGTGGTACTGGACCCAGGAGTGGTCTGATAAGATATGCAGTAAGATGATGATACTGAACTTGGTCACTCGCCACCCAGCAATAAAGAGGACACCATCTTGGTTCATTGGTGGGATAGATAGTACCTGGCTCAAGGTAATGCCTCCATTGGTAAGGATTTCCCTGGTAGTAGCCTGGGAAAATATTCCAATGGAGGAGAATGCCGTGGCTGATGTGCTCATTCAAGCATTTGAAAACATGGGGGAAAGCAATGTCTATAAAAACAGCATAGTGATATTGATTCTAGGTTGTATTGATGCCCTTCAAAAGAGTAAAGAAGACTGAGGACTATTAGCAGTTTATGGCTAAGTGTGAGAACTAAAGACCTCTGTGATGGCTTATGAAAAGAGCCTTCTCTCTTGCAGTAAAAGAAGAGATATAGTTGAATGACAAGCTTACAACTCAATCAGTGGAATTGCAAACCTCCCAAGACTTTTGGACACTCAATGAAGGCAGGTAGGTCTATTGTGCAAAGGTCAGGGTCCTGGTGGGAAAACTGGAATTCTGAAACATTGAACCAAGACATTTGATGCCCATGAGGATGTTGACTGTGTGACCTGTTCCTCCTCCCCAGACTCCTGGACTTTTAGACATGACCTACCCTTCCTTGATAAGAGCTGGTACTTCTGTTGTGCTAAAAGATGCAGCAACAGCATCTTCCAAACTAGGTAACAGGTGCCCTCTAAGATGTTCCTCTACCTTCTGTTCTGACTGCCAGGCTGATAATGCTAATATAACATGATCCCACCAGGGGAGATTTTGGACATGATACAAGAAGAAAGAAATGTTAAGGAAAGAAAGAGATCTAAAGAATGCAAGCATAAGCTGGATGTACCAGCATGAGCCTTGATCAGATTGGGCTGGAATTTAAGGTTGGATAAGCAAGAATGCAGTGACTGGGGGGCATTTCTGGGGGATCTGCATCAATTGTATAAAGACTGCATAAATTGATGGCCAACTTGCAGCGAAATGGAATGCCTGAGTTGCCCTGACAGAGAAGACAAAGCAACCAGAGAAAGCAGAAAGTGGGCATGATAGAATAGATACATTATATTTGACCGGAATACTCACCAGAGAATTATGTTCCATGAGTGGGCTCAGAGGACACGCCATTCACCAAGACTGCCAGCAATGCCCTGGTGAGAGTGCTACAAACATCACAAAGAATTTAAGCGGTGGTTTTCTTCTGGAGATTCAAGGCAAAGTATAGAGAGGCTGTCACAGGTCTAAGTTCCTTAACAGCCGTAGGAGTAATGGAGCTCTAAAGTAATAGAAGCCAGTTGGTGACATTTAAACAACAGAAGGCAGAAGACTTCACTTGTCATAACAATTTTTAAGGATCAGCTTATGAGGGCTTGAATTGGAGAGTAGTGGCTTGAATTGGAAAGTCATGGAAATGATTAATAGAGTACAGTGTCCCTAGGGGAAAATTAATGGGCAGCCAGCAGAAGTGCTGTTTAATATCTATAATGGAACAGAAGGACAAGAATAGAGGAGCAAAAGGCTGAAGGTGATCATTTCAATTACAACTGACAATGTATTGCTTAGTGGTCAGATCTGAACCAACATTCAGATGCAGAACCCATAGACTTAGGAATGATAAACCCCTACCAGAAGAACCATACAATGTCATGGCAAAAATATACCCTGACAATTCTCCTACTCCTTTCCCAAAGGGCTTACAGACATTTAATCAGGTGGGCATATATTGAGGAAAGCGGGATCACTACTGCCCTAGTCTCTTTTATGGTGCTATAACAGAATACCATAGGATGGATTATTTATAATAAAAGAAATTTAGTTGGCTTATGATTCTGGAGGCTGGGAAGTACAAGAGTATGGTGCTGGCATCTTGCAAGGGCTTTCCTGCTGCCTCATCCCATGACAGAAGATGGAAGAGCAACAGAAAGTGAGAACAATAGAGCAAGAGAGGGGTGAGCTCAATTTTATAGCTAGCCTACTCTCTTCATGATGACATTAATCTATTCATGATAGCAGACTCCTCATGACCGAATTACCTATTATGAAGCCCCATATTCCAGCACTGTTGCATTGGGAAATAAGTGTTTATAACACATGACCCATGGGGGACACATTTGCAATACAGCAATCACCAAGAAGTTTCAAGGACTATTTGACATGAGGTCTATGTTGACGTTAATACCTAAAGAGTAAAAGAGTAGTCACAGGCTCTCTTTTTAGAATGGAGGCTTAAGAAAAAGATAACTGAAGTCCTGACTAAAATTCACCTCAGAGTGGTGCTACTAGATCTATGAACACACCTAGTAACTTTTTCTAGACTTGGCAATTAGAGCAATCACCATATTGAGCATCTGGTTTATTCAGTAAGTGATATCGTAATGGGAAAAGAAAAATGGAAGCCTTTAAAATTGTCTCTCTTTGGCCAAGAGAGTAACTAAAAAATCAATATTGTATCCTAGGAAAAAGGGCAGAGACACCACCATTAAAGACCAAAAGGATGAAGGGTTGCTGGTTGTTACCAGATCTCCATTTAATTCACTATTTGATTCATAGTGGAGAATGAACATAGATTATATTCAAATAGTAGCCCGGATGGCTTCTGCTGTTCCAGATGTGCTGTTATTGCTTGAGCAGATTAATAAGGCCTCAGGTACATGGTATATAGCCATTCATTTGGTAACTGTATTCTTTTTTGTTCTAATTAGAAAAGAAAATCAGAACAGTTCACAATAATGTCACCATGTGCTTGGAATTACTAATTATGAGATACATTCTGTTAGACCTTCCAAGTCATAATGCTGGACATACATGGCAGAAATTCACTAAAGATGGAGATGGTGCATCTGAGTTCAAGCTTAATCAGGGACAGAGGACATGAATATTTGGCCCAGAATCCCTCATCACCAAGTACAGTTGCATCAGTGCTTCCCGTCTGGCTTACATTTATGGTCATATGGGAGGTCCTGTGTGGCCAGCTGAAAAAGGAGGTAAAAATTAAGCTTATGTTATGGATGGGCCAGCTCGAAGCACGGATGTAAGCCAAAAATGGACACCAGTGCATTCCAGCTATATTCGGGGGTGGCCTTGAAAAGCCATGAAGAGGACAGAGATGTGAGCAGTGTACCTGGTCATTCCCTTTTATGAAAAATAAATGTCCTAAAATGAGAATATCTACAGATTCCTGAGCAGTGGTCAATGACCCGGCCATGTGGTCAGTGGTCTGAAAGAAAAAAGACACTAAAATCAGAAACAAAGAGATATGGGGTAGAGGCACATAGATGAACATATGAGAGTGTACAGAAAGTGTAAAGAATTTTCTATCACATGTTATCACAGACCAGCATTTCCCCACAGAAACCCACAGAACAATCAAAGGAAGAGACAATTCAGCCAATGATATTAGCAAGGCTTTATCACTGACCACCTCATTACTGACAATATAATCACATAAATAGAGTGACCATGGCAGCAGAGAGGAAGACTATGTAGGGATCTAACATGAGGGAATCTCATTTGCCAAAGCTGGTTTAGATATTGCATTAGTCTGTTCTTGCATTGCTATAAAAAAACTAGCTGACACGGGGTAATTTATAAAGAAGAGAAGTTTAATTGACTCACAATACTGCAGGCTGTACAGGAAGCATGGCTGGGGAGACCTCAGGAAACTTACAATCATGGCAGAAGGTGAAAGGAAAGCAGGCACGTCTTACTTGGCCAAAGAAGGAGGAAGAGAGAGAAGCGGGAGGTGCTTACACACCTTTAAACAACCAGATTTCATGAAAGTTTACTCACTATCACAAGAACAGCAAGGTGGAAGTCCAGCCCCATGATCCAATCACCTCCCACTAGGCCCCTCCTCCAACACTGGGGATTACAATTCGACATGAGATTTGGACGGGGACAAAAATTCAAACCAGATATTGTTGCTTGTGAGGGTCCAATTCATCAGGAGCAAAACCAACCCTGATCCCCTGATAAGGCCATTCTTCAAGAAGACCACCCAGCTACTTGATGGGAAACTGAATGCATCAGGCACTTTCTTTCATAAAAGTTCTGGTAGTTTATCCTCACTGGGACAGACACCTACTGCAAGTATGTGTTTACTTTTCCCGCCTGCAAAGGATCAGCTATCACCATTATCCAGGAACTGATGGAATAACTGATCTATAGACTTAGAATCTCATACTGAGTATGCTTTGTCCAGAGAAGGGGGTGTAGGATTGAGCCTATGACTATGTGATTCATCTGTTATCACATATACCCCTCCATCCAGAGATGGCCAACTCTGTACAATACTGGAAAGGCCTTCTAAAGGCACAGCTGAAGTGCCAGTGTGGAGAGATCATGTTGAAAAGATGTCAACTTTATAGAATACAATGTATTTTTAATTAGAGAGCATTCAATAGTACTACTTCTTCAATAGGAAGGATGCAGGGTCCAGGAACCAAGTCACTGAAGAAGGAATGGCTATGCTCACCATCATCCCCTATGATCTACTGGAACATTTTGTATGACTCATCTATGCAACTTTGAGCTCTACCAGGATCAGAGGCCATGGCCCTCAAAGAAAGAACACCCTTGCAAGGGACACAGCAAGAGTCCTTCCCATTGAGCAATAACTTAGGATTGCCATCAGTACATTGAATATCTTTTGCTCAAGGACCAGCAGATGAAAAGATGAACTGCCTTACCATCATGGATAATAGGCCTGATCAAGAGTAGGAGGTAGGGCTACTATTATACAATGACATCAGGGAGAAATATGTGGATCCCAAGGGATTCATTTGGAAGTTTCTTAGTCTTACTTGCCACATTGGACCTATAAATTGAAATCTGTAGCAATTTGGAATGAGAAGGCTTTGATTATCAGGTATTCCAAACTCCCAGATACAAGATTTGGATCACACTAACATGGAAGCCATCAGGACCTGCAAGGTTATAGCTGAGGGTGAGGGGAAGTGAGAATGGCTAAAGTGGGAGAGAGGAGGATCAGCTGATGCTCCGAGATTAAGTACAATGACAGGAGCTGTAGTTCATTTCATTAACATTCTGTGTTCACTTCAAGAGGAAAGGACCACTGGAACCATAGAGAAATTGCTCCTCAAACTCGTGTAAAGTAGATCTGCACGAGACAGGGATGACTTATGGTTACCTCCCCTTTGGACCTCCAAATACAGTGAGTGTGATTGCCCAAGGGCCCCGGGTACTGGACTTTGAAATCCTCAAGTGTGGCAAGGATACTAGGTAGGTTCAATCCTGGAAGACATGGAACTTTTCTGATGGCCAGCTTTAGCTGGAGAACTCCCCAAGGCCAGGCTGGGCTTTCCTTAGACTACAAGGTACTGAGGATGCTTTCATTCTACTTTCTTTCTCTTTTTCGCTCAGAGTCAGTCTTGCATTTCTGTGTTGGTTCTCCAACCTTCTTCTGCTCTTTAATCATTTTTTTCACTAGCGTTTTCTCTACAAAATCCTTGCATGTATAATCCTTTCTTGGCAAATGTTTCTCAGAAGACTCAGAGCAACAGTATTTCACGGAATTGCTTGGAGGATTAACCATATTCCTGGCACATTGTAATATATACACATATGTATGTGTGTGTCTGTGGAAGTGTTTCTGGTTTGGCAGTATACGACATTAAGGTTTAAAAGTCAGTGTTTTCATTTTTTGTTTTTGTTTTTTAATTAATCTCGAGCTAAGAGTTAGGCTTTTCTGAGCAAAGCTGTTGTCAATTTTATGGTCTTGCAAGTAAGCCTTTTGGAAGAAAATAAAAGGAACTCTTGATATGTAAGAATGAGATCAAGGCTTAAAATGTTTAAGAACAGAGAACAGCAGAATATCTAAAAAACGTTTCTTAATTTTTTCCAAAGTTGTAAGGATCAATACCCTTCAAATATTCTACAAGTTGAAGCCATTCCTTGTGGCTTCATCAGCAACAGGAATTCTGCTGATACATTACAAATTTCAATGATACTACATTCAGACTTGTTATTGGATATCTTCCTAAGATGCCCCTTCAGTCCGTAACTCTCTTTTTTTTTTATTGGTTCTTCAGGTTACCATTAGGATTTGTACATATGAAAGTTACAATGGATGCTTTCCTTGCTTTCTCTGTTATTTATAAGATGTTTGAGAACAAACAGAAGTTAATATGTAGCCTTATTCCATCCCTAGAGTATGAAGAACACTTGAGAAGTTTCTGGTCTACATTTTAAAAAGCCAGTGTGAGCATATATTCCATCAACATTCCTAACAGTCTTGCCTTCTTGAAGGAACTTCATGTTCCAAGTGACGTGAAGGTTACTTAGCAGATTCAGTTACTCTGAGATCTACATCACACCACAAGGTTTTATTCTTTAAGAATACCAAGATTATGGTGCTAATCTTCACAACAGAAATGAAGCCAGACTTCCAACATTTCTTCTCCTGATCTCAATTTGCTAGAGCTCCCATATTAAAATCGACGGTGGGAGATGTGCCTTTTAGCTACTCATGTGGTGGTTATCTGTTTTAGTGATAGGCACAGGTCAAGGAAACTTAAGTAGTAGGTTTAATTTACCTTTGGCATCTCCCATTTTTCAAAACTTTTGCTCCATCTTAATGATTTTCACTTTCATGTAAATTTGCGTCCTGGGACTCATTATTACTATCCTTCTTCATTTAAAAACAATTCAAAGAAATGATGATGTCCAAACTCCAAAGAAGTTAAGCAGTAATGTTGACTGACAAACAATGGAGGTAATCATTACAGGCAAGGAAACTTTGATGCCAAAGCATACAATGGTGCTTCTTGGAATGCAGACCTCCCTCACAGTGAAGTTTTCAGACCCGTGAAGAATATGGGAGTGCCTCAATTTATTTAACCAGTCTAGCCTAGATGCTGTGGGAACTGTCTGCTATTTGGATGCTAGTTATTCGGATTTATTTTTTCCTATCTCAATATTTTCAGTAAATTTGGATAAAAGAAAAAAAGCTTTTAAAATGGTATGGTATGTGGTTTCAGAATTTGACTTACCTATGGGAAAGAGATGATTTTACTCAGTTAACTTGTAGACTTGCATGTCTCCAAGAGGGTGGGCTTTGGAAATGGTATACTCGGTTACTCGGAGGCAATTGTGCCCTGTAGATAGGGCAGGGGAGGAGAGTAGGATCTCACCATATCTAAGAGGACCACTTACTTTCTACTCTAGCGAATCCAGTTAGAGTTAGTGGGTCTGGTGACTAATTCCAAGCAGAAGCAGATGTTAAGTTGACTTAAATGAACTCAGGCACACAGCACTGAAAAGACTTACAACACAAATAGCTAAATTTTAATGAACGAATACGTTTGTGGGGGATTTAAAATTTGCAACCTTTTTCATTGCCTTGGCCACACAAACTGCTGTTGCTTTATGCTGCCAGAACATTTGTTATCAGGTTGACATGGTATTAGCTTAAAGCCAGGGAATTTGGTTTCTATATTCCAAGTGTTTTTCTTGTAAAACAGGTAAATCCAAAGTCTCATTGCTCTTTCCAGTGATAGAGAAATTTATACAGATTGAACAGGAACTCTTGCTCTTAACAGCCTGATCAGATAAACATAAACGGAAAAGTAAAATGGCAGTAATTTTATTAACATTTGCTTTACTTTATTTCACTAAATTTTCTGACATACATTCTTACCTTAGCACAGATACAGATAACTCATTTAATATTACAACTCAATGACCCACAACAGCAATACTGAATAAGGCCACTTAGGAAAAAAAACCCAAAATTCAGAAAGACACACATACATATACACACATACATACACACACCAACACACACACACACACACATGCATGCACAGAATTACATAGATGGGGAGGGAGTCATTTGGGTATACAAAAATATAGAAAATAAAGTTAAGGAAAAAGGCAAAGACTTTACTCATGTACATACCCTTTAAAAGTATATCCATATGCCTATGCACATGTGTATGTATGAGATGTAAAAATGACAACATCGTACGTAATATTTGGAGATCCTTGCATTCTTTAAGAACATTCTTTAAGAACAACAAAACAGCCTTCCCTCATTTTCAATAGAGTTGCTGCTTTTGAGAACAGCAAAATCTATTGCTATTGCTATTTTTTTAATTAAAAAAAGATCTTTAATAAAATTTGATAGTTGGTGGTCATATAAAGTTACAGTTTTTGCCACCATTGTTTTTTTCTTTTTTTTTTATTTTTATTTTTTGAGACGGAGTCTAGCTCTGTCGCCCAGGCTGGAGTGCAGTGGCCAGATCTCAGCTCACTGCAAGCTCCGCCTCCCGGGTTCACGCCATTCTCCTGCCTCAGCCTCCCGAGTAGCTGGGACTACAGGTGCCACCACCACGCCCGGGGTAATTTTTTTATATTTTTAGTAGAGACGGGGTTTCACCGTGTTAGCCAGGATGGTCTCGATCTCCTGACCTCGTCATCCGCCCACCTCGGCCTCCCAAAGTGCTGGGATTACAGGCGTGAGCCACGGCGCCCGGCCCAACCACCATTGTTTTAAATTGTTCCATTGCCTACTGCTTGTCCCCCAGGCCAGCACATGTTAAGGCTGAGGTCCCTATCACTGTGCACCATCTACTTGGGTCTCCTGTCGGAAGCCAAAACTGCTGCATTCCACACTGTGCCTTGCATTGCTACATGATCTTAATTTCTCAATTAGTTATGTTTTCCTTCTCAGGAAATGAGATTTTATTTAAAAAATTTGTATAATCAGGATTTCTATTTGAGGAAATAAAAAAAAAAAACTAACAGCAAAATTACATAGTACTAGTCCTCATGTTTTTAGACATTTTATGAAACAAATTTTTTCATGTATTAGACTCATGTGTTAGAGAATAAATACATATATTTCTATGACATTTAATGCAAGCTAAGGAAAATGTAATCTTTTTTCCATACCTATATTACAATGCAAAATTAATTGATAAGTCAAAGAAATTTCAAAAAATTAGAGTTTGTGGAGAATAAAAGAGAAAATGAAGACAGCCCATAACTCCATTGCTCTAAAACATTATAATGATTTCTGTGTATTTTCTTCCTTTTTGTCTCAATAATACACCTTACATAAGTAAATTAAATTAAATCAATGTATACTAAATTTCATATTGAAATATTACTAATTTTACATCAAATTGTCTTTCTGGTTTCAGTGGCATCAATATTTGACCATAATGAAATTTTAATAACTTTTTTTTTTTGAGATGGAGTTTCACTCTTGTTGCCCAGGTTGGAGTGCAATGGTGGGATCTCGGCTCACCACAACCTCCGCCTCCCAAGTTCAAGCGATTCTCCTGCCTCAGCCTCCCAAGTAGCTGGAATACAGGCAGGCACCACCATGCTTGGCTAATTTTTGTATTTTCAGTAGAGATGGTGTTTAGCCATGTGGGCCGGGCTGGACTCAAACTGTAACCTCAAGTGATCCACCTGCCTCAGCCTTCCAAATTGCTGGGGTTACAGGTGTGAGCCACCGTGCCTGGCCTTAGTAACATTTTAATATAATCATTTTCAAAAGTTGAACAGAAATGAAAATTCACAGATCTATGCTTTAGTGTCTATGTCATAATCAAATTAGAAATTATTTTTAAAATATTAACATAAAGTATAAGTGAGTCTCTTGGTAACATAAAGGCATTTACAGATGCCCAGAGGAAAACACTCATGAATAAGATTAAAATGACTGTATTGGAGAAAATTAATTTAAACAAACTAAAAAGAGGCCGGGAGCGGTGGTTTATGCCTGTAATCTCAGCACTTTGGGAGGCCGAGGCAGGTGGATCACTTGAGGTCAGAGTTCGAGACCAACCTGGACAACATGGCGAAACCCCATCTCTACTAAAAATACAAAAATTAGCCGGGCGTGGAGGTGCATCTGTAACCCCAGCTACCTGGGTGGCTGAGGCAGGGGAATCGCTTGAACCTGGGAGGCAGAGTTTGCAGTGAGCCAAGATCTATCACTCCTTTGCACTCCAGCTTGGGTGACAGAGCAGGACTTTGTCTCAAATAAAAAAATAATTAACAAACAAACTAAAAAGAGATATAATACAATGAGAGCATCCTTTCCAGTTCTCTTAGTTCTAAATAGCTCTGAAAAAATAATAGAAAGGTAGGCTAGTACACAAACAGAATTTTCAAAGAAAGAAATTCCAAATTTGATGAATTAATTTACATTTATTGAACCATTATAAAATGTATAAAATATCCTAACATTTAAAAACCTTAAATTCACTATTGTGCTGTTCGTAAGGCAAGGACTCTGGACTCAGACAATCAGACAATCAGACAATCTGTGTGAAATCTCAACTCAAAAACCTGACTGGTCTTGTGATCTCATATAATTCACTTAATCTTTCTGTGGCTCAGTTTCGTCATCTGCAAAATTGAGAGAATAACTCATTGGGTTGTTTTGAGGATTAAATAAGTTAGTGTTCATAAAAATTAGCACACAGTATGCACTGCATATATATATATTCTGTATTGGTAAAGATGAAGGATAAGAGCACTTTCATACTCTACTATATTGGAAACTGGCACATTCATTAATGGCAATTTTAAATGAATAAGTTTTCATGTTCAGATATTCATCTTTAAAAATGATGATATACTTGTACGTCTATTCATGGAAAGACAAAACAGAAAATGTCCAAGGAGGTGTTCCTCAAAGCATTGTTTGTAATAGCAAAAAAGTAGGAATAATATTCAAGCGTGTTGCTAAAGGGCACTGATTTAAACATTTTGATGCATTTGTATAACGAAGGTTTATACAGCCATTGGAAAATATGGGTCTATGTGTAGGTTAGTATCTTGAGGTTTATTTACTATTATTATTATTATTTAGAGATAGCATCTCGCTCTATTGCCCAGGCTGGAGTGCAGTGGAGCAATCTCAGCTCACTGCAGCCTCCGCCTCCCTGGTTCAAACACTTCTGCCTCAGTCTCTCCCAAGTGGCTGGGATTATAGGAACGCACCACCACACCTGGCTCATTTTTTGTATTTTCAGTAGAGACGCAGTTTCACCATGTTGCCCAGGCTGGTCTCAAACTCCTGAGCTCAGGCAATCCATCCACCTTGGCTTCCCTAAGTGCTAAGATTACAGGCATGAGCCACTGCACCCAGCCAGTATATCGACATTTATAATAAAAATTTGCTCAGAGTTATGCTTAAATATTGAGATGAAGACATCTGAAAAAAAAAAGACTATTCATAGAGCTTATCTCTGTAGAGTATCACTGGAGTGATAGGGAAGGGAATTATGTTTCTTTTCATTTTATATCCTTTTATGATGTTGAAAGTTTTTATAACTAACGTGCTACTTTTATAATAATACTATACAATTTCTTGATGTATTTAAAAATAAGGATGACCAATAAATAAATTAAGTCTGTCTATCTCAGACTCATTAGGAAAAATAAAATAAAATTTTAAATTAACCCTAAGGTTAAGCTCAGGGTAGGCTACAAATCTTGGTGTCAATTTTTTTTTCTTTCTCTTACCTTTTTGGTAATTCTGTCTCTTTATAATACAGAATCTGTTAATATAATTAACAGATTGCTGAGAGCAGTAGCCCTCCAAGTAGTTTGCATCAAAATCAAATGTGTGCTTCTGCAGAACAAAAATAGATTGGTTTCACAGGAGCGAGCCTCTTACTTTTGTGTTTTTAAAAAGACCACCCACAAAAATTATCCAAGGGCCACCAAAGTCTGGAGAAGCACTTCTGCAATGCAAAGAAAATGGGCTGGATGTGAGAGCTGTTTTTCCATCCTTTGTCTGATAGCTGTTGCATTTATGACCTTAAACAGTCACACTGAACCTCCTGACAAGTCAGGTTATTCATCTGTTGAATTAAAACATTGACACAGATGAATTCCTAGATCCTTTTTAATGCTTCTATGGGACATAGTACATAGACATTTAATAAATTTTTAAAAATTAAAGTTTTAGCAAGGAATATTTTTTAAAAATTAAATGACACCAGGAATTGACCAGGTCTCTCAACTGTGCACAAATAGTGTGACTCTAATTGATGTCGTACGTTGATAAAGCAATTTGGAAATGCATCTAAATAGCCATAAATTGTTTATGTCATTTAGCCTGTGCTGAGAATCTATCTAAACAAATACTTGAATTTTAAGATGACACTGTATCATATACATGTATGATGCATATATGTGAGATATATTACATATATAATTATTCATTGTATTATTGATAATCGTAGTTTTGAGGGGGAAATTTCTGTTTGTTTAACATTTCAGAAAAGTCAATATGATGACAATTCCTTCTAAGAACTTACTATGCAGCATTATACGTATAGTAATTAATAGATTAGAATACTATGGATAATGTGCATATTATGTCAAATGAGAGAAGCGATTCACCAAAATGCATGCATCGTATTTGCAATTCCATGAAATATACAGGAGATTTTAAATGTTCAGTTGAAGAAAAATGAAACGAATTATAAACATGAGCCTCAACTTTAAACAAAATTTACTGTCTTACATTTAGGATATGTTTAGTATATATTTTAATACATTCTAAGTATTTAGTCCTAATACTTAGATTTTTTTTTTAATGTTGGAAATATATAATAATAGAAGCATTAGATTTGGTATCATAGCTGTTTGTGAAAATATTCTCCCTTTTCGCTAGAAAAGATTTTTGTGAGCGGGTAGATTAGGCAGAAAAACCCCTAAGATTCCTGGCCCCTGATGTACATGCTCTGTATTATTCCCTCTCCTTCAGTGTGGGTGGGACATTTGAACATGGTGGGACAGTCACTTCCTTCTTAAGTAATTCAAAATTGCCTTAGCAGACTGGATACACAGAGAGATTATAAATGAAAAGTGTTCTTACTGTCCTTGAAAAACTAAACTGCCATTTTGCAAGAAGGGAGAATGTGATTAGGACCTGAGGTTGGCTTCTAGGAGCTGAGATTGACGACCCCTGGCCAACAGCCAGCAAGAAAATAGGAAATGCAGTCCTCCAGCTTGAGGGAACGGAATCCTGTCAACAATCAGTGATTTGGAAGAGGATTCTAAGTCCCAGATAAGAACACAGCTCAGTCCCACCTTGATTTCAGCCTGGTTGAGACCTTGAACAGAGAAACCAGCTAACTCATTCCTGCACTCCTATCCCATGAAAACTGTAAGATAATTCATGTGTACTGTTTTAAGTGGCTAAGTTGATGGTAATTTGTTATGAAGCATGAGGGGTATAACCTCTTGTCATTCTTTGACGGTCCCATGGGATCTAATGCATTGTATTTATACTTGTGAATAAACACTAGTTCAGCAAATATATAAAGAATTGCCAACTCTTGTTTTTTATCTGGTATTTGGATATTTTACAATAACATACGAGGTCATTCTAGCTAAATCCTTTCTATGATTCATAAGCAAGAAAAAAAGTTATTAAAATCACCATTGAAATCCAAAGTGAAAAAAAAAATAAGAAATGAAAATAAAGTACTGAGATTCTTTTCCATTAATCACATGAGAATACTTTTGCCTTATAGTATTATAGTCAGATCAAGTATTTTGGAAAGGAAACAGAGAAATAACTGTGAAATGTATCCTTGGGTGATAAAACAGGGAGAATATCTGGTAAATTAAATGACTCACAGCAGACTGAAGCTTATTTGTTTGCTATAATATCTAGTTAAAAAATAAAATGATGCTATGCTTCCTGTTTTCTTGATAACGAAACTCACAACATGAAGTCAATCACATAAATCTATAAGAATTCTAAATCCTACCTCTATCACTTTCAGCATATGAATACACTTTAACTTTTAATCAATTTATTGAAGAATTTCAATATGAGGAAGCATAAACAAAAAAGGTTTTATGTGTTATAACCACTGCTTCTCAGCTGTCCCATATGGAACCCTATTTTTTGTTGAGTACTAGTTTTCCTAATAACGTGTTGGCTAAATTCCACAATTTTCACTCACTTTTAGTTGTATGAACAGGTTTCATTGTGGCATTTAAGGTCAGTCATATGCAAATTCAATAAATACTTTCCATTTTTGCTACATGTAGTCATCTCTTTTATCTGACCTCCTAGCTATACATCCAAGCAGCATCCCTTTGAAACTGTACCACATTTTCAGACTGTATTCCACTTACCCAGTGCTGTGGTAATCCTTGAAAAATGTAGACTATTGTTGACTCTCCACCCTCACCCCCAACACACATTTAATGCCCAACTGTCATACAGAATACATCATCTTCTTGAGAACCAGGAGCTCAACATGGCAGTAAGGGAATGGAAGATGTCAGTTCTGGTTTCCCCTTTCCTTGGTGAACTCCACCATGGCACCTCTTACTAATTATTATTTATTTTTTCAAGGTAGCAAATGAATATATCAGAAAGACCTGTGGATATCAGAAATCCAGACTAGTAAAGGAAATTTTATTTTCTCTTCCTTGTATGCACACCCAGTCTCCAAGAGTGATTCTGTTGGAATTTTTCTTCCTTGTGTCTACTGAAAAACAATTTTTCTATGAACAATGCATGTTTTAAAGGTTCAACGACCTTGTCACCATTCTGTTATTTTCTTTTATTGACTAGGCTCGGTAGAATTGTGGGTTGGGAGTGATGAGTGTTGAAACTGTTGACTCAGTAAAATTAGAAATGGATTTTATTAATGCTTGTTACTCTCGCTGTTGACCTTAGATGCAATTATTTTATTGAATCACAAAAGCATAGCCCTAAAGATTTGTCACACAGTGGCAGATATTGAGTCATATTTAATGTTTCCTTCACTGAGGATAGTAGACAGTATAATTATTAATAGATGTTTTGGGCTGGGTGTGGTGGCTCACACCTGCAATCCCAGCACTTTGGGAGGCCGAGGCAGGCGAATCACCTGAGGTCAGGAGTTCAAGAGCAGCCTGGCCAACATGCTGAAACCCCATCTCTACTAAAAATACAAACAAACAAACAAACAAACAAAAAACAAATTAGCTGGGCATGGTGGCACATGCCTGTAATCCCAGCTACTCAGGAGGCTGAGGCAGGACAATCACTTGAACATGGGAGGCAGAGGTTGCAGTAAGCCGAGATTGTGCCACTATACTCCATCCTAGGCAACAAGAGTGAAAACTTTGTCTCAAAAGCAACAACAACAACAAAACCAGATGTTTTGGTTTTGGCATTAGAGAAGAAATAATGCTGACAGTTAGTTTCTCTGTTGATTTACAAGTTAAAAGGAACCATAGAATAAAACAAAGGCCTTGGTCACAAGGGGAATGATAACTAAATTATTCCAACTGAAATGGGCTACAATATTAGAATGGACTGTGACTAAAGCCAACTTGAGATTCAGTCACTGAAGTAATAAATTAAGAACCTTTTTTTCCGTGTCCATAGGTGGTACTGACTTTCAACTTGGGCAGGATTTTTTTCTGTAGGTGCAGCACTTTGTCTGTAGATACAGATGTAGGGACAGAGAGCATTGCATAAGGTAGCTTGGCAGGTCACTATATAGAGAAATAAAACTAATCAACAAACATTTGGTGAGCACCTATTTTGAACAATAAGAACTTCTATTGTATCATCATCTGGGACCTATACATTCAATAAGTTTTTCATTATTTACCTGCCTATTTGCTAATGCAACTCATAACTATTAATCAGCTACGCCAAGCAAGCTCTGTGCTGACCTGTAACTACTTCATCTTTACCATGGTGACTTTATCATGAAATAGATAACTATATTATTATTTGTGTTTTTACTAGTACTATACTAGTAAATACTGTAGCTGTAAGCGAACATTCTAACCTTCATCATTCTTTGAGAGACTAGTAATAATTTCTGGGTAATTAGTGTGGGTTTTTGACTTAATTTAAATACAGACACATAGACCTCATATCTAGTATGAAATATTCAAGACTCAATTTCAGTTTCACCTGGTGGGTTTTCTCTTTTTTGAGTGGAAAACATACTATCATCTGACTATGCTCACATACGTGACTACTTTCAATATAAGCCATTCACAAGGAGTGCTACAAGTCACCAGTGTGTCTAAAACCTCAGTGTGAACTGTTAAACTTCTTTAGTAATTGTGTTCCTTTAACTTGCGATTGCTATGCAAAATGCCCATGGGGACTTCCTGTAACTTCTCTACTACTTATTTGTAATTCTCTGCTCTGGCTAATATATCAAGACTTGACACACACACACACACACACACACATACACACAGTTGAATTCATCTGAACTATATACACACACACAGTTGAATTCATCTGAACTACACACACACACACACACACACACACACACACACAGACACATACGGACATACATCTTATAACTCCATCTCTTGGAGGTGGAGCTCATATTATCTCTGAAAGATATTCCCTGCTAGGAAAAGATGGTAGAGGGACATGAAAATAAACCACACAGTTTTTATATATAAAAGACACAAAGAGAAGAGGAAAAGATTTTCAACAATGACTTCCTTGATGTCCAACAGCTGCCCAGAAACATGAGAACAACACCCTCTCTTAACAATTTGTTAAATTACTATTGGCCAAAGTGGCAGTTTCACACAAAAATGTCTTCTGTATTTGTGGTCTTAAATTGAAACACATGTCAACTTTTACAGCTGCTATTCTCTCAGGAGGGCTTTAAGAAGTTGATTGCTGAGGGGAGTTAATTCAATAATGGATACACCTGCTCCAGCAGCCAATCCAGTCATCTGTCATATTGCCAGCAAGTCAGTGGATTATTTCAAGTCCAGGAAGTAAAAAGGACAGGGGTAATATGATGAAATTGGCCATTATAAAAATTTGGCTAAAACCTGGGATCATATGCCTTTACTTTTATATTAAGTGCCAGAGGACTTAGAAAATAACAAGCTCATTGCCTTGAATGTAAACTACCTGAAGGGATGAAACTTTGAGAAATTGTTTAACCATTTATTTCATATTGAGGAATAATATGCATCTCCCCAAACTTTATTTTCACCGCAATCTAGTCAATTCCTTACACAACAACAATTAATTTAAAAATTATGTTACAGAAACTTGTGTTAGATGCAAATTGGTGCATAGAACCACCGAATAAATTACAACAGCAAAAATAATAAAAAATAATAAGCATAGGAAATTCTCAGGTGATTGAAATAAAGAGAAAATAAAAACCAAAACAATTAGAAGTGAGCTGATACGGTGATATAAGGCTTAGGGAACATAACAGAAGTCATCTGACCAGCAGCAATGGAATACAGGGTCTTAAGTACTCCTATGGCAAGAATTGTAACTGCGACTCCTGTATTCATAGAGATACTATGTGTCCTGCACCATCAGCAGAACAAAGCTACCTATTATTCCAGGAGGTTAACAAGCTACCTGGGTACTAGGTGCAAGAACATTTTTTAAAGTGTCCTGTAAATCACAGAATCATGTATTCATGTGATTGTCTTTTACACAGATTTAGAGTAAATTTATACAAACTTCAACTTCTCTAAAAGCAAAATTATGTCTAAAATTGTCTTGGCACCAGTGAGAGCTTCGGTGTACCTGGCAGAAGCAAACACAAAGCTAGTCTGAAGTGTCTTTCAAAAGCCAGGACTTGGGATATTTTCATAAAAGAAAATGATATGGACAGGAAGCAGGAAAATAGGGCAGAAGAGGACAATTCCCCAGCAAAGGGCCCACCCTCAAGCCTTGAAACCTGTGGCCCTAAATGGGAAAAGACATTCCTGTTTTTGTGTCCAAATGTTGCCTTTTCCAAGACCACTCAGGCCCACTGCACCCCATCCTGTACCCGTATAAATCCCACACTCCTCTGGGAGAGCAGCAGAGTGACACGGCAGAGAAGAGAAGATGAGTAGCTGGGATTACAGGCATGTGCCACCACGGCCAGCTAATTTTTGTATTTTTAGTGGAGATAGGGTTTCACCATCTTGGGCAGGCTGGTCTTGAACTCCTGACCTCAAGTGTTTTGCCCACCTCAGCCTCCTAAAGTGCTGGGATTATAGGCATGAGCCACCATGCCTGGCCTCACTAGTTTTAAATATTTTTCTATTGATTCCTTAGAAGTTTCTATACAAGATTATGGCATCTGCAAAGGACATCGTATTACTTCTTTTCCAGTCTGAATGCTGTTTATTTTATTTTCTTGACTAATTGCCATGGCTAGAACTTCCAGTACAATAGTGAATATCAGTGGCAGAAACTGACAGTTTCACCTTGTTCCTGATCTTAGGAAGATAGAATTCAGTCCCTTACCATTATTTACAATATCATCTTTGGGTTTTGTATATCACTTACGGGACTAAGGAAGAGAAGAAGAGAAGAGAAGGAGTGTATGAACATCGAAAGGAGTTTGACTTGGGATGGTCAGATAGGAGATAGGCTGCAGGACGGCCAAATTCCAGGGGAAGATCATCTTCCCACTCCATCCCCTTTCCAGCTCCCCACCCATCCTGCTGAGAGCCACCTCCACCACTCAATAAAATCCCCACAATCACCATCCTTCAAGTCAGTGTGACCTGATTCTTCCTGGATGCTGGGCAAGGACCTGAGTACCAAGAGGGCACGATGTAAAAGGCTGTCCCCCTGACTCTCTGTTGAGCTGGTTTAACACTTAGCCATCCGCGGACAACAACTGTTAAAAGCATTAATTGTAACACACTCCTAGATGCTACTGTGGGGCTGGAGCCCAAAAGCGCTCACGTCAACTCCTACAGCTGCCCATCTGCATGCTCCCCTCCTGTGAAGTGGAGCAAATGGAACACACCTGTTGCAAGTCCCACAAGGGGGTCAGGGAACTCTCTCATTTCAACAACAGGACCTGCTGCAGACAAAGTAATAACAAACATGCAGAGAGCATAAGAAAAACAGTCTTCTATGAATGTAAGCAAGCAGACCCAATACCACAGAGGAGGATTTGATCATAAGAACCTCAACATGGATGAAGAATCAAAAAACAAAACCAAAAAACTATGCAATAATTATGTTTGATGTATAAGGCAATGAAAATTTTAGTAAAGGAACATAAACCCCATTTGACACCGTGAGCAAAGAATATCATGGTTTGAAATAGAACTAGAAATTCTGAATATAGCAACTGACATTAAAATAGTAATGAATGCGTTTGCATGTGCACATACCCACACACTCATATATATGTGTGTGTGTGTATATATACATACCTACACACATATATATGTATATGTATATATATATATTTGAAGAGCGAATTGTTAAACTTTAGGATAGATTTTAGAAAATTACCCAGAATTCAACTAAAAGAGGTAAAGATATAGACATTACGAAGACACTACATGGAGACAAAAATAGGAAGAATAGAGAATGAAAATAGTCAAAATGCGCCTAATAATAGTTTGAGGAAAAGTGAATAAAGATAAATGGCGGTTGGGTGCAGTGGCTCACGCCTGTAATCCCAGCACTTTGGGAGGCCGAGGCAGGCGGATCACGAGGTCAGGAGATCGAGACCATCCTGGCTAACATGGTGAAACTCCGTCTCTACTAAAAATACAATGGCAAAATTAGCCGGGCCTGGTGGCGGGCACCTGTAGTCTCGGTTACTCGGGAGGCTGAGGCAGGAGAATGGCGTTAACCTGGGAGGCGGAGCTTGCAGTGAGCCGAGATCACGCCACTGCACTCCAGCCTGGGTGACAGATCGAGACTCCATCTCAAAAAAAAAAAAAAACCAATAATAAAATAATAATAATAATGGTTAATAAGTAATATACAAATAATTTTAAGGAACTGATCAAATACATTACTACTTACATAAAATATTAGAATAAAAATAAACCTACCTGTAGACACAGTGTTGTGAAACTGTAGAATGCCAAGAAGAAAAAGAAGACAACTGGAGAGAAAAGCCATATTCCCTACTAGAAAACAATGACTAGATTGAAACTAGACATCCCAGCACAGCAATGGTACTAGATAGAAGTTAGCACAAAACTATCTCCAAAATGCTAAAGGAAAGTAGCTCGATTTACATATGTAACTAAACTACAGTTCCATGTTCACTGTGTGGAGTGGAAATAAAGACATTGCATGTGATATTTAGAGATCATTCCAATTCTAGGTGCTCACCAACAAAAGTACTATATTGTTATCATGCTTCAGAAAGAAGAAAGAAAATTCACCTCAGAATTTTGAAGTAGAATAAAGAAAAAAAATTGTGGACAGGCATGGTGGCTCTCGCCTGTAATCCCAGCACCATGAGAGGCTGATGCGGGCGGATCACTTGAGCTCAGGAGTTTGAGACAAAATCTGGACAACATGACAAAAACCCATCTCTACAAAAAATAAAAAAATTAGCTGGGTGTGGTGGAGCATGCCTGTAGTACTAGCTACTCGGGAGGGTGAGATGGGAAAATCACCTGAGCCTAGGGAGGTAAAGGCTTTAGAGAACTGTGATTGCACCACTGCGCTCCAGCTTGGGTGACAAAGCAATACTCTGTCTCAAAAATAAATAAATAATTACATAAATATGTAAATAAATAAATAAATAAAAGTGAGTTTAGTTAAAAAATAAAATAGTTAAAAATAAAATAAAATCATTGACTTAAGTAAACAAAGGTAATATTAAGTGTTTTGGAGAATTAAGCAAGAGTAAGTAGTTAATATTAAACTTAGAAAAACAAGAAATGGGGCAGTTGGGTAGTTAGAAATGTAACATTCTGAGTTTTTTATGTTATTTGGGAGAAAGCGGGGGATGGTAGATGGTGATAGACTTTGTAAAGTCAATAATCTAAATTTCCACCAGAAGAAATTTGAAAACAAAATAGTGAATTAAAGTAAAAGTAATTAGGCTGGGCGCGGTGGCTCAAGCCTGTAATCCCAGCACTTTGGGAGGCCGAGACGGGCAGATCACGAGGTCAGCAGATGGAGACCATCCTGGCTAACATGGTGAAACCCCGTCTCCACAAAAAAATACAAAAAAACTAGCCAGGCGAGGTGGCGGGCGCCTGTAGTCCCAGCTACTCGGGAGGCTGAGGCAGGAGAATGGTGTAAACCTGGGAGGCGGAGCTTGCAGTGAGCTGAGATCCGGCCACTGCACTCCAGCCTGGGCGACAGAGCGAGACTCTGTCTCAACAAAAAAATAAATAAATAAATAAATAAATAAAAAATAAAAAAATAAAGTAAAAGTAATTAGACAATAGAATATAGTAGAGAATGATGACACACAAAAATAAATAATACCCAACTTACAAAATCAAAAAATGATTTTTTGAAAATATTAATAAAACTGATCACTTGTAGTAAGGCTGAGCAAAAAAGGGCCAAAGCACAATAATTGATAATAATAACATGTGTAAAAGCAAGTCAACACATATGAACCACTGCTTTTCACTATCTTCTCTTTCGAGATCTTGTCTGTCTTGTTAGCTCTCCACTCTCTCCTCCTGTGTGTGCTGCTAACTCCACTGCATATACTCTGGTGTGAAATAACTGTTAGAAAGTACTTTGTAAGTTTCAGATACTCAAGCTTAAGGGCTTCGGTAGATGAAAGGAATTGGAGCTGCTTTCTTTGTTATGGTTTCAGCATGGAAGCCTTTCAAGTTGTGAGTAACTTGCTGATGGCATTGTCAAGAGGAGACAAATGAAAGGAAAGGGAAAATTTGTGTGCTGCTTAATCACAGAATGAACAAGGTGAGAAGTTGAACAGATGGGATAGGCTAAGGCTAAGAACATCTCATAGCTACAAAGATGTACTATGTTATTTTGATTGTGTGTGTGTGTATTTACTTTAACATGCAAATAACTTCAATGAGCCCGTGACGAGTACATGTAGACCTGTTGTGACATCCTCAGAATAAGAACAAAACGAAACAAAAAAACTGACTCCTGCCTTGATATACCCATCTAGTTTCTTCCCTTTTAAAGACAGTTCTTTAAAAATGACCTGGCTGTACTTTTGCCTTTCTATCTCCCAATTTGTCTTAACTTACTCCAATACAATTTTCATTCCCATCACTTCATCGAAATACCTAGCATTTTCATCTTGGTCACACAGTTCTAAATACAATACACAACTCAGAGCCTCCATCTTACTTAAATAGCACACAGAACATTGTCTTTCTTGAGACATCTTCTTCCAGGAAAACCATTACCCCGGTTTCTCTTAAACTGGCTGTTTCTTTCTATCCTCCTTGACCTCTATATATGACAGTGCCCCCGGAATCAGACATTAAACTTCTCTTCTTGTCTTTACTGACCCTGTACTTTGGTCTCATGATTTTATCTACCATTCGTTTGCTCATTCACCCAAATTTATTATCTTCCAGATCCCTCTCTTGAGTTCAAACTCGTATGTCCTGCTACATACCGTATAAGTCTTATTGGATGTCAAATAGTCATCTCAATTTTAACATATTTGAGCTATGCCTGTCTCCAAATCTGCTATTCCATGTGAGATTTTCAGTAAATGTCCCTGTATTTCCTCCTTCTTATGCCATCAAGGTCACCAAAAACTTTTTAGCTTTTCCATTAAAATAGGTCCATAATCCAACTATTTCTCACTATCTTTTCTGCTACATCACCTCTCCAACATCAATGTTGCATTCCTTTCTTACCCGAACTACTGAAAAAGCCTCTTGATTGGGTTCCCTGTTTCCATTGCCATGCAGCAGAATTAATTCCTCACTTAAAATGCAGCATCATTCTTTTAAAATGTAAATCATATCATACCATTCCTTTCAAATCCCTCTCTGGCTTTTCATCACATTTAAAATACAATTTTAAGTCTTAACCACAACCTCCACAATCCTGACTACTTCTATGATCCTCGTTTCCTTTCATTATTCTTCTTGTTCACTTTGTTACAGACAAACCTGTCCTGATGATGTCTCCGAAATGTATCAAGCATATTATTGCCTCAAAAGTATTCTAATTGCTAGTTCCTCTCCTAGAATGCTCTTCACATAATAAATCCACTAACTGTAAGAGGATTTTTGCCCTCTTCCATTGCCATATGAGCTTTGTAATACTTCCTTTAAGGAGGAGAATCCATTTCTGTCCAACTGACGTGAAGGTTGGCCATGTTACTTGGTTTTGCTAATAGAACATGAGCACAAGTGACAAATGTCACT
Organism: Trachypithecus francoisi; assembly: GCF_009764315.1. NCBI lineage: Eukaryota > Metazoa > Chordata > Mammalia > Primates > Cercopithecidae > Trachypithecus > Trachypithecus francoisi. The sequence continues at coordinate 9,237,226 of NW_022681470.1, forward strand.
TTTGTGGAATGACTGACAGCTGCTTTATGGTTCTTTGATTGTTTTTAAGGAGGCTGCATATCTATTGCTGAGTTGACTTTTAATATGTGTCTCTATCTTCCCTGAACCCACAGTAAAATCTATTTACAATTTCTTGGAGGAAATTAAAGAATTACACTGCACTTATTTAGGTCTATAGAACTTGGAATAAGAACTGTACGAATTGGATGTCAGTAAGATTCTGAAACTCATTAAATTCAGAAGCAGGAGCTCAAAGACAGAGGTTGCCCTGAGAACATCAGGTGAACCCTCTTCTAACCTAGTTACTTCACAGAAATTTTACAGAAGGCATTGGATTTTTCATTAATCAATAAATGTGAATTTGGACCCATGTTGTCTAGACCTTGGAGAAAGTGTTGGCCCTGTTTACATCTAGGGTACAGTTACAGAAAAATTTATAGCAAACTCTTGATTTTATCTGTTAAGTATAAACTATCCATTAATAATACAGTATTTTGTTTTTTATTTTTTTAATGAAAGGTGGTTCCAGGCCGGGCGCGGTGGCTCAAGCCTGTAATCCCAGCACTTTGGGAGGCCAAGACGGGCGGATCACGAGGTCAGGAGATCGAGACCATCCAGGCTAACACGGTGAAACCCCACCTCTACTAAAAATACAAAAACTAGCCGGGCGTAGTCCCAGCTACTCAGGAGGCTGAGGCAGGAGAATGGCGTAAACCCGGGAGGCGGAGCTTGCAGTGAGCTGAGATCTGGCCACTGCACTCCAGTCTGGGCGACAGAGGGAGACTCCGCGTCAAAAAAAAAAAAAAAAAAAAAAGAAAGGTGGTTCCAAACTTAAAAGTACCTGCATGCAAATCTACTTTATAAAGCAGAATTAAAACTTAAATGAAGGCAGTCAAAGATCATTTCAGTCTTTCTATGCCCAGTCACATAAAATTATACCAAGATGAGTGTTCTCCAGAGCAGGATGAAGCCTGTTTGAAGTGTGAGTGATTTAGCTTTGATCGCAGTTATTCTGAGGTTGAAAAGATAACAGAATTAAACTGAATGATGGGCTTCTGAGTTCACTGGCTTGGGATTATTTATTTTGTGTGATAAGCCATCATAGAACTTAGTAGCTTCAGTTATTCTCTCTCATAGCTTTGTGGACTACTGGGCCCAGCTGAATGGCTCTCACTTGACTCACGTGGTAGAGGAAGCTGCAGTCAGCAGAAGGCGTGACTGATTGCATGCCAAAAATGGCTCACTCACATGGGTGGAATTTGATGCCAGTTCCTGGTTGAGAGCTCAGCTATGGCTATTGACTGGATATCTACACAGGGCTGTCCTTGCGGCATGGGAGTCTCACAATGACAACCGAGTTCTCAGAAGGAGAGTGCCTGTAGCAGGCATTCCAAAAGAGGTAGGCAGAAGGTGTAACACTTCATATGACCTAGCTTTGGGAATTGTGCAATGTTACTTAGTTCTGCTTTTTACCAATCAAGAGTCACAGGCTCAGTCCAGATTCAGGGGAAAGGAAACTAAACCACACCTCTTTATAGGGAGAATGACTAAGAATTTGGAGCCAACTATAATCTCCTATATGCTCTGAGGTCTCAGTTGCATCTGTGGTTAGAATAGAGATCTCTGGATCCATATTAACACGTACTGTCAACAAACAGAACTAACAGTAGGCTTCTAAGGAGATTCGTAAAATGACTAAGCTGTCGAGATGGTGTACACATACAAACACAGACACACACACATATGCGCACACACAAGTATCTTATTGCTAATGGAATATTACTAAGGATGAAGAAAGGCCACTTTTATGAGTGGATTTTATTTCTCCTTTACTGATAACTATCTGCACTTTGAGAAATATAAAATAATTTTAAATGCATTCCTACAAACTACTCCTTTACTTGAGTCTCTTGTGATAACTTTAATAGATATACTTGACCTAATATGTTGAAAGTTAAGGGAGTAATTGAGGTGAATGAGATTGTAAGTCTAACCATTATAATATTAACACCTAGCAGAGTTGTAGGAATATATTTTTTAAAAAATGACTGAAACAGCATACTGCTATACTTAAAGTCAAGACGCTAAAGAAGATATTCACAAGTCACCTGGCTTTATCACACAGCTTCCAGAGAAGCAAATGACTAAAATTCCAAAGAGAAGTGGTTTGTATTCTTCTTTAAAATATGTTCCTATGGCCCGGGCGCGGTGGCTCATGCCTGTAATCCCTGCACTTTGGGAGGCCAAGGCAGGTGGATCATGAAGTCAGGAGATCAAGACCATCCTGGCTAATGTGGTGAAACCCCATCTCTACTAAATAAAATAAAATAAAATAAAATAAAATAAAATAATTAAAATAAAATAAAATAAAATACAAAACAGTTAGCCACCATGGTGGCGGGCGCCTGTAGTCCCAGCTACTCGGGAGGCTGAAGCAAGAGAATGGCGTGAACCTGGAAGGCGGAGCTTGCAGTGAGCCGAGATGGCGCCACTGCACTCCAGCCTGGATGAAAGAGCGAGACTATGCCTCACCAAAATTTAAAAAAAAAAAAAAATTTCTAGTCAATAGTACAAGGAGAAATCCTTGACTTGTCCTAATATTAATTCACTGTCACAATCACAGCATTCTTCCTTGTTTCCGCAGTGAACTCCTTGAGGACAAGGAACAGTGTCTTGAAAACCTCTGTAATCCTCAAATTACCTAGTACTGTGCCCGGTATATGATAAACAACAAGCAATAAAGGGATCAGGTAGTAAAAGTAACATTTGATCTTCCTGGAAAATGGGCACTGAATGACCAACAAGATTTCTAAGTAATTCTATTACATAAAATTCTTGAAGCTCCCACACAGCTTGCTCTTTTTCGATCAAAGCAATTCTAACTAACTCAACAAACATCTGGGAATTCCTGATATGGTCATAGGACCCTGTGCTAGAGTCTAAGGAGGAAAAGTATGTATAAAATGCCGTCTTATATACTTTATACATGCATGATTTTAGTGGATTAATCTGGTTCATAAAGTGTGGGAGATACTTAAATTATTACTTAAAGTATAAAGAAAAAGTTTAGAATAAATTTACTTTTTTGGTTCTTTTTCAACAAGGAGAACATAGCAATCAGGTACTTTTGTTGTAAAAAGGGTCTGAAAAAAATCTATGTTATAAAAGAAGTATCATTGTAGTCATTTAGTTAAAGTAAAATTATATTGGAACCAATTTTTGCAGGTTTTTAAAAATTTCTGTCTGTTTTAGGTAGTAGATAATAAGCAAATTTATTATTTAAAAAGCAGTGGTGGTCGGACACGGTGGCTCACGCCTGTAATCCCAGCACTTTGAAAGGCCGAGGCAGGTGGTTTTTCGAGCTCAGGAGTTCGAGACCAGCCTGGGTAACATGGCAAAACCCCATCTCTACTAAAAATACAAAAATTAGCTGGGCGTGGTGGCACACACCTGTAATCCCAGCTACTTGGGTGGCTGAGGCAGGAGAATCTTGTGAACCTGGGAGGTGGAGGCTGCAGTGAACCAAGATCAAACCACTGCACTTCAGCCTGGGGTGACAGAGTGAGACCCTGTCTCAAAAAATAAAATTAAATTAAATTAAATTAAATTAAATTAAAATTAAAATAAAATAAAAAGCAGTGTTAACAAGCAGTAATCTTATAACTTTCATTTTCTCTAAGGCAATCCCAGAGCAAAAGATGGATTAGCTCGTTACCACACTCCTTTTTATTGCTAGTCTCCACATCTTAACCTATAAGAGGCCATATAATTGAGCTGTAGATGAAACAAGGTGGGCCAAAGCAATACATGCCACAAGGAACACCCACAAGCATGACTTATGTTATTTTTCCTGTTCGACTCTAGGAAATAAAGCAGCACATAGACTCAACTGCTACACCGGCCTCAAAGTTCACTTACCTGGAACTCCCATAGATTGTTACATAGGTGAACATTAAAAACTTTCCATTTGTGGCCGGGCGCGGTGGCTCAAGCCTGTAATCCCAGCACTTTGGGAGGCCGAGGCAGGCGGATCACGAGGTCAGGAGATGGAGACCCTCCTGGCTAACCCGGTGAAAGCCCGTCTCTACTAAAAATACAAAAAAAACTAGCCGGGCGCGGTGGCGGGCGCCTGTAGTCCCAGCTACTCGGAGGCTGAGGCGGGAGAATGGCGGGAACCCGGAAGGCGGAGCTTGCAGTGAGCTGAGATCCGGCCACTGCACTCCAGACCGGGCGACAGAGCGAGACTCTGCCTCAAAAAAAAAAACAAAACAAAACAAAAAAAAACCTTTCAATTTGTTGACCTATTATATTTCTGAGTCCATTTGTTGTTCAGCCTCACCCACCCCAACGAATATATGATATCAGACATATTAAAAGATATCTGGATTCTGTAATAAACTATTTTCTATCCAAGTTTTAAAAGAACATATGATTTCAAAAATATGTTTGAATGAATATCTTTAATATACAATTGGCTATATGCTGTCTGTGATTATACCATAAGCCTGAGAATTTTTGTAATGTAAAAGTTGAAATGACAAAATCCTAACAGATTTAATTAGGTTTTAGTGAGTGTTAAGTTGATGACTATAGGTAACAGCATTTCATTATATAAATATTTAAATAAATGTTAATTTTGATTTTACAATTTTCACTCCATTAGGACATACTGCATTTTTTTCATGTGTCTGTAATGCATAATAAAGTACTCAAACAGATATTCGCTCACTGTATTCAAAGGCACAATTCTAATTCCCAGAAGAATTAGAAAGTGTTTGTTCCTTCATCTCTGCAATATATTCAGTGCTTACCATATAGTGTCTGGCACATAGTAAACTCATAATAAGCAGTTTTTGAGTGATCTGTGGAGAAAGAATTTCAGTCCTGATGAAATTTGAGGACCAGGCAGGGAATATCAATTGAGTCACTTATAAAGTGGGTAATCTTTTAGCAATTGAGGGTACAAGATAAGGGGTGAATCTTACTGGTCATAGACAAATAAGCAAACTATAAACATCAGTGCAAACCAGGGTCAGATACTGAAAAATGTTGACACTGAGATCCTTGAAGAACCAAAATTTCCACTACTCAGGAAGTATAATGGATCCTGAACCTGCAAGGAAAGCTTAGTTATCACAAATATAGTTTGGAGAGTTTTATAGTAAGGCAAAATATAAGAATACCTTTGTATTCTTACTTAAAAATAAAAAAGGCTTCCCATAATCTGCTAACCTACTATTTATATTTTCCAAATTAGTTTTAAACAAGAAGGCTGGAATAGACATAATAAAAAACAAGATTTGACTCATCCTGGATATTTTCTAAAGAGACAGTCTTGGTTTCTGGGATCTGCATGTCTTTCATTTTTCCCTCATTCAAGTACCCTGTAGGCATTTTTAAATTAAGGTATAATTTATTTAAAGCGTAGTATGTAAATCTTAAGGGTACAGTTCGATGAATGTTAAAAAAATGTGTATGCCCATGTAACTAAAACCTTCATCAAAAAACAGAATGGTTCTATCACCCCAGATATAATATTTGTGCCTCATTTCAATCAATGCTCAAACTCCCCCTGGAGTAAACGTTACTTTGATTTCTAGCATGATAGTTTAATTCTGCTTTATTGAATTCCATGTAAGCAGAATGATATAGTATATGCTTTTGTTTTGTCTTATTTTTTCCAACATGATTTTTTTTAAGATTTATCCATGCTTTGTGAACATAAATTATTTATTCTTTTATATTTCTGAGTAGAATATTCCACTCAGCAATATATAAAACTATACTGACTCTCCATTCTTTTGGTGACACCTATTTTCTGCTATTAACACTTTTGTATTTGTGTTTTTGAGTGATCACATGCTTTCATATCTTTCATGTTTATACCTAGAAGAGGAACTGGTAAGATCCATTATATATTTAACTTTATATAAAATTGCCTGTCAGTTTTCCCAAGTGTTGACACTATTTTGCACTCCCTCTTGACATATATGAGCATTCTCGTTGACTCATACCTTTATTAAATTTTTTAATAAAAAAGTTTTTCTGGCTTTTTTTTTTTTTTTTTTTGAGGTGGAGTTTCGCTCTTGTTTCCCAGGCTGCAGTCCAATGGCGCGATTTCAGTTCTCCGCAACTTCGTCTCCTGGGTTCAAGTGATTCTCCTGCCTCAGCCTACCGAGTAGCTGGGATTACAGACATGGACCACCATGCCCAGCTAATTTTGTATTTTTAGTAGAGATGGGGTTTCTCCATGTTGGTCAGGCTGGTCTTGAACTCCCGACCTTAGGTGATCTGCCCCCCTCGGCCTCCCAAAATGCTGGGATTACAGGCGTGAGCCATCACGCCTTTCCTGGCTTTTTATTTGTTTTCATTCTACTGGATATGCAGTGGGATGCCGTTGTGGATTTAAGTTTCCCTGATGATATTCAGCACCTTTTCATTTACAGACGATCCCTTACTTACGATGGTTTAACTTATGATTCTTTGACTTTGTAACAGAGCAAAAATGATACACGTTCAGTAGAAACTGCAAAAGTGATATATACACTTTCAGTAGAAACCGTACTTTGAATTCTGCAGTTTGATATTTTTCTGGGCTCTTCACATGTGGTAGGAAACTCTCTTGGGATGCTGAGCAGAGGCAGTGAGCCACATTTTCCAGTCAGACATGCACTTATGAGGCTAAGCAACCTCATGAACTGTGTTGACAGATGATTTTGTCTAACTTTAGGCTCATATAAGTGTTCTGAGCACATTTAAGGAAGGCCAGGCTAAGCAACGATGTTCAGCAGGTTAGATGTATTAAATGCATTTTTGACTTACAATATTTCCAGCTTATGATGGGTTTATTGGAAGGAAGCCCCATCGTAAGTTAAGGAGTATCTGTGCTTATTAGCCATCCACCTATCTTCTTTTGGAAATTGTCTGTTCATGTCTTCTGCCAATTTTTATTAAATAATTTGTTCTACATTATTAAATTGTGTGTGTTTTTTTTTTTTTTCATTAAAAGACAAGGTCTTGCTCTGTCACCCACGCTAGAGCTCCGTGGCATGATCATATCTCACTGCAGCCTTGCATTCCTTGGCTTAAGCCATATTCCCACCTCAGCCTCCCCAGTAGCTGGAACTACCCACACAGCCACCATGCCTGGAAATTTTTATTTTTATTTTTTATTTTGATAGAAACAGAATCTCACTATGTTGCCCAGGCTGAATTGTAGGACTTCTTTATGTAATTGAATATGTCTTTTGTTAGATAAATGAAGTGTAAATATTTTCTTCCCATGTGTGTTTTCTCTCCCTTCTTAATTGGTGTCTTTTGATGAGCATGATTTCAATTTACTGTTTCTTTCTTTTATATTTAGTACTTTTTATTGCCATGTCTACAAAATATGTGTCTACCCTAAGATGAGAAAACGTTTCCTTATTTATGCTTTTAGTAGCTTTATAGTTTAATTTTTATGGTCAGGTCTATCGTTCATTTGCAGTTAATTTTTGAACAGTGTAAAGGTCCATTGTTTCATTGTTCTAACATCACTTATTTCAGACGTTTTTCTGAATTGCATTAATTCCTAGGACTCCCTATTTTGTTCCATTGATGTATTTACCTATCTTCTTGTCAAAATCATGCTGTCAAAATTAATGCAATTTTATTGTAAGCCTTGCGATCAGGAAATGTCTTATGATACAGTATATTGTCTTGAAACCAAATAGTGAAATTTGTTTTTCTAGATTGTTTTGGCTATGCCAGATCCTTTTCAATTCCATATGTATTATAGAAGAAACTTGCCAGTTTCTACAAAGAAGCAGTGATTTTGATCTAGATAGCATTGAATCAATAATTTGAGAATTAACATTTTAATAATATTGATTCCAATTCATGAACATGGCATATCTCTTCATTTACTTACATCATCTTTAACCTCTCTCACATTGAGTTTTATATTTAATTGCCAAGCTCTTGCATATCTTTCAGTAAATTTATTCTGAGTGTTTTATGTATTTGATACTATAGTACACTTTTAAAATTTCGTTTTCCAACTATGTGCTGCTATTCTGTAGAAATACAGTTAAGTTTTGTAGATTGGTCTTGTGCTCCTGACCTTTCTAGTTGTTTTTTCTTTAAAGATACTTTGGGATTTCTTCATTCATTAAAAGTGCTTCCTTCAGCATATTCTTTGGTTTGGGAACCAATAAATTCTCTCAGCTTTGAAGTCTCTAAAGATTTCTTTATTTTAGAAAGATAATTTTGCTGAATATTGAAGAAAGAATTGCAGGGAATTTTTCCCTTTTCACACACTGAAAGTCTTATTTTATTGTCTACTAGCATTCATTGTCTTTTCATATACATATCTATAAACATATATATAATACATCTATATGTGTATATTTTATATATAATATATATTTTTATATATTTTTATATAATATAAATATATATTTATGTATTTCATATATAAAAAATATACATCTATACATGTATATATATGTCACTATACTTCAGTTTGGATCATTTCTATCCATCTGTTTAAGAGTCATTGACTCTTTCTGCTGTGTCCAAACTGTGCCCAAAATATTCACAAAGGACAGGAGGGAAAAATGTTTTATACTGTTTCAAGTTTCTAATTTTAAATACATTTTACATTTTATATGTTGTATTTTTACTTTTTAGGTTTTTTGTTTCATTTGTATAGTTTCTTTTCTATTCTGCATTTCACCATCTCTTCTCCCAATTTATTTCTTTTGTTTCATTGCTTTTTTTCATAATTATTTAATATACTTATTATAGTTCTTTTAAACTTATTTCTATTAACTGCCATATCTGGGTTGTCTGTTGCTCTGTTTCTGTCAGCTATTTTTTTCCATTTAATCATGGTAACATTCTCTGATTCCTTGTATATCATTTTACAAAATTAACTAAATGTTGAGCATTTACATTAAAAAGAGTACAGATTGAACTATAATGTATTTTATTGTTTTTGTTTTGTGTTATTTTTCTTAAGAGAATTCAAACCCATTCCTCTCTCTGGGGACAAGTACTCTTAAGGAATGAGTTTTGAGATTCCATGAAGAGTTTTACTTGCATTTCTGTGCCTGGAACCATGAACTGATTCTGTTCACCTGTGGTTTCAAATTGGATTTAGGCAGTCGCTCTTTTCTCTTCAGCCAATTTCTTTGCTCTTTTCAGGACTCAAGCTGGGAGGGGTTTGAATTGCAAGGGCACATAGTTTCGGTTCATGACTTTCTGCTTTTCACTCTCAGTTCCATTGCCTTTACTCAGCAATCATCTCAAAAGGGCAGTGGGAGGATTGTCAGGCCAAAATATTGACTATTTGGTAATTTTCTGTCTCCCAACGTGTCATTATAACATTGGCTGTTTCACAATGTCTCCATAAGGCTCTCCGCCTATGGAAGGACCACTCCATTACCCACTTATTCCCATGCTAGGTCCTTGACCCCAGTGTGGCAGTGGCACTTTGATCACCCATGAAGGGGTTATCTCTCTTTGGAATTGTTCTCAAGACACCTTTATGTCCACTGCTCTTCACAGCTTTATAAAGATAATAAATTTTACTGTATCTATTTTTGTCTTGCTACCACCATGGAGCAGAAATTCTTTCAAGTACTCCTGCATGCTAACTGGAAGTGGAAATTCAATTAACTTTGTCTACAAACATAAATCTCTAACTTTTATGAATACCTTCAGTGTGTGGCTTATAATATTTTTTTGCAATATTTCATGTTACATTTGCAGATTTTTCTCAATTTATTTGCCCATCTTGAAGACTCTTTATTGTTAATGATACCATTAACCACTTGACTTATTACATGAGAGTAGTATGAGGTGTATTTTGAGCATATGAACTTTGGTGTTGAGAAACTTGGGTTTGCGTACAATACTATCATGTGCTTGTGACCTGACACTGACCTCATCTAAAATGATGATAATAGTAGTGTCTTTACTTAGTTACTATGAGAATTAACATATAGCTTGTTCATGCTTGGTGTATAGTAAACACTATAAAAGAAATAGCATTATTGTTGTACCTTATTGTAAATGTCTTTTATTTTCTCATACTTGTCACCCCATGGCCCCTCTTTCTTTGTCACTTTCAAATTATCTAATGAGAAATTTAAATAATTTTTAACTCTAGTTCTAGTGGGCGATCTGCTGTGAAAACACAGAACTTCTTTGCATATGAAAGTACCACCAGCTTAACCAGATTTAAATCAGCCTGACAGACAGAGAATATGGATTAAAGGCAACTGAGAAAATAGTTGCAATGTTTAAAAAAATGTTTGCACATAGCTACTTCTTTATTTAATTCTGTGTCACAGCTCTGGCTTAATGAACCTCATGATGATTTAATAAATTAATCAACTCTTTAGAGAATGTAATCAACAATTAGTAATTTCAGGTGATTATTTAGAAAAAATATATTTGAACTTCCACATTTTACTAAGGTAGATACATTGCATGGGCAATGTTATTTAGTTATAAATGGGAAGAACATGCAATATGACAAGGCCTATATCTGCAACTGACATACATTTTGGAAGCAATGTAGTGAGGTATAACATTCATAATATATTGTTCTAGGCCGGGCGCGGTGGCTCAAGCCTGTAATCCCAGCACTTTGGGAGGCCGAGATGGGCGGATCAGGAGGTCAGGAGATCGAGACCATCCTGGCTAACACAGTGAAACCCCGTCTCTACTAAAAAATACAAAAAACTAGCCAGGCGAGGTGGTGGGCGCCTGTAGTCCCAGCTACTCGGGAGGCTGAGGAAGGAGAATGGCGTAAACCCAGGAGGCGGAGCTTGCAGTGAGCTGAGATCTGGCCACTGCACTCCAGCCTGGGCGACAGAGCGAAACTCCGTCTCAAAAAAAAAAAAAAAATTGTTCTAGGCTGCTAAGTGTGTTACTTAAAGAAGTAGGTTATGAAATTTACTTTTGACATTTGTTGAACACCTGCATTGTATGTTCATAAGAAGTTAACTTTTTAAGGAGCTAATACAAAACATTTGAATTTTTCATTTTGTGAATGTTAGTAAATATATAATAATGTCAGTATATACTGATTATTAAATTTTTAGACATGTAGAGAAAAATAATAAATTATAATTATTAAATCATAAAGTGTTAAATTTGGAATTAACCTGGCCAGAATACCAGAATAATGTGGTAAATGGACAATATAATTAATATATAAATATATGAAGATAGTAATGTAAATATTTAATTAGAGATAAGTGCTTGCAAGTTTATATATATATATATATGTAAGAGAGACAAGAGAGAAGCAGAGTCTTCACACTTCTGTTTAGCAAAAATCACATGAATTACAGAACAGTAGAAATATAATAATAGGAACATGTGTTAAAAGACATGAATCTTAGATAACAGCAAATCCAATGACTGTTTAGCATGAGAAGGTAACAATGACATTGGTAATCAAATTTGCACCAATGAGTAAATAATGGTATCTAAAGAACAGGAAGTGTCAATCCTGTTTAACTGGAAGTGTGTACTACTTTCAGTCAAGGAACTCTCTCTTTAAAATCAATGTGGAAACTAATGATGTATGCCCAAATGAGAGTATAGGATATTTTAAGAACTAAAAGCTATTTTATATAATATATTGATTAAAAAATTCATTTTAGTTGCTCACCACTTCTTTTTCTTTCACATTTGAACTTTTGGTCTGTGGTGAGTGAAACGAATTTGGGGGCTGATCATGGAAAATAAAAGGATGTTTAGGTAGCAATAGTGCACAATGAGCTTTATTTAGGTTGGTGCTTTGACAGGTGTGCATATAGGGGAAGTCCTGTAGGGTATCAGAAAACAATACTCCAAAATGAAGCCCTCAGAAACAGCTGTCTTTGACATTCTCCGGCCCTTCTGTCTGTAGCTCACTATTTTTCCCCAAGGCGAGACACAAAAACAAGCATCTCTCTTCTCCAAAGCAGGTCATAGAAACCAGAACCTCTTTTCCCCCAAGCCAGATATAAAACCTAAAAATATTACTCTAACTTTCCTCTCACCTTTCTTTCTAAAATCTGGCCATAAAGAAATTATTTGACCCACCTGGTTTGACAGCAGGTCATAAGACCCCCATTCCGGAGGGGGTCCTGTCCCATACATATAATGAAGGAATGCTGCACAGAGAGCCAAGAAGAACCGAAGCTGACAGGCTTTGCTGTGCTTCCCCACTCTGTCTACTAGCATTAGATTATTCCTTCTTTGTCCAGTCCTATTTCTACACAGCAGTCCATATTTTGTTGAACCTAAGCATAAAAATGAACACTTTCCTCTACATAGTAGAGTCTTCTCTAGGCTCCCATTCTCCGGGCTCCCATACCACATAAAACTGTGAGCAAATAAATTTGTGTGCCTTTTCTCCAATAAATCTGCCTTTGTCAATGATTTTCCAAGAGCCTTCAGAAGGTGAAGGAGAAGCTGTCTCTTTGCCCAGACAGTCCCTAATAGCATGAAACCATCTAGAGGACACAGTGAGGAAAGCGAGAAGGAACGCCACAACTCAGAACGGTATTTTTCTCAGCACAGAGAATGAGTCCCTGGATCAGACAGCTGAGAAGGGCAGCAGTAGCTTGAGTGGGTTTATTTTTGTTTGTTTTTTGTTTGTTTGTTTGTTTTTTATAGCTACAGCGTTTATCTTATCTATAGCTAGGAGATGTTGGGTATAGTTTCATGAAATATGCAAAGCATATAGACTCTAAATGGCTTTAAAAATCTGCTTATTTGGGTTATGCTTAAACAACTGGATGTGTAAAATTTAAGTTTGGTGCTGATGGGATTTTGAACTAATGGGTCCCACTCTGCAGGGAAAAAGAAACACATCAGGCCATTTTTGGCTCCTTTATAAGATACACGTGATATCCAGTCTGGTTGGAACACACTCCAAACCCATCTTTGTACGAATAACTTTTTACTTATTTGTAAGTTTCAGTTGAAACTTAACATTGTCTAGACGGCCTTCCTTGATGCCTAAACTAGATTACAAACATTGTACCATGATCTTGTAGTTTGTGCCATGCCCCTATACTACACTAAATGTCATCAAATTTTGCTATTAATTGCATGAGATTTCTCTTCCCTTTTATGAGGTCAGCGATGGCATCTTCTCCTGTCACCACCCTGTTTTCAGTACCATGAATAGAGTTTGGAACATAGTAGGTGATCAATAAATATTTACTGAATAAAGTATCTAGAGCTTTTTATCCTATAAAAGAAAAATTCATGGAACCTTGATTTTTTTCCCCGAAACATTTGAAGGGGTTAAATTTAAAATATTTTGCACATTTTTAAGAAAGCCCTGAAATGCTGAAGAGTTAGCTAAGGATCCATGTGTGAATACCACAGAGGCCATTATTTTGACTCCTTACAATCAAGTATTTAAAAAAAAAATCTAACAGCTCTCAAAGTTGTTAGGAGTTGTCTTGGAAGATGGTAAGTCTCTCAGTCCTGTGGTATTCAGCCTGGTGATTGTTGATATTGTACAGAAAATTCAAGTGTCATATAAAGATTTGGACTAATTGACCTATATGGAATGTCATCTTCAAATTCATTGATTCTATATAGCCTATTCTCTATACCTAACCAATCAGTCAAAGTGATCTTTTGTTTAAATAACTTTATTAAAGTATAATTGTTATATAATAGGCTGAAGACATTAAAATGTACAGTGCAAATTTTGACACGTGAATGCACCAGTAACACTGCTGGAACACTCAATACAACATAATAACCACCCTCCAAAGCTTTCTCATGTCTGTTGATAATCCCTCTCTCTTACCTTTCTTACCACCCCAACCTCGCAATCACTGTCGAGCTTTCTGCAACTACAGTGTAGTTTGCATTTCCTAGATTGTTAAATATATTGAATCTTAGGATTTTTTTGTGTGTCTTTCATTCAGCTCACCATTTTAAAATTTATCCATGCTGTTGCATGTTATCAATAAGAATTTATTCTTTTTATTTCTTAATAGTATTCTATCTTGTCTATATATCACAATTTGTTATCCATTCACTTTTTGACCGACATTTGGGCTGTTTCCAGTTTGGGTTATTACCAAAAAGGCTGCCTGAGCACTAAGGTAAACACCTTTAAATGGACATATGCTTTCATTTCTCTTGGATAAACGTCCAGGAATGATTGGGTCATATGATAGCTACATACATAACTTTTTAAGAAACTTTCAAGCCTTTTTCAAATTGCTTGCACCTTTTCATATTCCCATGAGCACTGTATGAGATTTCTAGCTTCTCTACATCCTAATGAATATTGATAAGGCCATTCCTTTTAATTTTAGCCGTTCAAATAGATGTGTTACAGTGTTGTAGGATTTTTCCTTCATTCAGCTAAAGAAGGGGTCCTTGTCATACAACCATGAAAAATTAGGCTCGCAGACCATTTGAAGGGTGAGAAAAATGGAATTTATTGGGCAAAAAGGAAAAAAGAAGGAAAAGAGGGACTCTCAGAAGAGCAAAAGTTCTGCTAGTATATGCCTCCAGCCTCGTAGATTGAATCTCTGGTTCCATCCCGGAAGAGGAGAGGCCAGGTTCCTCCCCTGTGCAACGTGCGCGAACTTCCCGAGACTCCACCTCAGTGCACATTCCTCCCGGGGCCTAGGCCGGTCAGAGGTTCTCCAGGGACACCTTAATCCTTGACTGTCTCAGTAGTATCTCACTGTGATTTTAATTTGTATTTTTCTACTAACAAATAATGTTAAGCATCTTTTCATGTGCTTAGTTGCCATGATTATACCTCTTGGATAACGTATCTGTTCAAATAGTTTGACCATTTAAAAATTTGAGTTGTTTCCTTCCTTCTGAATTTTAGGATTTCTTTATATGTTCTGGATACAAAAGTTCCTTATCAGATATACGAATTGCAGAAATTTTCTCACTGTCTGTGACTTCGCTTTTTATTTCCTTAGCAGTATCATTGAATGAGCAAATTTGTTTAATTTTGATTTCATCCAGTTTATCAATTTGTACTTGTATAGTTTGTACTTTTGGTGTTATATCTAAGAATTCTTTGCCTAACCCAAGATTATGTAGATTTTTACTGGTTTTCTTTTAGAAATTTTGTAATTTTAGGTTTTATATTTAACTCTGTGATCTATTTTGAGATTTTTTTGTATATGTTGCTAGGTATAAATTGAAGTTGTTAAATTTTGTGTGTGTATGGATGGATGGA
The DNA here is from genome assembly GCF_009764315.1 of Trachypithecus francoisi. NCBI lineage: Eukaryota > Metazoa > Chordata > Mammalia > Primates > Cercopithecidae > Trachypithecus > Trachypithecus francoisi. The sequence continues at coordinate 9,252,446 of NW_022681470.1, forward strand.
TCCAAGATTTCCAGCAACATTACCTGAAAACATTGTTCTTTCTCCACTGAATTGCCTTTGAACCTTGTCCAAAAAATTATATGATATATATGTGGGGTTCATTTCTGGGCTTAATTATTTTATTAATCTCTCTCAATACAAATGCCACATTGCCTTGTTAATATAGGTTTATCATAAGTCCACATGAATTTTAAAATGAGCTTGTTAAATTTTCCAAGAAAAGCCTACTAAGATTTTGATTGAGTTACGTTGAATCTATGGAACATTCGTCATGTTAAAATTATTGAATCCTTTGGCCATGAATACATCTGTCCTTTACTTAGGTCTTTAATTCATCTCAACAATGCTGTGTAGTTTCCACTATGTAGCCTTTGCATCCCTTGTGGCAGATTTAGCCCTGAATACTTTTAGTATTACTTTTCAAAATTTCAACTTCTGTTTTATTATTGTTAGTGCCTAGAAAGAAAATAGGTTTTGGTATTTTGAACTTGTACCTTACAACAGGCTAAACTGTGCCCACTGGTTTACCTTCTAAGTTTAAGAGCACCCACAAGATTACTAAAGTAATCTTTAGTCTACCTTATCATAGCCGCAGCTGGAGAGGAAAGAAACACAGACTGCAAGAAGGAAGAACACTCAGCGCTGCTTTGATCTTCACCCCTAAAACCCCTGCCCTTGGCAACGCTTTCAGAATGTCAGTTCTCCCTTCATCAACCCAGAACATTTCGCTCTGAATAAGGAATGAATGAGTTATCCCAGGAAGTGACCAGCTCACCTACAATCCAGTATCTGAATTTCTCATTTGTTTTAAACTTATTATTTTGAGATTAACTTTTTTAAGGAGTGTATTATTGGAAATTATTGCTTTAGGCTGGGCACGGTGGCTCACACCTGTAATCCCAGCACTATGGGAGGCTGAGGCGGGCAGATCACAAGGTCAGGAGATCGAGATCAGCCTGGCTAACATGGTGAAACCTTCTCTACTAAAAATATAAAAAAATTAGCCAGGGGTGGTGGCATACGCCTGTAGTCCCAGCTACTCAGGAGGCTGAGGCAGGAGAATAGCTTGAACCCGGGAGGCAGATGCTGCAGTGAGCTGAGATGGCACAACTGCATTCCAGCCTGGGTGACAGAGCAATAGTCTGTCTCAATAAATAAATAAATACATAGAAATTATTGCTTTAGAATTTGTCACCAGTGTTGTTTAATCATTCACTCACCCTAGATCTACATCTTGATGCTGCAAAAAATTTATCCACATGAAAGTCATTAAATATTTAAACTTCTGTTCCTTAGGCTAAAAATACTTAATTATCTGAGTCACTTGTTCAAATCTATTAACAAATGGACAAATGATAATTTCTGAAATTAAGTTTCTACCATAAAATACAAAAATATTGTGCACTAGCATCTATTAAAATATTTTGTTAAAAATCATGCTTTTACATTTAAAGTGTTAAGTAGATATTTAGAATACATTATAAAATATAAACCAACTTAGAATGGATGAAATAAATATTCAAAAGTTTAAGATAGAAAAAATAAGTACATAGTTGAGGGCAAAGAGCTGTCAGAGGCGTACGAATCAGAGCAACTCCATCTTAAATAGGATCTGGGTAAAATGAGGCTGAAACCTACTGGGCTGCATTCCCAGATGGTTAAGGGACTCTAAGTCACAGGATGAAATAGGAGGTCAGCAGTAAATACAGGTCATAAAGATCTTGCTATAAAACAGGTTGAGGTAAAGGAGCCGGCCAAAACCCACCAAAACCAAAATGGCGACGAGAGTGACCTTTGGTTGTCCTCACTACTACACACCCACCAGCACCATAACAGAGCACAAATGCCATGGCAACGTCAGGAAGTTACCCTATATGGTCTAAAACGGGGAGACGGAGGCCTGAATAATCCACCCCTTGTTTAGCATATCATCAAAAATAACCATAAAAATGGGCAACCATCAGCCCTCGCGGCTGCTCTATCTGTGGAGTAGCCTTTCTTTTATTCCTTCACTTTCTTAATAAACTTGCTCTCACTTCGCACTGCAGACTCGCTCTGAATTCTTCCTTGCAGAAGATCCAAGAACCTTCTCTTGGGGTCTGGATCAGGACCGCTTTCCTGTAACAGAAGTATAAATGGAATTATTCTATGCTTAATGAGAATTTCATGGCTAATCTTCATTATGTTTTCTTTTTTCTCTATAGCTTCTATTTTTTTAAAAAAAATTTCCACCACGTTTGCTTAAAAATGAAAAAAAAAAAAATCACCTGCAAAACACCAGCTTCATTTGCTGCTTTTGCAGCAATGAAGAAAGGTAAACCTTCGTTAAGTAAGAAAGTAATTGAAATTCAGATTTCTAAATTCACAGAGATGAAAACTGAAAGTCACTTCAAGGGCACAATCTCTGCTAATGCCAGTTAGAGCCTCTTTGGAAGACTAAAACTTTTGAGGAAATTTTTCATCACTGCTGAGTCCAGGCACAAACTTTTTCTCATTCATATTCTCTTAGTAATAAATCTCAAATGTTTTGTTTAATTTGTACTACAGTAATAATTATGGCTAGGAAGTCTAGGCCCTGAACAAAAATAATAATTCATCTTCTAACTCTGTGGATTGGAAAAATAAAATAAAAACACAGAGCTGCTTTTGTACAAATGCGGTTCTATCATTTATTAACCGTGTGTTCTTGGGCATGACTTTTGTCCTTGTTGAGGATCAATTATATCATCAGTAAAAACTGATTCTAAAGGAACTTGTTTGAAAATCACTTACATGAAATCATTTTTAAAATGCCTATTAACTGCCCAATTTAGTGTCAAATAGTAAGTGCTTGATAAATGTTGTTTGTATATATGTTACACATATATGTTACCTAGACAACCTGGACCAAAGCAGAATGTTCATTATTTTAGCTCCATGCAAAGCGTTTGAAAATAGTTGGACAACCATAAACCAGGCATCTAAAGTCATTTGGATGAACCCTGAGGAAAATGGGCTTGTAGAGAGTTCTTGTACAATCTATTGAGTCAGCTTTCTGTCTCAGCTTTCTGATTTGCATTTGGTTTATCTTTCAATAACTGGAGTTCTGGAATGAGCGTTAGGCCAGTACTCCTTACACTTTAATGTGCACACAGCTCACATGAAGATGCAATGGGGCCTGAGTTTCTGCATTTCTTAAAATGTCTATGTGAAGCCAATGCTGCTGATTTGTAGACCACGCTTTGAGTGTCAAGACTGCCCAGACAATTGAAATACCCCATATCTGTACTGTCTAGTAGGTCAGCCACAGGGCACTAAAATACTCTAAGTGCAACTAAGGGACTGCATCTTTAATTGTATTTATTTTTAAGGCATTTAAATTTAAATAGCCACCTATAGCTAATGGCTACTGTCTTAAATAGTATCCCTATGAATAAGATGACTGACACTCTGATATTCCTGTGAATAAGATGGCTGACACTCTGATATCCCTGTGAATAAGATGGCTGACACTCTAATATTCTGTATATTTTCTTCCAACTTTCCCTTTGTAGTCCTCGGCTCAGGGTGGGCTCTGTTCTGAAACAAACCACCATTGTTACTCACTTCACCTGAAGGATTGTCACAGTCCAGAGATTTCTGGTTCTTTCTTTCATCTACAGAATCAGAGCTCTTAGAATATAACCAGGGCAGGTATGAGGCCATCCAACTGGCTGCCAATTCTAGAATTCCTCTCAGCTCTCTGGATTTCACAATCTGACTTTGTGACTTCCTGTTAAGAGTTGCTCAAGGGTCATTATCCCTTGAAGCTGAGTTAGTCTGAAATTCCACTGTAAGGCATTTCTGCTTTTCTTTTCTTTGCTTGGCAAATTCACTGCTTTGGTTATTTTACGTCCAAATTGCACTTGTGCTTCTGTCTTCCTTTACCTAATAATTCACAGTTTTTATATCAAGGTGCTTTGTTTGGAAGGAAGATGAAATTGATCACAGAGGAATTATACAATCTGAAGGATTATAATTTTATATTAAAATCATTAATTTTACCCCATCACCAAAGCAGTGTAAAAAAAAAAAAATTCTTATAATTGTGAACGCCAAATATCTAAGACCAATCTCAATCAATTTAGAAAGTTTATCTTTCCAATGACACAGCCTCAGGAGGTTCTGATGACATGTCTGCAATGTGATCAGGGTACTGATTTGTTTTTCTAAGACCACCAGAGCGGGCACAAAAGAACCAGCGAGTAGGCAAGTGTAGGAGCAAAACTGCAAGTTTATTTTGGTCACCTAAGGTGTGGGGAAGAGGTGTGTCGGCCTCCGGCAAAGAAGGCCGACAGAGTCCCCTGGTGGGGCTCTCGGACTGAGTTCCTGCAGTCCTGACATCCTGACAGGAGTGGAGGACTGAGGAAGGCCGCGCTTAGCGTCCCTTTGGAGCGGCTTTTCTAGGAGTGGGAGGGCAATAGGCGGGGCACGGGCGTGTCAGGGGGCGTTCCGCAGGTGCCACCAGGTAAATCTTGGTCTCTTCCGATTGACGTCACCTGGCGCATGCCTAGTTGGTCTGCACCTTCCCTGGTCGCCAGCTACATTTTCGCGCGCGTCGGAAAAGTTGGTGGGGGGGGATGAAGAACCCGGAAGTGCACCATCTTGCCTCCGTTCGTCCAAACAGGTACAACTCGCTTTTATACATTTTAGGGAGACATGAGACATAAATGCGTATGTGTAACGTGTACATTGGTTAGGTCCAGAAAGGAGGGACAACTCCAAGGGTGAGGGGGCTTCCAGGTCATAGATAGATAAGATACAAAAGGTTGGATTCTTTTGAGTCCTGATCAGCCTTTCAGTGAATACTCAATTTAGTCTAGCTCAGTGAATCTGCATTTTTACGTAAACAATAGGGTAGAGGAAGCAATTAGATATGCATTTGTCCCAGGTGAGCAAGAGGAATAACTTTCTGTCCTGCACCTGTAAAGATAAGCTATCAGTTTACATTGCAGATGAAATTCAACAGAACTGGCTTAGGGTAAAGATTTTCAGGCCCTCAAGGAATTTCCTTGAGGGCAAATTGTGAAGGAGGTCTGTAGCTTTTTTATCTTTGTAGCTATCTTATTTAGGGATAAAATGGGAGGCAGGTTTACCTGACATGGTTCCTTGCTTGACTTTCCCCTTGGTTTACTGATTTTGGGGTCCCAGATTTATTTTCCTTTTACATATTTGTGTGGCATTTTATACTTTTGCTTATTTTTATTTCATTGGAGTTTTGCTTTTATTCAAAGGCGTCACTCAGCCTTTCAAAGAAGGTGCCTATTGCTTCTTTGCTCTGGAATTCCAAGGTATACAACACTCCAAAGATGTAACAATACCACATCAAACTCTAAGAAAGCTCGACATATATGCATATCTAGATTCAACACAATTAAATTAATATTTTATATATTATTATATGAAATATATGAATATATATGAATAGTATATAGATTTCATATATATACTATTCCAGTACTGCTCCTATATATAAGTATTTACATATGAAATTAATATACATCAAATTCATATTAATTTCATACATAATTAATATTTTAATCAATATATATCATAAGTTTCATATTAATATCATATGTAAATACTCATATATAGGAGCAGTACTGGAATACTACATTTAACATAGTAAATATTAAATGTGAACCAATTATTAAAATAAGTCTTTGATTAGGACAAATATCTGTTTGTCAAGATTCTAGGTCACATTACCTAAGTCAGCTCTCCCAGATCAAACGGTCTGAGTGTGATCTAGGCTTTAGTTGTAAAAGATATTTCTTCTACTGTTGTTGAAGTTATGTAGTGACTTAATAAGTTTCCCTTTTTAAATCAAAGAAATTATCAAGATATTTATTTTCCTAGTTTTTATTTTGCCTTTGAAATGGGAATTACCTTACACAAATAGAGCATAAATACATATAGATTCTCTTTTTAATATGACTGGGAGAACATGTCAAGCTGAGGTGTGATTATTAGTAGCATCGTAGTTTGATCATATTTCATATATTTGTTTCCAAACATTTCTGGAAATTGTTCTCTTAGTAATGAATGAAATGCTCTGGAACAAACATTTAAGAAAAGGGTAGAAAAAACTGAATTTGGTTTAGCATGAGAAAACTAAAAATTAAAGGAAGTGTTGAAAACCAAGAGAGACCATAACATTTTTTAAGAGAACAAGGCTAGAAAGTGCTGACGTGGAGAAACAGGAAAGGGAAAACAGCGTAATAGCTTGTGAGGGGTCAGATAATTTGCCATTATAATTTTAGGAATAAAAGAATGCAATTAGAAACCAAGAATCATCTTGTGCATTCTAAAAGTGGAAGCCACAAATCTCCTCATGCAAATGTAATAGCATTGAAGTTTCTTAGCAATGACCTTTCTTTTACAGATAAGAAAACTATGGTGGGGTGATACACTGATTTTCTTGCTAAACTCCCTAGTGAATGGCAGAGCCAGGGGATGAGCTCTGGTTTCTGATTCACTGATATTCATTACAGGCATCGTTGGGAGAAAACTAGTTTGCATCCTCGTAAGTTTCACTCCAAGGCTTGTGACCTGAGAGCCATTTCCTGTTGCTTCCTTCATTGTGTTCTTCCTCTTGGTCTGAAATGTCACGTGCATTGTCATCCATCTACAGAGTATCTCATGGGTTTGTTTTTCCTCTTCAGTCTACTGGCTCATCACATTCTTTCTGTCTCTGCACACTTCAGACTGATTTGATACAAATATCAATTTTTTCATGACCTACCTACCCATATTTTTCTTAATTTAGAAATACTTCTAGCATGCATAAAAGTAATGACAAAAACCACAATTACTTTTGCACTAACCTAATATCACACACAATCATATAGCTTAAAAAAAAAAACTTAGATTGCTACTTTAGCTTCAGAGCACTCATAGATTCAGTTAATGTGCCCTCTCCTCAGCAAAATTCCATTTCCTTCTTTCACTTCTCAATTAACTTGGATTCTGAATTTGATGTTTATCATGCCAAACCTGTTTCTATACTTTCAACAAATTCACACATATCTAGAAACAATGCCTCATATTGCTATGACTAGTAAATGTCAACGGACATGTGCAAGACAAACTCCCAACAGTTTCTTCAGTGCTTCAATCCTGGATTAAAGAATATGCACAGTGGCTGGGTGCAGTAGCTCACGTCTGTAATCCTAGCACTTTGGGAGGCCAAGCCTTGTGGATCACGAAGTCAGGAGATCCAGACCATCCTGGCTAACATGGTGAAACCCCATCTCTACTAAAAATACAAAAAATTAGCCGGGCATGGTGGCGGGTGCCTGTAGACTCCAGCCTGGGTGACAGAGCAAGACTCCGTCTCAAAAAAAAGGAATATGCGCAGTTTCAGCCTTACTACATATGCCTAATTGTTCTCGAAAGCAGCCGGACAAATTTATGCTCTTGGACCCAACATAAAACTATCCCCTCAGCCTACATCATTTACAATACTTGGTATTGCAAGACTTTTATATCTTTATCCATTTCCTATGGTGCTGAAATGATGGCTGACTTTTACTTTACTTTCGATTTCTCTAATTATAACTTTTCTAGTTCCCAGTGAGGTTTTTCTCATGCACATTAGCCCCTTGGGTTTATATTTCTATAGATCATCTCTTCATATCATTTACCTACTTGGTTTCATTGAATTATTGGTTTGCTGTTTAATTGCTCTAATATTTTACTTGATTCATTTTGTATTTTTAAAGGTTAATATTTAAATTAATATTTTATTAGTTTTATATCCATATTCTTCTACTAATGTTTTCTTAGTTTTATACCTGTATTCTTCTACACTTCTAATTATATACTAAATATGTGCTAAATTTTCTATGAATGTATCTCATATTCTCCCAAATTCTCCAGTGGAACTCTAATACTCTTCTAATGAAGTAATCTATTGATTCCATTTAAAAATTTTGGCTTTTATTCCCCTTCTGGGAGGACTATGTTCTTCTGGTCCTACCTGGACTGATTGTTTTCTAGCTCAAGGACACATCTATTCTCTGTCTTTGCCTGTCATTCACATCCTGGGATGTCTCCTTTCTTGACTCCTGTGTTGGATCCTCTCTTTCCTGGATTCTATGTTATCTTCCTGATATGTTGTTTTAGTGGAATACAGTTTTCAATGCCTTCATGAGAGTTAAGGTGGTACCCATGAGGTTAATGTTTTAAGAACTAGCATGCCTGAAAATCCATTTATTGTGTCATTTTATTTGACCTTCTTCCCATTATTCCTTTTGACTTTTTTTTTTTTTTGGAATATTTTCTCAACAATAGTTTCAAATTTTTTAATTCTTATAATAGTTTTTATTTTAAGAAAATTTTTCTTGTACTCTTTTCTTTTTTATTGCTTTTCTTCTTTTATAATGAGTAAAGCATCTTTTCTCATTGCTATGAGAATATTAATTCTAATTTCTAAAGATTTTTGCATTATCATTTTCTCTTCTGAAATTTTCTGTGATCTATTTGATTTGATCTCTTATATTTTCCTCACATACTTGTTTTCTTAGCCTAAAGCATTATAAAGATCATTGAAATTTTATGTTCATGTATGGGACTTGTTGGCTGATGAATTTTATTGGAAGAGTTAAGATAGTGATCTGGACTTTTTTTTCAGGGTATATTAAGTGTGGTTTTCCATAGATAGATAACGAATGGAGAGAGAGAGAGAGAAAGAAAGAGAGAGAGAGGAGAGAGAGAAAGAGAGAGAGGAGGGAAGAAAAGAGAAAAAGACAGGGAGAGGGAGTGAGAAAGAAAGAGATTTATTTTTAAGGAATTGGCTTATGTGATTATGGAGACTGGCAAGTCCAAAATCTGCCAGATGGACTAGTAGGCTGCAGACGGAGGAAAAAGCCTCTGCTGCAGTTCACATCTGAAGATCATCTTGCTGGTAGAATTCTTTCTTATTCGGGAGAGATCAGTCTTTTGTCCTTTGAGGGGCCTTCAACTGATTGGATGAGGCCCCTACCGATAATATGGAAAGCAATCTGCTCTGCTCAAAGTTCACAGATGTAAATGTTAGTCCATGTAAAACACCCTCACAGAAACATCCAGAATGATGTTTGGCAAATTATCTGGGCATGGAGGCCCAGCCAGGTTGATACATAAAATTAATAATCACATGGGATACCTAAATGTAAGTACCAGGAGGCATTCTTTCTTATTTTAGAATGCTTTCCAAGGAGAAATCCTTTAATTGTTTACCTGAGGATAGTTAGCAAGCCTTCTAGCAATCTGGTAGCGGAGCAGAAGATTAGGAATGGGCAGGGGTTTGTCACCTTTCATTATGTAAAATGTTTCTTTATCTCCCTGTTATTGGCATAGTGCCTCATTCTCACTCACTCTCTTCACTGACTTATGTCTAGAGCTTCTCAGTTCAATTTCTCCAGAGAATAAATGCTGGTCTCTGCTAGGGTATGGACAGTTACTTAAAACTCTGACTGGTCCTTTATACCAACAGCTAACAAATTATCCTGCATTCAGTGTCACGGTTCATCAATGCCTTTTAGATAACTGGAATGTTTTCATTTTAAAAAATCATTTCCTATGGTCTGTGGCATGAATCAGCATATTTATATTAGCATTCCCTTCTGCAAATCTTTAGACTTCAAATTTCTTGGTTCTGTTTACTTGGTTGCCAGTCGTTTTCCAGATTTCCAACCTTCAAAAATGTGTTGACAAAAGTCATCCAATATTATTTCTTCTGGTCTCTTAATTTTGATATGTTTATACTTTTGAAAGCTGTTTTATTGAGATATAATTCACATACCATGCTATTAACCTACTGAGATTTTAACTAAATTTTTTTTATCGTTTTTGAGAGCTTCAATAAAGAGAAGAAATAAAAATGCTTGTTTGATTATACATTTCCTGTAATTTTTATTTTGGCCCGTTCAAACCTCCTTTGCAGTGTGTTAAAAGCTGTGATATAATTCACATGTCATAAAATTTATCCTTTGAAAGTTGACATTCAGAGGTTTATAGTATATTCAAAAGCTTGTGCAAATATCACTGCTATCTGATTTCAGAACATTTTCATCACCCTCCTGATGAAACCCCATATCCATTATCCCCATTTCATATTGAATGAGCCATTCCTCATTTCCTCTTTCACCAAGTTCCTGGGAACCAATACCCTGCTTTCTGTCTCTACACATTTTCTTATTCTGGACATTTAGCATAAATGTTAACATATAGTATCTGACCTTTAGTTCCGGCTTCTTTCACTTAGCAATATGCTTTTTAAGGTTCATCTACATGATATATTCATACCTGCTTCTTTGCATGGCTGAATCGTAGTCCTTTATATAGCTATTGCAGATATTGTCTATCCATTCATCAGCTGATGAACTTTTGGGTTCCACACTTGGCTATTACAAATAGTACTCCTATGAACATCTGTGTACAAGTTTTTGTGGGAAAATATGTTCATTTACCTTGAATAAATATTTAAGTATATAATTACTGTGTTATATAGTAATGATTTGTAGCTTTTTGAGGAGCTGCTAAACTGGTTTCAGAAGTGGCTGTACCATTTTGCATTCCTACTACCATTGTCTGAAGATGCTAATTTCTCCAAATTCTTGCAATACTTGGTTATTTTCCATTGTTGATTATAGGCATCTTAGTGAGTATGAAATAACATTTCTTTTTTTTTTTTTTTCCCAAAATGGCCAACTGGAAGTATTTCAAGCACACCTCATTCACTTAGAAGAAGCAAAATAATGTGTAGACAATCACACTTTTAATACATTGTCCAAGGAGGAACATGAGAGTTCAACAGAAAAGTGACTGAAAACTCTAAAAATTAGGAAGGAGGCAAAAAATAAGCAGCCTGTGTGACTGGGACCAGCCAGAAAGCAGGAATGACTCTCAATGCAGGAGAGAGTGAATGAGTTTTGTCTGTGGTTCACTTTTTCCCTGGTACAATCGAGGACACAAGAGAGCATCATGACCCTCCCAAACCCTGAATCTAACTTAGGAGTGACCAGAAGACTGAGATAAAATAATTGCTCCAGGGAGAACATACCTTGTGTTTCACACCCTTCTTGAATGTAAGTGGTCAGAGTAAGACACTATACTCAGTCCTCACTCCCAACAAATTGTGCATGGTCTTGGGAACCAGCAGTCTCAGTCCTAGGCATAGGAAAACTGAGGCTACTGCTTATGGAATGATGGCAGAGGGATTCTGGAACCAGTATTGAGAAGTAAGCATGGTGTGAGCTGTGGCCACTGGCAGTTGCCCTCAGGACTTGAGCAGGATGAGATTTGCAATGGAAGCTTAGTGTTGAGCCAGGTAGTAGTTCCTATAGCTTGGGACAGAGTTACAAACTTGGTGCAAACTTGTAGGTCTCATGGAACCTCCAGGTTGTCTGTGACAGCTGGGATAGTCAAATAAGCCCCACCAGGTCTGGGGTGGGATGAAAACACTGTCCCCCACCTACCAGCAGAAGCTGTGACTGCTGAAACCTTCTCCACTCTCACCATGGAAAGACCTCAGTACAGTGGTGCCAACCCCTCAGTCAAGTGGTCTTCCAGGGCCTGAACAATTGAGCCATCCCCACCTGTCATGGCTAATGCAGGTACTTGACTTTGGGGGGCCTGAGCACAAGCCTTCTTGGTCCAGTTCCACCCAGCTTCATCCCCACTGAGATCCAGGGCACTAGGGGTTCCACAGCACAATCCACCACCTGGGACAACTGAGTACTCCTCCTGGGGAACTAAAATTGAACATAAACAACCTATAGCCAACACCTCAATGGGCTCCTACATCCAAACACCTCTACTGGCCTGGAGACTGGCCCACAGAGCCCACTGCCAGCATTTCACCACCACTGCTATAGCCTTCACCCACGCTATGCCAGCTGCCCAGGAGCTCAAGAGCTCACTTATTTTCCTAGTGCATTGTACTAAACTTGGCACCCAAGAAAGCCACCCAGAGGTCCAGAAATCAGCCTGCCTAGAACTTCTAACACAATTGCTTGCATATACCACCACAAGGCACAGGGATAGTCATGCTAGGCCACCACTGCTATGACTGAAACCTGAAGATGGGCCCAGACACCAGTCCAACTTTACCATAGCCTCCACCAATAATCAAACCTAACACACTGAGATGACTGATGTCACTATAGCCAAAGAAATTATAGAGAGATTTTCCTACCATATGCACTCAGAAGCAAAGCCAAAAAACCCTTCCCACCCAAAATTATAGTCACATCTTCAGGAAAAATCCCTGCCCTGAACGAAAGTAAATTCAAAAATAAAAAGTGACTACCCTGAACAAAAGTAAATTCAAAAATAAAAAGTGACAATTACATAAGATTACACAAATCAATAAATGTAAAGACAGAACACATAAAAAAGCAAGGTAATATGACACCCCAAAAAGAACACAATACTTCTCCAACAACAGAGCTTAGCCAAAAAAAATCTTCAGAATCCTGGATAAAGAATTCAAAGTATTGATTATAATGAAGCTCAATGAGATGCAATAGAAATCTGAAAGCCAATACAAAGAACTCAGAAAATCAAGATATGAGGAATAAATTTACCAAGGAGATAGATATAAAAATAAAACAAAGCACCAGAAATTCTAGAACTAAAAAATTCACTGAGGGAAACACAAAACTCATTTGAAAGCTTTGACAATAGACTAAACCAAGCAGAAGAAAGAATTTCAGAACTTGAAAACAAGTGTTTTGAAATGATCCAGTCAGACACAGTTAAAAAAAAAAAGAATAAAAAGGAATGAACATAGCCTTGAGACATTTGGGACCACATAAAATGACTGAATTTATTAACTTTCAGTATTACAGAGGGTGAAGAGAGATCAAAAACTTTATACAATCTATTTGGTTAAATAATAGATGAAAACTTCCCAAGTTTAGCAACAGATTTAGACATCCAGACACAGAAAGCTCATCATATTAGTCAGGACTCTCCAGAGGAACAGAAGTAATAGGATACACAAACACACACACACACACACACACACATATATATATTTTAATAAAAATATTAAACTTGTGAACATGTGAGTCCTTAATGAACTCCTCTGTGTATATATACACACATATATATTCATTATATATTCATTCACATATATATTCATTGTATATGAATATATATGTACATTTTAGATATATAGGGGAATTTATTAAGGAGTATTAACTCACATGAATGTATATACATATATATATATATAGGAGTTTATTAAGGAGTATTAACTCACATGATCACAAGGCCCCACTCAGCCAGGCTGTCTGCTAGCTGAGGAGCAAAGAAGCCAGTTTGAGTACCAAAGCTGAAGAACGTGGAGTCCAGTGTTTGAATGCAGGAAGCATCCAGCATGGGAGAAAGAGGTAGGCTGGGAGGCTAAGCCAGTCTAGTCTTTTCACATTTTTCTGCCTGCTTTACATTCTGGCCACACTGGCAACTGATTAGATTGCGTCCACCAGATGAAAGGTAGGGCTGCCTTTCCCAGTCCACTGACTCAAATGTTAATCTCCTTTGGCAACACCCTCACAGACATATCCAGGATCAGTACTTTGCATCCTTCAATCCAATCAAGTTGACACTCAGTATTAACCATCACACTCATGATCCCCAGGAATAGGCAGTGTAAAAAGGGCTTCATCATGTCACGTTATAATCAGACTGTCTAAAGTCAAAGTGGAAAAACAAATTCTATAATCAGCAAGAGAAAAGCATCCAGTTACTTACAAAACAAACCCATCAGGCTAACATTGAAGTTCTCAGTGGAGACCTTCAGGTCATAAGAGGATGGGGCAACATATCCAAACTGCTGAAACAAAAAATTAATAATAACCAGCCAAGAATTTTATATCTAGCAAAATTAACTCTCATGAAAGAAACATAAGTAAGGTCTGTCTCAGAAAAACAAAGGCTGATGAGAAATTACCACTAGACCAGTCCTACAAGATATGCTTAAGGGAATCCTAAATTGGAAGTGAAAAGACAAAATTTGGTGACATGTAAACACACAAAAGTACAAAACTCACGGTAAAGCAACCACATAAAAGAGCAAGGGAAAGGAATCAAAGATACTGCTACAGAATTCTACCAAACCACAACTACAAACAGAGAAAAAGAAAGAAAGAAGAAAGAGAGAAAGAAAGAAAGAAAGAGAGAGAGAGAGAGGAAGGAAGGAAGGAAGGAAGGAAAGAAGGAAGGAAGGAAGGAAGAAAGAAAGAGAGAAAGAAGTTTATAAAACAACTAGAAAACAATTAACAATATGACAGGAAGAAAATCTCACATGTCAAAATAAATCCTGAATGTAACTTGAATAAATGCTCCATTTAAAAGATATAGATTGGCTGAACGGATAAAAAAAAAAAAAACCTAACTATATGTATTTACAACTACATGCTGCTCATTTTCTATTTAAAAGCACATACAGACCAAAAGTTAAGGGGTAGAGAAATTATTCCATGCAAATAGAAACCAACAGTGAGCAGGAATAGCTATACTTATATTAAGTAAAGCTGACTTTAAGTCAAGGATAATAAAAGAAAGACAAAGAAGGTCATTATATAATGACAAAAAGACAAATTCAGCCAGAGGATGTAACAATTCTAAACAGCTATGCACCCAACACTGGAGCACCTAGATTCAGAAAACAAATAATAGTAGACCTAAAGAGAGAGATAGACAGTAATGCAATCATAGTGGGGGACTTCATCAATCCATTTGCAGTATTAGACAAGTCATCCAGACAGAAAATCAACAAAGCAACATTTGTCTTAAATTGGACTTATTAACCCAAAAGTGACTGAGGCAGGTGTCTTGATCAGTGGAGATTTCACGAGCCAAAGTTTGAGGAAGTGCCTAGGCAAAACACAAGTTCACAGGAGCATCTGTGACCTGTGCTTCTCAAAGACAGTTTGGAGAACTCAGTATTTAAAGGGGGAAACATCAAGCAGAAGAGAAAAAGTGAGAGAGAGTAGGTAGTGAAGCAAATAGTTACCTTGTTGTGAGGCTCTAATTAGTGCTCAGTAAATCTACAGTTTACATAAGATAAGGTAAACATTTGAAAAGACGGAGTGGAGGACAAAGTAAAATATGCCTCCATCTCAGGGTAGGCAGAGAAGTAATTTCTTGTCCTTGTTCCGTACCTGGGAAGATAATCTTGAAATCAACATTGACAGTGTGAGATTTAGCAGAATTCAATTTTAGGGCTGTTTTTATGGGGAGATATGTATCATGTCCCGAAAGATTTAGAGGCTGTTAAATAATTTTTTGTGAGGAATGTGTGAGGGGGACCATCTGGGGAGATATATGGCCTTTTGTTATTGTGAGAACCTGCCTTATGTATAATGCCATGAAACAGGATTGTGAAATTACAGCTATCTGTTTGGGGGAAAAAAGAAAAGTATTGTGTGACTCAGTTCCCAGGCTGAACTTTCCCCTTGGCACAGGGAGCTTGGTGTCACAATATTTTATTTTCTTCTACAGACTTAAGATTAAATTGACCTAACAGACATTTACAGACCATTCAGTCCAGCAAGTACAGAATATACATTCTTTTCATCAGCACATGGAACATTCTCCAAGGTAGACTAAATGTTGCACCACAAAACAAACCTTAACACATTTTTAAATTTGAAATCACATCAAGTATTTTCTCAGACCACAGTGGACTAAAACTTCAAATCAATAAAAAGAGGAAATTTGGATAGCATATAAATACATGAAAATTAAACAACATGTTCCTGCACTTCTGGGTCAACGAATAAGTTAAGTCAGAAATAAAAAATGTTTTTGAAACAAATGAAGATGGAAACAAAATATATCAAAACTTTTGGGATACAAAAAAGCAGTGATAAGAGTGAAGTTTTTAGCATTAAATGTCTCTTTCAAAAAAATAGAAAGATTAAAAATTAACAATCTAATGATGCACCTCAAGGTATTGAAAAAGCAAGAAAAAAACAAACCCAAAACTAGCAGAAGAAAAGAAACAACAAAGATGGGAGCAGAACTAAATTAGAGACTAAAAATATGCAAAAGAGATCAACAAAACGAAAAACTTATTCTTTGAAAAGGTAAACAAAATTGATAAATCACTACCTAGACTAAGAAGAGAGGAGACCCCAATAAAATCAGAAATGAAACAGGAGACATTACAACTAATATCACAGACACACAATGAATCATCAGGAACTATGAATTATGAATAATTATATGCAAGATTTAATCAGTAATAAAGTCTCCTAAAAAGAAAAGTTCAGAACCAGATAAATTCACTGCAGAATTCTACTAAACATACAAAGAAGAACTAATACTATTTCTCCTGAAACTGCTCTAAAATTTATGAAGGTAGTAATTGTTCCTAAGTTATTCTACTAGGGCAACATCATCCTGATACCTGAACCAGACAAGTACACAACAAATAAAGAAAACTACGGATCAATACTTTTCATGAACATAGACAGAATATTAGAGAGCCAAATCCAGCAACACATCAAAAAGATACTATTTAGTGAGTTTTATACCAAGAATGCCAGGATGGTTTAACATGCAAATCAATAAGTGTGATACATCAGATTAACAGAATCAAGGACAAAAAAAAGATGTATAATCATCTCAATAGACACAGAAACAGCATATGATGAAATTTAGCATTTCTTCATGATAAAAACCCTCAACAAACTAGGCATACAAGGAATATGACTCACAGAAATAAAGGTCACAAACAACAAACCCACAGGTAACATCATACTAAATGAAAAAAATGTTGAAAACATTCCCTCTTAGAACTGGAACAAGACAAGGATGCCCACTTTCACTGCTCTTATTCAACATAATAGACATACTGGAAGTCTAGCCAGAGTGAACTGGCAAAAGAAAGAAATAAAAGACATCCAACTTGGAAAAACAGAAATCAAATTATTACTGCTTTCTGATTATATGAATTTATGTCTAAAATAACTAAGACTCCACACAAAAACTCTTAGGTTAAGCTTTGATTAAAAAATTCAGTAAGTTGTTCCTTGGATGATTCATGGGTGTTAATTCAGCTCCTCCAGGGACCTGGTCTGGATTTTCACCAACAAATCCAAAATGACTCCTTGGTTCATATATGTATGTGTGTATATATATATATGTTCATGTATATGTAATATAAAATATATATAATATACACAAATATATGTAAACATGTATATGTTATATACAGAGAGATAATTTCTGTTTCCTTATTAATATTCTTTATTTGGTAGAACATCATTTTTATACTATTCTTCATTTATTTATACTTGGCTTCTTTTAGTTCTTTAAAGCATATTTAAAATAGCTGTCAGTATTCTTTCTTGTGTGTGATCATTGAAGTCTGTACACTGTTAGCTTAGTGTTAGTTTACCGAATGATTAGACAGATATTTTATTAAATACCAGAAGCTGCAAAATCTCCCAGTCTTTGCTGAGGGACTTTATGTGCATATCCAGGCAGGTTTTTAATAGTCAGCAAAGCAAAAAAGTCTGCTTTTGTCTTTACTCTATGTTCATGTAGAGCTTCCAAGTAAGCCGGAAGTGATAGCTTTCAGCTTTCTCCAGTCTTTCTCAGGTAAGTGCATAACCCTACACATGTGTGTGGTGTTCTAGATTTCTAGGATATGTCATGACTTTTCAAAGTCCCTCCAGACAATTCATTCCCTAGGTTACCCTTTTTATCTGTTTGGTTAGTGTGCTGTTTACACCAACTATTATTCCTCCTTATACCAGCCAACATGAGGTTAAAATGCTTGCCTGTAATTGCTTTTGACAAACACCTCTCAGATAGAGAATTTTTGCTCTGATTGAGTTTCACATCAAGCCAAATATAGATAATCTTGTTAAATGAGGTCTTCCAGGGAACTACCGGCAGGTCAAATAATGACAATTCTTTGGGAATTAGAGTTTGAAAGTACTCCATTACTGTATCCTCCTTCCGGTAGCTTTCAGGATGTGCTGTGAGCTGTTATTTTTCAATGCTATTACAGAGCTGGAGAGCAGGAGCTGGGACTAAAGCACGTTAAAATGCCACAAAAGTTCATACTAAGATTCAACTGCTTTTCTTGAATATAAATGCTGCCTGAGTTGCTGCAAACTTGTGGTTGATTGCATGCCAGAGTTCTGAAAATGTTGATTTTGACAATTTTGTCCTTTTTTTCTTCATTCCTGTTGTGAAGGAGCTCATTTTCAGAGGTCCTTACTTTGCTGCTTTTCCTGACATCATTCTGTCTTTGAGGTTTGTTGATATAAACTGAGACTTTGGAGAATTATCTAAGACCTACCCCACGTGATGAGGCCTGTATCTAAGTAACTTTGTCCTTTGTTGTGCCTGATATAGTATACACCCCAGTCTGCATTTTTGGCCTTTATACCAGCTATAATCCATGGAAAGAATTATATTTCCTCCCCTGACTGGATGATTACAGAACAATTAATTTCATATCAGGGCATGATTTAAGATATACCATACTGCCTGGGATTTTGAGAAATATAAACTTTATACTCTCTTGAGCTAAGAGAATCATCTTCCTTTTTAATTAATCTAGAACATGGGGAAATAGTAACGGAAGAATTCTTTGATTTAAAAAGAATTTCTGGGGGACATTTTTCTGCACAAGGATCCATTCTGCTGGAGGAGAAAAACTGACTGTTAGCTGTATCTCTGAAACTAAGAAATTATCCTTTAAAATTATGTTAACCTGATGAAGACTACTGCCCAACAAGCTATGAGAGGAAGATAATCAATTTGGTGTCGCCTTGACTGTTTTGCTCTAAATGGGTCTACACTGAATGGACTCCTACAGGGCCAACTTTAAGCCTTAATTTTCACTGTATCCCAGATTCTCTAGCCTACTTTTGACTTGAGCTATAGCCTGAGTATACACCTCTAATTTGATGAAGGAATGCTAGTCACGCCTGTTCGGCTCATGAGGACTGGATGATTATTTCACCCACACCTTACAGGGCCTGAGGGTGGCGAAGGACCACCTACCTTGCTGGTCTATGTCATTCCCCAGAGCTTCCACAAGGGAGCATCAATCCAAATCAGGCCCAGGTAACTTATCTTAAAGGTGCTTACTGGGTATACTTTTCTATTAGGTTTTGTAGTGGTGCTTCTGATGTTACCTCTGCCTTGAATTAGCAATAACCACTTACCTTAATGACACAAAAGGCTTATATCAACTTAGGCCTACCGTGTGTAGGGTTTTCACCAACTGTCTGTGCTAGAAATGGCTAGTGTTCTCCCAAACAGCATAGAGTCCTATGATCAGCCAAGCATAAAATTTGCAGTTATGTTTTCCTAGTTTGACCAGTGCAATTACTAGTGGCTTACAGCTGAGTCAGGTCTCTGGCCTCTTCTCATGTCTTTCCATTTGCTTTATATGCTATTTGTTTACTTTCCAGTTATCTTGGAAGCAAACCAGGAAACCTGTGACACCAGCAGATTAGAAAATTCATAAACCTTGCTTTCCGGCCAGGTGTGGTGGCTCACACCTGTAACCTTAACACTTTGGGAGGCTGAAGCAGGCAGATCACTTGAGGTCAGGAGTTCGACACCAGCCACGTGGTCATGAGATCACGTGGTGAAACCTTGTTTCTACTAAAAATACAAAAATTCGCGAGGTGTGGTGGCACATGCCTGTAATCCCAGCTACTCAGGAGGCTGAGGAATGAGAATCGCTTGAACCCAGGAAGCAGAGGTTGCAGTGAGCTGAGATCATGCCACTGCACTCCAGCCTGGCAACAATGTGAGTGAATGAGACTCTGTTTAAAACAAACAAACAAACAAACAAAAACCAAAAACAAACCAACAAACAAAAAAACCAAAGACTTGCTTTCTGGATTCCCCTCACCTCTCCTGAATCTTCCTCCCCTGACAGAGAAGGAGTCCTTGATTATACGAAATCCGCTTAACACTGTTAGTTTTCTTGATACTGCTTTATGCTGCTTTAAGTCATCCTTAGCAAGGTCAGTGGTGTTCCCTGGTACTGGCCCAGGTTATTCAATGAATTCCTCCTACATTGGTTTGTCATATCTGCTTCTCCCACTTTCAGAGTTAAACTGTGTTTGCCAACACATTTGCTATGTCAAAAGTTATAATCTCAGCCATGATCCATAGTTCCCTGATGGGACCAGGAATTGGGTTTGAATCAATGGGGTGGATTTTGTAGTAAGCCTATTTTACACTCCGCCATTGTGGGTGGTCAGGAATAATCAAATCCCTATGAATCTATTACTAGGTTGTAATGATACCCTTCTTTTAATTATTTCCCTGCCATCAATAGTGAGGCAAAGACAATAAACCTATTAACAAGGACTGAACCACAACCATGCAGAGATTCAACAGACTACATCTGCCCCCAGGCAGAAATCTGGCTGCAATGCTAGATTAGAGGTGGCATAACTCCCTGAGACCAGCAACCTGCTCAAAGTCGTTATGCAAGGCCCAGCTCCTTCTTTCTTGGCTTTTGTGGCTCAGATGATTCACAGGCATTAATTCATCACCTCAGGGGAACTGGGCTGACCCAACAAAGCATCTGTGTCATCTTAATAGAGGGCATCTATGGCCTCACATACACCAGAACTTAGAGTGACAGTGCCTTCTTAGTTTGTGAGGGCTGCCATGACAAAGTAGCACAGACTGAGGAGACTTAACCAACATTTGTTTTATCACAATTCTGGGAGCTAAAAGTCCAAGATCAAAGTGTTGTCAGGGTCAATTTCATTCTATGTGACTTATAGGTTGCTGTCTTCTCCCTGTGTCTTCACATCCTCTTTCCTCTGTGCATATCTATGTCCAAATTTCCTCTTGTTGTAAGGATATAAGAACACCAGTCTTAATGGATTAGGGCCCAATCTAAAGACCTAATTTAACTTAATTGCCCTTTAAAAGACCCTATCTCCAAATACAGTCATATTCTGAGGTAGTGTGGGTTAGGACAATCATTTGTGAATAGGTTTGAAGCACTGATATTGAACCTATTATCTATCAGTGTCACTTATACATGAAAGCTTGTTTAAAATTGACTTCTCCAAAACAGTGCACTGTGATCTAAATTGAATAAGTTGCCAGTCGTCTAACTCATTGAAAACTTGTTGTGTGTATGTCTGCCCTGTCTGTGTACCTTGGGACCTGGATGGCTGTACAGTATTGTGAACAAAAGGGACCTCCACAACTGTCCTCAATTGGGATGTTTTCCTTAAAACTGCAGGTGAGCTTATCTAAATTAAGAGCTTTATTTTATGTATTTATTTATTTAATTTTGAGAATGAGTCTTTCTCTGTCTCCCAGGCTGGAGTTCAGTGCACCATTTTGGCTCACTGCAACCTCCACCTCCCAGGTTCAAGCGATTCTTGTGCCTCAGCCTCTTGAGTAGCTGGGATTACGGTGCATGCCACCATGCCCGGCTAACATTTTTTGTATTTTTAGTAGAGATGGGGATTCACCATGTTGGTCAGGCTGGTCTTGAACTCCTGACCTCAAGTGATCTGCCTGCCTCCGCCTCTCAAAGTGCTGGGAGTACAGGCATGAGCCACTGTGCCCAACCAAAAGCATCATTATAGAATGAACACCTATTACTACTTGTGTTATAGCAAAAGCCCTTCATTACTTTTCAAATGTCAAGGCAATAATGATATGAGAACATCCACAGGAATTTAAGAAGAAGGCCAAGCAAGGTTAACAGCTACATGACAGGCATGTCATTCCTTGGTCTGTTTACCAAGGAAGACCTTCATAAACAAAGCAACTACATGAATGCTATTTTTTTTGTAAGATTCTTCTTCACAGTGGGAACTAACACGTGTGTGGCTGCTCGACCCCGCCTCCCACCCCCGCCTAATGTGGGAGAAGGTAATTGGTATCTCCTAGTGGAGTGAAGAATATGTGAAGGTCAACAAGCAATTTTTGGCTGAAAATCTTACCTAAATGATCAAACTTTATTCTTTCTAAATATCAAAAAGAGTTTTGCCCTTCCATCTCATTCTTCCAAATTCTGCTCATTCTGCACCTTCTTGGCATCCCTTACTAGGTAAGGTGAGAAAGGGCTGGATGCCCCTACCATCTTCTCCCCCTTCCCTGCCAACTCCTTTCTTACAAGACCTATCAATGAGCTGTATGAGCAGGACAGAGCTCACAGGGGAGGACTGTTACTAATAACTACTTGTTTCTAGATTATTTTCCTCTCTTAAACAGGGCTTCTTTCATCAGAGAAGAAAGTTATTACCTCGTCTGGTGTCCTTTGTCCCTCCCCAACTCCCCTCTAAATATATAAAGTGGCAGGGGACAGCTCCTTCCTTTCAATCAGGATCCATGATCTTTCCCGTATGCCCAACTTTCCCTAGTCAAGCTTTATTATTCAAATGAGCCCAAAATTCTGATTATAGTGGCATCATTTTACTTATTTTTATATACAATAAAAAACTCTGATAGCGTGGTAACTTGCTTCTGAGTATTTTGAATAGAAAGGTACATACATACATAAAATCACTTATTTTAAATCATCCACTCATGTTCCATTGGCTCATGTGAGTGAACAACAGATTTTAGAACTTTATGATCTGTTTAATTCCTTGTGAAGGCATCGAGTTCTTTACATATTTTGGGATAATAATTAATGACAGTTATATCTTGCACAAAGTATCAATAAAGTATTTCCATTTAGGGGAAAAAAATACAATGCACTGAGAAGACAGAAAAACAGAGGAGCAGGCACTTAAGAGTCCCTGAAAGCAGATCTTAACATATCCAATAATATATAACGTGCTGTTTGATTTCCAAGTTCTAAACTTTTGTTGCTGAACATCTGGAGCACATTCATAAAAGCACATTTTTTTTTTCAACTTTCTTCCCTCCTGAAAATAATGTACATAAACTCATAACTTCCACGGATCAAATGTTCATGCATATGGTTGGACAAGATGGTTATACAAATAAATGCTGACATGAAAAAGTCTGTTGTCAACTCTGTGTGAGTGAACATCTGTCAATCTTGTAATATGTTAATAATACACATTTAGAATAACTGGTTCACTCAGAACATTAGCAAAAATATGGTAGAACCCTTAAACCCTAAGCAACTGGTGCTAATTTGTCTAACAATGGCAATTAACCAACCACTGCAGTGTTTTCTAATCTTGTATGTCTGTTAATACTTGCTACAGGCTTACCAAAAGCCTTGTACTGAGTGTTTTGAGTTTGGGTCATTTTTTTCAGGATACGTACAAGATATGGCACCTCTTTTCCAAAAATTTAGTCTTGTTTAGAAACAGAGACATAGAATAATCTGGCATATTTACACTGGAAATCCAAACAAAAATAAAGATGGATTTTTTCTTAAGAGAAGCACCATTGATAAGTCAAATGGGGCTAGAAAATCCAAAATTGAGTTTTGAAGAACTGAAAAAAAAAAAAAAGACTGAAAAAGATGAAAAGAAAGCTATCTCTGCATAGGTGGTAGTGATTGCAGGGTAAAGTTTGGGTGGATAGCAGCTGGGAAATAAATAAGATTGTAAAATATCAATGAAAGTAAATAAAATGAGATAGTAGGTGATCAGGTTTAGAAGTTGTAATGTGATAGAAAGAAGAAGGAAGAGCAAATGATGATTTTTTAAGATTCTACTTACAATATGGTGAGTTGTTGCCACAACATTTGCTTACCTAACTTAATTAGTCTTCTTTAATATAAAGAACAAGGTGTTATTATGGTAAATTCTTAGGATGTTTTACAAATGATAACCTCCTGGGAAGTATTTGTTTATTCAGTAGTAAGTACCTATTATGTGTCAAATACCATGTTATGCGCTGAGATTATACATTTATGACAAAGACATGAATCTTGACATAAACTTTAAATTTCCAAGAGTATTAAGACCAGCATGTAAATATCCATAATAAAAAGTAAGTTGCTTTAGGATCACAAAAATAATAAGTTATCTGGGAATGAAATTATGGAGAAATTAACTCTAGAAGTGGCAAGACATTATCTATGTCACTAAGATGCCAAACAGAAAAAATTCTGCCATCTGATTAATATTATTTGTAGTATGATAAAAAGAGACTTAGAATCATAGACCCAGCATTCATTTTTTGTGTGTAACTTCAAGTTAGTTATTTAATATTTTTAGGTAGCACTTTCCCCATCTATAAAATAATATCAATACTAAGTCCTTTGCTGTGTGAGTAAACTGAGATAATTAATATATATCACTTGCTCATTGACTAGCACTTGGAAGCCAGCACTGATGGCTGATTTTTCAGGTGCTCTCACCTTAGTATGACCCAAACAAAGGAATAAGCTTGTTTTCTCTACTTCTTTGCAATAATTATTTTCGTATAAATTCTCAAGTGAAAAGTTTGTATTAGGATAAAAATTGTTCCCACAGAGCTATTGGAATTCTAAATCTAAATAATATTAAACAGAATTCAGAATTTACAGTGTCATAAACTTTATGGTTCCCATCCTGACATTACCAGGACTTGAGGTATTTCTGGCTTAGCTTGGGTGCTGCACCAATCTTTGTCGAGTGATTTAATTTGCAAAAGTAAAATACAAGATAAGCTAGAGGAAAATCTTAGTAGTATATACAGAGGGCCAGGGACCAAATATTGATGACTGTAGGCTTTTCAGTACTCAGTCTCCTTTCATCAGATTAGTGAGTCGAACTCTCTGCATTGGTATATGTGTACCAAACTAAAGCTCCCAAATTAACACTCAAAGTGTTTTTTCATGTTTAGGGTTGCTTAATAATGGGAAGCAATGTAAAAGCTAAAAAGAGGAAAATCTTTTGGCATTATGTTAATTTGACCTCTTCTAAAGAGTTCACAAATAACTCTCTTTTATAGACAATCATGATAAATGCATTTTAAAGTTCTCTTCATAAGGTAAAACAAAAAGATCATAACCAGCAGTTATATTAAATTACCTCTACCATAGAGCAATATTATAATGTACCACACGGCAATATTAAAATATGGTGTATACATAATATTACATGTGCAAGAAAATAAACCATTAAAAAGGATGTTATTCTCAATTGTTAATGGGGAGAATCTAAGAATAAATGAAAATCTTGCCTTACATACTTCAATGTATAAGTTGTTGAAGTTGAGCTTTTTCTCTTCCTTTAGGAAACTTTGGGTCAAAATATTCAGTTTTAATTTTTATGAATACACATTAGGAATCATTGAAAAGAAATGTAGAAGATGAGTCTTAAATATTTATTTATCCACAAGCAGGACACCACCAATTACTTCTTTCCTCCTCTCCCCCACGAAAAGTCAAGATTCGTTATTTTTTTCCAACACTCTGTTCTCCATAGCTGTATAAAATGCTATTTTTGGTGGCTGAGTCGCCTTTCCTGCAGACCAAGAGTGTGAGTCTGGAAGTTAGCCAGAATACCCTTTTCCAAACAGAAGGCTACAGTGAATTCCACTCCCCTCACAACTTCTGTCAAACCTGGTTTCATCACCTCCCCGGTGGTCTCGATACCCAGTTGCCAAAACTCCCCTTTAGGAAAATCTTTGGGGAAAAGGCGAATTCCAAATTCATTTCTGAATCACAAGACTCAAGAGACTGTACTTCACTCCATATCATCTATTTGGAGAGAAAAATATTTTGCACTCTACCTGTACTTCATCAACAACCGATAGAAAAAATGTTTTCATCTAAGAGCTGGCAGGCTTTGTTTCCTTATCTAATCAGCATTCGCGGTACCAGTTCCACAAAAAATGGAATTGGTTTTGGTGACCACATCAAGTAACTCTGCCAATTTTTTGCTGTTGTTGCTGAAGCGTACGGTAACTATGCACCCATGTCTTTCACTGTGAATAAGGCAGTCCTTGTTCTTTTGTAAGCTTTTTCGCATTGGTTATGCTATTGTGACCACAGTCACATGAATTGGCCTGAACCTTTATCTTCAGAGACTTTGATAAAGTTAATCTTTTGTACAAACTGGACATGAGCCAGTGTTTATGTCTTTACAGCAGAACAGCCTGTTATGACAAAGCACACAGCAATATTTGCAGCCAATTGATCACAAAGCATATGGATATTTTCCCCTTCTTGGGAGAATTTCACAAGGATGGCAACGTGTTCATCTGAAATATTTTATGTTTGGGCTATAATGCTGCTTTCAAGAGCTTAGAGCTTTAGTTATGACAATTGATATTATTAATATATTACAAAATTCTGTAAAATTGAGACGGTATTTTTAAGCACTATATTTCAGGTACTGGGTTATGTGCTACAAATATAAAGAGGAGTAGGATGTAGAAAATTGTGTGATTTCAAGATACCCTGATAAGTTTGATTATTTTACCAGTAATAAGTTTAGAGGTTTTAAGGATTTGCCTCTGAATGCTTTTACATTTTTGTTTATCATATGCAGTCAAATTATGTTTACTTTCTTATTCCTGGCTGGAGTCTAATGTCAGTTTTTTTTCTACATAGAAAAATGTATTGTCCCTTTTTCAGTATTTTTCTAGCACTGTTATCTTTCATGATAAGATGCTCCACATTTCAGACATTCAGCACTTCAAATACGTTTACTAAATATAGCAACTGATGACACCATTTGTTTTTGATGGTTAATTTTACTTTATTGCGTATATCTAGTTCATAGGTAGAACCTACTGGTCATCCATAATTTGTAGTCTCTAGAAACTATAGTTTTACTTGATGGCTATGGGATGAAATACTCATGGCATATGTCCTAATGTTTTTATATGCTAAATCACTGGCAAAATCAACAAAATAATGGAGTAAAAATGGTGAATGTTTAAAGCTTTTTTAGGTCCTGCTAAAGTTGAATGAGCAGAATGACAAAGTGTAAAGTATTGAAAAGTTGGTTCTGCATATATTTTTATATGGTTCATAGTTTTGAAAAAGTCCTTTAGCTGATTCAACTACTAGCAAACCTTTAGTATTTTAATGGACTCATAAGATATGGCACTTTGCAGCGAGAGAGTTCTGTATTTTCAGTTATCTGTGGTTCGATTTCATCTTCACTTTCCATCTGACTTATACATTTCCTGGGTGGACATTCTTCTTATATTCAGAATTTCACCCTTGAGGAATAAATTATAAAAATATCAGCATTATATTTTAATTTTGGCAAACAACATCTTAGGTGTGTGGATTAAGATGCTTTCATTACAAATGTTTAAAAATTTTCGGTCTTAAAAAATCAATTGGATTTTTAAATTACATGGCTACATTTTGTGCCAATAGCATTAGCCTCTTTTTTCTTACTTGCATTGCTGGTTGCAACGGGGCAGGGTAAGACATCTGAACAAAACAGTAAAAGATTGTCTATACATCCACATTAACTAAACCACTCAAAGCAGTGGTTTCAAGGATAGTGAGTAACATAATCACAGTTTATAAAAATGTCTGTCTTGCAGTGATAGATGCTTCATACTGGAAACAGCAGTATTATAAGATCTGGATTTGGTCTTTTCTTCCTTGCTATTTGCAGTGTGTTTAATCTCATTTAATCTCATCTTTAAAGCTGTCAATAACGTCCCCAAAGGTATATTGAAAGGAATAGGTGATGTGATATAT
The DNA here is from genome assembly GCF_009764315.1 of Trachypithecus francoisi. Taxonomy (NCBI): domain Eukaryota; kingdom Metazoa; phylum Chordata; class Mammalia; order Primates; family Cercopithecidae; genus Trachypithecus; species Trachypithecus francoisi. The sequence goes on from NW_022681470.1 coordinate 9,280,056, forward strand.
TTTGAAGGTATTTTTAAGTATTAGGAAGTGTTAACATATCTATTCTTCTTAGTAGGTGTATTTGGTTGTGGTTTTGAGAATAAGATTTATTATTCTGTGTTAACTCAAAAACAAACCTGGATGAATGATACCAATGGATGTGGTTTCTTGATTGTGTCTAGCTTTTATTTTCACAATATGCCTTAATCTTGGGACAAGAAGAAAACAGAGTTCCTAGAATGTATTAGAGGCATGAAAATATAACATCAGATTCTAATGAAAGCACTATGAGTATGAGATCATTTTTCTATGTGAAAACATCATTTCTGATTTATACATGTTGACCTCAGCATTGCATTTAATTTAGAAATTGTGGTATTTGCCAAGAATAACTTGGATAAGGCAGCCTGACATATGTTGCTAAAAATTCCTATTGACACATTAATACTCTTTGACATTAGTTTCTCACATTTATATGGGACTTAAATCTTGCGCCTGAATTCATCTCAGTCTCCTCTGTGGTCATATAGTGGGTTTTGGCTCACGGTAATATTGGTAAAAACTAGACAATTATATTTTAAATGCAGGTTTCTGTGGTCAAATTGCAAAATCGAAAACTACTTTTATTTTTGTGTTTTTTGAGATGGAGTCTCTCTCTGTCACCTAGACTGGAGTGCAGTGGTGCGATCTCGGTTCACTGCAACCTGCACCTCGCAGGTTCAAGAGATTCTCATACCTCAGCATCCTGAATAGCTGGGATTACAGGCACTTGCCACCACACTCAACTAAATTTTGTATTTTTGTAGAGACGGGGTTTCACCATGTTGGCCAGGCTGGTCTCAAACTCCTGGTTTGAGACCAGCCTGGCCAACATGGTGAAACCCCGTCTCTACAAAATTACAAAAATTAGTCAGACATGATGGCGGGTGCCTGTAATCCCAGCTACTCAGGAGGCTGAGGCAGGAGAATTGCTTGAACCCGGGAGATGGAGGTTGTAGTGAGCTGAGATTGCACCATTGTACTCTAGCCTGGGTGACAGAGCGAGACTCCATTTCAGAAAAGAAAAGAAATCAGCTTTCAAAATGGAGAGAATTCAGTCTAGAGTTATGATGATGTATCTTTCAATGGCCTAAGACATGGCTGGTTTTAATGTGTAGAAAACCTGAAGCTTCCAGTACAAAGTTTGGCTTAGTGAAGCTCATTAGTCACTGGGTATCTCTTGTTCTAAGTAAGGAAATTGAGGTAAATACTCTAGTGCACTAGAACAATGCTGTAAAAAAAATAAACACATAAAATAACACAAAACAAAATCCAGGCTTGTATCTCCTGTCAATCTTCCTGCCAACAACATTCCTTGCTATTCCTAAAAAATTAGAATTTGGCAGATGATCAGAAATACAGGAAAGATCATACTGAATATTCAAAATGTGTAAAACTATGATGCCAGGAGGTATATCCCAGCCTTTTTCATTATTGGCAAATTTACCACCAGATGCTAATAGCAGATTGGCTTGTAAAGTTAATGAGACTGAGCAGCTTTCCTGTGTCATTTTGCCGCAGTGCCACGGAGAGATACTCTCTCAGCCAGCTGGAGATGACACTGAATAAATTCAATGCTTTTTCACTCCATTTCTTTAGCTTTGGCTAAAAGGAAGGGAAGAGCAGAGGATCTCCCAGAGCGGTGAGAAAATGGCTGTTGAAGGATTCTTTTTTTCCCTATTTCTGTATAAGCACGTCTATGGATCACTCGAGTCCTCCAGCGAGGGAAGATGTTTTGGGGAGATAAGCATCAATATATTTTTAATATTGAAGTAGAATATTATTAATTTGTTATTCAATAAAACATAGTCCAAAAGTGTGAAGTAAATATGAAATCCTATATTGCACTATTTAAATTTGATCATCTTGCAGCCTTCAATATACTGCAAGGCATGATTGGAATGTTAAGGTGGAATCAAATAAATTAGCTCTCACAAAAATCTCTTTCAGTTGTATTAGTATACTTGGTCTTGGAAAAAAAAGTCTGACTGTTTTCTGCAGATCAGGAGACACCTTAATAAATTAATCATTACCTGTTATAGTCAACACACATTATTTATATTATTTATAACATTAATAAAGTTCAAATCTTCAGCCCTGACTTTGACTTGAATTTAAGACATATTTATCCAATTGCCTTTATGACCTTTCAACTTAATGTTAATTTCAAACTTATCATGTCTAAAAGAGAATTTTGTTTTGTACCCCCAACTCTTCCTGTCTCATAAAAGTCATTCTTTATTGTTCTCTTTCCCTCGGTGCTCACGTTCAAATCCATCAAGATTTGAGACAGAGTCTGGCTCTGTTGCCCAGGCTGGAGTGTGGTGGCATGATCTTAACTCACCGCAACCTCTGTCTCCTGGGTTCAAGCAGTTCTCCTGCCTCAGCCTACTGAGTAGCTCGGATAACAGGTGCCCATCACCACACTCAGCTAAATTTTGTACTTTTAGTGGAGATGGGGTTTTGCCACATTGACCAGGCTGGTCTCAAATTCCTGACCTCAAATAACCTCAAATAACCTGCCCGCCTCAGCCTCCTGAAGTGCTGGGATTACAGCCATGAGGCTATACTTTCAAAATACATTCCAAATCCAACCCCTTGACACCTCTCTACTGTTGTCACATTATTCCAGTCAACTCTCATCTCTCACACAGATGATGGCCATATCCTGGCTGGCCAGAGTAATCCTTCTGCCTCCACTCTTGATCCAATACAGTCCACACCTCACAAGACAGGCAGGGTGATCACTTTAAATCATGAGTTCATTTATGTTATTCACATACATGTAACTATCCAATGGCTTCTTATCACACTTAGAAAAAACAATAAACACTTCTCAGACCTCCAAGACTTACAAGAGCTGCCTAAATTCCCAAACACATTTTCCATCACTTCTCTTGTAAATGTGCTCCAGCTCATTCACTTTCAGTCTTCCTTGAGCAAGCCTGCATGGTTCACTCCTTCACACCATTCAGTTCTGTTTAAATTTCATCCCCTTAATCCACTGTCTAGAATTGATCTTTGTATTGTCTGTTGGAAGTTCCACTACAACGTGATGAGGCACTGAATTACTATTTTCTCTTATTTGTGTACGTTGTGCTTTCAGTGTCTATGAATTGCTTCTTTCATAAAAAAGTTTATATCCTTCATTAAATCTGAAAACTCCTCAGGCATTCTTTCTGTAAATATTGTCCCTCCCACATTATCTCTATTCTCCTCTTTGAGGATTATGATTAGTTGTCTCTTAATCTTTTTTGTTTTATATAAGTTAATAATTTATAAAGACCCCACATTTCAATTCAAAATAATAAAATGAGAATTTATTAGTAACAACAAGATGTTTTAATTAGTTTTTATTCTCCTGCTTAACTATCAATGAAATGTTCATATTGGTCAGTACAAAAATGAGACTTTCATAATAAATGTACTTAACATTTAAATATTTTACAAATCTATGTATTAAATACAAAAACTAATTTCCTATAGTCTAATAGATACAAAAAAACTTCATAAAACATAAGTGTAGAGCTCAATAAAATATAAGCTATGTAAACTCTCAGGTCAATAACTAGAACATTGCCAACACTCCAGAAGTTCCAAACAAATAAATGGAATGATTACAAATTTTGATAAATACTCTGAAATATCGAGATTTAAAATAGTAGGGAGATGTACTTTTACTGGTAGACATAGGCACTTATCTATATTCTGAGGGGAATGATCCAGTAGTGAAGGAGTGATGACTAAGGCAGAATCAGGAGCAGGTAACTTGGCTTATACCCTTGAGAAGAAGGCAGTGTGTAAAGTGCTGCATAGATTTTCTAGGGCAGGACATTGATAGAAGGATGAGTACTTCCTGTACTGAGTTAGGAAAGAAGAAGAAAATGGACACAAGAAAGGATAGCGTTGTAGTTATATTGGAGTAATATCCTTATCTGATGACTCTTCTATAAGATCATTTTTTCTCCTGAATATAGATATAGGGAGAGCCTAAATATTTTAAAGGAATGTGAAATAATGGTTTCAAGAAAGGGGAGATAGGCATATAAGGATGGCCAGAGAGGGATGAGTGACCAGTTGAGTTTAGGAACCATTGGTTTAAAGCTCAACCAGCTGATCTGGTTGAGTATTTCTCCCCCAGAGTTGTGAATCTGTTAAGGCAAACTTACAGATAAAGTAGGTGCTAGGATTCCTTCAGGCCTGGCATTCTGACTCTTGAACACAATTAAGAGAAAGAAAGATAAGCAAGTTAAAGATTTTGCAAAAGAGAAATTGAAATTATTGATCTTAGATTATTTGGATGGATATATTTGCTTTTATTTCTTTCATTTTCTACTGGATATATTTATTCATGTATGCATTATTTTCCATAAATATTTACCAAGTACCTCTTTTTGTATTAGGCACTATTTTAGATGTTAGAAATTCATGCTATTGAAAATTTAACATTTCTTCTATTTGAACAAAATACAAAACAATTCCTGCTCTCAGAGAACTTATACTCTAGATTTACATGCATATTCTAATGCTAGATTTTGATCGTTTGCATGTCCTTGCCACATTGATCTGGTGGTCACCTCTGTACATTTTGTTCACTTAGTGTCACACGTACAAAATGAAATAAACCAAGTAGTCCTTGTCTATGATGCTTTTAATTTCTATATTTTACTTAGAGTAGAGCCATGTATACGGAATCATGTGTAAAAGCTAAGTTATGAGCACTCTTACGGATGGGCCTGCATATACGTGTGTTGTGGATGGTAAACTTCATCTCAATCTTTCTCTTAATGCGCATTTTACCCAGTGTATCTGGCATTCCCTGGTGTTATTAGCCACCTAGCTAATTTTTCTGTGAACATGTATGTATTAGCCTATTATACCATACACGTTTGGTTTTGTGGGTTGGATTTTGGTCTTTGCCACTATCCAATAATCTCTTTATGAACAAACATTGTGTCTTAGACATCTTTTTATCTTTAATACCTTGTGCATTAATTCATTTTGTGTTGCTGTCAAGGAATACCTGGGGCGAGGTAATTTATAAAGGAAAGATGTTTATTTGGCTCATGGTTGTGCAGGCTGTACAAGACGCATGGCCCCAGCATCTGCCCAGCTTCTAGTGAGGGCCTCAAGTTGCTTGCATTCATGGCAGAAGGCGAAGTTGATGCAGTGTGTGCAAAGATCCCGTGATGGGAGAGAAAGCAAGAGAGAGAAGGGGGAGGTCTTTTTAAAAATCAGCTCTCATGAAAACCGATGGATAACTGACTCACCCTCTCCTGAAGGGAGGGCATGAACCCAATCATGAGGGATCCATCCTCATGACCCAAACATGGATCCCACCTACAACAGGGGGATCAAATTTTAACATGACATTTTGGTGGACAAGCATCCGAGTCATATCATTCTACCTGTGGACCCCCCAAAAGCATGTCCGTCTCGCATTACAAAACACAATCATTCCTTCCCAGTAGTCCCAACAGTCTTAGTTTGTTTCTGCAGAAACTTAAAAATTCAAAGTTCAAAGTCTCATCTGAGATTCAAGGTAAATTCCTTCCAGCTGCAAGACTGTAAAAGCAATAACAATAATAAGTTATTTACTTCCAAGATACAATGGTGACACAGGCATTGGGTAAACATTCCCATTCTAAAGTGGAAAAATAGGTCAAAAGAAAGGGGTAATAGGCCCCACATGAGGCTAAAACCCAGCAGCATAGACATTAAATCTTAAAGCTCCAAAATAATCTCCTTGCCTCCATATTCTGTGTCCTGGGCACACTGGTGTGAGGGTGAGCTCCTGAAGCTTTGGACAGCTCTGTACTCATGGTTTTGCTAGGTACAGCCCACGTGGCTGCTCTTTTGGGTTGCAGCGGAATGCCTGTAGCCTTTCCAAGCGAAGATTGCATGCTGCCAGTGTCTCTATAATTCTGGAGTCTCCGTGGCAGTCTTGCTCTCTCCTCTCCATTAGGTATTGCCTCAGTGGGGACTCTGTGGTGGCTCTGCCTCTGCGGCAGTTTTCTGTCTGTGCTCCCAGGCTTTCCAATATATCATCTGAAATCCAACTGGAAGCTACCAAGCTTCACCATTCTTGCATTCTTTGTGCCTGCAGGCTTAACGCTATGTGGACACTACAAAGGCTTATGGTTTGCATTCTCTATGGTCAGGGTCTGAGCAGTACCTGGGGCTGTTTCAGTCATAGATAGAGTTGAGGCCTTAGAGGGCAACAGTTCCCCCACCCCATCCCCTGAAACCATTCTGTCATTCCATTCTCCTAGGCCTCTGGGGCTATAATAGGAGGGACTGCTTCAAAGATTTCTCAAATACCCTTGGGGCCATTTCCTCACTGTCTTGTTGATTAGTAGCTGGCTCCCTTTTATCTGTGCTAATGTCTTTAACAAAAGGTCTCTCAGCTTTAACTTTGAATTCTTCTTCTAAAAATACTCTTTCCTGTTCTATCCTCATGACCAAGTTGCAACTTTTTGAAATTCGAATGCACTGCTTCCCTTTTAGTTATCAATTCCATCTTTAGGCCATTCCTTTGCTCCATTAATTCAGATGATTCAGAGTAAGCAATTACAAGTAGCCATGCCACTTCTTGAATGCTTTCTGCTTGGAAATTTTTACCTCCAGATTATCACTCTTCATTTTGACCTTTCTCAAAGCCCTAGGGCATGGACACAAGGCAGCCAATTCTTTTCTAAGGTGTAACAAGGGTGACCTTTGCTCAGGTTCCCAATAATTTCCTCATTTCCAGCTCAGACCTGACAGCAGGGCCTTTATTGTCTATATTTCTGTAAACATTTTGTTCACAATCACTTAACCACTCTCGAAGAAGGCCCAAACTTTCTTTCACCCTTTAGTCTTTTTCTGAGCCCTCCAAACTCTTCCAACCTCTTCCCATTGTTTAGTTCCAAAGCTGCTTCCATATTTTCAGTTATCATTTTAGAAACATTCTATTTCACTGTACCAATTTTGTGTCTTAGTTCAGTTTGTTGCAATAAAGGAATATCTGAGGCTGGGTAGTTTATAAAGAAAAGAAGTTTATTTGGATCACAATTGTGCAGACTGTACAGAAGCAGGGCACCAGCAGCTGCCCAGTTTCTGGTGAGGATCTCGGGCTTTTTCCTTTCACAGCAGAAAGTGAAGGGGAGCTGGCCTGTGCAGAAATCATATATAGAGAGAGGCAGCAAGAGAGAGCAGGGAGAAGTCAGGCTCTTCTTAATAACCCGCTGTCGAAGAAGAGAATGCAATCATCCCCCTCCCAAGGCAGGGCAATGATCTTTTCATGATGGATCCATCTCCATGACCCAGTCACCTCCCGTTAGGCTCCACCTCCAACACTGGGATCAATTTTCAAAATGAGGTTTGGGGAGACAAATATCCAAACCATAGCACCTTGCATATTTCTTAAAATTTAGTAAACATTCAATACAATTTATTTATTTATTTATTGAGACAGAATCTTACTTTGTCATCCAGGTTGGAATGCAGTGGTACAATCTTGGCTCACTGCAGCCCCTGCCTCCCGGGTTCCAGCGATTCTCCTTGCCTCAGCCTCCCAAGTAGCTGGGACTACAGGCCTGTGCCACCATGCCTGGCTAATTTTTGTATTTTTAGTAGAGATAGGGTTTCGCCATATTGGCTAGGCTGGTCTTGAACTCCTGACCTCAAGTGATCCACCTGCCTTGGCCTCCCAAAGTGCTGGGTTACAGGTGTGAGACACCGTACCTGGCCTCAATACATTTTAAGTGAACAAATGGATGATAGTAAACGTGTTGGGCATATTGTGGGAAATATTAAATTTTAGAACTTGGTGACTGGATTTTGTCCTTTCTTGTTTTAGGTCCTTATAAATCTGGATTGCAAAATTCAGGGATGTTATGAGACAAGGAGTGATGTCTGAGTAGGGCCTTGCCAGGTGGACATAGATGCTTGCCAGATAGACAAGGAACAGAGAATGATATTCCTGGCATAGTAAACAGCCTGTGCCAAGGTGCAGAGTCAAGAAACAATACAGCGTGTCAGGGGATTCTAAGTTGTCTGTATTGCTGGAGTATAAATTGTGAGGTGGGTTGTGTGGGAGATGAGTTAGAAAGGTGGCAGAAGAATAGAAGCAACAGCATTTTATGCAGAAAGCTTTGTAATTTGAAGCCCTAAAAGCCTGCAGCATCTCTGCAGCCAGTTCATCTTTACAGAGATTTCTACATGAATAGGCAATGACCTGCCAAGACAAGCATGGAACCCAACCAGAGGGCAAAGCAAAGCAAAGTCAGCCAGGCCCCATCCCAGTGTGAGAGCTGTCTTCTAGCTAGTCACAGATAGAAGACTTAATGAACTCTCAGTAAGGAGTTTGTCATTAAGCAAAAGAACGACTGGGTGATGTATATTTTATCAGTAGTAAGGCATATTTCTATGTAGTTTATCATGTCAGGAAGTGGATAATTTGAACATATGTGCCTTTCAGTTGCTTAGAGTTCCATGGTTTCCATTTACCAGAAGTAGATAATAACACTGGATGTTGTGAAACTGTTAAAAAAAAAAAAAGGGAAATGAGATAGGCCTAACCAACTCTTCATCACAGTCTATACCTGGGATGAGTTTGCCAGCCACAAGTGAGTTCACTTGGACAAATTGTTCACTGAGCTGCTACATTAAGTTGGGTACTACATACACAGAGATAATGAGGACACAATTCTTGACCTTGAAGATCTTATGGAGCTTATGGGTCCTGATGAGTCAAGTGGCTTCTGAATGGGTACCATTGTTGATTTGGGTATCACCTGGAAGGAAGCCTCACAGAAGTTGAAACAGTGATTGAAATTAAGAATGAAGATCTGTCTTACAGAATGTGCTCTGCCATGAATCTTTAAAATATGGAGCTGTATTACTAAGTGACAAGGCAAACACAAAGGAACAGAAAATCATCTAATGTCTCCATGTACTTCACATCGAGATTTTGAACATGTTAATGTTTTACCAATGAACCTCAGAAACGTGTACGATTTTTTAAAGAAATTTTTTTTTTTTTTTGTAATCCCAGCATTTAGGGAGGCTGAGGTGGACGGATCACCTGAGGTCGGGAGTTCAAGATCAGCCTGACCAACATGGTGAAACCCCATCTCTACTAAAAATACAAAATTAGCCCGGACGTGGTGGCACATGCCTGTAAGCCCAGCTACTGAAGAGGCTGAGGCAGGAGAATCGCTTGAACCCAGGAGGTGGAGGTTGCAGTGAGCCGAGATGGCGCCATTGCGTTCCAGCCTGGACAACAAGAGTGAAACTCTGTCTCAAAATAAAAAAAATAATAAAAAATAAAATAAAATTTTTTTTATAGATTGCAATTATCATGGTTCTTTAAAAATACAGAGCCAACAGGATATGGATACATAACTAGATAGATATTGATACAGATATATGAGAGGATTTGTTATGGGAATAGGCTCAGATGATCATGAAGGTCAAGAAGTCTCATGATAGGCCATTAACAGCTGGAGAACCAGGGAAGCCATTGGAATAATTCAATTTAAATCTGCATCCCTGAGAACCAGACAATCCGATGGTGCAAACCTCAGTCCAAGGAAGAAAGCCTGAGAACTTGGCAGCGGCTTCAGGACACTGTAAGTCCCCAAATTAGAAGGCCAGGGAACCAGGAACTCCAGTGTTGGAGAGCAGGAAAAGAGGGATGTCCTGGCTCCAGATGAGAGAGAGAGCTGCCCTTATTCCACCTTTTCATTTTATCTGGGCCCTTGACAGATTGGATGACACCTGTCCAAATTGGCAAGGGAAGATCTTCTTGACTCCATCTGCTAATTCAAATGTGAATTTCTTGAAACACCCTCACAAATGTACTGAGATGTAGTGGGTGTTCCTTTATAAAGACGGTGTATCCCTTGAACCCAACCAAGTTGACACCTACGATTAACCATTATCCAGATGAAAGGGAAGCCAACTGCACAATTGTATTCACCTTTATTCCTTCCTAGATATATAATCCACAAGCTAAATTTATTATTTGTTCCAATTGTGTTTTCATACCTTTACTACATATGTAGGTATTCATAATAAATACATAGTATTTATGATGTTTTATGTAAGAGAACATATATGTTACTTTACAGAAGAGAATTTATATGTTAATTTACTATATATTGCGTAGTTGTCCTTTTGTAAATACATTATAATTAAATTACACAATCCCTTATTGATTAAATTTTATGTTATCTTTTTCCCTCCCTCCCTCCCTCCCTCCCTCCTTCCCTCCTTCCTTCCCTCTTTCCTTCCCTCTTTCCCTCTTTCCTTCCCTCCTTCCCTCTTTCCTTCCCTCCTTCCCTCTTTCCTTCCCTCCTTCCCTCCTTCTTTTCTTCCTTTTCAACAGCATCCTGGTGCACATTATTTTACCTGCTTCTTTCCATATATGTGTGTGTTTCTATAGTGTAGATACCTAGTACTGGGACTTCTGCAACTTAGGATGTTCTCATCTTTATTATTTTGACCTGATATTAGAAAATTGCCCTCCAGGCTGGGCGCGGTGGCTCACGCCTGTCATCCCAACACTTTGGGAGGCCAAGGAGGGTGGATCACGAGGTTAGGAGATTGAGACCATCCAGGCTAACATAGTGAAACCCCATCTCTACTAAAAAAAAATACAAAAAATTAGCTGGGCATGGTGGCAGGCACCAGTAGTCTCAGCTACTCAGGAGGCTGAAGCAGGAGAATTGCTTGAACCTGGGAGGCAGAGGTTTCAGTGAGCCGAGATGGTGCCACTGCACTCCTGCCTGGGCAACGGAGGGAGACTCCGTCGCAAAACAACAACAAAAAGAAAGAGAGAAAATTCCTCTCCAAAGTGGTTGAACTAATGTATACTTCCTTCAGAATTATCAAAGAATTTCCATATTCTTACACAAGTGTCAACCTTTGGTATGATGAGGCTTTCAACACTTAGATGCCTATTTGTTATTTTTAGCATTCATTGTATTTCTGTTTTAGTTTGTTCAACCAGTGAGATTGAGCCTCTTCATATTTATTAGCTACTTGGGCTTCCTTGTCTGAACATTGCTTTTTCATCCCCATTTCCAAGATTTCCTTCATTAGGCCATAAGGAATGATGATTTAGAAATGTACACACCAACCCTTCTTGCCCTAACACGTATGGTGCTCACATTCACATGGTTCTACAAAATTTTGACAATCATTTAGAAAGACAAATGGTTTTCTTGAAAGAAAAAAAAAGCAATATTTTCAATTTATGCCATAATCCAAGTCACTTGTGTAAGAATGTTAAATCTTTTTAAGTAAGAGATAGTCAATAAAAGTCATGGATCCCCAAAAGACTGACTACTGCATTTAGGGAAGCAGTACTGGTCATTCGGTATGTAGAAAAAGTGGAGGGAAAAGATAAAAATAGTTTTACTATAATTAAAAACTCTAGTTTTAGAGCATAGTTTTATATAAAAAATAAATTCCTGATAAGGAAAATGCAATGATGTGAATGCAGAGGCCAAATTGACATATTTCTGTTTATTTATTAGGCAGCTAACTATTATCTTTTGTTAGCTTCTATAGAGTATTGTGTAGATTACCAAATAATGTAGTTGTTAAGATACCACCTAGCAACAGCAACAACCATGGTTGTCAATGCAGCTCTCCTCCATTTTGTGACTCAGGGATATAAGCTCCTCCCATCCTATAATTTCTCATCCCCAGGGCTCACAAGTACTCTGCATCCACTGGTGGGGATTCAGAGGTGAGGAATTCACACTCACTTCCTAACTCTCTTAGCCTAGCAATCATCCACATCACTTCAACTAATAATTGTGAGTGAGGACTAGTCACATAGTACGACTTACATGCAAGGGAGGATGAGAAATTTAGTCCCTGGCTGGGAAGTTGTTTTCAGCAATAACTTTATCATACTTAAAGGAGAATCTTAAGTTTTTAGAAGCTATTAGGTATTTCTTTAATTTTTGCTTTTCTTTTTTGAGACAGAGTTTCACTCTGTCACCCAGGCTGGAGTGTAGTGGCACAATCTCAGCTCGCTGTAATCTCCACCTCCCAGTTTCCGGTGTTTCTTGTGCCTCAGCCTTCTGAGTAGCTGGGATTACAGGTGTGCGTCATGACACTAGGCTAAGCTTCATATTTTTAGTAGAGACAGAGTTTCACTATGTTGGCCAGGCTGATCTCCAACCCCTGACCTCAGGTGATTCTGAAAGAGATCAAACGAAGAGACTAAGAGGCAGAAATGAAGTCCACAGGCAAATAGCCCGGGCGGTGCCCTGACAGCCCGGGCGGCGCCCTGAGCCTAGTTAAAGATCGACCCCGGACCTAACCGATTAAGGTTATCTATAGACTCCAGACATTGTAAGGACAAACACATTAAGAAAAACAACACCTGGGGAAGCTCCAATAAGGTTACAACCGTTTGTAAAAGCACAGGAACCGATAAGAAGGCTGCTAAAAGCATAACTTAACATTAACATGTAAACCAATTGTAATGCTGTAGCCTAGAGAAATGCCTTGTTCCTCTGTAACCTGACAAGTCCTGTTTACCTCGAGCTATAAATAGCAAGCGCACGCATTGTTTGGGGCCCTCTTGTATGTTGTAGAACGGAGGGACCAAGTTCGAACTTGCATTAAAGATCCTTGCCGCTTGGCTTTGACTCTGGACTCTGGTGGTCTTCTTCGGGGAACAAACGGTCTGGGCATAACATTTGGGGGCTCTCCCGGGATTCCCCAAGCCCACCAGACCCCTGGTCAACGGATCTACTAGGATCGATCTGCTAATAGGTGAGCCGGCTCCTCTGTTTGTCTGTCTGTGTTCGTTCTGAATCAGCGGCTCTCTGAGGCTGTGGCTCGTCTGTTTGTCTGTCTGTGTTCGTTCTGAATCAGCGGCTCTCTGAGGCTGTGGCTCGTCTGTTTGTCTGTCTGTGTTCGTTCTGAATCAGCGGCTCTCTGAGGCTGCGGCCGGCTCGTCTGTTTGTCTGTCTGTGTCCGTTCTGAACCTGCGGATCTCTAAGTCCGCTCTGAGGCTGTTAGCCTGTCTGAATCCGCGGCTCTCTAAGTCCGCTCTGAATCTGTGACTCGCGAGGTCTGAAGCTGAAAGCTGGCATAAGTCCTGGCGGACGCGCTATAGGACAGCCAGTGGAGACCGGTGGGAGACGTCCCCTGGCTCTCATCTGATTCTTGTCTGAATTTATTCTGACCCAGATTTCTGGTGCGCGCCTGCGACTGATGTAAACTTGTTGTTGATATTCCAGCAACTCACTTTTCCCTTGCAGGATCTGTTGCAGACGCCACTCCGGGCGCTACTGTTCAGGATGGGTAATACCCAGAGCACTCCCCTATCTCTCCTTACAAGTAATTTCAAGGATGTTAGGGCAAGGGGCCATGATCTTGGTATGGATATCAGGAAGGGAAAGCTAATTACTCTGTGCCGCTCCGAGTGGCCCGCCCTTAACGTAGGGTGGCCACCCGAAGGGACATTCTGTCTCCCTGTCATCACTAGGGTAAAGTCCAAGGTTTTCCAGCCTGGGCGTGCTAATCACCCGGATCATATCCCATATATCCTCATATGGCAGGATATAGCTGGGAACCCGCCCCCTTGGCTGTCCCCTTTCCAATTAGCCTCTGAACCCTGTAAGGCACTGGTTGCTCGACCGCTAAAATCCAAGCAACCGACTGCCCCCCCATCCTGTTCTACCAGATAGCGAGGACCCACTGTCCACAGAACTCCCTCCGTACCTCTCCCGGCCGCAGGCCTCAGCCCCCGCCCAGGTTGAGCCGCGGGAGGGAGCAGGCGGACGGAAGGTGGCTAGCGCACCCGGACCCACTACAAGGGAAAGTAACTCTGAAGGGCCGGCGTGGGTCCTCTGTAAGCTGAGCGCTGGTCCCATGGGCCCCGCTTTTCTTTCTCTATACTCTGTCTCTGGGTCTTATTTCTTTTCTAAAGTCTCTCGTTCCACCTAACGAGAAACACCCACAGGTGTGGAGGGGCACGCCACCCCTTCATCTGGTGCCCAACTTGGAAGCTTTTCTCTAAGGTGAAGGTACACCGGAGCATGGTCATTGAGGACAAGTCGACGAGAGACTCCCGAGTACGTCTACAGTCAGCCTTGTGGTAAGCTTGCGCGCTCGGAAGAACCTAGGGTAACAATGGAGCAAACTAAAAGTAAATATGCCTCATCGCAGCTTTATAAAAATTCTCTTAAAAAGAGGGGGAGTTAAAGTGTCTAGCAAAAATCTAAATACGCTCTTTCAAACAATAGAACAGTTTTGTCCATGGTTTCCGGAACAGAGAACTTTAGATCTAAAAGATTGGGAAAAAAAATTGGCAAAGATTAAAACAAGCAAGTAGGGAAGGTAAAATCATCCCACTTACAGTATGGAATGATTGGGAGATTCTGGCAAAATCCTCACTTTCACCCTCTCAATTTTTACAATTTAAGACTTGGTGGATTGATGGGGCACAAGTGCAGGTCCGAATAAATAGGACTGCCAATCCTCCAATTAACATAGAGGCAGATCAACTATTAGGAATAGGTCAAAATTGGAGCACTGTTGACCAACAAGCAATAATGCCAAATGAGGCCATTGAGCAAATCAGGGCTATCTGCCTTAGGACCTGGGAGAAAAATCCAAGACCCAGGAACCGCCTGCCCCTCCTTTCACTGTCAGGAAATGAGAGGAGGGGCCAGCCTCAGGCCCCGCAACAAACTGGGGCATTTAAAATTCAACGCTTTGTTCCTCAGCGTTTTCAGGAACAACAACCCCCACTGTCACAAGTGTCTCAGGGAATAAGCCAGTTATCACAATATAGCAATTATCCCCCACCACAAGTGGTAGTGCAGCAGTAGATCTATGTACTTTACAAGCAGTCTCTCTGCTTCCAGGGGAGCCTCCACGAAAAGTCCCCACAGGGGTATACGGCCCATTGCCTGAGGGGACTGTAGGACTAATCTTAGGAAGATCAAGTTTAAATCTAAAAGGAGTTCAAATTCATACTGGTGTGGTTGATTCAGACTATGAAGGCGAAATTCAATTGGTTATTAGTTCCTCAATTCCTTGGAGTGCCAGTCCAGAGACAGGATCACTCAATTATTACACCTACCTTATATTAAAGTTGGAAACAGTGAAATAAAAAGAACAGGAGGGTTTGGAAGCACTGATCTGGCAGGAAAGGCTGCATATTGGGCAAGTCTGGTCTCTGAGAGCAGACCTGTGTGTAAGGCCATTATTCAAGGAAAACAGTTTGAAGGGTTGGTAGAGACAGGAGCAGATATCTCTGCCATTGCTTTAAATCAGTGGCCAAAAAAATTGGCCTAAACAAAAGGCTGTTACAAGACTTATCGGCATAGGCACAGCTTCAGAAGTGTATGAAAGTACAATGATTTTACATTGTTTAGGGCCAGATAATCAAGAAAGTACTGTTCAGCCAATGATTACTTCAATTCCTGTTAATCTATGGGGTCAAAATTTGTTACAACAATGGGGTGCAGAAATCATTATGCCTGCTCCATTATACAGCCCCATGAGTCAAAAAATCATGACTAAGATGGGATATATACCAGGAAAGGGATTATGAAAAAATGAAAATGGCATTAAAGTCCCAATTGAGACTAAGAAAAATCAAAAAAGAAAAGGAATGGGGTATCCTTTTTAGGGGCGGCCACTGTAGAGCCTCCTAAACCCATTCCATTAACTTGGAAAACAGAAAAACTGGTATGGGTAAATCAGTGGCCGCTACCAAAGCAAAAACTGGAGGCTTTACACTTATTAGCAAAGAAACAATTAGAAAAGGGACACACTGAGCCTTCATTCTCACCCTGGAATTCTCCTGTATTTGTAATTCAGAAAAAAAATCAGGCAAATGGCGTATGTTAATGGACTTAAGAGCCGTAAAGGCTGTAATTCTACCCGTGGGGCCTCTCCAACCTGGATTGCCCTCTCCGGCCATGATCCCAAAAGACTGGCTTTTAATTATAATTGGTCTAAAGGATTGCTTTTGTTTACCATTCCTCTGGCAGAGCAAGATTGTAAAAAAATTTGCCTTTACTATACCAGCCATAAATAATAAAGAACCAGCTACCAGGTTTCAGTGAAAAGTTTTACCTCAGGGAATGCTTAATAGTCCAACTATTTGTCAAGCTTTCGTAGGTCAAGTCCTTCAACCAGTTAGAAACAAATTTTCAGATTGTTATATCATTCACTATATTGATGATATTTTATGTGCTGCAGAAACAAGAGACAAATTAATTGACTGTTACACATTTCTGCAAGCAGAGGTTGCCAACACAGGACTAACAATAGCATTTAAAAAGATCCAAACCTCTGCTCCTTTTCATTATTTAAGGATGCAAATAGATAATAGATTCTTTAGCCCCACTCCAACTTTTGATTTTCGCCACTGCGCGTTCTCCAAAAGGCATCATTTTCGAAATACTGATCTTGTAGAGTGGTCATTCCTTCCTCACAGTACAATTAAAACTTTTACATTGTACTTGGATCAAATGGCTACATTAATTGGTCAGACAAGATTACGAATAATAAAATTGTGTGGTAATGACCCAGACAAAATAGTTGTTCCTTTAACCAAGGAACAAGTTAAACGAGCCTTTATCAATTCTGGTGCATGGCAAATTGGCCTTGCAGATTTTGTAAGAATTATTGATAATCATTACCCAAAAACAAAAATCTTCCAGTTTTTAAAATTGACTACTTGGATTTTACCTAAAATTACCAGACATAAACCTTTAGAAAATGCTCTGACAGTATTCACTGATGGTCCCAGCAATGAAAAAGTGACTTACAGAGGGCCAAAAGAGCGAGTAATCAAAACTCAATATCAATCAGCTCAAGAGCAGAGTTGGTTGCAGTCATTACAGTGTTAAAAGATTTTAATCAACCTGTTAATATTATATCAGATTCTGCATATGTAGTACAGGCTACAAAGGATGTTAAGACAGCTCTAATTAAATATAGCATAGATAATCAGTTACACCAGCTGTTCACTTTGTTACAACAAAGATAGGACATGAGAAATAGGGAAGGTATAACCTGGGAAGAAGTTTTGCTTGTGCTTCACTAGGAGAAAATCAGCTTCCTATTTGGATACCCACTAAACATTTGAAGTTCTACAATGAACCCATCGGAGATGCAAAGAAAAGCGCCTCCACGGAGACAGAAACACCGCAATCGAGCACCATTGACTCGCAGGATAAATCAAGTGGTGATATTAGAAGAACAGATAAAGTCACCACGCACCAGGAAGGCAGAGCTGCCGACCTGAGCACAGTTAAGAAGCTGACACTGTTAGCTAGAAAAAGCCTAGCCAGCGCAAAGGTGACACAAACCTCAGAAAAAAAAAATGCTGCTGGCAGCTTTAATGGTTGTATCAATGGTGGTAAGTCTCCCCATGCCTGCAGGAGCAGCTGCAGCTAACTATACCTACTGGGCTTATGTGCCTTTCCCGCCCTTAATTCGGGCAGTCACAAGGATGGATAATCCTATTAAAATATATGTTAATAATAGTGTGTAGATACCTGGTCCCACAGATGATTGTTGCCCTGCCTAACCGGAAAAAAAAGAATTGATGATAAATATTTCCATTAGGTATTGTTTCCAGTTACAGTGTGACTGGAATACTTCAGATTTTTGTATTACACCCCAAGTTTATAATGAGTCTAAACATCACTGGGACATGGCAAAACGCCATCTACAGGGAAGAGGAAATTATCTCACTTTAGACATTTCTAAATTAGAACAACAAATTTTGAAGCCTCTCAAAGTCATTTAAATATTGTGCCTGGAACTAAGGCATTAGATCAAGTAAAAAAAAAAAAAAAAAATTCTTTATGGATTAAACCCCACGACTTGGATTAAGTCTATTGAGAACTCTACTGCAGTTAATTTTGGAATTATGTGTCTCTGTTTATTGGTTTGTTTTTAGTGTGCTGGACCAGTCAAAGAATCCTATGCCACAATCGAGAGAACGAACGAGCCTTCATCGCCATGGCACATTTATATAAAAAAAAGGGAGAGAGAATGTTGCGGGGAGTCAGAGACCTTAATGGAGGGACTGGCTGAAGCCACGGCAAAAAAAATCATAAATATGAAGGTTTCACGGACATTTTATTAGTTCTCTGAAATTAATACTTTTGTAATTTCTTATGTCTGTCTTTACTTTAATACTTTTGTAATTTCCTATGTCTTTGCTTTAATCTCTTAGTCCCATCATCTTCTTTGTAAGCTGAGGAGGATATATGTTACCTCAGGACCCTGTGATGATTGAGTTAACTGCACAATGGTTTGT
The DNA here is from genome assembly GCF_009764315.1 of Trachypithecus francoisi. NCBI lineage: Eukaryota > Metazoa > Chordata > Mammalia > Primates > Cercopithecidae > Trachypithecus > Trachypithecus francoisi. Next base: position 9,298,375 of record NW_022681470.1, read on the forward strand.
AGAGCATGTGTGTTTGAACAATATGGAATCTGGGCATCTTGAAAAAAGAACAGGATAACAGTGATGTTCAGGGAACAAGGGAGGTAACCTTGAACTGGCCGCCGATGAGCCGGACGGAACAGAGCCATATTTCTTCTCTTTTTGAATGCAAATAGGAGAATATCGCTGAATTCTTTTTCTCAGCAAGGAATATCCCTGAGAAAGAGAATGCGCTCTGAGGGTAGGCCTATAAACGACCCCCTTGGAGGCGTGCCGCCTTTTACAGTTGAAGCCGAAGGGATGAAATAAGCCCCGGCCTCCTGTAGTGCTCTCAGGCTTATTAGGATGAGAAATTCCCACCTAATAGATTTTGGTCAGTCAGGTTGTCTGCTCTCAAACCCTATTTCCTGATAAAATGTTATCAATGACTATGCGTGCCCAAAATTCCATTAGCAATTTTAATGTTAACACCATCCTGTGCTCTCATCCTGCCCCCACTCACTTTGTAATATTAAAGTTTGTAATCTCAGTGTCATGATGACAATGGTAAAATTCCTCTATGTTTCCCCTGTTAGCCCCCTTCCTTGGACCTCTGCTAAGTCTACTATTTCTGCTTACCGTAGGACCTTGTGTTATTAACAGAATTTTGCGGTTTGTCAGGGAAAAGTTTGACACCATACAGCACATGGTCCTCAGAGCCCAATACCAACCTGTAAACGCTGAAACAGAATCAGACTTATAAGACCCAAGATTGGCTCCAGAGGTACCTGAGAAAGGGGGGAATGAAAGAGATCAAACGAAGAGACTAAGAGGCAGAAATGAAGTCCACAGGCAAATAGCCCGGCGGTGCCCTGACAGCCCGGGCGGCGCCCTGAGCCTAGTTAAAGATCGACCCCGGACTAACCGATTAAGGTTATCTATAGACTCCAGACATTGTAAGGACAAACACATTAAGAAAAACAACACCTGGGGAAGCTCCAATAAGGTTACAACCGTTTGTAAAAGCACAGGAACCGATAAGAAGGCTGCTAAAAGCATAACATTAACATGTAAACCAATTGTAATGCTGTAGCCTAGAGAAATGCCTTGTTCCTCTGTAACCTGACAAGTCCTGTTTACCTCGAGCTATAAATAGCAAGCGCACGCATTGTTTGGGGCCCTCTTGTATGTTGTAGAACGGAGGGACCAAGTTCGAACTTGCATTAAAGATCCTTGCCGCTTGGCTTTGACTCTGGACTCTGGTGGTCTTCTTCGGGGAACAAACGGTCTGGGCATAACAATTCTCCCACCTTGACCTCCCAAAGTGCTGGAATTATAGGCATGAGCCACCACGCACAGCCACTATTTCTGTAATGCAGGAACATTTGTTTCATAATAATTTACCTAGTATGAAGAACATTTTTTTCAAAGCACTCAGTTAACGTCCTGGTTGTTTAGTTTAATATACATCGCTAGCTTCATCTTCCGCTAGTACTGTTTCTTCAGCCCACGTGTCAGCTGATAAGAAAATGTTTCCTACCAAGACTTTTCTCTCACTTAATCACCCTGATGGCACCTAATCAATCATTGTTTAAGTCTCAAGTCACACTGTACTTTGATAATCCTTAACATTATTATCATTTCTACTTAAATGCCCTTTCACTATGAACCCACATCACTCAAAATATCTGTATATTGCTTCTCCTAAATTGGGCTACAATTTTTCCTCGTGATACCTGAATGCCAAACAGAACTGTAAGCATCGTTTAGCCGGGGAACACTTGCAGCCTCTGCCCCAGCACAGCATTTGCTCAGTCCAAGTGTTCTGGCGTGAACAGAGATTTGAATAAATAAATTAATGCATCCCATCTCCCCTCTCTAGTAAATGGGCTCTGTGAGAGTAGAGACTATGTTCATTTTGCTCCCAATTTGCCTTCACTTGTAACCATAACTAGGCAAAATAAGCATCCAATATACATGTGTTGGGTAAGCAAACAGGAATCTCAATAAAGCAGTAGTCCTGGGGGTACGGGGAGAGGGAGAAAGGGGAAGTACCTAAAATTCCTCTAAAAGGTAAGGATCAAAGTCTCATAAAACAAGTGGTTATCATAAAGAGAAAGAAATACATCCAAAAGCTAGGATCTGAATTGGTGAGCTGGTAATGTAGAACAGGAATTTTCTAAAGTGGAGCTGGTGTGTTCTCTTAATGAATTGGGGGATCCTGTTGTTAACTTCATGAGGAACTACTGCAGCATACTGGGAAAATGAGAAACTAAAAGAATGGCTCCAAATCGTCTTTTAAGGAGATGTGGAGCTTGTAAAAGAAAGTTCTCCAATGCTTTAAGATAGAAGTTTACAAATTTTTGTAAAAGGCTGCATATCTACAAAACTGATGTAGTCTAGCCAGAAAAAGGCAAAAACTGTATGTGTGTGCACACACACACACACACACACACACACATAACTATATATATGCATATATATTAATTTAAATTTCAACTTTTATTTTAGCTACAAGGAGTACATATGCAGATTTGTTGCATGGGAATATTGCATGCCGCTGAGCTTTGGAGAATGGATCCTGTCACTGGTAGTAAGCATAATACTTGATAGGTAGATTTTTAACTCAACCCCTCCCTTCACCCTCTAGTAGTGCACAGTCTATTGTTTCTATATTTATGTCTATGTGTGCTCAATGCTTGGCTCCCACTTATAAGTAAGAACATGCAGTATTTGGTTTTCTATTATTGCATTAATTTGCTGAGGAGTATGGTCGCCAAATCCATCCATGTTGCTGCAAAGGACATGATTTTAGTCTTTTTTATGGCTGCATAGCATTCCATGGTATAACAGAAATCAACAAGCAAAACACAAGTAATTCCATTAAAAATGGGCAAAGGACATGAAGAGACACTTCTCAAAAGAAGACATACAAGTGGACAACAAACATATGAAAAAATGCTCAGCATCGCTAATCATCAGAGAAATGCAAATCAAAACCACAATGAGATAGCATCTCACACCAGTCAGAATGACTATTATCAAAAAGTCAAAAAACAACAGATGCTGGCGAGGCTGCAAAGAAAAGGGAATGATCATATGCTGTTGGTGGGAATGTAAATTAGTCCAGCCACTGTGGAAAGCAGTTTGGTGATTTCACAAAGGACTTAAAACAGAACTACCATTTGAGCCAGCAATCCATTACTGGGTATATACCCCTCACCACACACACAAAAAAATCATTCTACCAAAAGGAAGCATGCACTTATATATTCATTGCTGTGTAATTCACAATGACAAAGACATGAAATCAACCCAGGTGTCCATCAACGGTAGATTAGGTAAAGAAAACAAAATATTTTGAGTTTCTTTCTTTCTTTCTTTCTTTTCCTTCCTTCCTTCTTTCCTTCCTCTTTCTTTCTTTCTTTCTTTCTTTCTTTCTTTTCTCTCTCTCTTTCTCTCTTTCTTTTTCTCTCTTTCTTTTCTCTTTCTTTCTTTCTTTCTTCTTTCTTTTCTCTCTCTCTTCTCTCTTTCTCTCTTTCTCTTTCTCTCTTTCTCTTTTTCTCTCTTTCTTTCTTTCTTTCCCTTCCTTCCTTCCTTCCTTCCTTCCTTTCTTTCTTTCTTTCTTTCTTTCTTTTCTCTCTTTCTTTTCTCTCTTTCTCTTCTCTCTTTCTCTTTTTCTCTCTTTCTTTCTTTTTCTCCTTCCTTCCTTCCTTCCTTCCTTCCTTCCTTCCTTCCTTCCTTTTCTCTCTCTCTCTCTCTCGCTTGCTTGCTTGCTTGCTTGTACATTGAACTTGAATTTTTCCAGGCACTCCACTATGTGCTATAATTAAACAGTATATAAAAAAAACAGTCCTTGATCTCATGGCTAACAGTTCATTGACCTCTGCTTAATATCTTCTTGGGCTGTACAATATAGAGTCTTAATTTTTGGAATAAAGAAATAATGCTAATTTTGTGAATACATATTTACTTTTTATTTCTATGTTTGCAAAGTCTCTTGGTATTCATATGTGCTTTTCTTCATCTCTACCTTATTACTTAATGAATACTACTTTAAAATAAGTTGTATTTATGTATTTTTATTCAATAAAACTTTAAGATAATTATGTTTTTATTAACCTCTAGAATTTCTGCTCAAAATGCAAGTCTTGGGCTTTTTCATTTGAAGGAAAGTTGCACTATTTATTCATTCACTATCATATTGTGTATTAGGCATATTCATAGATAAACAAGAAAATTTTCTTGCCATCTGAAAGCTCACAGTCTAATAAATGGCCAGGATATACATAAAATAACAATACAGTACAAATTATCCTGTGAAAGATGTTAGTGCGGTGCTGGATAGGTGCAAAGTATAGTGAGGAAAAATTTATCCACAGCAGGCGTCATCAAACTATGACCCTTGAGGAAAAGGTTTCCTGCTGTCTGTTTTTGTAATAAAGTTTTATTTGAACAGTGCCATAGCCATTCAAACATGTATTATCTATGGCTCTGCTCATGAAACAATGTCAGACTTGAGTAATTGTCACAGTGACCAGGCTAGTAAAAATCATTACTAAAATATTTACTATGTTGACCTTTAGCGAAAAAAATTACTAACTTCAGAAAAGATTTCATAGTTGAATTAAATCTTGTAAACATGAGTAACAGTGATGGCCAGAGAATAGAGTTTATGAGATACTAAGACTAGACAAAGAAACATGATCATTGTCCTAGTGAGGGTATAGGCTCTGATTGTGCTAAAGAAACAAACGAACAAACAAAACCCCCAAACAAAAAACAAAACTGAAGTAAAGCAGAACATTGTGAAGAACCTAGGGGACACGCAAACGCATCTGATTGTTTTCTTCATGGGTAATAGAGATGTCTGAAGAAATTTCAGCAGGTCAAAGGCATACTCACATTTAATCTTGAGAAAGATTACCCTGGCAGCAATATATAGAATATATCGGTAAAATTACCAGATGCAATTCAGACTGTATGTGCCCAAACTATTTTCTTGGCAATTCTGATTTAGTTGGTCTGAAGTCAAACCTGACACTTGCATTTGTAGAAAAGCTTTGTAAGTAATTTCTGTTACACATTTCTGATTAAAAGCGACGATACCATACCATTTAGAAATCATCAAAATAATTCTGATATGAGATAAAAAGTATGTAAATAAGGGCAGTTCAGCAGGAGTAGGAAGTGGTTACATGTTTGCATATTATCAACAGGATGAACATATGTGCCCAGTTATTAGTTATATATAAGAGGCAACAGAAATTGGGGCACATTTTTTTTTTCTTTTTGAGATGGAGTCTTGTTCTGTTGCCCACGCTGGAGTGCAGTGGCACCATCTTGGCTCACTGCAAACTCCGCCTCCTGTGTTCACACCATTCTCCTGCCTCAGCCTCCCAAGTAACTGGGACTACAGGCCTTTGAGGACATTTTAAGCTTTAGTTACTAGATGGCTTCTAGTCCCACCCATAAAAATAGAATCTCTAGATGAAGGGGTAATTTTAGGGCACAAAAGTATGAGACTGAAACTAAATATGTAATGTTTGAGGCATGTTTGGTATGTCCAAGTGGAGACTTTCCATTAAGCAATAGAATCTACAGGTTTCTCATTCAGGAAAAGCTTGGAGTTGAATCAGATATTGAAAGGTTGTAACATTAGAGGTCACTAGATTTCTGGGGACAGATACAATCTGTCACGGAAACCATGCAGACTTGGACAAGAAAACTCAGGGAGAGAATTATAGGAAATACCCACTACTCAAGGGCAGGAAGAGTTTCTGGAAAGAAATGGTACAGTTTATAACGGATCATTGTAATTTTGGATATGGGAATTAGTGTACATTAGACAAGGCCTCCTTTTCAGAACAATTCTAAAACTTGGGTAAAAATACAAAAATTGCCCGAAGGCATCAGAGGGCTACCAATGCTGTGAGGACTGAAGGGTACAAGATCCTAAAGAACTGTAAAACCCACAGTGGTGTTCCTGACATCCAGCAATGCTTTTTCCACTAAGACATTTTTTCAAGTTTGTAAGTGGCTAACAAAATTCCAAGAAGCCAAAAAAGAATGACAGATAAGAGGTTAAGAAGCTAAATTGAGATTTCTAAAGTCCAATGGTAATACGAAAACAAACAAAAAAAATGGAAATAAAAATCCACTTTTTGACATCCAATCCAGAATTTTCCTCTGAGAATCAACCCACCTAAATGCTTTATCTTAAGATTAAGTGTGAAATTGAAAATGAAATAGCCCTCAATCTCACAGAGAATTTAAAATTTTCACTACACTAGTTTCTGCAAAATATTGAGCATTGAATGACTAATTACTAGTCATATGAGAAGACAAGACCCTAATGACCAAAAATCAAGAGAAAAATTGTGAGATTCAGGTACTGGAATTTTTGGATATAGATTTAAAAATAACTGTAATTATGTTTTCAAGAAAATAGATGACAACATGAATAATTTTAGCAATGAATACAGTCTATGAAAATCAAATTGAAAATACATAACTGAGAAATGTGATAACTAAAACTAGCAATACAATAGATAAAGTTAACTAGAAGACTACATATAGTTGAAAAGAAGATTAATGAACTGGAAGATAGCTTAGTAGAAAATATTCAGACTTAAACTCTTGGAGGCAGTCACTTATTTTACTCCAGAATTTTTCCCATATGTCTCTACCCTTTGCTAATTTCGCATTGCAGCCTTTCACTGTAATACATCATGATCCTGAATATGACTATATGCTGAATCCTAGGAATCCTCTTAGAGAACCACTGAGCTTCAGCCTGGTCTTGGGAATCCCCAATACAATATCAAAAACAAGGTGGTTTTTTCCCTAGAAATTAAAGATTTTTTACCATTCCACAATCAGCCAATGTAGTGCACCACATTAAAAGTAAAAGGATAGTTGTGTGATCATTCAGATAAATATAGAAAAATGTACTTGAACTTTTAAGCATTCTGTTATAATTGAGGAAAAAAATCCTTACCAAAATACACATAGAAGAGAATGTCCTTCCAATAGAAGATTTCAACATAAAACCTACAGTAAACCTCAAACTAATGTTGAAATATTGAGACTGACTTCCAGAGATAAAAAACAGGAGACAAGGACCCACTATTAACAATTTTTAGTTCATGCTTAGGACAATAATGCAACAAAGTATACAAATTTCAGACAAACTTGTTCTTATTCGTGAATGACATGATTGTGTAGGTAGAAAATTTAAAAATGAACAGATGATCCATGTAAGTATATGTGAGCGAATTTAACAACGTCACTAGATATAAGAATTACATAAAACAGTGTATTTCTAGATTCCAGGAATGAACACTCCAAAACAAAGTTTTAAAAACATGATACCATTTACCATATCATCAACATAAAATAGCTAGCAATAAATCTCAACAAAATATTCAAAAGCCCTGTGTTCATTTTCTATGGTTGCATGCAAATTACCACAAACTTATTAACTGAAAACAATACAAAAGTATTTGTTTATGGTTCTATGGAAAGCTGGTATATGCAGCTAGTTTCTTTGCTGATGGTCCCAAGAAAGCCAAAATCAAGATGTCAGTCAAGTGGGATTTTTGTCTGGAAGCACTAGGGAAACATCCACTTCGACGTTCATTCTTGATGGCAAAATTCAGTTCATTTTGGTTGCAGGATTGAAATTCCCACTTCCTTGCTGGCAAATGGCCAAAGGCAATTTTCAGCTCCTAAAGGCCATCTATATATCTTGCCACATAGCACTGCTCGAACTTGAAGCCAGCAATGATATGTTTAATCCTTTCTCATGTTTTGAATCTTTGACAGTGTCCTTCTGACTGCTAGATCCAGATTTAAAGATCTGATGTCATTAGGTCAGTCTCACTGGATGATCTTATGTTAAAATCAGCTGATTTGGAAACTTAATTGCAAAATTAAGTTGCAAAAATTGCAAAATTCCTTTTGTCGTGCAATACGACATGACCACGGAAGTGATATTTTATCATACATACAGATTCTTCCCACATTCAAGCAATGGAGATTATACAAGGAAAAAAGTCATTAAATTCTGCCTCCCACAGGCATGTATTGGAAAAACCATAAAATGTAATTTTGAGAAATTAAGATTTAAATAATCAGATTAATCGACAATGTTAATGGAATCTATATTACAAATTTGCTGATTCTTTCAAATTAAGCTGTATGTAGGTTTAGTTCCATTGCAATTAAAATGGCATCAGAAAATGAGATGCATTTGATAATTTAATTATAAATATGAATACATAAGATAACCAATATAATTTTGAAAAATAAATTTTGAGAACTTATACTAATAAAAAGCATTAGTCACTACAAAGGTATGCCAATACAATGCTGACAGGCAAGCAGACCAATAGAATACAATGGAGAGTTCAACATCAGTTCCAAACACATTTAGACACAATTTATGAAAATCGTGCACTACAGAAAGGGGAAACTACTGTTTACATAAAATGATGCAGTGTCAAGTGGGTATCTATGTGAAAAAAATAAACACAATTTACTTTGACTTTTATCACAACATAAAAAAATATTTTATGCGGGTTGTAGTATTGATGAGGATGTGGAATAACATTATTTGTGTAACAAAACTGTTAAATCTTTTTAGAACAATGCTTGGCAGTATGTATATAATAAAGCTGAACATATGCCTAACCTATGATTCAGCAATACTACTCTTGAGTAAAATGTGTATATATGCAGAGTTAGAACATATAAATACGTTCACTGCAACATTATCAAAATAGCTCCAAACTGAAAATCATCAAGTAGTCCCCTAACATTAGAAGAGATAAATACATTCTTGTACATCCATAAAACAAAATACTACATTGCAATAAAAATGTGGGCATAAAACACTATGAATCAATCTCAATATAAAAAGTTAAAGGAAGAAAAGCCAGTCATTAATTCTGCATACTGGGTGACATTATTTTCTTCTTACTGAAGACAGTGAGCTGGAGAAATGTGACCCACATCCAATGTTTATATTTTCTACTAATAAGCATGGTGTCATAATTGGAAATTCAATAGTAAGCTATAAACAAAGTTATAGTCAAATCCATCTATTTTTGTTTCTATTTTTGTCTCCTAAGTCTAAGGTTTTAATTAATCACTGGACTTTCTCCTTAAAAGAAATGATAATTAAATATTTATATAAATATAATTATAATTATGTACATGTCATATAGTATAATTATAAAATATTAAAGTATGCATTCATGGCATTCCCTTAATCCTCCCATGACTGGGTATAAATTTCAACCAAAAAACAATTTCTTCTTAATAATAAAAAGTTATGAAATGACAGTTTATTAGGAATATTAAAGAAGACAATTACATGCAGAGATATAATATTCTACTTAATGAAAAAGAGATATTTTAATGTTTCAACTCTCATATTTCTTTATATATTTATCACAATCCCCAACAAAATAAGCGTAAGATTTTAGAGAAATATTACTTTGACAAAACACAAAGGTTAGATTGTATGAGACTCTCAAATATGATGGCAGAGTAGCACCGATATTTATCAGAATATACTTAAATATACATAATATGATATAATATTTGTTATATATAATAGTTTTGTTATATAAAATATATTTAATATGATATAAATTTATACAATATATTTAACTTAAGGTTTATAGTAGCCCCAACATTTATCAGAATATACTTAAATATACATTAAGTATTTCTAATATTCCATTTAACTATTATATATTAAGTATTTTAAACATTGTATAATATATAAATATTATAATATTTCATCTATATTTAAGTATATTCTGATAAGTGTGGAGGCTGCTCTACTGTCATGCAATAAGATATACTGAAGTATATAAAATTATTCAAATACTTATAAAGATTACGAAGATAAAAGTTTTTGGATAAAAAAATCAGTTTGATCTGTAAAATATTACAAAATATGAAAACAAGCCAGAATAAGGGCTTTCAATGACTTTGATGGGTGATAAATATAATAAAATAACCAACTGCTTGGTCATAAGAATTAAAAGGGAATTACAGATATCTAAAATTTTGGTCTTTACAAATATAAAATGAGCACAAATATACTGCTACATCATTTCACAAGGAAAATTACAAAAGGTATACATTAATTTGTATTGCATGGATCTTCATAAAGAAAGAAAATCCTGAATGGATGCTATTGTAGAGAAAAACGTATTTTTAATAATGTGTACTATGTGGTAATACTGAGGAAATGCAAACCAATCCTATCACAGGATGCTTAAAGTGATTTCTAAGAAATATTTAACATTTTCGGGATTGTCTACCTTTCGGTACTCTGACTGTGACCACAACCAGCAGAGATTATAATCAAGTTTATTTTTTGTTAAAAACTAAAATCTTTAAAATTTTATTTTTAATCAGTTAAGACATACTGGCATTGTGTAATGGGAATTGACTTGAGCTGGAAATCAAGATGTTAACTTATATGTGGTTCTAAATAAGTCCTTTACTAGATCTGAGACCTGGTTTCTTAATATGTAATGAATAAAGATAGATTTATATTTTTTTTACTTGTGAAATACTGATAAGGTATACTCAAGACTCAGGCAACCTGGGTCCTTACTTTAATTTTAATTACCTGGGGAAATTTGAGCGAACTTTGTGGCTTCATGGGACATTCTTAGCCTCGGTGGACTTTGGTTTGCTCTCCTGTAAAATGAAGCAGTTATTCTGAATAATGCTTAAGATTCTTATATTCTAATTCTAATATTCCATGTCTCTATTTTGCTGCTTCTGATTGCTGATTTGTGATATAATCACTTAAGTAGTTCTTTGATATGAAAGCACAACTAATAAAACATCTTAAAACATTATTATTTCTCAAGGTATTTCCTGCCCTTATCCTTTCCTCAAGTTTGTAGCCAAAGGTATTTTCCAGTGAGGCAATTTTATTCCTGTTATATGATACCAAAGCAGCAAAGAGCCCTTTCCAAAGCATTACCTAGATCTTTCTCTTGCTTCCCCTTTCTCAAAAACTCAATGATTTAAACCATTTTGAAATATCAGGCATTAAATTAGTAATAAGTGAAATTGCCCAAAGAGTGTAGAGAAGTTTTTTTTTTTTTTTTAATGTTATCCACACAGGTTGTTTCTATGCTTTATTAACTCCTATATACTGTGTTAAACAAAAATGTGTTATGGGAGACCATATTGTTTGGGGGAAGAACCCCTGCACTAGGCCCCAACAGACCAGACCAAACCTAATGGAGTGACACATGCTAAATACTATACAATCAAACTGAAATTTTTAGAAGGCAGAGAGATCCCAAAACAGACCAGTTTTTCCTAAAAACAAGACTTCAGTCTACCTGACTCAGCATATTAAGGAAGTCTCCTCTGTTTAAACCTTTCCAAAAAAATAACCTGAAATAAGCTGATGTGAATCAATCAGGTGTTTCTTTGTTTTGGGGGTTTTTTGAGATAGAGTCTGGCTCTGTTGCTCAGGCTGGGGTGCAGTGGCGTGATCGCGGCTCACTGCAACCTCTGCCTCCTTGGTTCAAACGATTCTCTTTCCTCAGCCTCCCAAGTAGCTGGCACCACAGGTGCGTGCCACCACTCTAGGCTAATTTTTTGTATTTTTAGTAGAGACAGAGTTTCACTATGTTGGCCAGTCTGGTCTCAAACTTCCGACTTCAGGTGATCCACCCAATCCCAAAGTGCTGGGATTACAGGCGTGAGCCACTGCTCCCAGCCTTTTAATTAATTAATTTATTTATTTATTTATTTATTTATTTATTTTTCCTGTTCTTCTATTTCCCTGTTTTCACCTAATGAAACTCACTGCTCTGCAATTTCTTAGTTAGAGCTCCCATCCTATTTTGTAGAATGGAGGTTGCCCCAATTCCTGAATCTCAAATAAAAACCAATTTGATACATAAACTAAATTTGCTGTAATTTTCTCTTTGACAGCTTTATAGGTTTCTGTTTTGTTGCTTTTGTTGTGGCTGTTTTATCTTATTCCAGTTACTCTAAGGGTGAGGTGTGGAGAAGACTAGCTACCTGGGGCACCTCTCAGTTATTAGACAGTAACTTGGTAGGTCTGCAATGTGAGTACATTAAGATAATTTATTTGGGAACTACACATTTTTCAAGAGAGAAATCCTCAAATCTCAGAATTTGGAGGCATATCTCCTTGAGGAAGGAGAAGAGACAAGAGCTCCCAGAGCTCACAAGGGCGTCTTTCACCCAGTCCTTTTGTTTTCATCCCTGTGCTAATCTCCCTCTACCAACAGCTGCTGATATTACTAAGCCCAGAGCATTTATTGTTAAATTTCTGTAAATGTTAAACGCCTGATTTCCTGGAGGAGGCAGGGTGTAGTGGGCTTACCCACTGGTATTTGTAGGATGTCAGTAACTTTCCAGTTGTCTAACTTTTCTACACTGATGTTTTCTTCATTCTTGAATAATTGCGCTTTTTCATTTCTGTATTGTAATTTTAGTGAGATTTTAGAAGGAAAGTAGACGGATATATGTGATGATTCATCCATGTTTAACAGTGTTGGCCACGGCGATCTTGATGAAGTTAGCTAACCACTGTGCATCTATACCTTTTTTTTACTTTAATGCTATAATTAAGGTGAAATTAGAGAAGTTAGAGAAAGACTGAAATGGACCAAAACTATGTTAACCTAAAATAATAAAAAATGTCAGAATCTAGTTCAAAGAGCGTTTATTCTACTGAAAAGGTGCAGACCGCAGCTTGGGACACACCTCCAAGTTACCTTGAGGAGTGATCTTGAGAAAAAAAGAGAAGCTCAAGTTTGTGAAGAAAGAACAAATCAGGAGAGGGGGCAGATACAAAAGTTATTTGTCAGAAATTCTCATTTATTTACAGAAATAGCATTGGTTAGTGATTGACTAGACATAGTTAACTATATAGGGTGTATGGCATTTGATGGCTACTTGGTGTCAGTTAGTCTAGAGTCCACGTAGAAAGTGGCTTTAAGAGACAATTATTTCACTCAGGAGGGAGTGAGATGTGGCTGCTGTTACTTTTCTTTGTTTGTTTGTTTGTTTTGAGAGGGAGTTTCCCTCTTGTTGCCCAGGCTGCAGTGCAAGGGCAATATCTCGGCTCACTGCAACCTCCGCCTCCCAGGTACAAGCAATTCTCCTATCTCAGTCTCCCAAGTAGCTGGGATTACAGGCATCCACCACCACGCCCTGCTAATTTTTTCTTTTTTGTTTTGTGTTTAGTAGAGACGGGGTTTCTCTATGTTAGGCTTGTAGCGAACTCCTGACCTCAGGAGACCCACCTGCCTCGGCCTTCCAAAGTGCTGGGATTACAGTCGTGCATCACCTCGCCTGGCTGCTGTTACATATTAAATGCCTTTCTGGGCATGATGGTTTAAAGAGGCTTGCATTTCTCAGATACAGTCTTTCTTTCTTTCCTTCCTTTCTTCCTTTTTCTTCCTTTCTTCCTCTCCTTCCTTCCTTTCTTTTTCTTTCTTTCTTTCTTTCTTCTTTCTTTCTTTTTTCTTTCTTTTTTCTTTCTTTCTTTCTTTCTTTCTTTCTTTCTTTCTTTCTTTCTCTTTCTTTCTTTCTTTCTTTCTCTTTCTTTCTCTCTCTCTTTCTCTCTCTCTCGCTTTCTTTCTCTCTCTCTCTTTCTTTCTCTCTCGCTTTCTCCTTCCTTCCTTCCTTCCTTCCTTCCTTCCTTCCTTCCCTCCCTCCCTCCCTCCCTCCCTCCTCCCTCCCTCCCTCCTCCTCCCTCCCTCCCTCCTTCCTTCCTTCCTTCTTTCTTAAATATTACTCAATGTTTACAAAAGAAAACTGGGCACTGCCAGAGTGTGTGATTCAATGGTGTCTCTTGTCCTTTCCTAGTCTTCATGCTACTTTAAAACTCTGTGAGTTGTTGAATACTGAAAGTAATACAAATGATTCTTGTCCATAAGAATACAGATTTCCTTGGGGAGAAGGCTGATTAGCGCTCTGTTGATATTGACCAGTTTTGCATCTATTAGGAAAATGTAGGCCAGCATTTCTAACTGGCCATATATGTTTCTACTCTTCGGATTCTTTAAACCCTTGTAACATAATATTGGTTCTCACATTAATAAGTTAATATTTGACTTGTGTCCACTTTAAATTCTTATTATAATCATTATTATACCTTTTCAAGATTGACAATGTGAAGTTTGCAAACTGTAAAGTCCTAGACAACATTTTTTATTTTGTATCTTTTGGTGTTTTAAGAGCAAAATTATAGTTTTATATTTCAAGTTGAAAAAAGGAAACATTATTTAAGAAATAATGACAATAAAAAAGCTCACACAAATGAAGGTGGAGGAGGATTAAGACAACATATTGAAGAAGATTTGCCGTGTAGACATTCTGTCAAAGACCTAAACTTGAATCCAGATCGGCTTCATTTTAAAATGTAAACTTCACTAGTTACCGACAGAGTGATATTGGAGGGCTGAGCAATATCCTTATATCTGAATTTTCTCAACTCTAAAATAAGTATAACAATTTTAAAAAAGAAAATACAACTTCAGGACTTCCCAAATTTATTATACCAAGGGGAAAAGTGAAGCCTTAGAAATTGAGCCACATCACATGGCTGTTTTCCTGCTCTGGTGCATGAACTTCCTTCCTGATCTTGATGTAACGTTGTATGTTAACTAGATGCCTTATTCTTTACTCAAACCTAAATTAAAGGACACTGGAGATGGAGACCCCAGAGTGTCATCAATAGTAGACAATCGCATCTTCTATCTGCATGTCAGCCTTTTTATGGAAAATATTGTAATTCTGTTCAGCACTTCTGTTTTTGCCTATATAAATGATCCTCATTTTTCCCCACATTAGGAGTACTGATGTAGCTCTGCTCCCCATATGGCCACCCTTACATTTTATGCTTAAATCAACTCTCTTTAAATTCGAAATTATTCCTTTTGATTATTTGAGGTTGGCATTTGAGGTTGACCACAAAGGAACCCAAAGTGAGCCTCCCAAGATCCTTGCTGCTTCACTGACATTCAGAGCTTTGGAACTGGCGTGAGTGGCTGTCACTTATCTGACTTTACTGGATCTGGCAGGTATCTCTGGAAGGCTTCTCTTGGGTTTTCTGTCTTCCTGGCTTTGGCTGAGATTCAGACTTTATTCACACAACCTGAATTAAAGCTCTACTTTGAAAGGTAAGAGTTTCGTCTGTTATTTCTCTAAAATGTCTGCTGTTTACAGGTTTCACTCTCCTTTGAGACTAAGGTTCCGTGTGTCTTACTTGCTAAATTATGAAACATTTATTTTCTGGCTCAAATTTGGTCAAAGAAAAAACAGAGAGAAAGTGAATCTTTGTTGCGTAAGCTATATTTGTGGTTTTAAACTGGCCAAGTTCTGAAGCTTAGTTCAGTGGACATATCTTAACCAAATTTCCCATACACTCTTGGGTCACTTAAGAAGAAAACCCATATTGTGGACAATTGTTCATCCCAAATTGAGTCTTGCTCCTTGGGAGAAATTCACCATAAAAATACCAGATGGGTTTATATGTAATACTTATAGTGTCAACTCATGTTGTTATTTTTAAAAATCATCTCATATAATTCATAAAACCCCCAAATTATAATGGCCAAAGTAGATACCTTTAAAATGCCGAAACTAATTTACTTGCATGCTCAGTTTTAAAAAGCCAACTCCAAGATAAAGCAAAATAATCAAGAGAGTTATTTTCAATGGTACTTAAAAGTGTCCAAAAGAGGTTCTGATAAACTTTTTTCTTTATAAGAAAAAGTAAACAGTTGTTTCAGTTTCTAAATGTAAAAAAACTGCTAAAATTCATCCTTTTTCTTCCTCAGGTTCTCCTTCTTTTTGTCCATTATTATTTAAACTACCTTACCCAGACCTACCTCTTCTTCCTCTACCTCCTCCTGCTCTACCGCCACCTCCTCCTTCTCCTCCTCCTCCCACCTCCTCCTCCTCTGTCACCTTCGCCTCCTCTTTCTCCAACTCCTCCTCCTCCTCCTCCAACTCCTTCTCCTGTCCTGGCTGCGTTTCTCAAACAACCAGTGTCTGGCTGGGAAAAGCCTGCCCTAGTTTATCAATCGTGGTGAAAGGTAAAACTTAAAAGATATACTTTAAAAATTTCCTGATTTTTACCAGGACCCTATGGTTTTTCCAGGAAATTTAAATTAAATATTTAAGCTTAGGACCCTGGCTTGACTTTAAAAAAATAGTTATTATTTTAAGTAAATAATAGTTTACTAAATTATAGTAAATAGCACAAGCTCTTGTTACTAATACAAGCTCTTGTTAACACTGGAACCTCTTTATCTGTAATAAAGCCCAAATTATTACAAGATTTCATTCCTTGGAGTAAGCAAACAGTTCCAATGGTAGATGTCACAAATAATCCTTTGTCAACATACAAGTCTCAGCCTGTAGCTTTTCAACAAAGTCCCATACAAGGGACTCATGTTTTCCTTCTGGTTCTGTCAGCTCCCGTCCATTTTCTATCTTATAAAAAGATAATTCTTAAAATTATACAATGCTCACATTTCTTTCTCCCAAAAAGGGGAAATGTATATAGAATTAAGTAATAAAACGGAATGACTAGACATAACAAATTTTGAAAATCTAATCCAGTTGCAATCCATATTGCCATAGAAGACACTAAATTGTTGAGTAATAAAAAATTACAAAATCTGCTGAAGGCAGCTCTTGATTAATGTTAACAAAGTCTTCCACTGATATTGGAGAAATCATCTCAGCTATCCATATCAAAATTCAAATAGGTCCATCAAAACTTCTTCCAAACTCAAATAATATCCTTTGAGGAATAAAGCACTAAAGGAATAAAGACTAGAATTTTAGGATTTTTATATAAAGAGAGGATTGATTGATTATTCCCTCTACAAGCCCGTGTAACATTCCAGTCCTTCCTGTAAGGAAACTAAATGGTAGACGAAGGAAGTTTGTACAGAATCTGAAAGCAATTAACAACACAGTTATTCCTCAGCATTCAGTAGTGCCAAACCCCCACACGTTGTTGGCTGTCTTTCCAGCTGAAGGTGGTTATTTAATGTAATAGACTTATGCAGTGAATTCTCTAGTATTCCTTTACATAAAAATAGTCAATTTCTGTTTGTCTTCACTTGGGAAGACAGACAGTACAAATGAACAGTCATGCCTTAGGGATACACTGGGAGCCAAACTTACTTTTCACAAATGTTAAAAAAGACCTCTCAGATGTTGACCTCTTTAAAAAATTCCTTTAAATATAGTTTGTGGACAATTTTCTCTTCTGCTCAGAGGATGAGCAGAACTCTATAGGAGATGAGATTTACTTGTTACAACAATTAGCTTTAAAGGACACAGGATTTTTAAAGCAAAACTTTGATTTTGTAAAAAAATAAAATAAAATTAGAGCACTTAGGCCACCTAATATCTTAGGGAGGACTTTTTGTTAATGTAGACAGACTGAAAGATATCTTAAGGTTTTCACTACCATGAACCAAGAAACGGGTGAGAGGGTTTTGGGTTGGCAGGGTAATTTAGATATTGGATCCTAAATTTTTCGTTAAAAGCCCAGCCCTTATATGCTGTCTTCATGCAAGTCACTCCAGACCCTCTGGATTGGACAGAAGAAAATCAACGTGGTCGCTCATGCTTGTAATAGCAGTACTTTGAGGGGGCAAGGCAAGAAGGTTTCTTGAGCCCAGGAGTGCAAGACCAGTCTGGGCAACAGAGTGAGACCTTTACAAAAAACAAACAAACAAGAAAAGATCAAAGATGACCTTGCTAATGCTCCAGTTTCGGGGTATCCGAATTAGAACCTTCCTTTTTATTGTTTGTATGTAAGAGTGATGGTAATGCTTTAAGGGTGTTAACTCAAAAGCATGGAGAACAAAATAATCCCGTAGGGTACTATAGACAACAGACCCTGTGACAAAAGGATTGCTAACTTGCATGTGAGCTGTAAAAGCCACTGCTTTGTTAAGGCAACTAAAGACATTTTGATGGGAATATACCTTAGTATTTTCATTTCTCATTTTGTGGAAGTAATGCTAAACTCACACTATATTCAGCATTATTCAGTTAGGAGAAGAGCTTCATATAAAGTTTTGCTTCTTTCAGATTCTCATATCACCATCTCCAGTTGTAATAACCTAAATTCTGCATTCTTCTTCCATTGTCAGCTGAAACTGCACAACTGCATAGCTCTAACTGTTCAACTTCTTTTTTCTAGGGCTGGCCTACTCCAAGAGATTCCCCTTGCTAATGCTTGGTGTTGTTTGGTTTACAAATGGATTTTACTTTAAAAAGTATCCTTAACTGAAGACATAAAGAAATGCTTAAGTTCCAAAAGCCACTTTAAATCAACAAACAAAATTAATCACAATGATTGGGGCTCCTCAATTAACAACAACAACAACAAAAAAAACCTGCTCATATTTATACAGACAGTAGATATGCTTTTAAAGTAGTTCATGATTTTTTAATATCACAGAAACAGAGAAGATTTTTAACCTCTTCTGGTCAATCCATAAAAATTGTACACCTCGGGCTAGGCACGGTGGCTCATGCCTGTAATCTCAGCACTTTGGGAGGCTGAGGCAGGCAGATCACCTAAGGTCAGGAGTTCAAGATCAGCCTGGCCAATATGGTGAAACCCCGTCTCTACTAAAAATACAAAAATTAGCCAGGCATGGTGGTGCATGCCTGTAGTTCCAGCTACTCAGGAGGCTGAGGCAGGAGAATCTCTTGAACCTGGAAGGCAGAGGTTGCTGTGAGCCAAGATCACGCCACTGCACTCCAACCTGGGCCACAGAGGGAGACTCCGTCTCAAAAAAAAAAAAAAAGAAAGAAAGAAAAAAAAATTGGACACCTCATTTCAAAATTGTTAGAACTTATAATACTATCAAAGTTACTGTTCATAATTAGAATTCCAGGTCATTCAAAATCAGATGCCCCAGAAAACAAACAAAAAATGAGCTAGCTGATAAGTTAACAAAAAGAACAGCTCTAAATGCATCTACATAAGAAAACAATATTAACTTAAAAAAAATCTACTTTTGATTTTAAGAAGTAGCTTAATCTAAAGCTCTAAACTCAAAACAGAAAAATTGGAAAGTAAAATGGGGAAGACATGCCTCTCAATTTAAGTTTAATCCGTATGTAAAGTTTGGTCTATTCGCCAACATTTCCATTGTGCTTACTATCCCCGGTCATCTGGGTTAGTGGAAAGCACCAGTGAAGTAATCAAAACTCCATTGGCAAAATTAACTGAGGCTTTAAAAATGTCTTCCCCAAAAGCTTTTCCACTGATTCTACTTAACCTGAGGTTGACCCCCTTTTGCTAAATACCAGTAATCTCCAATCCAATGTATAATGAGCAGACTTATGAAATTGTCTCCAGGAAACCATATGCCTTTAATAGTAAAGGGAGATGTGTTTAGCTATTACAACGGTCTTATGAAGCAACTAACTAAAAATTATAAATTGGTGAAATAATCTTCTCATAACAAGCTACCAGAAGACGGGAAATTTCAGAAGCCATGCAGACTGGGAAACTTCATCTAGTGGAAATGACTCTTTTTTTTTTTCTTTTTTTGAGAGTGAGTCTTGCTGGCTTTTGATGATACCATACCAAACAAGCACCATGGGAAGAGTGTCTTGGTAGAAAAATAAAAACCCTAACTAGTTAGCTTTTACTCTAACACTATCTGAACTAAAACAAAAGACGAAAACAATAAGCAAATAAAATGATGCCCCCTGCAAAGGACAACTTGATTTCAAGATGATATAGAACAAATTTGGAACAGGTTTATTAGTCTCCCTCCTTCTTTTGGGCAGCTTAATCAACACGGCCTTTTATGTTGGGAACAAAAAATTACACCAAAGATGAATGGCCCGCTGCACTAGAGATACGGGAAAGAGAGCTAAAACACAGCACACCCACACTGTCACATTGCAAAGTGCTGACTCACATGCCACTCATTAGAAACAATCACTGGGTATTTATTGGTTAGCTCCAAATAAAATGTCTTGGCTATGTGACACGAATCTGTGGCCATAGTTACCCCAAGATGAAGAGGACAATGTCCCCTGGGTTATACTTAGGTATAAGGTCAAATAGTTCACACCCTGTCAAAACCAACAAATTTTCCCCATTTATAATCTCATTAGGTATATTCTGTGTTCCATTGGTGTGATCATTTAGTTTGTATCTTCATACCACAGCGGTGTATTAACGATGTCATTTGCCATGTAGAGGCCTAACCAATTATATGCAAAAGGCCCTAAATGACAGCTGCATTTTCTAACTTGTTATTAAATAATAAGAAGATTCCATACCTTGTTATTAAATAATAAAGTTATTGTCATAAAAAGGTATATTACAAAACCACATTACTTTAGACGTATACACCACAGCCCAAAAGAAACCTGTGCTATCCTAAAAACTAAACGTTGTGTCTATATTATAGTTAAGTCAAATAACATGACTACATTAATGGCTAATATAAAAACCCAAGAAACCAACCTTCAGATCCAAAATCTTCTCTAAGCAACTTGCTAAATAACTGGTTTGGATCACAGGGAACTTGACAACAAACACTGTTACATATCCTAAAAATTATAATCATTTGTTGTATTTTATCCTGTTTTTGTCTCCATTACTGTACAATATTTGTCTTCAATCAAGTCAATATACAACTAAAAAACTAAAGTAATGATTGTTCCAAAATTTGCCTTGATTAAAAAGATAGGTAGCCTAACCAGGTTCCAAGACTACTTTCCTTTTGTTTATTTGTAATTCGGCCTTGGTCCTTTCTAATATTTCTCTCCTCCATGAGACCTGACTTCCTATGAGTCTTCCTAGCAGTGTGAGATTTGATCAAATATGCGATCTGACTAAATAATTCTCCCGCAATGCTTTCTCTTAGAGTTTGAAAGAAAGAGGGAAATGTAAAACAAATGAAAATTTCAGGATCACCTCAATTTATTATGCCAAGGGAAAAAATTATGCCCTAGAAATGGACTTATTTGACATGGCTGCTTTTCTTCTCTGGTGTCTGGCCTTTGCTTCCTGACCTTCGTGTTAAGATGTTAAACATTAACCAGACTCCCTATTCTTTACTCAAACTAGACTAAACGATGTTAGAAAGACCCTTGTGATTGTTACCTCTTTATGATAAAATATTACATAACTTTCTTAGAGTGTAATCAGTAGTAGCCAACCAAATCTTATTATCTGCATGTCAGTGTTGGGAAAATGTTGTAATTTTGTTCACCCCCTCGATTTTTGCATATACAAATGATCCTCATGTTTTCTTACACCAGGAGCACTGATCACCATTCTTTGGTGTAGCTCTGTTCCCCAGATGGCCACCTTCACACTTTGTGCTTGAATACACTTTCTTTAAATTAGATTTTGTTCCTTTTGGTTATTTTAGGTTGACACAGTGAAGATCATTTCAAAGCATTGCTGTGAGGGTTAAATAATCTATGTAACTTACTTAGCAGAGTGCCTGGAATGTAGTAACCTCTTTAAATAACTGATAACTAAAACAGATACCAGATATCTGTGCTCAGAGATATGGAGAATTAATTGAATTATTGTAAATAATGCAATAGATTTAAAGGGTAAAGCATCCAAGATATTTGACAATTTCTCCCAATATATTATAAAAATATGATTAATGATATCACTCTGCATTATCAAAATAATATATTTTGCACCAACAAGAAATTAACTATTAGGTTAAGTTTCTTTTTCTTGGAAGTTAGTAATTAGAATAACCATGGTTAGTTTAAAAAGCAAGTTTTATATTATATACATGATATCTTATGGCCATTCCCATGAAAGGTTATAGTAATTTGTCACTTTTGTGCAAAGCCCTGGAGTTATATTCTTTTCTCATAAAAACTCTTCACATTTCTTCCTTGGAATTTCTACTTTCTTTTATGTACACTGACCTTGAGCAATGATAATGACTACTGCTTGTGAGGGGAAATATCATTAGCCATTTTTGACTCTCCTTAAAAGGATTGTTGCTGCTGCTGCTGCTGCTGCTGCTGCTGCAGCTGGAGGTAATAGATGCAGAGGTGCTTTCGCTAATGAAGTATGGTCACAAAGAAATCACTCAAGGTTCTGGTGCTTATTCCCTGAAGAACAGTGTAGTGGCCAAGGCAATGCTTCCCCTTAACCCTCTGAAGGTTTGCTGAAAATCAATAGACAAAAGACAAATTTTATTCAAGAAAAGGCATACAAATGTATTTGATCGTAGATTTACATGACACGAGACCTTCAGAATGAAGACCCCAAAATACAAGGGAAACTGTCCATTTTTATGCTCAGGTTCACCAAAGTGTGAACTGCCATGTAGAAATATGACTGGATAAAAAGGGAATGATCTAATGCTAGTAGACTGAGTGGGGAAACCCAGCAAGGCCTGTCTGTCTAAATTCTCTTTGTCCTCTCTCTGCAGCTTTCCTTCCTTCTGGGTATGGGGCAGGACTCTCTCTGGAAAGGGGGTCTTATGACCTACAGTCAAATAAGGTAGGTCAGGTCAGTTCTTAATGGCAAGATTTTACAAAGAAAGGTGGGGGATAAAAAGTGATATTTTTAGGTTTTATATCTAGCTTTGGGGAAAAGAGCTTCAGGTTTCTATAACCTGCCTTGGGGAAGAGGGAGTCTAGTCTCTATGGCTAGTCTTGAGGAGGATAAGAGGCATTCATTCTCTTGTGGGCACCCCTTACAAGAAGGTAAGTCAAGGTCTGAGAGAAACTTTTGCTTCTCTGACTGAAGAACCTTCATTTTGGGGCATCATTTTCTGATCCCCAACAGCAAGTTGCTCCTACTATGAAAAACTCATTTTTTTATTACAGATAATTTAAACACTTTTTCTTTCATCCTTCTTTTGCTACAGATGCCTGATGGCTTTTACAACAATCTAGAGCTGTAACAGAGGTCAGAGGAACCCCAGCAAAAGAAAAACAGAAAGGAGAGAAAGCTGTTACATTTCTACTTATCCCCTTCACGACAAATGGTTTGTTTTGGAGATTGGTTGTACAAGGCCTGTTATGGGTTCCTTATGATTTCAGTCGCTCCTATTTCACTGACTGTTCCCATTAGCATAAATAAGACAAAATTGAACGAATTCTCTCTGTCCTGATGTCGTAAATTCTGAAAGACAAAAACCAAAATAAAAGAATGAAACTCAGTACAAGAGGACAGTGGAAATGCTAGCATTACTCATAACAATGATCTTACCTAGAGTAGTACTAAAATAATTTTTGCCCTAAATGGTTCTTGAAGGATTGAAGAGAAGCTAGACTGGCTAGACACACAAATCAAATAGGAGATTTTGTATTCAAAAAGGAAAGGAAGCTAACGTTTTAAAATGACTACTGTGGGACATACTTTGTCACCATGTTATTTCATTCAGCATTCACAATAAAAAATTTTTTTTATTTGTTGTTCCTTTTTATTTGTTGAAGGAAAGACTAAGAGAAAGATAGTTTTCTTAAACAGTCCTTTGCTTAAGGATCGCTTAAGGCAACCCAATTAAATGGCAGAGCTAGAAATTTGACTCAGTCGTGCATGATTTGAAAGACAATGTGTTTCCTAAAGTGCCATGTCCACTTAAAATGGAAAAAGAATGTAGGCAAACCTTGAAGCTTGGCAGGAGAAAGTAAGACGTAAAAAGACTTAGGAACCAGAGGAATGAGTGAGATGTATAATCCTTTGTTTTGCTTTAATGTTGAATAAGAGGATTAAGGAATATTTTGTCTTGATATCCTTCTCTGAAACTGGTTAAAAATAAATGTTCCATTCTTCATAGATGAAAACTGAAGGTATCCTAAATTGGCTGCACAGACTTTCTGATAGGCAGTAAGATTTTCTTCCATGACTCTTGGATAATATGACTCCCCACTGACACACCTTCATCTCTGATTAGAACTGTTTAAACCATAAGGAATCCCTAGATGCTCCCCTCTATTTTCTTCTACAAATGTTATTAATTTTGCTTTTATATATAATTAAGATCTTTATAAGTTAATTTTAAGGAGTAGCTTTAGGTAAAGGTCAAAGTTAAATTAAAATTTTACTTGTTCCCTTTTTTGACAAATAGTTTGATTTGGAGGCAGGTTGTAACGAGGAAGGTCATGTGTTAGAAACTTAGAAAGATTACATAACTTTTCAAAAGTCATAATGCTATTAAGTATGAGAGCCAGGACTAATTGCAGGAAATCTTTCTCTCTAGTCTGTGCTCCGGACCACTGAAATTAACTCCTTTTCAAGGGATTATTGAAATTATGGTAAATAATTCACTGTTGTTACTACCACACTATTATCAATTAAACTCACGTAAACTTTGGTTGTTTCTAGACTATTATTGATTTATTTATGTTTAACCAATACTATACTGTTTACTCTTTTAATATCATGCGGGAAATAATGCTCATTTATACATTTTTTCACAGGTTTAATGAGGTGGAATTGACATAGAATAAACTAGAGTCTTTCTTTCACCCCTTCTCTGTCCTTTTCTTAGGCAACCATTGATTTGCTCTATGTTATCATAGATTAATTTCCATTTTCTAGAATTTTAAAAAGGGAATCATGCAATACACACTCTTATGTGTCTTCTTCACTAAGCATAATTATCTTTTTAGGTTTATCAGTAGATTTTATATTGCTAGGTATTATTTAATCGTTGGGATATGCCCTAATTTCTTCGTTCATTCTTCTCTTGATGGGCATTTGCATTATTTATGTTTTTTGGCGATTACAAATAAAGCGGCTATAAACATTTTATGCGTCAGTTTTCATGAGGATATATGCTTTAATTTCTCTAGGGTAAATACATAGGAATGAATGCCTGGGCTATATATTAGGGGTATGTTTCACATTTCAAGAAGCTGACTAAACATTTTCCAAAGCGATGGTATCATTTTATATTTTCATCAATAGTAAGTTCCAGTTGTTCTACAACCTTGTCAGGAGTTATGGCCTGATATTTTATTTTAAAAAGTGTATTTTATTCTAATAGGTGTATGTTAATGTCTTGTGATTTTTATTTGCATTTCCCTAGTGACTAGTGATGTTAAAGACCTTAACATTCTAATTTATCATCTTTTTTGGTGACATGGCTGTTCAAATTCTAGCCCCATCCTTTTTATTGGTTTGTTTTCTTATTGAATTTTGAAAGCTCTCTATATATTCTAGACTTAGGTACTTTATCAAGTAGATAATGTGCAAATATCTTTTCCCAACCCATGACTTATCTTTTTATAATACTTTGGAGAGAAGAATTCCTTAATATGAAAAGTCAACTTTGCCAAATTTTACTTTCATCATTTGTGCTTTTAATGTCAAGCACAAAGTTACAAAGACTTTCTCCTCAATTTTCTCCCAGAAATTTAATAGTTTTAGTTTTCCATTTTGGTCTATGAGCCAATTTAATTTTTTATGTGATGTGAGATAAGAATTGAAATTATTGAAGTTATTATTTAAATTTAAATGGATGTCTAAATGTTCCACTACCTTTTGTTTAAATGACCCTCTTTTCTCCACTCAATTTCCTGTAACTTTTGTCAAGAAATGAATTGTCAAAAAATTAATTGGCTCTCTCTCTATATGTGTATATATATACATGTATATATCATATATTCAATATATATTTTTTATATATAATCAATTTATATATTTTATATTTTTTTCTAGGCTTTTTTTCTAACTCATTAATATATTTGTCTGTCTTGAAACCAAATAGCACACTATCTTGGGGATTCCAGCTTTAAAATAATTCTTAAGTTGTTTTGGCTTTGCCAGGTCCTTTGCATTTCTGCATGAATTTCAGAAATAGCTTGACAACTGCTCTAAAAATGCCCGTTTTTATTGTGATTATTCTTGCACCATCTCTGTAGACCAAAATACAAATTATTTATTTTAACGATATTAATTCTCCTTATCAACAAATAAGATATGTCTTTTCATTTGTTTACATCTTGTTTAATTTCTCTCAAGAATGATTTATAGTTTTCAATAAAGAGTCCTTTTGTAAGATCTAACTGTAAGAATTTCATCTTCTGTTATTATTCATGTTATTGATTTTTATTTCAACTTCTCATTGTGTTTTTCTAGTATATAAAGATAAAATTTATTTTTATGTTGATCTTGTATCTTGTATCCTATGTTTTATGTTGGTCTTGTATCTTGTATCCTGAGGCCTTGATGAACTATTTCTGTCAGCTCCTTTGTAGATTCTACAAGATTTTCTACATAGACAGTGAGGTCTTCTGTGAATAGACACCATTTTACTTATTTCTATCCTCTCTGGATACCATTTTTTTCCATGCCTGATTACACTGGCTAGAACCTCCACTACCTTATTGATTGGAAGTGGTGAAAGCATACATCCTTGCCTTATTCCTGACACTGGGGGGAATGTATGTTATTTGTCATGCTACATTTTATCTGTAGGGTTTTCATAGATTCTCTTTATGAGATCGAGAAATTTCTCTTTTCTTTCTTATTTGTTGAGAGTTTTACTTTTATTTTATTTTACTTTGAGATAGGGTCTCACTCTATGGCACCACTGGGAGTGAGAGTTTTTGTTTTATTTTATTTTACTTTGAGATAGGGTCTCACTCCCAGTGGTGCAATCACACTAGAAATCGTGGTGAAAAGGGAAGCAAACACATCCTTCTTCACTTGGCAGCAGCAGGAAGAAGTGCAGAGTGAAGAGGAGGAAGAGCCCCTTAGAAAACCATCAGATCTCATGAGAACTCACTATCACTAGAACAGCATGGGGAAACCACCCCCACCATCCAGTCGCCTCCCACCAGGTTCCTCCCTTGACAAGTGGAGATTACATTTTAAGATGAGATTTGGGGCCGGGCGCGGTGGCTCAAGCCTGTAATCCCAGCACTTTGGGAGGCCGAGACGGGCGGATCACGAGGTCAGGATATCGAGACCATCCTGGCTAACACGGTGAAACCCCGTCTCTACTAAAAAAAATATAAAAAATTAGCCGGGCGAGGTGGCGGGCGCCTGTAGTCCCAGCTACTCGGGAGGCTGAGGAAGGAGAATGGCGTGAACCCGGGAGGCGGAGCTTGCAGTGAGCTGAGATCCGGCCACTGCACTCCAGCCTGGGCGACAGAGCGAGACTCCGTCTCAAAAAAAAAAAAAAAGATGAGATTTGGGTGAGGATGCAGAGCCAAATCATATCATTCTGCCCCCGGCCCCTCCCAAATCTCATGTCCTTTTACATTTCAAAACCAATCATACCTTCCCCCAAATCCTCCAAATCTTAACTCATTTCAGCTTTAACTCAAAAGTCCAACTCCAAAGTCTCACCTGAGACAAGGCAAGTCTTTTCCACCTATCAGCCTATAAAATCAAAAACAAGTTAGTTACTTCCAAGATACAACTTAGTTACTTCTCACTCCTAGTGGTGCAACCACAGTTTCCCAGTGGTTCAATCGCAGCTCACTGCAGTCTCGACTTCCCAGGCTCAGGTGATTTTCCCACTTCCTATTATGTAAATTATGTAATACTTAAGTTATGTAATACTTACATAATGTAAAGGGGAAACAGGCAATTCAGCAATAAAACTTAGAGACTTTAATAATCCACTATCAATAATTGATGCAACAAATAAAACAAAATCAGCAAGGATATAGAATACTTGAATGATACTGCATCCAAATTAATCTAATCTACATCTATAGAGCTTTCCATCCAAAGACAAAAGAATGCACGTTCTTTTTCAATGCTAACGGAACACTGTGTTAGTCCATTTTCAGCCTGCTATAAAGAACTGTCTGAGACTGGGTAATAATTAATAAAGAGAAAAGGTTTAATTGACTCATAGTTCCACACTACTGGAAAGGTCTCAGGAAACCTACAGTCATGGTGGAAGGGGATGCAGGCATGTTGTACATGGTGGCAGACAATAGACAGAGAGTGAAGGAGAAGCTGCCAAACACTCAGGTTTTACCTTCATGTAATTTCAAACTTCCTTTTTTGACACAATAAACAGTGTCTATATTTATTGCTGTAAAATTTTGCTGATGAATTGACCATTTTAAAATTATGAAATACCTCTTGTTTTTGTAGTAATATTTACTATCTTAAATCTATTTGATCTAATATTAATATAGTCACTCCAGCACTCCAATAATTATTATTTTCATGTGACATTTCTTTCCATTCTCTTATTTTCCTTTTATTAATTAAGATGTACTGTACTTACCATAAAATTTACCCTTTTAAACTGTCAACTAAGTGGTTTTCAATGTACTCAAAATGTTATAAAACCATAGCCATTATCTCATTCCAGAACATTTTTGTCTTTCCAAAAAGAAACCCCATACACATTAGCAGTGTCACTGCCCCTGGCAATAACTTACCTACTTTCTGTCTCTGTGGGTTTGCATATTTTGGGCATTTTCTACAAAGGTGTCATGCAATGTGTAAACTTTTGTGTCTTGTTTTTTTCATCTGGGATACTGTTTTTAAAATTCTTCTATGTTGTAGCATGCATCAATACTTTGTTTTTTTTATGCCTAAAAATTATTCCACTGTATAAATATGCCACATTTTACTTATCTATTCATCAGTTGAGGAACACTGTGTTTTTGTTTATCCATGTTTTGTTTGGCATATATCTGTGAAATTACTGAATCATATGGTTAATTTTAGGTTTGACTTTTTGAGGAACTGCTGGACCTATATTCAAATACCTGCATCATTTTACATTCCCACCAGCAATGTATGAGGGTTTCCACTTCTCTACCTCCTCTATCCTCAACAACACTTGTTACTGGCTTATCATATATATATATATATATTTTTTGAGACAGAGTCTCGCTCTATCTCCCAGGCTGGAGTGCAGTGGTGCGATCTTAGCTCACTGCAAGCTCTGCCTCCTGGGTTCACATTGGCTCTCATTTTTTTATAGCCAGCCTACTAAGTGTGAAGCGGTAACTAACTGTGGTTTGGATTTACATTTTCAATTGATAATGGTGTTTCACATCTTTCCATGCGCTTATTGTCCATTTGTGTATCTTCAGAGAAATGTCTCTTTAGATTCTTTGTCAATTTTCAAGTTAGGTTCTGTCTTTTCATTCTTGAGTTGAAATACTTCTTTGTATATTCAGGATACTAGATTTATCTTACTTCTCAGGTATGTGATTTGCAAATATTTTCTTTCATTCTGTGGATTGTATTCTCACTTTCTTAAAGGTATTCTTTGAAGTGCTAACATTTTTAATTTTGATGAAGTCCAATTTATTTATTTTTACGTTTATGGTTGGTGCTCTTGGTATCATATTTCAGAAGCTATTGCCTAATCCAGTGACCATGGAGGGTTGCACGTATAGTTTCTTCTAATAGTTTAAAAGTTTCAGCTGTCACATTTAGATTTCAGATTTGTTTTGAGCTTATTTTTGCATATACTGTGAGGTAGGGCTCCAAATTCATTCTTTTCCATGAGCATATTCAGTTGTTCAAGCACCATTTGCTTTTTTGTTGTGGTTTGTTTTTTTAACTTTTGTTTCTGTTTTGGGGGTGTATGTGAAGGTTTGTAACATAGGTAAACAAATGGTGGTTTTTGTACACATTATTTCATAACCCAGGTATTAAGTTCAGTACCCAGTAGTTATCCTTTCTGCTCCTCTCCCTGTTTTCACCCTCCACCCTCAAGTAGAACCCAGTCCAGTGTCTGTTCTTTCCTTCTTTGTATTCATTAGTTCTTTATCATTTAGTTCTCATTTATAAGTGAGAACATGTGGTATTTGGTTTTCTGTTCCTGAGTTAGTTTGTAAGGATAATAACCTCCAGCTCCATCCCTTTTCCTGAAAAAGACACAATCTCGTTCTTTTTTATGGCTGCATGGTATTCCATGGTACATATGTACCACATTTTAAAAATTCTGTCTGTCATTGATGGGCATTTAGGTTGATTTCATGTCTTTACTATTGTAAATAGTGCTGTAATGAACTTTTGTGTGCATGTGTCTTTATGGTAGAATGATTTATATTCCTCTGGGTATATACCCAGTGATGGGATTGCCGGGTCAAATGGTAGTTCTGCTTTTAGCTCTTGAGGATTCACAGTACTGCTTTCCACAATGGTTGAACGAATTTGCACTCCCACCAACGGTGTATAAGTGTTCCTTTTCTGCAACCTTGCCAGCTTCTGTTATTTTTTGACTTTTTAATAAAATATGTTCTGACTGGTCAAGCACCATGTGTAAAGTACAATGTCTAGGTTCCCTTAGAAGAACTGTTTATTTTATTTTTTCAGCGTATGAACTATACTTTCTGGTTTAATACTATGTGGCAAAACTGGAAATTAGATTCTTCCTCCATTACAGGGTTTTTGTTTGTGTTGTTTATTGTAAAAGTTGTTGTTATTTAGTGATTTTTCTGAAATAATTCTATAAATTCTATCTTCTTTGTCTTGTGTGGCCACTAAACTCAGCTTAGTTAGTTTAAAAGTCTGTAAATAATTGGAGAGACATTTCTTAAACAAAACCAGTAATCTCCAGTCTGTGCTGAGGGACTCTGTGTGTGTGTGTGTGTGTGTGTGTGGTGTGTGTGTGCTGGAGCATGCTTTCAAACTCTGCTAGCCAGTTGGCAACTCTACCTCGGCCTCAGCCTCCACATCCTGCTTGCATAGAGCCTCAAGGCCAGTCAAAGAGGCTTATTTAGGGCCATCTCAGGTCTTTCTCAGGTATGCATGTGGCTTTCTAGATGCATAGGAATATAACTGAGTTTTTAAAAGCCGCTGTGAACATGTCATCCACAGCTTTTCTTCTTAAGCTATTTGATTTGTTTTGTTGCCTCAACAGTTATTCACTACTTTAGGCAGGCACTGAGTTTATTAGTTGTATTTCTTTCTTAATATTTGCCCCTGAGCAAAAAGCTTTTGGTACTGAGAAAGCTCTCAGTCAAGTCAAATACAGACAGCCTTGCAAGTATAGTTTTCAGTGAATAAACAGAAAAGTCAAATAATGAGAACACTCTGGGAAGAAGGCTTGAAAGAACTCCAGTTTTTTCTGATCCCTCAAGTGACTATCAAGCTATTAGTTTTCACCACAAATGTGAAGTGTTATTACAGGTTTCTGGAGCTAAAGAGTGGGAAATGTGGCCAGGCGCGGTGGCTCAAGCCTGTAATCCAGCACTTGGGAGGCCGAGATGGGCGGATCACGAGGTCAGAGATCGAGCCATCCTGGCTAACACGGTGAAACCCCGTCTCTACTAAAAAAATATAAAAATTAGCCGGGCGAGGTGGCGGGCGCCTGTAGTCCCAGCTACTCGGGAGGCTGAGGCAGGGAATGGCGGTAAACCGGGAGGCGGAGCTTGCAGTGAGCTGAGATCCGGCCACTGCACTCCAGCCTGGGCGACAGAGCGAGACTCCGTCTCAAAAAAAAAAAAAAGATGAGATTTGGGTGAGGATGCAGAGCCATATATCATTCTGCTCCCGGCCCCTCCCAAATCTCATGTCCTTTTACATTTCAAAACCAATCATACCTTCCCCCAAATCCTCAAATCTTAATCATTTCAGCTTAAACTCAAAAGTCCAACTCCAAGTCTCACCTGAGACAAGCAAGTCTTTTCCACCTATCAGCCTATAAAATCAAAAACAAGTTAGTTACTTCCAGATACAACTTAGTTACTTCTCACTCCTAGTGGTGCAACCACAGTTTCCAGTGGTTCAATCGCAGCTCACTGCAGTCTCGACTTCCAGGCTCAGTGATTTTCCCACTTCCTATTATGTAAATTATGTAATACTTAAGTTATGTAATACTTACATAATGTAAAGGGGAAATAGGCAATTCAGCAATAAAACTTAGAGACTTTAATAATCCACTATAATAATTGATGCAACAAATAAAACAAAATCAGCAAGGATATAGAATACTTGAATGATACTGCATCCAAATTAATCTAATCTACATCTATAGAGCTTTCCATCCAAAGACAAAAGAATGCACGTTCTTTTTCAATGCTAACGGAACACTGTGTTAGTCCATTTTCAGCCTGCTATAAAGAACTGTCTGAGACTGGGTAATAATTAATAGAGAAAAGGTTTAATTGACTCATAGTTCCACACTACTGGAAAGGTCTCAGGAAACCTACAGTCATGGTGGAAGGGGATGCAGGCATGTTGTACATGGTGGCAGACAATAGACAGAGAGTGAAGGAGAAGCTGCCAAACACTCAGGTTTTACCTTCATGTAATTTCAAACTTCCTTTTTTGACACAATAAACAGTGTCTATATTATTGCTGTAAAATTTTGCTGATGAATTGACCATTTTAAAATTATGAAATACCTCTTGTTTTTGTAGTAATATTTACTATCTTAAATCTATTTGATCTAATATTAATATAGTCACTCCAGCACTCCAATAATTATTATTTTCATGTGACATTTCTTTCCATTCTCTTATTTTCCTTTTTAATTAAGATGTACTGTACTTACCATAAAATTTACCCTTTTAAACTGTCAACTAAGTTTTTCAATGTACTCAAAATGTTATAAAACCATAGCCATTATCTCATTCCAGAACATTTTTGTCTTTCCAAAAAGAAACCCCATACACATTAGCAGTGTCACTGCCCCTGGCAATAACTTACCTACTTTCTGTCTCTGTGGGTTTGCATATTTTGGGCATTTTCTACAAAGGTGTCATGCAATGTGTAAACTTTTGTGTCTTGTTTTTTTCATCTGGGATACTGTTTTTAAAATTCTTCTATGTTGTAGCATGCATCAATACTTTGTTTTTTTTATGCCTAAAAATTATTCCACTGTATAAATATGCCACATTTTACTTATCTATTCATCAGTTGAGGAACACTGTGTTTTTGTTTATCCATGTTTTGTTTGGCATATATCTGTGAAATTACTGAATCATATGGTTAATTTTAGGTTTGACTTTTTGAGGAACTGCTGGACCTATATTCAAATACCTGCATCATTTTACATTCCCACCAGCAATGTATGAGGGTTTCCACTTCTCTACCTCCTCTATCCTCAACAACACTTGTTACTGGCTTATCATATATATATATATATATATTTTTTGAGACAGAGTCTCGCTCTATCTCCCAGGCTGGAGTGCAGTGGTGCGATCTTAGCTCACTGCAAGCTCTGCCTCCTGGGTTCACATTGGCTCTCATTTTTTTATAGCCAGCCTACTAAGTGTGAAGCGGTAACTAACTGTGGTTTGGATTTACATTTTCAATTGATAATGATGTTTCACATCTTTCCATGCGCTTATTGTCCATTTGTGTATCTTCAGAGAAATGTCTCTTTAGATTCTTTGTCAATTTTCAAGTTAGGTTCTGTCTTTTCATTCTTGAGTTGAAATACTTCTTTGTATATTCAGGATACTAGATTTATCTTACTTCTCAGGTATGTGATTTGCAAATATTTTCTTTCATTCTGTGGATTGTATTCTCACTTTCTTAAAGGTATTCTTTGAAGTGCTAACATTTTTAATTTTGATGAAGTCCAATTTATTTATTTTTACGTTTATGGTTGGTGCTCTTGGTATCATATTTCAGAAGCTATTGCCTAATCCAGTGACCATGGAGGGTTGCACGTATAGTTTCTTCTAATAGTTTAAAAGTTTCAGCTGTCACATTTAGATTTCAGATTTGTTTTGAGCTTATTTTTGCATATACTGTGAGGTAGGGCTCCAAATTCATTCTTTTCCATGAGCATATTCAGTTGTTCAAGCACCATTTGCTTTTTTGTTGTGTTTGTTTTTTTAACTTTTGTTTCTGTTTTGGGGGTGTATGTGAAGGTTTGTAACATAGGTAAACAAATGGTGGTTTTTGTACACATTATTTCATAACCCAGGTATTAAGTTCAGTACCCAGTAGTTATCCTTTCTGCTCCTCTCCCTGTTTTCACCCTCCACCCTCAAGTAGAACCCAGTCCAGTGTCTGTTCTTTCCTTCTTTGTATTCATTAGTTCTTTATCATTTAGTTCTCATTTATAAGTGAGAACATGTGGTACTTTAGTTTTCTGTTCCTGAGTTAGTTTGTAAGGATAATAACCTCCAGCTCCATCCCTTTTCCTGAAAAAGACACAATCTCGTTCTTTTTTATGGCTGCATGGTATTCCATGGTACATATGTACCACATTTTAAAAATTCTGTCTGTCATTGATGGGCATTTAGGTTGATTTCATGTCTTTACTATTGTAAATAGTGCTGTAATGAACTTTTGTGTGCATGTGTCTTTATGGTAGAATGATTTATATTCCTCTGGGTATATACCCAGTGATGGGATTGCCGGGTCAAATGGTAGTTCTGCTTTTAGCTCTTTGAGGATTCACAGTACTGCTTTCCACAATGGTTGAACGAATTTGCACTCCCACCAACGGTGTATAAGTGTTCCATTTTTCTGCAACCTTGCCAGCTTCTGTTATTTTTTGACTTTTTAATAAAATATGTTCTGACTGGTCAAGCACCATGTGTAAAGTACAATGTCTAGGTTCCCTTAGAAGAACTGTTTTATTTTATTTTTTCAGCGTATGAACTATACTTTCTGGTTTAATACTATGTGGCAAAACTGGAAATTAGATTCTTCCTCCATTACAGGGTTTTTGTTTGTGTTGTTTATTGTAAAAGTTGTTTGTTTATTTAGTGATTTTTCTGAAATAATTCTATAAATTCTATCTTCTTTGTCTTGTGTGGCCACTAAACTCAGCTTAGTTAGTTTAAAAGTCTGTAAATAATTGGAGAGACATTTTCTTAAACAAAACCCAGTAATTCTCCAGTCTGTGCTGAGGGACTCTGTGTGTGTGTGTGTGTGTGTGTGTGTGTGTGTGTGTGCTGGAGCATGCTTTCAACACTCTGCTAGCCAGTTGGCAACTCTACCTCGGCCTCAGCCTCCACATCCTGCTTGCATAGAGCCTCAAGGCCAGTCAAAGAGGCTTATTTAGGGCCATCTCAGGTCTTTCTCAGGTATGCATGTGGCTTTCTAGATGCATAGGAATATAACTGAGTTTTTAAAAGCCGCTGTGAACATGTCATCCCACAGCTTTTCTTCTTAAGCTATTTGATTTGTTTTGTTTGCCTCAACAGTTATTCACTACTTTAGGCAGGCACTGAGTTTATTAGTTGTATTTTCTTTCTTAATATTTGCCCCTGAGCAAAAAGCTTTTGGTACTGAGAAAGCTCTCAGTCAAGTCAAATACAGACAGCCTTGCAAGTATAGTTTTCAGTGAATAAACAGAAAAGTCAAATAATGAGAACACTCTGGGAAGAAGGCTTGAAAGAACTCCAGTTTTTTCTGATCCCTCAAGTGACTATCAAGCTATTAGTTTTCACCACAAATGTGACGTGTTATTACCAGGTTTCTGTGGAGCTAAAGAGTGGGAAATGTGGCCAGGCGCGGTGGCTCAAGCCTGTAATCCCAGCACTTTGGGAGGCCGAGATGGGCGGATCACGAGGTCAGGATCGAGACCATCCTGGCTAACACGGTGAAACCCCGTCTCTACTAAAAAATACAAAAATTAGCCGGGCGAGGTGGCGGGCGCCTGTAGTCCCAGCTACTCGGGAGGCTGAGGCGAGAAGGCGGGAACCCGGGAGGCGGAGCTTGCAGTGAGCTGAGATCCGGCCACTGCACTCCAGCTGGGGACAGAGCGAGACTCCGTCTCAAAAAAAAAAAGAGGGGAAATGTGGCGAGGGCAAGTTAAAACACGACACAGCTCACTGTTTTTACTAAGATTTATCCATTTTTTTAAAAACTAAATACTTCCTTGATTATGTCAAGCCCTTATTTAATTTCTGGATTTCCAAAAAAGTTAATTCTGATATTTTTTTCCCTAGTCTTCCTGTTGCATTGACAGATAAATGAATGTCAAAGGTCTTAGTGCACCATTTAGAAAAATCACCTGTATCATGTTATTTTCAATGTATTCGTATATTTGAATCTGAAGTGTGTCTCTTGTAGATAGCATATATCTGGATCTTGGTTTTTAATTCAGTCTGACAATCTCTTCTTTTGATTAAAGTGTTTAGTTCGTTCATGTTTAATATAATATTTATAGAATTGAAATTATTCTGCTATTTTGCTATTTGTTTTTAATCTATCTTGTTTATTTTGTTTCTCTATGCCTCTTATATATTTTTAAATTGTATATATCAATGTATGTGTGTGTGCGTGCATAGTGCAAGAGTCCGATTTACTTCCTGTGTTGATTTTTAAACTATATTGTACTATATAATACATTTACCATATTTTTGAGTTATTTTCTTATTTCTTGATCTGCACCTCCGAAGAAAAGGTCCGTCTAGGTATTCCTGCTATACTCAGTTATGATGTGAGCTCAGCTTTTCAGAAGCATGGCCTCAGTGCAAATGCATCCATGAAGTTTTGAATATAGAGCTAGTGCCTTTACTATTTTTGCAGTTACAGGATTGAGAGGTATATTCTACTGACCTCCAGATACAATCTCACTTCTGTATCACTGCATAGCAAATGTGTCAAGCACTAGGCTAGAGTAATAGTACAGTGTTATGGACTGAATGTTTATGTCCATTCAAAATGTGTATGTTGAAGCCCCAGTCCTCAATGTGACTGTATTTGAAGACATGGCCTTTATGGAGGTAATTAAAAGTATATAATGTGGTTATAAAGATGATGCCCCAATCTCATAGAATTAGTATCCTTATAAGAAGAGACATGAGAGCTAGCTCTCTCTTTCTCTACTATGAAGACATATAGAGAAGGTGGCTATTTACAAGTCAGGAAGAGGGTCTCACCAGGAACTGACTTCCAACACCTTTATCTGGCACTTCGAGTCTCTAGAACTGTAAGAAAATAAGCTTATTTTGTTTAAACCACCCAGTCCATGCCAATCTAACTTTTTTTTTTTTTTTTGAGATGAAGTTTCACTCTCTCGTGAGGCTGGAGTGCAGTGGCATGAACTCGGCTCACTGCAACCTCTGCCTTCTGGATTCAAGCGATTCTCCTGCCTCAACCTCCCAAGTAGCTAGGACTACAGGCACACACCACCATGCACAGCTAATTTTTGTATTTTTAGTAGAGACAGGTTCACCGTGTTGGCTGGGATGGTCTCCATCTCTTGACCTCATAATTCGCTCACCTCAGCCTCCCAAAGTGCTGGAGTCACAGGTGGGAGCCACCGCAACCAGCCTCTGATAATTTTTTTTTTGGCAGCCAGACTGAGAAGACTAAGACATCAGGTTTAACTCATTTATTTTCTTCCCATTAAGGATACTATTATCCCTGTCTGTTGTCAAGGGTCTGATAATGGTATTTTTTATACATTTTGTTCAGTTTTCTAGGTGTGTGTGTGTGTGTGTGTGTGTGTATGACAGAAAGGTATGCATAATCTGGTTATTTTATTGCAGCTGTAAGTGGTAGTATTTTAATAAGATGTCTGCCTCTGCTTTTGGGTTGGGCTATATATATATGTGTGTGTGTATATATATGTGTATATATATGTGTATGTATATATATCAATGTATATATACATATATCAGTAGAAAGATGGGCCACTACTTCCAATTTTAGAAATAATAACTTCTTCCACTGATAAAGGTATAACTTTCTGCAAAGATGATCACCCAGAGTAATTGACACTCTCCTTCTTATTCTCTTTATATACTTTCTCTGCATTTCCATTTATACAGCTTTGGTGGAATGCTTCCTGTAGTGCATTCTCTAATACAATATATCCATTCAGTGTTCCATTAACAAAATATATGGCTAAATATTTTGGGAAACCCATACTATGATTTTTTTTTTTTTTTTTTTTTTTTTTTTTTTTTTTTTGAGGCAGAGTCTGGCTCTGTCGCCTAGGCTGGAGTGCAGTGGCGCGATCTCGGCTCACTGCAAGCTCCGCCTCCCGGGTTCACGCCATTCTCCTGCCTCAGCCTCCTGAGTAGCTGGGACTACAGGCGCCCGCCACCGCGCCCGGCTAATTTTTTGTATTTTTGGTAGAGACGGGGTTTCACCATGGTCTCGATCTCCTGACCTTGTGATCCGCCCGCCTCGGCCTCCCAAAGTGCTGGGATTACAGGCGTGAGCCACCGCGCCCGGCCCATACTATGATTTTTATCTTGGTTGTTCAGAATATAAGGCAGCATATTTAAAGCTATGAGAACTACTGTCTTTCTAACTCAGATTTTTTCTTTGTTATTGATGTTGAATTCTATTAACAATCCATAGAATCCTTGTTTTGCAGAACACTCTGAGAAATATTATGTATCTCTATGTAAAAGCTTAGAGGTCATATAGAGTTACCTTCACATTCTATCTTCAGCACACACTATTAATAGATCTTTCACTAAAGTCATGTTAAATTTTTGAGCTTCAGTTTCTCACCTAATATGTGATAATAGTGTTGTGAGAAATCAGACAAATTAATGCATATTAAAGTGTCTATTTGAAGTAGACAATCAACAACGTGTTAGTTCTCTCCCTGTAGCTTTTTGTGCCAAGTATAAGAAATCAGAAGCTTTTCAAATTTATAAAACACATTATCCAAATGTCTTATGCCTTTGTATCGATGTCATTTTAAAAGCCTGTATAAACTTATATTGCAAGCTTTAATCAAGGAGAGCCATATTTTGTTATTTATTTTGTGTTCAGTATCTGGCAGTGTCTCTATTATATAATAAATAAATGTTTTAATAAATATTTCTCTTAATGTAAGATGTTGTGGTATATTGTATTTAGTATTTCTTGCTCATTTCTTGCATGGTAAGTTTTTAATTTTATTTTATTTTTATTATACTTTAAGTTCTAGGGTACATGTGCATAACATGCAGGTTTGTTACGTATGTATACATGTGCCTGGTTGGTGTGCTGCATCCGTTAACTCGTCATTTACATTAGGTATTTCTCCTAATGCTATCCCTCCCCTATCTCCCCACCCCATGACAGGCCCTGGTGTGTGGGTGTGTGATGTTCCCCGCCCTGTGTCTGAGTGTTCTCATTGTTCAATTCCCACCTATGAGTGAGAACATGTGGTGTTTGGTTTTCTGTCCTTGTGATAGTTTGCTCAGAATGTTGGTTTCCAGCTTCATCCACGTCATTACGCATGAAAAGTTTTTGAAAGAAGTTTAGTTATAAAAATGGAAGTATATTCTTACACCCTTTACCCCCAAAATTTTAATTGATCTTTATGGAATCTGAACAAGTGTTGGAGCTAGAGATAACCTAATTCAGGAGACTCACTAGAGTCATCAAATAAAGTTTAGTGCCAGAAAACCAGCGAGATATCAGAGTATGCGTCAGCAGAACACTGGAGGAAGAAATGTAGAGTAGAGAATCACTCTAAACTATAGTTGCCAAAACTACTGCACAAACTCAGTCTTCAATTGACCACCTTCTGCTTCATGCTCCCATTATACTTCCTTATCTTTTTGGAAAAGTTTTGGCAATAATTTATCTTTTCTCCACTGTTTTATTATTTGCATGTTTTCCTTAATGTCTTTTGAGGCCTACTAGGCAGTAGGCAGGTTTTATAGCTATTTGTTTTCCTAGGATATAATAGAGTGCTTACGGAGAAAGAAATATTTAATAAATTATGTTAAATTAAATCGTTGTCTTCTCCCTATCAAATTAAGACGTGATTTTGTATTAAAAATTGTCTCAGCTTTGGGGTTGCTTTGCTTTAACTAGACAGCTGAGATCCAGATAATAATTTTGAACAGATAATTTGACTCTATAATATCCATTATAAGCTAATTAAGAACAGTGACCATGCCTTATTTATCTGTGTCTTTCCTCAGCAACTAGGATAACAAACTTCATACAGTTGGCATTCCATAAATGTTTGTTGAACTTTAACATTAAAATTTTAGAGATGCTTGTATTATGTGTTAATATATTCCAGTACTTAATGATGTCAAAGAAGCCATCATTTTAAATAAACATCAAAATAAGAAAACCTTTTTATAAATGCTAAATTTTTGTATTTTGAAATTTCATTTTTCTATTAAGTGTCCTTCCAATTTTAAAAGATAAATTATCTTTATTTATATTTAAAAATCTTTTATTTTTAAATTCTTTTGTAGTTCTTACAAATACAACCCTGAAAATTGTCAAAATGTCCATAACACTTTATTTTCAAAATGCTTTCTTTTTCAATTTTACTATCAAGGCACACAATAACCGTAAGCAAGATATCAATATTTTCTCCAGTATAAGAAGGTGAACAGAGGTAAAAAACAATTTTTTCAAAGACTTGTACTTTTCTCATAATGAGTCAGATACACCTGGACTCTATTCCAAACTGTTACTATGACCTGATTCAAAGTTCCTCACTCCCGGAAATGTAGGGTATACTTTGCCAAATGCTTTTAGATGAGCATTTCGTACATACGGATTAATTGCTTTTCTCCATTTTGATCATCTTCCCTGTGGATCCATTTTTTTTTTTCGGTTGTGAGAATTACAAAGTGAATTTTCAGCTGACATATGTTAGTAGGTCATTTCAATATCAAAAATATGATTTGAAAATAATTGCGC
Organism: Trachypithecus francoisi; assembly: GCF_009764315.1. Taxonomy (NCBI): domain Eukaryota; kingdom Metazoa; phylum Chordata; class Mammalia; order Primates; family Cercopithecidae; genus Trachypithecus; species Trachypithecus francoisi. The sequence continues at coordinate 9,338,882 of NW_022681470.1, forward strand.
AGCCAGTCGTGGTGGCTCACGCCTGTAATCCCAGCACTTTGGGAGGCCGAGGAGGGCGGATCACGAGGTCAGGAGATCGAGACCATCCTGGTTAACACGGTGAAACCCCGTCTCTACTAAAAATACAAAAAACTTAGCCGGGCAAGGTGGCGGGCGCCTGTATTCCCAACTACTTGGGAAGCTGAGGCAGGAGAATGGCGTGAACCCGGGAGGCGGAGCTTGCAGTGAGCTGAGATCCGGCCACTGCACTCCAGCCTGGGCGACAGAGCCAGACTCCATCTCAAAAAAAAGAAAAGAAAAAAGAAAAGAATTGCGCATGCTAAGTGCTACACTGGTGACTAAGATAATAAAGGGGATTATGTTCTTAGGTAGGTTGTGTTATGATACTATTTTCATAAGTAAATATACTACCTTGAAAGTCATGATTACACCCAACCTGAGTGGTGATGTTCACCAGTCTGTTCAAAATTTTCTAACTGGAAGCTGATTTGCACTTAATTCTGATTCATACATCTTATGAAATCTGGCACTTAGCATCATCTAGCCTGAAATATTTTGAAGATTGTTCTTTCTTATGAATTATACATTATCTCTAGCAACGCCTTTTTTGTGGGTACAGTAGAAAGTGGTATAGATCATATGAAGGAAGTGCAGAAACACCCCTACTTCTGTTATCAGCCACCAGTTAACTGACATGCCAGATTCACCGACATTCCCTTTTCTCTCAGTAAAACAGAATTATGGCTGCACATAACCTGTTATTTTCAAAGTGGTTTTGTTTCCGATTTCACTCTCAGGGCTGGGTGGAATGCTCAGAATTAGTACACCACTTTTTGGTGTCCCGGCACACTGATGCTTCCCACTGATTTACCAGCAGTCAGTTTCCTATGTTTTCATAAAGCATACTTACGACACTTGTAATAGTTATTATTCTACTTAGATTATTTAAATAAATATCATTTAAACCAAAGCAATAAAAAAAAGTTGTTTCTGTAAAAATTGAGCTCTGCAAAGAGAATCAATAATGGCGACTTGGTAAATAAAACTGTAGTCAGATTAAGATTGAAAAAGATGACTGGAAAATATGGGGAAAATATTCTACAGGTTGAAATGGTTTCTATGCTTTAGGTTGAAAGTGTTGTGAAGATGTTTTAAATTCACTGAAACTGAAATTCACAGATAATCACCTTTAAATATGTTTATTGCAATAAAGACAAAACTCAAATTGTAGAACTCCTGTTCAAAGAAAAATCTTTTTTCTTTATCAAATAATGTCTAAATAAATGCACATATATTTGTTTTAGATTAACAGAAAATGTTTAAGTACATTTAAAAATATTTACTTGTTTTAGCTAACTTTTAGTGACCAGGTCCAGCATACCATATTTTGGCAGGAGGATTTTGTTTTGGTGTGTTTGGTTTGCTATACATAATTGAAAAGAAGTTTTCAAAATATTAATTCAAAGTCATGTACTGTAGCTCAAATGTTCTTGACTTTTACTATCCTACGTTAAACATAAAACATCCTTCAGAATCCAACTATTACCATGAAGTTTATTTTATCAAAGATATTGGCCATAAAATCGAAATTTCAATCTTTATTTATTTTTAAAACATAATTTTTTCCTTATTGACCTAGAAGAATATTAGAGTAGGAAGGAATCATCAAGATAATTAGTTCCCAGATTCTCACTTTATGGATATGGGGACCCGGGTCCACAGGAAGAAAATGACTGCTCCAGGTTCCATGACTGAGGAATTGGAACTGGGATTAGTGTCCAGGGCACCTGAATTCCAGGTTGTCGTTCTTTCATTTTGTTGGACTGATTTCTCTTTCAGGGTTTTGCTGTGCCCATGTGTATCTTTCCACAAATATCTGGAGGCACATAAGAGTCTATGAAGATAACATTCTGGTGTTTTTTTTTTGTTTTTTTTTTTGTCCCTACTCTTTAAGTAACATTGCTACTTGCCTTTTTCATCCATTCTGATACTGGCAACCAAATACTACTTCAGGCTCCTTTTCTAGTCCCTCATATTTTAAGTAGTCACAAATGATGGAGATTTAGAAAATCTCTCACAGCCAAAAGTCCTTCAGACACCAAATGAATGTTGAATTATCAAGGGGTAAGGACAGATTTGAACTTTGTTCAGATTAATTTGAAAATACCTTCACTATTTGATATTTTAAATCAACATCATGTATTTTTCTGCAAAGAAAATAATACATATTCATTGAAGAGTGTTACAAAAATTAAAACAAGAAATACAAGGATAATAACTGTCTATTAACTATACTCCCAGAAATAATTGCCACTAATACTTAGGCATTTATTCCAATATATATATACACATTCCCATATGCATATTTCATATATGTTGTTTCTACGTTTTTAAACATACATTATTTTATTGATTATTATAATACAATTTCCTATATTTAAAATACCTTTTTGAAATAATTACTTAAGCATTACACACTATTGTTATATGGATAAACAGCATTTTATCATTTTGAAATATTTTCACATAACATTAAAAAATGACATTTCTGGTTTATTGACATATTTTAATTATTAGTACAATTTAACATTTCACACACTTTTGATTTTTAATTTACATTTTATTAATTAGAAAGCACTTTTTGCCTATTTGAGTATTTAAAATTATGCTGCTTGATTTTTTCCATAATTTATCTTCAAATTTTAATTTTGTTTAAACATTTTGGTATCATTTTATGTTGTCATCTCTCTTTTCTTCTATGACTATTTTCATGCTGTTAATCTTAGGAAGTCTTCATTTGTCACAATATTTTTTAAATTTCCTTATTCTTATATTTTAAAGGTTATTTCCAATAATTTAACCTCTAAAGGTATCACCTGTGTGTGCTTGCCAAATACGTAACTCTTGGTACCTCAGTTTCCTCATATGTGAAATACACGTCATTATTAGCTTTCTTTGTGATGATTCTGAATTTTACATAAAGATGTACATACATGTACTGTATTGAGAACAAAGTGAACACAGAATGAGTTCTCAGACAATGTTAGCTTGTTCTGTTTTACAAATTTAACATCTGAAGTTGCTTCTTTAAATAAATAGCTTCAGCATCGTTCATTGAATACCTCTACCCCACATCGATATGTATCTTATATTTTTGAAATATTCAAATTTTATACATGTGTATGTATAAGGGTCATCGATGTTATTGCCTTGCTCTGTAAGTTATTGCATGTAAACGTTGGTCTTCAAATTGTTGCATGATTATATTCCCTTAATTAACAGAAAGGAAGTATTTCACTTGCATCAATCAAGATAGGCAAGGTTATGCTGTAGTATAAAACAGTGACCTATGACTTATCACAATAAAAAATTCATTTCTTATTTGCATTCCATGTCAAATGCACATTGTCACAAGGCTCTGAAGAATATAGTCACTTAAGAACTCAGTCTGATGGGGCTCCACCTTTAAATGGACTTCTACAATCATCTTAGAGGGATGTCGTGAACATGGTGAATTATACATCAGCCCTTTAAGCATCCACCTATGGGTAACCTCCATCATTTCCATTCACACTTCGATGAAAAAACCTGCCATATGGCTACACATATTTAAAATAAAGTTAGAAAGTGAATTTAGCTATGTGCCTAGAGGAATCAGAAAATTTAGCAACTAAGATATTCAATACCATCTTCTATTTATTCTTTTTTCAAAAATTTTAAAGTTTATTTTTGCCGTATCACTTTTCCAGAAAATAAAATCTGAATTATTTTTCAAAATTACAATCATACTTTAATTTGTATCACATTAAATATACAATTTGAAAGAATTTTCTGCCCGAGAATTTAAGAATCGTATAATTCATATCAATGATGCTGCTCTTCTCATGGGTGTCTTACGTGTTTCTTTATGAACTTAATCTTACAACTTTGTATTTGTAGCTACCTTGAGACCCAGTAATTATTTTTCTATTATATTTCTAATAAATCACAGCAAATAAACTAGAAAGCTATTAATTCTTGTGTATTATAAGTTGTTATTATCAAATAATAATTAATCATGACATTTCCATTGATTCTCTTGGAACTTGTTGTAATTGCTCTTTTGGTGTACAATTGTGCCATCGTCAAAGGAGATAATTTCTTTAAAGTTTTCCGATAATTAGACTATATATTACATGTCTCTGTTTTGTGTCTTATTGCGTTGTTCCCAAATTCCAAACAATGTGAAATGTGCAACAGAAATAAAAATATTCATTGAAATATACAAATCATTGCAGATAATTTGGTCTTTTACATGAAGTAAAAGGCAAAATTAACGTCATGACGTACATTCGTATGTCTTCACCTTCCTTCATCTCACTGTCACTAGTGCAGGTGGCATAAGAGAACACTAAGATTTAAAAACCTCTACTAGTTTTTCCATAATTCTTTTTTTTTTTTTTTTTTTTTTTTTTGAGGCGGAGTCTCGCTCTGTCGCCCGGAGTGGAGTGCAGTGGCCGGATCTCAGCTCACTGCAAGCTCCGCCTCCCGGGTTCACGCCATTCTCCTGCCTCAGCCTCCCGAGTAGCTGGGACTACAGGCGCCCGCCACCTCGCCCGGCTAGTTTTTGTATTTTTAGTAGAGACGGGGTTTCACCGTGTTAGCCAGGATGGTCTCGATCTCCTGACCTCGTGATCCGCCCGTCTCGGCCTCCCAAAGTGCTGGGATTACAGGCTTGAGCCACCGCGCCCGGCCAATTCTAAGTGATGATAGGCTCTAGAGCAACCCCTGCATTAAATATCAGAGCATATTAATGAATCTTTAAATATGGGATGATAATTCCAGACAAGAATAAGGTGAAAAAGGTAACCCTTGTTTTATATAAAAGGAAAGAAAACTACTTTCACCTCTGGAACTTGAGGCAGAAGATGGTGAAATGTGACTTTGAGAAGAAGGATGTCTAATCTTCAAGTTTTGGATTTGTACAATGTCATATTTGGATAAGATTAATCACCTGTCATGTTCAATGTATTCATCCATTTTCTGTTGCTTGTAACAGAATACATGGAACTGGATAATTTACAAAAGAAGGAATTTATTGCTCACAGTTCTGGAGGCTGAAAAGTGCAAGGTTGAGGGACCACACTAGTGAGGCCCTCTTGTTGGTGGGGTCTCTGTGCAGAGTCCTGAGGCAGAGCAGGGCATCACATGTCAAAGGTGCCAAGCATGCGCATGTGCTGTCTCTTTTCATAAAGTCGCCAGTTCCCCTCCCATCATAACCCATTAACCCACTAATGCATGTACGGATTTACTGTGATCGATCACCTCCTAAAGGTTCCACCTTTCAGTACAATCATATTGGGGATTATTTATTCATTTATTTTGAGACGGAGTTTTGCTCAGCTCACCGCAATCTCTGCCTCCCAGATTCAAGAGATTCTCCTGCCTCAGCCTCCTGAGTAGCTGGGATTTCAGGAATGCGCCACCATGCCTGGCTAATTTTGTATTTTTAGTAGAGACAGGGTTTCTCTATGTTGGTCAGGCTGGTCTCGAACTCCCAACCTCAGGTGATCAGCCCACCTCAGCCTCCCAAAGTGCTGGGATTATAAGCGTGAGCCACTGCACCCAGTCAGAGATTAAATTTTAACATGAGTTTTGGAGCGGAAATGCAAACCATAGCATTTAGTGAAGACTGCTATCCCAGCTGATGGATAGCAGCTGATGGGTGGAGTGGGACAGTGCAGTAAGACAATCCCCTAAGCTCTCTGAGCAGAGAAAAGCACTCACTAGAAGAGCTCTGAGCAGCAAATTCCCAGACACAGAGGGCTAACTGGTGACCTATAATAACTAAGCAGTAAGCATTGCTATGCTATGGAACATAGAGAAAATTTCCCATGTAAATATTGCCCTGAAAAAAAAGGCAGTGTCATCTTTGGAGCTGCAAAGGCCTAAGGCAGGTAGCCATAATGGTCAACAATGGCTTCCTCCATTTATCTGGTGGTTTGTTGACTGATTCACAATTGAAAGAAGTGAGACATTTTGGTTGCAGGCTAGGGAAAATAACCCATCCATGCCCACAAACCTCCTGAATTCTAGTTCCTGGACCCCAAGTTAAGAACCCATGTGGTACTAGATCAAATTAGGATGGGTAGCGTTGGGAATGTGATATGCTTAGAACCTCTTAAATGGCACATAAAATATGTTTCCTTTGAGAATGCTTAAGGTATGTATATATAATTTTAGAGAATTAATAAACGTAGCAACAACCCTAGAAAATGTTTAAATACATTTATTTTCTTGAAAAAAATCTTTTCAGTTAACTGTGTAACGCTGTTACCTGAATGGGCATAGCAATCTCTTAATAATTAGAAATGACTTTGGATTGGCGAGAAAAAATATAATAGTAATTCTACAAAGCGTTGTCTAGAAGACTTAGTAAAATGTATGGTGACTAATACAGAAACTTGTCTGTGTTCTTACCTATTATAAAATAAAGATGTCTTGATCCTTAATAAAATTTGTTGCTTCCAGAACATAAAATGAAATCAATTTTATTTTCAATTACAACCCCAAATATAAGCTAATTGAGTTGCATTAAGGGTTTACTTCTTTAGGTGTCTTGAGGGTGGCATGACTATTTCTATAATGTTTCCAAATTATTACAATACAGAGGAAGATTCAGATAAAACCTTTACACATTTTTGTGGTTAACTGTCACAAATTACTTTGAGGAAAATCTATGTAGTGAGAGTGGCCTTTTTCTACCCTAAATGCACAGGATAAAATGCCAAAGGGAGGTGAAATTATATTTTATTTTTTAATTTGAATTACATGCTTTCTAACAGAAAATAAACTTTGCTGTATTTAGTGTTGTAATTAAGAAGTAAATTATTATCTTTTACTGATTTTGTTGCAAGGCTTCTGGCCACAAAAAGAAGAAAGTGCCTCAGTTAAAATCTGTTGGAAGATTCTTCGTTTAACATGGCTTTTGGGTGTTCATTTTGCAAATTATCACTGTTTATATACACAAAATAATTGCTTTTTCTTATCCATGTAGAAACATTGAAAAAGTATCCATTTGTTGTTAGAAAAACAACAGTGATAAAATTATTAATTATATTAGTGTTCAATGAATTGATACCACAGTTTCAAAATTCCCTATTGCAAATACTAGGTACATGAGGTGCCAATGTTAAATATAAACGTTGCAATATGGTGAAAATATTATCCATCTGCCACCAGTCAACCTCTGCTTCCCTGGAACTATAAGCAAAAGCCAAATATCTAATGCAATATCTTGTAATTCAAATGAAGTGTTACGGGAAGAAGAAAGGAGAGATGGTAGACAAAATGCAAAATAGCTCCAATATCCCAAACGAGAGTCCTAGAAGGAAGGATATTGACCAATGTCTCAGAAGCTCAACTGCATGCACAATCTGAGGTGCTGGGGGGAAACACAGAGATAGAAAAAGACACTGTCGTCGCCCTTAGGAAACATACAGCTCAGCTGAGAAAGTCAACCTGTCAACATGGCCCCAACTCATCTGCTGGGCAACCCTCGTTAAATATGAGACCAAAGAGGCCAGGCAGGGTGGCTCACACCTGTAATCTCAGCACTTTGGGAGGCCAAGGGGGATGGATCACAAGGTCAGGAGTTCGAGACCAGCCTGACCAACATGGTGAAACCCCATCTCCACTAAAAACACAAAAATTTGCTGGGCGTGGTGGTGTGCATCTGTAATCCCAGCTACTCAGGAGTCTGAGGCAGGAGAATTGCTTAAACCAGGGAGGCAGAGGTTGCAGTGAGCTGAGACTGCGCCACTGCACTCCATACTCCAGCCTAGGCGAGAGAGTGAGACTCTGTCTCAAAAAAAAAAAAAAAAAAAAAGTAAAAAGTAAAAAGTATGAGACCAGAACTGAGGAACTGGAGCATGATATGAGGAATCAGAAAAATATCTGAGGGCAGAGAAAACCTCAAAGAGTATGCATGGAATATACAAATTTAGAAAAAATTTATGACTGAATTTCAAGGCAGGACACTGGGAAAGCCAGACGCTGGGGATGATGAGCTGTTTTCAGAGATAATCAAGGACCTAGACCTAGAATGTAACTGTAGCAGGGTCTTGGCAAAAGCAACAGGTCTCGATGGAGTCCTAAAATCCACCATGAAGAAATAGTGGTATCTTTCAAGGCAGCCCCAGAGGAGTGACGGCCCAGCCATGGAGTCGTACAGTCATATAGTAGAATGGGGCTGCTAAGGAAAATTCTGTCTCCACTAAAACTCCATATGTATATACATTTTTGTTCATGGTTCCTGGCTCATAACCCCCAAAGGCCATGTCATTTCCTAAGTGACTAAAACAATAGGCATAACTTTTGTGAAAGCAGTTGGTCTTTTGTCCTTGGTTCCTGAATTGGTTTCCGAACAGCTTCAGAGCAACAACGGTGAAAGACGGTATGTTCTTACCATGTCGGGGCACTTCAGACCTCGAAATCAGGCCTCAGAAAACAGAATCCCTCTCTCGGACCTTCTCCTGCCCTCTTTCACCTCTTTTTCTCCCCAAGGCAGGAATATTTCTCTGCCTTTCTGTCTTAGAGCTGCCCATAAGGAAATTCTCTGACCTACTTTGTCTGAGTGTAGGTCATAAGGCTCCCATTTCAGAAGGGGTCCTGCCCCGGAGCCAGGTGGAAGGAAGGTTGCACAGAGGCCCGGAAAACCTGAACACCTTTCTGGGTTTTCCCACTCAGCCTATTAGTATTAGATCATTTCCTTTTGGCCCAATCACGTATCTACACAGTTGGCCATGCTTCCATTATGTTTACCCAGTGAAGTCTCCATAAAAGATCCAAGAGGGTGAAGTTTGGGTAGCTCCCAGAACATTGGGAGGGTTCTAGAAGGGGGCATGAAAAGAACACTGGGAGGTTCCAGAACCCAGAGGCTTCCAGAGCGCTGGGAGGTTCCATCTAGGGAGGGCATGAAAACGCTATGCCCCTTTCTACATACCTTACCCTAAACATCTCTTTATGTGCATCCTTTGTAATATTCTTTACAATAAACTAGTAAACATAAGTGTTTCCCTGACTTCTGCAAGCCACTCTAACAAATTAATTGAATCTAAGGAGGAGGCCGTGGGAACCCTAATTTATAGCTGGTGGGTCAGAAGTACAGGAAAAGTGACCTAGGGCTTGCGACTGGTGTCTGCAGCACTCTCTCCTGGCAGCCAGGGCAGAATGGGAGGACACCCAGCTGGTGTCTGCTGCCGAATTGATTGCTTACTTGTTTGGGGAAAAATTCCCCACATATCTGGTGTCAGAAGCACATTGTGAGAGTATAGTGAATGGAACAACTTGTTTTTTTCCTAAACAGCACCACTTACATGTAAATGCATTGCTCAGCTTCCCTAGGAACACAATTGACAGATGGTCCCAGCAGCTGCCATGGTGGATTCACCACTGCACTCATGCCAAAGCCATGCTTCTCCCACGCTTCTCACAGCTGATGGTAGAACATGGAAGAGGAACCAAGTGTTGGCCTATTCCCATAGTATGTGGGATCCTTCTTGTGGAGGACTTTGAGTGCAGGGTACCCCTTAGTCTGGTTGAAGTTTTTTCAGAACTGCACTGTAGTGTGAGAATCTTCCTACCTCATCTGTTTCACTTGCTCCTCTCCTTTCACAGATCTGCCTCACAGACTGAAGGCTGTTTCTGTCTACTATTTTTTCCCTTGTATCCATCACAGACACTTCCCCTAATAAATCTCTTGAACATCTAGTCCTATCTTGGTATCTCCTTCTTGGAGGCCCCAAACCAACAACCACCAGAGCCTATCTTCAGATTATCCCTCTCCTTCTTTTTCTTAATTGCCAGCACCACTTTAAGGTATCATTCATTCCTACTGCATTCTCTGTCCTGTACTTCCTGTACTTGAACTTCCCCCACTCTGCCAAACTGCTGCTTTTCCATTTTCATTCCAGCTCTTAACCATCCCTTCTTTCAGACTCCAGATTATTTGGTGTTATGCCTACGTATCTGACTTTAACTTGGGAGAACATTATGCAGTGGCATATCTTTAATGACTTAATAATAGACTCTCAGGGCAAAAAAGAAAATCTCTGATTTGTAGACGTGACTATTTCCATTGTATAAAAATTCTCATCGTGGTCCATTTCAAACTCCCAACATAGATCACTTGAAGTTTGGATGAGATGTACACAGTCACCTTTTGCAACCTACACAAGCTTGGCTTTGACACATCACTGTATTACCCCTCTTCTCAACTCATCCAGGCTCTAGTCCCCATCTACGGGAAAGACCATTTGTAGAGATGTTCTCTCTTTTATGGCCATCCTGAACAGCATTGAGATGAGTGTAAATCGTAGTCTCTGGGATTCTTTTCTTTTTTTTTTTCTCTCTTGCTTCTCTTTGTTTGTGCTGCTATAATGAAATACCTGACACTAGGTAATTTATAAAGAACCTAAGTGTATTTTATTGTGGTTCTGAAGGCTGGGCAGTCCAAGATCAAGGTACTGGCATTTGGCACCTGGTGAGAGCCTGGGCTCTGCTTCCGAGTTGTACCTTGTTAACGCATCCCTGAGAGGGGAGAAGTGCAGTGTCCTCACATGATAGAGGAAACTGAAGGACAAAGAGGACGAATGCTGTAATCTTAAATGGCAGAAGGAACAGAAGAATAAAAAGGAGGTAAGCTCTGTGTTCTCACATGGCAGAAGAGTGGAAGATAAAAATGGGCCTAAGCTTGTTTCTTCCAGCCCTTTTACAGGGCACAAATCCATTTATCAGGAAGGAGCCTTATGACTTAATAACTTCCCCAAAAGGTCTTTCTCTTAATACTGTCCCAATAAGGCTTAAGTTTCAACATGAATTTTGGAGAGGATACATTCAAACCACAGCATTCTGCCCTTAGCACTCCCCCAAATTCATGCCCTCCTAGATACAAAATACATTCATTCCATTCCTGTAGCCCCCAGCACCTTATTTCATTTCAGGACCAATGCAAAAGTCAAAAGTCTGGAGACTCATCTATATCAGATATGAGTGAGACTCAAGGCACAATTCACACTAAGGCAAATACCCTCCTACTGTGGGCCTATGAAATCAAACAGTCTATGAGCTTCCTAAACTGCAACGGTGGGACAGGAATAGCATAGGCGTTACCATTCTAAAAGGTATAAATGGGCAAGAATAAAGGCGCAACAGGTCTCAAGTAATCCCCAAACCCCACAGAACAATCAATATTAAGGTTAGAGAATCATCTTTGACTCCAACTCTATGTCCCACCTCCTGGATACACTGGAGTGAGGTATCAGTTTTCAACCTCATAGAGGGAAGCAAATATAAATTTAAAGTTGTCAGATTCTTGAGTATTAAAGCCACAGGACAAGATTTTACATAAACTTACAGAGCAGGAAATATCACATTCCTTGTAGTCAGAATTATCATCTCTGTGATGGTGAGGTCTTGCTGTGAGGTTGCTGGAAGGCCACAACATTTTGGATTGATTGTACAGATGTTTAAAAAATGAAACAAAACAAAACAAAACAAGGCCTTTCTTCTCTGTAAGAGGCCCTTTGCCAATATTATGGTGAGAAAGAAAAAGGAATCTTATAGAAATATGCAGAAAATGAATTGGTTTGAGAACTAGAATGCAGTTACCACTGATGGTTTCTGTCTTGGATAGGGGTAGAGCTGGCCTTAACTTCACAGAAGCTACTGGAGATGGATTTAGTGCTTTTTTGGTAAAAGATACGCTAACCTTCCCATCATACTCTCAGGAAATAATCTGAGCAGCGTTCTCAACTTCAGGTTTTCGAAAATTGGATAATTTAAAGTCATGAAAATTAACTTCCTTGTTCCCACATTGTCCAAACTGATTGCTGCAGACATCTCATCTCTCTTGCTAGAATGGATACTGCAAAATATATTTCCCTTGTAAATGTTTCGGTTTTTCCTCTTCCTAAATCAACATTCCTTAAGTATATTTTCTGTAAACTAAGATTCTTTTCAGATTCTAAAGGTTACAATAATTGTTCCATTCTTCCAGTCACCCAGAAACAAAAAATAGAGAGATTTTGTCCCTCTTATTATTATATCTAATCAACTGCCTCCTCATACAGATTTTATATCTGAAATATTTTCAAAGTTATACCTGTTTGTTTATTGCGTATTACTTTTAATGTTAGCAATCTCTATATTATGACTTTCTCTTATGTAGGAAAAGTATAGAAAAGATCTCAAGAACATAAGCATTGAAAGCAGATTCTTGGGTGAAAACTGATGCCAATCCTAGGTCTTACTGCTTAAGAGATGGACATGCACATCAGAAGGCATGTGACATAATGAGATTCAATGTTGGCACTTCTATTGACTAATTTTGTGAGTTTTAGAGATTTAATCTCTGTACTCTTTAATTTCTTCCTCCCTATACATAATTATCATAAAATAATGCCTATTTTGAGAGCTATTGGATGATTAAAGGTAAAAATGTATGCTAACTGCTTATTATTTTTTCTTGCATTTGGTAAGGATGTAACAAATACTACTTATTGCTATTATACATCAATAGCAGTGCTTCCCAAATCCTAATTCAGTCACCTCACATAAATAGCTTGAAACTGAGCACAGTGGGAATATTTACACCACATAATTGGCAAACAATACAAAACAGTTTGTTTTATTTGTGTGTGTGTGTGTGTGTATGTGTTTCTTCCTAGGGAATCTACTACTAACCATTTACTAGTACACCAGTGATGTTGGGTTGATCAATGTACTTTGATACAGTTATTTTAAAGAGGTCAAAGGTAAAATGATGGCCAAATGAGTAAGTGGAATGAGTTCATTCCTTGATAAGTTGGCCTGGAAATGAAACAGGTCCTCAATCAGGAAGCTAGAACTGAAAGAAAAATAATTAGATTGCTAAGAGACTTGGCCCTTCCTTTGACTTGAATTATGTTGAGATGTGTGATTCTGGTGGATACTAAGAGTCTATTAAACTTCAGTAGCCTGTAAACTAGCTTCTATGTAGTGAATCACAAGATAAAAATGATGTCATATTTCATATGCCAGTGTATTTGGATTTTACATTCTACAACAACGTGCATACTAGTCTTCCATAAATTATTTCCTGATTGTTCCAATCTTGTCTCTGCTCCGCTATGGAGTAGGTGGGAAAGGGAGCTTAGGTGTCCACTCTCGGGTCATCAGAGGACTGAGGGAGAACAGTGGCATTTATTGTCCAGTAGAGTTGTAAGAGTGGTAATCGGAGACCCCAAAGATATTTTAAGATTGGGTTTAACCATCCTTCAGTGTCTCCCAACAAGAAGATTCTCTTGCAAATATCAATTGTAGTATTCTGCTTTATTTTCTACCAAGCATTTTTTCTTCTACTATAAGCATCTTAATTCAGACTATTGTTTCATCTTGTTTGTACTGTTGCAATCTCCTCCCAAATATGTATTTCCAGCTTCTAATATTTTTATGTTATAATCTTCCTATGTTCGCAGAGAGAGAGAGAGAGAGGGGACCTTCTCATTAATTTGTTTTATCTAAAGTATTTTGTACAAACTCATCTTTTGAAATTCAAGATCCTGGCCAATATGGCTTTATCCTGCTTTTTCAGATTTGTCTTATATTCCACAATCTCATATACCATACAGACAACACAGACCGAGTTATTTATTTGTGTTACATGATTATGACTATTGTGCCCCATGCAGTCGACTAAGGCTATTTCCTACTTGCACACCTTTCTCTACCATCTCTGCTTGCCACAATCATTTAAAATTTGCAGCACACATTTCATGGTTCAATAGTACCTTTCATCATTTTTTTTTCAATGAAAGGTAAGCTTTCCAATTTTCAAAGACTCATTCTAATTTATAAGATTTACAAAATTATTCTTTCCAATTTTCAGACTCTTTCTAATTTACAAATTTTTTTTGCCAACTGTTACATTTGGTTTTGTATTATAGTTATTGGGGGACTGATTATGTTCAGACATTTGAATGAGACATGGTGATATAATTATAAGAACTCTGGGCAAGATGGAGGGAGTCAAGAGCCAGGAATAGCACAGTTGCCTTTTATGACTAGAGAAATGAGAAGGAATGGAGTGAATTTGACTCCAGACTGAAGGGATAGTTGAATAGGTAGACACAGAATTCAGAGTATGTGGAATGCTCAGGTGAGATTCAGGGGAGGGTTGATACCGGCATTTCTAAATGGAAGTGAAGCAGGGCAGGCAGCCTGTAACACTGGGTGGTCCCATTATGAGACAACCCTCAAGAAGGTAACACCAGACAAATAATCAGGGCACAACTCCTATCCTAAGAGAGGATGGAAGAATTGGGCAGAATATTTGGGTGGAAATCAAAGTACAGTCCATATGTTTTTCTGTGTTTAGCAAGCATGATATCAGAGAAAGAGGACTAGTGAGCTTTGACCAATGTGAACACTTACAGACAATCCCTGGCTCTGATTCATAGCGAGAACCTAGCAGTGTTAACAGAGTTCAGACGTGAGAGGCTAGCCCAAACTACATTAGAACAAAGGGGTAAGGGGAGAGTGGAATTAGGTGTGATGTTTTAATATAGTCACTGCCTCTGCAGGATTAGCTGGAGATCCAGAGAGCCTGAACCCACTGATGTTGACTGTGGAGGTTACCAAGCTGAGGACTCTATAGCAGACTCCTGGGCACGGGAACTTCTGAGTGTCAGATTATATGTGGATAGGGCTGTGATGCCTGATACTTATTTATTTGTGTTTTGAACCTATGGAGAGTAGAAACTTGCCTCATTAACAAGTCTATTGCTTGAGGCACCTAAAATAAGACTTTGCTTATAGAAAGTTCTGAAAAATATTAGGATTAGATATACTTAAGGGTATTATGGAAGAATATCCTTGTATTACAGCGAGGCTCAACATTTAAATACTGTGTTTCTTTTTCCTTATCTGCAAAAAGTGGATGCCACTTGAATATTGTAGGATTGCTATAATAATTAAATAAGATAATTTATGTAACAGTTTTTTAAAAGCCTAATAATTAACAAGCACTTTAATATAAGCTAGAGATTATTGTTTTGTCATTAATATCGTCATCATCCTTTTTATTTCCATTCATATACTTAAAAATTAATCTAATTACAGTATAGGCAAGATGTCTCTTATTTTACTTTCTATTCCACCAATTGAAAATAAGATTTCCATTAATCATTCATAATAAATCTATGCTTCAACCAAAATTATGTGTATCCCCTTGAGTTGCCCATATTAGGCAACCTATATAGATTATAAAAGATTTCAACTGTTTATGGTTTTTAACAGACACTCACATATGTTGTTAAAACATATCATCCACATTGAATGTGAATTGTTTTCAATTAAAGAAAAAAATTATACCATCCAAAGGTCATGTTGTTTATATCTGTAATAAATACAGTACAACAAATGCCAGTATAAATATCTCATCAAGTACTGAAGTTTGCTAAACTATTATTCTTGGAATTCAGCTTAGAAGGAAACATCTGCATTTTTCTTGGATGCTACATCTTACAACCTCACAAATGCTGACTGTGCAGCTAGTCAATTCAATTCAGATGAAAAGTTAGAAAGCCTCGCAGTATTCTTCCTGAAGAGTGACAACAATGAGACAAAACAACAACAACAAAAAATTTAAAAATAAATCTGGCCAGACAGAGTGGCTAACCCCTTTAATCCCAGCACTTTGAGAGGCTGAGGTGGGTGGATCACAGGAGTTTGAGACCAGGCTCGCCAACATGGTGAAACCCCATTTCTACTAAAATATAAAAATTAGCTGGGTATGGTGCTGGACTCCAGTAGTCCTAGCTACTCAGGAGGATGAGGAAGGAGAATCCCTTGAACCAGGGAGGCGGAGGTTGCAGTGAGCCATGATCATGCCATCGCACTCTAGCTGGGGCAACAGAGTGAGCCTCTGTCTCAAAATAAATAAATAAATAAATATTTTACCTGCAGATTTGAGTCAATGGTCATCAGAGCCTGAGGTTTCTCCAAATCTTTGGATGATTGTTCACCTGTAAGAAAATCACTAAGTGAAAATATTTTTATATCTGAAAAATGTTTCCAGAAGCCTCGAATTCATACACATACCGTGAGTCTGAAAAAATTATCAGCATGTTGCAAAATTAAATAAGCAGTTGGATTAATACACACATATAAAATCCATTCCTATTAATAATATGATTTAATTTCAGAGCTCAACAAAGACTCCCAGATCTGTCTCTTTAGCTGTCCCCAGTGATGTAAGTATACTGAGGACAATCCACTCCAACAAAATGTGCTCAGAGGTTTTGCCTCAAAAGTAAACATTTCTTGAGTTCACTGATAGTTTTATGTTGCAAGATCTTGTCAGTGTTTGGGCTAGTAATTGCAACTCCTTGTATATGTGAAATTATTCATTAAATGACAGACTTATAATTATGATAATAATTATACAACTAGTGATGAATGTGATGATGATGATAACTAAGATTTTTGAATGCTTGTGTATACCAGGCATTGTGTTGAATGCTTTTCATGCATTACCACCTTTATTTGACTCCTTAAATGCCTTATGTGGTAACTAATATTAATTCATTTAACAAATATTTATTGAGTGCTTATGTACGACACACTCTTGATGGTGAAGGATTTGGAGGTGATAGTAATATGTAAATTCAGTGTTTTCATAGAGCATTTGTTCTAGGGTAAATTAGGTTCTCAATTCATAGAGTTTAAATTCGATTACTCACATATTCTTCGATCTCTGAAGTTCTTAAAACTTAGAGAATTTATCCAAAGTTGCAGAGTGTGTGTGGTTTTCAGTGCTCCTTCCCTTTCAGATGTACTAACGTTCATTTCAGCTACAATTAGGACAAACGGTGGAATTTTTTTTCCTGACTGTGGAATGTGTGGAAATGGTAAATTAAAACAAACAAACAAAAAAAAACAAAGCAAAACAAAACAAAACGAAAAACTAGGCTAGGGATGGTGGCTCACACCTGTAATCCCAACCTTCGGGATGCTGAGGTGGGAGGACTGCTTAAGGCCACGAGTCCAAGATCAGCCTGGACCACATGGCAAGACTCTTGTCTCTACAAAAAACAAAAAAGTTAGCTGGATATGGTGGTGCATGTCTGTAGTTCCAGGTACTTGGGAGTCCGAGGTGGGAGAATTGCTTGAGCCTGGAAGGTGGAGAGGCTACAGTGAGTGAGTTAAGATCACACCACTGCACTCTAGACCCCAGCCTGGGTGACAAAGTGAGACCCTCTCTCCAAATATTAAAAGTAATAATAGTAATTTTTTTCGAAGTCCTCTATCTCATAGTGCCTATCCCTTTTTTTTCTGTTAATGACTTGGCTTTGCCTTTGCCTTATGCTTAACTTTATTGTACCCATAGCACTTCACCACAAAGGATAAAACTTACTGACTGGGTAGGTATTGTTTTTCTGATTCTATGCCTAATTTGTGCTAAGAATATATTATTTCAAACCTGAGTATAAACTTTTCAAATGCAAATATTGAGATGAACATATCTTCACCTCTTTCCTTTGTTATGGTGAGTTTAATTGTGTTTTTAAAGTCAAATTGTCTTTGTCTTGGCAATATCACCCGCAAATGATTCCGCTCACATCTCTTAAGCATAAGGGCATTATTCTACAGCCACATTGTCATTATTATGCCTTAGAGAACTAAAAATAATTTCAAAACATCATAAAACAATTAGTCCATGTTTAATTTTTCACGTTGTTACAATTATTTTTTGTGCGTCTCCTCCCAAGTTAGGATCCAATCGAGGTTCTTGCATTGTTTTTAATTGCTATGTCTTTTTCAATCTAGAAAAGTCTTTTGTTTGGTTTTTGTTCTTTCATTTTTTACGTTAATATTCTGAAGATACTGGTGATTTAAAGTTTGTATTCAATCATAATACAGACCCCCCCACACCTGAGACTGGAGTCAGTTTCCTTTCCATAGTCATTATGCAGGATATTTTTTTGTTGACTGATTGTTTTTTCCCTATTTACAGTTTTGCAACCCCTGGCTTCAAGATTTGTCTAGAAAACACATTGCCATGTCATTTTGATAACGGATCTGACTCTAAGGCCTCATGGCACATGTTTGGATATTTAAATTGCAACTCCTAAAGCTTAAATCCTGTGTTAATAACAGCACGAGACCTTGGCTTCACCTCTTGGTCACCAAGATTTTGGTAGCCTGTTTCCTGATGTACTCCCAGTGATTTTTTTTATCCTTTTTGGGAGTCAACCAAATAATTTTCTGAAGTTTCAGCATTTTTATCTAATATTGTATTTTTAAGGGGAAAGATGACTTAACTCATCATAGTCTATCATTTTTATATAGAATTTTTTCAATATTATTAGGCATTAGATTTATGATAATGAGTGGAAACACTTTGATAAAACAATATTTTTAAGTGCGAAGAGAACTTCATGAATAAAGATAATTTATTAGGCAACAAAAGCATCAAATAAACAGATTTTTAATGTCAATAACAGTAAAAATTATAGAAGATAAAGTGTTTTTTAGCTCTTTGGTGATTTGAGTCCTATTTATATCAATACATTTGACCTGTATCAATTAGTGTTTGAATGTTCAGTATTTATGTGAGTATACACATTTACATGTGCATTCACATAGGCATGTTAAATGTTTTTCATCCTAATTCTCATTAATTTTAAATTTTAAATTAATTTTAAATAAATAAATTATCATTTATTTAAATACTTACATATATTTATCTGTATAAAATTAGCCACACCTGGCTGATTTTTATATTTTTAGTAGAGACAGGGTTTCACCATGTTGGCCAGGCTGGTCTTGAACTCGTGACATCAGGTGATCCACCCATCTTGGCCTCCCAGAGTGCTGGGATTAGAGGTGTGAGCCACCATGCAGGGCTGAATTTTAGATGATTTTTAACTTCATTGGAATTTCATCATGGTATACTTCTACTTGATAAAGAAGTTGATGTAGAGAGCTTGTCCTGGACTCTGCATTCTTATATGAGCATTCTGTAATGGCCACGTACAATTTTTAATTTTTTTTTAGAAGGAAGTAACAATCTTAGCAAAGATTTATTGGTTACAGAAACTCTTTTTCATATCAGTTTAAATTTTCATTAGGCCACTTTCTCATATGAATCTAGGTAAGTTAAGATGTGACAAATTATGCATCCCCAAACACACTACTTTCTGATAAAAGAGGATGTAGCCAACATTTTAAATTCTTCTTTCTTTTAAATTCAGTACTTTCTCCATAAGTTTTGGACAGAGCAATGGAATTCATATTCTAAGGTTAATAACATAAAGCAGTGTATCTTAGGGACATGTAAAGAATAGATCATATCCAAAACACTGAATATATAAAAGGATAATTTTATTACAATAACCCTGAAGAATAATTTCAGGAAAGAACACCACAAAATGTGTATGAAGGATTATTTCCTCTCAGGGACTAGACAAGGTAAAGAGAAAATAAAACTGAGCAGTGATTTGTAGTTCTCCTTGAAGAGGTCCTTTACATCCCTTGTAAGCTGGATTCCTAGGTATTTTATTCTCTTTGAAGCAATTGTGAATGGAAGTTGATTCCTGATTTGGCTCTCTGCTTGTCTGTTACTGGTGTATAAGAATGCTTGGGATTTTTGCACATTAATTTTGTATCCTGAGACTTTGCTGAAGTTGCTTATCAGCTTAAAGAGATTTTGGGCTGAGACGATGGGGTTTCAAGGAGAACTACAAACCACTGCTCAGTGAAATAAAAGAGGACACAAACAAATGGAAGAACATACCATGCTCATGGATAGGAAGAATCAATATCGTGAAAATGGCCATACTGCCCAAGGTTATTTATAGATTCAATGCCATCCCCATCAAGCTACCAATGACTTTCTTCACAGAATTGGAAAAAACTGCTTTAAAGTTCATATGGAACCAAAAAAAGAGCCCGCATTGCCAAGACAATCCTAAGTCAAAAGGACAAAGCTGGAGGCGTCACGCTACCTGACTTCAAAGTATACTACAAGGCTACAGTAACCAAAACAGCATGGTACTGGTACCACAACAGAGAAATAGACCAATGGAACAGAACAGAGTCCTCAGAAATAATACCACACATCTACAGCCATCTGATCTTTGACAAACCTGACAAAAGCAAGAAATGGGGAAAGGATTCCCTATTTAATAAATGGTGCTGGGAAAATTGGCTAGCCATAAGTAGAAAGCTGAAACTGGATCCTTTCCTTACCCCTTATACGAAAATTAATTCAAGATGGATTAGAGACTTAAATGTTAGACCTAATACCATAAAAACCCTAGAAGAAAATCTAGGTAGTACCATTCAGGACATAGGCATGGGCAAGGACTTCATGTCTAAAACACCAAAAGCAACAGCAACAAAAGCCAAAATTGACAAATGGGATCTAATTAAACTAAAGAGCTTTTGCACAGCAAAAGAAACTACCATCAGAGTGAACAGGCAGCCTACAGAATGGGAGAAAATTTTTGCAACCTACTCATCTGACAAAGGGCTAATATCCAGAATCTACAAAGAACTCAAACAAATATACAAGAAAAAAACAAACAACCCCATCAAAAAGTGGGGAAAGGATATGAACAGACATTTCTCAAAAGAAGACATCCATACAGCCAACAGACACATGAAAAAATGCTCGTCATCACTCGCCATCAGAGAAATGCAAATCAAAACCACAATGAGATACCATCTCACACCAGTTAGAATGGCAATCATTAAGAAGTCAGGAAACAATAGATGTTGGAGAGGATGTGGAGAAATAGGAACACTTTTACACTGTTGGTGGGATTGTAAACTAGTTCAACCATTATGGAAAACAGTATGGCAATTCCTCAAGGATCTAGAACTAGATGTACCATATGACCCAGCCATCCCACTACTGGGTATATACCCAAAGGATTATAAATTATTCTACTACAAAGACACATGCACACGTATGTTTATTGCGGCACTATTCACAATAGCAAAGACTTGGAATCAACCCAAATGTCCATCTGTGACAGACTGGATTAAGAAAATGTGGCACATATACACCATGGAATACTATGCAGCCATAAAAAAGGATGAGTTTGCATCCTTTGTAGAGACATGGATGCAGCTGGAAACCATCATTCTTAGCAAACTATCACAAGAAGAGAAAACCAAACACCGCATGTTCTCACTCATAGGTGGGAACTGAACAATGAGATCACTTGGACTCGGGAAGGGGAACATCACACACTGGGGCCTATCAGGGGGAGGGGGGAGGAGGGAGGGATTGCATTGGGGAGTTATACATGATATAAACGTTATGCACATGTACCCTAGAACTTAAAGTATAATAAAAAGAAAAAAAAAAAAGAGAAAATAAAAAGTGGAGTAGCTACAGTAAATAGTACATGAACCAGTTCATGAAAGTGATAAGCAACTTAAAGTACAGGACATTTAATGTGTCAAAGGGAAATAAAACAAACAAATAAAAAGAAAGAAATGATAAGAACAAAAATTATGCAAGTGCTTTACGAACTGAAATTTCCCTCCTTTGCCTGACTGTCATCCTGTTTTCCAAATGCAATCCCTGCAGTGGTCTCACAGTGGATGGGTGAGTAAGCCCTTGGGGAAGTCATCAGTCACAAAAATGATACAGTATTTAGTTAAGCTCTGAATGTCAAAAAAAAAGTGACAGAAAAGTGATCTCATTCCATATCACCCAACTCTAAAATGTTATTCCAAAAGTCAAAACTGTTCTAACCCATCATTACTACTCTTTCTGTATATTTGAAGAAAGCAGTTTGAAACTAGACCTTTCTCCACATTTATATTATTTTAAGGTAGAAAGTTCAATATTTTCACAAAAAGGCAGATATTTAAGCATGTAAGAAAAGTTGTATACATGTCTCACATATTTTCTAGATATTTTTAAATGGTATGGAATAATTCCAAGCTATTCAAAATTACATTTCCTTTAATGATCTAAACTACAGTCATTTTAATTAAAATAACCTTTCCTCCTTCAGCACCTGGTCAGACTCCTTTTTATGTCCTACATCAATGAATGGAAATGTACTTATATAGATGTTAACTCAGTGGAATCACTTTATGAATGATTCTTTAAAAATCCTATAAATTATCAGATGATATAATTAATTTGAATTATATAGATGTTAATTTTTAAGAAATTTCATTAGGTTACTGAATTCATATTTATTATCCCATATACAATATTAAACATTCTCCATTTTTTCCTTGAGATTTTCTTAGTCACCGAACTGCTCACATTTAAAAATTCTCATAACGTACCTTTAAAGTTTTAGTTAAACTTTGTCTCCCGCCTTTAGTAACAGTTCAACTTTGTCATAATTTAAAATCATGAATTTAAAGGCTGATCCAATTCTTAAAGTGTAATACATTTAAAAGTTAAGGGCAAAATTAAAACATTTATTTCTAATGTTTGTCTTGAAATGATATTAAGCTTTAGAGGAAAGCACTATGCAAATCTTATATAAGGTGTTATTGAACAATGTACAAAGACCAATGGTCTTTCTTTTTCACAATTATTAATAGTGTATATTTCAATGATCAAAGAATGAATGGCTTTAAGACCACACGGAAATTGATGGTCCAACCCTGTACTACTTTTCCTCCACCATAATGTCATTCATTCACGTAAGTATTTACTGAACAGATCCAATATGCTATGAACTTTATCAGGTGGTATACACGTGAGGAGATTCATGGTCAAAATTGGGTAGACAGGCTCTTAGGAAGGCTTTGACACTGTGGTAGGCATATCATTATGTGATTCTGAATGTATCATTGTGATGTACAATGGGAACATAAAGGGTCTAACTCAGTCTCAAAAGTCAACGAAGGATTTGCAGAATAAGCAGTGCCTCTACTGAAACTACAATATCTTCTCCTACAACGTGTGTGGACTAAATTATCTTCACCTATAGTATGCACATGTGTGTATTTTTGAGTGCTCTTTATTACATTTGTGAAATAAAAAGATAGAAATAAAGCTCAGTTGGAAAACTACACAAAGCAATTGTGAAATATTTACTATGATTTCAATGGGCTAAGATTGGTGATTTCCAACATTATTCAAATGTAGACTACTCAGATATTGTAAGTCTCTCAAATTAAACATTAATAGTAAACAAAAATTTGGTGAAAACTCAATAGCACTGTTACCCATTACTCCCCATGATCACAACCACCAAATGTAATGATACTGTCTTTTTGTTTTGCTTGTGGGTTTTTATTGTTGCTGCTATTGTTATTATCTAGTTTCCTTGATGTTTTTGCTCCAATAATTAATATAATGGTGAAATTTATGGAAACTTTGATAATATGACTTCAGCTTATCATGTGGAAAGAAGCATAACTGAAGTTTTGCCATAAGCTAGGACATTTTTGCATACAAAGCAATATGGTTTAGGACTTCATAGGTGAATGATAGGCTGTGAAGGATGCATTATAAATGAAATCTAATGGTGTTTTTACTCTTAATGGTTTAAATCAATTATTTGTAATTTTGTTCATTTGTTCATTAAAATGAGTTTCCCTGATTACTATGTTCAATGTGTTATGCCAGTATATGGACAAATGACCAAAAGCTTTGATGTTTGCATAGCGGGATTCACTAATTTGCCTAAATTGCATCATGAACCTACTGGCAAATACACTGAGAAAATCAGTTGATTGTACCTCTTCTTTTTTGTTTTGGTTTTGAATGCACGATAAAAAATAAGACTTTGAAGCAGCAAAGCCCAGTAGAGCTTGTCTGACTTTCCTCATGACAAGAATGTGCTGGAAGTATACCTGCCCTGAGACAGGATACAGACATTGAATAGTAAAGAACGTCAAATAATTGTCCTTAAATGGTATCATTTTATGACTTTTTGTCAAAATCAGACTTTCTTTTATTTACTAACTCAATTCAGGAATGTTTTAAATGTCCTGACAGCTTTGCTAATGCAAATAAATCACGAAGAAATGTTCATTTGCAATTGTTGTTTTTGCTGACCAAGGAGGGTCATGGATCTCTTTCACATGCTAACAGTCTGTGTTTCTGTTTTCCCTAAAAAGATTGTAATCTGAACATATGGATAGTAAATTAAAGTGTTAGAAAGTATTATTGATGATCAGTGTGTTCATGTCATTACTTTCGTGAGAATTTTACATTTGTTATAGAATATAAATTTCCCTAGACTTACAATGATTTTATAGATTTTTCTAGCTAATGGAACTCACTGTTTATTGAAATTGAAGCAAAGAAATATTATGACTTATACAAAGTTAATTAATGGCCCACAGCAGGAGATGTTCTCAGGAACCAGGACTCTTATCAAGTCTTTCTCTAAACACCAACTTGAATGACATAGTAGATAGTTCATTAAAAGAAATCACTCAGTCTCAGAAATAAAATACAGATGGGAATGTTTACCATGCGCCACACTATCATCAAATATTCTAACTAGAAGCTTGCTAAATGACTCCTGCCATTTTATACTGCCTAATTTTTGTGAATTCAACTAAAATTCTAAGTAGCTATATATCTTAAGCTATGAAAGCAGTGGACATGTC
This sequence comes from Trachypithecus francoisi, assembly GCF_009764315.1. Taxonomy (NCBI): domain Eukaryota; kingdom Metazoa; phylum Chordata; class Mammalia; order Primates; family Cercopithecidae; genus Trachypithecus; species Trachypithecus francoisi. The sequence goes on from NW_022681470.1 coordinate 9,363,509, forward strand.
TTTATTTAGTAATATTTTAAAAGTTTTAGGCCCTGGCACAGTGACTTACGCCTGTAATCCTAGCACCTTGGGAGGCCAAGGCAGTAGGATCTCTTGATGCCAAGAGTTCAAAACCAGGCTGGGGAACATAGGGAGATTCCATCTCTCCAAAAAAGAAAAAAAAAAAAAAAAAAGGTTTATGTGATGGTGTGCACCTATAATCCCAGCTACTTCATTGTGTGGTGGCGTGCACCTATAGTCCAGAGCTACTTGGGAGGCTGAGATGGAAGATTGCTTGAGTCTAAGAGTTTGAGGTTACAGTGAGCTATGATTGTGCCACTGCACTCCAGCCCGGGCAACACAGCAAAACTCTATCTCAAAAAAAAAATAGTTTTAAGAGTGAACTGTGTATGTTTTGTAAATGCCAGTAGCATCTCTCCATTATCTTTATGTGCAGCACCACTTTATTTATCTAGGGATGGAAAGTACAGGACCCAAGTTCACCTCCTAGTCTTCCATTCTATACTTCACCCCCTTCCCTACCTTCAAAGCCATGGAAAACATCACTAATCAGCCCCAGCCATCTTTCTTCTGGATATAGCCCCATACTCCTTAGCAGGAGAGTGCTCCAAGACGTCCTTAAGCATGAAACAGAATTTGAAAATGAAATGAAATTTGTTTAACATCCTAGTTCTAATCCCTTTTGCTTATATTCTGGTAGTTATTATTTTCTTCTTTCTACCTTATCCCTCTTTGTCCAGAAAAACATTGAAACATTTTAAAAGCTTGACACTTTCTTACACAGAATATACAGAACCAAGTTAAATTTTTTTGACATGAAGACATTAGAAACAGCCATCATGATACGAAGCAGTGATAGAATTTTGAGTGGTTTTTTGTTGTTGTTGTTGTTTGTTTCCTTTTTCTCTATCCATGGTTATGTCTTCATTTCTCTTACTGTGGGTGGCTGTTGGGCATCTGGCAACCAAGAGTTTTTTCTTCCCTCAGTATCTACCACTCATTCTTCAAGTTTTTGCTTTTAATATCCCTTCTTATATGTTGTAAGATAAAAAGCAGTGAACTAAATATGCTCTGCATATGTAAAGGAAGGATCTATGAGATTGTACGAGTTCAGGTAGAAAGATGCAGGCACAGGCACTGCTGTTGCTGAAGTTCCTACTTCCTTTTATTAAGACTTGAAGTGTGAACTGGGTTGTGACACCTAGCAAAGAAGATTTGGACAGATTACACGAAACCGGTCAGCTCTGTCTGTTTCCTGCATGTGTCTCTCTCTACTTCAGATGTGATTCTCCTGAAAGCAGAAAGCAGAGGTGAGCCTCTTGTGACCTCAGGTGAAAGCAGCTCAGATCAGAGCCTCAGGAGACATGCCAGTTGTTCTTGGAGTGTACATAGTGACTATGGCCGACTCAAATCTCCAATCTATTTTCAGAAGAGAAGCCCAACGTTGGTAGTCAGATCCCGGAAGCCAGAGGGGGAGGCAGGTAGAGGTTGAGGGCATGGCCTCAGGTGGAAGCAGCGGTGTGGGTATTGCAGAGAATTCTCAGTAATCAGAAGGCATCAGCATGGAGGTTTGGTATGAAGAGGTTGTCCCCGGGTATTCCTGTAAAGGAGCCTGTTTTTCTATCAGAAGTCAGTTTCATAGTTAGGTTTGGATTCTGCTATGATTTTCCCACGTGTGGGATGGGAAACATGGAGTATTTGTTAGCACAAGTTCAAAATTGCATCCTTGCCAGCACCTGATTAGGAATAAGAGGCCGGGTTGGCTGGTGGCCTGGGCTAGGTTGAGCACCCTCACTCCGTCAGCACTGTGGTTCTGCGCTTATTCTTCTGCTGAAAGTGGGTGGGTTATTAGGGCTTGACTTTCCCCTTCCCAATTACATTCTTGATTAAAATGAACCTCCTTTCAAATTCATTAATGAACTTGATGACACAGGCATTCAAAAAATCTCCCTGGAAAGTTGTCAGTGGTGACCATGGGGTGGTAAAGGCCTTGTCATCCTGACATTCCTTACACAATGTGATGAATCCCCTAACCACCTCCACCTTGCTTGTTGCCATTATGTCCATGGGACGTTTACCAGTTTTATTGAGAATATCTTGGCAGTCACTCAGATTTTCCGATCCTTTCCTGATGACAGCCATCATCATAAGCATTATGGGTTCTGTGCTGTGAAAAGTTCTGAATGTCAATTGTCATTTCCTAAAAATAGTTCTGCTGCCCTTGGAGAGCTGGTGTGGGAATGGTTGGGGAAGCATCTTTTACTATTGCAACTCAAGTCAGAGGCTCCTTCTTGAAGTGTAGTATCTTCTGAATGCATCCAGATAATTCTTTGTTTTCCCTTTTAGTGTCAAGGGAAATACCAATAATATTGTTGGTGGCTCTGAAATGGTTTCTTGTAGAAAATGGTCATCTCCACTGTGTACTCAGAGAGTGAGCATTGAGGGTGTTCTTGAGAATTTGACAGGTGAAGAGCATCTCGTACATTAGGGCATTTGTTCAGTCTCCTGTCAAGTGTTTTCTTCCATAGCCAGACTGACATCAGGGACTGTGTAGTAGGGCAAGCTACCACATGGTAACAACTACATGTTGTTTGTACTAGACAACAAGGTTTGGACATAGGCCACTGGAAATGCTGTGAACTGGCTTGTACTGGATTGATCAGCAATTCAGAATTAAGAATATAAGGCACATCATTAGGATACAAGCACCAAATTTTAATAATTTAGAGTGTTACTGTCTTCCAAGATAACCTCCCTGTATGTACTTCTAATATGGACAATAGAAAGTGACTCTTATTCCTTCCCTCTATAAACTAATTACTCTCTAGATTTTTCTCATTCCCCTTTTAACACAGTTGCTAGACAATAGAATAAAAAGTTGACTACTAGATATCAGTACTAGATCAGGTGTGCATACATGATTTGCCAAACTCCAAAACTGACTCTCAGTGTGGTTTACAATCTTGGCAAATCCCATGTCTTAACTTAAAATGGAAAGCATGTATTTTCCAGGAAGATAAAGATCAATGATAACAGGAAAGCATATATTCTCCAGGAAGATAAAGATGAATGATAACAGGGAGATAGTCTTTTAGGGAGACATTGTTCTTAGACACCCACCACAACACCTTGTTCTTAGGAAGCAGAATGTTGTCCTCTACAGGAGTCCGGCTCTGTGTCAGCAAGCCTTGTCTTCCGGGCTCCAAGTCCTTCCCTTCCCAAATGTCCATACCAGAAAGCAAAAGCTCAGACCAAACTTGGGCATGGACAGGAACACATTCTATGAAGAGACTAGACAGTTACTGGCTCTGCATTTTGACCAACTTGTTGTTCTTTTCCTGGACTGACCCACTTGGCCATGGCATTTGCCACTCCTCCTTATCTTCACCAGCATGCTAGTGCTGACACCGTCTTTGCCTTCCTTGATCCTCTCCCAGGCTTAGAGGTAGACTTTTACTGTTGCTGCTCTTTGCTGACCATTGCTGCAAGATGGAGAACTCACTGGGTCAGTATGAACAACTGACCTTCAAATCAGTGTGAAAAATACATCATTTTTTTCTTTCCTAACAGTAATCCCGCTACTCTCACCCCAGCAATATCACTAAATCAATCAGGATGTAAACCTTACTAAAAAAGGAATAATGTTTGCCAAATCAGGCAAAGTGTTAATGAGCTTAGACTCTAGACCACCATCTTGTTACTGACCATAGGCAATAATCATTCAGGAAAAGGTTGAACATAGGTTTTAAATAAAAGGAGTTTTAAATACAAGAGCCAGTGGTATCTCTCTGGCAATGTCAGAGTTCACATGTCATGTCTTTAAAATCACAAAAGAATATTCAGTGAGAAAAAAAAAAATTCCTGCATTTTTATTGCTGTAGTAAGAAAATAATACTTTTAGTTATGTATTTTAATTACCAATTCAGAAGGTTCTCAGCAGCTTTAGTGAGTAGCCTCTAAAATATGGAATGTATTTAATGATGTGTATATTATTGATTTTATATTTCTGGTAATATTTTGGGACCATAGGCCAGGTTTCACGCTGCTACAGGCACAGGTATTTTGTATTTCTCAACACCCAGTAAGTACTGCTGCTTCGGGGACAGGTTAATCCTCTTTGTGAGAATTTGGCTATACAAATTGGCTTATTTTGGTGAAGAGCACTGTCTAAATTATTTCATTGCCTTTTATTGTGCCAATGTCATGCAATTTAAGTACCAGTTACTTTTAGAGTGAATTCCTTTACTCTTAGTTATTTTAGAAAAAAATATATTTAAAAAAATTAGTGAAAACTTTCATTGAATGACATACTTCCAAAGAAGGTAAAATGTATTTCTTATTTATACTTCATTTTCATATTAATGGATAGTAATGTCTTTTTTTTTGGTTGATGGGTTAATAAAGAATACCAAACAAATTTACTTAATTTGGGGGTAGCATCATGGACAGAGTAATATGTAAGAATTTTTAAAAGAAAAATTGAGGTGAAAATCAGGAGTGAAGGTCAAAGAGAACCCTGGAGAAAGGATGTGTTGGGCCGGAGAGCAGGAGATGTTGGTAATGTTTGGAAGCTCTGTTATTTCTGTGAGGATTTGAACCAGTGTGTGGTGGGGGATATATATTTGCTTTAAGAAAGTTCTGTGGCAAAGTAGGGGAACCTACTAGATAATGTAAGCTTTTGAGAAAAAAAGAACGTAAATTCTCTGAAATAAAATGATACCCATTTTATACTCTACAACCAGATACATTCCAGACTGTAAAAATATGAAAGAGAAAAAATAAAATGAGAAAAGCACAGGAAGTTCTGTGTGATGGTCTGAGAGTTAAGAGAAAAAAGAAGAGAAAAAAGAAGAAGAAAAAATACTAGAAGAAATATAAGTGAATGTGAACATAACCTTATCTAGGCATACACCCAAACCTAAAATCTTAAGGGAAAACATTTACATATTTGACAATAAAATTTTGATACTTGCATTTGGCAAAATGGCTCAAACCAAACAATAATCTAAAAAATGTTTTATATATTGAATATATATGCATATATGTGGTTGACAAAGGGTTAATATATTCAAACATAATACACTTTTTCCCTGTGGCCTTTTTTTCTTTTTTTTTTAGATGGAGTCTCGCTCTGTTGCCCAGGCTGGAGTGCAGTGGCTGGATCTCGGCTCACTGCAAGCTCTGCCTCCCGGGTTCACGCCATTCTCCTGCCTCAGCCTCCCGAGTAGCTGGGACTGCAGGCACCCACCACCGTGCCCGGCTAATATTTTGAAGTTTTAGTAGAGACCGGGTTTCACTGCGTTAGCCAGGATGGTCTCGATCTCCTGACCTTGTGATCCGCCCGCCTCGGCCTCCCAAAGTGCTGGGATTACAGGTGTGAGTCACCGCGCCCAGTCTTCCCTGTGTTTTTATGTCTTTTTTGTCTCCATGAAGTATTCTTGTGTCCTTCTTCACCTCATTGACTTTCACTTACTCTTCGGTCTCAACTTGTCTTACTTCCTCAGCTGGTCTTCCCTGATGGCCCGATTCTCTGACCTCTCTTGCAGTACATTTTCTGTGCCAGAGAATTATTTTCCAACCTTCATTGTAGCTGTAATTGTTAGTGACCATCTTTTTTGCTAGACTCTATGCTCCAGCAGGCAGAGCCATGTTTCATGCTTACCACTGTATCTGCAGCTTCTGAAGACTCTTGTAGAACCTCCCTCAGTGCCATTGAAATGAATGACTACTGGAAACAACAGGGGAAAGCAGGGCTCACTGAACACCAACCCAGCATCCAGACACTGCAGCTGCCCTTCCCTCCACGCCAAAAACCACACTTCTCAAACCTTCACTCAACACTTCCTTCCCCAAAGACAGAAAATGCACAAGGAGGAGCACTAGGTGACTGTGCTGGGGGCACCCCTTAGCACCATCCTCCCAAGGTCCACTGTGTTCAACATCCACAGCAAGACCTCCGTGCCCGACCATGTCGTCTGGTCCCTGTTCAACATCATCTTCTTGAACTGGTGCTGCCTGGGCTTCATAGCATTCGCCTACTTCATGAAGTCTAGGGACAGGAAGATGGTTGGCAACGTGACTGGGGCCCAGGCCTATGCCTCCACCGCCAAGTGCCTGTACATCTCGGCCCTGATTGTGGGCATCCTCATGACCATTGGATTCATCCTGTTACTGGTGTTTGGTTCTGTGATGATCTACCACATTATGTTACAGATCATACAGGAAAAACAGGGTTACTAGTAGCTGCCCATAGCCTGCGACCCTGGTACTCCACTTTGCAATGCTGGCCCTCACGCTGGGGCTGTTGGTCCTGCCCCTTGGTCCTGCCCCTAGATACAGCATTTTATCCCCACACACCTGTCCACAATGACATTCAATAAAGTGCATGTGCTTGAGGAAAAAAAAAAAAGAAATGAATGACTACTATAAGAACTCATTGTGAACTATTAGAGGAAGGAAACGAACAGGCAATTGACAAGAGGAAGCATACCAAAGCTCAAAACCCAAACAGGCTAACATATGCTGCATCAATAGTCAAATACATACAGATTAAATGATATATTTGTGAATATATTATCTCTATTTATAAAATGTGTTTGTGTACTTGTTGTCAGAATACCCAAAAGAATTAATATTAGCATTAATTGCTTGTGAGAGTGTGATGAAGCATACCTCATAACCTGCTATTGGTAGGAATGTCAATTGGTAAAAATTTTCCATAAAAACTGAATACTGTTCAAGCTGAAATTTACATTAAGAAAATAATTTGTGGGAGGGATGCATCTAAAGTGATGCTTCTGACATACTGTCTTATCACAATAAAAAACTGGAAATAAACTAAATGTTTATTAATAAGGAATTATATTTAAATCTGAGTCAACCATCCAAATTTTGCAATGTTAACATGTTGCAGTTATAAAAATGGGTGCTATATCTAGAATTACTGAAATCAGTAAATGCTACATTAAGTTTAACTGAAAAATAGAGTCTTGACATGTATGTATGTGTGTGTGGCTATGTATAATGGTATCTCATTTTTGTAAAAATACATGTACATATATAAATATTTAAATGTTCAAAGAAAAACTCTAGAACGATATACCAAAAAATTGGAAAGTGCTTGTGTCTCAGCATTCATTAGCATGCCTGGTGAATGATTTGGCTGTGTCCCCATCCAGATCTCATCTTGAATTTAACTCCCATAACTCCCCCATGTTGTGGGAAGGACCTGGTGGGAGATAATTGAATCCTGGTGGCAGTTGCCCCTATACTCATGGTAGTGACTAAGTCTCATGAGATCTGATGGTTATATAAAGGGAAGCCCCTTTCACTTGGTTCTCACTTCTCTCTTGCCTGCTGCCATGTAAGATGTGCCTTTTGCCTTCCACCATGATCGTGAGGCCTCCCCAGCCATGTGGAACCTCTTTTTCTTTGCAAATTGCCCAGTCCCAGGTATGTCTTTATCAGCAGCATAAGAACAGACTAATACATCTTGCTAATTATTCGTTGATGTATTCTTTGTCTCAATCCAGTCATTTTGGTCTAAATTATAAGTCCTTAACAAGGGTGGGTGGATAGAGAGAAAGGTAATCAGACAGAGCAAGAGAGAGAGAGATGGAAACATGAGGGTTCAGACTTCTTGGGTTGGGTTCTGCCAAAAGCAGAGCTTGAGAGAAAAAAAAAAATATGTGCAAGTGGTTGTTTCTGAAACACCATCCCAGGGAGCAAAAGTGAGGGATGGAGGAGTGAAGCAGGGAAGGAGAGAAATCTAGTAAAAGGCTGCGTGATCAGTTTGACCACTGCATCTGGTGACTAGATCCTTTATCCCATGAGCCTTTAAGGTAAGCTTACTTATGTCTTCCATGTGGCAGATGTAAAGCCTGACCTTCCTTGCCTCCCGCTGCTAGCACACCTCTCCCTGTGGGGGTCAGGATGAATGTGACTGAGGTACTTGGAAGGAAATAAGGAAGAAAACACAAATAATTAGTGTAATTGTTAATTTTGAGTGAATATTGCTGTGATAAAATATTAGCATTGAAATGAAAATCCCCTCTGCAGTCCATAGCAGTTTCAGCTGTGACTGCTTCTGGAAACAGAGAAAGCTACAAGGAAAGCCAAATTCCATCTTTCTTGAATTTCTAGCATGGACTACTGAGTGACCAGATTAGGTGTTAATCCCATTTCATGTAATGGGATCCAGATGGAATCTAAAGACCAGATACCTGGTTTGGGGCACTGGTAAGCAGGGATTTCAATGTCAAGTAAGCAAGGGACTATTCTCTAAACATCTCTACCAATTCGGTCTTCATTTGTATTCAGGAAATATTTTATAATCCTGACCCCCTGACCCAATAAGGATTTTGACAATTGAGATCAATCACGATTTCAGTTTTTGATTTAGGACTAAAGGGGAAAGTGTTAGCAGTGGAACATATCCAAGTCATGTGGCACCAAAGTTTGTTACCAGCTGCGAATCCATACGGGTTTGCAGCAACCTCAATTCTAGCCTTCTCAGAAGAAAGAATTTGACTGAGGGGCATAAAGCAGAAGGAGAGACCAAGGCAAGTTTTAGAGCAGGAGTCAAAATTTATCAAAAAGCTCTGGAGCAGGAATGAAAGCTAGTAAACTGCCGTTGGAGTAGGGCTCACTGGGCAACGTGAGAGAGCAAGTGCACTGTTTGACCTTTGACTTGGGGTTTTATATGTTGGCATGCTTCCGGGGTCTTGCGTCACTTCTCCCCTGCTTCTTCCCTTGGCCTGTCTGCACGTACAGTGGCCGGCTAGCACTCGGGAGGGGCCTCAGGCGCAGTGTGTTTATTGGAGTTGTACAAATGCTCACTGGGGCCATTCTTCCCTTACCAGTCGAATATTTCTAGAGGAAGGTCATATACCAGTTAAACTCCACCGTTTTGCCTCTTAGTGTGCATGCTTGAACCCAGTCACCCAACTCCTGAGGTCTCGTCAGGACGCTGCTGATCACCAGTTTCAGGTTTCTCCTCTTTATTGGGAGACTGCCTTTCCCCTGGGGCCACTGGCTGTGACCAATTATTATTTTAGAGAGACAGTTAATATTGATTGACCATGACCTGATGGTCGCTGGATATTCCTGGTGTGTGTGGGGGGTACCTATCCCGCCCTGTTCATGTCTGACTAACTACCTAGAGTAACGGAAGGCTGTTTTAAGTGCCAGATTCCACCTCTATTTGGCGTACTGAATTGTCATCAGATACATGGCTTGGCAACTTAATTATGTTGCTTCTCAATAGTGCCTCACCAACACTAGAGTGCTGCCCTTCTTGCTATAGGAGAAAATAAATAAATCAAAATTATTTTTAGGAATGTGCTTAAGGAATTAATATGAAAAGTTGTTTTTAGATGTTTTTCTAAGTCAAGAATTTTTTTTTGAAGATAGCATTGGAATCTCATTTGCTCTGCTGTGAACGGAAATGTAGCATTGCTGATGTACTGATTAAATATGCTTCCATTGAGGAGCAGATCGACTGGCATATAGAATATGTGAGCAAGCACGAATAGAAAATAGTGTTATAAATGACTAACTCTCATTTATATATGTAGATGAATAAGTCTCAGGTTTAAAAGTGAATGAATCTTACCAGATCCAAGCTCATACTAGGAAGAAGTTAATATCATGGAAATTCTGAATAAATTAGAAATGTTCTAAAATGTGGCTAATTGCCTTTCCCAATTAAGGAACAATGTGGAGGTGAGTGCTTTTTTTAAAATTTATTTTTAATTAAGACATAGTCATTCATTTCAACTGTTTTATATTTTATTCAGCATAATTCTATTAATAGGACCATGATCCAGGGGTAAGGGTATAAAGCTAGAATAACTTGCATACAGCTCCTCAAATGCTATCACAATGGAGCTCCCTCAGGCTAGGGGAGTCATTTAGGCTCCAGTGCTCCTAACTCTCAAAGGACTGTGGGATGCTTAAAGGGGCAGCAAAAAGTCTCTTAAGCATCTTTGCTTGAAGGGAGAGAATTTGAAATAAAGGATATTTACTTTTACCAGCTTGAATTTTTTTCATATTCTCCAATCTACTACATTTTTCAATAGGAAAAGTTGGGGGAATGATATCCATTAGTTCAATTGACTGGCTCCTGTACGCTGCTCAAAATGCATTTCTTCATCTTCTGAATGCTAGAGTGCTTATCCTAGGGAAAACACCTCTATTCATCTATCTTAACTCTAATTTCATTCCCAGCCTATTCTTTTTCTGCTCTTTCAGCCCCTATCACTTTCCATACTCTTCCCCTACCGGTTGTTTCAGATGTGTCTGTTGAACAAGTTACTGAAACACCAAGAATTTTCCTGACAACTTTAATGTTGCCTTAAATAGCTTCTATGGCAGACTGGGTTATTGATATCAGTCTTTTACTTTTTCAGTTAAGTGAGAGAACTATTTCCTTATACATTGATGTTGCACCTGGCCATGGCACTAGCTTTGTCCAATAAGACATGGACAAACTAATAGGAATAAAACAAATCAGTAACAAAACAGACTGTCTGTCATCTCTCACCCAGGGAGTAAAAGATATCTATAAACCATCAATCCATTTATACCGATCATGAAATAATCAGACCAAAGACCCAAAACCCCATTCATTGCTACAACCAATGAGGATTCATAATGTAATGGCCTTGAACAAACTAAAACCAAAAATGAAACATTAAAACACCCCATGCCTAGTCTGGGAGACAGAGCGAGACTCCATCTCCAAAAACAAAACAAAACAAAACAAAAACAAACAAACAAAACACACTCCATGTCTGCTGACCATGAAGTTATGCAGCAGTTTGAAGCAGTTATAATTGTAAACACAGTAACATGAGGGATTTTAAAAGCATGAAATATAAATGTAGAATAAGATATACAAATGATGGTATTTATGAAAATTTAAACAGATGTACATAATGAACACATATAAACAGAAAATAGCAAACATTTAAAAATAGCAAAATGGTCCTCTATGAGAGGAGTAGAAAGAGAGTGGATAAGAGACACGAACATCAGCTCAAACAATAAATGAGGCAAAAAGAGAGCTTTAAAGTGGTCAGATATGAGAACGGACTACAGATCAACAGTACATACAATCTAATCTCTGTATCTGAGTTTTAAAATAAAATGTTAGAAAGTCTTTCCCCAAACACTGCAAATATGATGATCTTATTTTTTTTTTCTGGTAGTTATGAAAGTGATTGTTTTTTTCATTTGACATATTTGGACTTTATTGTGCTAGCTAGTAGAAGATCATGACTTAATCTTATTTTCTTTCCAAATAACTAATTCTTTCAGAGTCTTTTATTGAAAAATCCTTATTTGCTTCTAGTGATGTGTGGTGCCTCTGTAAGCCTGTATTAAATTCTTCTACATACTCTATGGGAGCTTTGAGGCTATTTCATCTTCCATTGAACTGTTTTTCCATTTGTGTACTGGTATCCCAATGTTTAGATATCGTAACTTTATATAATTGTGGAGGTCTTCCACCCAAATGCTTGACAGATTCACCTGACAGAACCAAATAAACTTCATCACCAGAGAAGTGGTACAGTTCATGAACAGAATAAACCTCCTTATGATAGAGCCAAGGTGACAGTAGAACTTTGTCGACTCTATTTTTCAAAAATTTCTTTCCTCTCTCCAATATTTTTGTGTTTTGTTTTTGCTTTTGGTTTGTTAAAGGCTGATAAGTTATTATTCCTCATTAGTGGCAGCAATTATTAGGAGTTAGCTTTTATTGTCTGAATATTTGTTGATCACTATAAATGGGTTAATAATCTATGGAGATATTTTATCCCTTGGATGAGAGAGGGCATAGGGTCTGTTTTGTTATTGATTAGCTTGATGGCTTATTTTTCTATTTTAGCTGAAATCAATTAAGATTTTTTTTGCTCATTAGGAAGGAGAAAAGTTATTTCATATCTAGACAGGTGCGTAGCTGTGTTCTTATATTTATTTTTGGTTGAAATTATAGAACTGAAACTATAAGCATTTTCTATGTCTATGTGTCAAGGTGTCTAAGTTAACATGGCCTTTACTACTTACTGTTGGTGTGTAATGTTTTTCGATCTCTTGAGAGTGTTAATAATTTAGGTGAATCATTAATGATTTAGACCCAGTGTGGAGAAGTATGCATGATTGCAAAGGGGCGTTTCTCAAAACTAGGAATGTGTATTAAAAGGAAAGGGTATTCTGTCTCCTGTATAATCTTTTCAGGCAGAAATTACCGGCCATGGTAAGGTTAATGATATTTTACAATACTTTATTGAGGCAACCTAATGAGTACATTTTCTTTTTTTCTGTAGCATCAGTGTTACAGATTTGGACAGAGGTTTCTCAAATGAATTTTGCACATATTGTACATTTCATCTCCAACAGTATATGAAAGTTACATTCCGAGAAAGTGCACAAAGCTGTTCATGTGACATAGTTGAAAATAATCGTTAATGGTCACACTTAAAAAAATATTGTTTGCCTAAGAGAAATGAGAAAACCTTGAGAAGCTTGGAAGGTGTTTGGATACTTCAGGATTTAACCAATGATCACCTGGAGCACTAAATGCAAACACACACACATAAACATACACACAGAATCACACACTCAGAACCCCACATGCTGAGAGACTTACACATGAGGGTTTATCTGTGTTGTGTTTTACTGAGGACTTAGAGATGAACAAGGACATTTATATAGTCCAAAGAGAAACATGGTAAATATAATTTTCGATATTTATCTTCCCCCTCCTTCTTAGAACTAAGAAATAACAAAGAATGAACAACAAATTCCCCTTATTTTCCAATTCAGATAAATCTCTTTTTATCTCGTATCTCCAAAATCAGCTCTGGGATTCCCCAGTCCTATCTTGCACAAAAGCCAATTAAAGTGCTCCACTATGGAGGGACCCATCTTTTCAGTGTCTTTCTCTTCTGTTCTCCAGTTGAAATAAGGCTTTGAAAGCAGCACAAAGAGGGTATTCCTCCAGTTATAAACATTGCATTCCATCATTCAGAACAAAACAGCAGTTTTGGTTTCAGTAACAAATCTCTTTCTTTTATATCAATGCAGTTTGATATTTCTATTTCTTCTTGTTTCACCTGTTTGCTATTTATTTTTTTTCCTTGTAAGCATCCAGTATGTTTCAGAAGTGTTTCATATAATTAGTGTATAGTTGGTTTAATTATGTAAATTTGCTTGAACAACATTCCAATTTCCATTTCCATTTCTTCTCTTTTCTTTTGTGTTTACTTAATTGCCCCCCAACTTTTACATCTTTAGTATATTTCAGAAACCTTCTGTATAATCAGCATTTAGTTGGATGTGGTCATACATGTTAATTCGTGTGGTATCCCAATTTATTATCAATGGGATTATCTTGCACCCACTGTGCCTCTTTCTTGGTCTTTGAGAATAGCATTTTCTTACATAACTTGTCATTCTCTAAGCTTTCTCTTTCACTGTAAAACAAATTTATGAAATATTCCAAATTCCATAATGCATCACACCTACAGTCCTCAGTTTCCCCTCCCAAGTACAGATGGCGCTTCATATCCAGGTGTGGTACACCCCCAACCCTTCGATTTCTCACCTTGTTAATGGAAAGAAAAGGCAGTATATATCATGAACCTAGTGAGAGGGAAGACAGGATATCCTGAACAAGTGGCTTCATTTTCCAAATTTCCATATTTCCTCTGCTGGAAAACTGATGTCCTAATAGTACCTTCCTCATGAGTTTTTGTTGTCGTTGTTGTTAGGATTAAATGAGATAATATATGCAAAATTATTGGAATGGTGTCTTGCACATAATAGATAGGAACACTGTGTAAGCAATTGCTATAACTGTTGTAACGATTACTGAAGATGTGGTTTGGCTGTATTTTAAAAGCCTTGATTCCTGGGCTAAGATGCTAGCAGCCTCCTGAGTAGGTAGTGACTTGATTGCTTCTGCTTTATGAATCACCAGTATGTAGGAGGGATGGAGTTTGTGTGAGGAGATTGCAGCAGAGATACACATCAGGAGATTTTAGACAAATCAAGATGACTGACTCCTCATTTTCAGTCTTAGAGATTCTCAAGCTAAAGGCAGCATGATAGTGGGGAAAAGACAAAATATTCCCAGTTTTGTCACTTACCCTGTATAACTTTGGGAAAATCATCTAACTTGAGGCAGCTCAAGTGGTCTTTATTATTAAACTGAGTAATGGCAATATTTTTCTTACAATTATTTTGGAGTACTAAGGGAGTCAGTATGTGTGAAGCACTTTCATGCCCAGAAAGTACCACTCAAATGTCAATTATTTACGTCAATTATATAAAGACATCCAGGAATGGTAAACAATGCTGTAAACAAAAGCTAAATCTAAATTCTTGGAAAAGTCTGGTAACAGGGCAAAAATATTTTTCATATCACTTTTCCCCCCTCGTAGAATAACTTCCTGGATGTTTATTTTCCTTCTTAAATAGATACTTCCCTTCTATCTAATTATGCAGCATTTTACAGTTTCATCAGCTATCAGCAAAATCAAGCTGTCCTCGTTTGACTTGGAATGTCATAGAAATGATAAACTAAACAGCTTAGAATAGCACAAACTGGAAAGCAGAGTGTAACCCTCTAAAATCTCAACTGTCTAAATCCAAACCTAAATCTAGAATCTTAACCATTATCTACAGATTGTACACTTTAATACTTAAGAAGGGATTAAAATCACATATGTTCATGAGAGCATTGCTGTTATTACACTGCATTTGTTAAGTTCTCATTAGCATGTGGTCTTCATCTCAACAGTGTAAAACTATAGAGTAATTTGAAGTATGCCTATGAAATTGCCTTCCACACTGACTTAAAAAATAAAAATAGGCTGGGCGCGATGATTCACGCCCATAATCCCAGTACTTTGAGAGGCCGAGGCGGGTGGATCACGAGGTCAGGAGATCGAGGCCATCCTGGCTAACACGGTGAAACCCCGTCTCTACTAAAAATATAAAAAATTAGCCGAGCGCGGTGGCAGGCACCTGTAGTCCCAGCTACTCGGGAGGCTGAGGCAGGAGAATGGCGTGAACCCGAGAGGTGGAGCTTGCAGTGAGCCCAGATCGTGCCACAGCACTCCAGCCTAGGCAACAGAGCAAGACTCTGTCTCAAAAAAAAAAGCAAAAAAATAAAAATAAAAATATATAACCTCCCCAAGCTTTGAACATAACTGTATAATTTGGAAACAATTTATTCTCCCACTATCTTAATGTTTACCATTTAAGAGACATGCTTCTCTAGGAAAAATATGTTTATCAGAAATAACATTTGTTAAAATGCCTAGGTTACTCTCCTGCTGTTTGATAATGTTCCTCAGAAAAAGCATAAATGTACATTCTGACAACTTTCAGAAGGTTTATATTAATGAACATTCTCTTTTCTAAGCCTCAAAGAATAGGATTTCTAATGATATAAGCACATACATATTTCTAAATATTTGAAGCTTTGAGGTACTCCCCTCTTTCCATTACAGTTGGGGCATTTTCCGTATCTTTCACTCTTCTGTGAAGGATGACTTACCTCACTCAGTTCCCACTAAGGTCTCTTACGTAGGCCTTGCCTTAGTCTTTCCAAGCTACTATTTTAAAACGTACCATAAACTTGATAGTAATAAACAACAGACAATTATTTCTCACAGCTATGGAGGTTGGGAAGTCCAAGATCAAGGCACTGGCAGACGTGGTGTCTGATGAGGGCTTACTTTGGTTCACAGAGGGAGCCTTCTTCTCACTGTGTCCTCACAGAGTGGAAGGGATGAGGGGACTTTCTAGGATCTCCTTTACAAGGATACTAATTTCATTCCTGAGAGCTCAACTCTATGGCCTAATCACCACCCAAAGGGCCCACCCCCTAACACCATCATCTTGGGTATTAGGAGTTTAACTTACGAATTTTGAGGGGACACAAGTGTTCAGATTATGGCAGGTTTAAAGCAAGTCATTTGAACTTAGAAAGCTAATTTAATTTTAATCCACATATCTGAGGGGCTACTTCTCATATTTAATTTTATATATATCTATGTCAATTAAGTTCTCAGCTGTCTGGCCCTAACGCCAGTTTAACTAATTCCTGAGGAGAGACTGGTAGAAGGTAGAAGGTTCTAAAAGGTTCCTCTATACTGAAATGGGTGCCTCTGGTTTCAAAGTACACTTCCCAGGGCTTACGGAGAAGAACTAACTGTACTTTACTGATAACTAAAAACAACAACAACAACAACAAAAACAGTTTTCTTTTGCATTCCTTACAGGGTGGGGTATACACTATTCTACCTGAGCAAGGATGCGTCCAATATTCCTAGTCCATATAAAAGTACCTCCCCTCCTTTTGGTATTTTCACAAAAGCTTTGCACTTTCACAATAGGCATTCATTCTACAGAGACAGGACTTGACAATTGAGCAAATGATCATTTTGCTAATTCCATATTCATGTATGACTCATGACTCATCCAGCAACACTGTGGAGCCTTCTTTGTGAGAGGCGACAGCTGCTTTACATTAAGCATCATTACTAAACAGTTTTTTTAAAAAGACGATGTGCAGAGAATAATTCCTTTGAGGAAAATCTAGGTAGCTTTTCAGGTTTAGAAGACTAAATGTAGTGAGGGCTCTGCATTTTATTGTAGGTTTATAAATGATGACACTTTAATTCCCCTGTACCTACAAAAAAGACAGCATGAAGCAGTGGAGATCATGAAAGGTGAGAGGCTTGGGTCTTGATTTTATTTTAATTTACTCTCCCCTAGCGGGAAGACTTTAGGATCTTTGATTTAATGAGACATCAGGAAAAATAGCTATGAATCTCCTGAAAATGCAAACTTCTCTCACTTCATAGGTGCTAAGTATTTTATTTTCTGTTTTTTTAATCAGATGTCCATGGCAGTTAGCATATTCTCAACAGAGTCTTTGATTCCCAGGAGGTTAAGAACTACTCTTCTATGTGGTCATTCTCATAATAGGGTTCCATGCCATGGATCATTTTGCTCCCTCCCAAATTCTCACCCAAGAATGATCAGAATGATACTTCCTGACCAAAAAGAAAGAGGCTTCATTTTCATAAAACAATGTATAAATACAGACTTCATTGCTACAGGATGTATTCCTGATTATTGTAAATTTTGGGTCAATCACTGAGAAGACTGAAAAATTATTTTGATCCTGATACATTATGAAATTTACACTAGTGGACTTGAGGATGAGTTGGACTCTTGAAAGAATTTCTGTATATTGCTCTTTAAAACAAAGGAAAGCAATTCAGTTGAAGCTTAACTCTCACATGTATTGTAATAGCAAGAGAAGCACTCTACCTTTTCTGTGTCTAAGTGTCTTACTGTTGACATGTGGGGCATCATCCATCCAGATTTCTGCCCTGAAATCCGAAGAGTAGGTTATTTCTGCCACTCTCCTCTCATGCCTCACTCTGATGAGTGCTCTATATGTGGTCACTCCAGCTGCTAATTTACATGTCTTTAGCCCTGTCTGTGCTGGAGCTCTCACGGGATGCTTTGGAAGGGCTTTATGTCCTGTCCTGTGAACATTCTACCTCACTAGTATTCCCAGATGATAACAGATAAGTATCAAATGTTACTCTCGAGTCTTTTGAAGAATCAGGTGTTTCTGTTTTGTTTGTTTGTTGTTTTTGTTTTTTAAACCACAGCAACAGAATGAGAAGAATAGAGGCTATAGCTATCACAAATGTGCTTCCTTTCCCTGCTTTGGGATTGGGATTGGGCTCTACATCTATTCAAATGAGGGTTTTTTTTAATGTAGATTCCCCCTTTACCTGGAACTTTAAACACCTCCCACCCATTATTTCCTCGGAGCCGACTTTAGGTCTTTCAACACCAAGCGCTCTCTGCCTTCTCCCATTAAATAATTTTTTCCTGCAGAAAAAAGATTTTTATTTATTCATTTTTTTATTATTTTATTTATTTGTATTTTACAGATGGTATTTTATTATGGTGACTTTAGGTCTTCTAACACCAGGCTCTCTCTGCCTCCTCCAATCATTTATTCCTTCCTGCAGAAGGAAGATCTTTACTTATTTATGTGTTTATTATTTTATTTATTTATATTTTAGAGACAATGTCTCACTGTGTTGCCCGGGCTGGAGTGTAGTGGCTATCCACAAGCAGAATCATATCACACTGCAGCCTCGAACTCCTGGGCTCATGTGATCCTCCTGCCTCAGTCTCCTGAGTCCAGAAGGAAGGAGCTTTACATCCCATCTGGGTCACTTCTGCCTGGCTCAGGCTCGAGCATGATGCTAATTTCAGCTCTCCCTCTGGAGGCATTGCTCCCTGCATTCTGCCCTGAACTCCTGCAGTCTTTTTACCATTCCACTGGGATATGGCTAATTCGCAGCCCCATCCTAACAGGCTCCAAGCAGATCCGTCTCTGATCTTTTTCCAACCTCCTCTCCCTCCTGTCTTTCCCTGTTGTCCTTCTTTCCCTCTCATTTGCTTGTTCTCTGCATTTATCTCCGCCCACTCTGCCCTTGGTTCCTGCCCTCTGGACACACTGGTGAGTGTTGTCACTGCTCCTCCTTCACAGAACACAGTATCAGACACGTGGGAGGAATTTGCTGTGACCTCTGCTAAAAGACAATGCCCCAGGCCTTTCAAGGCTTGCTTCTCAACACCTTTCAAGTCTTTGCTCAAATGTGTCTGCTAAATTCACACTTACTAGGACACACTGTTTAAAATTACAACTCTTCCCTAGTCTCATTCTCAGTTTTATTTGTCTCCATAGCAGTATCTCCATCTGCCATTATATGAATTTACTCCACTTATTTGTTTATTGACTGTGTCCCCACAATGTAACTAAAATGCAATTGCCATGAGGGAAGAGATTTTTGCCTGTGATTATTACTGTGCCTGGAATAGTGCTTGCCACTTTTAAGGATGTCAATAAAGGTTTGCTGAAAGAAGTTATGAAAGAGGTTTTTTTAGTTAGAATAAATATAAATAAATAAAGAGAATTGTGTTTAGAGTAGCCATTTACTTTGGGAGCGTAGAATCTGTACTCTTAACGGGAAACTAACCATTTATGAATAAACTCCTTTATACTTTATAAAAGAGAAGCCCTATATCAGACATTTTCAGCCACCTCAGCCCAACTGAAGAATTACTCAAGCTTGGGACCATGTAGAAAGGTTTCAGCCTAGGACAGGGTGGCATATTATGTTTAGTCTTACGTGGCAACTTTGATGGATAAGTCAGTTGGATCATAAATCAATCAAATCATAAATCGCTGTGTTGGAAGGCATCCAGAGACATTTCCTGGCATAGCGGAAGGTGAGCTATGATTACACGTGGGTATGAGAAAAAAAAAATGGGAACAGTTGTTTGTGTTGCTTTCTGTATTAAATTCTAGTCACGCTAGAGATTATATTCTGATATAAAACCATTGAGAATAAGTTGTAGAAGCAATGTGAAAATCCATTGCCACTCTGTCAAGATGACATTATGTACAATTTCTCAATAAACCAGATTTACCTGATTCCAACACTGAGATGAACTCAAAAATAAATAAATGAATACATTTTTAAAAGTAGTGAAAATTTATCACCACTATCATAAAAAAAAAACAAAAAACAGACAACCCAGGTTGTCTGTTTTTTTGGTGATATTCAAGGTGAGCACAATTTGTCATTAATATTATGTGACAAAACTGTTATTAGATGACCAAAAACTCTATCATAATAAAATGGTAAAAAAAAATGAGAATTTATTCCCTAGGGGAAACTGGATGCCTGTAATTACAAACAGAAAAAGGATGCTAGGACAGCAGTTCCATCTATTTTACCAAGTAGATACTTCTAGATGTACAAAAACTTGATTTCATGCATAGACATATGTCTTCTTTGCTCAAATCCAGGCTCCGAAGTACAAGAGGAATTAAAGGTTCACAGGACATCTAATGGGGTTCCAGAGGAGTCTGCTTTAATATTCTGATAATTTATTTCATTCTCAGTCCTAATTAGAGAGACCAAAGAAAAGCTTATTCTGGCTTTTCACAGGAGGAATTCTACCTTTGCACCCAGGGAGATGCAGAGATCATGACGTGCCAGGAACTCATGTAACAGGAAAGCTGTATTCAACTGCTTCTGCTTCAGTCCAACAGCCAGTTATTGCAAGTCATCCGATCTTCTCGCCTTTCCTTCTCTAACAAACCCAAGCTAACGTGCCAGTGAGAGTCATTCCTTTTGCAAATTGTAAAGAATCTTACACTGGCACATCTATTTTCTTCATCTTCTCACCTTTCACTATTTTATTTTATTTTTGCAGATGAAGTCTCTGCTATATGTGCAATTTCACTTGGTAATAAACAGGTGAAATCAAGCACAACTAAATAAAAATAACATTGTTTTACTCATTTCACTTACTCTCTTTTATGCAGCCTGCTTTCCTTTTGGCAATACTGCTTAAATTTTAACGCTGTTATTTAATATATTCATCTAGATCATTAACATACCTTTTTTTTTCTATCTTTTTTTTTTTTTTTTAGACAGACTCTCGCTCTGTCACCCAGGCTGGAGTGCAGTGGTGTGATCTCTGCCTCCCAGGTTCCAGTAATTCTCCTGCCTCAGCTTCCCAAGTAGCTGGGATTTCAGGCACGTGCCACCACACCCGGCCAATTTTTTATTATTAGTAGAGACAAGGTTTCACCATGTTCGCCAAGCTGGTCTCCAAATGCTGACAGTTCATCCGCCCACCTCCGCCTCCCAAAGTGCTGGGATTATAGGCGTGAGCCACTGCGCCCAACCCTTTTTTTCTTTTATTGTCCTTTCTTAAACTGCTTCTTTCTTGAGTTAAAAAAAGTAACCGTTTACTGTTTGCTTAGCTAAGCACTATTGTAATATTTTAGCATAGAGTCTTTTCCTTTTTATCTCTACTATTAAACTTGTGAGGTAGAAATGATTATTCCCATTTTCCAGATGAGGAAATTGAGGACCAAAAGGTTAAGTAATTTGCTCAGCATCACAGAGTTAGTAAGTTCCAGGTCTGTGATTTAAATAGAGGTCCGGGTTCTTCACTATTACACCATCTAGTCAGGTTTAGTGGAAACAGCTAACCTAATGGCTTTTTGGAAAGACTACAAATGAGACTAGAAGAGAGTAGAATGACTTAAATACTGGCAGCTTGTACTTCCTACATAATCTTTCAATCCAGCTTCTCTTCATTCCTACCACTATTGCTCTAATTCATCTTTGCCTTCTTAACGGAGTTCTGTGTTTTCAGTATTTTTCTCATCAAAATTGCTCTTCCCACAGATGCAGAAATATCTTTCAAATGTAAATCTGACAGTGTCATTCCCTTCCGTATAATCCTTTGCTAGTTTCCCTTCACCTACACTAGCAGTTTTCAAACTGTTCATTGCGTGCAGGTGCTTCAGGGACTCTGCCAATGCTCCATTACAATTTTAGTTTAAAATAGTTTTCCTGTTCTATATCTTTTTAGAAAGATCAAAATGTTTCAATAAAATTTATTTTTTAACCCCTCAAAGTCGGTGTTAGGTTAAGGGGCAGGCCACCATATGGCTGCTCACGATGCCTTCATTTAAGGAGCACTAAGAGCTTTGTACTAAGAATAGGTACTTTATGATACAAGAAAATGTTTAGATCATCGATAAAATGTAAATTTGTTCTTCTTTCCCCAAAGTGCAATAAAACAAAAACAAACAAAGCAAAACAGCAGCAGCAAAAACCTAATTTTCATTGGTACTGATGTATCTTTGTTAAATATTTTTACAATGGGCCCAGGTGAAGTGAATGACCCAACCACATTCCTCTGGCAAATTTACATAGCTGATTTGGTTATTTCCAATTATTGGTTGTTTTTATTGGATATGAACATTCCCCAATTTTTAGAGGTAGCTGAGGTGCTTGGGTTTCTAATCTTCTGACTCTGTCACCAATAGTAGGTGCCAAAATGAGGGAAAATCTCAGATCCAATGCTACCACGTATAAAATCATCTATTAGCAGAAATTACAAAGGAATTGTCTGATCACATCTGAAAACTTGAAGTCAGAGCTCTCTGTCTTTGACCTGCACAAAACACTCACTCAAGACAAATGTGAAGCATCTTGGCAACAAGATTCAGTTAAATCTCAGGTCAGGCAGAAGAAATGTCTCTGATTATTTGCTAATACAGGTCTACTTCTGAATCCTAAACCTGCTCCAGAATGTACAGGGTGCTGAGCTCAATGGATAGTTGGTAGAGTGAGAATCCTAAATTTTCTAGTCGATGGACATCTCTTGGATATTTTTTAAGAACATCATGCTAACTGACACAACTAAGCAGTAAAAGACAGCCCTACACTTACAGTAACTATATTTGAACTGTAAATTTCTGAATAATGGGCTTTTATATAAGTAACACTCGAGTTGTTAACTAACCACCTCTAAAATATAGAGTAAAACTAAACCCAAACACCAGCTTTATTTTTAAAGTAAAATAAATGGGATCCAAAAATTCGCTGTGTTACAGCAAGATGATCTCAAGATATGAGACCTACACAATATGGGGTATGTTGCCTGGTTCCTCCAAATAGTGAGAAATTTTGTCTGCTAGCACAGTTTTTGAGAACATGAGGTAGACTGAGAATATGAGATAATCACTAATAAATTCATATTTAAACACGAGTTTTCATGAAATTTTATTTTATATATTGAACTATGTTGAATATTTCAAAATAAATGACAAAGCAAGTAAGTACACTTCTGCCAAGAGTCTCATGATGTTGATTATCCCCATCACCATGAATTCTAAACCAAATCCATTTCCCTGTAGTCTTTTCTAAGAATAAGCAATTTATTTCTTTATATCTAGTTATTTTTCAAATCTTTAATCTCTTGTTCAAGAAGATATTTGATTAGAAAATTGCAAAAGAACTTGCAAAAGAACAAGAACAATAGAATAGGGCAAATATTTTCTCACACAAAACAGAAATAATTACATGTTTATTAAACAAAGCTTTGAGAATTGTTAGCCATTTCCTTCATAAGTATGAGTAACCAATGCTTTTTAGTTGTGAGCAATGAAAAAATTTCTTTTTTTATGCAAATGTAGTTGATATCAAGTTTAGTGTTAACCCCGCAAAATAAGTTCAGCATATAAGCTACAAACATAGACTCCAAGTAAGCTACCTGGATGTCACATCTGCTTCTGCTTTATATTAACTGTGTCATTCTGGATAGATTACTTAATCCCACTAGTTCTTGGTTCCTTCATATTTAACACATGTAACATGGTGGATAATACTAGTAGTACATACTACATGGTGGAATATGAGGAATAAATGAAGGCATGAAGTGCTATGACTATTTTGAAATTAAGATTATTTGTTTCTTTCTCTATATCTCACTTAGTCTGCTTTACTCACCCACTGAGTTGCTGCCTTAGGGATATTCAAGAGTTTTCTGGAGTACAGAAGTTTCCAGGAAGGACCTCCCGTGCAATTCAGTTCATATCGGCAATAACATATTACTAGTGCACACTAGTGGGTTGTCAGAATGACCATGCCCCAGGAAGACAGGTGTTTTTCCACCTCTGTACCAACCTTGGGTATTTCTCCATGGTACAGACCAGAGGAAAATTCACCTGCTAGCCAGTCTTCATAGATTGTCAAGCAGCTACCTCCATCTGATGTCCTGTGAATTCTCTTTGGTGTGGAGGGAACAGAAGATGAACCCATGCTATTAACAGAATAAACAACACTGCCATTCCCTTCTGAGTTATCGGGAAGTTCCATAATATCTCTTTTTTCTGCAATTTGTTGACTTCTATTTTCTAAACTTGAAGCCAAATCTTCCCATTCTTTGTCAGTAGCCATTGCTACCTTCCCACTGCAAAAGCCCCAGGAACAAGATATTCCTTCTCCCCATCTGCAAGGAACCAGGTTGGACCCAGGACCTGAGCTCAGCTAAAAGACATTCATGCTGGGATGGTTAGTAATGGTCAGTGGCAATGGCTACAGTGTCTCTGAAGTGGAAACTGCCGTGCAACACATTGTTTGCCTCCTGGCTAGACTGGCCCTGCTGAAAGGAGAGTTCTGATTTTGGAACTTGAGAATTATCTTGGTTCCTGTGCATTTTCCAAGCTTTTTCCATCCTCTTTGCAATTCTGTGAGCCTTCGTATCTTCTCTAAGCTTCTCCCTTTTGCTTAAATACCCAGAGTTGGATTTTCTTACTTACTAATGACCAATTTTGAATACAAAGAAATACAGTGTTTCCTAAAAGAAAATCTACAGCCCTCTGCCATTAATAAAAGTTATGCAAATCCTGGACAAATGCTACCAAATACTTAGCCTGTCCAGAGAGTTCACCTAAATGGCTCATCACTGGTCAATTTATTATATTTGCTATTATTCCTAGCATTCAATCTATTTTTCTTCCCAGATCCCAGAATAATGTCTCTTTTGCTACTTCTGTTTAAATTGAGTGACCATTTGAAAAAAATCTCTCTATAATTTCAAAGTCTTTTTATGTTGTGCAACTAACATTAAACTTGGAAATAAATTATGTGCTAAATGTATGATTTTGGGGATTCATTGCAGTGGCCTCATTGCACCAAATGCCTATGTTAGTTGATGTCATCAAATGTAGCTCATATAATTAAACTTGTAAGGGACTATTTTTTTTCACATTTTTCTATATTAGATCTCTAGTAGATATTGTTTGAGTAAAGGGTTATTTTACTTAAAAAAATTGAAAATCTGTGCTCTGCAAAATGCTTTCAATTATCTGGCATATGTTTATAAGACCCTCTATGATTTGAGCATAACTAACCCCTTCGTCCTCATGTCTTCTTTTTTTAATCTTTTTTTTTTTATTATTATACTTTAAGTTCTAGGGTACATGTGCACAACCTGCCGGTTGGTTACATATGTATACATGTGCCATGTTGGTGTGCTGCACCCATTAACTCGTCATTTACATTAGGTATATATCCTAATGCTAGGCCTCATTTCTTTTAATGTAGTGTCTCATTTTTTTTTAAATGTTCGGACAACTGCTCAGCTTGTTGTCCTACTTCTTTCCTCCTACGCAATGTGTTGTTTTTGCCTCATGTTTTCCCTTCTGCCTGGAACGCTTCCCCCAATCCTGTGAGTTGGCCAAATCCTGCTTTTTCCTTAAGACTTATCTTTAGTGATAGTCCCCACACGCTTTCATTTGGCTGAGTTAGGAGCCTGCAAATGTAGCCCCGTGAAACCAGGTATAGACGATCTTCCTCACCACGTGTGCTCATTGGTTTCACACTGTTTGTTTCCTGTCTACCATAATGGAAGAGGAGTTCCTTAAAGTCAGGAAAATCATGATGCTTGGCCCCAAACTGAGATTCCATCCATGTTGACACACAGTATGAGATTAATTTGTGAACAACAGAGTATATGTTTGTTAAAAATGTCCAAAAATTTAAATTTCCCCATAATCCATATCTACTCGAAGACATTTCAATGTATGTAGTTTAAAAAAAAAGAAATGAGAATATGATTTATATTCTCTAACAACCTGCTTTTGTCTTCCCAAGTAAATTATAGTTTGAGAATTTTTGCAATGATTGTTTTCTTAACTGTGCACATGGTGATGTGGTACTACAGATCAGAGCCACACAACCATTGCGATTCACTTTCTTTTGTAAACCTGGGATTTTTTCTTATTCGTATGTTAGCTATTTTTTGTTTATTTCAGTGCTGTGGTTTTGCATGTATATCTCTGTATGTCTGAAAGTTTGTAGCACTGCATTTTTAACATAGGAATTCAAAAATTCTAATAGGATGTGTATGCGGGAATAAGAGATCCCAGTGTTTTCTTTTGCTCTAGAAATTTCTCATGTATAATTAGTTCCATTGTTAATTTCCATCCTTTTTTCTTTCTATACACTGCTACTGGGTATTGGTTTGCCTAGTTTTGCCAAGCACATACTTTACCATTTTCTGTGTGTTTTAGCTTTTCCCTTTCCCGTAATTTTAATATAGTGGGTCATCACAAATTCAGTTTCTAGAACTATACATTTTGTTACTGAATTATTACTGAGCTATTAATTTTCGCAATCATGCTTTCTATTTCGAAAAACTCTTCTTGCTCTGATTGCCTCACTTTCTTTGCTAGTTGCTATTGTTTTTATCACTGCAATTCTCTTAAATCCAACTATGAACACTAATTAGATATTTTTAAGTCCGTTCATTTCTTTCTTTAAATTTGCTTTCCTTGGTGAATTTGCTCTTATTTTGGAATTTGAAGTTATTATTTCTGGCAGTTCCTTTCCGCCTGTGCCCAGTGTTGTATATAGATTGCTCACAGGGTAGCTCCCAGTTTTGGAAGCTGATGCCGGCTCCTCCGGGGATTCTGTGGCCCAGTGGTAATTTCTCCTACAGCATCTGCGGCCAGAGATTTTTACTTCCCCAAGTGTGCTGTCTGCATTTGAGCGAAACCTGCAATGTGGCAGGAGCAAGGGGTGGTGGATTCTGCTTCCAGTTGTTCCAAATTCAAATGTCTAATAGAGATTCTGAAAAGTTAGCTTCATTGTTGCTGTTGCTCTTCTTCCTTCTTCCTAAGTTGTCTAAAAGGTTAGTTAATTGACCCCAAACTATTTATCAACTTGATTTCTCAGCTATTTGAAATGAATAGTTAATTATTACATATAGTTAATAAACATAAAAATAAATTCCTATAAATGAGAGTACTAAGTTGTACTAAGTTGTATTTCTTCAGAATTGTGATCCATTGGGATTTTATTAATTACCTTGCATAAGTGACTGCGTTAGTTTGTTCTCACATTGCTATACATACCTGAGACTGGGTAATTTATAAAGGAAAAGGGTTTAATTGGCTCACACTTCTGCAGGTTGCATGCAGGAAGCATAGCAGCACTGGCTTCTGGGGAGGCCTCAGGAAGCTTACAATCATGGCAAAAGGGGAAGGGGGAGCAGGCCTCCTACTTGGCAAAAGCATAAAGAAGCGGGTGTTGGGGGGATGCTACACTTTTAAACAACCAGATCTCATGAGGACAGCACCAAGGGAACAGTGCTAAACCATTCATGGGAAATCTACCCCGTGATCCAATCCACTTCCACCAGGCCTCACCTCCAACACTAGAGATTACATTTCAACATAAAATTTGGATGCAGCAAATATCCAAACTATATCAGTAACATATTCTTCATTATTGAGATTTCAACACCTTTCTTTTTATTTCTTCTTATTAAAAATGATCTTATCTATTGTGGTTATCTACAATATCATTAAAATTTCTAGTCTCAATGTTGTGGCTATCTATAATATCATTGAAATTTCTAGTCTCAGTGTGGGATATCAAAGTAATCTCCACTGAGATTTATTTAAGATTATATAAAACCATTTGATTGAAGAATTTGTGTTTTAAAAATTTCTTGTTAAATATCCCCAGGAGTTGTATATTTGGTTATTATTTTGAATGAGATTTTTTTCCATCATACATTCTATTTGGTTAAAACCACTATCTAAGAAACATTTGTGTTTCACATACTGACTGGCAAATGTTCATCTTACGCATTTTCTCCTTCTGTGTTTCAGGTAAGTTTATTGAATTTTTAAATTTATGTTAGACATGTTTCACACACAAAAACTATTATAACAATTCTAATAATCTGTTAAAATTATATTCAGCTTATATGCTTTTGATATTTTAAAATCTATAAATGGGCCGGGCATGGTGGCTCACGCCTATAATCCCAGCACTTTGGGAGGCTGAGGCGGGTGGATCATGAGGTCAGGAGTTCGAGACCAGCCTGGCCAAGATGATGAAACCCCTTTTCTACTAAAAAATACAAAAATTAGCCAGGCACAGTGGTGGGCGCCTGTAATTCCAGCTACCTGGGAGGCTAAGGCAGGAGAATTGCTTGAACCTGGGAGGCTGAGTTTGCAGTGAGCTGAGATCGTGCCACCGCACTCTAGCCTGGGCAACAGAGCGAGACTCCATCTCAAAAAAAAAAAAAAAAAAACTATAAATATAGTTGAAACCCCTTTTATACTTCTCAGTCCTATTCTCTCTCCTTTATTCCTGGAAAAATACCTATATTTTTTAAGTAATTGTGTACCTTTCCCACCTGTGATTTAATAATTTTATTACCTATTCATTTGTCAATAAACAATGCACAGTGCTATTTTATATGTTTTATACTTTGCAAAATGATAATATACAACATATATACTTCTAAACATTGTATTAATACTAAACTTTTTGTTTCTAAAAGTTTTTCACATTTCCCATCCCAGATCTAGAAGTTGGAGAAACGAACCCCAGTTCTTCAAGGGAGATGTTGAAAAATATTATGACTATTTAAAAAGAGAAATTACTACAGTAAAGAAAAACAAAACCAGTAAAAGATATCCAGATATTAGCACATAATTTGATTTTGTAAACATGGTATTTATAACTGCATAGTGTTTCCCCCCTTGGCTATCCTGCATTTTATTCACCATTCTTCTGTCATTGTATATCTATGTTATATACTTGAAGAATATTATTGTAGTCATAAATATTGCAATAAGTCTCTTTCTAAACACATTTTTGTGCATGTTTTAGTTTTTTGTGGTAGATCTGTGAATTGGAAACACCTTTAAAATGCATGATCTTTAAAAAAAAAGCTTTTTTAAAAATGAGCATCTCAGTTGTCTTTTACTGTGTGCTCTTACTCTCTACCACCAGCAAGGAATGAAGATGGTTGAGTTTTGATTTATCTTTTCTAATTTGACACATTTTAATAATGGAATATATTTTTTACTTCATATGAACATCTGTCTTCTGATCAGCATCGTATCTCATATGAACACCTACTTAACATCTTCAAGTTGCATGTCAAGATTACTCTGTGTCAATTGGAAAACAAAATATCAATTTAGAAGAAAATATGGAAGACTATGAACTTATATTCCTTGGAAGTTTCTTAATTTTTTAATATTCTCTATGCACTGACTTTTCAGTGGTAGAAAAACTTGATCATTATTTGGAGCCGATAATTTAAAACATTTATTTTCTTTGAATAAACCTCAGTTCACAGGAAACTTTGGACATATTAGAATAGGAGCACAAACAGTGGATGCAGACAGGTTTGGATATGACTCCTGACTCATTCACATCAAACAGTTGTCTTTGGGCCTCAGACAGGCTCATTCGAGAACCACTGAATACATTAATTTATGTAAAACGAAATTCAAACAAATTGAAATGAATAGATTTAAATGTATTTCAAAGTAAAATGGTTCAAGTACAATTTTAAGTGATTTTTGAGTGAATGAATGAGTCAATATAACTTATCTTTCTGTTTTACATTGCATTTATGTTAGACATGTTAGATTTAAAGTGTTGCAAAGATCAAATAAACTTAAATATGAGTATACACAGAGACCCTGACCGACAGTAGTGGTTCCAAAAATAGTAATAATAATTGTCCTTATGGTGGTGGTTGTTTTTGTTGCTATGAAGCTAACATTGGCCCTTTGGCTGTAAGCCGTGGAATAGAGTTATCTGTATAGGTCTGAATGTCTGAAGTTACTGAAAGTTTCATTCACGTGAATTTAAAATCTGCACCTATAATGTATTCTCCATCAATACATGTCATATGCTTTAGCCCTTAAGAATTTGTTTGTGATACTGGGAAAAGACAAGACTGTATATATTCTGAATATTTTTTACAATGCATATACATGCTTTATAATAAAACAGGGCTATTTTAGCTTTTCATATCAATTTTCATGGGTTTAAATTAAGTGCTTGGAAAACATTTAGCTACTATAAGAGATAGCAGAAATTGTCACAAGAAGGAATTCCTGTGATTATACAAAATATATGAAATAAGACATTGATTGAACATGTTTAATCAGAAGCCAGACTTGTCTGTTTCTTCTGATACTGCTAAAAACCATTATGAATTCAAATTCTATTGAGGTAATATTTTTCAGACACAGGATGGGAGCTGAGAGACTAAATATGCAAACATATAACCACGAGACCATATTTTAAAATAGAACTCTGGCCATATTTAAAAAATTAAACAATTTGCAGCAACCAGTCCAGGAAGGCAGACAATAACCTCTGTAGCAATCAACTAAAAATGCAAGTCATCAATAACTTACAGCTTCCATCATTTTTCCTCCTGCTTCCAACTTATAACCAACCAAAGAAAGCCAAATATGCTCCCCTACCCAGTCGCATAGGAGGTCCCACTTCTACTTTTGCACACCTCCAGCTTCTCCATGCCAACAACCTCCTGTCAGGGTGCACCTGAAGCCTTCTATTTTTTCCACTAGGAAGCTTTCCCTCTCCTCTGCCTGCTTGTGAACTTCTGCCAAACACAAGTGATGGTGGCTGACTCTCTTGCTGTAACAAGCTCTGAATAAATAGCTTTTGTTTGTTCTCATTTGAGTGGGCTTTGTTTATTTTCACGTAACAGAAGAAGAAACTTTATTTCATATAAAGAATCAAATGAAGTCCTTATATATGAATGTCTCCTACAATTATTCGGTAGAAGGGATTTCAAGCTTGAATAATATTGAAGATTTGCATGTGTTATGTTAGTCACCACTAGGTGATTTTGTTTATCTTAGGTTTATGATGCCTTGGTTATTTTATCACTCTTCTTTCAAATACATTAACTTACCTTTGTTATAGCTGGAACAGCAGGTTTATTAGCTGCTAAGCTCTCATCCATTGTTAGCAGTGTAGTTAAGTATACGATAATAATCTCAGGGACAGTTTCTTATGTGTAAGGCCCGGATTGTGCGGATTGTGCTAATTTTAACTGGAGAGGTTAATATTTAAGAGATACATTCGACAGCTGGCCATGTTTAGTTTGTGCACTGGTTTTAGAAAGCTTTTGAAGAAAGAGTGTACTTGAAGGAATATAACCGCATACATATCAAAGTCCTTCCTTAGCTATATGCAGGAAGCATGTTTAAAATTACAGCTTAGCTAATAAAAAGATAGGCAAACTCATTGCACACATAAACATTAATAATAACATTGACGTATATTGCAAAATTGTTATTGTGCTTGAGTACCCCACTGGATTCATTTTAAATTGAGTGGATGTTGCACAGAAAGGAAACGACAATGCAAAGTCCATAATGGGCAACACAAACTCACCAAGTTATCCAGTTGGTAGAGTTCTGATTTTAACATTCTAATGAATGTCAGCTTTCATACAAAACTCTACTATACTGAATTTCTGTCAATGCCTTTTCTTTTGCCTTAAGAAAAACTCTTGCTGAAATTATTCAACTGATGGAGCTGATTATCTTCAAATATTAAAACAGAAAATCATGAATCTTAACGGATATTGTTTGAATTTAATTCAGTTTAAAATATTTAAAATTATAATCTGATAATGAGAAATGTTAATACAGAAAATTTATTTAGTTATAAAGACACTTAAGGCAATATCAGTTTTCTTAGTTTCACTATGTCATATAAATTCTGGTAGATGCATTCTTTGCTCTGTAGCTTTATAAATTGAGTGCATTTTCTTTCTTGATCCAAGGTTTATCAAGTATTGTGTTTTTAAATTTCTAAGCAGATATGATTATGTTGGGTTTTTATACTTTATTTCCAATTTCATTGGTTTATAACAATGTGACATTTCTTTCTCCCTCATATACATATATATATACACACACACACACATATGTTGTATATGTATATAAATATTCAAAATTATTTTACTCAATTGCTTTTCTTTTTTATTTTTAACTTTTATTTTAGGTTTGGGGTACATATAAACGTTTGTCACATAAGTAAACATCTGACATGTGGGTTCGTTTTACATATTATGTCATCACCCAGGTATTAAACCCAGTACCCAATAGTTATCTTTTCTGCTTCTCTCCCCCTTTTTATCTTTACTTATGCTATAAAGTCTACCTGTTTCTCTCCAATTTCTTCTTTTCTCTTTATCATTTTTAAAAATGTAAAACTTTGAACAACTTATATTTATATTTACTGTTGCTTTTATTTAATGAGTGGTCATCATTTTTATCAACATCATTTCTATCAACACTACTATACCTGGACACAAGTGCTAGTTATTCCCTAACAAGAACTTTACCCTGCTTGTTACCCCTCCTGTAAAACTGAGCTTTTTAGAATGTATTTACAGCCAGGCACGGTGGCTTACATCTGTAATCCCAGCACTTTGGGAAGTCGAGGTGGGCAGATCACATGAGGTCAGGAGTTCGAGACTGTCCTGGCGAACATGGTGAAACCCTGTCTCTACCAAAAACACAAAAATTAGCTGAGCACGGTGGCAGGCACCTGTAATCCCAGCTACTCGGAAGGCTGAGGCAGGAGAATTGCTTGAACCTGGGAGGTAGAGATTGCAGTGAGCCAAGATCATGCCACTGCACTCCAGCCTGGTGACAGAGTGAGACTTCGTCTAAAAAAAAAAAAAAAAGAAAGTATTTACTCCCCTCCTCTCCTCATCATCACAATCTGAAAGAGAAATTTAGTATTCTCTTTTCCTTCACCCACCTTAACTCAGAGTTTTAACTGGGAGAGTTTAATATTAATATTGTTAATCCCTTAGTCTTTTTATGATTTTCCTTTCAATGTCAAGAATTTCTTTTCAATTTTAAGCATTTACACTCATTTGATTTCAACAGTTTCTCATGAATTTTCAGCCTTCTTATGGTCGTTTTGTTGCGTTTCTCGAGTGTCTCATTACCCATTTTAGTTATAGGTATATGAAGCTGCGGTCTATCCCCGCCCCTCACCATTGTTCATTTCCTTGCCTCTACTTTTCCTGGGATAATTTTGTTGGTTAGACAAAGAACAAACACGATATAGTCCCTAAAGCATAGACCATCCACGTACATCTTTTCTTCCTTCTATCAGGGATTACTATCTTGTTTAGGAATGAAATGATTACGCTACAATTCTAATTTCTCAATATTCTATGAGTGGCTTTCTGCTACTTTCTGGCTTCTGATGAAGCAAATTGGTTGTCTGTGAATGGTCTGATTTGTTCCGTTTTTAAGGTGACCCGTTCTTGTCTCTAGAAGCTTGTAAACACTTATTTTTATTTTTTTATTGGAAGCTCTGCAATTTCTCTCTTTTTAAAAAGTCATTAACTTTGCCTGGACTGTTCACTGAACAATTTCGTCCAAAGGTCCAGCTCTTCCTTCAGCTAAAAAAAAAGTACATGTTTGATTTTATTATTTTGAGTCATCCATCTGTTTCTGTTCCTCCCTCTGAAACTCCTACAATTCACACTTAATTCTCTTAGATCTCTTCTCCAGTTCTCATGTTTCCTGTATCATTTTTCATCTCTTCATATTTTTGACCCTGTACTTTAAGATATTTCTTACATTGTCTCATCGAGGCCACCAGGTCTGATCTTAACAGTGACTGTCCCGTTTTTCAACATCTATTTTTTTTTTTTTTTTTTTTGAGACGGAGTCTCGCTCTGTTGCCCAGGCTGGAGTGCAGTGGCCGGATCTCAGCTCACTGCAAGCTCTGCCCCCTGGGTTTACGCCATTCTCCTGCCTCAGCCTCCCCAGTAGCTGGGACTACAGGCGCCCGCCACCTCGCCCGGCTAGTTTTTTTGTATTTTTTGGTAGAGACGGGGTTTCACCGTGTTAGCCAGGATAGTCTCGATCTGCTGACCTCGTGATCCACCCGTCTCGGCCTCCCAAAGTGCTGGGATTACAGGCTTGAGCCACCGCGCCTGGCCCTCTATTTTTTTTGAGACCAAATCTCACTCTTATTGCACAGGTTGGAGTGCAGTGGCACGATCTCGGCTCCCTGCAATATCCGCCTCCTGGATTCAAGAGATTCTCCTGCCTCAGCCTCCCAAGTAGCTGGGATTACAGCTGTCCACCACTGTGCCCGGCTAATTTTTTGTATTTTCAGTAGAGACGGGATTTCACCATGTTGGCCAGGCTAGTCTTGAACTCCTGACCTCATGTGATCCGCCTGCTTTGGCCTCCCAAAGCTCTGGGATTACAGGCGTGACCCAGGTCGCCCAACCAAGGTTTTTTTTTTTTTTTTTTTTTTTTAGTTTTGTATTTCTATAAAGTCTTTGTACTGTACTTAAAGCTCACTAAATGTTCAGTAATGCTCATGTTCTGGTCTGTCTCCTCCAAAATTTTAATTTTTTATGTGCTTAATCTAGGTTTTTGTTTTTCTCCTCCCTCTCTCTCTGCCTGCTGGCACATATTAGTATACCACTATTATTTTTTCCTTGCTTATTCATGTTCCGATTCATATTTTGAGGTACTTGCAGTGAAAATAACCAGATTAGTGGCAGAATTAACAGAATCTTATACTTATGGGCAGTAGTTGAGCAGCGGCAGGTTGTGGATTCCACCATCAGAGCACCAAAGATACCCCGTTTGTTTTCCAGATCTTATCCTTCTCTTATCTATACAAAGGATTGAGATAGTCATTTAGCATGCCAGGTCTTTCAGAGTGGAAAGCCCAAGCTCATTCGTGCTGATAGATGTATAGATGCTGATAGGTGTATAGATACTGATAGGCGTATAGATGCTGATAGGTATATAGATGCTGATAGGTGTGTAGATGCTGATAGATGTATAGATGCTGATAGGTATATAGATGCTGATAGATGTATAGAGGCTGATAGGTGTATAGATGCTGATAGATGTATAGATGCTGATAGGTATATAGATGCTGATAGATGTATAGATGCTGATAGGTATATAAATGCTGATAGATGTAGAGATGCTGATAGGTGTATAGATTCTGATTGATGTATAGATGCTGATAGTTGTATAAATGTTCCCTTGGAATTAAATGGATGCGTTTTCCCCTGGGGTGACTAAGTTTTCATCAGGATACTCTCAGTTAAGAGCCATTCCTTAGGTATTTCCAGTACTGTCTGTAGGTCCTTACATGGCTCTGATATGTAACAAGATAGTCCTACTCCAGTTATTTTCATCAAGCCTCCCTCATATATTCCAGACACCAGCAGATACTTGACTGCTGGTTGGATCGAATCTGAATCAAATGCTTCATTTTTTTGTGCTATTCATACTTTTATAGTGTATCTGCCACTATAGGAATTGCTTCTATCTACTGGTTCCCACACAAATCTTACAGATCCTCTGAGAATCAGTTCATTTTAGTCTTTCCGGGAAGACTTCCCCTATTCAGTGTTCTTTCCTTCTTGAATTGGTCTTCTCTTTCCCTTAGTTCTACAGTTTAGAGACTTTATTTTGTTTGCTGCCTTAGCAGGGTTTAACACAAAGTTGTAACTCAATGCATATTAATTTCATAAATAAATAAATAAATTTATGCTACTATGAGCATTTCTGTGCAAGGTCTAATATGGGAAACATACATGTCACAGCATCTGGTACTGGGTGATGCACTTCATAAGAGAAACAGTATTTGTAACATATTTTATAAGAAGCAGAAAGTGGTTGATCACTGGGAATCTTTTCTTTCTGTGCTCCTTCCCCTATTAATGTATTTATATAATTTTGCTAAAATATCATCGGCATAATGCGTAGGCTAAATGTGTTGAAATGACCTAATATCAAATTCTGTGTCTTAATCATCTATTTTATCCCCAGACCTTAGTACAGGCTGGGCAAATATTAGTGTGCATAAGAGTAGCACTTAGGGGCCCTGTTGAGATGATGATCCCCTGCCAGGCACGGTGGCTCACACCTGTAATCCCAGCACTTTGGGAGGCCGAGGCACGTGGATCATGAGGTCAGAGGACTAGACCATCCTGGCCAACATGGTGAAACTCAATCTCTACTAAAAATACAAAAATTAGCTGGGTGCAGCGGTGTGTGCCTGTAATCCCAGCTTCTCAGGAAGCTGAGGCACAAGAATCACTTGAACCCAGGAGGCAGAGGCTGCAGTGAGCCAAGATCGCAGCACTGGACTTCAGCCTAGCAACAGAGTGAGACTCCATCTCAAAAAAAAAAAAAAAAAAAAAAAGATGATTCCCTTGCTCCTTCCCTGAAAGTCTAATTCAGCAGATGTGATGCAAATCCCAAGTATCTGCATCCTTAATAAGTATCCCCAGGTGGTTGTGGTGCAGGCCATTAAAAACCACACCTGGAGACCCACTGGTTCAGTGCCTCAGTGAATATTTGTTGAAATTAATTAACACATCTAAGGAAGCTTCATCATTTATAAGACATCATTCTTTGAGACATAAGCTCAAGATTATTTTCTCTTAAAAGAGATTTTAAAAATACGTTTTCTCTGTTAATGGAGATATAACTCTGACTTGAATCCTCCAGTGAAACATGCCAGGTGACTGATTGGGGTTGAGATAACGTATGTGATTCTGTGCAAGTAAAAGAGAAATACACCAGAAGAGGCAAATCCATAGAGTCAGAAAGTAGATTAGTGTTTGCCAGGGGCTGGGGGGAAAAAAGGGGGAGTGTCTCTTAATAAAAATGAGGCTTTTGGGGGTGAAATTGTTCTAAAATTAGATACTGATGATGGAGCAACTCTGAATACACTAATAACCATCGGATAGTACATTTTAAAAGGATGAATGGTATTGTATCTAAACTGTATCTCAATAAAGCTATTATAAAAAAAGAAGCAAACCCAGTAAATCACACACACACACACACACACACACACACACATACACAAGAGGTGATGTGCAATGTTCCCATGGTCCTATAGAGAAATATGGAAATAGGCCGGGCGCGGTGGCTCAAGCCTGTAATCCCAGCACTTTGGGAGGCCGAGACGGGCGGATCACAAGGTCAGGAGATCAAGACCATCCTGGCTAACACAGTGAAACCCCGTCTCTACTAAAAAATACAAAAAACTAGCCGGACGAGGTGGCGGGCGCCTGTAGTCCCAGCTACTCGGGAGGCTGAGGCAGGAGAATGGCGTGAACCCGGGAGGCGGAGCTTGCAGTGAGCTGAGATCCGGCCACTGCACTCCAGCCTGGGGGACAGAGCGAGACTCCGTCTCAAAAAAAAAAAAAAAAAAAGAGAAATATGGAAATAGAAAAATTCCGCCCAACTTTTCTGTGTAAAGATAAAAACTGAATTTTCTTTCTTCAAAATGTTAATATTCTCCTTTTGGTTTATCTGAATTCTATCTAGTCATTTCAAAATGTTAGCATCTATCTTCCTCTTCTGCCTTTTGCTTAGCACTAACCAAAGATTATGAAGCCCATCGCTTTTCTTGTAGCTTGACAGTGAGTGGCAGAGAGGGCAGAAAGGAAGGATGTTTTCACGCATGCACTAAGCAAAGAGAACTTGTCTTTCTTTGTTATCAGCCAGCTTCATTGACAAGGACCCCCTGTGTGTATGTGTGTGTGTGTGTGTGTGTGTGTGTGTGTGTGAATTTGAGAGAAAGCAATGGTAAAGAAAGGGCTAGGTATTCTTTGAGGTTTATTTTTCTCACAATTGGTAGTAAACATTCAAAGGATGCTATGAGGGAGAGAGAGATAGAGAGAAACATTCTGGGTTTTCTTTATACCTTTGTATCTTTGACTTTTTCTTGAAATGCAAGCACAATAATAAATAGTAAGACAATACCTACTTGAAACTAATAAGACATTTGTTCCTATGTTTTACATATTTTATTGGAGAACAAACTTTAAAACAAAAGGCTATTTTTATTATTTGTAGCCATAGAAAGATAATACTGGCATTAAATTGATATGTAGTGCCAGCCCTCCCTGGTGTGTAGGAATAAATGATCCCAAAGGGCTTTCTTCAACATGGGCAGAGCCCTGCTTACTAAACACACATATATTTATTAAATGGTCGTGTTATTTACTGAGGAAGTCAGAGAAACTGAAAGTCTTATTTCCCAAAACTGTGATAAATGAAAGTCTTCAAAGTGAGAGTTGGAACATGACTAAATTGTGATGATTTTGTGGCTGCATGCTCCTGTGGAATTTCGGTGGGTTAGCAAGTGCCGTGAATTAGCTCTGAAATGTATAGGTAAACTGGTTATGAGTCTTAAGGGGAGGGTAGCTGTATATTGATATGTGTCCTATCTTTATCATTGGGAGACATCCCAATGGAGACATTCCAATTGTGGAATTACAATACTTTTGTATATTTTCATTATCAAATTTACATTATAGTAAAATTAATTTTGCTCACAATTACATAGATTTAGATAAATAGAAATAAGTGCATACTTGGCTACGTTTTACTAAGGGACACAAAAGAGGGAAAAAGATATTTCCTCTGTCCTTGATAACATATAACCTATGCCATTGTGGGAAAAAATCCCGTGCAATAGTAATAAGAGTAATCATAACTACAATTCTAACCTCTGCATCTGCTCTAACTGGCCTTTTAAAGAATGTGATGTGTCTATTTCTACACGATGTCATTCTCTTTCCTACATTGTGAAATAAATATGAATATTGTTCTTTCGAGCAAGTAGAAAGCAAGTTTCTAAAAACTTCCTGTCAGTCAGAGGACTAAGACGTGGAAGATCTAGAATTCAAATCCGTGTTCCCTTGACTACAGTGATTTTTCTCTTTTCTAAATGCAAACTGTCAGCTCAAAGTAATTAATTTAGTAAATGATTAATTAAACAAAAATCTACTGAGACTGTACTCTATGTCAGGCGTGATACTAGATGCTGAGGTTACAGATGGAAACTTCCATCTTCCTGGGATTTTCATTCAGTCCAATCTTTCCCTTTCCAGATTGAACTCTCCTGCTCATGGTTCATCTTTCATAAATACATAAGTGGAGAACTCCTTGTAAGCCAAGTCGGGGAGTACAACAGCTGTCTCCATCCCCTAATAGAGTCTACTAGACAGTGACAATGTCAGCTGCAAATGCAATGATAGACAAATGCACAGGCTTCTGTGAGCACGTATCATTTGACAGCTACACTAGAAGTGAGGATAAACGGCAGGACAGAAGAGGCTGGACATGAAAAAGTGCCGATGCCCTTCCAAGG
The DNA here is from genome assembly GCF_009764315.1 of Trachypithecus francoisi. Taxonomy (NCBI): domain Eukaryota; kingdom Metazoa; phylum Chordata; class Mammalia; order Primates; family Cercopithecidae; genus Trachypithecus; species Trachypithecus francoisi. The sequence continues at coordinate 9,402,472 of NW_022681470.1, forward strand.
CAGTCCTCAAGCTGCAAACCACTTCCTGTTCTTTGACAAGCCCTGTACATATTGCTCTTCTCTTTCCAAATACTTCGTTCTTTTCTGACTCTCAAACCTCTTGATGGAATAAAAATTAGAAACACCAGCCAGGCGCGGCGGCTCACGCCTGTAATCCCAGCACTTTGGGAGGCCAAGGCGGGTGGATCACGAGGTCAGGAGATCGAGACCATCCTGGCTAACAAGGTGAAACCCCGTCTCTACTAAAAATACAAAAAAATTAGCCAGGCGTGGTGGCAGGCGCCTGTAGTCCCAGCTACTTGGGAGGCTGAGGCAGGAGAATCACTTAAACCCGGGAGGCGGAGGTTGCAGTGAGTGAGATCGCACCACTGCACTCCAACCTGGGCAAAAAGAGGGAAACTCCATCTCAAAAAAAAAAAAAAAAAAAAAAAAAATTAAAAACACCATCTCTGTCCCCAGGGGCTTCAGTTACCTCTCCTTCTTCTAGGTGTAGCATGGATCCTCCACAGCAGTATTTGCGTGACCTTACACCTAGTAGCTTAATCATCTCTGATGTACACGCAGTACAGAAGATAGTCCAGTTTTAAAGTGTGGCATCTGTACCCCACCTCCCCAAGAGGCATTGCTCCTACCTGGTAACTCTGACATATTTTACAGGGGGATTCACCCTCCTTGTGTCAAGTCCTGATGGGGGGATTCACCCTCCATGTGTCAAGGAGTTTTGCTCTCTTTATACAATCCGCAGAGACAGCGTTTCCCTTCCTCCTCTCAGACAGACACTGCTCACCATTAAGTTTCCCAGATGCTGCATTTGATGGTTCTGCCTTAGCTCAAAACATCTATTTTATGCTTTTTTCATCTTTTAAAAGTCATTCCGGTTACAGAACATTAACGAGGGATTCCTTAAGCCCTCATCCTAGCAAGGACTCCAGCATGTCATTTCACACTTAGGCAGTCATTGCTTCTGCTGTGCAGAAAGCCAGATTCACTCCCGGGAACAGTTCCATCAGCTTCACGTCCACTTTTGTATGAAAGTGCGGTGCTTTGTGTCTTCCCCATTTTCTTTCAGGGTGAACTCCTTTAACTCAGTGCTCTCAGCGCTCATGGATTGTGCTTTGAAGAACACCAGGACCCACACTTCTAAGCTAACACACAGGCTTTCTTTCTCACTCAGGTTGGAGACTAGCTCCTAGGTTCACATGTGAGCTATTCTAGGAGTAATCTCTGGATTGACTTATGTGGCCACTGGTCAAAATATGAGTAGCAGTTATTTTTTCATTTCTTAAACAAACTCAAGTTTATGTTTGTTTAGCTATCTATACTACAAATACTAATGACATTAAAACAATATTAAAGCATAGTTGCCTATATGCCTTCAAAAGGGAATACAGGCATATATTCTGTCAGAGCTTCAGTGAAGACATTGTATTCAACTGCTACCATACAACAAAAGTATTTTTAAATAATAGAATTTATTTTTTAAGATAATTTCAGATTTATGAAAACAATTGAAAACATAGAGAGTTTCCTCATATCTGTTCCCATAATTAACATCTTATATTGGTGTGGTATATTTGTTACCATTAATGAACCAATATTGATACATTATAGTTAACTAAAATCCAGTTTGTTCAGATTTTTTTAGTTTTGCCTAGTGTCCTTTTCCATTCCAAGACCCCATCCTGGTTATCACATTATGTTTAATAGTCATATCATTTTAGACTCCTTTTGGCTGGAATAGTTTCTCAAACTTTCCATGCTTTTGATGACCTTGACAGTTTTGAGAAATACCAGTCAAGTACTTTAGAGGATACCCTTGTCTTGGAATTTGCCTGACATTTTTCTCATAATTAAACTAGAGTAATGGGTTTTTATGAGGAAGATCACAAAGATAAAGTGTCAAGTCGATCATATCCTACTACCAAACAGGAAGATTCAGAAACCAAGTTGAAGGGAGACTCCCCAGCGCTTAGAGGGCAGCAAAGATCATAGCAATGCCAACCGTCAGCAGTTGGAGGCCACAGACCTCAGCCCACTGCATATTCTAAGGGTGAGGAGTGCCAAGGAGGACTTGACATACCAGGCACTGGTTAGAACAACTCTGCACTCACAAAAAGGAGATGAGCTGCAGCAAGATCACCATCTGTAGTAGCCTCAGTCTCCCAGGGCAAGTGGGTCCCTACCAGGAGCTGATGCAGAGTGATGGACAGAATGAACCCTTCCTATGCTATAGTCAAGAGACTCGCTCCCTTCCCTGGGGGTGCAGATATACTGGTGGGACTGGCCAGGTACCATCTGGTGCACGTGCTTAAGCAACACAAAGACGTTCACCACGTACCAGAGCATGGGAAAGTTTATCCTAATAAGTAAGAAGAATCTGGGACCAACTTCCATATTGGGGAATGTTCCAGACCCAGAGCCTCGATTCAGCAAAGTCATAGAGTAGGACAGGTGGTGATGGCTTCTTCCCCAACAACAAATCAAGAAACATATTGTTAGCATGACTTACCACTGTTGATGTTGACCTTGGCCACCTGGCTAAAGTAGTGTTTATCAGTTTTCTCCACTGCAATCTTTTTTGCCTTCCTTTTCTATAGAGACTTTTGTGGAACAAAGTCATTATCTGCAGCCCACATTTTAAAAGGACAGATTTATGCAGAGTATATGCATAAATTGTGCAGAATTTGTCTGCAATGGAAATTTGTCTCTTCTTCCCGATTTATTTATACAGTCAGCCTTCTCTTTCCCCAGGGACTGCATCAGCAGATTCAACCAACCATGGATAGAAAATATTCGGGAAAAAAATACAGAAATAAAACATAATACAAATTAAAAAATACAATATAACAACTATTTGCATAGCATTTGCATTGTATTATATATTATAAATAATCTAGAGATGATTTAAAGTATACAGGAGGATGTTCCTAAGTTTTATGCAAATACTACATAATTTTATATGAGAGACTTGAATATCTGCAAAATTTGGTACCTGTAAGAGGGTTCTGGAATCAATGCCCATGGATACTGAGGGATGACTGTATAGTCAGTCTATTCAGTATTTGTTTATATTATGTGCACATCATATATGTATAATGTGTGTGTATGTGTATGTGTGTGTGTATATATGTGTGTGTGTATATGTGTGTGTGAACCATATTGTCTTTTCCTTTTTTTTTTTTTTTTGAGACAGAGTCTCGCGCGGTCGCTCAGGCTGGAGCGCAGGGGCGTGATCTCGGCTCACTGCAAGCTCCGCCCCCCGGGTTCCCGCCATTCTCCTGCCTCCGCCTCCTGAGGAGCTGGGACTACAGGCGCCCGCCACTACGCCGGGCTAATTTTCTGTGTTTTTGGTAGAGACGGGGTTTCACCGTGTTAGCCAAGATGGTGTCGATCTCCTGACCTCGTGATCCGCCCGCCTCGGCCTCCCAAAGTGCTGGGATTACAAGCGTGAGTCACGGCGCCTGGCCCCATTTTGTGTTTTCTATTTGTTATTCTCTGTTTCTTTTTTCAATTGAGCAGATTTAAGCCTATTTGTAGAGTGGATGTTATGTTCACAGCAAAATTAAGAGGGAGATACAGAGGTTTCTCGTATATCCCAGGTACCTACATGCAACCTGCCCCATTATCAACCCCATCAGAGTGCTAAATTTGTTACAATTGATCAGTCTATATTGATACATCATTATCATCTGAATTCCGTGGGTTACAGTAGAGTTAATTCCTGGGTTTGAACATTCTTTGCATAAATGTGTAATTACATGTATCCACCATTATAGTATCATACGGAGTAGTTTCACTGCCCTAAAAGTCTGTGCTCTGGCTATTCATCCTTTCCTCCCCTTTGACCCTTGGAAACCACTTTTTTTCCAGAATGTCGTATAGGTGGAATCATGTAGTATATAGACTTTTCAAAATGGCTTCTTTCACTTAGATATATACATTTACGTTTCTTCTGTGTCTTTGCCTGGCTTGATAGCTCATTTCATTTTAGTGCTGAATAATATTTCATTGTCTGCATGTACTTCATTTTTCCATTCACCTACTGAAGGACATCTTGGTTGCTTCCAAGTCTTGACAATTTATAAATAAAGCTTCTATATAAACATCTGTGTGTAGGTTTTTCTAAAGCCCTAAGTTTTCATAAAATATCAGAGTGTAATTGTTGGCTTAGATGGTAAGATTATGTTTAGTTTTATTAGAAATTGAAAAACTGTCTTCCAAAGTATCTGTGTGAGCACTTTATGATTCCATTTTCTCTCTTCTCTTTGCATGTTATTTTATTTTACCCTACATCTTGCAGTATACCATTAACTAATCCAAGTCCACATTCAAATACCACTATACCACTTCATGAGTAGTACAGATAACTTAAAACACAGTATTTTCAATTCTTCCCTGTATTTATTATGCTATTACTCTTGAGTCATTTCACTTATTACATACTGTAATCACATAATGCATTAGTACCATGATTACTTTGAACAAAATTATCTACTGTATCAATAATAATTTTAAAAATAAATTATTTACCTTCTGTTATTCTTTCTCTAAATATTTTCCTTCATTTGTGTAGCTCTAAGTTTCTGACCCACATCATTTTCCTTCTTGCAGAACTACTTTTAACATCTTACAGGGCTGATTTGCTTACAATGAATTTCTTACTTTTTGCTTTTCTAACAAGGTATTTCTCTTTCACTTTTGAAGGATAATTTTGCTGGTTTTAGAATTCTAGGTTTTTTTTTTTTTTAAAAAAATGTAGCTCTTTGCATGGTTTCTCATGAGTAGACAATATTTCTCATCCATTTTCTTTACTGGTAAGCCATTTTTTTCTCTGGCTTTTTTCATTGTATTTGAAATGAAATACAATGAATACAATGTTGGGCTTCCGCAGTAGGATACGGCATGCCTAATTGTAGATTTTTGGGGAGGAATTATTCTGTTTGGTGTTGTCTGAACTTCCTGAATCTGTGAATGAACGTATGTCATTAACTTGGGAAAGTTTTCAGCCATTATTACTTCAAATATATCTTGTGCTCTATTCTTTCTTCTCCTTCTGGTATTTCAAGGTATAATATACCTTTAGAATTTGTCTCGCAGCTCTTGGATCCTCTATTGCCTCATTATGTTTTTCTCTTTCTAGTTCAGCTTGTGAAATTTCTGTTGACATTGCTTTGAGTTCATGTATTTTCTTGATAGGTCCATCCAAAGACATTCTTCATTTGTAACTATGTTTTGTATTTCCAGCATTTCCTTTTGATTCTTTCTTAATGTTTCATTCTTTCTGCTTATATTATCCATGTGTTTTGCTTTTTCTATTAGAATTTTTATTATATTAATTATAGTTATCTTAAATCCTTAACCGATAATTCCAAATTTGGTATTATATTTGAGTATGATTCTGAGGTTTGCTTTGTCTCATCAGATTGTATTTTCTCTTCCCTGTTAGCCTATCCTTATAATTTTTTTGGAAGTTGGGTATGACATACTGAATTACAGGAATAGGGTAAAAGCGGCTTTCAGTGTGAGTTTTTATGTTTGTTGAGGTAGGAGCTTGGCTGTGCATAGTATTTCCAAAGGCTGTAGATTCTAGGATCTGCAAATTCCTCTAGTGTCCTTGTTTTTGTCTCTCATGTTGTCTTTGAGTTTCCCCCAAGAACTTCTTAGAGTCTGTGTCTTACAGTTCTTTCATCTGTATCCACGGGTATCAGATTGGAGCTAGTTGGTGTAGTGGTAAGGAAAGGATGAGGGGAAGGAGCTCCAAGTGTTAATTAATTTTAGGATTAAATCTGTCTTTTAGTAGGCTTCGGGCCTGGGGTGTGACCTTTACAAGTATATTTAACACGTTTCTCCCTGATTTTCTCACACTAGGTGACTCTAGAGTGGCCTGGAGTTGGGTAATTGCCCTTCCTCTGGAGAGCCGGCCTTCATTATGGAACGTGTATTTCCAAATGGCCACTTTTACCTCCTGCCAGAGCCAGGAAGGGATTTTTTTTTTTCATTCTTTACCTTGAGAATATAGTAGGATTCCTGGAGGTAAAATGTATAAAAGTGTGGGGTCCCCTTAAGATGGAAACCATTCAGGGGTTTTCTTTCTCAATCTAACCCACACTCAGACTCAAGAAATCAATATCAAAATTACAATGTAAGTGTTCCTGCCAGTGTCTGGGTAAGGTGGTTTCTGCTCCAAGGTAGCTGCTCTGTGCTGTGATTCTCTACATTCATTTGTCTACAGAATGTGGGGTAGCAGTTTGCCATGTGACCTTAAATCTCAGATGAGTCTTAAAAAGTCATTGATTTTTAGTAAGTAACCCTTTTTTTCTTATTGTAAAAATGGGATTGATGCCTTCTGAGCTCTTGTATGACTGAGCTGAAGTCAGAAGTATCGAGAAGAGATTTTTAAGTAACCAATTTATTTCAGTTGGAGGAACAACACAGGCAATGTTCACCTTTTTATGATTACAGCTTTACCGTAAAGTCACGTATTTTCATCTGACCCACATCATCATAAATTTAATTTACAGAGCTTACACAAATACTTCAGTTAAATTAATTTTAAAAAATCTCAAACACTGACATTCTATTACCGATTGAAATTTCCATTTTGATTAAATGGAACTTCAAAATTAAGAGGATAACTACTTACCCTTATTTGAAACTTTATATACTTATAATAATATAGCTTTTCATATAGTTTGACATATTTTAAATAACACACTCCCTTCTGTATTTGTTCCAAGGTTAGGACCTATCTGTTTCATATTTGTTCCAAGGTTTATAGAACCTATCTGTTTCAGTTGGCCCATTTATACAACAGCACAAAAATTATTAACCTCCTTCACTAGCTGGCTGTGAAGGACACATGGTAATCTTGATGTGAAACACTGTGGAGATAGAAACTACCGAGGACAGCCTTGATAATACAGGCAGTAACCTCCAGTCCAACACATCATGTGCTCTCTGTGCTGGATAAATGCCTATGTTCTTACTCAAAATTATATTTACTTCAGTTAGCAACTTTCAAAATATCCACTCGGATTCATTAGAGATTCCACCTGATGTTCAATTCTTACATTGTCAGCAGATAACCCCAAACTATAAAATGAAGGCCAAGTAGAAAAGTTATTACCAAAACTAAATTTTGTACATGCTTAGCCGTAGAATGCCCTCATCATTAGACTCTGATACTTCTCTTGCATTTGGCTGATAGTAGCCCCATTTCTCTCCTCCAAGCTAGTTACCCATCTGCTCCCCCAACTTTTGATTCAAAATGACAGGATGATTTTTTTAAAGCTTTGCAGTGATATATTTTGTGTTATGTGAGATAACATATACAGTGCACTTATCGAGACACATGAGTAAAATATACACTGCAGCCTGGAATGGGGATTATAGTTTACTTTTGGATCCTGCATACACAAAAGAAATGAGTGGAGTTTTCTGTTACGTCATTTTTTGTCTACGTGTGCTGAGAAATACCTCACTTCCCTCAAAAAGATGAAGAACTAGACATGTGCATTATGTGTTCAGTTTTTACAGCTCTTGAGAGGCACATAAAGGGTATACAGAAGTGACAGAATATCATCATTTGTGGAATGTACTGTTATGTTTAAATTCATAGTCTATAGTATATAGTACCCTTTTAGGGTAAATGTATATAAAGCTTTAGCCATTTTACTAATCTCATCAGTAAGAAGCTAAATCTAGAAATTTTATTTTGGTGATTGTACATCATAGTATCTTAACAGACTACTGACCTGAAGTACTTTGGAGGCAGTTAACACATTTCATAATTTGAAGTTTAAGGCAAGTTTTGAGAAGGGACCATCAAGAAAAAAACTGACCTTTGACTCGCTCACTGCCCTGAGGGAGAGTGCGGGGATTGAGCACTCAATTCCTTCTTCTGTTTAGCTGCCTCTGAAACCTGGGTATAATTATTATGCATGCAAGTCCTCTTTCTTTGGAAAAATATATAGTACCCTTTTAGGGTAAATGTATATAAACTTTAGCCATTTTACTAATCTCATCAGTAAGAACCTAAATCTAGAAATTTTATTTTGGTGATTGTACAGTTAAAAAAAAAAAAAAGATTCCATAGAAGAAGATAAAGTAATTGTAGAGAAAATTACTATGATGTTTTCTTGGGTACAAAAAATATCAAGAAAAGTATTTGATAATATTTGTGAATTATTCTGTTAATTCTACATCATACCTGTATAACATATCAGAATGCGTTTATCCATGATCTTTATTACATTTACTTTTCTAAACTCCTCTCTATCAAAGAAAGATAAACCCTGAAAACTATCTTACTTATTTGTCAGTATCTTATGTAGAGTCTGTTAATAAGAGGTATATTAGCCCATTTTCACACTGCTATAAAGACACTATCTGAGGCTGGGTAATTTATAAACAAAGAAGGTTTAATTGACTCACAGTTCCACATGGCTGGGGAAGCCTCAGGAAACTTACAATCATGGTGGAAGGCGAACCAGGCACCTTCTTCACCAGGCAGCAAGAGATAGTGTGAGCATGTGAAGGAGGAACTGCCAAACACTTATGAAACCAGCAGACCTCATGAGAACTCACTCACTATCACAGGAATAGCATGGGGAAACAACCCCCATGGTTCAATTACCTCCCTCCGTTGACATGTGGGGATTACAATTCAAGATGAGATCTGGATGGGGACACACAGCCAAGCATATCAAGAGGCAATCAGCATTACAGCAAGATATAAGGTGGAAGAAAAGGGGAAGCTATTAATCTTCAATTTTTACATGATGCCTGATTAGATTATCCAATCTCATTCTGGAATCACAAAACAGAATAACACCACATTGGGTGTGTGAAGGAACTGAGGGTAGATATCCAGAAATATCTGTATTTCTGGATATTTACATAGCATCAATAATGCATTTTCAGAAACTGTGGACTTGTGTTCTGATCAGGTAGATAAATGTCTTCTCTGAAAAATTCAAGTGGACTTAGTGAAGGAAGAATCCTCTGGAATTGTTTAAGGTAGTCAGAATTTTCCAAGTGCTCCAGAGAATCTGGCATTCTTTGAGCTGTGTTTTGCAGAATTTACTCCATTTATATTCTGCAGATTTTAATCTGTACCTTTGAGCTTCTAATCTGAGGTTTTTCCTCACATACAAAACAAACAAAAATCATTTGACAATTCTAAACACACAGCATTGCTTCAATAAATAGTTAACTATCAGTATAAAATTTAAGGTTGTATTTTAAAAGCTGAGATTATTGCTTCAGCAACATTTAAATTGAGGTTGTGTTTTCATTTTTGTATATTTTTTAACTGCCTCTTTTTTGATGTAATAATCAAAAATTTAATTTGAATTAGAATAAATTATTTATTCAGCTGAATGCATTCTAATTTGATTAGCTAAGAAACATTTAACTTTTTTGTTGTTGTTTTTGTTTTGTTTTGTTTTTTGAGATAGAGTCTCTCTCTGTCACCCAGGCTAGAGTACAGTGGTATGATCTAGGCTCACTGCAACCTCCGCATCGCAGGCTAAAGCGATTCTCCTGCCTCAGCCTCCCGAGTAGCTGGGATTACAGTTGTGTGCCACTACCGCCCAGCTAATTTTCATATTTTTAGTAGAGACGGGGTTTCACCATGTGGGCCTGGCTGGTCTCAAACTCCTGACCTCAAATGATCCACTCACTTCGGCCTCCCAAAGTGCTGGGATTGCAGGCATGAGCCGTCACACTTGGCCAGAAACATTTAATGTTCATAAGAACATGTTTGTTTTCTTCATTCATGGTTATATGCCTATCTTTCTTCCCTTTCTTCAATTGAGTGTACTGCTCATACTGATGGCAACAAATGCTGATTATTAGAGATAAGAGGTCTAACCTCTGTATGTGTAGTATTTGTTGAAGATTTCATTTTGTGTAAGAATAAATGAAAGTGTACACTATTAATAATAATAATAATCACCTTTCTTGATGACCACAGAGCCTTCAGGACAATATATGTTTCAGTTGCTTCTCTCGTGAATGAGAAGTCTGGATGAGAGAAGTGTTAAGAATTTGATCTGGTGTGTGTTCAAGAAAAATGTCTCATTTCAATCATTTTATTGTTTTTGTATTTGTAAGGACAGATATCCAGCATATATGGGTTATTGTTTGCCATCTATGAATTTTTGGACTTTCAAGGATAGTTGGTTTGGGGAAATGGAAGGTTAAATTACTCTGGTTAGGACTATAACAGTTTGCAGCTGACAGCCAGAAAAGAGTACAAAATGCAAAGAAAACATGTAGTAAATGAGAACCAAAGAAGAATGTGGCCAGAGAAAATTCCCATGGCAGCAAATGGCGGATGGATTTTAAAACAAGAACTCTTTGAGGTCAGAGATTATGTTTTATTAATTTCTTTATCTCCAACTCCTAACTAAATGCTGATCATTTACTAGAACCTAGGTAAACGTTTGTCGAATTAAGTCAATTGAAATCACTTATTGCATTTATACAATGCCTCATTAGGTCAATAATACTTCCTGTTTACATATGATGATATCAAGACTCCAAAAAAAAAACCTAACAGGCAACAAAACTGAGATAAATTGGGATTCAAATCTAATCTTAATAAATCAAAAACATAGTATTGTCACTCTACCAATGGATTTCAAAACATGTCTTCAGTCCTATGGGAAAGTTGAAAACAGAAGGGTTCCATGGTTAAAGATTTTTAGGAAATTCCATACATATTACTGCTCCTCCTGAACTTTTTAAGGCATGTTAAGATACTAAAATCTCTGATGAAACTTTTTGTTTCACATTTGTTCTAACTTTGTTTCTGTCAGCATTTCTTAAAAAGGCTTTAGCAAAGCTTTCATATTGTTTTTAGAAAGGTTTTTAAAATGTGTAGTGATAATGCCAGAAAAAATTCACTATTGTCATAGTAAAAGAAATTATATCACTGGCTAAAAATATGGTGAAATATCATAGCCATTACTATGGAAATAATTGTAGCTCACAGGAAGCTATTAAGAGAGTATAAACTAATGATTTGTAAGTTTTCAATACTTGTAAGAGTAATTATAATATTTAATTTAATTATAATAATTAAGAGCTTAATTATCTATCTACATCCATATTTTCTGAAATAGATAGAATCTATAATTAGAAACATACATTCTTGGCATCCACTACTTCCCTGAAATTAAATACACAGAAAATATAGATTATTTTTCCTTTATTTGTGCAAATATTTGTCATTCAATTGTATTATCAATGTTAATACTTGGGATTACAAAAGTCTTTTTCCATTTGAGGCATTCATTCTGATTAAGTGTTGTATCATGCAGAGCTGTTTGTCTTGACTGAAATTCAAAAGGTTAAACAGTAGGTGAAATTAGAAATACTACAATCATTAATGAAGGCATTGAAAGCTAATTAATTGTTTCTTGTGTAAATAGTTGGGTTGTAGAACTTGTACTTTCTAAATGGTTAGTTCTCTGTAAAATGCAAAATTAAAAAATTCTTTTACAGACAAAGTGTTTGACAATCGCAGGCTTATATCCTCATTATTGATAAAACTTGGAGAGAGAAATCCACAAGACACACTCTTAATGAAGTGATAGCATAGCCCACTTAATGTTAACATCAGACAAAGTCACAACGATTTATCCTAAATTATGTTAAGTTGATTTGGAATAAGACAGTTTATTTTAATAGAAATTAGGCAAACCAGAAAAAATATATATCAGGCTTCTGGAATTTGCAGCACATCATATACATTTTTTTCCCGAAGAAATCCTGTCATATCTACCAAAACTTCCCAAGTTACATAGGAAAAAATACAACTCACTTTGCCTTCGGGAGAATGTCTTATTTTCTTAATAAAATGTATTCATTGATTTTTATTAAACAAATATGTACATTAAATATTTGTCATGTGCAGAATTGCTCTATGATAGGAATTGAGGAGTAAAAATGAAAATTAATAAAGAGATATTGATTGAACAGCTATAATTGTTGAGATTAACTTTAGGCTATTTTTAAGATACATAATGATATATTTGCAACCTCTGAAAGAGGCTTTGCTGCGGGACACAGTGCCTGACACATGTGTGAGACATTCAATAAATTATCATTGACAGGTGAATAGTAAAAACATTAAAAAACCAATCTAACAATATAAAAATGCAAAGAGTAATTACTAAGGACAGTGAGCTATCAAAGTGGATTGGAACACAAAAGATCTTCAAATAGAAGAGGGGCTTAACTACTGTTTTGAGGGTGAGAGGAGTTTTTGGTATGGGTAATAAGAAAAACTTTGGAAGGCAGATACTAATGCTTATAACAGAAATATTTAGAGAGATATGTAGTAGGTTGGAGTAAGGGGAGGAAGATAGCAAATGATGGTTGTTGGACAGTAGTGGAAGATAGCAGGTTGGAAATTGAGATTATAAATATATATTATGAAATTTTAAAGAGGAATTTAAATGAAAGACAGGAAAATCGAATAAGATATGGATCTTAGAGTTTGAACATTTTTATTTTTTTCAAGAAAGCAGGCACATTTCCATTCACTAAGAAATGCTCTTTAAGACTAAATTAGAGTTTGGTAAATTACTAGACAATGAATAGGTTTGAGAAGCTCTTCTGGAAATGCAGGACTGATGTGAATGAGGGCCTAATGAAATGGAGTACCAGGTAGTGTGCAAGCTAGTTAGACAGAAGGAGGGGACAGATGTGAGGACATTTCAAAGACAAATGTCACGGGACTTAACAAATTACTAAGATTATTCATATAGCAAATTTTACTGAATATAAGGTTGATACAAAGTAATCAAGTTCATTTCTACTCAAGCTATTAAAAGAAAAATATTGCTTAAAATAGGAATAACGAAAAAATACTTAAAAAATTAAGAGGTAGAGGAAGCAGCAGGAAAAGCCCTGTGGGCTCTCTGGGTCCTCTAGGAAGCCATTTCTGCCTTGCCTTACAGGGGTCCTTAGGGAGGACTGCCAGAGGTATGGGGAAAAGACCATAAGGAGAAGGACACCTCCAACTGAACTTTGTAACAATTGCAACTGAATGTTAAGTCTCCTGGCCGGAACTCAGGGAGCGGGTAAATCTGGTGTGTTGACTCCACAGGCAGGGAGGCACAAAAGCCCTATTTGCTCTTACAGCTGGGAGGCTGGTGAACTCCTCAGCCCTGCTCACCCACTGCCTGGAAACCGACTCAGCGCTGTTGGTAGGGGCTTGAGGCTGGCCTTTAGGGTTGTATGGAAGCTGAATGAAGCCTGTGACTTCTGGCTTTCCCCCACTTCCCTGACAACCTGCATGACACAGTAAAGGTAGCCACAATCCTCCTGGGATCATAACTCTATTGAACTGGGAACCACATCCTCATCCCCACAGCAGTTGCAGCAAAAAAGACCCACCCAAGGAGAGTCTGAGTTCAGACATACCTAGCCCTGCCCCCATCTGATGGTCCTTCCCTACACACCCTGGTAGCTGAAGACAAAGGGCATATACTCTTTGTAGTTCTAGGCCCCAGCCCACTGCCTGATCATCCCTACACTACCATAACTGATTGCTCTCGAAAGCACCAGCCAACCAGCACAAAAATAGTGCATTAAGCAACCAAAACTAAGGACCCTCACAGAGTACATTTAGCTCCCTTGCAACCTCCCCCAGAGCAGGTGCTAGTATCCTGGGCTGAGAGACCTGGAGATGGTTCACATCACAGGACTGTGCAGACAACCCCCAGTACCAGCCTAGAGTCTGATAGACCTATTGGGTGGCTAGATCCAGAAAAGAGATAACCATCACTATAGCTCCACTCTCAAGAAGCCACATCTTTAGGAAAAGGGTGAGAGTACTACCTCAAGGGAACGCCCCATGGGACAAAACAATCTGAATAGCAACCTTGGACCCTAGACCTTCCCTCTGACATAGCCTACCCAAATGAGAAGGAACCAGAAAAACAATTCTGGTAATATGACAAAACAAGATTCTTTGACACACCCCCAAAAATCACACTAGCTCACCAGCAATGGATTCAAACTAAGAAGAAATCTCTGATTTACCTGAAAAATAATTCAGAAGGTCAGTTATTAAGCTAATCAAGAAGGCACAAAGAAAGATGATGTCCAAGTTAAGGAAATCAAAAAAATGATACAAGAAATGAGGGGAGAAACCTTCAGTGCAATATATAGCATAAATAGAAACAGTCACAACTTCAGGAAATGATGGATGCACTTAGAGGAATGCAAAGTGTTCTGGAAAGTCTCAGTAATAGAATTGAACATGCAGAAGAAAGAACTTTAGAGCTTGAAGACAAAGGTTTTTAAATTAACCCAATCCAACAAAGACAAATAAAAAAGAAAAAATGAGCAAAGTATCAGGGAAGTTTGGGATTATGTTAAATGACCAAACCTAAAAATAATTGGTGGTCCTGAGGAAGAAGAGAAATCTAAAAGTTTGGAAAACATATTTGAGGGAATATTTGAAGAAAACTTCCTTGGCCTTGATCAAGAAGTTCAAAGAACACCTGGGAAATTCATGCAAAAAGATAATCACCTAGGCACATTTCACCAAGTTCTCTAAAGTTAAGACAAAGGAAAGACTCTTAAGAACTGTGAGGCAAAAGCCCCAGGTAACTTGATAAAACCTAAAAGAAGAAAAAGCATTTGACAAAATCCAGCATCCGTTTATGATGAAAACTCTCAGCAAAACTGGAATACAAGAGACATACCTCAAGGTAATAAAAGCCATCTATGATGAACCCACAGCCAACATACTACTAAATAGAGAAAAGTTGAAAGCATTCCCTTTGAGAACTGGAACAAGACAAGGATGCCCACTGTCACCACTTCTATTCAAAAAGTACTGGAAGTCACAGCCAGAGCAATCAGACAAGAGAAAGAAATAAAGGGTATCCAGGTTGGTAAAGAGTAAGTGGAACTGTTGCTGTTTGCTGATTATATAATTCTATACCTGGAAAACCCTACAGACTCATCCATAAAGCCCTAGAACTCATAAATGAATCCAGCAAAGTCTCAGGATACAAAGTTAATATATGCAAATCAGTAGCTCTCTTTTACACCCACAGTGACCAAGCTGAGAATCAAATCAAGAACTCAACTCCTTTTCTAATAGTGGCAAAAAATTAAAATACTTAGGAATATATCTAACCAAGGAGGTGAAAGACCTCTACAAGGAAAACTACAGAACACTGCTGAAAGAAATCATAGATGACACAACAAACGGAAACACATCTCATGCTCATAGATGAGTAGAATCAATAATGTGAAAATAAGCATACTGCCAAAAGCAGTCTACAAATTCCATGCAATTCTTTTTTTTTTTTTTTTTTTTTTTCTGAGACGGAGTCTCGCTCTGTCACCCAGGCTGGAGTGCAGTGGCCGGATCTCAGCTCACTGCAAGCTCTGCCTCCCGGGTTTACGCCATTCTCCTGCCTCAGCCTCCCGAGTAGCTGGGACTATAGGCGCCCGCCACCTCGCCCGGCTAGTTTTTTGTATTTTTTTAGTAGAGACGGGGTTTCACCATGTTAGCCAGGATGGTCTCGATCTCCTGACCTCGTGATCCGCCCGTCTCGGCCTCCCAAAGTGCTGGGATTACAGGCTTGAGCCACCGCGCCCGGCCAATTCCATGCAATTCTAATCAAAATACCATCATCATTCTTCAAAGAACTAGAAGAAAACAATCCTAAAATTCATGTGGAACCAAAAAAGAGCCCACACAACCAAAGCAAGACTAAGCACAAAGAACAAATCTGGAGGCATGACATTATCTGATTTCAAACTATACTATAAGGCCATAGTCACCAAAACAACATGGTACTAGTATAAAAATAGGCACATAGACCAATGAAACAGAATAGAGGGCCCAGAAATAAAGTCAAATACTTACAGCCAACTGATCTTCAACAAAGCACACAAAAACATAAAGTGGGGAAAGGACACCCTATTCAACAAATGGTGCGGAGATAATTGACAAGTAATATGTAGGAGAATGAAACTGGATCCTCATCTCTCACCTTATATAAAAATCAAATCAAGATGGGTCAAAGACTTACGTCTAAGACATGAAACTATAAAAATTCTAGAAGATAACATTGGAAAAATCCTTCTAGACATTGGCTTAGGCAAGCATTTTATGATGAAGAACACAAAAGCAAGTGCAATAAAAACAAATATAAACAGCTGGAACTTAATTAAACGAAAGAGTTTCTGCACAGCAAAAGAAACAGTCAGCAGAGTAAACAGACAACCCACAGAGTGGGATAAAATCTTCACAATCTATACATCTGACAAAGGACTGATATCCAGAATCTACAACGCACTCAAACAAATTAACAAGAAAAAAAAAATCCCATCAAAAAGTGAGCTAAGGACATGAATAAACAATACACGAAAGAGAATATACAAATGGCCAACAAACATAGGAAAAAATGCTTAACATCACTAATGATCAGGGAAATGCAAATCAAAACCACAATGTGATACCACCTTACTCCTGCAAGAATGGCCATAATAAAAAAATAATAGATTTTGGCAGGAATGCGGTGAAAAGAGAAGACTTGTACACTGTTAGTGGGAATGTAAACTAGTACAACCACTATGGGAAATAGTGTGTAGACCCCTTAAAGAACGAAAAGTAGACCCACCATTTGTTCCAGCAATCCCTCTATTGGGTATCTACCCAGAGGAAATGAAGTCATTATACAAAAAAGATATTTGCACACACGTGGTTATAGCAGCACGATTCACAAGAGCAAAAACATGGAACCAACCCAAATGCCCATCAATCAATGAGTGGATAAAGAAACTGTGGTACATGATCAAATACTACTCAACTATGGCTGAGAAATGAGTTAATGGCATTTGTAGCATGCTGGATGGGATTGGAGATTATTAATCTAAGTGAAGTAACTCAGGAATGGAAAACCAAACATCGTATGTTCTCAGTGTTAAGCAGGAGCTAAGCTATGAGGATGCAAAGGCACAAGAATGACAGTGAACTTTGGGGACCCAGGGGAAAGCATGGGGAGCGGTTAAGGGATAAAAGACTACAAAATGGATTCAGTGTATATTGCTCAGGTGATGAGTGTACCACAATCTCACAAATCACCACTAAAGAACTTACATTATGAAATACCACTTGCTCCCCAAAAATCTATGGAAATAATTAAAAAAAAAAAAAGGAGAGAAGGGTATCCAATTACTTTGGGAGGCCAAGGCGGAAGGATCGCTTGAGGTCCGGGGTTTTAGACCAGTCTTGCCAGCATGGTGAAACCTCATCTCTAATAAAAATCACAAAACAAAACAAAAACAGGAAGAGAGAGAGATCTCTCTGCCACATGAGAACATAGGGAGAAGGAGACTGACTATTTGCAAGTCTAGAAGAAAGCCTTCAATTGAATTGGCCAGCACTTTTATCTTGGACTTCCCAGCCTCCAGAAGTGTGAGGAATAGATTTCTATTGCTTAAGCCAAAAAAAACAAATTCGGAGGCCGGGCGCGGTGGCTCAAGCCTGTAATCCCAGCACTTTGGGAGGCCGAGACGGGCGGATCACGAGGTCAGGAGATCGAGACCATCCTGGCTAACGCGGTGAAACCCCGTCTCTACTAAAAAATACAAAAAAACTAGCCGGGTGAGGTGGCGGCGCCTGTAGTCCCAGCTACTCGGGAGGCTGAGGCAGGAGAATGGCGTAAACCCGGGAGGCGGAGCTTGCAGTGAGCTGAGATCCGGCCACTGTACTCCAGCCTGGGCGACAGAGTGAGACTCCGTCTCAAAAAAAAAAAAAAAAAAAAAAAAAAAAAAATTCGGAGGGAAAAATGTAGAAGTCTATGAAAGAAGATCTCCTGCAAATGTGTAATTAACTCAAATAGAAAGCCTAGAGTCTCCATGTTGCTCCTGTTTTAGGATTTTGAGTCATTTTATGAACATGGTTACAATAAACATTTCCTGTCACATATTAAAATAGTATACTTTGAAGTATATTTTATATTAACGCAGAAGAAAAACATGAACAGCAAAATAAAATAAAATACTAAAACACCAAATAATAAATCTGAATGCTATTAAAAGCATGGGGACATTATTAAATAAAAAATCTACTTTGCGTAATGACACCGATGATCATAAGTATCTCTAAATATGCATAACAAAAGTAGGCAAAGTTCTTACGGAGAAAATGATAAAACTTTGTTGAAAGATTTAAACATGACCTAAATTGACTGGAGAGAGACACAAGGTTCATTAACTGTAATAATATCAACTTTCCTGAACATTTTAGAGTCTGAAAAATCCCAATCAGAATGCCAACACTGTTTTTTTCTTAACTTGAAAAGCTCGTTTTAAAATGTACACAAAAGCATAGATAAGACTGTATTTGGTGTAAAAATTAATACAAAATGTAGCAACTGAGGCAATGTGCTTTTGGTTAAATAGTAGAAAAGGTAGACAATGAGACAGAAAAAAAGAAGCCGACGATCAGACCCGACGAATGTTGGAATGTCCTATGTAAATGGCATGGTATTGCTGACCAGTGTGAAGGGGCATACTGCTCAATAATAATTATCTAGCTGACAGAATTTTTTTGGAACACTGCTGTTTTTTAATATGTTTTATAATTTTCTGTTTAATTTATAGATAAAAATTTACGTATTTATCATGTAAAAATATAATTAAAATATTTGTGGATACATAGATGTATATATTAACGGAATACATGAGGTAGTTTTGTACAGGCATGCAATGTGTAATAGTCATATCATGGAACACTTTCATATTCATCCCCTCAAGCATTTATCCTACCTTTTTGTTACAAATAATCCAGTCATACTCTTTTAGTTATTTTTTAAATGTACAATTAAATTATTATTAACCATGATCCCGTGCTGTGCTAGCAAAGACTAGTTATTATTTATTATTTCTAATTTTTTTACACCTGTTAATGATCCCCAATTCGCCCCTACCACCACCACAAATCTCAGCCTCTGGTAACCATCCTTCTATTCTCTATCACCATGAGTTCAACTGTTTGGATTTTCAGATTCCACAGATAAGTGAGAACATGTGATGTTTGTCTTTCTATGCCTGGCTTACTTCACTTACCCTAATAACCTCCAGTTCTATCTATGTTGTTGCAAATGACTAAATCTCATTCTCTTTTATGGTTCAATAGTATTCCATTGTGTATAAGTACTATATTTTCTTCATCCATTTATCTGTTGATCGACAGGTAGGTTGCTTCCAAATCTTGGCTATTGGAAAGGTGCTACAACAAACATGGGAATGCAGAAATCACTTAAATATACTTATTTCCCTTCTTTTAGGTATACACCCAGCAGTGGGATTGCTGGATCATATATATGGTAGTTCTATTTTTAGTTTTTTGAGGAACCTCCAAACTCCTCTGCATAGCGGATGTATTATTTTGCATTCTCACCAACAGTTTATGAGGGTTCCCTTTCCTCCACATTCTTGTCAGAATTTGTTGTTGCCTGTCTTTTGGATATAAGCCATTTTAACTGGTGTGAGATGATGTCTCAATGTAGTTTTGATTTGCATTTCTCTGATGAGAAGTGATGTTGAGCACCTTTTCACATGCCTGTTTGCCATTTGTATGTTTTCTTTTGAGGATATCCATTCAAATCTTGTCCATTTTTAAACTGGATTATTGACTTTTTTTCCTATAGAGTTGTTTGAGCTTCTTAAATATTCTGGCTATTAGTTCCTTGTCAGATGGATAGTTTTCACATATTTTCTCCCATTTGGTGGGTTGTCTTTTCTCTTTGTTGATTATTTCATTTTCTCTGCAGAACCTTGTTAACTGGATATGACCTTCTTTGTTCATTTTTGCTTTGGTTGCCTTTGCTTATGGGATATTACTCAAGAAATTTTTGCTCAGATCAATGCTGTGGAGAGATTCCTCAGTGTTTTCTTGTACTAGTTGCATAGTTTGAGGTCCTAGGCTTAAGTCTTTAACCCATTTTGATTTGATTTTTGTATAAGGGAGAGATAGGGGTCTAGTTTCATTCTTCTGCATATCGATATCCAGTTTTCCCAGCACCATTTATTGAAGAGAATGTCTTTTCCCCAAGGCATGTTATTGGCACTCTTCTGCAAATGAGTTCACAGTAGGTGTGTGAATTTGCTTTTCGGTTTTATATTCTGTTTCATTGGTCAATGTGTCTGTTTATATGCCAGTACTATGCTGTTTTGATTACTATAGCTCTGTAGTATAATTTGAAGCCTGGTAATGTGGTTGTTCCAGTTTTGCTCTTTTTGTTCAGAATAGTTTTTAGTATTCCAAGTCTTCTTGTGATTCTATATAAATTTTAGAAATTTTTTTTCTATTTCTGTGAAGAATGTCATTGGTATTTTGATAGGGATTGCATTGAATCTGTTGGTTGCTTTGGCTAGTATGAGTATTTTAGCAATTTTTCCTTCTTCCAATTTGTGAACATTGAATACCTTTTCATTTTTTGGTGTCCTCTTCAATTTATTGTATTAATGTTTTGTAGTTTTCATTGTAGAGATCTTTCACTTTTTTGGTTAATTCCTAGGCATTTACTTTTATTTATGTCGATTGTAAATAGGATTACTTTTGTGATTTCTTTTTCCTGTTCACTGTTGGCATACAGAAATGCTACTGATTCTTGTGTGTCAACTTTGTATCCTGCAACTTTACTGAATTTGTTTATAAGTTCTAATAGTTTTTTTGGTAGCATCTTTAGGATTTTCCAAATGTAAGATAATATTATCTGCAAACAGGATAATTTGACTTCTCTTTTCCAATTTGGATGCCCGTTACATCTTTTTCTTATCTGATTGCTCTCCTAGAACTTTCAGTACTATGTTGAATAACAGTGGTGAAAGTTGGCATCCTCATTGTTTTCCAGATCTTATAGGAAAGGCTTTCATTTCTTCTCCATTCAGTATGATACCAGCTGTGGGTTTGTTATATGTGGCTTTTATTATGTTGAAGTACATTCCTTCTATCTCCAGTTTTCTTGGGGTTTTGGCCATGAAGAGATATTGAATGCTATCAAATGCTTTTTCAGAATCAATTAAAATAATCATATGGTTTTTGTCCTTCACTCAGTTGATATGATGTATCATATTGATTTGCATATTTTGAACCATCCTTGCATCCCAGGGATAAATTCCACTTGGTCATGACTAATGATTCTTCTAATGCATTGTTGAATCTGGTATGCTAGTATTTTGTTAAGGATTTTTGCATCAATATTCATCAGGGATATTGGCCTGTAGTTTTCTTTCTTTGATGTGTTTTTGTCTGATTTTGGTATCAGGGTAACACTGGCCTCATAGAATGAGTTTGAAAGTAATTCTTCCTGCTGTATTGGAACAATTTGAGTAGGATTGGTATTAATTCTTCTTTTAATGTTTGGTAGAATTCAGCAGTGAAGCCATCCGTTCCCAGGCTTTTCTTTACTGGGAGATGTTTTATGAGTGCCTATCTCATTGTTATTGGTATGTTCAGGTTTTGGATTTTTTCCTGGTTCAGTCTTGGTATGTTGTATGGATCTGGAAATTTATCCATTCCTTTTTGATATTTCCAGTTCATTGGCATATAGTTGCTCATAGTAGCCACTATTATCCTTTGAATTTCTGCAGTATCAGTTGTAATGTCTCCTTTTCACCTCTGATTTTATTTATTTGGTTCTTATCTCTTTTTTTTTTTCTTTGTTAGTCTGGCTAATGGTTTTTCAGTTTTGTTTATCTTTTTGAAAAACCAACTCTTTGTTTCATTGATCTTTTGGATTGTTTTCTTTATTTCAAACTTTTTTATTTCCACTCTCATGTTTATTATTTCTTCTACTAATTTTGGATTTGGTTTGCTCTTGTTTTCCAGTTCTTTAAGATGCATCATTATTTATTTCAAGTTTTTCTTCTTTTCTGATGTAGGCATTTACAGCTCTAAACTCCCCTCTTAGTACTGCTTTTGTTGTATCCAAGAGGTTTTGGTATGCTGTTTTGCCATTATCTTTTGTTTTAAGAAAATTTTCATTTCCTTCTTAATTTCTTCTCTGACCAACTGGTCATTCAGGAGCATATTTTTAAGTTCCCATGTGTATAATTCCGAAAATTCCTCTTGTTATTGATTTCTAGTTATATTCTATTGTGGCCAGAGAAGATGCTTAATATTATTTCATTTTTTCAATGTTTTAAGACTTGTTTTTTGACATAACATATGGTCTGTCCTTGAGAATGCTCCATGTGCTGAAGAGAAAAATGTGTATTCTGTGCTATTTAATGAAATGTTCTGTAAATATCTATTAGGTCCATTTGTTCAGTAGTGCAGATTAAATCTGATGTTTGTTAATTTTCTGTCTGGGAGGTCTGTCCAGTGCTTAAAGTGAGGTGTTGCAGTCTACAGCTATTATTGTATTGGTGTCTATCTCTTTTTAGCTCTAACAATATTTGCTTTATATATTTGGATGCTCCAGTATTGGGTGCATATATAAACAATCATTATATCCCCTTGCTGAATTGACCACTTTATCATTATATAAGGACCTTCTTTGTCTCTTACAGCTTTAGTCTTGAAGTCTATGTTGTCTAATATAAGAATAGCTACTTCTGCTGTTTTTTGGTTTCCACTGGCATGGACTATCTTTTTCTATCCCTTTATTTTCAGTCTATGTGCATCTTTATAGGTGGACTGCATTTGGTGCAGGCAATAGATCAATGAGTGTTGTTTATTTTTATCAATTCAGCCATTCTATGTCTTTTTATTGGACAGTTTAGTCCATTTACATTTAATGTTATTAGTGATAAATAGGGATTTAGTCCTTTCATTTTATTATTTGTTTTCTGGTTATTTTGCAATCTTCTCTTCCTTCTTTCCTTTCTTCCTGTCTTTGTTTTGGTGAAGGTGATTTTCTCTGGTGATATAATTTAGTTTCTTGGTTTTTATTTTTTGTATATCTGTTGTATTTTTTTTTTTTTTTGATGTCTGTTGTATGTTGAGTTTTCTATGAGGCCTGCAAATACAACCCATTATTTTAAACTGACGACAACTTACCACTAATTGCATAAACAAACTGATATGCAAATATAAAACTAATAAGAACTCCACACTTGATCTTCATCTTACTTTTTAGCATTTTGTTGTTTCTCTGTATGTCTTATTGTACTGTCTATATCTAAAAAAGTTGTAGTTATCATTTTAGACGGTTCATAGTTTAGTCTTTCTACTTAAGTCAAGAGTAGTTTACACACCACAATTACAGTGCTATATTGGTCTGTGTTTTTCTGTGTGCTTACTATTACCAGTGCGTTGTATACCTTCCCATGATTTCTCATTGCTCACTAACATCTTTTTCTTTCAGATTGAAGAACTCCCTTTAGCATTTCTTGTGTAAAAGGTCTGTTGTTGATTAAATCCCTCAGCTTTTGTTTGTCTAGGAAAGTGTTTATTTCTTCATGCTTAAGAGATAGTTTTATCAAATATACAATTCTAAGGTAAAAGTTTTTTTCCTTCAGCATATTAAATATGTCATGCCACTCTCTCCTAGCCTGCTAGCCTGTAAAGTTTCCCTGAAAAGTCTGCTGCCAGACATATTGGAACTCCATTGTATGCTATTTGTTTCTTTTTCTTGCTGCTTTTTGGGTCCTTTCTTTAACTTTGACCATTGGGAGTTTAATTATTAAATGCCTTGCAGTAGTCTTCTTTGGGTTAAATCCTCTCGGTATTCTATAACCTTCTGGTACTTGAATGTGGATATCTTTCTCTAGGTTTAGGAAGTTCTCTGACATTATTCCTTCGAATAAACTTTCTACCACTATATTTTCATTACCTCTTCTTTATGTCCAATAGCTATTAGATTAACCCCTTTGAAGCTATTTTCTAGATCTTGTAGGTGTGCTTCATTGTGTTTATTATTTTCTTTTGCTTCATCTGAGTGCTATTGTCAAATAGTCTGTCTTAAAGCTCACTAATTCTTTTTTCTTGATCAATTCTCTAATAAGAAACTCTGATGCATTCTTTGGCATGTCAATTGGAATTTTCAATTCTAGAATGTGTGATTCCTTTAAATTATTTCAATATCTTTGTTAAATTTATCTAATAGAATTGTGAATTTCTTCTGTGTTATCTTAAGTTTCTTTGAATTTTCTCAAAACAGCTATTTTGAATTGTCTGTCTGATACATCATATATCTCTGTTTCTCTAGGATTGCACCCTGTTGCATTATTTACTTCACTTGGTGAGGCCATGTTTTCCTAAATGGTGTTGATGTTTGTAGATACTTGTCAGTGTCTGGGCGTTGATGAGTTAGGTATTTGTCATAGTCTTCACAATCTGAGCTTGTTTGTGCCTGTCCTTCCTGGGAAGATTTTCTGGGTATTCAAAGAGACTCAAACTGCAAACCCAATAAATACATGTTTTGCAGACTTACAGAGGTGCCACCTTGGTGATCCTGTATAAGATTTAGAATAATTCTCTTGATTACCAAGCAGAGAGTTTTGTTCTTTCTGTTGCTTCCTCCCAAACAAATGGAGTTTCTCTCTCTGTGCTTGCCCACCTGGAACTAAGTGTGTGGTGATGCAGACATCCCTGTGGCCACCACCACTGGGACTCTGCTGGGTCAAACCTGTAGCCTGCACAGCACTGGACCTTGCTTAAGGTCCTTCCCTTCAGGGGGAGTTGGTTCCCCCAGGTCCTGTATGTGTCCAGAGATGCTGTCTGGGAGCTAGGGATTCGAGTCAAAAACCTGAGCAATTCACCTGATGTTCTAGTCTACTGTGGCTAAGCTGATATTCAAACCACAATACAAAACCCTTCGTACTCTTTCCTCCACTTTCCACAGGCAGAGGAGCCTCTCCCTGTTGCCACAATCACCGCTGATCCTCAGGGTGTTCTGACAAGATATATTTAATAGGATTCTCCCACACAATGCACAAAAATAAGTAATTTGCCTAAGTCAAAGACAAATGTGAAAGACACAATTTCAAAGTTTTAGCAGAAAACTAACTGAGTTATGGAGAGATTCCCTAAACCAAGCAAAGTAGCAAAAACTTTTGAAGGAAGCATTTATAAATCTAGTTACATTCAAAGTAAAATTTCTGTTCAAAAATGAAATCATATGAAGAATATATAAACTTTTAAAACTCAATAAGGAAGTGACAATAAGTCTAGAAGATGAAATAGCAGAAGACATGCTCAGACATTTCATAGAAGACATATCAGTGACTCATAAATGAAAATGCTCACAGTATCGAGAGTCATCAGAGAAATGCAAACTTAAAAATGAGATACATGTTTATATCTAATATGTTGAAAGAAACTTAAAAATCTAAAAATGATAGGTATGCGGAATAGTAGAAGAGTTGAAATCTGCCTGTGGCAATGTAAATTGGTACATTGTCTTCGAAAAGCCTGATGATATTACCTAGTAATTTGCACATGATCCAACACAGACCTAGAAATCTAGCTACTAAGTATATACCCTCTGGAAACCATTTTCATGTTCACAGTAACATTGTTGATTGTAAGAAAAAATTAGAAACCACCTACTCTCTGTTACTGGAAAAATAGATACACCCATTTGGACAAATTCTTAAAATGGAACTGTGCACAACAGTGAAATTAAATGACATATAGCTACAGGAGTTAACAGACCTTCAGAAGCATAATATTGAATAAAATTCAATAAAATAAAGCAAGTCAGTGGATAATTTGTACATTTATATTTAACAAGGCTTGAATACAAACAAAACTAAACGATATCTCATTTAAGGATACAAGTCTAGGGAGATAAACAACAATGAAAAAAATGACAAGTACAGAGCACAAAGTAATGGATACCTTTGGTGGGTAGAAAGAACAATTAAGTTGGGGAGAAGCACTCAAAGGGCATCAACAATATTGCTAATGTTCTCTTTTGTAAGCTAAATAGTGTCTTTCAATGTATGTTTATTAGACATACTATCTGAAATAATAAAACACAGCTAGTCACAGAAAATTTGAGTTTTGAGGTGGAGCACTCTCGAGCATGGGATGATGACACCATGATTTAGTTTTGTGTATTGATTTATAATGATGGTAAAATCATTAATTGGATAACACAGTTCATATTGTTAACCTGAAGATTTTGGTGACGTCAAGAAAATTTATATGGATTTAGTGAACATCACCATAAAGTTCATACGACACCATGAGAGCCCCTGAGCCTGCCTCTCCTCCTTCTCTCTGCACACTGCATGGCCAGCTCTTTAAGGTCTTCAAATTCCAATTCCTCCAAGAGCTCTGACCTGTCTAAACTGTTCACATGTGTCCTTTCCTTCTAATTATTTGCTTAGCTTCTAATTTGATTGTATCATAGCATTATTCTCAAGTTATTTCACATTTTTGTTTGAACATTCACCTGTATGTTATCTCCATCTTCCTCTAGACAATAAGCTCTAATAAAGAAGAAAATGTCTATTTCACTTGTAGTTGAATAAAATCAAAGCCTATGTATAGACATTTCTGAATAAACATTTGCTGAATAAGAGAATGATGACTGTGATAAACCAATAAACACCAGGAACAAAGAGCTGACTTTTTCACTTCCACACATCAATGAGAGCAAATCCAAACGAAGCCCCTGAAGGATGGAGTTTTCCTCAGTGAAACTGATGTGCCTTTGTTTTATGGATAATGCAGTACCCCAAAGGCACAAGAGATTAGACACCAGCCATTTTTAATTGCTTTCTTGTATAATATACTGCCTTAGGGACCGAGGTTAATGGCATGTTCTATGAGATCCTGCTGGAATAACAGCGTCACTGACAGTACTCTTTTCCCATGACTTTATCAGAATTGCTGCTACTTTTATATCTCATTTTGTTTTCAAGTAGAAGGTTAGAATATTGAACTCCAGAGTATCTCATGCTTACCTTCTTATTCCATTAGTACAGGTGTGCTCTTAATTCCCTGCACCCAAAAGCAAGGCTGTCCACAAGCCATTTCACAGGCTACAACAAGACATTTTTTTGTGTCTGCATGAGGGCCTCAGTATTCATAGTCCAGAGTAGCAAGCCCATAACATCCTTGAAAGAAGCAAATTTGGACTAAAAGTAAAAACGCAGACCACATAGTCACCACAATAATTACTACATCTATTTACTAGGAAAAACACCAAGATTCAGAATTTGGGAAATTAGTCCAGACTTTCACTGATTCACAGTGTTGGTTGGTTCATCACAGCCTTCATTTATTTGTTTGGTTGTGATTGTCCTCCTCCAGTGAGATCCCTTTACCTGTTACCTCAACTAGTTGATCTTGTGCTGAACGAGGCAACAGAGGTACTGATCATGTAGACGATTACACTAAATCATCTGATGACCGATCAATCTCTGTGGCTAGAAAGATTGAGCTTAACATTTTTGAATTCAATATGGACCTCGAATATGACAGCATAATTCTCAAGATAAATACTTGTTTTCTTTTAACTTTACTATGCTATAGATATTAATATGTATTTATAAAGTGAACTCCATGCATTATCAATCTTTTTTTAAAAAATAGAACTCCATAATTATGTTATATTAAAACATTTAGGTCTATCGTTTTACTTCATTCACTTTTTTTTTTAACTCAGCCAATGTTATACAATAAAAATGGATTTCTTTAGCCTGTTCAAACTGGAGACAGAGAAGAGCTTTGAAGTTGTCTGTTCTATTCTATTGCATTTATTAGTAATTGGTATATGGCTTATATTCATATTATACATTAAGCAATGCAAAAATGTAATGTGAGCAACTTGTTTTGGTGAAAAAAATAAGTTATTTTCTCAGCTAATCACAGTTTATATACTAATTTTGATGTGATCCTAGAAATATTCTGGTTGGCATTCAATTCATTTAAGTTGAAAGCAACAAAAAAGTTTCACCAAATGCTTGCATTACTATACAAAGTTTGGGGATGTGACAATTTCTCAGTAATATTACATGACTCCTGTTTAATAATAACTTCATTTTTCTTGATTTTATGCTTGCTTCTGGGTTACTAATGTTTTATCTCAGGACATTATAACTGTTTTACAGGTGAGGAAATGGAATTGAATGGAAGTTAAGCAATGTGCCCAATGCTTACATAATTATTTGTAGAGCTAAAATTCAAAACCAGGTATGTAAACTTCAGAGCTAGAGCATTTATCCAATATATTATATATCAGGGGCTCAATAAATCTTTGGTATATTTAAGTGAATTTTTCTACCCAAGAATCAAAATATCAAATTATAAGCTGAAAGGATTAAAGAAGTAAATTCAGAATTTGAAAGAATGGCAGAATTAATGGTCACATTCTAATGACCATTACATCTTTGGATGTGGGGTGTGTTTGTCTGTATCTTCGTATTTTGCAGCTCCCAAGATTCAGAGCCTTTTACCAATAAATATCTAAAGGCAATGATGAAAAGTGTAAGCAGCAAGCCAAAAATAATTTGGTGTTGATGATTCCAAAGGGCAAAGAAAAAAAATTACTTTGAAATGAAAACATTCACATCCTTTAAAATCTGTTCTCATAGTTCCCAATAACTTGCTTGATTTCTTTCTTTTACTCTGAAGCTGCTGATGAGTTGATTGAAAATCATGTGTACAATACAGCAGGTGTTTCTTGTTTTTGTTTTGTGATAATACTCACAAAGAGGTAATGAAAAGAATTACGAAATGAGGATAATCTGGGAATAACGAACAGAGCTTCTTTTCCCATTACTGGTGCTCTGTGTTCACAAAAGCATTACAGTTGTATGAACCACATACTGAGAAAACAAAAAGCTGGAAATAAGCTAATATTGAAGTATTTGTTTTGAAACATTTAACTTGATGAAAACAATGTATTTATTCATTTTATTTCATTTACTTGACATTTTATTTCTGTTCTGGGGTTTCTGTTTTCAAAATCCTGCTCATTTTCATTATTTCTGTGATGATCATATTCTTCCACACCAAAAAGAAAATGTATCCTCATCTTACTACAAAACATACGTGCACACACAGACAGGCACACAAATAAATGCACACACATAAGTACATGTACACATGCTTACAACTACACACACATAAAAAGCAAACACACAGGCACATACATAAACCTCCCCCTAATAGATACATATGTATTCATATATGCTCACTAGATTAGATGCATACATATTCACATATGCTCACTAGATTAGATGCATACATATTCATATATGCTCACTACATTAGATACATACATATTCACATATGCTCACTACATTAGATACATATTCACATATGCTCACTAGATTAGATACATACATATTCATATATGTTCACTAGATTAGATGCATGCATATTCACATATGCTCACTAGATTAGATGCATACATATTCACATATGCTCACTAGATTAGATGCATACATATTCATATATGCTCACTAGATTAGATGCATACATATTCACATATGCTTACTAGATTAGATGCATATTTGCATATGCTCACTACATTAGATGCATACATGTTCGTATATGCTCACTAGATTAGATGCATACATATTTGCATATGCTCACTAGATTAGATACATACATATTCGCATATGCTCACTAGATTAGATGCATACATATTCGCATATGCTCCTACATTAGATGCATACATATTCGCATATGCTCACTAGATTAGATGCATACATATTGCATATGCTCACTACATTAGATGCATACATATTCAATATGCTCACTAGATTAGATACATACATATTCGCATATGCTCACTACATTAGATGCATACATATTCGCATATACTCACTACATTAGATGCATACATATTTGCATATGCTCACTAGATTAGATACATACATATTCACATATGCTCACTAGGTTAGATACATACATATTCGCATATGCTCACTAGATTAGATACATACATATTCACATATGCTCACTAGATTAGATGCATACATATTTGCATATGCTCACTAGATTAGATACATACAAATTCGCATATGCTCACTAGATTAGATGCATACATATTCGCATATGCTCACTAGATTAGATGCATACATATTCGCATATGCTCCTAGATTAGATGCATACATATTCACATATGCTCACTAGATTAGATGCATACATATTCGCATATGCTTACTAGATTAGATGCATATTTGCATATGCTCACTACATTAGATGCATACATATTCGTATATGCTCACTAGATTAGATGCATACATATTCGCATATGCTCACTAGATTAGATACATACCTATTCGCATATGCTCACTAGATTAGATGCATACATATTCACATATGCTCAATACATTAGATACATACATATTCACATATGCTCACTACATTAGATGCATACATATTCATATATGCTCACCAGATTAGATGCATACATATTCATATATGCTCACTAGATTAGATGCATACATATTCGCATATGCTCACTAGATTAGATGCATACATATTCGCATATGCTCACTACATTAGATACATACATATCACATATGCTCACTACATTAGATACATACATATTCACATATGCTCACTAGATTAGATGCATACATATTTGCATATGCTCACTACATTAGATACATACATATTCACATATGCTCACTACATTAGATGCATACATATTCACATATGCTCACTAGATTAGATGCATACATATTCGCATATGCTCACTACATTAGATGCATACATATTCGCATATGCTCACTACATTAGATGCATACATATTCGCATATGCTCACTAGATTAGATGCATACATATTTGCATATGCTCACTAGATTAGATGCATACATGTTCGCATATGCTCACTAGGTTAGATACATACATGTTCGCATATGCTCACTACGTTAAATGCATACATGTTCGCATATGCTCACTACGTTAGATGCATACATATTCGCATATGCTCACTAGATTAGATACATACATATTCGCATATGCTCACTAGATTAGATACATATTCACATATGCTCACTACATTAGATACATACATATCACATATGCTCACTAGGTTAGATACATACATATTCACATATACTCACTAGGTTAGATACATACATAGTCACATATGCTCACTACATTAGATATATACATATTCACATATGCTCACTACATTGGGAAAATCACCTTGATATAAATATAATTTATAATTGTTTAACATCTTTACATTTTAAAAGTATCAACTACTCTAGCAAATGACAGAGGCCTTAGAATAAAAGCTTTTAATTTCAGATTGTTCACCAACTTTAAAACAAAAAGTTAAAATTTGGCGCATATACAGGAAAAACAAAATGAACCTCAGATGTAGGCTTTTTTTTTTAATGAGGCCAACATTTGTCTAAACCCTATCAAAGTCAAGAAATAGAATACTTTCACAGCCCCAGAAATGCTGACTCTTTTCTCTCCTTGTAAGTAACAACAATCTTGAAACTGTGGTCACTATTTTCTTTCTCTTTTATGTAGTTTCACTGTGTACAGATGTCTGAATAACAGTGACAGTGTAGTCTTGTTTTGACATTTATATTTCTTTCAAAGAGTATGTATTCTTTTGCATTAATCTCGTTTCCTTAGTGGTACATATGTGTGATTTATCCACGTAGTTGCATTTTTCCTGTTAATTTCCACACTAACCTGTGCTAAGACTAAACTATATTATTTAACCATTCTGTTGGTTTTGGATATTTGGATTGTTCCTAATTTTAAGTTATTATGACATAGTTGTGAACATTTTTTTAACCTGTCTCTTAGTGTTGCTGTGCCTGCAATTCCCTGAGTAAATAACTAAGAAAGGAATTACTTAATCATAGGTAAATTTACCATGTAACTTATTGTACACATAGGGGCATTTTGAGAGTTAAAGGACATTATCAAATACTTGACATTATATACATCAAATTGGTATTTACTAATTTATTTGGAGTGAATGTTTGTGACTCCCAAATTCACATGTTGAAATCCTAAACCCCAGTGTGGTGGTATTAGAAGGTGGGGAATAGGGGAGTTTTTAGGGCATGAGGGTGGCATTCTCATGAAGGGATTAATGCCCTTATAAAAAGGAACTCAGAGGGCTCTCTTGACCTCTTTCTGCTATGTGAGGATACAGCAAAAAGACAGTAGTCTTCTAAGTGAAGAGGCCTTCACTGGAACCCAACCATGCTGTATCCTAACCTTGGAATTTCAGCCTCCAAACTGTGAGAAATAAATATCTGTTGTTTATAAACCACCCAGTCTATGGTACTCTGTTATAGTAGCTTGAACTAAGATATTGACTGATAAATTGATTATTAATATATTGGTTTGCCAATTAAATAGTCTCATCCTAAAACTGTTTTCAGAGATCGAATTATTTCTGAAATATAATACATTTGTGTACACTGATTAGGAAAAAGTCCATTCATTTAAATGGACTTATGATAAATAAAAGTTAATCATGTAGTCAAGATATTAACTTATACTAATAAATTGATTCATCACCATTTGTGTATTAAATGTATTTTTGTGTATTAAATGTATTTTTTAAACTTGGTCTTAATATTTTTGGATTTTTTTTCATAAAATTGCTTTAAGTTTGAAATTCGATCTTGTGGGTTAATAAATTTCAAAATTTTTGACTCATCTATAATTGAGAAAAATATTATCTTCACA
Source organism: Trachypithecus francoisi (assembly GCF_009764315.1). Classification (NCBI taxonomy): domain Eukaryota; kingdom Metazoa; phylum Chordata; class Mammalia; order Primates; family Cercopithecidae; genus Trachypithecus; species Trachypithecus francoisi. The sequence continues at coordinate 9,435,105 of NW_022681470.1, forward strand.
GATATTGATATAAATTCTATACTCAGAGAAACTTTTGCTCTCTGGAGAATATAGTGTATTGAAAATTTTTGATATTGTAGCTTAAATATTTTTACAGATATTGTCCTTGGATCTCCTTCTATGCATACCTTTTTTTCTTAGTTGAATTAGGAAAAAGCAATTAAAATAAATTGTTTTGTTTATGCTGCAAAATCATAGGCCTTACTAATTTCATTTCATTCTAGTAAATATATCCGTTTATTTTATTAAACATAGAAACTCCAACAAAAATTTTCTCCTGCAAGTCAAGAGATTATAGAAAGGGATTACAAAATTGAGAAATGAAATTATATAACAAGTTGCATGTCCTTTGTTTACTCTGTTCAATTTCTCTCTTGGCTTTGTCATATATTTCTGCTTACGTATTTTGTTTTCAATGATTCAGTAGAAACTTCAAACATTTTGGTACTATATTTATAGAAAAATTGATTAAATATTTTTGCCAGTTTTGCAAAAACAAAGGATACTCATCTTTAGAGTACTGACATACCAAAAAAAGCTCAATACAATTGTCACATGTTTAGGTTGATTTAAGTAATAATTCTTTACATGTTCAGACATTTGTCAAATCCAATGAGTGGAGCACATTACCATGCTGAAAAATGAGTTTTTGGTTTGTTTCCAACATCAACTTTATCATAAAAATTTTGTAGTTTAGTTACTCAAATTGTATGTATGATTAAAAAAAAAGACAACTAGAGTTTCTATTTAGCCATTGGGATATTATCACTTGCTTGCATGCAATGACCAATTTTGGATGCATTGCAAATCCAAGTACATTTCTGTTTCCCAGGTTTGTTGAATTAGCAAGAAAATCGTGTTTACCTTGATGCTGTATTCCATCAAAATTTATATTTTTATTATTGCCACAAAATGAGTAATTTTATTATTATTCAGTGTTAACCTTTTTGATAAACTTATGAAAATATTTACTGTAAAGTTGGATGTTTCACCTTTGTCAGAATGAACTTCTAAATAATTTTATCTTTCCTCTACTTTATGAATGAAAATTTTAAAAATGTAAAACAATGTTATTGGAATAAACTTAACCAATTTGTATTTGAAGCATTTGATGACACTGATAAAATCAGGCTTTTATCAATAAAGTTTTAACTATAAAGTTTTTCTACCAGTGAAGTTAATACCTTAACAGTTATTACTTCACTTTTTAATAATTCACAGTAGAACATGGATATAAGCAGAATTTATTTAAGAAATAGTCATTTGATCTAAATGAAAAATTCAAGTTACACAGATTTAAATGCTTTACATATAAATGTGTCTTCTTTATTTTTATGTGTTAAATAATCATTTTGAGGCCAGCCTTGTTAAATTTACTAACTTTAAAGTGGATGTTGAGTTTCCTTCAACAGAATTACGTTATATTATTTTTTTTTATGTGGACAGCAATGAAGATTGTAAGTATTCATACATATTTTAAAAATGTTTCTCCGTTTAAGCCTTCTATGAAATGGAAATTTCAGACTTAATGTTTTATTTATATTACTCTCAGCTCATATGTCACTTTTGACATTCATTTCTCTTGAAAGGGATTGCTGCCACATATCAAACAATAGAATAAATAAAATAAATAGTTGAAGATATGTGGCATATGATAAATACTAAAAGAACTGTAGCGAGAATATTCAAATTGTTTTTTAGAACTCTATGGCAGGATGTCCCAGTCTATTTCCCACATGTGTCACTTCTATCTTAACTATAGTTCTCTATATTTCCCACTGACCTCACCAGCTGGTTGCCTACAAGCTTTTGAATCTTGCAGATTGCAGTACTGGTTCAGGGAGAACTAGCTGGTAAGCAAAGTGGCTGCAAGGGCACCAATATTAAATACCACTCTGATCACTGCCCTAGACCAGAAGGAGTTAGCTGCCTTTGGTTATTATCAGTGAATTTACTTTATACTGTTATTGAAAGTGAGGTACTAGCTATAGTGTATCTGGAAAGAGTTGAGAAATAGAGATTAGTTCTCACTCATTATTTTTTTCAGATTTCACCATGTGTTCATGTTCATGTAAGAATTTTGTTTTCTGCTATTGTGTCTCATATAGTGGTAGAAAAGAGCATATAAGAAGCTGAAAATACAAAGTGGAGTTTTCTCCAGTCCATCTGGATTATTTAAGTGCAACAATTAATAAAAATTATTGTTAAAAATGAAAACAATAGTGGGGAAAGAACCAAATGATAGAATGTTAGGACTACAAATGACTTAAGACTGTGGGCAAACTAGGCTTATGTGTATCGTCAGCATTCACAGATAATTCCAGAGTATTCCCAAGTGTATGCATAAGTGTTCCTATTGCTTTATATATTTTTTTGAAGTAGTGGAATTGGACTTATCTCATTTGAGGGTTTGTTTTTACAGTTCATTAAATAATATATGTCTTATTTTTATTCTCCATCTCACCTCTCCAGTTTCTTTTATGTTATCAAAGAAAAACACACTTTTAAATTACATTTATCAATATAGACTTCAAAGCATTAAGGGGTACCAAAATTAGTATAATGATTTAAAGCTAGGTAAAATGATTAATAATATCAATTATTGGTAAGCATATAAAATAGAACAGCCTTTTTGAGGACAATTTCACAGTATATAGTCTAGTTACAAATATATATCTTTCATAAAAGCACTGGCCTCATTGCTGCTTATCCCAGAGAACTACTTATCCAGAACCGAGAGGTTGCTTCAAACATTTGGTTAAGAGCTATAATATGATGATTTAATACAGATAAAACCCCTTATATGCAATATTTAAAATGAGTTATGTGGACTAGATTTTTGTTTTAGGAATGGAAAGATAGCCAATGTAAATTTTTTAGTGAAAAAACAAAGTGCCTATAAATACAGAAGAGCAGATTTACCACAAAAGAAATGACATGTAAACTGCAGAGAGCCCTTCATTTGCATGGGGCTTGGTCAAGCCTTTAGACCAAATTTTTCTTCACTTTCCACAAAACCTAAAGTTCTCCTAAAAACATGAAAATTATAACCACATATGTGAAAAAAAGCTCCATAAACAAATGTGTATTCCTCTATGTTCATGTGTGTGTGTGTGTATATATATATATATATTCCAGCAAATAGATGAATACGTGAGAGTGAGGATTATCTTTGGAGTGGGTATTTAACTTTTTTTTTTTTTAAAGACTTCAATAAATTTTTCTTTTCGGAATTTCGAAATTGAGGTATAACTTACATACAGCAAACTATGCATATCTTACAGTTCTATGAATTTTGACAAAATACATACACCCTTGTAACCCACACTCCTGATAAAAATATAAACTACTTTTGTAACCCCAGAAGGTTCTCTTATGTTCCTTTCCTATCAACCTTACCACCTCCAGAGCAACCACTGCCAGGGTTACATTTTCAATGGATTAGTTGTGACCATTCTTAAACATCATATAAATGGAATTATACAGTGTATGCTCTTTCGTGTCTGGCTTCTTTATATGTCTGTGAATTTCATTTCCATTGCTGTGTGAATTTGTAGGCATTCCTCTTAATTGCTGATATGGTTTGGCTGTGTCCCCACCTAAATCTCATCTTCAATTATAGTTCCTATAAGCCCCACATGTTGTGGGAGGAACCAGGTGGAGATAATTGAATCATGGGGGAGGTTTCCCCTATCCTGTTCTCGTGATAGTGAGTCAGTTCTCATGAGATCTGATGGTTTTATAAGGAACTTCCCACTTCACTAGGCACGCCTTCCTGCTGCCGCTTGAAAGGGGATGTGTTTGCTTCCCCTTCCACCATGATTGTAAGTTTCCTGAGGCCTCCCCAGTCATGCTGAACTGTGAGCCCATTAAACCTCTTTCCTTTATAAATTACCCAGTCTTGGGTATGTCCTCATAGCAGCATAAGAAGAGACTAATATAGTAAATTGGTACCAGGTAGTGGGGCACTGCTGTAAAGATACCCGAAAATGTGGAAGCAACTTTGGAACTGGGTAACAGGCAGAGGTCAGAGCAGTTTGGAGGACTCAAAAGAAGACAAAAATGAGAAGTTTGGAACTTCCTAGAGACTTGGAGGACTCAGAAGACAGGAAGATGTGGGAAAATTTGGAACTTCCTAGAGGCTCATTGAATGGCTTTGACCAAAATCCTGATAGTGGTATGGGCAATAAAGTCCAGGCTCAGGTGGTCTCAGATGGACATGAGTAACTTGTTGGGAATGAGAGTAAAGGTCACTCTTGCTATGCAAAGAGACTGGCTGAGTCTTCCGGCCTTCATCTTTCTCCTGTGCTAGACGCTTACTGCCGTCAAACATCTGACTCCAAGTTCTTTAGCTTTTGGACTTTTGGATATACACCAGTGGCATGCCAGGGGCTCTTGAGCCTTTGCCACAGACTGAAGGCTGCACTATCGGCTTCTCCACTTTTGAAGTTATGGAACTCAGACTGGCTTCCTTGCTCCTCAGCTTGCAGACGGCCTATTGTGGGACTTCATGTCGTGATCACGTGAGTCAATACTCCTTAATACTTCTTACAAAAATTTTCTCCATTCTATAGGTTGCCTGTTCACTCTGATGATAGTTTCTTTTTTTTTTAAATTTATTTATTATACTTTAAGTTCTAGGGTACATGTGCATAACGTGCAGGTTTGTTACATATGTATACTTATGCCATGTTGGTGTGCTGCACCCATCAACTCGTCAGCACCCATCAATTCATCATTTATATCATGTATAACTCCCCAGTGCAATCCCTCCCTCCTGCCCCCTCCCCATGATAGGCCCCAGTGTGTGATGTTCCCCTTCCCGAGTCCAAGTGATCTCATTGTTCAGTTCCCACCTATGAGTGAGAACATGCGGTGTTTGGTTTTCTCTTCTTGTGATAGTTTGCTAAGAATGATGGTTTCCAGCTGCATCCATGTTCCTACAAAGGACGCAAACTCATCCTTTTTTATGGCTGCATAGTATTCCATGGTGTATATGTGCCACATTTTCTTAATCCAGTCTGTCACAGATGGACATTTGGGTTGATTCCAAGTCTTTGCTATTGTGAATAGTGCCGCAATAAACATACGTGTGCATGTGTCTTTGTAGTAGAATAATTTATAATCCTTTGGGTATATACCCAGTAGTGGGATGGCTGGGTCATATGGTACATGTAGTTCTAGATCCTTGAGGAATTGCCATACTGTTTTCCATAATGATTGAACTAGTTTACAATCCCACCAACAGTGTAAAAGTGTTCCTATTTCTCCACATCCTCGGTTGTTTCCTGACTTCTTAATGATTGCCATTCTAACTGGTGTGAGATGGTATCTCATTGTGGTTTTGATTTGCATTTCTTTGATGGCGAGTGATGATGAGCATTTTTTCATGTGTCTGTTGGCTGTATGAATGTCTTCTTTTGAGAAATGTCTGTTCATATCCTTTCCCCACTTTTTGATGGGTGTTTGTTTTTTTTCTTGTATATTTGTTTGAGTTCTTTGTAGTTCTGGATATTAGCCCTTTGTCAGATGAGTAGGTTGCAAAAATTTCTCCCATTCTGTAGGTTGCCTGTTCACTCTGATGGTAGTTTCTTTTCCTGTGCAAAAGCTCTTTAGTTTAATCATATCCCATTTGTCAATTTTGGCTTTTGCTGCCGTTGCTTTTGGTGTTTTAGACATGAAGTCCTTGCCATGCCTATGTCCTGAATGGTACTACCTAGATTTCTTCTAGGGTTTTTATGGTATTAGGTCTAACATTTAAGTCTCTAATCCATCTTGAATTAATTTTCGTATAAGGGGTAAGGAAAGGATCCAGTTTCAGCTTTCTACTTATGGCTAGCCAATTTTCCAGCCAGCACCATTATTGAATAGGGAATCCTTTCCCCATTTCTTGTTTCTCTCAGGTTTGTCAAAGATCAGATGGCTGTAGATGTGTGGTATTATTTCTGAGGACTCTGTTCTGTTCCATTGGTCTATATCTCTGTTTTGGTACCAGTACCATGCTGTTTTGGTTACTGTAGCCTTGTAGTATAGTTTGAAGTCAGGTAGCGTGATGCCTCCAGCTTTGTTCTTATGACTTAGGATTGTCTTGGCAATGCGGGCTCTTTTTGGTTCCATATGAACTTTAAAGCAATTTTTTCCAATTCTGTGAAGAAACTCATTGGTAGCTTGATGGGGATGGCATTGAATCTATAAATAACCTTGGGCAATATGGCCATTTTCACGATATTGATTCTTCCTATCCATGAGCATGGTATGTTCTTCCATTTGTTTGTGTCCTCTTTGATTTCACTGAGCAGTGGTTTGTAGTTCTTGAAGAGGTCCTTTACATCCTTGTAAGTTGGATTCCTAGGTATTTTATTCTCTTTGAAGCAATTGTGAATGGAAGTTCATTCCTGATTTGGCTCTCTGCTTGTCTGTTATGGTGTATAAGAATGCTTGTGATTTTTGCACATTAATTTTGTATCCTGAGACTTTGCTGAAGTTGCTTATCAGCTTAAGGAGATTTTGGGCTGAGACAATGGGGTTTTCTAAATATACAATCATGTCATCTGCAAACAGGGACAATTTGACTTCTTCTTTTCCTAACTGGATACCCTTGATTCTTTCTCTTGCCTGATTGCCCTAGCCAGAACTTCCAACACTATGTTGAATAGGAGTGGTGAGAGAGGGCATCCCTGTCTTGTGCCAGTTTTCAAAGGGAATTTTTCCAGTTTTTGCCCATTCAGTATGATATTAGCTGTGGGTTTGTCATAAATAGCTCTTATTATTTGAGGTACGTTCCATCAATACCGAATTTATTGAGCGTTTTTAGCATGAAGAGCTGTTGAATTTTGTCAAAAGCCTTTTCTGCATCTATTGAGATAATCATGTGGTCTTGTCTTTGGTTCTGTTTATATGCTGGATTACGTTTATTGATTTGCGAATGTTGAACCAGCCTTGCATCCCAGGGATGAAGCCCATTTGATCATGGTGGATAAGCTTTTGATGTGCTGCTGAATCCGGTTTGCCAGTATTTTATTGAGAATTTTTGTATCGATGTTCATCAGGGATATTGGTCTAAAATTCTCTTTTGTTGTGTCTCTGCCAGGCTTTGGTATCAGGATGATGTTGGCCTCATAAAATGAGTTAGGGAGGATTCCCTCTTTTTCTATTGATTGGAATAGTTTCAGAAGGAATGGTACCAGCTCCTCCTTGTACCTCTGGTAGAATTCAGCTGTGAATCCATCTGGTCCTGGACTTTTTTTGGTGGTAGGCTATTAATTGTTGCCTCAATTTCAGAGCCTGCTATTGGTCTATTTAGGGATTCAACTTCTTCTGGTTTAGTCTTGGGAGAGTGTAAGTGTCCAGGAAATTATCCATTTCTTCTAGATTTCTAGTTGATTTGCGTAGAGTGTTTATAGTATTCTCTGATGGTTGTTTGTATTTCTGTGGGGTCGGTGGTGATATCCCCTTTATCATTTTTTATTGCGTCTGTTTGATTCCTCTCTTTTTCTTCTTTATTAGTCTTGCTAGCGGTCTGTCAATTTTGTTGATCTTTTCAAAAAACCAACTCCTGGATTCATTGATTTTTGGAGGGTTTTTTGTGTCTCTATCTCCTTCAGTTCTGCTCTGATCTTAGTTATTTCTTGCCTTCTGCTAGCTTTTGAATGTGTTTGCTCTTGCCTCTCTAGTTCTTTTAATTGTGATGTTAGAGTGTCAATTTTAGATCTTTCCAGCTTCTCTTATGGGCATTTAGTGCTATAAATTTCCCTCTACACACTGCTTTAAATGTGTCCCAGAGATTCTGGTATGTTGTGTCTTTGTTCTCATTGGTTTCAAAGAACATCTTTATTTCTGCTTTCATTTCGTTATGTACCCAGTAGTCATTCAGGAGCAGGTGTTCAGTTTCCATGTAGTTGAGCGGTTTGATTGAGTTTCTTAGTCCTGAGTTCTAGTTGGATTGCACTGTGGTCTGAGAGACAGTTTGTTATAATTTCTTCTTTGACATTTGCTGAGGAGTGCTTTACTTCCAATTATGTGGTCAATTTTGGAATAAGTGCGATGTGGTGCTGAGAAGAATGTATATTCTGTTGATTGGGTGGAGAGTTCTATAGATGTCTATTAGGTCCACTTGGTGCAGAGATGAGTTCAATTCCTGGATATCCTTGTTAACTTTCTGTCTCGTTGATCTGTCTAATGTTGACAGTGGAGTGTTGAAGTCTCCCATTATTATTGTATGGGAGTCTAAGTCTCTTTGTAAGTCTCTAAGGACTTGCTTTATGAATCTGGGTGCTCCTGTATTGGGTGCATATATTTAGGAGAGTTAGCTCTTCCTGTTGATTGATCCCTTTACCATTATGTAATGGCCTTCTTTGTCTCTTTTGATCTTTGATGATTTAAAGTCTGTTTTATCAGAGACTAGGATTGCAACCCCTGCTTTTTTTTGTTCTCCATTTGCTTGGTAGATCTTCCTCCATCCCTTTATTTTGAGCCTATGTATGTCTCTGCATGTGAGATGGGTCTCCTGAATACAGCAGACTGATGGGTCTTAACTCTTTATCCAGTTTGCCAGTCTGTGTCTTTTAATTGGAGCATTTAGTCCGTTTACATTTAAGGTTAATATTGTTATGTGTGAACTTGATCCTGTCATTATGATATTAACTGGTTATTTTGCTCGTTAGTTGATGCAGTTTCTCCTAGCCTCGATGGTCTTACATTTTGGCATGTTTTTGCAATGGCTGGTACCGGTTGTTCCTTTCCATGTTTAGGGCTTCCTTCAGGGTCTCTTGTAAGGCAGGCCTGGTGGTGACAAAATCTCTAAGCATTTGCTTATCTGTAAAGGATTTTATTTCTCCTTCACTTATGAAACTTAGTTTGGCTGGATATGAAATTCTGGGTTTAAAATTCTTTTCTTTAAGAACGTTGAATATTGGCCCCCACTCTCTTCTGGCTTGTAGAGTTTCTGCCGAGAGATCTGTTGTTAGTCTGATGGGCTTCCCATTGTGGGTAACCCGACCTTTCTCTCTGGCTGCCCTTAAGATTTTTTCCTTCATTTCAACTTTGGTGAATCTGGCAATTATGTGTCTTGGAGTTGCTCTTCTGGAGGAGTATCTTTGTGGCGTTCTCTGTATTTCCTGAATTTGAATGTTGGCCTGCCCTACTAGGTTGGGGAAGTTCTCCTGGATGATATCCTGAAGAGTGTTTTCCAACTTGGTTCCATTTTCCCCCTCACTTTCAGGCACCCCAATCAGACGTAGATTTGGTCTTTTTACATAATCCCATACTTCTTGCAGGCTTTGTTCATTTCTTTTTCTTTTTTCTTTTGGTTTCTCTTCTTGCTTCATTTCATTCATTTGATCCTCAATTGTTGATACTCTTTCTTCCAGTTGATCGAGTCGGTTACTGAAGCTTGTGCATTTGTCACATATTTCTCGTGTCATGGTTTTCATCTCTGTCATTTCGTTTATGATCTTCTCTGCATTAATTAGTCTAGCTGTCAATTCTTCCACTCTTTTTTCAAGATTTTTAGTTTCTTTGCGCTGGGTACGTAATTCCTCCTTTAGCTCTGAGAAGTTTGATGGACTGAAGCCTTCTTCTCTCATCTCGTCAAAGTCATTCTCTGCCCAGCTTTGATCCGTTGCTGGCCATGGGCTGCACTCCTTTGCAGGGGGAGATGCGCTCTTATTTTTTGAGTTTCCAGCTTTTCTGCCCTGCTTCTTCCCCATCTTTGTGGTTTTATCTGTCTCTGGTCTTTGATGATGGTGACGTACTGATGGGGTTTTGGTATAGGTGTCCTTCCTGTTTGATAGTTTTCCTTCTGACAGTCAGGACCCTCAGCTATAGGTCTATTGGAGATTGCTTGAGGTCCACTCCAGACCCTGTTTGCCTGGGTATCAGCAGCTGAGGTTGCCAAAGATAGAATATTGCTGAACAGCGAGTGTACCTGTCTGATTCTTCCTTTGGAAGCTTCCTCTCAGGGGTGACTCCACCCTGTGAGGTGTGGGGTGTCAGACTGCCCCTAGTGGGGGATGTCTCCCAGCTAGGCTACTCAGGGGTCAGGGACCCACCTGAGCAGGCAGTCTGTCCGTTCTCAGATCTCAGCCTCCGCGTTGGGAGATCCATGGCTCTCCCCAAAGCTGTCAGACAGAGTCGTTTGCGTCTGCACCAGCCCCCGCTGCTTCCCCTGTTGGTCTTCAGCTGTGCGCTGTCCCCAGAGGAGGAGTCTACAGAGACAGGCAGGCTTCCTTGAGCTGCTGTGAGCTCCACCCAGTTCGAGCTTCCCAGTGGCTTTGTTTACCTACTTAAGCCTCAGCAATGGCGGGCGCCCCTCCCCCAGCCTCGCTGCTGCCTTGTGGATCGATCGCCGAAGACTGCTGTGTTAGCAGTGAGGGAGGCTCCGTGGGTGTGGGACCCTCCTGGCCAGGTGTGGGCTATATTCTCCTGGTGTGCCTGTTTGCTTAAAGCACAGTATTGGGGTGGGAGTTACCCGATTTTCCAGGTGTTGTGTGTCTCAGTTCCCCTGGCTAGGAAAACGGATTTCCTTCCCCCTTGCGCTTCCAGGTGAGGCGATGCCTCGCCCTGCTTCAGCTCTCGCTGGTCAGGCTGCAGCAGCTGACCAGCACCGATTGTCCGGCACTCCCTAGTGAGATGACCCCAGTACCTCAGTTGAAAATGCAGAAATCACCGGTCTTCTGTGTTGCTCGCGCTGGGAGTTGGAGACTGGAGCTGTTCCTATTCGGCCATCTTGCTCCCGATGATCGGTATTTAACTTTTAAAGGTCAGGGTAGAGCTAGGAAAAATTTGGTGGAGATTTAACTGTATATATCATAAGATTTCTGTAAAATAAATATGTTATTACATTATTATTTATGTAATTTAAATAAAAATGTAAATTTTAGAAAGTCCAAAAAGACAAATCTTTAGTAGAATTTTATTGTCTTTTCGGACAATAATAATTTTCAGAAAATAAAATTTTTAGATTTTACAATAGTTCTATTGTAAAATCAATAGAACCATTATTAAAAATAAAATAGAGACATTGAGGACATTTTGACAGTTTGAAATATACATCTAAAAGAAACTAAAAGATGAAAATAGAAGGAATAGTTTGAAACAATATTCAAAAGGATGCAGCCTGGCCACCATGGTGAAACCCTGTCTCTACTAAAATAGAAAAATTAGCCAGGCATGGTGGCATCTGCCTGTAATCCCAGCTACTCAGGAGGCTGAGGCAGGAGAATCGCTTGAACCTGGGAGGCAAAGGCTGCAGCAAGCCAAGATCATGCCACTGCACTCCAACCTGGGCAACAACAGTGAGACTTCATCTTAAAAAAAAAAACAACGTTGAAGACTAAATTGTTTTGATAATAAGTAGGTATATGTGTTTTCAGACTGAAAGCAAATATTATGGCAGAATGAATTCTTGTCCCCAATAATGTAACCTGCCTATTGTCAGACTTTGTAGTCTCTCTGCTTAGAGGGAAAGTGTACTTTCCTACCTCTGTACTTTGGCATTGGCTGTGTGTCTGGGTTTTTCCATAGGTGGAAAGATGTGAAATGTTTTTCCTGACCCCAAGCTACAGCTTCGTGGTATGCCTTGCCAGATCCTGAGTAGATCAGATGATTCCCAAACTTCCTGTGAATATATGAGCATGAATGAATGAATGACGGTGTTTTAAACTGTTGAGTTTGGGGTTTGAGTTTTTTACGTAGCAATAGCTCACTAATACAAGTATCATGCAAAATAACTATAATAGACTCACACATAGACACAATGCAGTGAAATCTCACAGTATCAAGGATAAAGAAAAAAGTTTCTTAAAAACTACCTAAAAAAAGATTGTCTGCAAAGCCACAGCAATGACAGTGATAGTAGATTTGACATCAAAAGACAATAGGTATCTAATTTAGAAATCTATGCGCAGGTAAAATATGCTTTAAGAATGAGGGGGAGAAAAAAGAATGAGGGCAAGGTAAAAGAGACTGAAATATCCAAAGAGTTTCACACTGAAACTACTACTACTAAAAACTACCTGTAAAAAGACATCATAGTTAAAACAATAATTATATGTTATAAGCCTCATATTTTAAAAATCCAACAATTTTAATCCAAACTGATAGGGAAAGTATTTAACAACAATTGGAAAAATCCTCCAAGAAAATGCAGTGATTGTGACATGGTGTGAGTTAATATGTGCAAAGTGCTAAGAAGAATGTCTGGAACATAGTAAGGACTATCTAAATAAAACATTTTTAAAAATAATCCTGTAGGATTTTGAGGATGTATTTATTATTATAATATTGATTTTAATATTAGTCTACTGGAAACTGATCAAGCAAATACAAAATATTAAGTGTCTAATAGAATTGAACAATATAATTAAAAAACTTAAAAACACACAGAACACTGCACCCTAGAAATGCAGATATTTTCATTTCAAGAAATCACAAGACACTTTCTTTTTCTTTTTTTTTTCTTTTAAGGAGCAGAGAGTTTAATAGGCAAGACAGAAGGGAGAAGAAAGAAGGAAGAAGCTCCCCGCTGAACAGAGACAGAGGGAGGCAGGCTCCAAAGCCTAGAGAGGGAACCCCCTTGTTTTTTTGGACATTTTCAAAATTGATTACATTCATGGTCACTAAGGAAGTCTCAGCTAATGTCAAATGCATGACATAATGCAGATAATTGTCTCTCACCACAATTAAAATACATACCAAAATTAAAAACAGTAACACCTTATATATTTTAAAACAATATGTGACTAAAGAATTCATGAATGAGTGGATATCAAAATGAACTTAAAGCCAAAACAATAAAATTCTTATGCATTAACATTTATGAGACAAAGTAGTATTTACAGAAGAATGTATAGCCATACCCACATGTGTTAAAAACAAGAGAATTTTAATTATATATATGTGTGTGTGTATATATATATATAAAACTTATTGCTGTCTATCCCAGAGAAATATTTATCCATAATACAAAGGCTGCTTTGAACATTTGGTGTATATATATATATATATATATTCCATTCTAGAAGTTAGAAATAAAGAAAAGACTAAACACAAAAATATAAATAAAAAATACCTACACTTATGTCATATATATGCCATATATATCATATACATATAAAATAACTGGGTATTCCATTGTAGAAGGTAGAAATAAAGAAAAGAATACACACAAAATTTAAGTTAAAAAGACAAGAACATAAATAACAAAACAAAACAAACAAAAAAGATCAGTGAAATAAAAAGCTGACTCTGAAAGCTCTAATAAAAAATACCAAATCTCAAGAAGGCAGAAACCAGATGGCACAAGTTAAAAAGTTACAGGCAATAATTATTCTTATTTACAAATTGAATATAAATTTGTAAAGAATTTCCGCTTAATATTATACCCCTTAAAAAGATGACAGGGTTAGAAGAATTCTATAGCTCATCCTCATTCTTTTCTAGAGAATAGGAAAAGGAGGCTGGTGGCTGTGGAACCACCATATTGTATAATTGTCAATAGTTATAGGACAAGAAGGAAGAAAAGACAAACACACACCACACTGGAGTAAGAAAAGTTTGGCTAAATTACTTAATAGATATTTAAGGAAGTTTGTATAGTGAGGATACAGATTTAAAAGGATCACATTCATCCATTCATTCAGTCACCAAATATTGATTGAGCACCTATTGAGTGCATGATCAAGTGTGTGATTTTTTTTTTGTTAGACAGAAATATCTGGGTGTCTCCACATCTTCTCCACAATAGAGGAGTTAACTGACAGACAGAGATCCTACCCTTACAGAGCTTACATTTTGGTGGGCACGAAGGACTAAACAAAAGAGAGTCTCTGTCTATATTTTTACCTCTGTCTATATCTATCTAAATCAACTCTTTAAATCTATATTTATCTATTCTCTCCTTATTTAATGGTATATATAGAAAATATAGCATTAGAATATTAGAATTAGAATATCAAGATGTAATAAATGCTCTGATGACTTGTACAACAAAGTAAGGGATTAAAACATTATGAGGAGGGAGACTACTTTAAATCCTTTCACAAGAGGTGCCACTGAGCAAATGAGTGAATGGGGTGGAGGGTTTGTGGTACTATGGGAAGAACAGAGCTGTGGGGAGATCCCTGAGTCCGGTGTGGCATGGCCTGCTGGACACCTTCGAGGAAGAAGTTTTGCAGTGGTGAATGGGGGGAGACAAACCCTAGAGGCAGCCAGGGCTTGATCACAGAGTGTGTGTAGTTCATGGCAAGGACTGATGGAGAGTGAAGAGATGATTGGAGGTGAAGAGTGATGTGATTTGTTATGGTTTCTCAAGGATAACTCTGGATGCTTCCAGGAGGGTGAAAGCTGGGAGATAATGTAGGAAGCTACTGCAGGAATCGGGGTCTATAGTGCTCGGATCCCCACCTGTCCCTCCAGCTTGACCTCACAACCATCTATCTGAGTAACTAGGCATATATTTGAAGGCTCTTGTTAAAATGGCCCCCTAGCCCTTCCTTTCAAAAGACCAAATGTTCCTGGCACTTTTTATACTAATTTTATTCTTATTATTTAATCACTTGACTTGCCTTTCTTTGAAACCTCTCCAAATTATGCACATTTATCTTAAATTCTGTGCTCTAAAAATAGAAACACAACTCAAAGATTGTTCAAAGTAAAATCAGGGAAATTAAGCTCAGGATGCAACATTTTCAATCTTGAAGTTAAATGTACGCTGATTAGTCATACAATTGTCTTTTTTTTTTTTTTTTTTGACGGAGTCTGGCTCTGCCGCCCAGGCTGGAGTGCAGTGGCCGGATCTCAGCTCACTGCAAGCTCCGCCTCCCGGGTTCACGCCATTCTCCTGCCTCAGCCTCCCGAGTAGCTGGGACTACAGGCGCCCGCCACCTCGCCCGGCTCATTTTTTTGTATTTTTTAGTAGAGACGGGGTTTCACCGTGTTAGCCAGGATGGTCTCGATCTCCTGACCTCGTGATCCGCCCGTCTCGGCCTCCCAAAGTGCTGGGATTATAGGCTTGAGCCACCGCGCCCGGCCAATTGTCTTTTTTTTTAAATAAAAGTTTTGGTTGCTGGTGGTTTTGTGACCTATATAAAGGAGTTATTAATTTGAAAATTTTTGCCGTAGGGAGGCTGCCGTCTTAGGTCAGGCTTTCTTAGAAAGAGACTCAGAGAAGGAGACTGTGTGCTGGAGGTTTATTGTGAAGTGTTCTTGGGAATCACAACTGTAGTGGAGTGGGAGAAACAGGACCGGATGGAGGACGAAGCTCACCTGCAATGTAATTCTAGCCAGGGTCGCAGCAATTTTACAGTGGTTCTAATTTGAGATAAGACATGGTCTTCGTACGCTCGTATTTGCTAATCAATGGAATCTGTGTGTCCCTGGATGGAGCTATAACCTCCAGCAGGGCAGCTGCCTTTTGACCTGAGAGCATTGCCTGGAGAGAAACTCAGGCACGAGTCTTTGCAGCTGGTGAGTGAGCACCTCAGTCCTAAAGAGGGGATCTGGGCAGCGCAGCATCTGTTATGGCTGCCTACTGATTCCTCATTGTGAGTAGTGGTGATAAATAGCATTTATCTTTTTGTGTGTCTCATCAATCCAGAGTTGTACTCTAAATCTGACTTTGAAAAGTTGCTCTGCTTAACTACGCATTCCTTGCAATTTGCTAAGGCTCAGCTTCATTCTCATCTACTCTGAGGATGCTTTCTTTCTAACCATGTCTTGTGCCATCTGCCAAATTCAGCACTCCCTACTTGTTTGAACCTTACTATACTTTGATTCTTTGTTTACAATAGGATGGAACCAAAAACCAGAGAACCAATTAAAGGTCTTTCTACATTGGAAGCAATGCGTCAAACAACATAGAGAAATTCTGTCACACTCCTTTGTTTTCTGCCCCATTTTCAACAGTTTTCATGAAGGTGGGAAGCTTTAACTGTCATAGCAGTTCTGAGCTCTGCAGCTGGTATTTCTTATTAAGTGATTGCGGTGGGGGTGGCCGGGAAGGGGGCCGACAACAAAGGGGTCTGGACTTGAGCTCTAGTTGGGAGAAGCAAGTGACCATTCCAGCAAGCTGCCAGAGTGGTCTAACCAGGACGTGAAATGTCAATTTTTTTTTTTTTTTTTTTGCCTGATTTTGGATGCTAAGGACATCCTTATCTTTATTCATGAAAAAATATGGAAGCAGAATTCCTACACAAAAAGCTCTTAAGTGAGTGACAGTATTTATCTTCCATGAATGAAAACAGGAACAGCCCATGGTGAAGTTTTTTATATCTTGCTTAATAAAAATTGTTGTTACTTTTCTATTTATTTCATAAGTTCCTGTAAGAAGAACACATCATTACATATTGATAATCAGAGTGTCAGCCTTGATTTTTTTATTTTCCTAAGTGCTGTGAGTGCAACTGGCTGTGGCCGGTGTCGTGGGAAGTAAAAGAATGTACCAAGACAGACACAGTCATGGGTAAGGAAAGGCAGATTTATTAGAGAAAGTACAAAGATTGCGAGAAAGCAATGGGCAGTGTAGCAGAGAGAAGTCTGTCCACCAAGAGGCGAGGGCTGGAGGGAAGTTTTCCAGAGTTATGCTGGAGGGGCCACCTGCAGAATGAGTTCCTGCTGCTGGGGGTCCTTGCCAAGCAAGGCATTTGGAAACAGGATGTCTTGCCAGCAGATTGTCTGTGATTAGCTGTTCTCTCAGAACAATGGTTCTCCCTCCTTGGGGTTCCCTCCTCATTGTTGCTTACATATCTTATCAGGACACCACACTAAGTATCTTCCACCATCACGTATTGCCAGGAAAAAAAATTATCTCTCTTTTCGTACGGCAGTTGTGACTATGAGTCAGTATCAAATATCAGCAAGAACCAACCGTATGTTGGTCAACAGAAAATATGCCTGTCAGTTGGGACTCTGCCAGTCCCTTCTTTTTTTTTTTTTTTTTTTTGAGACAGAGTCGTGCTCTGTCACCCATGCTGGAGTGCAGTGGTGGGATCTCAGCTCACTGCAACCTCTACCTCCCAGGTTCAAGCGATCCTCCCACCTCAACTTCCCAAGCAGCTGGGGCCACACACGTGTGCCATTATGCCTGGCTAATGTTTCATATTTTTGGGTAGAAACGGGGTTTCACCATGCTGCCCACGCTTCTATGGTCTTGAACTCCTGAGCTCAAGCAATCCACCCATCTCAGCCTCCCAAAGTGCTGGGCTTACAGGCATCAACAGGCATCAGCCACCACACCTGGCCCTCTGCCAGTAACTTCCTGTGTGATCTGAGAAAGACAACATATAAGAAAATCAACCAGGCACATTAAACTCAGGCTTTTATTTGGAATGCTGTAGCATCAGAAGATCCCTAAAGCAGTGTCTACTTTGGTAAGAAAAGGGGGAGTTTTTACAGAACCTTAGCCAGAGAAAAAAGCTGAAGTTCAGCTAGTTTCAGGAACAGGTGGTCCAAATGGTTCTTGGAACAGGGAGAAATTACTTTTGTAGTTTAGCAACTGTTGGTGTGTGCTGTTTGGGTTTAGTGTGAAGGATGAGGAGGAACAGCTGCAGGGGGCTAAGGTCCTTTACAAAAAGGGAGGTAGGAAAGCCATCACAGGGGGTCAACATAATGCTAGGACTGCAGTAGAAATTTTTCGTGTTTCAATATCTCCTATGTGCTGTCTGCTTAGTCAACAGAGACTGTTGCTTTGTTCTGTCCTCTAAGATAGCTATGTCACTTTCATCTACTAAAGTCTCAGACTCACTGGGCATGACTACCATTGGAGCAAACGGAATTTTCCATCTCCTTATGAAGGTTTGAGTATGCTGAAATAAACTGACAATAAATTAATAAAAGAAAAAGGCAAGTTTATTATCTGTATCGGTGAATCACAGGGAGTGCTTACCTAATAATCCAATGAAGTTCAGATTCTTAAACAACTTTTTTTCATCGGGGGGACATAGGGCAATTTTGAAGGGTAGGAAACGATTTTTAGGAGAGTTGAATGGGCCCAAGGAACAGACAATAGCTGTGACAAAGTCTATCTAAGTGTAGTGACATTCCTCTGTCTTCCTTCCTGTGATATAAGTTCAATCTTCTCTGGTGAATGAAATTTCAGGGAGGGAAGTAAAAGCAATTGTGTTCCTAATGGAGGAGCTTCTGATAAGGAAACTTCAGTGTGAGAGGGAGAGTTCCACCCTACGCTTGTGCGTAGAAACAGGTCAAAAAGTCCTGGTTCTAAAGCTGATTCTAAGGCCTTTAATTTTCTTTAGTTCAAAGTGCCAAAGCTCCATACTGTGGAATATTGTTTTCTGAGCCCTTCCATCAGACTTCTTGTGACTTTTGTCTTTGTAGTTAAACTTCAATCACTTATTGAGTTAGTAGCTGTTCTGAAGCATTTATGAATCCAGAGAAAGCACAGTTAACTATGGAAAAAACAAGTGTTAATGCAGCCGCCCAGTGGGTTCATCTTGCCTGCTACCTAGACAGAGCCAATTTTTCAAGACAGGGGAATTGGTATAGAGAAAGAGTAATTCACACAGATCTGGCTGTGCAGGAGACCAGAGTTTTCTTATCACTCAAATCAGTCTCCCCAAGCATTTGGGGAACAAAGTAAGGACAGTCTAGTGGGTTGGGGGAGGTCAGTGAACCGGGAGCACTGACTGGTCAGAGACAAATCATAGAGAGTCAAAGCTGTCTTCTTGTGCTGAGTCAGTTCCTGAGTGGGGGCCACAAGATCAGATGCGCCCATTAATCCAACTGGGTTGTGCTGATCCATCAAGTGCAGGATCTTCAAACTATCTGAAGCAGTCACCTTAGGAGTAGTTTAGAGAGGGTCAGAATCTTCTAACCTCCAGTTGCATGACTCCTAAACCATAATTTCTAATCTTTTGGCTAATATTAGTCCTACAAAGGCAACCTAGTCCCAGGCCAAAAAAAAAAAAAAAAGGCCTGCTTTGGGAAAGGGCTATTTTCGTCTTTGTTTTAAACTTCAAACTATAGTCTATAAACTGAGTTTCTCCCAAAGTTAGTTCAGCCTTCGCTGAGGAATAAACAAGAATAGCTTGGAAGTTAGAAGCAAGATAGTGTCAATCAAGTTATATCTCTTTCACTGTCTTAGACATAATTTTGCAAAGGCAGTTTCATTAGCATAAGAATTATCAGAAGATTTGAAATGATGCTTCTTAGACAAAATCCTGCCCCATCTGGGATCATCTAGGAGAATAAATCCTATCCCTTCTGGAGTTTATTGATAAGGCTGACTTGATATCCATAGAGTTGTGTTCACTCTCCTGATCTGCTTAAAGAACAGAGATGGGGAGAATAAACTTTGAGACATCTTTTTAGCAACGAAAAACTTTAGAGGAAGAGAGAAGAGAAGAGATGACAATGGAAAGAAGAGAAAAAGACAGAAACGGCTGTCATAATCAGAGGATAGCAGTATGGGTGCCATGATCAAAAGGTCTTGGGAAGAGGCCACCATGTCTCCTTGGAGGCTTGATCTGAAGATCTTGGGGAAGGTAGTTGTTTCATGGTGAAATTCGATTTTGGAGAATCCTGAGATATTCTGTTTCGGATCTCTAGTCAGTGTGGGTATCTAGGAGGTGAGTGTAGGAAACGTCTTCAACTTGGAAGCAAGCATCCACAAATTTTAAAAAGCCATTAAAAATAAAATTGAATTTTTATTCAATTCAATAAAGATGATACTTTGTTTAAAAAAAAATAATAAAATAAGAGCTATTCTGGTGGAGGGAGAGTATGGGAGGTTAAGAGCCATGCTATCATTGGCCCTCTCCAGGCTTCAACGTGCTCTTATAGTAATCCTTGTTGCATCTGACTGGATCCTAGGATTCCCTCGAACAAAACTTTAAAACCTAATGATGAAGAACATAACACAAATTTACATAAATATGTGTATATGTGTATGCATATATGCTCTATTATATGTGTGTATGCATATATGCTGTATTATATGTGTGTATGTGTGTGTTTGTAATGCAAGCTAGAGCACATAAAATGCAGCAATATTTAGAAGCAAATCCTATGGCAATTTAAGAGGGAATCATTATTGTTATCTATGGATATGCATCATGTAAACCAAAAAATCTCGAGATGCTGGCTATTATTGTTAGACCAATGGCAAGTTCCAGGTTGACAGATGATGGTGAATAGGAAGGTTTAGTGGAAGACAGTTTGAAAACAATTTTTGGATAGTTTGGTATGTTATGCTGAGCTATCCCGTAGGTAAAGGGGAGCCCACTGAAAGTGTTTGATCGGAGAATGAAGTGATTAGGCTGTCCCTTAGGAAGGTTCCTATGACAACGGTGTATGGTTTGGCTTGGGCAGAGACAGCCTAGAAGCAATAGGCCAATTTAGAAGTTACAAGAATAGTCCAGATAAGGTAATAAGGATTTAAATGAGTGAGGTGGCAGTGAGAACAAAACAGAAGGGATATCAGAGATATCTAAAATATCCGAGACATTTTAGAAGTAGTGAGTCTACAACTCATCATGACTAACGAGATTTTGAAGGGAAAAATGAGAGAGGAATTTAAACACACTTCTGAGGTTGAAAAGTCAGATATCTAGGAGGATAATGGTCTCATTAACAGAAATAAAAGCAACAGGAGTAAAGTTGCATTTCCTGTGAGTTGCAGATATACCAGGAGTTTGAATTTGGACATGGCAAGGTTATCATCTTGTCACTAGTTCTCACTGGTAACTTACATTGTTAAATAGAATGCAACAAATCATTCCTTTTGATTATCTTACATTTGGGTAGTGACTATTAAACCTGCAGTGTATGGAACATTATCTTCTGACAATTTATAAGTTTAAAATAAATTTTCTAATAACTTTGATGAGAATCATCAAGGCAACCTTCTCTGTGTAGTAGGTTTACAAAGCTATTTTTCCTAATAGATTTAAAAACTTTAAAAGGTAGAAAAGATCCCTATATTTATGTGAGAAAAATAAACTTGATAGCATAGAAACACAGGGCAGTACTGCCATATACTCACCAGCTTATTTTGGTGAGTCATAAAAGGACAACTGAAATGGAAGTATGCTTCTCAGATAATATCCAAAAGTCCAATGCAGCCGCTTTAGAACTCAAGCAAAAGTAGAAGGCTCTTCTCCAATTGAAACCCTCTGTTTCAACGGCACAGTTGCTCGCCTCCCCACCAGGGGATAGATTCTCTCAGCATTGAGCACGACTTTTGTGTGTGTTGCTTCTTTCTCTACAGACACAAATGTATATGTGGTAGAAATCCTCAGCTGCAGAACTGTGCATTACATGATGAAACATGTGAGACAGAGCTTGTACTTTCTGTAGGCTCTAAGTTAGGACTGGGTCTTTTAAACCTCAAATACATAATTTAAAAGATTCTCCTTTTTCATTACTAATGTATAAAACTTGAAAAAAAAACAACTCTCTGTTTATGTAATTGACAAACTTATTTAATATGTATGACTCTTGAGATAAAAAGAAGGAATTTGTATTCTTTTCAGAGAAATGTCAGAATCAGCATCCTAAAAAACAAATGTGCGTATAGTAATCCTTCATTTGGGTACATGCTATCCAAAGGATAACTTCACAATTCCATATTAGTACTTGCAAAATGTACCCCAACTAAGCTTCAATCTCCCCAACACACTCCACTCTGAACCAACTCTCTGCCCCAACCCCACTGAATGCCCTTTTAGCCCCCTGCCTTTGGATGTGATGATCCTTACATTTAAGCTTTTCTTCTAACTTACCTAGGAAACTTATATCTACTGTTTGAGGCTGAACTCAAGTACAATTTTCCCTCAGTAGCCATGGGAGATTGACTCCAGGACCCCCACAGATACCTACATCTTTAGATGCTCAAGTCCTAGATATAAAATGGTCTAGTATTTGCATATAACCTGCACACATCTTCCTGTATACTTTAAATCTTCTATAGATTAATTATAACATCTAATACAACATAAATGCTAAGTCAATAGTTGTTATACTGTATTTTTTGTTTGTGTTTTTTTTTCTTGTTTTCTTTTTCTGAATATTTTTAATCCAAAATTGGTTGCAGAACCACAGAACCCCATGGATGTGGAAGGCTAACTGTATTACCTTCATTGTGATCTTTCTGAGGTTTCTTCAGGTAGAGGAATATTTGAACTAACTTGTGATTCTGTCATGTTTTATTTTACACTTTACAGTTAGTGCACTACTCTGTTTTCACATATTTATATGAATTGTTCAGTTGGTCTATCAGTTCTACCTTATAATGTGCTTCTAATTCAAGGCTCCCACAGAAACCTATTAAGATAAAAAGAGTCTTTATTGAGAAATTATTATGTTTCAGGAATTGTACCTACATTAGCTCATCCAACTTCAGTGTAACATCCAATGAGGTAGAAGTTGTTATCCTTGGCTGAATGCGGTGGCTTACGCCTGTAATCCCACTACTTTGGGAGGCTGAGATGGGCAGATTGATTGAGTCCAGGAGTTGGATACCAGCCTGGGCAACAAGGAATAACTCTGTTTCTACAAAAAATATGAAAACGGTGGCACATGCCTGTAGTCCTAGCTACTTGGAAGGCTGAGGCAGGAGGATCGTTTGACCCCAAGAGGTGGAGGTTGCAGTGAGGCAAGATTGTGCTATTGCACTCCAGCCTGGGCAAGAGAGCAAGACCCTGTCTTGAAAAATTTTTTTTTTTTAAAAAAGAAGTTATTATCCTGAATTTACAGAAAGAATGGAGTCTCAGAGAATTCTAGTAACTTGTCCGACGATGGCCACACATCTAGAAAACAATTGAGAATCAAACCTTGGTTTTCCTGACCTCAAATACCTTGCTGTTAAACACAATAGTATGTTTCTTTTGAGAATGTCATACTTCTAGAGAGCTGTTGAGGTAGGCATGCTTTTATCGTAGCTTGGTCAGTCTCTGACTTTTATATATTTTTTAATACAGCTATGGCATCCTAGCTTAGTATGTGAATATTCACACAAAAGAGCAGGACGAAGTCTATTCCCACTACTAATTTTATTTGTAAAAGACTCCTGAAAGACTTTCCTCTAAAACATTCATTTTCAGTCAATATCTTAGTCACAAGGAAGAGCTTGTCTAGATGAGCAGTGAATGAGTTATGAAGCACATTGCCTGTTATAAGCAGACCCTCAAAAATTATTGTTGAATTGAATACAATAGATTAATTATGCAGAGACATGTGAGTTAAAGTTTTGACATTTTCTTAAAACTGACTTATAATATTGTCCTCACATTGTTATACTTTAAAGATGTACTTAATTAATGGGTATTATTGATTGCTTTAAGTATTCATCTGGGCTTCTCTAGTGAGAAAGTAGAGTAACAGTAACTTAAAGGGATCATATTCAAGTCCTAAAAATTCATCAATTACCACATATTCAAGTTCATTGGGAGCTGATAAAGAAAAGTGCTGCTAGATATGAGGGCAAGGTATACAGATAAACTTTCTAAATTGCAAGTACTTTCTTCTTTCTTGTGTAGTTGTACTTGAGGCCACCAGATTCCACTTTGAAGATGCTAATACTGACAAAAATTCTGTCCTTGACTAAACTCTAACCAGGCTCCTCTGAGCTCTCTCTTCTTCACTGACCCTCAATCTTGGCCTATAAACTTAAACAAACATTAAAATAGTGATACAGGGGTTTAGAAGAAATCACTTAGGCAGATAGCAAGGGTGTGGAAATCCTCGGTAAGGCTTTTCTCTTTAATAAAAAGCAGCCCCAAATCATTTTCTAATAAAGAGCAGCCTGTAAAGTTGAGCTGTCGACACAGACAAGCAAACTGGGAGCTTGCACTGGTGAATGCTGGCAGGAACTAAGGGCTAGACATTTTCAAGATGGCAGCTCCATCTTCCCTTTTCTGCCAGTCATGTGTATAATAAGGAGCAGAAAGATGGCATGGAACTGGAAAGCCCATTTTCATAAGAAGATTAGGGAGAAGTGTTCAGTCTTCCCTATGCACTATGTAAGTGTCATATCTGATCAAACCAATCTATGAGCCCTATGTAAATCAGACACCACCTCCTCAAACCGGACTACAAAATTTGGTACATTTGCCACCAGCTGGTCCTTTCTGCTTGGAGACTCCTTCCTCTATGGAAGAAGTTGTTTCTCTTTCTCTTGTCTTCTACCTATTAAACCTCTGTTCCTAAACTCCTCCTGTGTGTCTGTGTCCTAAATTTTCCTGGTGCACAACAACAAACCTCAGGGTATATACCCCAGACAATGTAGCCACATCAGTAGTTTCTAATATCTCAAGGCCATATTCCTAGGAGGGTCCTAGTCCTCCTAAATTTCTTGCCTAAGAAAATTCAAGGCTGCCAAAAGAATGTACTGTTGTTTCTAGTCAACATTTGATCATAGATCCCTAGCCACCCTTTCTCAGAGCATTTACTAAAAAGGGCTTGCAACTATGAACTCTTCCCTTGCCCTCTTGAGATGTATCTGTATCTTCTCAAACTCAGGAGGGTCTTCCTCAGAGGACCTGAAAGCCATCCCTTTGAACTGCAGCCATCAGGAAGGAGCAGGCATTGTCTCCAGTTGCTGTAGGAGGACAGAATCCTATCTATCTATCTTCATATTATCATATTCATATTGGTATAGAATCTACTTTTATTATCAATAACTTTGATAACCGTCTGTTAGCAGATACAGCAGGCCTCATCGCATTTATACTGATTAACCCACTATAATATTTTACTTTCCTGATTCTGCTGAGCCTTCCCCACCCAGCCTCCTTCGCGGACTTCCTCATTCTTTAAAATACTCGGCAACCTCTGTACAAATTGAAGTTGAATTCAGTTCATGTTGGACTTTTTCCCGTATTGTGATTGTTATAACTGATTAAAATTTATCTTTACCACTTTAACTAGTGTCTGGCTTTCTTTTTTGTGTGTGTCTTTGACAATAGTTTGGCAAATACTTGATCTTCATTAGACCTAGCTATTGGGAAACTAAATCTGAATTTGTTAGTCAATATGAGGTGAAACATCAACTTTAATGTGAAGTAACGAATTGCTGAAAGTAAGAGTGATTTGCATCATACTGATAATGAAGATAACATAATGAATATTGGCAACACTCTTCACTTTGGATTGTAGGAGTGGATGCAGTCTCAATATATCTTTATGTACAATCATTTACAAATATATAATGAACATGTTTTCCTTCTTCACTAAATATAAAATTGGTCAACTTTTGATATAATATTCTTTTGTTAATAATGCGTATAATATTTATTCTTTGGAAAAATACAGAACGTATCTGAAATATAAAAATATTACATACATACACTGCTCTTAGCCACACTTAATATTTTATAGCATTTCTATTAAGCTTTTCCTGTGTTTTCTTACAATTGACATTTTATCACAAAAGAGTCTCCTATGTTATTAACAGTCTTAAAAACCTGTTTTTAATGCCTATATCATATCTCAATATATGCATGTCTGCAGTGTCATTAATATACTCACCCCTTATTGATGCTGGTTTTGAAATACTTTCTGCAAAAGTACTATAAAAATGGTTATGTAGTTAGACAAATAATTTTAATTTTTTATTATATTCAATTCCAAATACACAATAATTTTAGCAATTGGATTATTTTAGGCTTGATTTGTAGAAGTAAAATTACTACATCAAAGAACAGAAACTCTTTTAGCTTTCGATGTATATTTCCAATATGCTTTCTTTCTCCCAAATCTGTCCTAACTTCTTTGGAAGGATAAGAAGTTGCTGCATGTATACAATCTTAAAGCAATTACTCTTTATAACTTTTTATCATCTGACAGAAGGAAACAATGGTGTTTTACGTGAGTATTAATTCTTTTATTTGATTATTGGTGAGGCAGAATTAAATCCTCCAAAGAGAAATTTAGAATGAAGATGGGACTAAGAATTACAGCCTGCAAGTCATAATGAAGCATTTCTTCCTGAATACTTTTCAGAATATGGAGACATTTATACCACTTGAGTGTCTTCATCTAAAACTACCTGAAGAAAAGAAAACGTCACGTTCACAGGACATTAGTTTTATAGTTGATCTAGATCCCTAGGTCTCAAATGATTATTAGGCTTAACAATCCTTGGTTCAAATAAAATATGATGCCGATTTCCAAGATACAACAATTACTCAAGTTGAAGTGGAATGGGGGCAGCAAGCCTCACTGGTTTAGGTGGTCCTGAACAGAGAGATGCCTGAATGGGATGTAGGGATTGTCTAGGCTCGGAACACGATGCCCCAAAGTAGGGTGCTTGGCAGGCTCAGTATTTTTGAAGGGAGACTGGAAAAGCCTTGGAAGTACGAACTTCTCCGTGACCTTCTTCTAGTCTTCTTTCTCCTCCCTCCATTTCTCCCCCAAGAGAGGTCACAGAAACTAGAACTCCTCTCTCAAAAAGCAAGCCATAAAATCAAGAAAGGTCACTCTCTGACCCACTGTGCCTGAAAGGAAGTTATGAGCACCTCATTGCAGAGGGGGCCTGCTCCATACCCAGGGGAAGAAATGCTCCACAGAGAGACCAAGGTCTTGCTGCGTTACCCCACTCAATTTTTACCACTAGATCACACTCTTTGTGTCCAATCATGTTTCTGCACGATTATCAGCTTCTTTATATCAGACTTAGCATAAAAATACACAGTTTTCCCTGGGTCTTTGGGCCTTCATTTCTAAAGGCTCCCATGCTACATAAAACTTTATTAAAGAAATTTGTTATGATTGTCTTTTGCAAACCTATCTTTTGTTATAGGAATATCAGCCAGAACCCTTGGGATGGATGAAGAAAAGCAATTATCTTCTCATCCCTACAGACACAATAGCTTTCACATCACTGATATGGGTTAGAAATAAAGAAACAATATGGAGGCACAGAGAGGTTATACAGTTTGTCAAGTGTCACGCAACTATTACTGATATGGCCAAAATATCTCAAAATGCTTTACAGACTTATAAATACTGTGTATATTTGCTGGCTTTTTCTCTCATCTGTGTCCTGACTGTTCCCATTCTAGTTGGCAAGAGGTCAGTTTTTCTAAAAATGCCCCATCATATCTGTTGACAATATATTTGCTTCAAATATTACTCATATCTAACTTCATAGCTGTCAATTTCATGTTATGCTCATAATTCTGGTTTTATTTCTGCGTAAGACAGGCTGACATGCAAATATTGAAGAATAGAGAAACAAAAAGGCAGGGTAAAGATGTGAGTTAAAATGGACAGAATTGTAACGTTCCAGAAGTTGTATTTCTTAAAAATAAATGTAATATGGCTACTTGGAAGAAAGAAGCACGGGAAGCGGTGATTTTTTTTGTAACTATTTATAGGCTATTGGTAGTTTTCTGGTGGAAGTCATGTCAGAGGCTCTATTTTTATTTTATTTTTATTTATTTATTTTTGAGATGGAGTCTCGCTGTGTTGCCAGGCTGGAGTGCAGTAGTGTGATCTCGGCTCACATCAGAGGCTCCGTTTTTTCCACAGGGAAGAACCAGTTTTTAATATTGACATAGCTACTTTTTCAGCCTGTTAATTTCAGAAATCACTGTTATGGTAGAAATAGTTTTTATTTCTTTCAGTTTTTCTTGGGTTTTCCTTCTCTGTATTAATTAATCCTTCCACTCTCTTATGTTTTTTAATTAATTAATTAATTAATTAATTAATTATTTGAGATGGACTCTCACTCTGTTGCCCTGGCTGGAGTGCAGTGGTGTGATCTTGGTTCACTGCAACCTTCGCTTCTTAGGTTCAAGTGATTCTCCTGCCTCAGCTTCCTGAGTAGCTGGGATTATGGGCCCCTGTAACCACATCCAGCTAAGTTTTGTATTTTTAGTAGAGATGGGGTTTTTCCATGTTGGCCAGGCTGGTCTCGACCTCCTGACCTCAGGTGATCCACCCAGCTTGGCCTCCCAAAGTGCTGAGATTACAGGCGTGAGCTACCGTGCCCAACCCTCTCCCTTATTTTTAAAACGGTGTCACAAATACTTAGAATTTCAACAAGAAATATTTTAAGAAACACATAATTATGTTGGAGTCTTTAATTGGGTCCCCTTCAGCTAGATAACTAGACGATGACATTCTAGTCAACCCTTTTAGCTCAACTGGGCTAAAGATCTGACAGTTACTTGCTTTATGAATCTAATATATAATTCTCCAACTTAGTCATGTATATCTGTATTGAAATTCTACAACTCAGAAAAGTAGTCCTGACTTAGAGAGATCTATCAGCCTTTGTATGCCCAATTAGTCAGTAAATATTTAGGAATCTTTTTCCTTTCCTATGATTCCTCTTAATAGGTCCTACAATCCTGGTAACTCCGATTCTCAGAACTTCCACCACCACTTAGAGGCATCAGCTGGGGACATTTGCCTTAGATTTGGGAGGTAAAAGACTAACAGAAACCACGTGGCCTAGTGGCAGATGCAGGCAGGAGTGTGGGCCTTGGGCTTGGAAGCAGTGAGATTTTTCCAGCAATTCTGAGTGTCTTTCTGTGAATCACCCATGTAGAGCAGCAGATAGCTGAGGTCACTCACTGGCTGTTGTCTCTTGCAGTTCCTGAATTTCTTGAATACCAGTAGCATTTCTTTCTGACCTTAGTCTCTCGGTCTCGAAATGGTTTTAAGAGCTGCTAATTTTTTTTTTTTTTTTGCACTGAATGGCTTCCTTCTTGAAATAACTGGTGTAATGTCTGTTTTCCTAAGGAAGCACTCACTGAGTACCTTTCTTTATTTCTGAAAAAAAAAAAAAAAAATCTCTAATTTCCTCTTAGTGTGAAGTCCTTCCATGATTGCAAAGTCAAGTGAGGCATTAACCTGTTTATGTCTCAATTTAATGTGACATATACACTTCTTCAGTTGCCATAGTATACGTGCTATTTATGAAAAGCATTGCCCATGGTACTGGCAAGACATAAAGATAAAAAAGATTCAAGAGCTAAAAGAAAATATGTGGGAAGCAAAAAGCACACAATTTATATATGGTAGGCTTTGAAAGGATATGAGAGGCATAATAGTGGTCATGAAAATAGAAATGAAAAATAGGCAAACTAGGGAGATATGGAAGAGGTCCATAAGGAGTGCGCAATTTAAATGTTAAAAAGTTAGGGAAGGGGGCTGGGCGTGGTGGCTCATGTCTGTAATCCCAGCACTTTAGGAGGCTGAGGCGGACAGATCACGAGGTCAGGAGTTTGAGACCACCCTGGCCAGCGTAGTGAAACCCTGTTTCTACTAAAAATATAAAATATTAGCCAGTCATGGTGGCATGTGCCTGTAGTTCCAGCTACTCAGGAGGCTTGAACCCAGCAGGTGGAGGTTGCAGTGAGCCGAGATCGTGCCACTGCACTCCAGCCTGGTGACAGAGCGAGACTCTGTCTCAAAAAAAAAAAAAAAAGTTAGGGGAGGGCTACCACCCTAAGAATTCACTAAAAGAAGTGTTATGAAGGTGTGCAATGTAGTTATACAATACTGTGCATTTTCCTAAGTGGACTGAGGGTAGTGGCAGAGAGACAGAGAGAGAGAAGTTGGGGCCAGTTGGTACATGGCTTTGCATGTCATGCTTAGAAGTTTGTTCTGTCTTCCACAGGGAATGAACTTTTAACAATTTTTGAGCATGGTAATGACATAATCATATTGGTCTTTATAAAACTCAACTGTTTAGAAAAGAGTAATGAACAGTATCTACATGTAAGAAGCTAGCAAAGGAAGAGACGTCATCAACAGAAATATTGTTTAAGAGTTCAAGACTTTAAAGACATGACGTTCCAGAGATCTAGAGAAGAGAGATTAAAGAGAAGGGAGAGGAGACCACATTTATGTGTTATCGCTTTCTGTTCATTACAGATGGAATGGATACAGAAATTTTGCTGTTTACCCCAGCTAACCTGTAACTTTGATAACTGGAAAGCACATTCAAGGAGCTGCTTTCTCCTTTACTCTTTGATTTCTGCTCTCAAAAGTTATTACTGTTCCTCCTTTATGTATGGAAGAAAGGAGGCAAAGAGAGCTGATACACACAATCAATCTATCGCTGGCCAGATGGGGATACAGTTCAAGTAATAGGCACCATCCATTAGGCTGCTTTCTTCTTCAATTAGCCTAAACTCAAACATTTTCACTTAACCTCTTACCCTCCTGTCAGTT
The DNA here is from genome assembly GCF_009764315.1 of Trachypithecus francoisi. Taxonomy (NCBI): domain Eukaryota; kingdom Metazoa; phylum Chordata; class Mammalia; order Primates; family Cercopithecidae; genus Trachypithecus; species Trachypithecus francoisi. The sequence goes on from NW_022681470.1 coordinate 9,465,243, forward strand.
TTCTACCTCAACTTAGAGCAGAACTACTTCTTAGGGAATACAAGCAAGCATTTCGTAGGCACTCATATATGTACTGAAACAGTAGAGTTCCCTGACCCCCTTGCGGGACTTGTGACAGGAGTGGGAGGGGGAGAATGCAGACGGGCAAGTGCAGGAGCCAGGGTGAATGCTTTGGGCTCCGGCCCCACAGTAGCATCCAAGGGTGTGCTACAATTAATGCTGTTTTAGCAGTTGCTGTCCGTCAATGGCTAAGTGTTAAACAAGCTCAGTGGAAAGTCAGGGTGATAGCCTTTTACACCCTGCCCTCTTGGTACCCGACTCCTTATCCAGCACCCAGGAAGCATCAGGTCACACGGAGTTAGCTGAAGGACGGTGAATGTAGGGGTTTTATTGAGCGATGGAGGTGGCTCTCAGCAGGATGGACAGGGAGCTTGAAAGGGAACGGAATGGGAAGATGATCTTTCCTGGAGTTTGGCCATCCTGCAGCTGATCTCTCTGGCCATCCCCAGCTGAACTCCTCTTGACATTCAAATGCTCCCTCTCTGCCACACTGCTGTACCGCTCTGCCACTCTTATGCTCTTCTGTTCCTCTGCTCATGTAGTTTAGGGTTTATATAGGCACAGGATAAGGGCATGGCAGGCCAGAGTGGTCTTGGAAAAGGTAACATTTGGGCACAAAAACAGAAATGCCTATTCCTATTTAGGGCCACAGGTTTCCAGGCTTGAGAGTGGGGCCTTTGCTGGGGAACTACTCTCTTCTATCGAGTATTTTCTTGCCTCCTGTCCATATCAGTACGACTAAGGGCATGATAGAATGGGTTGACATCTTAAACCTACAGAGCTCTCATACTGGAAGAATTGCTTACAAGAAGGAAAACTTACCTCCCAAGATTCATGGCGAAAAGACACAGAGTGATTTTTATTAATATCACAAAGGCAAAGCCAAGGAAGAATAATGTGATTTTTATTGCTTTGAGGTTTGACTAAAGGCACAGGAAGTTTTGGATAAATTACATTTATTTTATTATAGCAATGCATGACTTGTGTGGTGTAACAGGCTGCTTAACTCAGTCTTGCAAAGAGTGCCCACAGTGAGATTTGGTATGGCAGAGGAGTGGATAGGACCATCAGCAGACTGGAGTTCCAGGGCCACCTCTGAGCCTGTCTTATATGACCTTGAGGAATTAATTTAACTCTGCTGGGCGTCCATTGCCACACCCATTAAACTGAGGTGGTAGAACTCGGGGGACTTTACTTGAATTTTAAGTCTCTAAAATTCTATTGCCGTAGTGGATACTCTAAAATATATTTTTAGTGGGTTTTTTTTTTTTACTTGTTTGTTTGTTTTTGAGATGGAGTTTTGCTCTTGTCACCCAGGCTGAAGTGCAACGGCACGATTTCAACTCACTGCAACCTCCGCCTCCTGGGTTCAAGCAATTCTCCTGCCTCAGCCTCCCGAGTAGCTGGGATTTCAGGCTCCCGCCACCATGCCTGGGTAATTTTTGTATTTTTAGTAGAGACAGAGTTTCACCATGTTGGCCATGCTGGTCTTGAACTCCTGACTTTAGGTGATCCGCCTGCCTCCCCCTTCCGAAGTGCTGGGATTACAAATGTGAGCCACCGTGCCTGGCTTAAAATCTCTTAAATGTGCTCCTAGAAATTCATCCTGATTTTTCTCCCTGAGTTTTATGATGTGCTTTTTTTTTTTCCTTCAAGAATCCCAAGAGCAATCTGCCACCATATCTTTTTTTTTTTTACTAAAATCTATTTTCAGTAGACTTGAACTTTGATTTCCAAAGATGTGAATGCTAAATGTTTAATGGAAAAGCATCTTTGATGGGGTAAATCTTCCTGTTAAAACTTACTGTTTTTGTTTCTGAAAGAGGCTGCAAAATATTGGATAGCAAATGAGGAATGGAGGTGGGGAGAGTAATCTCTGGTAGCTTGCCAAAGACATTATTGTAGGAATTTTAAGTGCTTGGCCTGTGGTCATGTTAAACTTTGTATTGTCCAGCAAATGTTTACGTAATTTAATAGAAATAATGATTACAAATAAACTGAGAATAGTATTTGTGCAGATAATGGACACTAAGGATTTTTTTGTTGTTAGTTTTGTGGGTTTTTTTTTTTTTTTGCTAAATTTCCCTTTCTTTACCACTAGTCACCTGTAATTCACATGTGAATTGGAAGATATTTTGCTTTGTTAGAAATACAGCAGCATTGCCATTTGATTTTTACTATGGATGGCCTACATTTTAATATTTGATTTTTGCTATTCATTAACTTTAAGATAAACAATAAAAATTTGTGTGATTTCCATTTGCCCTGAACATAGGCTGCATCAGTTTCACAAAAGGAAATTCATCTGGCTTTGTCTTTTGGTTTTGTCCTGTCTATAGGAACCACTGTATTTGGTTAATATGAATTTATTATACTTTTAATGCTCATATCTTTTCATATACTTTTCATTTATTTGCAGTAATCTTGGTTAGCTTTTCATAAATATGATTCTGAGTTTCCTCTTCCTAAATCAAGCAGATGACTCAATCTAAGGCACATTTTCCACCCCCCTCCATTTCTTTCTTTACTATATGAGGCACTTTTATCTCTTCCTGAATTATTTAAAGCTACACCATTTCAGACCTTTTCTCTAGGTGTTGCAAGTCTCTTACAAAAGAACACTCCAATTAGGAAAAACACGGGAAAGGAATGTATTAATCAGGGTTGTCTAGATGGACAGGACTAATAAGATAGATGTATATATGAAGGGGAGTTTATTAAGGAATATTGACTCACACAGTCACAGGTGAGGTCCCACAATAGGCTGTCTGCAAGCTGAGGAGCAAGGAAACCAATCCGAGTCCAAAACCTCAGAAGTGGGGAAGCCGACAGTGCAGCCTTCAGTCTGTGGCCGAAGGCCCGAGAGTTCCTGGCAAACCGCTGGTGTAGGTCCAAGAGTCCAAAAGCTGAAGAACTTGGAGTTTGATCTTTGAAGGCGGGAAGCATGCAGCACAGGAGAAAGATGAAGGCTGGAAGACTCAGCAAGTCAAACCCTTCCAAATTCTGCCTCCTTTTATTCTAGCCATGCACAACTGAGGAGATGGTGCCACCCAGATTGAGAATGGGTCTGCCTCTCCCAGTCCACTGACTCAAACGTTAATCTCCTTTGACAACACCCTCACAGACACACCCAGGAACAATACTTCCCATCCTTCAATCCAATCAAGTTAACACTCAATATTAACCATCACAAGTCCACCCCTTGTCAACTTGAACCCATACATATCTCCTGTAATCATACATCATCTTCCAGTAAAGACCACAAGAAGGTCATACTTATGCCTAGCATGATATGACTATCCTTTGTACAACCAGAAATGCACTAATCCTTAACCTAAATGCTATTACATAAAGTTAACAACACTTAAATGCTGATATGAAGTCAATAAGTCTTATGTCACATGATAAAAGAAAAAGAAATAAAATGAAGATGTTTTCTTAGTACAAGTGTATACATGCACAAACATATTCTTAACAAAATATGGAGGAAACATTCATGACAATTACAGTCCTCATTGCTGCAGCTGGTCACATGGTCATAGCTGGTATTGATGACTACCTTCTTCTACTACCCATTCTGTATTCTCTTTGCCTTCAGCAAGCACCTCAGCAGGTAGTGGTTTTTTACCTTCATTCCAGAAGAGTTTGGGCCATGTTTAGTCCTGCCTGGATTGTCGTAGTTTCCCACTGACCTTCATCACAGGCCATGGTAATACTAAGAGATGCCCTGAGGGATTTCCTGTATCCAAAGCTTACTCTTCCTTACCTCCCTTGTGGAGGAGTAGGCTGATTTCGTCTTGATAGTCCAGGTCAATCACCCTAGCCAACACTGTAACTCTCATCTTAGCCTGTTGACTTAGAGGCAGGAGGAGCCCAAAGTGGCCAGGTGGCAATCTTAACTTCCAGTTTAATAGAACCATTGTTGTATCTCCTGCTGGCAGCATTCCTCCCTCTGGAACTAAGACCTCTAGGCCAGCAGAACATAATGTCGCAGGAAGAGGAAGCAAACATTTTGCAAGTGGGTCACTAGAGGTGATGGTGAGTGGCGCAACTTCCACTTCCACCCCTTGATTCCTAGACCGGTAAGTCCTGGCTATGGGAGAAACAGTACCATATATTGGATGCTGATTCCAGGCACACACAGCCTTCTGGAGAACTTTGGTCCAGGTCCACAAAGTGTTGTCACCTAGTTGGCATTGTAATTGTAACTTCAAAAGGCCATTCTACTGCTCTACTATAAAATCAGAAAGGAAATTAGTTACTTTCTAGATATAATGGGGGTACAGGCATTGGGTAAATACATCTGTTCTAAATGGAAGAAATTGGCCAAATCAAAGCAGCTATAGGCCCCATGTAAGTCTGAAATCCAATAGGGCAGTCATGAAACCTTAAAGTGAAAATCCCTTGTGCAAAATAAACAAATAAGCAGATATCTGTTAATATCTGTTAATATCACATATGATGATACTGACTATTAAGGAAAAGTGATTCCTGCACCACTTCACCTTTTTTTGGGGGGGGGTTTGTTTTTGAGACAGAGTTTCATGCCGTCACCCAGACTGGAGTGCAGTGGTGTGATCATGGCTCACTGCAGGCTTGAACTCCTGGGTTCAAGCGATTCTCCCTCTGCAGCCTTCCCAGTAGCTGGTGCTACAGGCACATGCCGCATGCCGGCTAATGGCTCGAGCAGTTTTCCCACCTCAGCCTCCCAAAATGCTGGGATTACAGGCATGAGCCACCATGCCCTGGCCCACAACACATTTTAAAGTCAGCTACCAGATGACAAGGGTAGAAACCTTAAGTCATTGTACAGTGAGACGATGTGGGTTTCTTTTAGTTTTCAGAACCAACTTTACCAAAATCAAAGCAAAATGAATAATGCTACTCAATTAGATAATGCATCCCTGGAGAAGTTAAGATGAATGTCTTGCAAACAGATTTTCATCCATCTGTGCATAACATTTGTCTGGGAAGCTTGAAAGTTTCTGTCTTCTATGCTACATTCAGCCTTTTCAGTCTTTTGATGTGATGGTTTTAATAACCAGTTCCTTTGCCTTTTCTTAGGCTGTTTTCTTTAAAGACAACTTTTCTCAAAATATAATAATCATGTAAAAAGTGTACAGCTTAATGATTTTTTCAATAAATTATGCTTATATTTATAACCATCATTCAGAAACAGAACATGAAGCTATCCTTATGTTCCTGTCTAATGACTTTTCCTGCCAAGAACAACTATTGTCCTGATCTCTAACTGCATAGTTTTGCCCATTTTTAAAATTTTTATGAATGAAATTTTTTATTGTGTACTGCATTTTTGTCTAGCTTCTTCCACTCATCATCATTTGTGATATTCATCCATTTTATTGCAAATAATTCCAGTTAGTCCATTTTCATTGTTTTATAGAAGGTTATTATCAAGTGTACCATAGATTATGTTTCCACTCAACTGTTGATAAAGATTTGATTAGTTTCTAGCCTTTTGGTTTTTACAAATAGTACTTGAACATTTTTTACACATGTCTTCTGGTAAATGTGAATTCATTTCTGTTGGATATATATCTAGAATTGGAAATGCTGGATTATAGAGATGGCATGCACTCAACTTTACTAGTCATTGTTAAATGGTTTTCCAAAGTGGATGAATCAATATACACACCACCAGAAATGTATGAGAATTATAGTTGCATTACATTATCATCTAAATTTGCAACAGGTTTTCTTCTTTTTCTCCTTCTTCTCTTTTCACTTATCGATGCCAATGGGATATACACACTTTGGCCATGTGAATATACTTGTGTGAATTGCCTTGACAAGTTTATTTTCATTTTCTTATTTGCTTATAGGAATTCTTTATATCTTGTGGGTACAAGTAGGTTGTCAGATATCGTACATACTATGTGTTCTCCCACTCTATGGTATGCCTTTTTTCTCTCTATTAATTGAAATTCTTAATTATAACATGTTCTGATTCATCAACGTTTATTTTTATTATTTATTCTCATGTATTGTTTAAGAAATATGTGCCCCCTCTATAAGTCCTGAAGCTATTTTTCTCTTTTCCTCTGAAAATGTTATTGTTTCACCTTTCTCATTTAGATCTGCAGTGAATATGGAAATCATTTTGGTACCTAATGTGAGGTTTAGGTCAAGATTCAATACTTCCGAATGAACAGCAAGTTGACACAGCAGCATTTGTTTAAAAAGAAATTCAGTGTTGTACTGCATTGCCCTCTGCCAAAGGGTTCACGCATATGTATCGTTGCTCTCTTTGAACGCACAAACTAGGGGTAAACTGAGAACCGCATAGCAGTTTGGTATATGAGTATAGGAGCATGTGTGTCTGTGTGTGCATGTGCGTGTGTGTTTGTGTGTGTGCTTTTTTTAGTTCTATTGAGTTGTAGTTTATACATTATAAAATTCGGCCAGGCACGGTGGCTCATGCCTGTCATCCCAGCACTTTGGGAGGCCGAGGCGGGTGGATTACGAGGTCAGGAAATCAAGACCATCCTGGTCAATATGGTGAAACCCTGGCTCTATTAAAAATACAAAAATTAGCTGGGTGTGGTGGCACATGCTTGTAGTCCCAGCTACTGGGAAGGCTGGGACAGTAGAATCGCTTGAATCTGGGAGGTAGAGGTTGCAGTGAGCTGAGATTGCACCACTGCACTCCAGCCTGGCAACAGAGTGAGACTGTTTCTCAAAAAAAGAAAAAAAAAAGGAAAAAAGGAAAAAGAAAAAAAAAATAACTGATTTTAGATATACAGTTTGATAGATTTTGGTAATTGTATGCAGTCATATGACCTCCATCAAATTCAAGATACAGAAAAGTTCTGTTACTCTAGTAAGTTTCCTCACAGCTTTTTGCAGTCCACTCTGCCAACTCCCAGCCACAGGCAAACATTGATGTACACTCTTCCACTATAATTTTGCATGTTCAAGAATTTCATATGCATGTGTTCACATTATATGAAGTCTTTTTTATGTGACTTCTTTCCCGTAGCATAATGTTTCTTAGATTCCCTCCTACTGTCATGTCTATTCGTATTTGGGTTGTTTGTATTGCTGGGGAATAGTCCATTGTCTGAATATACCATGCTTTGTTTATCCATTTGCCAGTTGATGGGCAATTGGCTTGTTTCCAGTTTTGCAGTGTTAGAAATAATCCTTCTAGAAAGAGCAGTAAATAAGTCTTTCTATAGATGTATGTCTTCATGGATTTCTCTTGGGTAATATCTCTAATAAAGCACTATGCAATAGAATGTGCGATGATGCTACAAATATTCCTGTATCCACACTGTACACTGTCATAGCCACCAGCACAAGTGACTCGCATTTGACATCTGGCTAAATAACTGAAAAACTTACTTTTTTTATTTTACTTAATTTCAATTCATTTAAATTTAGATCTGTATAATCACATGCATCTGTTGGCTATTATATTGTGCAAGACCGTGAACAGGACTGCTAGGTCAAATGATAAATGTATGTTTAATTTTATAGTATGCTAACATAGTATTTTTCAAAGTGAGTATGTCATATGATATTTCCGCTAGCAAAGCATGATAATTCTAATTACTCCATATTCTTGCCAACACTTTTCAGCTTTAGTCAATTTAGTAGCTGGTTTTTAAAAGTATTCGTAAAATAATAGGTGTTTGGGGATATCTTTTCATGAGTTTAATGGCTATTTGTATATCCGTACAAATATGTTACCTCTCTTTTATTGGGTCATTTATCTTATGCAGATGTAAGAGTTCTTTGTGTATTCTGGGTGCAAGTCCTTTGTAATATTTATGTTCTGCAAATATTTACCCCCAAATGTAACTAATAAGCAAGATGAAATGTGCCTTTTGAAGAGTATGAGGGTAAATTTTATGTGCCAACTTGCCTGAGACACAGTGCCCATATAGTGAGTCAAACATTATTCGGGATATTTTGGTGAAGGTGCTTTTTGGATGAGATTAAAATTTAAGTGAGTGTACTTAAAGTAAACAAATTATCCTGCCTAATGTGAGTAAACCTCTATAATTAATATAAGGCCTTAATAGACCAAAGACTAACCTCCCTTCAGTGTATTAGTTAAAGGTTTCCAGAGAAACAGAACAAACAGGACTATATATATATATTAAGAATTTTATAAATACAATATAAAATATTATACATATTTATAAAATTGAAACATGGAAGGAGGGTGTAAAATTATTTTATACATATTTATAAAATTGAAATAAATATATTTATAATATATATTATAATATATAAATATATAAATATATATTAATATTTATAAAATTGGAATATATATAAAATAGGACTATATATATATTAAAAAAATAGGAATTGCCTCACATGGTTATAGAGGCCAAAAAGTCCCACAATCTTCCATCTGCAAGCTAGAAAACTAGGAAAGCCTTTAGTATAATTCTAAGTTCAAAGGCCTGGCAGTAAGGGGCCAGTGGTGTAAGTTCCTGTCCAAGTTCAAAAGCCCCAACGCCAGGAGCATCCATATTTGAGGGCAGGAGCAGATGGATGTCCCAGGGCAAGCAGAGAGAGTGGGTTCACCCTTCTTCCATGGTTTGTTCTATGTGAGGCCTCAATGGATTGAGTGGTGCCCACCCACACTGGTGAGGGTAGATCTTCTTTACTCAGTGTACTGAATGAAATGCTAGTCTCTTCCAGAAACATCATCACAGACACACCAGAAATAATATTTTACCAGCTATCTGGGCATCCCTTAGCTCAGTCAAGTTGACACAACCTTAATCATCACGCTGGGCAAGAAGGAATTCTGCCAGCAGACTGACTTTGAGCTGAACTGCCACTCTCTTCTGGGTCTCCAACTTGCAGGCCTACTCTGCAACTTTTGGATTTACCAAGCTTCCACCATTGCATGAGCCAATTTCTTAAAACACATTTCTATTTCTTTTTTGCCCTCTATCTCTCTGTCTCATACACGCAAACACACACACAACACACACACACACACACACACATACCATTGTTTCTGTTTCTCTGGAGAGCCCTAATACAAAGGGTAAAGGTTCTGATTTTGAAGATGTTTATTTTTTTTGCATTGTTTTATTCTTTTCTAGATAGCATTTTTGTGTTCTGTTTATGAAATCTTTCCTTATTCAATGTCACAAAGATTTTCCCCTTGGAGTTTTTTTCCAGTAGTTATATGACTGTGTCTGTCATATTTAAGTTTAAGATCCATTTTGAGTTAACTTTTATTTGTGGAAGAGATGGGTTGGCATTATTATTATAATTAATTATAGACTTTTTTGGTAGATTCCTAAAGAATTTATACGTATTTGAGCATATCACTGCAAGTTAAAAGTTATACGTCTCCCTTCCAATCTTTATGGCTTTTATTTCTTTTTCTTGCCTTACTGCACTGGATTAGGATCTTCAGTGTAATTTTGGATGTAAGTTTTGAAAGTAGACATTCTTGCCCTGATCTGATCTTAAATAGAAATCACTAAGCCTTTTGGTGTTAGGTATCATGTTAGTTGTAGTTCTTATCCTAGATGCCCTTAATCAGATTTAGGAAATTCCTTTGTACTCTTAGTTTACTCAGAGGCTTTCTCATGAGTGTGAGTTGAATATTTTCAAGTGCTTTTTTTTTTGTATCTATTGCAATAGTTACATGGTTTTTCCTTTAATCCATTAACATGGTGACTTACCTTCATTTTAAATGTTGGAAAACCTTAATTTCTGAAATAAACCTAACAGTGATGGTTAATTTTAGGTGTCAGTTTGACTGGAGTAGGACATACAGAGAGAGCTGGTGAAGTATTTATTGCTGGGTGTGATGGTGAGTGTTTCTGGAGGAGACTGGCATTTGAATCAGTACTCTCAGTAAGGAAAGATCCACCTTCAGTGTTCAAATACCATCTAATGCTGGGCATCTGGCTAGAACAAAAAGGACCAGCCTGGCCAACATGGTGAAACCCTGTCTCTACTAAATATACAAAAATTAGTCAGGCATGGTGGTGTGCACCTGTAATCCCAGCTACTCAGGAGGCTGAGACAGGAGAATCACTGGAACCCAGAAGCAGAGGCTGCAGTGAGCCAAGATCGCGCCATTACATTCCCTCCTGGGAGACAGAGCAAGGCTCCATCAAAAAAAAAAAAAAAAAAAAAAAAAAAAGAAAAATGCAGAAGGAAAGAGTTGAGTTTTCTCTCTCTTCTGCAGCTGAGATGCCCTTCTTCTCCTGCCCTTGAACATGAGAACTCCAGGTTCTCTGGCCTTTGAAGTCTGGAACTGACATCCTACACCAGTCCCTTCTACCCACGCCATTTTCAGGCATTTGGCCTCAGACTGGGAATTGCACCATTGGCTTCCATGGTCCCGAGGCCTTTGGACTCTGAGCCACTCCACCAGCTTCCCTGGTTCTCCAGCTTGCAGACAGCCTAACGTGGGACTGCTCAGCCTCCATGATCACGTGAGCCAATTCCCCTAACAAGTCCCTGCTCACATATCTGTATCTTTCTATCCTACTGGTCTGTATTTGTGGAGAACCCTGACTAATACACATGGTCATGAGGCACTGTTCTTTTACATATTGTTGTTTACAATGTCTAAAAATTTGTGATATCTTTTTGTATCTGTGTTCATGAGGAATAAGCATTTGTAGCTTTGTTTTCTTAAGGTATCTTTGACTGGTTTCAACATCGTAAGTCAAATCAAATGAGTTATAAAGCATTCTGTCATCTATGTAATATTTTCTTTTCTTTTTTTTTTGAGACGGAGTCTCGCTCTGTCTCCCAGGCTGGACTGCAGTGGCTGGATCTCAGCTCACTGCAAGCTCTGCCTCCCGGGTTTACGCCATTCTCCTGGCTCAGCCTCCCGAGTAGCTGGGACTACAGGCGCCCGCCACCTCGCCCGGCTAGTTTTTTATATTTTTTAGTAGAGACGGAGTTTCACCGTGTTAGCCAGGATGGTCTCGATCTCCTGACCTCGTGATCTGCCCGTCTCGGCCTCCCAAAGTGCTCGGATTACTGGCTTGAGCCACTGCGCCCGGCCTATGTAATATTTTCTTAAAGAGTTTATGTCAGGTAATAGTTCTATTTAAATATGTGAAAGAATACAGCAGTATAATCATGTCAAAATTTGTTTTAGGGAAACTTTTTAGTTTTTAGTTGGATTTCTTTGGCATAATATTTTTGACTTTTTTATTTTTGTGGGGGAGCATCAGTTTTGGTAAATTTTGACATTTGAGAAATGAGTTCATTGTACACAGGTTATCAAGTGTATTGAAATTAACTTGTTCATGATACTCACATATTATCATTTTATTTTTTTATTTTTATTTTTATTTTTGAAACAGAGTCTTGGTCTGTCACCCAGGCTGAAGTGCAGTGGTGTGATCTTGGCTCACTGCAATCACTGCCTCTGGGAATCAAGTGATCCTCCCACCTCAGCCTCCTGAATAGCTGGGGCTACAGGTGCATGCCACCATGCCCAGCTAATTTTTGTATTTTTTTTAGAGACAGTGTCTTACTATGCTGCCCAAGCTGGTCTTGAACTCCTGTGCTCCTTGAACATGGCTCTGCCTCCCAAAATGCTGGGATTACAGGCATGAGCCACCATGCACGGACCATATTATCACTTAAATGTACAAGGGATAGGTAATTATTTTCCTTCTTTTATCCTTGATATTACCAGTTTTTCTTTTTTTTTAAATTAGCTTAGCTACAGGCAATTTTAGCAATCCTTTGAAAGAACCAGCTTTTGGTTTCATTGATTCTTTATTGGTTGTCTGTGTCATTGAATTCTGTTCTTTTATCTTTATTTTTGTCTTGCCTTCAACTTACTTTGGGTGCAGTTTGGTCTTTTTCTAATTTTTTAAGGTGAGAATTCAGATAATCCATCTTTCTTTCTTTCTTTTATCCTTAATGTTTCCTGCTTTGGTGCAGGCGAGAGATTAAAACCTCACAAGCCAAGGCCTGGCCACAGGAACACTCACCCCAGCCCTCCCCAGCAGCGACAGTAACAACCCAAGCCAGCAATTTTGAACCTGCCTTAGAGGTCTGCCCTGCCCTCCCCAGGGGCCTCAGTCATGCAAGTGATAAACCTTTTCACACCCTTTTCGTATGTGTGCATGTGTGGCTTCATCTGTCTTGACAACTGAGCCAGTTTTTGGGTGGTGGACTGGGGGGGTCATCTGCCTCTCTAGGTGATTATAGCAGTTGCAGCTTTCATTGCAGTTATAGTGAAGCTTTCATTGCATTTCATTTCATTATAACAGTCATTGCAGCTTTCCCATGCTTGCTGTTTGCATGATAGATGTTTTCCGTATATTTACTTTCATCTTTGTCTCTTTATATTTGAAGCGTGACTTTTGTAGACATCTTGTAGTTGGGACTAGTTTTTAAATCCATTTCGATAACCTCAACTTTTAGCTATTGTCCATTAACATTTAATGTAATTTTTCATATACTTGGTGTGGAGTCTACTATTTTATTATTTGGTGTTTACTTATCTCCTCTGGTTTTTGTTCCTTGGTTTCTCCTTTGCTGATGAGGACTAAGCTCTGATTTTTTTTTATCTTGCCCACATTCCTTTCTAAGGGGTCTGGGGAGTCATGCCCTAATAATCATAAATAAATTCTCATCAGATGGGTTTTATTTAGCCCTATATGTTGTGTATATTGTGACTTACTTTCCAACCTGACTCTGACATAACATTATGAGACAAGGAAGAAAAGAAAAATATTTTACCCCAAAACATGTTTTTTTGCCATATATTGAAACCACCCTACAAAGCTGTCCTTTGTGAGGGAAAAAATTGCATCTGTAAAGAATCTCTGTTAACATAGCTAATTTTTTTTTCTTCCAGGCCCTCCCAATCCTAAGGAGATTAACTAAAAGTCTAGCACCTTTTTAAGATATGAATAGAAAACATTTGTCATCTATTGTCTCTAAGGGCAGCCACTGTAAAAATCCCAAAGAATATTGGTCTCCACCATCCTTAATCTTAACCCGAACATCTCCTTTCTATGGATCCCAGGTCTTTAGACAAACTCAACCAATTGTCAACCAGAAAATGTTTAAATTTACCTATAGACTGGAAGCACTCCCCCTCCTCGAGTTGTCCCTCCTTTCTGGACCAAACCAATATTTCTTAAATGTATTTGATTGATGTCTCATGCCTCCCTAAAACCAAGCTGCACCTGATCACCTTGGACATACATTCTTAGGACCTCCTGAGTGCTGTGTCACAGGCCATGGTCACTCATATTTGGCTCAGAATAAATCTCTTCAAATGTTTTACAGAGTTTGACTCTTCTCGTTGACACTGACTTTTGCCAAATTAATTAAATCTTTTTAGAATTCTATTTTGTTTATTGGTCTTTTAGCTAGACTTCTTTTGTGTGTGCACACGTGTGTGTGTGTGTATGTGTGTGTGTTTACTGGCTGCTCTACAGTATGAAATATATGCCCTTAACTTTTTACAATCTAAGAATTGTTAATAATATACTAACTCATATAAAATATAAAAATTTTGCAACCATATGAGTTCATGCCACTCCCTAATTTTTTACAGTTATTAATATGATATGATGTAATATCAAATCACATACTCTAGGTTATATACCTTATGAGAAAATATTATAATTTTTCTTGAAACATATAATGTATATAGAAATGAAGAGGAATAAATAGGAAAATCATTCCTTCTCTCTTTTTTTTGCATTTACTTGGACATTTACCACTTCTAATATTCTTCATGCCAGTTCCATTCTGCCAATTTGCGTTCCTGTCTGGTATCATTTCCATGCACCCTAAAGGACTTTATTTATCATCTCTTATAAAGCAGATCTCTTGAAAAAGAATACTGTCAGTTTTCTTTTATCTGAAAATGTCTTTATTTTTCCCACATTTTTGAAGGATACCTTCACTAGAGGAAGAATTCCAAGTATTTTTTTTCTTTTTTCTTTTAGCACTTTATAGTTATTGCTCTACTCTGTTCTGACCTCATGGATTCTTATAAGAAATCAGCTAAAATGTGCTCATTCTTCTGCTGTTCGTAACATTTCATTTTCCCTTGCTGCTTTATTTTTGCTTTTAACAGTTGACTAATGGGAAAATCTGGGAAGCCAAGCAGGTACCACCCCTGCAGATGGAACAAAAAGGGAGGATTGCAGCGAGATCAATGGGAGACTCTTGCCTCTGTGCAACTGTTTCCTCTGCCTGTGCACATCCAAGGGTCTGGTGGAGCGCCTGGCATTGCTCTTGATCTTTAAGACTAGAAGGTAGGCAGAAAAAATGGGCGTGGAATAGAGGAGGGCGAATGATCTGAGAACTGCTGGACACTTTGCTTCCGTTTGTTACTGTATCAGACCCACTATTAGTTTCTGAGACCAATGACTTATCTTCTCCAAATGTCATGGAAGATTAATGAGGAACAATGAAGGTTTTCAAGCATATGTGAAGATATTGTTTTATAGATTTTGACTGGTTTCATTGTGGAGATTGACTTGCGGGGGTGGATGGTGGGGGACATAAGAGCTCCATCACCCCACCCCGGTGCAGGCAACAGCTGATGATAGTGAAGACAAGGACTGCAACAGTGCAGGTGGTTATGAAGACAATGTCATTAAGGCACATGCTGAAGGCAGATCCGAAAGGACTTTGAAGTAGATTAGATGAAGGAAAAATAGGAGGGATGAGTCAAGGATGATTCCAGAAAAAAAAAAATGGGCAAATGGTGGATATAAAAACACTGAAAACAGAGCTAATTGGGAGTCAGGGTAGAGAAAGAATTGATTTAAGGGCATATACTTAAGGTTCTTGCATCATAATCACACAGAAATGTGCACTGAACAGTTGGAGGTATGTGCCAGGATCTAAGGACCGTGTACTGAGATGAAGATACAAATTTGAAAATCAATGCAAACTGATGATAACTGAAGATATGTTATAGATAAAATATCCCAGAGGAGTGAGGAGAACAAGAGACTAGGATAGGAATTGCAGGATGAGTAGAGGAGCCCAGAGACTAGGATAGGAATTACAGGATGAGTAGAGGAGCCCAGAGACTAGGATGAGTAGAGGAGCCCACTAGTGGGCCTGAGATAGAGAGTCGTCTTCCCTACAACCATATATTGATTGTCAGTTATGGTAAAGATTTTCAAGTCATATTCTGATTGTTCCATAGAATTTTACTGTGTTACAGATCGTGATGCAATCGGTAGGTTCACCTTTTATTCGGTTTATATTTTCAGTTCCACTTTTTTGTTCCAATAAAAATGAAACATCTTATTAATAAAGATGTGATACATGTTTCACCACTCTGGATGGCCATCAACCTAACAGACAAATGAAATGTCAAGATATCTCTCTGGGTATTTCTAATTACAGGATTCTATTTATGATGTAAATTGTACTTGACAGCTGTTTCCCAACTGGTATCTTACTTCAAATTGCTATCAATTTAGCAGTGAAAAGGAGATACAGAATTCTAAAAGAAAGTTACAAATGACTACCTGCTTAGACAGCCATAGTTTTTAACTGCCACATTCTGGTAGTTTAGGTGGTAAACCTTATTAACCACATGTCCAGTTAGATGCTTACTAAATACAAGTAGTCTTATTAGTACATTTAAAGATTGAGTTGTTTAAATTCATACTTTGAAACAAAGGCCAGATTAGAATTTATAAGTCCACCTGCCACTGATCATCCTTAAGCAGCTGCTTAAAGAGATTTTCATTTCTGTCTTGCATATTATAATTAAAGCTCAAACTTTAAAGATAAGCAATTATCAGGATTCGCTAAATTAAAGATTCAATTTTCTCTCTTGAGAATTACTTTTCAGGGAATTTCACTAAACCGTGATACTCTTATCTTTTCTCTTTTTAATAATAATCATTTTATTATTAAAGAAAGGTCTCAAATGCAACCATCCAATGGGTTTTTCTGCCTCTGTAGAATCCTTGATGTAAAAAGTAATATTCAGAGAAACAAGTTATTTTAGACACAGTGTGGCATAATTACCTTTAAGCAACACATTTTCACTGACAAAATCATTTAACAGTGTATAAATCGACTGAGCACTTATTACAA
Organism: Trachypithecus francoisi; assembly: GCF_009764315.1. NCBI lineage: Eukaryota > Metazoa > Chordata > Mammalia > Primates > Cercopithecidae > Trachypithecus > Trachypithecus francoisi. Next base: position 9,481,371 of record NW_022681470.1, read on the forward strand.
TACAAAATGCTGTAATCAACAAGATTTGTACAAGATATAAATGTTTATCTTCTGTCATCTGGTGTAGGTAGGGTAGTTGTCTTTGTGTTCTTATGAATGTAACACTCTGCTGATGCTCTTCATTTTATTGTATAAATGTTCTGGATTCACATCGGATAGAAACAAAAGTGTTTTTTTTGAGCATGTTTTGCTTGGTTTGCGTATTTACTTAACTGAAAAAAAATTGCATGTTTTTAGACAAGAGATATACTCTTTCCAGTCCACTAATGACCCATCCAGCCCATGTCAGATTCTTCATTTAATTGACTGAACTTTTACCCTTGTTCAGCACTTGGATTTGTAATTTTTGCAATGATTTACCTATGTGGGACCTTCTCAGTGCCTGTTATTTTCCAAAATTAGTTATTCTTGTTATTAACATGTCAATACCTAAATCCTATTAACAAAGCCTCCTTCTGAATGCATCACTTATTACAGTGTATCATATGTTAATGTCACATGTGGCAAACTAGCCAGGAAAAGGCCCAGTTAATTTCACATCCTTTAAAGAGAAGCGCTTATTAGCCTGTACACTCCATGCATGAAAATTTGTATTGAAATCATTACTAGGACTAACCTCAATCCAGCCTTTTCAATCTTAGTCACAAATAATTGTCACAAATAAAAGAATACATTGAAAATGCCTATATACTTAGGTACGTGTTGACATTGGAATGAAAATTGTATGTAATTTATTTTATGGCTAATGCAGGTTTGTACAGCAATTTATAGAGTGTAGAAACAGGCTTATGTTAACATAAGGTTCCTTATTAATAATTGGCTCACTGTGGCTTATGGGGTACTCTGTAGTGGTTTGATTCTACTTTATTTTGATATCCAAGTACAATCAATCCCCTTTGGGGTGTCCCATGTTTTTTTGTGCCCTAATTAAACTGGGCCAGCATTGTCTCTTCTTGGTAAAGACAGCTTTATTTACTGTTTGCAGAGATTTCTCATGCTCTGCATACATAGTTACCTAAGCTTAAGGCTTTTCAGTGTGGCTTCTTCTTTAACGATGTTATTTCAAAGCCATCATTAAATCCCTGAAGCCAGGTACACACTGCCTGGAAGGGTTTCTTTGTGTAGGCTTTGTTCTACTGCTTTCCTCTTCACTTGTTGCCACCATGGTGAGGTCTTGGCTGTGAGTGAGATTTAAATTTGCTCCTCTTAAAAGGAAAAATAAATTCAAGGTTGAGTTAAAACTGAAAAAGATCTACATTGAGAAGCAACATAGATTCTGTGGCACATTCAAATATTCATTCTGGTTCTAGCTGTTTGGGGGTTATTCATGTCTGAAATAATGTAACTTCAGTTATTGTATTTGAGGTATTTTTAAATGAGTTCTTTAATATATCAATTAATAACTGCACCTGAAGTGTCAAGTGCTATTTCCATTAGGTTGGATTTATTTAGCAGCAAAATTAAAACAATCTTCAAACTCAGAAAGTCGAACTCTATTTAGAGATAATGTATGGTAGGGCTGAAGAGAAAGGTGACAGATTGAAGTTAAATTTAGCGTATTGGTTTATTTGCTTGAGATACATATTTTAAATACATGTTAAATATGGTCTGGGGACCTCCATATCTGGGTCACGCAAATATTGGTGGTGGTGGGCCTGGTGATGAATGGGCAGGGCATGAGCACCAGTTCCTCAGTGGGTCTGGCTGGCTGTAGACGTCAGAAATGGGAAGCAAAACCTACAACGTCAGTGAAACAAACCACATCTGGTTATCACTTTGGGTTTGGATCTGACAAATCAGAGTAGGTCAGTGAGGTCATGGGTGGCTGATGGGCAGATATAAAGACTAGGTTTGGTCCCCTTTCAGGAAGGTATATAGCTGGAATCTGTCAGTGGTGGCTTTTGAACTGTGTAGCTTAAGGTTACCCAACATCACTGCAAGCAAACCTGCCTTGAAAGGGGAATTGTCTGGTTTTGCTAGGCTCTTGCTCACATTTCCATTGGTCTAGATTTTTGGTGAGGTTCTCCCTGAGTTCTCCTTTTGCAGGGCGATGGAGGGGGCTTCCCTTAGTGCAAGTAGCAACTGAGAGCACAATAATTTATTGGAGGTTTAAGCACACACCAGGCTTCTGGACGTGGATTTCACCCAGATAATTGGGAAGCAAACATACACCCAGTCTTTTTGAATAGAAACAAATGAATGATTATAGTAACCAAACATCACAACAAGGGACAGCTAAGAAAATAGGCTGTAGAGTCAGACAGACACACTCAGAGGCTGTTCCTTCCACACACTGTTGTGTGACAGGGAAAGTTACTTTGAGTCTTCAAATTATGTCTGGGAGAATTTTCCAGACTCCTAACCCAGGTTAGGTCATTTTGGTGTCTGCTTTTTTGGTATCTCCTACTGACAGTACATGCAAAGCCATTACAACAGCAACAAAAGCAACAAACAAATTTAAAACTACTTGTACAATATACCTCTTCACTGATAAATGTGAGCCCCAAGAAGCCCACAGGCCCTTAGAAGGTAGTGCCATGCTTAGCGTGTGGACAGCTTTAGTTAACTAACTAAATCTTTCCTGTCTTTGAATTGGAGTTAACATAATATTTACCTAAAAGATTATGAAAGTCAAGTTACAGAGTATGTTAATCACTTCATACAGCCCTTGATTCTTAGCAGGTGTTGGGTCTTTGGTAATTTCCTTTCTCTGAAGAAATTATATACAAAAGTGGAAAACATACTTTTGCTATATTCATAAAGTGTTTTTTAACACTTATTTATCTTAAAGAAATATTTTTGTGTGATGCTTTTTTAAACAGTGATCTAATGAATTCCCAACTCAAAATTCTACCTGTCTGGGTTTGGCAATAACACTAACTGAATTTAACACACATACTTTTTTTTCTGCTAATGCTGCATTCCCTAAGCTAGTTTAGAAGCAAACATTTGGAATAGGCATATCCTCTTCATAACAGAAACTGTTATCTGTCTCTCAGTTTCTGTCAACCTGATATGTTTCTCCATTCTCTCAGGCAGAATCCCTTTCAGCTTAATGGATAGTTTCACCTTCCCTACAGGCGTAATCCATTAAAGGACAGCATACTCCTTCCCTCCCTCGTTTAAACACAGTGCACAAAGCTTAATCCGTAACACAATTTTTCATTTTAACAGAAAAGCATTAACGTTTTGTAATAGTTGTGTCACATAGAAAAAACCCTCCTAAAGAAATAGTATTGTAATAGCATTTATTACACCAAAGCGATGTCGAGTTGGGATATTTGGCTCGTTGAACTCAGGTCTCCGTCTCTGTCAGTTGAACACCGTGTTGTAGAGTTACTTGAAGAGCTTTGGCATAAATTCACTCTTGGAGTTGTTTCTAAAGCAGCCTACTTTAAAAAATGGTCTATTGTGAGTAGGAGGGATAGGATGGGATGGAATTTTTCTTACACATACCTGACTTTGACATTATAAACTTTTTACTCCATTTAAGGATCTTTTCTTGCCTCTTTCAGGGATTGAGCTGAAATAATTTCACTTCCTATTAGTGACTTTATGCTTTCCTTTTGGTTTGTGAATATTTTTTAGACTCAGGATTAAAGAACGTCCCTTTATTTAACACATTTCAGAAATTTATCATATGAGTCTATGTTAACAGTATTTGTAATTTTTATAAACATCATTGCTATTTCCTTGTAGACTTTCTCCTTGCAGGCAGAAAAGTTTTTTTTTCATAGTCTTTTTTTTTTTTTTCATTGCAGCAAAAATTCTGATACTTTGTAATTGTAGTTTCCATCTTTGTATGTCTACTGGTTCCATTAAACTGTATGGATGCCCAACAACTAGTATGACTTCTGGTATTCCATTTCCAAAAAGAAACTAGACTATGAATTTCTCTTGTATCTATCTTTATAAGTGCATTCTGAATGGTGGATAATTCAGTCAGGCTGGCTACTGTGTTTTTTGTTTCCAGAACAAACATGTATATGATGATCAGTTGGCCTCAGCAATTTCTGAGCTGTGGAGTATACTTTAGGAAGTGCTTTTTGGTTGTGTTTACTCTTAAACTAATCTAGTTTGTACTTAATATAGGAAACATTATTGAAGAAAAGGGTAGAATTGAATTTGGTTGTCTACTGCTTTTCTTTATCCTCTGTTCTAAGCTCTAGTCATTTGCTGTCAACACTGAAGGGCCCCATATGTGTTCTTTCTGACCAAGTGCGTGCATAATGGTTATGTGAAGATTAGCAATTAGCTCATTACAGCTAAACACTGAGATTTCAAATGGACTTTATATGCCTATGTTTTTTTATGAGAGCATGCATAAGTAGTTTTCATCCTGTCTTGAAGTGACCTGGGTTGGAGTGCTATACTTAAAACCAGAGGATGCACACAAGCTTCTGGCTTGAGTCCTGTATTTTATAGGTGAAAAGATGTAGGCCCTGACAGATGACACGAGGTGTCTACAGTCACACACGTGGTTATTGTGGACCTTGGACCAGAGGCATTGATACCTGTGGTGACATTGTAAGTTTGAATTCGTATCACTTTGGGCCCAAAAGTTTAAAAAAGTATTTTTTTAAGAAAATAATATCCCAGCTTTACAAGATTGCATGCTTGTCTTATTCCCCTTTAAATTAGGGAGCCTCTTAATACTCAGATAAGAAATAAGGCTGGTATTAGTCTGAGGTTTTTTTTCCCCCTCAATGAAGTGCCATTTCCTTTTGTGTGTGTGTGTGTGTTTTTTTACTTTTAAAAACAGGTTTTTTAACTACTCACAAAGTATTTAAAAAGGAGGTCATTTTATGATTTTGATGCAGGCTTCCTCTTAGTTTAAGGAAAAGTTAATTGGTTATTTACTCAGAAAACAAATATACTTAAAAGGAAAATATATATGTATGAAAACACACATGCACATACACATATACACTCATACATATACATTTGTGTTTTACTTACATATATGTTTATATACATGAATTACTACTGAGTAAAAATATAATTTCCTTAAGTCATTATGGTGCCAAACATTTTCTGGTTTTATTTGTAGAAATTTAAATTCATGCTGTGATATATTGCAAAGTTATACTGAATTATATTTATGTTGAGGAAAATTATATTGAATTAAGAGGAGAAATGTTATGATTCATTTTCGCTAGTATTTATTTCAGATGTTAAAATATTATTTTATTTATGTTTTTCCTATAGCTTCGTAAAAATTGATCTCTGAATATCATTTAAAATAACATAGGAAAACATTGTAGTCTTTGTATTATGCTTACTTAAAGAATATTACAAACTATTTCTTCCTCAATGCATTACTGATAGGAAGGGACAAAAGAGAACATTTTCTAAATTTTAAAATTCTAATTTTTTTTCATGTATCTTTTGTGAGCAAGTGTCTACACATATCTGTGAAGCAATTAAACTGATACATTTTCATTGGTTTTGCTTTGTAATTGACAATCCTATTCATGGGTATTTATACATTAATTAAGATACAGCTAAAATGATGTTTCAATTCAATTAAAAAACTCATAGTTTTTGTTTAATTTTCTTATGCTTGATTTTATTAATTTGCATTTTCTGTCTTATTGTTATGGTATGGCACCTTTCTGTATTCAACTTGAGTATTGTCAGCTCTAGATGGCCTTCTTTGACTTACAGACTCTTCTGTTATATATTCTGATCATATGCTGCACTACTTGCGATATTCACTGCAAGTACAATTTATTTATTCATTTTTCTTGATATAGTCTGTACATTCTACGAAAGGGTCTTCCTTTTTACCACTTCATCCCGATGCTCTAGGACAGTACCTGGCATGTAATAGAATTCAGTAAGTTACTGAACAGGATAAATGGACCAAAAAATAAGGAATTGATTTCCATAATGCATGTGGTAAAGCACTTATCTTGGAATTCCACATCCGTAATCTCACCATTGAGAATATTGCTTCATTGTCAAGAATTAGATGCCAGTCATTCTTACCGACCAACACTGACCTGATTAGACATCCTGAATGAGTAGAACTTTTCTTGATCTTGCATGGACTGTGACAAAAATTTGAGAGGAATTAACTGAGGTGTATTTAATCATGGGGAATATGTTCCCTAAAATGACGTAGGTATTTCAAAAAATTTAGATGAGTGACAACAATTTCAATTATTTTCAACGCATAAGTAAGCAAACCAATGATAGAATATTTTCAAGTTTTCACAGATTGCTTAAAAAACCCTCCCCCTCCAAACATTAAGAGAGTTCAAAGGAAAAGGTGCAACTGTGGTGAGCTTCTTGGGTCTGACTTTGAATCATGAGATGATCCAGGTAAGCTGCATGCTTACCTGCTCTACAGTGAAAGCAAAATGAGTCAGATTCATTTCCCCCAGGCCAGCCAGAATGAAATGATAAGAGAGAGGAGACAATTTCATTGCTGGTTTTAATTTTAGGAAGCATAACGCTTTGGGTTTTGGCTTGGGGATGTAGAAGGCTGTAAAGAGTACGATTCCCACTCCAGCAGAAAAACAACTGGATAAACTGCAAATTAATGACTTTTAACCTGTCAGAGAACAGGAATTGCAGAGCAAATAACTAATCTGTAACCTGGAGAGACAGGTGCTTTAGGAGGAGATACAGGACCCAAGCATTTGCTTGCCTGGGGCACACATCGTCAAACACCATTTAAGCCATTGAAAAGATTTATTAAGAATTGCTAAGCAAACTGCTTAAGGCCAAGCGTGAGTGAGTAGAGAAAGTGAAACTCCTTCATGATGATTGCCGATGGCCTCTCACTCCCTTGCAGGCTTTTCCTCCAGTGACTCCATCAGATCCTCACAGGGAAGATCAGGGAGAATCCAGAGACAGCTCCCTTTGGTACTGGATGGCTGAGGGAACAGCGGTCACTACCAAGATGTACCCAGACTCATGTCCCCCATCACCTCTATGGAACAAAAGATTTAATTACCCTCCCTACCTGTGCTGCACATGGAAACTATCTCCAGGCAGTAAGCTGCAGCAATCACAGGCTTCATGTTAGCTTCCTCTCATGGGTCGCTCACTGGCCTTCCTTGCCTGATGGCGGATGTCTTGAAAACCATTTTCATGTATATTTCTGATTGTTTTGTTTTAGGCATAAGAGTAAATTGGTTTCTGCTCATTCTCTTTGACTAGTCACAGGTTTGACACCAAATGAGTGGGTTTTAGGACCAAATTTACAAAAAATAAAAAATAAAAATCCCTGTAGCATTTTGTGTTTTAGAATTGTGAATAAAGAATTACAGGCCTGTATGTATAGTCTTCACTTGGCCTAAAGCAGAGATTATAAATGTCTGAAGTGCAGAGTGAATTCTTGCACTGAGGTGTTCTGATATCCTTATGTCTTATAATTACAATTTTACATCATGGGATCTCTACAAGGTACATGTGTTATTACTATTATTTCCTCTCTAAAAATTATTCTATTCATGTTCATATAAATTACACATTTTTTTTTCACTGGAGGCATTAACAAAAAATGGATGACATTTTCCAAGTAATCTCTCAATCCTATTTTATAATCCTGTTATATATTTTAGTAAGGGAAATTTCTTGAAAGGTTCTTGAATTGATTTCAGGGACTATTGAATTAGTCCCTGATTCAGGGACTAATTCCCTGAACTAGTTTAGGAAACATTTTTAAAGGTTTTCAAAAAGCAAGATTAAGTCATGGAATTTTTATTGTTATTGCTAGTGAAGGTCTTTACCATAGAACAAAATCCTAAAGGAACATTACAGATTTTAAATTACTTCATTCAATGTGTCAGTTTTTTTTCTGAATGACTTTCCTTTAGTTGCTCTAATTCTCATGAAAGTCAAAAAACTATATTTTATTCATTCTTCCTTTAAGGCAATTACCAGCTCAATTGTCTTTATCTCCTGTTTTGTATTCCTAGCCTGATACTTTTTCATGTAACATATTCTATATTAATTCAAGAGAATGTTCTCTCAATTTGTACTTTATAATAAAAAATATTTGGTATTTTATTTTTATTGATATGCATATCTCCCAAACTGGGCAACAAAATGCCCTGGGACATCATGACAAACTCATAGAGCACTGTGAGATATGTTAAAATTGTAAGAAATCACATGACACTAGACACAATGGACATTGAGTGAACTACTGGTTTGAGTGAGTTCAAAATTCCAACATTAGCACATGCTGTATTCATTTCAAGTGGAACATATCTTTGCAAAACAGTTTTTAGGCAAGTGCTGTGATAAATAGCAAGAACCATACAAAAACTGAAGTGGAATAGGAAATGAGGGGCTGGCATTTCGTCTGATTCTGAGATGTGAGGGCTGTGGATGCCCAGCAGATACTCATATCCCATAAATAATTAATTATGGCTCATTAACAGTGAAAATTAAATAATTTTATCTCATATGCATTATTTTTAATAATGTGTAATGTAAGGGGTATTATAAAGTTGTTTGGCTTTATCTGTTTAATAAGATAAATGGGCATTTGTTTGTGTTACTGTGAAACAATGAGGGATCCTAACAGGCCGTGAAAGGAGAATGTATTGGAACCTCTGTATTAAAACCTTCACTCAACGGGCCATAGTAGTAATAGTAATAACAACGAAAATAAAAATATCTATAGTATATAATTGAACATCTTCATTCCAGGAGTAGTATACATATTATTTTAATGTGTACTGTGAAACTATAATATTAAAATTATTTTAAGACTGAGAAAATGGAAGATCCTTTCCATTTTTATCTGCATAGCTATCAGGTGGCAGTTCTAAGTTTTAAATCTGTGCCTGGAAAAGACAAAGAGATTTTACTATCATCATCATGACTATTAAAATAAACATAGTATCATCACTGCCCAGGTCTGCATTAATTTGAGGTTTCTAGACTTAACTTTTAGTTTATTTTTTAAAAAATTTTATCTGTTAAAAGTGAAAAGAAAATGAAAAAAATTTTTTTTGAGCTCTAAGATTCTATACTACATAGATCTTTATTTACCTACTTCAATTTCACAAGATCTTTAATGATTTCAAATTTAGTATTACTTCTGCTTTTTAATCAGTCTAGTAATTGACGTTAGTAAGAATCAACAGTGAAGCGACATTAAATTTAAAACCAGTACCTATTATGTAGATCTATATAACAAGTGTAAAAAAGATTCGAAGTAGTAAAATGTGGTAGGAATTCAAATACAAAAAATATTTGTTGTACAAATCAAATAAGGGCAACTGTGCTAATTTGAACTATGAAACTAATACAATAATCTTAATTAATGCAAAAGGAGAATTACAGATTTTATTAGGAAAAGTTACTTTCATTACCTTCAAATACATTTTTCAGCCTATAATAGACTATTACTGCAGTAGCAAATAGAGGAGTTTTTACTTCTTAAGTTTAACTAAATTGAAGGTTTGTGAAATATGTCTAAATTAGGTTTTGCCAAATATGTCCAACTTAGATTTTGCCAAATAAAAAAATATTTTAATAATGAGATTATTCAAAAACTACTTTGATTTCCTATGCTGTGTTCCAAGCTCAATGTTTTAATGATTAAAGAAAGTGAATTATAAAACACAAGACAGTTCATTAAATCTAGTTTTCTTGAGAAGAAATCAATGAAAAGGAATATACACCAATGTTCATTCATTTTTTTGGATTAAAAAATCATATATAATTAGAAAGAGTAAAATAAAAAGACTATAAATGTATAAGTTAATGAAGCTGACAAACAATTACACTTGTTCCGCCAACATCAAGATAGAGAACATTGTTGTCACCACAAAAATCCCTGGTTCTTAATTCCAAACATTCTGCTTTTCTTTGAGAACCAACAACTATTCTAGTTTCTACACAGGTCGATTTATTTTGCCATCTAGACTTTTGTAAATGGAATCATACAGCACATTCATGGTTGTCACTGAATTATTTTACTCATACAATGATTTTGAGGCTCAGCTATGCTATTACGTGCATCATTAATTCATTTATTTTTCTATCTGAGCAGTAGTTCATTTTATCAGTATATTACAATTTAAAAATTCCATAATTTGACGTTGAGTACTAAACAAACATTATTTAAACTTATTTTCCTTTGATTTATGTTAATAATTGTTGCTTTGAAGTCTGGGACAGCTAAATTCACCTTCTGAAACCATTCAATATCTATTCTGCTGACTGCTTTTGTTACTTGGATATGGTTCATATTTTTCCCTTTCTCCATATCTTGTGATTGGTGGGTAAAAGTCAGACATCATTGATAGTGTATTGTAGAAGGTCTGGAATCTGTTTTGCGGGTAAAAGCCAGACATCATTGATGATATGTTGTAGAAAGCCTGGAATCTGTTTTGCTTCTTTAAGGAGTCTTGGTTTGGGGTTTTATGAGGCAGTTATCCTGGGCTCTGGATATCCTGTGTGTGAAGCAGCTGTTCTAGTTACTATTACTGTGTAACATATTAACCTAAAACTTAATGGCTTAAAATAATCATTTCATTATTATTATAGATGATATGAGTTAGCCATTTGAGAAGATCAAGCAAGGATGGCTTGCTTGTGCTCCATTGGGACTGGTCCTTCACTTGTAAAAACTCAAATATTGAGGTGAATTTTGGCTAAAGGCTGGATTCAGTTAAGGACCACTTATTGCACCTAAGCTGGGATAACTCGAAAACTGATGAAGTACCTATATATCACCCTTCCATTTGGTTTAGATTTCTCACATGATAGAAGTCTCAGGGTAATGAAACTTTATTTTGTAGTTGAAACTTTCAAAGGTGACTGTGCCAGCCAACACTGCAGAGCTGTATGCCATTTCTGCCTTCGCTTCAAAAGTCAGGCAGCATCACTGCCACCAAAATCTATTCCAAGTGAGGCATAAGTTGGCCAGGATGCAAGCTGAGAGGGTATAGTTCCTATTTCTGAATGGGAAGAAGGTTAAAGTCATATTGTAGAGAAGCATGACGTGAGATACTGCTAGAGCCATATTTGAAAAAAATATAACCAACTAGCCATCTTTCCATATAAATTCTAGAAAAGCATGATGTGAGATATTGCTAGGGCCATATTTGAAAAAAATATAAACAACTAACCATCTTTATTTATAAATTCTTGAGCATATTTAAAATAGCTACACAGTTATTTTAAATCCATGCCTGCTAATTTCAATACCTGGGCTCTTTATAGAAAATCTTTGTTATTTTCTTTTGCATTTTATCCTTTCTCAACTTATTTGTATTCTTTGTGTGTCGAATTAGATTTGATTGTATGTAGTACTTTGTGCACATTAACAGAAAAATAGTGGAGATTAAAGTAGACTACCACTTTGCTTTTACATTTTGCAAAGTATGTGAGCTTATTCCTTATAAACAGATAAGGTGAGGCGGTGATCTTTCAGATGTCTACTGAACTTTGAGTTTACTGGGGATCTGGGCTGTAGCTTTAAGAACATTGAACTATGTGAGTCCTTTTTGCTTTACATTCTCAAGTTACTTGCTCTTTTTTTTTTTTCTTCTTTTTTGAGCAAAATTCAGAGGTTGAAGAGAGGAGAATAATTGCAATGCTAATTAAAACAGTGTTAGATTTGGGAATTTTTCAGACTCTAGTCCATTCCTGCCTGTTTTTACCGTTGCCAGTTGCTCTTTTAGTCGTTCTTTGCCTTTAGCAAGCCTTGTCTTTTAGTGACCTCATGTTTACCCTCCAAAGTTGCCACAACTTGCTGCTAATCTGTGACAGTCTCTTCTCTTTGGAAATCAGTTCACCAAGTCTTCTTTTTTCTTCATCTAGTGCTCTTTGATAGTCCCATTCTTAAAGATTGTTTTTGTCCCTGCGATGGTTTGCTGAAAATGATGGTTTCCACCTTCATCCATATCCCTACAAAGGACATGAACTCATACTTTTTTATGGCTGCATAGTATTCCATGATATATATGTGCCACATTTTCTTAATCCAGTCACCAAACACTGCATATTCCCACTCACAGGTGGGAATTGAATAATGAGAACACTTGGATACAAGAAGGGGAACATCACACACCGGGGCCTGTCATGGGGTGGGGGGAGGGGGGATGGATAGCATTAGGAGATATACCTAATGTGAATGTTGAGTTAATGGGTGCAGCACACCAACATGGCACATGTATACATATGTAACAAACCTGCACGTTGTGCTCATGTACCCTAGAATTTAAAGTATAATTTAAAAAATATATATATATTTTTAATTTTATGTGAATTTTTATTGATGTTACTGTGAGAGTGATAGTGTTTTGGACTGTTCTTATCTTAATCAGAAGAAAAACCTGTTTATTCAGTTTTAATGTGACAAATATTTAAAGAGGTACAAACCTGCAGAAATTGATATATTTCTTCTTGTCAAACCAGGCTTACCCTCTAAATCTCTAGAATTTTTTTAACGGATTTAGACAGTAAATAATAGTCTAAAATATCTGTCATTTAATTTTGAAATATTTTAAGTAGTTTATAATATGCTTATACACATACACACAATTTACATATGCACAATACGTAATTTGTCTACTTGATAATGACATTAAAGATTATAATTTGTTTCATAATATGACTTACAAGATGAAAAAATAAAATAATATGTGAGCAGTTGAGTTGGGCTGATCTTACATAATTATAGGAGTGCCTGGAAAATACTCATTCAAGATTAAAGTAGATTAAAACATACTGGGTAGTTCCTAAAATAGACTTAACTTGCAGGATTTATAATTAATTTCAATACAGAACCTAATTCTATGGAGTTTTGTGAAACCAGTGTTCTCAGGAAACACTCTGAAAAATATTATACATGAATTCTGAGAATGGAAAATTACTTGTGAGCTGGAATCATCAGCAGTAATTAATTCCTCAAGGAAGTTAACTTTGGGTAGACTTTAGGGCTGTAGAAAGGATGGAAGAGATGGAAGAGAGAGGCTATGGTAATTACATTTAGATTTTATAAGAGACAGAGAGGCTGAGAAGAGGGAGTATGATGTATGAGTCAGAACACGGACATGGGAATTTGATTTGCCTGGACTGGATGCAAGTTCTGCCGTTTAACTGGTTTGACGATCCTAATCGATTGAAATCCATTGAGACTTCATTTTTTTCTGTAAAATTGGTAGTGCCATTCTTCTTCTAAGCTGTTAGATCGACGAAACAAAACTTAAGTGTAAACTTAGAGCAGACATTAACACACAGATCACTCAATACATGTTAATTTCCTCCATTTCCAATACATGTTAATTTCCTCCTCTTCCCAATAGAGATGAGGGAGCAAAATATGGGAAAATGGGACCTAAACAGGAAGTGGGATTAGTTTAAGAATTCTCCTATTTCTTTCTTTAGATCGTTTCTGCTGCAGTTGCCCATGTCCGGTAAGAACAATCTACTCATTATTTTGCTCAATCCTACTACGTCACTTTAATTATGTCAATCTTCTTCCCAGGATTCTTCTAGAGTAAATATCTATGATGCTTGAACTCTAATGTCTATCCCACATTGGACTTTGCCCATCCACAAAGAACAGTGCCTCTGTACATTTGAAGAAAGAAGTAAAATTTCATGAAGAAAAAGATGTACTGGTAGTGTCTCAAATTCTTTATTATATTGAAGACCTTGTCTTCATTTCCAAGCCCAAAGACACTAGCCTAGAGTGAGCAGGCCATGAAAATCTGAACTAATTAGGCAGAAAGGGGACCTAAATAGTGACATGGACTACTAATAAATTTACATTTAGAAAATATCTATCATGGGAACTAAAATGCCCTGTTTCCCCTTGGACACTTTGCGTATCTTCTTTTGTTATTTAATTTTTCCTTTTAAGTGCATTCACAGCACTATTCATAATAGTATATTTCAAGGGTGTCCAGTCTTTTGGCTTCTCTGGGCAACATTGGAAGAAGAATTGTTTTGGGCCACACATAAAATACGCTACCAACAGTTGATGAGCTTAAAAAAAAAAATCACATAAAAATCTCATAATGTTTTAAGAAAGTTTATGAATTTGTATTGGGATACATTCAGAGTCATCTGGGGCTGCATGAGGCCCACAGGCCATGGGTGGTATAAGCTTGGTGTATTCATATTCATTACAAACTTAATGTGCTAATAAAAATAATTGCCAATGCTGCCTCCCATTGCCAATGTTGCCTCCCATTGTCAGACTCAGAAACCAATATTTGTCATGCTCAAGTTCTTATTAAGGCTAGTGGGTTTACCACTAACCAAATTCTTCTGCTACATGCTACTTCAATAATTTAAATATCAGAGAGCAATCTTTTTTCCCATCATTATTAGAGTTTGGAGGATCATATCACTTGCTCCTGTTTCACAATAATTTCCATAGCACTGCTGCTATTCGATATCTACCCAGTTTCTTATCTGATCTCCCCAAGAAAAACCTTGATGCTCTCAAAATGTTTTCCTTTGCCACCAGAGTGAACTTTAGAAGATGCAAATCTGGCCATGTGACTTCCCCGCTACAATCTTCAGTTGCTTCCTATCACCTTCATAATAAAGTCAGCCCCTGCTTAGAATGTCTCGGGTGCCTTTCATGATTGAGTCTTTGTTCATCTCTTCCATCCACCCTCACAGATGTGCAGGTCACCACAAATATATCATTTTCCTTTTAACTCTGGTTTCTTCCACACAATGACTCTTTCCCATTTGACAGCCCTAGTCTCTCAAGTAGGGCAGTCCTGACCATCTTTCAGAACTCTTTGTGGCGGTTTCTCCTCATAGAAAACTCTTCTGAGCACCAGTTCCTGAGGCCCCCTGTACTCCAGCTGGAGAGGTATATTATTCTCATGTGTTGCTGCATGTATGTCTGTTGATTCTTCTCTCTCTAAGGTAGTCCTGTCTTTTGTATCTCACTGCCTGATTAGCGTCTTGAAAGCGCAGAACTAGGTCTTATCCTATGTGGTAAGCCTTGTGTTTATGCCCTGCTTGACATGGAGCATGCATGTGATAAATGTTCGTTGAATAAATAATAAATTCTTGGTTAATCGTTCAATGCATAAATAAATCATTTATATCTTTGTCTTTCTGAATAGGAATTTGTTTCCCCAACCATGATTCTGCCTCTGGAAATAGGTCTTATATTCTTTTTCTATCTTTGATGGTACATAGCATAGTATTGAACATATAGTAAATACTCAATAAACCATTTCCAGTAGCTAGATTAATATGGTACATCCTGTAGCTTTTTTAGTCAATGTTACTTTTGTGGTTGTGTATAAGTATTGAATTTAAATTATGTTTCTAAGACTAACCATAGAAACACAAACATATCCAAAATGAATACAAGTCTGAAAGATTATGCTCTTGTTTTTGATCCATATGAATATCTGGTTTACCTATCACTTATTCTCTATGCTAATTAAGTAGTCATTTTCATAATAAAAGCTCCTGAATTGCATTAAGTGTTCTACAACCATTTAAATCTTACCTTTATTGCACACACTCTCTTTTTTCAATAGAGAAAAACAATTACCGTGTTCATAAGTGATATGTACCATAAAATTTTCAAGGTAAACATTTGTCAAACTTTGTATATTCTTTTGTCTTTGCTTTTCATTTTGTATAAATGTAGAGGTTACAAGTGCAGTTTTGTTACATGAGTATGTTGTGTAGTGGTTACGTCTGGGCTTTTAGTGCAGCCATCACCTGAATTATGTACACTGTACCCATTAAAGCTTTATATTTTGATGAAAGGCAAGAAATTATGTGACTTTTGTGTGAAATGAAAACACACTTTTAAAAATTAAAATACACTTTATTAATACATTGTAATGGGCTTTAATTACAAATAAATAACTTAAGAAAGCAATGTGTATACTGTCAATGGCTGGTGTTTTTGATACTGCAGTAAAAACAAAATAGGACAAAGTAAATAGAGCTAGATGGAAAACTTAAAATCCTGCTGGCTGGGATGGACTTCCCTGTGATAGCTTGCATTATTTTTCTATGGCTGCCATAAAAAATTACCATAAATTTAGTGGATTAACACAAGATACATGTATTGTCTCACAGGTTTTTATGTCAGAAGTCTGATGGACTTGACAGAGTCCTTGCTCAGGGTGATTGAAGGCCCAAATCAAGGTGCTGTAGGGGCTGCATTCCTTTCTGAAGGCTCTAGGGAAGAATTCTTTCTAAGCTTGTTCAGGTTGTTGGCTGTATTCAGCTCCTGGCAGTTGAAGGACTAAGGCAGGCTTCCTTGCTGGTGGCTGCTAGGGGCTGGGCTTTGCTTCTGGTGCTGCTCAGATTCTTTCTCATGCTCTCCATAAAATCCAGTCTGGCCATGGAGGTCAAGCTCCTCTCACTCCTTGAAACACGTCATCTCTCTCTTGCCTACAGCTGGAGAAAATTTTTTGCTTTTAAGAGGTCATGTGATGAGATTGGCTCCACCTGGATAATCCAGCATACTCTCCCTGTTTTCAGGTCCATAAAGTTAATTACATCTGCAAATTCCCTTTTTCATTGTAATAAAACAATTGACAGGTTCCAGAGACAAGGGTGTAGACATCTTCAGAAGGCAATTTTTCTTACTGAACAACCTGCAACATTAGAATTTGGAATAAAAGTCCTCACCACAGCCCAAATTTCTCTTAAAGCTTGGAAGATTTGGTGATGGAACCAATCCAATAGATTATCTCGATAGGTTTTCTTTTCTTTTTTTTTTTTTTTTGAGAGATAGACATTTAACTTTAAGCTGTCATTTTTATTTATTTCTCCATTTAAATACTTGGGTAGATTTGTAGAATTTTAATGCAGACATAAAGAACTTCAATAAATTATATCCAGAAATAATTAATTTCAACATTTATATTTAATAAATATTACAATTATTTATTATGATTTATTACAGTATTATATTTTAATAAGTATAGGTCTAGCAAGAAGAATTGAAAGCAAACTGAAATATTTGTCACTGAGGCTCACTTTATGTTGACTGGCTTGGCTTTTGAAAAGTGAAACTTTAAGACTCAAATGGTCAAAGAAAAAGAGCTGGCACCAAAACACAGGAAGACAGAAATTGGAACACTCTATGACTTAATAAGAGGCAACAAATTACCGAAAACTGATTCTGGTTCTTCTGAAGAATTTGTGGAAATTAGGGAGAAGACATGGGATCGTGCATGCAAATCTCTGTTTCAGATACATTTTACTAAGGAAATAAAACATCAAAGAATGTCTCTGAAGAAAGCAATTAATCTGACTTTTCATTGATACATGTTTTTCATAAGTTGTAACTTAATGTTTGGCTGTATTTGAATTTAGAAAACAGGATAAACAATCTCAGAATAGTCACACTGTTCAGTCCTAAAGACATTGACAACATGTATATGATGTGTGCTTAATTTGATGGAAATAGTATAAGCGAAAATATTCCAGCAGGAACTGCTAAAATCTTTTTCTTACTTTTGTTGAAACTTTGCATATAACTTTACTATGTTACAGCAGGTAATTACATTCCTCGAAATACTAGACATGGTTTTCCCACTTTCACGTTGTAACCCAGAAGTGCAACTCTGCTACTTCCCACATTATTGTGAGCCCTATAGAATCATCCAGTCTATATTAACAGGTTATTGGCAGGTGATTCTGGTAATCAAACATGAAACTTAATTTGAGATTTTCATTTGAAATGTTTACCATCATTTCACACCGTATGCCTGATCTATAATAGGAGGAAGGGACAATATTCACTATTAATTAGGTTGTTTCCAAAGATTTTAAAGTATTGCCAGTTGCGAATATAATATTTTCTTAGTAGGCACCAAACTGAAATTAGATAAAGAAGTTGTGATTAAAGGCTATAAAGAGTATAATCAAGTACTCTCAGTCAGTTGTAGGAAAGGGAAGGAAATAACATCACAAAAGTCAAATAATCTTCTGGGGTCCAGCTTGGAAGACGTGTTGGTTAATATTCAACATTTTGCAATTCTTTCCCATAGGAAATTTGAATTAAGGCATTATTTTCATTAACTGACCCAAAATATTAGGAACAAAGAGACAATGAAACAAAGAGGAAAAAGAAATATGAAATGTCAGTACCCTAAGACAATTTTATTAATAAACAGCACTTTGCTCACGCATGTATTCTCTTGTTCTAATTTTAAGCATTAAGATTATTTCTGATTTATGCTGATACAAAAGCCCAAAATAGTATCTCATTTTAAACATGACATTCATTTGAATGCATATCTATGGAATATATTTTATGTTTTGGGCCAATCGTATTTCTTCTTTTGTGACATATCTACCCAATTGCCTATTTTTCTATTGGGGCACTTGTTCTTTCCTTAAAAGGAGGTTATCGGCTTTTATCTATGTCATATATCACAAATAATTTTTACTAGGAGCTAATTTGCCTTTCAGTTTTACTTACGGGGTTTTACACTTAATAATTGTGTTTATTTATTTATTTAAGTCCATTAAAATTTTTTGTTGCTTCTAGCCTTTTAATCATGCTCAAAAAGACCTTTTTAGTATAGTATTTTAAATTTGCTTAGATGTTCTTCTACTTTTATATCCTCATATTTTATACATAAATCATCAATTTATCTGAATATTATTTTGGTATAGTTCCTGATGTATTTTTTCCAAAATAACCTAACTAGACATTATTAAATGTATTGACAAAATTATCAGTTCCTTTTTATTTAAAAAGATGTATATTGAAAATGTATCTATATTTGAATCTACTTCTTGACTTTCTGAGTCACTGATTTATTGGCCTGTTCTGATGCCAAGAACACAGGCTTTTGGCTTTTGATTAATTAGCTTTATATTTTCAACATTTGATAGGGCTTATCTTCTTTACATAAGCTAAAATTTCATAAATTTCTCAAGTTTTATTTCATCATTATTCTTTTACATAAATTTAAGTTACATTTTAATGTCTATCAAAATTAGATTGAGGTTTTAATTGGGATTATCTTACATTTTAAATTTGTTTTGAGGATAATTGAGTCACTGCCCTCAATATTCTCATCTTTCTGGCAAATACCTTATTTCTCCGCCAGGATAAATTTTTACATACGTATGAATATTATGTGCCTATCCTGGTAGTACTTATTTGATTTAGGATAGGTCTACTGGTATCTATTTTTGTCTCACAGTTATTTAAAAATAAATTTTATATTTATTTTTAACCTCAGCTTATAACAGATTTCTTTTGCCTCAATAGTTCTACTAGTTATTGAAATCAGATACTTAATAATTGCTATATTGTAATCTGAGTGCTACACATCGATAATTAATTTTATATAATGAGCTACTTTGATCTTACAGTTTAGTAGATTCATATTTCCAGTGTTGCACTCCTTATTGTTACTCTGACATTTGATCTCCCCTCTTCTGCTATAGTTAGCTTTTCATTACCTGTCTTCCCTCTCTAATATCTTCTCTACAGTGTCTTCCATGTCTTTCTCACTTTGCTCTCTTAAGTATGTGATTTTCTCAATGCCATTCTCCACATCACTGATCTCAGTTTGGTTACTATTGATTCCACTCTTTACTTATTTCATGTCATTTTCTTCCATTATCTTTTTATATTTTAAAATCCTCTCATACATCATCAAGAACAGGTTTTAAAAAAATATGGCATGATAGAAACCACTAGACTTCCACATAATTTTTCCTTTTTCCTTTTTTTTTTTTTTCCTGAGACATGGTCTCACTTTGTTGCCCATGCTGGTCTCCAACTCCAACCCAGACAACAAAGTGAGACTTTGTCTCAGAAAATCACAAACACTATTCACTGCAGCCTTGACCTCCGGGACTTAAGCAATCCTCCCAGCCTCCCGAGTAGTGGTACTACAGGTGTGCATTATCACGCCAGTTAATTTTTGTATTTTTTTTGTAGAGGTGAGGTTTCATTATGGATGCCCAGGCTGGTATCCAACTCCTGAGCTCAAGTGATCCACCTGCCTCAGCCTCCCAATATGCTGGGATTACAGGCATGAGCCACTGCACCTGCCCACATAGATTTTTTCCATAGAGAAAACTTTGATTTGTATTTCTCTCCTTAACTGCACTTTAAATATTTTCATAAGTGCTTTCTCAGTTGTTTAGGGGATAACAATCACCTAAATAAATACGTATGCTATAACTATTAGATAAAATCAACGAGGTATTCTTAAAAATTTGAAAATGATGACCTTTCATTATAATGTGTGCTGATAATGGAATGATACCCAACCAAATACAGATATATAAGTGAATCACAGCTTTTAAAATCACATTATCCTTTTCTCCCATGAATCTAGCAAAATGTCAGTTAACCTGAAGAATCTATATTTAGCTCATATAAAATAATAACTTACTATAATTATATCTAGGATAATTCATTCACCTACACAGAACAGTTTTTACCAGAAAGACAGAATCCATCCATCTCTCGGTGGCTACATTGACACTATGCCTCAGATAAAAATTGTGTCATATAAAATCATCTTACAAAGTACTCTTATGCTTTAATAAAGGTAAACTTACAAAGTTTTTGTATAAGGAAGTACAAACAAAATTAATCTTACATACATGATGTCATTTGATTTAATCTTGAAAAAGCTACTATGACCCTCATAATTTTATGATCCCCATTTTTCCAGTGGCTAAGGGTTAGGCTCACATTTTTATTTATCCTAGTTAATTCAGCTACTTTAAAGATGAGATTAATGCTCAAACAAATGTCTTTAGAATCTAAAATAATGACTCTATGACAGTTTTCTGCTTCTCAGTAAAGGTGATGCTCTTAGCTTTCATAAGTTATGGGAAATTATGCTCCTTAAAAGAGGAAAGAGAATACATTAAAGCAAATACAAAAACACTCTGTTTCTGAAAACCAAAAATTATCTTTTCCGTAGGTAGATTGGAGAATATAGAAAAACAGAAAAATAACTGGACCTTATAAGAACTTTAACCTGGCTTCATTAACCCTGTGCTTTGACTGATTGAAATAAATCAGTTGCATCTAAGAATTTTGACCTAGTAAAAAATAAAAATAATAGCTATTGAATAGAACAGTTATGACTAGTCAAATTTAAAAATGGCATTGGTCTTTATATAATGTTTTGCTTTAATTCATTTAAAATTCCTCACTTTAAATATAAACCCTTGTGGGGAAAAGTTTGTGATGACCAGAAGCTGAAACCTGGAACTTATAAAGCTCAAACATGGGTTACTGCTCTGATAAACACTCCAGTAAAACTTTCCCATAAGCTCTAGCTCGAATAGAATGCAAATACTTTCCACAGTTAAATCCCAGACTTTGACCTAAATGCAATTTGCAGAACTTTCTGAAGCTCGTGTTCTTGAAAGCTGCAGGGGTCAGCGGATACAGGAATCAATCCAGCAGAGTCAAGAGAGCTGAAGATAATGATATTAAAAGTGTCATGAGGATATACACACAAAAAAGTTAGAAACCTTAAACAGTTTCAAGTGATCAACTGCATGATAGCTGTGGCTATCTCAGGGAGTACTTTTGCTAACTTCTAAGATGAAGTCATAGTCTACTCTTTAAGGAAAGTGTGTTATTTATGTAATGTTTTGAATTTTGTTTTCTGAAATGCTTTTCTATGATGTTGTATTCTAAATCAGAGTATTTAGATGACCATATGTAACACTTAGTCATCCTAACATAGACCACTAAATATAACAGCAACTGAAGTAAATTAATTTGACTTAGTTTGACTGACTTGGTAAAATCAGACTTTCTAACTTAAAACCATTGGTTAAAGGACTAGAGCAAGGTCTTAGAAGAACCTAAGGATGATAGGATTATAAGGAAAAATCCCACATGTCAGGCAGTTTGGATTGGTTTTTCTGAAGCTGGCTTTCTAATGCCTACTATTCTAGAGTTTCTTTGTTGACTTCCAAAATAAAAATAAACTCCTCTAGTTAAAATCAAATTCTAAGTAAAGAATGGCAGGGATCCTGATAGAAAAAATAAAACTATGGTTTTGGGGCAAGATCACTTTGTATACCTATTTCTATACCATTATCTATCTCTATATGCACTCACATGTATATAAATGTTTATATATTTGTGTATGTATATATCTGTATATATATTTAGGGTTATGTGTGTGTTATATGTGCAGATATGTAACATGTTCATTTTAAGATGATTAAAAAGTTTTTTCAAATATTCACGAAAAGTAGACATTATTTCCCATCACAGCACTTTTTTTGCAGTGATTTGCAGATGGGTCAGGAATCTTCTTAGTTCTCCTTTAAGGCATGCTGCCTGTTTTATTTTCTTGTAGCTCCTCAAAGTGCATCGTGGGAGCATCTGACCTATGATATTACCTCAGTTAATACTAATTAATGCATGATAAAATTTGTAATTTTTACTTTGAAAAGAGCACATTATAAATAGAAAGCATGTGTGTAAAAATGATGAAAAGATTGTATTTATTTTCAATGTGAAAAGATATGTATTTTCTCCTTTTTTTTTTTTTTGTTTTGGATGAAGTTTCACTCTTGTTGTCCAGGCTGGAGTTCAGTGGAATGATCTCGACTCACTGCAACCTCCACCTCCTGGGTTCAAGAGATTCTCCTGCCTCAGCCTCTCAAGTAGCTGGGAATACAGGTGCCCACCACAATGTCCAGCTAATTTTTTCTGTATTTTTAGTAGAGACGGGGTTTCACCATGTTGGCCAGGCTAGTCTCGAACTCCTGACCTCAGGTGATCCACCCACTTCGGCTTCCCAAAGTGCTGGCATTACAGGTGTGGGCCACTGCGCCCGGCCTCTGCATTCATTTTTAAAAGAGAATTGTATACTACTAATGCTGAGAAGACCAGCAGACAACACACTCAAAGCCTTAAAATTAGCTTGTTTTTCATAATAGCTCCTCAGAATCTGGGAACATGGGAACATGGTCTCATCTCAAACAAAACAAAAGTATAAAAAACCAAAATGGTGCAATATATTTGTAATTCTGTTTAATTTCCACTTTTTCTTTTCCCTGTAAACATTTTTAGTATTATGTATTTTGCAATTAGAAGTTAATGCAAACTGTTTCAAAAAGTCAAAATCGTAAGTAATATATAAAATATAAGATTCATATGTACACACAAACCTTACCCCACAATTCACCAATATGCCTGTCTTAAGGTAATTATCTATATTATCCATATTAGCAGGGTTTTTACTTTTTTGTTTGTTTGTTTGTTTTTTTGAGACGAGTCTCACTCTATTGCCCAGGCTGGAGTGCAGTGGCATGATCTTGGTTCACTGCAACCTCTGCCTCCCAGATTCAAGCGATTCTCCTGCCTCAGTCTCCTGAGCAGCTGGGACTATAGGCACCTGCCACCAAACCTGGCTAATTTTTTGTATTTTTAGTAGAGATGGGGTTTCACCATGTTAGCCAGGATGGTCTCAATCTCTTGACCTTTCGCCCATCTCGGTCTCCCAAAGTGCTGGGATTACAAGTCTGAGCCACCAGTCTCAGCCTAGCAGCTTCTTTTGAATCATTCCATATAACACATTTTCAAATATATACAAATTCATTCTTATATATTCTATATATATGCTATTTAATGCTTTCTCAAATACATAAATGTATAGGTAAGATAGACTCACATGCAAAGATAAATAGTTTAATTTCTGTAACAGCAGCTATGCCTTACAATTCTGGTCACTGACTTGAGAAACAAATGAGATCTTTTTTTAGGAGGATGGCAGGAACTGTTTACTTATAAATTATGAGACATGTCTAAAAACGATATAATATATGCATCCAAAAATGACAGCACTGCTAATACAAAATATGAATGCAGTCTACAAAGAGAAAATTAATGTAGTTGCCTGTTCTATAGTCCTTTACCAAGAAAATGTACAGCGTTGCAGTATAGCATTTCGTTTCTGCTGTTTTAAAATCTCTTAGACTAGGCACCTCTCCTGTCTCATGTTTTGGATACACAAACAGGGATGTGAAGAACCCACTCCCACCGTAATCATATGGGCAATTTGTGTGTGTGTTGTGGGGGGTGTTTAAAAATCACATGGGGAATTCTTGAACAAGTGGACAGGAGGCAATAGATAAATGCTCTTTTTTTCTTTCCAAATACCTGATCTAAGACACATTTCATGAGGATTCTTTTTTTCAGATGAGATCCAGCAACCAATCAACTAATTGTTGGTCAGAATCTACTATTGGTAGATGAATTCATAACACATGCTTTTTGCTTTTTATCTAAGGGATTATTTACAATTTCTATGTCACCTTTTGCCAGTAAAAGTCCTGAAAATATGTTACTTCTTTTGATAAAACCCTAAATAGTAAGGGGAATGAAAACGAGTTTGAAGAAAGGCTGAATGTTCCCCTTATTATCGGTCCATATAATATGGAACCCCGACATAAAATACTAGACATAAACAAACTAGTTGTAATGAAAAGAAACGTTTTACTAGGCAGCAGTGTAAACTGCAATCATTAACCAACTAATAATATACTAAATGACTCCTGTGTGCAACGCCACAAAATCCTGGGTATAACATAGTAATTATGTTTATAGAACAGATAACCTGAAAATATTCCCACTCTAAAAGATCATGAAATGCTGGATAAAATATAATAACCAACATTTAAATGCATATCCAAACTCACAAAAAAGTATATAATGAAGAAAATTATCTAACACCAGAGAATTAAATGGAACTGCAGGGGCTCACTGGTAGGACACCAGCTACAGAGTGGCATGTACAGTGAGTATAATTCTAAGAAAAAACTATTCTAATGCATGTATAGTACAAGTGAAATGGTTAATGATTCAGACAATGATTACCAAACCTGGCTGCCTATCAGTATTATCAGTATCAGGATGACAGTTTATTAAACATATAGTACCCACTGGTATTCACCCAAAATGTACAAGTCAGAATCTTCTGATAACTTGTACATTTTACTAGTTTTCTGGGTGATTACTGTGGCTCCAGCTCAAGTGTGGACTGTAGACTATGGGAACTACTGGTTTAGAGAAAGACATCTATCATTAAACCTTATTTAAGAAGTTATCACAAATCTCCTCAGAACATGAAACAAATTAAGGAAGTTTTTAAGGAATCACCTTTTATAAGGAGGCCCCAAATCCAAAGCAGGCATTTTGCAGGTAAATTTATCACAATTTCAAAGAAGAGAAACAGGTTTTGTGAACCATCCTATAACAAAGAAAATCATGTAGACTCTTTTACATCCATTGTATAAGGTTATCGAAATCTTATTACTGAATTTCAGAAATTTGTTATTTAATTCATATTCAATAAACAACTACATTAACATAAATATAATGAGTTAAGTACAAAAGTGAAAATAAACTTGATGATAACAAGAAAGACTTTAAATCAGGGGCATCCAATCTTTCAGCTTCCCTGGGCCACATAGGAAGAATAATTGTCTTGGGCCACACATAAAATAACACAAACACTAATGATAGTTGATGAGATTGAAAAAAAAAATCTCAAAAAAATCTCATAATGTTTTAAGAAAGTTTATGAATTTGTGTTGGGCCTCATTCAAAACCATCCTGGGACACATGTGGCTGTGGGTTGGACAAGCTTGCTTTAAATTTTGTAGAAAAGTAGTTAATAAGAAACGTGTAGGGCACTATAAAGAAAATGATACAAATTTACTGGATGATTAAAAAGAGAAATTAAATAATTGCAGACTTTTAATTGACAAATTATGTAAAAAGTTGATGTGTGAAGAAAATTAGGACAATCTAGACAACGTAAAAATGTAAGAAATGATTGTTTGAAATGAAGGAAAAAATCTTAAGGGCAGCCAGAGAGAAAGATTAACAGCAGACCTCTCGGCAGAAACTCTACAAGTCAGAAGAGAGTGGGGGCCTAATATTCAACGTTCTTAAAGAAAAGAATTTTAAACCCAGAATTTCATATCCAGCCAAACTAGGTTTCATAAGTGAAGGAGAAATAAAATCCTTTACAGATAAGCAAATGCTTAGAGATTTTCTCACCACCAGGCCTGCCTTACAAGAGACCCTGAAGGAAGCCCTAAACATGGAAAGGAACAACCGGTACCAGCCATTGCAAAAACATGCCAAAATGTAAAGACCATCGAGGCTAGGAAGAAACTGCATCAACTAACGAGCAAAATAACCAGTTACTATCATAATGGCAGGATCAAGTTCACACGTAACAATATTAACCTTAAATGTTAATGGACTAAATGCTCCAATTAAAAGACACAGACTGGCAAACTGGATAAAGAGTCAAGACCCATCAGTCTGCTGTATTCAGGAGACCCATCTCACATGCAGAGACATACATAGGCTCAAAATAAAGGGATGGAGGAAGATCTACCAAGCAAATGGAGAACAAAAAAAAGCAGGGGTTGCAATCCTAGTCTCTGATAAAATAGACTTTGAACCATCAAAGATCAAAAGAGACAAAGAAGGCCATTACATAATGGTAAAGGGATCAATTCAACAGGAAGAGCTAACTCTCCTAAATATATATGCACCCAATACAGGAGCACCCAAATTCATAAAGCAAGTCCTTAGAGACTTACAAAGAGACTTAGACTCCCATACAATAATAATGGGAGACTTCAACACTCCACTGTCAACATTAGACAGATCAACGAGACAGCAAGTTAACAAGGATATCCAGGAATTGAACTCATCTCTGCACCAAGTGGACCTAATAGACATCTATAGAACTCTCCACCCCAAATCAACAGAATATACATTCTTCTCAGCACCACATCGCACTTATTCCAAAATTGACCACATAATTGGAAGTAAAGCACTCCTCAGCAAATGTAAAAGAACAGAAATTATAACAAACTGTCTCTCAGACCACAGTGCAATCAAACTAGAACTCAGGACTAAGAAACTCAATCAAAACCGCTCAACTACATGGAAACTGAACAACCTGCTCCTGAATGACTACTGGGTGCATAACGAAATGAAGGCAGAAATAAAGATGTTCTTTGAAACCAATGAGAACAAAGACACAACATACCAGAATCTCTGGGACACATTTAAAGCAGTGTGTAGAGGGAAATTTATAGCACTAAATGCCCACAAGAGAAAGCTGGAAAGAACTAAAATTGACACTCTAACATCACAATTAAAAGAACTGGAGAAGCAAGAGCAAACACATTCAAAAGCTAGCAGAAGGCAGGAAATAACTAAGATCAGAGCAGAACTGAAGGAGATAGAGACACAAAAATCCCTCCAAAAAATCAATGAATCCCGGAGTTGGTTTTTTGAAAAAATCAACAAAATTGACAGACCGCTAGCAAGACTAATAAAGAAGAAAAGAGAGAAGAATCAAATAGACGCAATAAAAAATGATAAAGGGGATATCACCACGGACCCCACAGAAATACAAACTACCATCAGAGAATACTATAAGCACCTCTACGCAAATCAACTAGAAAATCTAGAAGAAATGGATAATTTCCTGGACACTTACACTCTTCCAAGACTAAACCAGGAAGAAGTTGAATCCCTAAATAGACCAATAGCAGGCTGTGAAATTGAGGCAATAATTAATAGCCTACCAACCAAAAAAAGTCCAGGACCAGATGGATTCACAGCTGAATTCTACCAGAGGTACAAGGCGGAGCTGGTACCATTCCTTCTGAAATTATTCCAATCAATAGAAAAAGAGGGAATCCTCCCTAACTCATTTTATGAGGCCAACATCATCCTGATACCAAACCCTGGCAGAGACACAACAAAAAAAGAAAATTTTAGACCAATATCCCTGATGAACATCGATGCAAAAATCCTCTATAAAATACTGGCAAACCGGATTCAGCAGCACATCAAAAAGCTTATCCACCATGATCAAGTGGACTTCATCCCTGGGATGCAAGGCTGGTTCAACATTCGCAAATCAATAAACGTAATCCAGCATATAAACAGAACCAAAGACAAGAACCACTTGATTATCTCATTAGATGCAGAAAAGGCTTTTGACAAAATTCAACAGCCCTTCATGCTAAAAACGCTCAATAAATTCGGTATTGATGGAACGTACCTCAAAATAATAATAGCTATGTATGACAGACCCACAGCCAATATCATACTGAATGGGCAAAAACTGGAAAAATTCCCTTTGAAAACTGGCACAAGACAGGGATGCCCTCTCTCACCACTCCTATTCAACATAGTGTTGGAAGTTCTGGCTAGGGCAATCAGGCAAGAGAAAGAAATCAAGGGTATCCAGTTAGGAAAAGAAGAAGTCAAATTGTCCCTGTTTGCAGATGACATGATTGTATATTTAGATGCAGTGAGCTGAGATCCGGCCACTGCACCCCAGCCTGGGCGACAGGGTGAGACTCCCTCTCAAAAAAAAAAAAAAAAAAAGAAAACCCCATCGTCTCAGCCCAAAATCTCCTTAAGCTGATAAGCAACTTCAGCAAAGTCCCAGGATACAAAATTAATGTGCAAAAATCACAAGCATTCTTATATACCAGTAACAGACAAGCAGAGAGCCAAATCAGGAATGAACTTCCATTCACAATTGCTTCAAAGAGAATCAAATACCTAGGAATCCAACTTACAAGGGATGTAAAGGACCTCTTCAAGGAGAACTACAAACCACTGCTCAGTGAAATCAAAGAGGACACAAACAAATGGAAGAACATACCATGCTCATGGATAGGAAGAATCAATATCATGAAAATGGCCATACTGCCCAAGGTTATTTATAGATTCAATGCCATCCCCATCAAGCTACCAATGACTTTCTTCACAGAATTGGAAAAAACTGCTTTAAAGTTCATATGGAACCAAAAAAGAGCCCGCATTGCCAAGACAATCCTATGTCATAAGAACAAAGCTGGAGGCGTCACGCTACCTGACTTCAAACTATACTACAAGGCTACAGTAACCAAAACAGCATGGTACTGGTACCAAAACAGAGATATAGACCAGTGGAACAGAACAGAGTCCTCAGAAATAATACCACACATCTACAGCCATCTGATCTTTGACAAACCTGAGAGAAACAAGAAATGGGGAAAGGATTCCCTATTCAATAAATGGTGCTGGGAAAATTGGCTAGCCATAAGTAGAAAGCTGAAACTGGATCCTTTCCTTACTCCTTATATGAAAATTAATTCAAGATGGATTAGAGACTTAAATGTTAGACCTAATACCATAAAAACCCTAGAAGAAAACCTAGGTAATACCATTCAGGACATAGGCATGGGCAAGGACTTCATGTCTAAAACACCAAAAGCAATGGCAGCAAAAGCCAAAATTGACAAATGGGATCTCATTAAACTAAAGAGCTTCTGCACAGCAAAAGAAACTACCATCAGAGTGAACAGGCAACCTACAGAATGGGAGAAAATTTTTGCAATCTACTCATCTGACAAAGGGCTAATATCCAGAATCTACAAAGAACTCAAACAAATTTACAAGAAAAAAACAACCCCATCAAAAAGTGGGCAAAGGATATGAACAGACATTTCTCAAAAGAAGACATTCATGCAGCCAACAGACACATGAAAAAATGCTCATCACCACTGGCCATCAGAGAGATGCAAATCAAAACCACAATGAGATACCATCTCACACCAGTTAGAATGGCAATCATTAAAAAGTCAGGAAACAACAGGTGCTGGAGAGCATGTGGAGAATTAGGAACACTTTTACACTGTTGGTGGGATTGTAAACTAATTCAACCATTATGGAAAACAGTATGGCGATTCCTCAAGGATCTAGAACTAGATGTACCATATGACCCAGCCATCCCACTACTGGGTATATACCCAAAGGATTATAAATCATGCTGCTATAAAGACACATGGACACATATGTTTATTGCGGCACTATTCACAATAGCAAAGACTTGGAATCAACCCAAATGTCCATCTGTGACAGACTGGATTAAGAAAATGTGGCACATATACACCATGGAATACTATGCAGCCATCAAAAAGGATGAGTTTGTGTCCTTTGTAGGGACATGGATGCAGCTGGAAACCATCATTCTTAGCAAACTATCACAAGAAGAGAAAACCAAACACCGCATGTTCTCACTCATAGGTGGGAACTGAACAATGAGATCACTTGGACTCGGGAAGGGGAACATCACACACCGGGGCCTATCATGGGGGGGAGGGGTGGAGGGATTGCATTGGGTGTTATACCTGATATAAATGACGAATTGATGGGTGCTGACAAGTTGATGGGTGCAGGACACCAACCTGGCACAAGTATACATATGTAACAAACCTGCACGTTATGCACATGTACCCTAGAACTTAAAGTATAATAAAAAAAAAAAAAAGAAAGTTTATGAATTTGTGTTGGGCCTCATTCAAAACCATCCTGGGACACATGTGGCTGTGGGTTGGACAAGCTTGCTTTAAATTTTATAGAAAAGTAGTTAATAAGAAACGTGTAGGGCACTATAAAGAAAATGATACAAATTTACTGGATGATTAAAAAGAGAAATTAAATAATTGCAGACTCTTAATTGACAAATTATGTAAAAAGTTGATGTGTGAAGAAAATTAGGACAATCTAGACAACATAAAAATGTAAGAAATGATTGTGTATGTACTGTGTGTACGTTACTGTATTAGTCCATTCTCACATAGCTATAAAGGTATACCTGAGCCAGGGTAATTTATAAATGAAAGACGTTTAATTGACTCACAGTTCCACATGGCTGGGGAGGTCTCAGTAAACTTACAATCATGGTGGAAGGGGAAGCAAACACCTTTTTCACAAGGCAACAGGAGAGAGAGGAGTAAGCAGGGGAAATGCCAGATATTTATTAACCCCTCATATCTTGTGAGGACTAACTCAATATCACTAGAACAGCACGGGGAAAACTGCTGCCATGATCCAGTCACCTCCTTCCTTCGACACATGGGATTACAGGTCCCTCCCTCAACACGTGGATATTACAATTCGAGATGAGATTTGGGTGGGAACACAGAGTCAAACCATATCAATTACAATTTTGGAATTGTCAATCTATTGTGTTATTGACAAAACTTGACTGTACATTTGAACAGAAAGTCTGAAACAGGATTAAGTCTATCATTTAGAGTACTATACTTTAGAAAATTAAGACCAATAAAATAAATTCTCTACCATATGGCAAAGACAAAATTAGTTTCAATTCTTGTCAATGAAACTTTAGAGCACAGGGGGTGACTGTGTAGAATGTGAGTAGGACACTGTAAAGAAAACTATACAAATTTACTGAATGATTCAAAAGAGAAATTAAATAATTGGGGACTCTTAATTGACAAATTGTGTAAAAAGTTGATGTGTGAAGAAAATTAGGACAATCTTAAACAATATAAAAATGACCATTACTATGGTAATGTGTACTGAAATATTGACTTATAAATAAATATATATATATTTAAATATTCACGTTAACAATGGTTCCTGAACAAAACATCAGATACCTAAATAGATCATTACCTCAAATTGACCTCCAATATCGCACAAAGATTTTATTTTTTCTAATAGTAAGCTGGATCATTCTATTGAAGTATGTCAGATATCAATAGATTCTACAGGATCATTACCTTGAGAGGCACTGCCATTTCAAGCATGTGTCCCAAACTAAACTTGTGATTCCCAACTAACTTCCAGCTTAATCTCTTCTTTTCAACTTTCCCACCTTAGTAGATGCCACCCTGAAGATCTAGTCACCGATGTCTGGGATGAGTCTGTGATAATTGACTGATCCTTACCTTTTAGATCCACTCTAATATAAAGTACTACCAAACAGCCTCTGGAATGTCATCTTCATTCAGTCTAGATGTCATCATTTGAAAGAAACACAGTCATTGTCTGTACCATGAGAAGAGATCAAAGTTAAAAACTGCCAACTCAACTAGGATGCACCTTAACTTTCAACAGATATCTTAATTTTAGATGTTAATACTCACCAAGCTCACAGCCATCACAACAGCAAAAGTGAGGGTTACTCTCACTTGGTTGGCCAAGAGAGGCTATAATAGTCTTTCCAGCTGTACTCTTACCTTACTCTAATTGATCCACACATAGCAGTCAATCATCTTTTAAAAATGAAAATCTTATGTCTTCCTGTGTAAATCTTTCACTGATTTCAAATTTAGAATATGAGTTTTAAAAATAATTTTTCCGTGGTCTACAATACTTAGTATGATCCTGCCCATGACTCAACCCAAAACTAGGTGGCAAGCTGCTCTCACGCATTCACTCAGCCTCAGCTGCTTCGCTTTAAGTATGATAGGTTTGCCATGGTTCTTTTTTTACCACAAGTCCAATTTATCCTCCTGCCCTCTAATTCTACTCAACTTCTCAGATAGCTGTGATGACTGCTGATAATCTTTAAAGATTAACAGGATTAACCTTCTCTGACCTTCCAAAACATCATGGTGGAAGGGGAAGCAAGCACCTTTTTCACAAGGCAACAGGAGAGAGAGGAGTAAGAGGAGACTAAGTAAATTTCCCTCTAACCCTTTTTTGTACTTGTCATAGAACTTCATAGAACCACATAGAATAGCAATTCTAGTTACTAAATCTTTTAATCATGTATATAATAAAACTTTAAACTTCTATTGCATTCTAGCACCCATGCAAAAAGGACACAAAACATAAATGTAAAGCTTATCAAAAGCAAACACTCATGGAGCCACTATCATGAAAAAAGAAAACATTACAGACGTGGCAGAAACATTCACCCAACACACCTTTCTCTACAGTTATCCTTTCCATTGATTTTAAAGTTACTTTTGTTTCTTTTCTTTTCATACCATAATTTAGGAATGAGTGTTTTGAACTTTTTCGATCATACCATTTATTTTGTTTTGTGTTTATTTTTTAATTTTTGGGTTGTATTTTTTGTTTATTTTTACACTTAAAATCGCATTTGTAAAATTCATCTATGCAGTTGTGTGAGTGGTTCTTTTTCACTGTTGTAAAAAACTTATTTTTCCAGACTTTTATTTTTGAATGTTTTCAGTTTTTGTTATCAATTTTGCTGCTGTGATGTTCTTATACTCATGTCATAGTTGATATTTTGACATAATTATTTTGGTAAAAGTAAGAGTGGATTTGCTTTGTCATAAAGTATACATCTGTTAAAATCTGATAAGTCATGATAAATTATTTTTGAGTGTGATCATAATGACTTACATTTACAATATATGAAAATATATGGAAACATCTATATGGAAATTTCCATTGTCCCAGAACTTTGCTATTATCTTACATTTTAGTATTCTTCTGGATATCAGGCCATATCTCATTGTATTTTTTATACTTCTTTCTCTGATGACTAATGAATTTGATTATGTTTGACTTTATATTATAAAATTGGCCAGGTAGATGTGTTTTTGGAAGTGCTTGTACAAGTCTCTTGTCCAATTTTTTATTGGGATGTACAATATTTTCTTACTGATTTTGAAACTCTGTGTTGAATATGAGATATTTCTCAGTTTTATTTATACTGTGGCTTGCCTTTTCATTAAATTAATGTTTTTAAACAAACATAAGTTTTTAATTGTAATGCACAACATTTACTGATATAAAATTTCATCTTTTTTTTAAAAAATAGTCAAATGATGGCAATTTCATATGATTCAACCCAGTGGTTTAATTTTCCAATTACTCCCTCTATGGATAGTATTTTCCATATCTTTAGAAGGCATTTCTCTCCCCAAAGTCATTATATTCTTCTGTTATTGTAGAGGAGATTGCTTGTCTTTCCATGTACATTTAGTGCTACAATTTATCTGAATTTCATCTCCTTGAGGTTTTGACACACACTGCTATGTCACTTCTGCCCTAAAACATGTATCCATATATCTGCATTCGTTTCTGGATTTGTTCTTCTGTTCCATTGGCCTATTTGTCTAACATTGCATCAAAACAACACTCTTTTTAAATACTGTCTTTTAAAAGTAACATTCAGGAGATAATGTCTTTCCCTCCTATATTTTTGCAGGAGGCTCTTTTCATGTACAATTTAGGTTGAGTTCATCAAGTTCTTTAAAATAGTTAGGATTTATGTGGAATTGCACTTATTTATTTATTATTTTATCTTCTCATGTGACTTTGACTTGTTTGGGCTGACTACAAGATATGTGAAAGTTTTATAAATAAATTGAGCCCTAGGATGTGAGATGTGATTATCTTCCCCTAGATGTGATTATCTTCCCCTTGACATGATTTAACTCTGCATTTTAAAGGTATCCATGGATGCTAGAAATCCATTGTTACCTTAATCCAGTTATAAGAATAATATGATTTGAAGCAAACTCTGTTATATTTTAAGCCTGGTATACTTCTGGTTCACCCTTTCTTTAGTGTAGGGTTCAGCAAACTATGGATTTGTGGGAGAAATGTCGCATGCTCACTGTTGTTGGAAGGAAGGTTCTATTAAAACACAGTGACATCCATCTGTTTAAATGTTATCAATGGCTGCTGTTCTGGTACAAAAGTAGAACTGAGTAGTGGCTACAGAGATAGTATGGCCTGGAAAAGCTAAAATGTTTACTCTCTGACTCTTTAAGGAAACTGTTCACTGACCTCCGTTTTAGAATACAAGTTTTTAATTGAACAGTGAGAACACCTGGACACAGGGCGGGGACCATCACACACTGGGGCCTGTCGTGGGGTGGAGGGAAGGGGAAGGGATAGCAGTAGGAGAAATACTTAACATAAATGACAAACTAATGGGTGCAGCAAACTAACACGGCACGTGTATACCTATGGAACAAACCTGCACATTGTGTACATGTACCCTAGAACTTAAAGTA
This sequence comes from Trachypithecus francoisi, assembly GCF_009764315.1. Lineage (NCBI taxonomy): Eukaryota > Metazoa > Chordata > Mammalia > Primates > Cercopithecidae > Trachypithecus > Trachypithecus francoisi. The sequence goes on from NW_022681470.1 coordinate 9,516,153, forward strand.
TAATAATAAAAAAAGAAACAAAAAAATCAAACATTATTAAATTCTATGTCTTCAAGTGAGAGTCCCCAGTAATCCTATGTCTAAAGAGAATTAAAGTTGTGAATGTAGAAAAAAAAAAGAATAAAAATTTTTATGGTCCCCACACAAGGCATGATGGTTTAATTAAGATTTCCCTCTTTGGCATGATCTGGATTCCAATTTTTCCCTCCAGCCCCAGGAACCTGCCGCCGCCACCACTCAGCATCTCAGCCTCTCATTAGCCTCTTCAGGAAATGACAGATGTCCCTCCTGGAAAACACATACCAAATGCTATGCTTAACTATTTGTGTTCCATCTTCTCTTGCTTCATTGCTCGTGGTTCTCATCAAATAGAACATTCCTATGTGTTCAAACACATTTTAAAAACCATATTTTCTAGTATTTCTCACCATTCTCAGTGTAAAGGTTGGTACACATTACATAATCTGCCATTAGCACCAGGGAAAATTCTGTATCTTTTAAAAAATGTGTTGGTTTTGTTAGAATATCCACTTCATGAAGTTAAGTTGTGTCCCTGTTTTTTTTTTTTTTTTTTTTTTCTAACATTGTGTCTCTAGGCTCTAATACAGATTTTGCATTGTGTTAAACAGGTGTGGTGTCATATAAAGCTGTAGAACTCAGGTGCATCTGCGATTTGGATTATTCCTTACATAGAGCATTACTTTCCTAAGTTGACCTATCTTCCATCAGAATACACAAGAGCTCGATAAATATGATTCATATTATAAAACATTAATAATCCCAAACTGCAACAAAATGATACTTTGTTATGTGAAAAATGTAAAGTTTAATTTTTTTAGTTTGACATGTGAATATATTAAACTGCTTTTGGTTGTTAAAAGTCAGGAACTTGTTTTAAACTTTAGAAAGCTGCCTTTTTTTCTCCTTTTGGGAATAGATCTTTCATATAAATAATAAGTAGGCTTAATGCTTCCCCTCAGAGAGCAGACCCAGATGTCTGTAGAATAGAGCTTTGGTTCCAAATAAGGGCTTCATTTTTCTGAGGGCCTATAATTGTAATTCAAGGGCTTTTGAGTTGATTCCCTACTGGAATGTAGAGAGGGTCTTATAAATAGCCTCTTTTAAAAGAGTATAATTTATATGAAGTGGTCATTCATGTTATAGGGTCAATTAACCAATCTTTATGATTGAGAAGAAAAAACACCAAATGTATGCTGTCATATTTTCAAAGAAGTTCTGAAGAATGTGGGGTTGACTATGACTGTGTGCTAACATGGATTGTTCAGACATGCATATGAAGGAGAATAGTATAGATAATTCGTTGTAAATTTTAGTTTCAAAATCCTCTCTGTGATGGATCTGATCAGAATATCCAACAGTAGTGGAGAAATCATAAACTCATAAAATTAAATTTAGCCTAATTTTTATGTATTGCTTTACTCCTTAGATTAATGCAACTCTATAAGTAACTATTTTGTTTTAATAGAGAATAGCTGTTTGATGTCTTTCTAGCCCTCCTTTTCTTCTCTGATGGAGTATCAGCATATATTGGGAAAGGATCTGACTCCTTTGGACTCATGGCAGCTGAGAGAAGACCAGATTCTAAGATCCCTGTAGAGTTCATGGGATCTTTCTGGGGCTCTACTGCAGAGATACTTGATCCGCTACTTAACCCTCTGAACATGCAGAAGTAACCGGAACCCTTTTACTACTTAGGATTAATCATACTGGTTCCCTTACTGCAAATGAGATTTAGCCTGTGATACAACAGTCTCACCTTCTACAAACATTCTGGGTTGCTACTACCTAACACATCACCTCAGTGTCACCTCACTGGGTAACCTGGAACTTCCAGGCTCCTTGCATCCCATGTGCAAGCTTTGGAGACTGGGGATCCTGCATTAATTCACTGACCTACTTTCCCTCTGCTGACACTCTCCATCATGCTTTTATTGTATGATTGATGGTTTATCTATACATTCTTTGAACTAAAAATTTTGAGTGCCTCCTGGGTACAAGGTGGTGCTATATGAAAAAAACCTTGAAGCTAGAAGCACCTTAAATGCTAAATCAGGCACGGTGACTCATGACGTAATCCAGCACTTTGGGAGGCCGATGTAGGCAGATCTCCTGAGACTAGGAGTTCGAGACCACCCTGGATAACAAAGTGAGATGCTGTCTCTACAAAAATAATACAAAAATTAGCCAGGCTTGTGGCGCATGCCTGTGGTTCCAGCTACTCGGGCGGGTGTGAGGTGGGAGGTTTGCTTGAGCCTGGGAGATCAGGGCTGCAGTGAGCTGTGACTGTGCCACTGTACTCCAACCTAGGTGACAGAGTGAGACCCTTTCTCAGAAAATAACAAAAAAAGAATAAACGTGAACAGTATTTGTGCATAATCTAATTAATTTTGCTTTCAGATTTTTAGATTTTTAACAATTCTGTGTAATACTTCTGTATCTTAGTAAGAGAAATACAAACAAAAAAATGAGCAAAATGCTCCCAATCTTGCATTTGGCCTTTTCATGATTCCATGTTACCTCATATTCTACAACCTGGTTCCAGCTGGAAGATTACAGAGGTCAGACAATAGTAAGTGAGTGAATGAAGGGGGAGGTTGAGACTACCAGGAACTGGAAAGCATACACGTCAACTACAAAATAATTTGCTATTTGGCTACCAAGTTTTGTGGGACTGTGGGGCTGGAATTTCCAGATTTCCAGTATTCCAAAGAAGCCAGAAATCTTCTACGTTTAAAGTATTTGAAGAGTGTTGTTGATGTACACTTTTAGTAATAACAAATAAGCATTTATTGTTCGTTTGTTTTGTTTTCCTTAGTGTTCAATTTTGTGGCACTAACTCCTGAATCAGAACTTTATTCTATAGATTGCATAATTCAAGGACTAATGAACTTCTCAGTGGTAGTGAGTAGTGTATGAGTCTGATATCTTGCTTTTTAAAAAAATTCTGCCAAAATTGAATATTTTGTTACTTGACATCATACCCTTGCTTCCCCTGCTAAGGTACCAATTACGTGTTGAAGACCTAGGTCATAGCCATTTATGTTAGGGGTATAGGATCAATATACTTAACCCCCAAAAGTCTTAACAATAACGACCTCCGAGTAAGGTACATCCTCATTCGAGTATTATTGTGACCAAAAGTAAAAACAGTTAATTCTGTTAGACTCTTTTATAATATTTGAGAAAAAATTAATTTTCAGTATTAAAGATGCTGATGGTTACTTGTGTATTATTATTTACTTATAAATATATTTAACCTACATATAGGTATATATGAATATATTAACCCTAGGTTGTAAAGAGTAAATGTTTTACATCTAATGGAAATCTAAATATTACTTAAAATTTGTGAAGAAAATTATGATGTCTGTGTTAAGATATAGAGAGGTGTGTCTTTGGAATTGAATTTTAATTATAAAGCTTTTAGTTACTAGGCACAGAGTTGTGGAGAAGTTCTTGAGCCTCTTGTTTCTTCCCCATATCTGTAATATAAAGATATTGATCATGTTACCTCAAAGAGTTTTTGAAAGGTTTAAAATAAATAATAAATATCTGGGGGTGGTGGCTGACACCTGTAATCCCAGGACTTTGGGAGGCTGATGTGGTGAGACAACTTGAGTTCAGGAATCAAGACCAGCCTGGGCAACATGGCAAAACTTCATTTCTACAAAAAGTACAAAAATTAGAGGAGCTTGGTGGTGTGCACCTGTAGTTCCAGCTACTAAGGAGGCTGAGATGGGAGGATGACTTGAGCCTGGGAGGCAGAAGTTGTGGTGAGCTTTGATCATGCCACTGCACTCCAACCTGGGCAATATAGCCAGAACCTGTCTCAAAAATGAAAATAAATAAATAAATGAATAATAAAAGCAAAGTTTATGAGTGCCATGCCTGTGAAGTATTCAGCAAATGTCAAGTTAAAATTATTATCATTATTAGTAGCTGTTATTGTGGAATAAAATGTAAAATTTGCATGATGGCTTGAGAAGTAAATGAATAATTCAAAGAAATTTCATGGGTATTTATTGTACCTGTTACTATGGCCATGCTCCACCTTTACCTCTGGACTTCACTCTACTGTCATTCTGGCTTGCTAGTGACCCAGGCAATGATTGCCTTTATCATGTGTATATCATGTCAAGCATCTTTCTGTGACAGCTAGTTTGGGTGCATATGGGATTCACAGAAAAAAAAAATCTAGTTTGAATGGCTTGACTAATCCCCACTAGTCTACCTGATTCTGTACCATGTAAGAATTTGAGAAAATTGACTCGCTTCCTGGCAAAGGAAAATAAGAAATATTAAACTAAAAACCAAAACCAAACAAAAACAAAAACAATCTGTACCACATGACCTTTTCTTGACTGTCATTTAACTCAAAGCCTGACAAGGTCTTTCAACCTTCCATATAATTAAATAATTTAAATGGTTTATTATTTCCATAAGGTCTTTTAATTTTATAAGTTAACTTGTATATTTTTGAGGACGAGTGGGGGTGGGAGAGGTTAGCTCAAACAGAAGAATGACTGAAGGTACATAGAAAGACTGGAATTCAAAGATATTTCCCAAAGTCTGATTCATTAGTTTCATGTATTTGCTGTTTCTGTTCCCATTAGACAGCTAGTTTTGAGGGAGTAATACATCCTTCCCATAAATGGTCTGTGTGTTCCCTCTTCTCCCATACTTCCCAATGTCTTCCATTGCATGAGGCACTGGACTACCAAGAAGATATTGCACTAATGAGTTGTGCAAGGCTTCTTCACTCCTAGCTGAGAGTAAGTGCTCCATTTCTTGCTTTAAACAATTTCATTTTTAAGAATGATCTCTTTTTCACAGAGGAAGGATCATGAAATAATTCTGTTCATGCTAATGTTCACAGAAACCAGTGAAGATTTCCACAGATGTCTCAACTCTAGCAGTGATTGTTCTTGTGCCCAGAGATAAAGACAGTCTGGAAAGCGATTGATGTGCCTTACTGTAGAGTCCACAGGCTCTGGAGCAACTGCAAGCCCCCAGGAAAATTTCATTAGGCAGTCTGTGTGCACTCCTAGGAAGACAGGATGGCAGTCTGCCATAGCATCTGTGCTCATTTTCCACTGAGTCACTCTGATCTCTCCTAAACTCACCCACTCTTCCCTCAATCCCACTTTTCAAAATATGTGGTATTCATAGGAGCATTCCCTGAGTGAAATAAAAAGGAATCTGAAAACTAAAAATAATAGATAATATGGTATGGTAATTGTCAGCCTACTCAATCTTATTGGGCTCTTCTCCACAGCTTTTAAATATATGTGTGAATATATATATATATTTTCTTCTTTTCCTTCCTTCCTTCCTTCCTTCCTTTCTTTTCTTTCTCTTTCTTTCTTTCTTTCTTCTTTCTTTTCTTTCTCTCTTTCTTTCTTTCTACCATCTGCTCCAGTCCACTGTGAGTACGTCCTGCTGTGCTGCTCCTGTAAGTCTTCCCATTTCAACTCTCTGACATTCTTTTAGATCCTTTGGCATAGCTCCTTTTTTCCCTCTCCAACACTCCTCTTCTATTTTGTGGTTTAGCATCACCAGCCTCCTTTCCACACTGCAGAGATGGCTGGTCTTTTCAGGATGTGCTGCTAGCAAAATCGGAGAGCTGTGCCAACAAGCTTGTTGTGTTGTTGAAAAATAGTAGGACTATCAGGTAAAAGGAAAAATAAAAAAAGAAAAGCAAAACATCAAAGAGGAGTTCAGAATAAAATTACAGACAAAAGGAAAGACAAATCTGAAATTGTACTAGTCATGCAAGGTGATAGAAAACCTTAGCTTGCATCAGCTTCTTCTGCAAAGCTTCCCATGTCTCTCGTGTCATAGGCTCATGTAGGTGCCTCTTTGTTTCCTCCATTAGCATCTCTATGCACACGTATGTCATCATATTGACCACACTGACACATTCTCGGAGGTTTATGCTTCTTTTATTAGAATAAAAGTATCCTGTGAGTAGAAACTCTCCTGTTCATCACTGATGCCTGGCACGTAACACGTAATTAATATGTTTTTTACAATGAAATAAGTAACAGGAGACGTCTTGGTCTGTTTGTGCTGCTACAACAGAGTACCTGAGATGGAGTAATTTTTAATGATCAAATTTATTGGCTTATGTTTCTGGAGGCCGGGAAGTTGAAGATCAAGAGACCAGCATCTTGCCAGGGTCGTCTTGCTGTGTCATCCTTTGGTGGAGATTGGAAGGGCAGAGAGAGCGCGAGAGAGGCAACAAAACAATGTCAAACTCTCCCTTTTATTACCAGCCTACTTGCGTGATAATGCTATTAAACCCTTCACTCCATCTTCATGACCCAATCTCCTCTCCTAGACCCCACCTCCTAAGACTATTACTTTGGGGATTCCGTTTCCAACACATCCGTTTTTGGAGGACACATTCAAACCATACCCAGTAACTGTCTAATTCTTGTGTGTTATGTGTGTAAGAAGAAAAAATTATCACTCAGCTAACTTTATGTCAGATTTAAAAATTTTACTATGATGTAAACAAAGTGTTCATAAACTTATGAGGCAAATTGCAGATAATTGTTTCACATTATATGTACTGAGCTGTAAGAAGAACATAAAAGCTCTGCTACCTGCCACTTAAACCTTTATTGAGAACTTAACACATTAAGATGTCTTTTCCTGATACAAAGAGAAGACACAGATATGACCACAGATTTGATTTCTTGACTCCAAAAACACTTACCATCAAATGATTGAACCAAGGTGTGCACTGTTCTTGATTACTCTCCCGTTTGAAATTCTTACACTAAAAATTATCTATATTAGCTTTCAAGCTCTTTCATTTAGCTAAGATAGTGAGAAATGATAGGGCAGGTTTTATATATAATAAATCCTTAACTGATATTTAAGTAAGTACAAAACTGATCTATTTTCTCAAAAATAATTATGTTTTTTAGTAACATACAAAACCTGAAAACTATTTCAGAAATTGCAAAGGTTCTCTCAATCTCAGAAGTCTCTGTTCTCTTTTTAAAGGTATCCACTCTTTCCCATTTATTGTATTCATTTTAGAAATGTTCTACATACTAAATCACGTCTTTCCATACAAAGCAATAGTTGTTATCTATTGCTGCACAACAAATTATCAAAAACTGGCAGCTTAAAACAACACACATTCATTATTTCCCAGTTCCTATGATTCAAGAATCTAGGCATAACTCATCTGTACCTTTTGCTTCAGAGTCACTCACAAGGCTACTGTTAATGTTGGCTAGGACTGGGGCTCACCTCAAGGCTTGACTGGTGAAGGATCTGCTTCCAACCTCACATGTTTGTTGGCAGGATTTAATTTCTGTATGAGCACCCCAGTTTCTAGCTAGTAGTTTTCTGGAGGTCACCTTCAGTTCCTTGCCACAAGGCAATAGAGAGCATCTGAGAGCAAGGCAGAAGTCCAAGTCTTTTGTAAATCTAATCATGAGCACACTGTTTCCTCAACTCTGAGGTATTCTATTGGTTAGAAGCAAGTTACATCAGGAGTGGGATTTATATGAATCCATGAACACCAGGAAGAAAGAGTATTGGGAACCATCCCCTAAGCTGCCTAACAAAGTCTGTACTTTCACCCCCAAATATTCACACTACTTCCACGTGCAAAACACGTTCCCCCCAATTTCCAAAAGTTCCCAAGAGTACTAAGCTATTAAAAAATAAGCTCTTAAGTTGCTGGGCGCGGTGGCTCACGCCTGTGATCAGAGCACTTTGGGAGGCCAAGACGGGCGGATCACCAGGTCAGGAGGTTGAGACCATCCTGGTTAACAGGATGAAACCCCATCTCTACTAAAAATACAAAACATCAGTGGGGCACGGTGGTGGGCGCCTGTAGTCCCAGCTACTCGGGAGGCTGAAGCAGGAGAATGGTGGGGACCTGGGAGGAGGAGCTTGCAGTGAGCCAAGATCGCACCACTGCACTCCAATCTGGGCGACAGAGCGAGACTCTGTCTCAAAACAAAACAAAACAAAACAAACAAAAAAAATTAGCTCTAAGTCTAAAACGCCACCACTAAAATCAGGTTCAGGTAGAGAAGTTGTAGTTTGTTAAGCTGACCTCCCTGAGCACAGTTCTCTATCTGTGAACCCGTGAAACTGAAGAGACGTGTTATCTTCCCCTACCCACCCAATCTACAATGGTAGGTAGGGCTGGAACGTAAGATAGGAGCTGCAGGAATTCCTATCAAAAACTGAGAGGTAAAAAAGTGTTCATAGACTGGGCGCGGTGGCTCACGCCTGTAATGCCAGCACTTTGGGAAGCTGAGGCAGGCGGATCACCTGAGGTCAGGAGTTCCACACCAGCTTGACCAACATGGTGAAACCCCGTCTCCACTAAAAATACAAAATTAGCTGGGCGTGGTGACACATGCCTGTAATCCCAGCTACTTGGGAGGCTAAGGCAGGAAAATGTCTTGACCCCGGAAGGTGGAGGTTGCAGTGAGCTGTGATCGTGCCATTGTACTCCAGCCTGGGCAACAGGAGCAAAACTCCGTCTCCCCACCCCCCCAAAAAAGAAAGAGTTCATAGTAATTTTGAAATTTCACTAGGCAAAGGCTTGAAATTATTGGATTAGATTCTGAGGTCTGGGAATAATTCTCTGTGATCCTTGGCTCTGCCTTCTGGGCCCTTGATTTCTTCCTTAAATTACCCTGTTTTTTATTTTTTATTATTATTATTTTTATTTTATGACAGGTAGTATGCATTGCACTGATGTGGGTTTCTCAGTATGCCTTTTGCCAGTAAAAATTCAGGGAAGTCCTAGAGTCTCTTTTCTTTTTCTATTCCCTTTTGTCGTTCAAACTATCCAAACTGGCAGTGTTTTGGTGATACAATTTTCTCAAATATTTTTTAGTCTTCTGTGAACTTCACTGGGGTTCATTCCATCCGATGGAAGTCACACCTGCTAAGATGGCTAGGGACAATGCCCTAACACTTTCTAGAAGGCCCATGATTTTGTTGAAGGGCTCCATTAAGAATACTCTTAACTTTTTTTATGACTCTTTTTGTGATGAAGTACTTGATCCTTTATCTTTCCAAGGTTTTAACAAAAACTTTGTCCATTCACACATTCAACTCTATGTTTAGTCCAGGCCTTATCTCTAGAACAGATTTTTCTGACAGTGGTTGAAGGCAATTTCTTAATTTTAGCATCTTTTGCCCTATGAAGAGTTGAGAACCTGAAAAATCATCAGCCCTAATTTATTTTTCATTTAACAGTTCAATCCTCAATTTCTCTCCTCTTACATTTTACTATAAGCAGCAAGAAGAAGTAGGGTGGCATCTTCAACACTTTGCTTAGAAATTGCCTTAGCTAAATGACTAGGTTTATGATATAAATGTTCTGTTTTCCATATAATTGGGATGAAAACTTTGCCAAACTTTCTGCCACTTCATAATAAGGGTCCTTGTCCCTCTGGGTTTTGGTAATATACCCCTCAGTTTTGAGTCCTCATCATCAGTATCCTCAATGTCCACATTTTTACTAGCAGCTTAGTCAAGGCAGTTGAGGCTTTCTGTATGATTCTCCTTCAAATCTTTCCAACCTCTTACCACTGCCCAGTTCCAATGCTACTCTCACACTTTTCATAATTGTTACGGAAACATCCTGCTTTCAGGCAGCAAAATATGTATTAGTTAGCCATTACTGCAGCTTAAGACAATGCATATTGATTGTTGTATAGCATCTCCAGACATGGTGTCCAGTCATGGCTTACCTGTGTTCTTTGCTTCAAGCGCTTTCATAAGGCTTCAATCAAGATGTTATCTAGGCCTGGGGTCTCTTCTCAACACTTCACTGCAGTCAAATCCCCTTCTAGGCTTTCTTTACCAGGGATGGGATTGAGGGCTTCAGTTACTAGCTGGCTGTTAGGCAGAAGCTGCCCCTCAGTTCTTTGTCATATAGAGCTCTCCAAAGAGATCACCTACTACACCAAAGCACGAAAGGCAGAGAGGCAATATAATCTGCCAACAAGATAGAACTTACAATTATATGTAACCTAATAATGGAAATGACATTCCATCTCATTTGTCATTTTCTATTTGTTAGAAGCAAGTCAAAGATCCCACCGACACACAAGGGGTGTGAGCTACCTAAGGGTTTGAGTACCAGGATTCAGGGATTTGGCGGGGGGTGGGGGGGCACCTTATAATCTGCCTGCCAGAAATGCTGTACGCCATTTTTCCCATTAAATAACGTAATTTAAAAATCTTTCCCTATAAACATATGTAGAGATATCTCTTTCTTAAAATGTCTTCTTAATATCTTTATCTATGGCTAAGACTTTGTGTATATTATATACTTGATTAATGCCACTTTATTAAAAAAGTATGAAGTGACAAGAAACGTATGTGAAGCCTATTGATGTATAAATTTCATAACTTTGTAATATGTATCTGAATAAATTACACTGAATTTATTCTACTTTATAGAGTTCTGATGGTCTGCTGAATATTAAAATCTACTTAGAAATAAAGTAAAACTCCATGATTACTTTTCATTCATTGATTATATCTTTGCATCTAAAATTCAATTCAGCTACAGCATATAAAATTATAGTCTTAGCATCATTCTCTACTTCTTATGTACCTTACTAAAGGCTTAATTCACGTGACCACAATGAAGTCAAACTCGAAAATGATACAAGAATATTAAATGAAACGAACTCTTAAATAGTAATATTCTAAACATAGAGCTGGTTTCACTTACTAATAAAGAGAATATGTAAAACTTTCTCTAGAGTAAATATTTTCATCAATTGTGACAGGCCAATAAAGGAAGCATTGCTCTTTGAATCCTCCCCTGACTCATTGCATTAGAAATCTGTTTCTATATCCCTTTTCACCCTCAAGTAAATAACACTATGTTGTTGTTATCTGAGTTTTTGCTCCTAAAACTTTTTGGAGCATTCTTGTTAAGAGAAATAGAGAAACATGGCACTCAGTTGATCTCAAGACTCTCTTCATGAATATAAAAACAATATATATCTCACTTAAGGAATAGGGAATTTACTGAATACCTAATATAATATTTCCCCACTCTGCTGTAATAATAAAAACATATTTAGTAAAATATTACCTTTTTTGATGAAAAACCAATCCCATTAATTAATAAGGGATTGTTTAACACTCCCATACATTTCCAAAAAAAACTTTCAGTTTAATAGGACCTTATGATGTTACTTACTATATTTGATAATAAAACTACATTAGAGGCCTTTTATATTTCTATATTGTAAATGATTATTTCCTTATTTCTACTCTTAAACAAACAGGATTGATTTGGAATGTGACCACAATTGGTAAAGTCATACTTATAATAAAGTATTGACTTAAATTAACTCTCTGAGTAATATTAATAGTAGTTTCTTCCTGTTAGCCTAACCCAAATTGTCAATATTTGTTAAGTGGAGTTGAAATTTATACTATTTTCTTCACAATGGCAATGAAATATATATTTAATGAATTTATCTTGAATAAACCACATAATTAGGGCAAATTGAAATTATTCAATAATACCTTATTTCCTCCTCTTATTTTGAACAATGTCTCTTTATTTCCTCAAAATTTCTGAACACAGACTCTTTTCTTAATTAAATGTGTATGTTGCTACTTCTTTGAATCCGTAAAACACAAAGCATATATTGACTTTGTGCTGGCTAAATTTTGAAATCATTTCCCCTTTCCTGCAACAGGTTTTACCTGTTGTGAAAAAATGTTATAATAATTTTCTTCAGAAAATACATTTTTATAGAGACATAGATTTTGGCATTTTCACACATTAGATTTCAAAAAGAAATCTTGGCTGTGCCATTTAGAATTGATTACCTTGAACTGTGGTCACAATAGCAAGTCTCTCAAAATTTAATTGCATGGACAATTCTATGCTATACTGATATGTGCCTTGAGCAAATTCCTTACCTTCGCCGATGGTCTCAGTTTATATCCACACATTGATATTACTTTCAAAAGAATGAAAATAACCAAGAATATCATACCCGACACTTAATGAACACTCACACCTGTAAGCCCAGCACTTTGGGAGGCCGAGGCAGGTGGATCACTTGAGGTCAAGAGTTTGAGACCAGCCTGGCCAACATGGTGAAACCCTGTCTATACTAAAAATATAACAGTTAGCCAGGAGCGGTGGCACACACCTGTAGTCCCAGCTACTTGGGAGGTTGAGGCAGGAGAATCGCTTGAACCTGGGAGGCAGAGGTTGCAATGAGCCTAGATTGGACCACTGCACTCCAGTCTGGTCAACAGAGCAAGACTCCATCTCAAAAACAAACAACCAAAAAACACGCATTGTTAGGTATCATTAATAACGGTAGTAAAACATGTCAAATATATGTCATAACTTATTTATGAGTCTCTTAAATTTTGAATTTTGTGCTTTGAGGTTGTGAAGCACCTACTCCACAAAAATAGAATTTCTAAACTCAAGTCATGGCATATAGTAACAACTAAATATTACGTTGCATTCAGTTGATATAGAATATAATCTTAATAAATCATCTTAAAAATATTTATAAAAATTATTTATGTTTTAAAGAGAGTTTTATGTGATTTTTTGCCTGCTAATAAAATAGCAGGCAAAATTGCTAATAACACAAAGTTACCCTGCTTTTTTTCATTGTATTTTAATGTATGCATTTTTTGTCTGCCCAGTCGATTTACTTAAAACTTGTGAGTTTTCTCCTCTAAGAATTACCATAAAGTAAGAATGGAAGACATGGAAATACAATCCCAGTCTGAGGACAGACTGATTACCACTGTAATATTTTTGCAGGAGACAGACATATAGCTGTATTTAAATTTCTCCTCTTTATCCAGTGTGTGGGTGTTTCAAAACGCCATTGTGTTCACGTCTGTTCATAATCCAAGGGTGGAAGACTCTGAAAAAGCTATCATGTATGTGATTGCTTCTAAACATTTATCATTTCCCAGTTTTCAATAGAATAACTGCCATTGCGTTTCAAGCAATCTTCTCGTTTTTCTTCTCTTTCTCTCTGTCTTTTTAAAAATATATTTTGGGCCATTTTTGGCCCATGATAGAATATAAATTAACTTTGCCGTTATTTAGCTATTATCCTGCTCAATATTTTTTAAAATTTTTCAGAAATGAACTTTAATGCTAAGAAGTTTGGGGGTGGCTACTGGTTTAGTTAGTAATTATCAGCAACTACAAAAGTAGAAGATGCATATATTAGCATTTAATACGTGCTAGCACTTTTCTAAGCACTTTGGATATATTAGTATACCTAATCCTTGCAAGAACTCTATGACATAAGCACTAAGATTATGATGCTGATTTTATAAGTGAGGACATTGAGTCACAGTATTTTGTTTATTATGTTCTAATTATATCTTACATGCAAACAGCAATGTATTTTACAAGTGTTATAAGCTGGAATGTGTTCATATGCTCATTTCAGGTAATCGCTCTAATTTCCCTCTGTGTATCTAAGAGATGGGCTGGCAAACTTTTGGAGGAAAATAGAAAATATTTTAAGCTTTGCTGGCCATATAACCTCTGTTACAATGAATAAACTCTGTCACTGAAAATATATAAATGAATGGATGTGGCTGTGTTCCAATAAAACTTTATTTACAAGAATAGGAAGTGGGACAGATTGACCAGTTTCAGATCCAGAGTATTTTTTAAATCCATGACATGTTTACTTACTCTTTAGTTGAAAAAAAAAAAATACTGAGATCCTACTTTGTAAGATATACAGATTCCTTTTCCTTGGAAAACAGTTTAGGAACTCTTAAAAGGGTGTGAACATTTTAAGAACCCTTACAAGGGAGTGCCTTGCATAAAAAATAAAAAGATGCCTTTCAACTTTTAAGTTTAATGTTTTTGCTAAATGTATCCCTAACTCCAAGTAAATGTAATTAAAAAATGAATTCAGTGTTCCCTCAGTTCCAAGATGTACATGTTTTATAAATCAACATCTATGAAATCAGAATGTGTCTTACAATGTATAGCATCTCAGCTTTGAGGAAATACAGAATGAACTCTTTTTGTTATGTTTTATTTTCAATAACTTTTAGTAAAAAAACCCACCGGAGACACCACCTGTAATTGAGTTGTGTTTATTAGTCATTTCAGGGAAGGAGAAGGGACGTGGTTAAAACAATGTTGAAAATGACTTGTAGGATTCAAGCTTGTGTCAGCGGATGTGGGGCCGGGTTTAAAACAGCAGAGATTTGTTCTGCATTGGATGCTGTCTGGAGGTATGGGTAATTATATGGCTGGGTATGTTATAAATGCTCTGTAGAAGTTGGGAAGTACAGACCAAGGCTAAGCTGTAGTGGTAAAGGGGTGGCAGTCACTCATGCTATCCAGGATACGGTGATATTTGGTCATTTTTGTGGCTTGGACAATGTTTATATCTTGTCTGTGTTCAGACATGATTACAGAGTGATTGTGGTTTTTGTCTCAATTCATCAAGGTCTCAAAGTGAGGCCGGGCGCGGCTGGGCGCAGTGGCTCACGCCTGTAGTCCCAGTACTTTGGGAGGTCGTGGTGGGCAGATCACGAGGTCAAGAAACCGAGACCATCCTGGCCAACATGGTGAAACCTTGTCTCTACTAAAAATACAAAAATCAGCTGGGCGTGGTGGTGCACGTCTGTAGTCCCAGCTACTCGGGAGACTGAGGCAGGAGAATCGCTTGAACACAGGAGGTGGAGGTTGCAGTGAGCAGAGATTGTGCCACTACACTCCCAGCTGGTGACAGAGCGAGACTCTTACTCAGAAAAGAGACAAAAAAAAAAAGAGAGAAAGTGGCCTTGTCTGCCATTGATGTTCAATAGCTGTCACCAAGATCTCTCTGTCAGTGCCAGGCCAGCCTCTGGATGTCAGGAGCTGGTGTTCTCTAAATGTCGTGCTAGGTAAATCAACTTATAATGTGCCTATAAACTTCTAGGTGATATCAAAAAGCTTACTCGTGGCTTTTATTCTTACAATGAAAGGTTACCTGAATTAATTAAATTTGAATTTAATGCCTAGTACAGTGTCCTGGTTATAGCAGGTAATCAGTAAACTGCTGTTACATGAGTTAATTCTATTTGCAAGGCAGAGTTTTTCAAATGAATATTGATGACTGTTTCTAAACAAAATGTATAGGAAATGAATGGCATATAAATATTCATAAGGTAGTTGGATGCATCTAACAGAACTTTTAAACATTAGACTGATGAGATTCTCTTACTTCAGTAAAACACAGGACATTTTTCAACCCATTTTCTTACTCTCTCCTAAGATAATGCTACCTTTAAAACAAACCAAATGATTTACAACTAGGCCAAAGGAGTTCTGAAACATAATATTGCCTTTGAGACACATGTGAACTGTTCACCCTGAAAGACAAAATACAAATCTAAAAAAGAGTCCAATAACCATACATTTTAATACTTCTCACTGGAGAATCACTGAGTAATTGATTGTGATTCTTGATCCTCTCTCTGTCTCAGAAATTATAGCTTCACGTTTTAAAGGGCTAAAATAGCTATTCCCATGACTTGGAAGAGCAGGTGAAGGAACAAATGAGAAGAAACAGAGTAAACAGAGTACATGAAATCATATATAATGTGAGTGGTCTGCACTAATAACAGGGTTGTTGAAGCCATTCAAATTCCTTGACTCACAATTTATAGTTAAATGCATCGTTCTTTTCCAACAATTCTTAAAATGTCATCTTTTTCACAGCAACATGATTCTCATAAATAAAATGAAAAGAATCTTGTTTCTGAAAGTGTCATTTTTTAACACTTACCAAGAGCAAGCAGAGAGTTGCAAATGTGTATTTCCTTACATAAGTGGGGAATCATGAAATCATCTAAGCAATAAGTTTTCTGAGAAAGTTTCTAGAAAGGGCTATGTGTATCTTGTTAGGATGAAGTATCATTCTGATTTATAGAATCATGAAAGCACTCCTTATTAAACAGCCACTCGGAGGCTACACAGTAGAAAAAAGCTATTATTGATTGAATTAGGTCTTTGGGGTTTTGTGGTTTAAGGCACAGTTGCCTGCACGTGGACAAGAATGCATATATCATTGATATTTTAATGCTATTAAATTTAAAGGTGACAGCATAGTGAAAGTAGAACATTTCTCTTTTCTTGGCTGTAGTCATGGTTTATAGCTGATACCTCTAATTGTGGAACATGGCTCTTTAATATTTAGTTTTATTAGGAGTTTCAGTGTGGCATAGACTGAACAAGAACGGACTGGAAAATAGATATGAATAATACAACAGGAAGACATGTACTTATTTGAGCACAAGGAAGTGAAGTTAATAGAGTATGAAACTCCGTTTAAAAAAATATGCTGTCTCTTCGATCATAAATTCCTTCTGGGTGGATATTTTTTGCCCCTCAAAACCCTAACATCATTTCTTGCACATAGTTAGATATCCAACTGAATGTAAGAGTTTAGTATAATCCCTCAGGAAGTTTATTTTAAGGCAATAATAATTCATTTTTTAAAGGCAATACACATTGGCCAGTTCAAGAACCAAAATATATCCTACAGGCTCCAAGACAAGACTACTTCATATGAAATTCCAAGTTGTTATAACGTGAAACATTTATGGATACAATTAAGAGTGCCTGCCCTGACTGCTTTCACTTTGGGCAAGATCCTTTCTAGCTCTAATTGTGCCATTATTTCTGAGAACACTTTCTGGGAAGAGATGAGCTAACAGAATGTAGAGGTTTAGGAATTTAGGGATAATTTCCTCCTCCCGGCAAAGAGATGCCAGGATGATGTATCTCTCTATAAGACATGGGGACTGAGGTGGGGATGAGTTCCCATTCTGAGCACAAAATTATCTAGAAAGCTGCACTAAAGATCTTATTCCATGACACCACATTAAATATGTCTTTGAATGTAAGGAAGAACCACCTCTATCAGACAGGTCAGTGATGAAAGATTTTTTTGGTAAATGATGATCTCTGGAAACTCGTTTCCATTGGCATAGCATTTCTGTGCTGTTAGCATTTAAACTGTATTGATTGACCTATAGAATCAGTGATCTATACTGATCAGCAAACTCTCTCTAATGTGATTCTTCATACAAGTAGCTTGAATAAACCTTCCGAGCTTTGTGATCCAATTTTGACTAAATAAGTTTTGGAAAACCTATAAAAATGGTCATTTCCTTCATGTTAAATTCTTTTGTGGTTTTTGTGAGAGTATAAGTTGATACAGCCGCCATGGAAGCTATATGGAAATATCTACAAAAGCAAAATGAATGTATATCATATGACCCACATTCCTAGGCATCTGTTCAATAGAAAAGCATACATATGTTCAAAAACATTATGAGCAACAATGTTTATAGCAGCAGTATTTTCATAGTCTCTGTATTAGCTTGCTAGGGCTTTGATAACAAAGTACCACAGACTGGAAGACTTAACAACAGAAAAGTATTGTCTCACAGTTTCAGAGGCTGGAGTCTGACAGCAAGGTGTCAGCAGGGCTGGTTCTTTCTGAGGGCTGTGAGGAAGAATCTGTTCCATGCCTCCCCACTAGCTTGTGGTTACTTAGCATTCTGCTTGTATAGATGCTGGATAGCCCATGTTAATGACTTTAGTTCAGCTTGATTAGCTCTGTAAAGAGCTCATTTCCAAATAAAGTCACATTCTGAAGTACTGGGGGTTAAGACTCCACCATATAAAACTTGGCCGTATACAGCTCAATCCATAACAGTCCCTAAATAAAAATGGCCTAAATGTCCATAAACATTGAATGCATTCATAAAGTGCAGTATATTCCAAAATAGGAAGACATGCTATATAGAAATGAGAATACTGATATATCGACACATGAATCGATGTGGATGAACCTCACAATCACAATGTTGAGCAAAAGCAGACAGAAATTTATATATTGAGTGACACATAGTAGAATAAATACTGAATGAATTAATGCATATCAAGTTTCAAAATAGTGGCTACCTTTCAGGGATGGGAGCAGCAGAAACTGGAGAGGACTAAAGAGTAGTCACTGGTACGTTCTAATTCTTCTTTTAAAAATGGGCATGTTGATGGATTCACATTATTTTAATTAGTTGAGCTGTACACCCATGATTTGTATACTATTTTTAATTTTAAAAGACATAATATAAAAAATTCTAAGGCACAAAAGAAAGGGATAAGTATATGACACCTATAAGGAAGACTCCAAACATGACTCTAATCAATCTCAATGAAAATTTCCCAGTTGACAAAATTACTTATAATTTAATGGAAGATAAATGCTTTAATAACTATGTAAAAGTAATCATGTTGATGCCCAGAGGTTGTAGTAACAAACTCTTTTGTTAGAAGAATATAAGCAAACTTCAAAGAAAACCTGATTTAAGAGCAGATTTTTTTATGGATGAGCAAAAGTGCTACAGGCGAAAAGCAGAAGAAGTATTTTCGAATTTTGGATTGGCAGAACTTCATAATAAGACTTGGACAAGGTGTGATCAGGAGTTACTAGGAGAGTCAATGTGACTGAATCATGAGGGAAAAAGTTTCAGTGTAGCTGGGTTATTTGTCTAGCTGATAGCTTATGGAGCCCAGATGTTGGAATGCTTTTTTTATGTTCTCTTTTGATTGTTCACTCCTTTAACATGATTCCTGCAAGGTAGACTTCTTTTGATACTCCCTAAATATCCCCATCTTATGACTGACAATGTACTGAATCACACAACAAGTATTTCATCTATTCAAGAAATAGATACTGTGCAGTGTGGCTAAGAGAGTTAGCTTAAAGTTTAGCTTCTGGGTATACAGGCAACATTTAAAGAAACATCTACTAATATTTAAAATATTAGAAAAAATATTTATTTAAAAATGTCTTATAATCCATGGTTGAACTAAATTTAAAATAAGAGAAGGAATCAGAGGTAAGGACTATGGTACAAGACAATACTACAGAGGTTAAGATCTGCACAGCAAATGTCCTGAGAGCATTTGGAAATCCAGAGTGTTCATGATGTCTGAGTGTTAAGGGTTGCTGATGTGTGATAGAGGAGATAAATCTGACCTAAACAAGGTGGAAGCTCAAATTAGAGATCCCTTGTGTAACACTGAGACAGCAAAGGATCATACCTCCTTCCTATTTGAGTTTGTTAAAAATTAAAAAATAAATAAATAAAAATAAAGGCAAGCAAGCAAACTAAAAAGTATGCTGCAGAAAATAATTGTCCTTTTCCAGGCAAGGCTTTACAGGAGGAAAAATCTGACTTAGAAAGCCTTAGCAAGTTAGAGGACCGGGACCATTATTTACACTACCTATTAGGACCCTAAACTGAATTTGAGATTTTCGTGGGATATGTTCAGAATTTCTAGTGCTGCTAGGCATCTGACTAAAACAAACACAAGTTATCTCTGGTGAATTGCAATTCAAGCATAGGAAGGCCTCAAAGATTTTTCAAAAGTCCAAGAAAAAATAAGTCAAAGAAAAGTCCGAAATAAAAAATCATTAAAAACATTAGGGAACAAAATACAATGCAAGTGAGTACACAGAAAAAAAAATCAGCAAAATCATTCTTGAAAGGCTTGCACATGTTAGAATTATTGAAGAAAATATGAAATAAGTTATTTTTTATCATATCTAAACACATAAAGAACAGAGTCAAAAACATGAGAAAAATGAAAGCTTATCAAAGCTGATCAAGCAAATTTGTGAAACTATTAGTATGATCTTTCAGAACTAAACTAATAATTGAAATTTAAAAATTAATTGAAGTAGGCTGGGTGCAGTGGCTCACACCTGTAATCCCAGCACTTTGGGAGGCTGAGGCAGGCGGATCATAAGGTCAGCAGTTCAAGACCAGCCTGACCAATATGGTGAAACCCTGTCTTTACTAAAAATACAAAAATTAGCCTGGCATGGTGGTGCACGCTTGTAATCCCAGCTACTCAGGAGGCTGAGGCAGGAGAATCGTTTGAACTCGGGAGGCAGAGGCTGCGGTGAGCTGAGATTGCACCACTGCACTCCAGCCTGGGCAACAGAGCAAGACTCCATCTCAAGAAAAAAACAGAAAAGAAAGAAAACAAAATTAATTGAAGTAGTGAACATCAGAATAGATATAGCTCAAGAAAAAAATGGAGAAGTTGGGAAATATATCTGAAGAAATAAGAATTCAGTACAGAGAGAAAAATAAAATATATAATGATATTAACATAAAATATGTAAATATAAAGGAGAGTTTTATAGATATATAGTATAAAGTAATAATAATGAAAAGTTATCTAATCAGAAATTTAGCAGCAGGTATTGGGAAACAGAAGTAATAGTCAAAAATATATTTCTAGAATTGATTAAAAAATCAGTCCTCCAAATAATTGGAGGAAGACTAATGAATAACAAAGGTATGGTACTTTAAAAGAAATAAAACTGAAAACGTGCTGAACATAGATAGAAGAATGCAAAATCACTTGCAAATAAAAGACAGGTTTTTTTTTTCAACAAATAAATGATTATTTGACAGAGCAATAATTGAAGCAAGGGTCATTAAAATAAGTTATTCAGAATCTGAGAGAAAACATACTGATTCAGCTAGAATGACATCTAGCAACATTATCTTTCAAAAACAAGGACAAAATGATGGCAATATTAAACAAGTAAAACTTGAATGATTTTATTATCTATGCTATCTTCAAAAAATTCTAAAGAGTGAACTTCAGAAAGAAGAAAAATGATTCTAAAAGGAAAATGTAAGGTGAAAAAAATGATAAAATGTATTTGCATGTAAATCTACTCAAATATTCTCTATAGGGCAATGAAAAACACTTGATATTCATGGGGTTGAAAGATAAAGATAGACTAAAATTCTTAGAGAATATGATGTATGCCTCACATAAGCAAAGGCAGCTCTAGCTCTTTAAAAGTTCTCCTGTTGTTTTCTTCAACTGTCTACAGTATCCACTAAAGATTAGATATATAGTGTATGATTTTCAAAATAATAGAGACAAAACTGAAAAGAACGGAAAAAAGTGATTACACAGGCAAAAAAGAAAAAAAGAAAGAAAAGAAAAAAACACGGGAAGAGTTTGACAATTTAAATGCTCAAACAGGTTATGTGTTGTTTACAGAAGCTATACTTAAAACATAAAGACATAGAAAGTCTAAAAGTAAAAACATGAGTTCATTTTATTCCATGTGCATTCAACTTAACATGACTGTATCAGTATCAGTAAAAATAGATTGAAGGCAAAAGCGTTGTAAGTAATAAACCATAATCATATACTAACAGGAGGCTTAGTTAATCAGAAAGCTCTAACCATTCTTTAGTATACAGCTAGTAACATAACTTCCAGACTTAGGAAGCAATATTGACGGAATAAGAAGAAAAATGAACAAATTCGCAACCAAGATGAAGATTTTAGTTTAGTAATCCCAGTTATTGTTGGATCAAGCAGAGAGAAACTCACTGTGTATCGAGATTTTTTTTAACAGTATAGCAAGCTTGATATAATAATATATACAATACTTCATTGAATAACTGGAGAACGCACATTTATATACAATCACTTCCAGACATCTGAAAAACAAGGAATACTGCCTAACTCATTTTTTTTTTTTTTGAGATGGCGTCTCGCTCTGTCGCCCAGGCTGGAGTGCAGTGGCCGGATCTCAGTTCACTGCAAGCTCCACCTCCGGGTTCACGCCATTCTCCTGCCTCAGCCTCCCAAGCAGCTGGGACTACAGGCGCCGCCACCATGCCTAGCTAATTTTTTGTATTTTTAGTAGAGACGGGGTTTCACCGTGTTAGCCAGGATGGTCTCGATCTCCTGACCTCATGATCCGCCCACGTCGACCTCCCAAAGTGCTGGGATTACAGGCGTGAGCCACCGTGCCCGGCGCCAAACTCATTTTATAAAACATTCTTTTACCAAAACCAAATAAGGACTTGAGAAGAAAGAGAAAATGTTAACAAATATTAATAAGTCATTAATGTAGAGGCAAAATAATAAATAAAATGATAAAGTTGCTCTGGAAAACAGTGCGGAGCTTACTCAAAAGAATTAAACGTAGTACTGCCTTATGATCCAGCAATTCCACTCATGGGTATATACAAAAAAGAATTGAAAGCAGAGACTCAAATGGATATTCTTTGTATACAGCAATCCGCCCTTATCCACAGGAGCTACCTTCCCAGACCCTTAGTACATGCCTGAAATCACAGAAGTACCAAACCCTATAAACTCTATGCTTTTTCCTATACATATACACCTATGGGAAAGTTTAACTTATAAATTAGACATAGTAAGAGATTACCAACAACAATAATAAAATAGAACAATTATATGCCAGCATCACTACGTTTGTGTTTTTTCTTTATTTCTTTGTTTTTGAGACGGAGTCTCGCTCTGTAGCCCAGGCTGGAGTGCGGTGACGCGATCTGGGCTCACTGCAAGCTCCGCCTCCCGAGTTCCCGCCATTCTCCTGCCTCAGCCTCCCGAGCAGCTGGGACTACAGGCGCCGCCCCCTCGCCGGCTAATTTTTTGTATTTTTAGTAGAGACGGGGTTTCACCGTGTTAGCCAGGATGGTCTCGATCTCCTGACCTCATGATCCGCCCACGTCGACCTCCCAAAGTGCTGGGATTACAGGCGTGAGCCACCGTGCCCGGCGCCAAACTCATTTTATAAAACATTCTTTTACCAAAACCAAATAAGGACTTGAGAAGAAAGAGAAAATGTTAACAAATATTAATAAGTCATTAATGTAGAGGCAAAATAATAAATAAAATGATAAAGTTGCTCTGGAAAACAGTGCGGAGCTTACTCAAAAGAATTAAACGTAGTACTGCCTTATGATCCAGCAATTCCACTCATGGGTATATACAAAAAAGAATTGAAAGCAGAGACTCAAATGGATATTCTTTGTATACAGCAATCCGCCCTTATCCACAGGAGCTACCTTCCCAGACCCTTAGTACATGCCTGAAATCACAGAAGTACCAAACCCTATAAACTCTATGCTTTTTCCTATACATATACACCTATGGGAAAGTTTAACTTATAAATTAGACATAGTAAGAGATTACCAACAACAATAATAAAATAGAACAATTATATGCCAGCATCACTACGTTTGTGTTTTTTCTTTATTTCTTTGTTTTTGAGACGGAGTCTCGCTCTGTAGCCCAGGCTGGAGTGCGGTGACGCGATCTGGGCTCACTGCAATCTCCGCCTCCCGAGTTCCCGCCATTCTCCTGCCTCAGCCTCCCGAGCAGCTGGGACTACAGGCGCCGCCCCCTCGCCCGGCTAATTTTTTGTATTTTTAGTAGAGACAGGGTTTCACCATGTTAGCCAGGATGGTCTAGATCTCCTGACCGCGTGATCTGCCTGCCTCGGCCTCCCAAAGTGCTGGGATTACAGGCGCGAGCCGCCGCACCTGGCCTACTACGCTTGTGTTTTAAAGCCAGTATGTAGTAAAATAAGGGTGATTTGAACACAAGCACGCCATACCATGACTACTGTAGATCTGAGAACGAAGATGGCTGCTAAGTGACAGATGAGTGTGAATGGTCTACAAGGTGAATACGCTGGGCAGTGGAGAATTGGCGTCCCAGGTGGAACAGAGTGGGACAGCAAGAGAGCTCATCACTCTACTTAGAGTAAGTACTGGACCCATGTTCATAGCCACATTATGCATAATAGCAAAAAGGTGGAAGCTACCCGGTGTCCACTGGTGGAGGAATAGATTTAAAAAAATGTGGCACATACACACAATGGAACATTATCCAGCCATAAAATGGAAAGAAATTCTGTCACACGCTACAACATAGAGGAACCTTGAAGACATTATGCTAAGTGAAATCAGCCAGTCACAAAAAGACAAATGCTATATAATTCTTCTTATGTAAGGTACCTAGAGTAGTCACTTTCATAGAGACAGAAAGAAGAATAGTGGCTTCCAGGAGCCTGGAGGAGACAGGAATGGGAAGTTATTGTTTGATATATATAGAGTTTCAATCTGGAAAGACAAAAACATTCTAAACATGAATGGCATTGATGGTTGTACAACAATGTGCGTGTACATTACGCCACTAAACTGTACACTTAAAATGATGAAAATTGTAAATTTTCTGTTGTATATATTTTAACATGATAAAAAATCATAAACAAATATTTGCTAAATGAATTCAGCAGTGTATAAAAAGTTATATGTCAAAGTAAAGTTGGGTTTATCTCTAAAATGCAAGATGATTTAATTTAATATTTAGAAATCTATGTCTTTTAACCGATTAAGAGAGAAAAATATCAAGTGATGCAAAAACTATTTTCAAAATTAAATTCTTCAGCATTGGAAAAAATTTTATGAATAAAAATAAAGAGAAAAGAACTTCATTAGCCTAATAAAACATATCTTTAGAAGATTGTAGAGGAAACCACCATATTGTCCTAAATGAAAACTTGTTAGAAGTAATTTTTCAAAAATCAATGGCAAAGATGATAAGTATCATTACTTCTGTCGATCAATATATTGGAGGTCCTGGCCAGCATATGCAGGCAAAAAGTAATAAATGAGCAAACAGACAAATAGATACAGAAAAGTAAATATACAGAAGATAGGAATCAGAACAAAGAACATGATATAATCACTACATTAGAAAACCCAAAAGAATTGGCAAGCAAATCCACTGAAATAATAAGGAGATATTTATGATTTCAATGGACACAAGGCCAGTGATCAGAAGTCAATGACACCTCTATGCACCACTAGCAAACGACTTAAGTATGAAAAGACACAACTTATGATTATATATATAAGCAAATGTTAAGTATCTAGCAATTAATTTGGCAAAAGAGGCGTAAGACTTCTACACAGAAAATTTCACATCTTTAAAGATACAGAGATTTGCAATGTTTGGATAAAAATAATCAATGTTCTGTGGATTTCAAATTTCCCATTTTAGTCTATAGATTCAATACAATTATCACAATTTAAACTTTTTTTATGAAACATGGTAATATGATTCTAGGAAACTAAACTGGTAAAATGAAAGCGGAATCGGTAGTACACTTTGGGAAAGGAAGTGAAAGTGAAAGGATACTCCTACCAGATACTCAGATTTATTCTGAGTCTGTCACGAGTAAGAAAAGATGGTATTATCACAAATATATACAAATTGATTAATGGGTTAGAATAGAGAACACAGAAACAGGCTTACACATGTAGAAAACTCTGGTCAATGCTATGGATTTCATATGAATTAGTGAGGGAAGGAGAGACCATTCGATAAACAGGGCTGAGAAACAATGGTTTTTAATATGGGAAATGTTGAATTGACTCTGGTTAACCACCATATTACAAAATTAGTCCTAAATATAGTAAGGACTTCATTGTCCAAGTAAAATGTAAAAATTCTCATGAGAAAATAAATACAACAATCTTACAAATGGAGTTAGAGATAGATCTGTTAAGACACAAAGGGAATAAAAGATTAATTAATGTAGCTTATTAAAATTGAAAGTGTTTTCCTCAAAACACACCTTAAAGATGAGAAAATATGTTGGAGACTGAGACAATATATTTTCAGTGCATACAGCTGGTAAAAGATTGGCATCAAGAACATGTTTAAAAAAGAAATACATAAATCAATCAGAAAAGCACAAACATCTCAGTAGGAAAATGAGTAACAAACATTTTCAGTGAACTAGAAACACATTTTACCCATACATCTGGAGAGAGTTGTTCCATATCATTATTAATTCAAGAAATGCAAAACATAATAATAAAGTTACAAGTTTACATTGGAATAACGAATGAATTTGAAAAGTGTAGCATTATCAAGAATTGGAGAAAGTAATGACCCATAGAACTGCTGTCATGTTGAATGTGGAAATAAAATTTAGCATTATTTTGCAAAGTTGAACATTTACTTACCTTATGATGCAATTGTGTACTCTAAGGTTACCCTATGACATAAAAGAAAGTTAACCCCAGTAAATATGACAGTTACAAATACCTGGCAACAATACAACTGTTCATCAATGAGAGAATGGATAAAGAAACTGTTACAGTCACGCAGTGAATATTACATAACCATCAAAAGGAACGAATAAGTGTAACATATCATATTATGCGAATAAGTGTAACATATCATATTATGCGAATAAGTGTAACATATCATATTATGAATGAGTGTTTGCAGTATAATATTAGATGCAAAACAAATTCCAAAACATTATGCAGACACACCTTGCTTTATTGTGCTTCACTTTTTTGTATTTCCAAGGTGTTTGGCTCTTTACAAATTGAAAGTTTGTGGCAACTCTGAATCAAACAAGTCAACTTCAAACTTTTTCGTTATTATTATATCCGTTATGGTGATCTGTGTTCCATGCTTTTTGATGTTACCATTGTAACTTTTGGAGGTGCCACAAACCAGGCCGACACAAAATGGTGAACTTAATCGATAAATGTGCGTCTTCTGACCGCTCCACCAACCTGGTCCTTCCAACTCTCTGCCTCTCCTGGGGCCCCCATATTTCCTAAGACACAACAATATTGAAATTAGGCCGGCCGGGCGCGGTGGCTCAAGCCTGTAATCCCAGCACTTTGGGAGGCCGAGACGGGCGGATCACGAGGTCAGGAGATCGAGACCATCCTGGCGAACACGGTGAAACCCCGTCTCTACTAAAAAAAATACAGAAAACTAGCCGGGCGAGGTGGCGGGCGCCTGTAGTCCCAGCTACTCCGGAGGCTGAGGCAGGAGAATGGCGTAAACCCGGGAGGCGGAGCTTGCAGTGAGCTGAGATCCGGCCACTGCACTCCAGCCTGGGCGACAGAGCGAGACTCCGCCTCAAAAAAAAAAAAAAAAAAAAAAAAAATCAAACAGCCTTCTGTTGGAAAAAAAAAGTGCCATGTCAGACTTTCACAGAGAGGAGAAGTCAATGCCTGACTTCAGAGCTTCAAAGGACAGTCTGACTGTCTTGCTAGAGGGTAATGCAGCTGGTGACTTTCAGCTGAAGCCAACACTCACTGGTCATTCTGAAAATCCCAGGGCCCTTAAGAAGTATGCTAAGTCTATTCTGTCTGTGCTCTATAAATAAAACAAGAAAGCCTGCATGATAGCACATCTGTTTACAGCCTAATTTACTGAATATTTTTAGCCAACTTTTGAGACTTACTGTTCAGAAAAAAAAAAGATTCTTTTCAAAATATTACTGCTGATTGACCTCATTGCCCAAGAGCTCTGATGGAGATGTACAATGAAATAAATGTTGTTTTCACACCTGCTAACACAGCTTCCTTTCTATAGCACATAAATCAAGAAGTAATTTATACATTTCCTAATGGTATTGTTGTCATAGATAATGATTTGTCTGATGGATCTGGGCAAAGCCAATTGAAACCAATTGAAATAATTTATTATTCTAGATGCCATTAAGAACATTTGTAATTGATGGAAGGAGGTCAAAATATCAACATTAACAGAAGTTTGGAAGAAGTCCATTCCAATCCTCTTGGATGACTAAGAGATTGAAGACTTCACTGGAGGAAGTAACTGCAGATGTGGAAGAAATAACAAGATAACTTGAATTAAAGTTGGAAGCTGTATTGTTATCTCACGGTAAAACTAAGGAACATGAAGTTGCTCCTTATAGACAAGCAAAGAAAGTGCTTTCTTGAGATGGTGACTCTCGGTGAAGATGTTTTGAACATTATTAAAACAGCCACAAAGGATTTAGAATATTGTATCAACTAAGGTAATAAAGCAGCAGCGGGATTTGAGAGGACTGACTCCAATTTTGAAAGTCATTCTCCTGCAGGTAAAAATGCTATTAAGCAGCATTCTACGCCAGTGAAAAACCTTTCCTCAGAGTCAGTCAATGAGGCAAATGTCAGTGATGTCTTGTTTTAAGAAATTGCCGGCTGGGTTATGTGGTTTACGCCTGTAAACCCAGCACTTCGGGAGGCCAAGGCGGGTAGATTACCTGAGGTCAGGAGTTCGAGACCAGCTGGCCAACATGTTGAAACCCCATCTCTACTAAAACTACAAAAATCAGCTGGGCGTGGTGATGATCGCCTGTAATCCCAGCACTTTGGGAGGCTGAGAGAAATGGATCACCTGAGGTCAGGAGTTCGAGATCAGCTAGCCAGCATGGTGAAACCCAGTCTCTACTAAAACTACAAAAATTAGCCGGAGGTGGTGGCAATCACCTGTAATCCCAGCACTTTGGGAGGCTGAGGCAGGCGGATCACCTAAGTTCAGGAGTTGGAGACCTTGGCCAACATGGTGAAATCTTGTCTCTACTAAAAATATAAAAATTAGCCGGGCGTGGTATTGGGTACCTGTAATCCCAGCTACTCTGGAGGCTGAGGCAGGAGAATCACTTGAACCGGGGAGGCAGAGGTTGTAGTGAGCGAGATTGTACCACTGCACTCTAGCCTGGGCGACAGAGCGAGACTCAGTCTCGAAAATAAAAAAAAAAAAAAAAAATAAAAAGAAATTGCCACAGCCATCCTCAGCTTTTAGCAACCACTATTCTAACCAGTCAACAGCCAACAACATTGAGGCAAACTCTCCACTCGCAAAAACATCAGGGCTTTATGAATTCCTATTTTTTAGCAATGAAGCATTTTTTAGTTAAAAATATTGGATTAAATTAAGTTTGCAGATTTTGGGGGACATAATGCTATTGTATACTCAGTAGAATACTTCCAGTATAATATAAACATAACTTTTATAGATACTGAGGAACCAAAAAATTTGTTTGATATAGTTTATTGAAATATTCATTGAAATTTATTGAGTTGGTATGATACTGAACCCACAATATCTTCAAGTGTGCCTGTATACATCAAATACCCTGTTTACATAGTTAAAAACTATATAAAACCTAAAATTAGTGTGTGAATATGTGTGTATTCACACACACAAATTCTTTTTCAGGATATACCTATGTATATATACATATATATATATATGTAGACACATATTTGAAAGCGAAGAAGAGATGAACGTAGAATTTAAGATAAAATTTAGCTCAAATGTTGGTGAGGCAAGTGAGGAGATAGGGCGAATAAATATTTGTACAGGATATTATTAAGGTCCCAGCGTTATCTATGGATGATGATTTCATGGATACATAATACATTACCTATAAAACAACTAAACTAGATGAGAAACTAAAGTGGATCAATAATTACAATGTGTCATTATGTTAATGTTGAACCTTTACTTATACATATAGGTTACCATAATATTAACCATCAAGGAAATATTTTGTTAATGTGTCTATTTTAAAATTAGGATATTTTGTTAATCAAAGGTAACCTTAGAAAAGGTACAAAGATAAATTATATAGATAATAGACGTGCACTCAGTTCTCCTTTTCTCATAAATGTAGGAAAGCACAAATTAAAACAAAGCAATGATTGCCCCAAATTCAGCTTAGCGGTTAACTCTAAGCCTGAGAGAGGATAATGCAATGAGGGAAGACTAGATGGAGGATTTAAATCTACTAGTAATATTCTATGTATTCAGCTTAAAGATGAATATATGACTGCTCTTTTTTTATTAAATTGCTGTTACATGCAATATTTTGAATGTGTGATGTGTTAATATGCATAGGCTTTGGGTCAAACTACCCGGAATCATTAATTTCTACCATAATACCTTCTAGTTGTATGAGACATATGCTTCAAAATGACATAAGAAGGAAATAAGTTATTACATTTAGATAAATTAGAGCAAGTCTAGCACACAGGAAGTCCTTCATACATGTCAACAAATATCACTTTTAATCAGCAAAGCAATCTTTGGAAGTAGATATCTCTAACAATAAGTTACACATTAAAAGTCTGATATATCCCATATTAAATTTCATTCTGTTTGTAATATAGTTAATATGAAATAGTCAAAAATAAAATTATTTTATTCTAAATCATATTCGTTTTACTATAAAATGCCTAAAAATAACTCAGTGTTAAGGAATGCAGTGTTCTATGGCCAAAATAAAAATAAAACAAAAAACCTTAACCTAGAATACTGGATGCCTGGGCTCCA
Organism: Trachypithecus francoisi; assembly: GCF_009764315.1. NCBI lineage: Eukaryota > Metazoa > Chordata > Mammalia > Primates > Cercopithecidae > Trachypithecus > Trachypithecus francoisi. Next base: position 9,546,229 of record NW_022681470.1, read on the forward strand.
GTCTCTACTCTGTCCCTATTAACTTGTGACCATGATCAATTTACCTCTGTAGTCTTCAGGGAGTGGTTTGAATTGGATAAAGTTATGTATTAAACATATTTCCAGCTCTAATCACATCTTCGATCTTTCTTTCCTCATTAGCCCTGATATTTTTGTAAGGCTTTGACAAGAGAGTAGGTGGAGTGGGGAGTGCATCCACGTTAATTTTCTAAGATAAATTTGGCTTCATGTTAGCCTATTTCTTACCTTTTATTTTACTCTTGCTTTGTTTTCTTTTCTCCTTTTTTAAATATGTATTATCATAAATACACCTTTTTCTTTATCAGCATTTTTTTATGAAGATAAATAAAACCTATGTCTTTGGTAGAGAAGCACTGAAGCTTTCTAAAACTAAGCCACAACCACAGTCAGTCTTTTTAAAACATTTTAACCTATTTTTGATCAGCTCTGTGTCCCAGTGGTTCCATGGTGATATTATGCTGTACGTCTTTAAATTGTTGAAAATATTTTACCAACCATTTTACCATCCATAAAGCTTAAGATGGAGAGACACAGAAAGAAAAGAATCTCACATTTCCATTATTACTTGAAAAGTACCTGGCCTGCCTAGCACATAGGAAGCAATGAACAGAAACCTAATATCATCGATGCCAATAATAACAAAGTGGAATTAGGACTAAAAGGCAAAACACTTTGAGCTGTCAGTTATCGGGTAGATTAATGAATATTTCAAAAGAGTTTGAAGATAGATTTTTGTAATATACAACAGATGGGCACTGGGTTTCCTGAAATAAGGAATGAAGCTTCAAAACCAGATGCCAAGGGCACTGAATACCTGTTTTGTGGATTTTGCAACTATCTGGAGATGGTCTTAGAAAAAGGTCCAGAGAATTAAGTAAAGATGTTAAAGTTGCTTCCATATTGATGAACAAGTTTTAAAACAGGGAGCCCTGAAGTTAGGTGACACACTTAGTAATAGACAGTCATAAATAAATAGCAAATAGTTACATAATTGTTATTTTAATATACTTTGCATACAGTAGGCAATTCCAAAATTATACTCTAGATGGAATATCCAGAATAATCCAAATGCAAAAGGCACCAATATTACTGGAAGTGTTATATGTTATTTATTTTATTCTTTTTTGAGTCACGGTTTGCTCTGTCACCTGGACTGGAGTGCAGTGGTGAGATCACAGTTCATGCAATCTCTGCCTCACTGGCTCAAGCCATTCTCCAGCCTAAGCCTCCCAAGTAGCTGGGACTACAGCTGTGCACCATCATGCCCAGCTAATTGTATTTTTTGTAGAGACAAGATCTCACTATATTGCCCAGGCTGGTCTCAGCACTTTGAGGATTATAGACGTGAGCCAATGTGCCTGGCCAGATGTTGTTTTTAAGGCAAATGAGCAATAATTACAAAAAATTGTGTGAATGATGAGAAAAATAAACACTGTAATTCAGAGAATATTCAACATTTATTCAAAAAACATCAATATCTTCTATATGAAAGAATTTGGGTAGCTACCGGATTTTAAGATCTTAAAAGAAAAAAATGGCAGATTAAACTTGATGGGAATGAAGGAAGGATTTTTAGAACCATAGAAAATGTCAAATAATTATTGCCTCTTCTGCCAATACTATATTTGTGTAGCAATTCTTTGGTGTTAGGGTATCAGAGAGTGTAAAATATAGCTACTTACCTCCAAAGAAAGGAATATGCATACTTTCTGAATCCTCCAGATAGCCCCCAAAGAGACATGTTAGCAGATCATCAACATGCCTTCACTAGCATCAAAACCTTTTTTCTAAGTAAATATTTCAATGAAATAATCCTATTTTTCTCTAAAAAAATTATACTCTTAAATGGTGACACATTCTGATTTTTTTTTCTGAGACAAAAATCCTATGTGTAGCAATCCTGATGTAAAAATATAGTTCATTTGGAAGATAATAATGGCAGTTTTATTAATATGCTTTCCAAATATTCTCTTTCAATAGCATAATTTGATGAACTATATTAAGAAGCTCATGAGCTGCCAGTCATCTGTAAAGGATGGTTGATTTTATCAGGCTAAATATGTAGAATATGTCTATGCTTAACATTCTGTAACAAATAATTTGGGGCAGTAGTATATGGACTGCATGAAATGTAAAATCATAAATAAATAACTGTTTACTGTTTTCCCTCTGCTCCCTTTGCTTTTCCTCCCTTTTTTAAAGCAAGCATATTAAATAAGGTACACCCGAATCTTAATGTCATGTAAAGATTGAATGGCAGAAAGGCATTTTCTCAGGAAACATTTAGAAGACCAAAGAAATTAGGAAGTTGAAAACTTTAAGAATGCTATATTTTAGATCTATTCTTTCTTAATATTTTAGTTTTTAACTTATTTTACTTTTGAGATGGGAAAGAGGAAAAATTGAGAGAAAAACGAAAAGCTTACAGGAAAGAAAACAGTAACTTAAATAGGTTCTTTTTAGGAAACTAGGAAATTAGTTTCACAATAAGCCAATGTAATATTCTAAAAATTGTCTGTATTTTAAACTTATGTAATGGTACTGGTTGTATACTAATTTGAAAAAATAACATTAAGTCATCAGAGAATTCTGGAGATTATGGCCTAAGGACAATAATGCAATTTTCTTTTTCCCAGAATCAGACCTTGTGTATGTTTGGTGTGTGTGTGTGTGTGTGTGTGTGTGTCCCCACACATGCGTATGGCATCAGGATAAGAGGGGGAGAGAGAAATTCGACTTACTAATTAATCCATAAAGACATGATGTACACGTGTAAGTGGTATGGGTGATCTAATATGTTTCCAGTGTGTCATTATGCTGTGGGTATAAGAAAAAGGGGATGTCGTGTCTTGGGAGGAAAGTTGATGATCCAAGTAAGCCCAGAGAAAATAACTACACCTTGATATTTTAGCCAACTGAGGGTACTTAAAAAATCTTGATATTATGTCTCCTGATCCATCAATCTATTAATTCATTTGTTCTTTCATTTGACTTGTATTTCTTGAGTATCAACCCTTGGTCAGGAACTAACTTGGTATTCGGAATACAAAGAGAACAAAACAGGCATGGCCCTTCTCTCCATGGAATCATCAGCCTGGTTGGAATTGGGGTTGGGCATGTATGATGAATAGGAAATAATCGAATACAAAAATACTGTCTTCAGAAAAGCACACAGAAAGCATAAAGGATATAATGAGCAGTATCTTCCCAGAGGGTGTTCAGGAGAACTTCCCTAAGGCAGTGGGATTTTAAGTAAGACTAGAAAGATAAGTAGGATGTACTGAGCTCAAGAGACAAAGGATTTGGAAAGGAATCACAGAAAGAAGGAACAACATAATCAAAAGTTCTGAGGCAGGAGGGACCATGGTTCATTTAGGGAACAACAAAAAAAAAATTGACAGGAAAAGGAAGAGAAATTGCTCACTATGATGCCAGAGTAGTTGACGTGACCAGATTTTGTCCTTACAGCTATAAAAAGTGATTGAGTATCTACACAGAGAAATGACATAATTAGGTCTGCAGTGCTCAGAAGGTCCTTGTCACTCTGTGTAAAAAGAAAAGGACTGGAGGGGTTGAAAGTGGATGTGCCAAGACTACTTAGCAGGCTGCTGCTGTAGCCAAAGATAAATTGATAGTAGGCAGAACTAGACATAGTGAAAAGAGGATAGAATTGTGAAACATGTGTGGGGAAATACCAGCTCCTGGAATTTTAAGAATTAATTGCAGCTGACGCTGTGCCTCACACGTGTAATCCCAGCACCTTGGGAGGCCGAGGTGGGCAGATCACCTGAGGTCGGGAGTTCGAGAACAGCCTGACCAACATGGAGAAACCCCCTCTCTACTAAAAATACAAAATTAGCTGGGCATGGTGGCACATGCCTGTAATCCCAGCTACTCAGAAGGCTGAGGCAGGAGAATCACTTGAACCTAGGAGGAGGAGATTATGGTGAGCCGAGATCATGCCATTGCACTCTAGCCTGGGCAACAAGAGCGAAACTCCATCTCAAAAAAAGGAAAAAAAAATTAATTGCAATGGAAAAGATAGTAAAGTAAAAGAGGCCTAGCAAATTTGAAGGATTATTAGTTTATTCTAAGGCAATATTTTATGTTTCAGATATAGAGTTTGAAGACAATTTTCATTGTCGAAGAAGACCAGAGGGAAACAGAAATGTTGGGGGGGAGGGGGTTGTTAATAGAACAAGGGAGTGAATTTTTATATTGAAATGGTATGGAAAGCTGCTGAGATAAAGATTGAAAATGTTTGTAATTAGGAATGAAGAGGGTCACAGAAGTTATTGGAGTCTGAAAACAGTAATTTTTATGGTGTGATAGGCATAGAAGTAGGATTGCCTTGGGTTCAGGAGTAAGTGGAATATGAAACAATTTGGGGAGTGGAGTGAGAGGACAGGGAAGATATGAAAAGTTCCTTTCCCACTAAATGCTCCATCAAGGATAGGAAATAGTTGAGTGTGTTGAATGTTGATAGGGAAGGAATCAGTTGAGAAGGAAATGTCAAATATAGAAAATACAAATATAGAAAATTCAGAACAGAGAAAATACAGAAAAGTAGGGATCATTGAGATCCTCTTAATCCAAGAATCCAAGGCATTTAACTCAAAAGTGGAATACAATTTTAATTTCTTTTTCTTTTTTTCCATTTTTTTTTTTTTTTTTTTGAGATGAAGTCGTGCTTTTTTACCCCAAGCTGGAGTGCAGTGGCAGGATCTTGGCTCACTGCTACCTTCATCTTCCGGGTTCACGTAACTCTCCTGCCTCAGCCTCCCGAGTTAGCTGGGACTACAGGCACGTGCCACCATGTCAGGCTGATTTTTGTATTTTTAGTAGAGACGGAGTTTCACCATGTTGGCCAGGTTGGTCTCAAACTCCTGACCTCAGGTGATCTGCTTACCTCAGCCTCCCAAGGTGCTGGGATTACAGGCGTGAGCCACCGCACGTGACTTGGAATGCAATTTTGATATGGCTTTGCCCACCTCTGCTTTGCCCCCATCTGTAAGATGTAAATTTCCAAGGATAGTAGCTGTTTCCTAGGACCCCTCCTTTTCAGCATAATCTCTTAAAATCCCTCCAGCCCCTTGAGGCTACTCATAACTCTCCTCTGCTCTTTGGGCGCTCAAGTTTTTAGCATCTTGCTCTTTCCTGATTAACAACTCAGCAAATGCATCAAAGAGAGAAATCCCGAGTTTGGAATTATTTCCTTGAATCTCCCTTCTCCAAATTTTGGCTGATTCAGTCATGGATGACTTGCCAGAAGCAAACCCGAATTTTTGTCTCACCCTCCCCTTGTGAGGTTGTCAAATCTCTCCCTGCGTTGCTGCCTCTTTCCTGCATTTCTCTGACTGGTTTATTAGAATCTAGTTCTATGCTACTTATGAACAAATGTCCCCAGCAGAAAAGCAGCTCACATAGTACCAGTTCACATTTTGGAGGTTCCCTTTTTCCCCGAGATCTTGGCCTCGCACACACTGCTTTCTTAAGAAGCTCTGCAATATATTCAAACAAATTGATTTTATATTTTGACGGACTCATCCGGTTGTTCTCAGCAGGGGCATGGCCTTGCTGGAAACTCCTTCGTTATATCCCAAATTGGCTTCATCTCACTTTAAATTCCATGATTAATGCAATGAAAATCTCAACAATTATATTCAATGTGTTCTCTTATTTTGTACCGTGATGTCATTATAGTGGTGATGCATTCAATGCTCTGATTTTGCATGGAATCCTTTAAAATTACAAACTACTGGCATCCAATACTCAGCATAAAAGCAACGTTTTTAAAATCAAAGCATCTTTTCCCTTAGGGATAGTATACAGCTTTCTAAAGATAAACAAGGACCAGAGTTTTGGGTTCAATTCACAGTTTTCAGTCCATGGATTTTAGAACGGCCTCTGACGAAGGGAAAACATGTTTTCTCATTCCAATGATTACAGGCACAAGGAGGTGCCAGATGGAGCTTTAAGGGCTAACAATGCTCTCTTTAATCTTCATCGTTTTTAACAGAAAAGCTTTCAGTTTACCCTATTTATATAATTAAATTATGAAACAGATTTTGTACATGCTTCAGCTTATTCTCTAAGAATTTTCTCTTCTAGGAGCGCCCTAGGAGGCAATTAAATAGCCTCATGCCTTATGTGTAAAGTCGAATTAAAATTGTAATTCACTTGATATGAAGGAACTTCATATTTGGTATGTCACAGGCCTATCGCCTTCTTGAAATTGTCCTCCTTCCATTGTCCTTTTCTTTTTCTTATTAGTGATTGGACATCAACCCTCTCTAGTGCATTGCGGGTATCAACTATGTACTAACAGATTCAGAACCATGCCTTCCAAAACTCTGTAGTTCCTTCACAAGTTGCCATTGGAAATCAAGATAAAAATGCTTGATAACATGAGATAACTAAACATTTATTTCCATATTTTTGCAACATTCTCTGAGGCTACCATAGAGAAGACTGTTTTTCACTTGTTATATAAGCTGAGGAGATCTTTCTTTAATAAACCAGAATGGTTTAATCTTTCACAAGGTTTGAACAATCCAACTCTTAACTTCCTGATCTCTACTGCCTTAGTATTTACAGAATGAGAATTGAGCAGAGGGGTGTTAATAGGTGTTTCTTTTGCATATTGACATGTAGCTTTCAAAGAATCGAAGCACCAGCTTTGGACATTTGTGTTGATGTGTCCTTAAACCAGTGCCTTAAGAATCAGGCATGGTGCCAATGTCAATGAATAGGACTTTAGAGTATGATGATTCTGATGTAAACTAGCCATGTCCTTGGGTAATTTACTTAATTACTCTGCCCTATAAAAATGAAAGAATATAACAATAACAATATTGTCTGCAAAGATTTTCTAAAATGCTAATCAAAGAATGTTTGTGAAAGCACTTCGTAACCACCAAATACCAGGTAAATGTTAGATTTTATAACAACTAATAATTAATAAGAACAATACAATAAACAGGAACTTACACATGTACTTAAAGAGATTAATCAATTCCAAACCATAATCTAATACTTTTATTAAGTAGACAATGTACTTTAGGTAGAGAAAATTGAATTCAGAATATAGTATTTCCTTAACATCTTGGTATAAAAATTATTGTGAATCTTGCTTTTATTAGCACGACTTTTAAACTCAAAATTAGATTTACCACCGTAGGTAGGCATTTCCGATATTTTAATTTGCAAGTGACCCATCATGTAACTTATTTAGCATGCATGGACACTTGGATTCCAAATGACTGTTAATTCCATAGAGATGGCAATGTGGATAACTTGAAGAAAGGCATCCGCATTGCGTGTCAGTTTGGTTAAGTTCTCATTCCAATTTGAGTTAATATTCATAAAACCATTATACTACATTAAGCTGTGACTTAGTCTTGGTTTAAAGCTGCTTTGTTTATTCTTCACTATTTTCTAGAAAAGTCATATAAACTACTTCATAGATATATTGGTGCACGACTTTTTCCCCAGAATACATTTATTGGTATGTTTGTTATATCAAATATTTCAATAAACCACAATTTCCTGCAAATGGTTGTCTAAATGCTTCTAGAATATGTTTGTATTTTGTGGAAAGCATGATTTTAAGGCTATGTAGAAAAACAAAAAGAAAGCCCAGCTGATAATTTATATGCTGCTGGGAAATTCAAATGATAAAATAAGGATGTCTAACGAAAGTACAGAGTTATATTATATAAGTGTTTTCCTACCTGCAGAGTGAAAGTGTTTCTATTCATTTTAAGAGAAAGTCAAGGGGAATTTAGGAGCAGGAACGAAAAAGTTGAGCCTCTCCTGCCAACAAAACATCAGCATGAGGAGTTTGTTTACTTCCATAACAAATTCAGAGCTTCCCTTGCCTGAGGTGGTCCCTGGGATCTAGGTGGTATCACAAAGTCTTGTATGATGGAAGGAGGGCTAGGAGGGCTTATGCTCCTCAGCATGCAGAGACCCAGAGAAGTGTGCTTTGCCTCACTTTCTCATTTGTTTTATGAAAATCCTGTTTTCTTGGATTTTGCCAAACACCTTTTTCATCCGTCTCCCTTTTTTCCATTATAATTCTAGTGGTGCATGGGCAGGTAAAGTATCTGAGAAAGGTCAGCACAAAGCTGCAGAATTCATTTGTTAATGTTTGCGTTCACACACACACACACATACACACACACACACACACAAAATCAATACAGTACAGACAACTGGGAACGAACATAGACAGTAACCAGAGGGGTATTCCCTTAGCTGCCAACCAAACAAAACTACAACAATGACTTTCTGTTCATTTTGGTTATTGGTCTGTGATTGCCCTTTCGTTTCTACAGGTTTTCCTTTCATTTCATGTGCTCTTAAATTCCTTGGCTCAAGGATTTCCTAACCTCTTTCTATTGTCTCTGGGATGACACAGCCAGTGGGAAAGGCAAAGTGTCATGATTTAAAGTTCAGCTTCACTTTTCTAGTTTGTCCTCCCTTGGCTTTGTTGGCTGTTGTTAGTTTCTGAGCTGCATCTTCCCATACATTCTGTGGTCTTACAACCTGGCCAGGACCCAGCCTGGTACTGAGCATCAGTCATAAAGTATTGGATTTGCCTAAGGAAGTTGTTAATCCTATTGTGTTCATTATTATGAAATAAGTATGAAACTGCAAAAAAGAAAAACCCTCAATATTTTGGCACAAAAGAGTACTAGAACTTTAAAAAAAAAACAAGACGATAAAAGTTGTGCCTGTCACACATTGACATCAGTCCAATACAAAGTGTATTTTTTTGTTTAACCCCTACAACATCATAAAGCATTTAGGAGAAAAAGGTAGATTAAAAGGTACAGGCTCCATTTTGAAATAACTCAGGGACTAATGCAGACACAAATATGTCTAGTTACATTCAGATTGAGCATGTTATTTTTGTTATGATAAAGTAATAATCATGCAGAAAATGAAGAAATTATTTATTTATTTAGAGACAGGGTCTCACTCTGTCACCCAGGCTGGAGAGCAGGGGGGTGATCACAGCTCACTGCTATCTGGACCTCCCTGGGCTCAGGTGATCCTCCCATCTCAGCCACCTGAGTAGCTGGGACCACAGGCATGCGCCACTAAGCCTGGTGACTTTTGTATTTCTTGTCGAGACAAGGTTTCACCATATTGCCAAGCTGAAATTCTATATGTCTAGGTGAAATGCTGAAGAATTGGAATTAGGAAGGCATGTTATCCAACATGAAGAAAACCACACAAGGAAAATTTAAGGAAATAAACAATCAGAGAATTGAGAAGTGTTTATGTGCCTTATTTAACAAATAGTTATTGAACATTTTAAATAATGTTTAATAAAACAACATGTTGTAGTTATTCTATAAGCAGAAAATTGTGTTTTTCTAATTCTATCATTCAATCTATATTTATTCCTGATAATTTTTAAAGAAGTATATTCTAATATAAATTTGGCATATTTGCTAACATTGAAACACAATTTTTCCAAAAAAAAAAAAAAAAACCACACAAATGCCTATTTCTTTTCTCAGTCAACACGATGTAGAACTGAGGTTGTCTCCTGCCGAAAGCCATTACCAACTTGCTAGTCATGTGAATGAACCGTCTTGGAAACAAATCCACTAGCACTATCAAGCCTTCAGACGACCACGGTCTTCATTCAGTCAGTATCCTAACTGCAGTCTCATGCCAGGTAATAATTATTTATTGTTGGTTTTAACTATCACATTTTGAAGTAAGTTGTTACACAGCAATAAATAATGAATACAACTGCCCAGAGAGTACCACCTAGATTGAACAATTGCCTCGGTGTGCAGAAAATAAAAATTGCCCCAGATGTGAGGCTTCTAGTGCAAAAATCAGGAAAATTCCAGGCAAAACTGGATTGAGCTGGTCAATCTAATTACGATATCTATCTCTACAGATTAATTTTGGCTGTTGTTGGACTTTATATTAATGGAAACATGCAGTAAATACTCTTGTTCTGGATTATTTTGCTCCACGTGTTTTTGAGATATATTGAAGTCTCTAGGTGTGCAAATAATTTTTTGTTGTTGTCAACATTTCATATTATAGATATAACACATTGTTAAAACTTCCTTGTACCACTGATAGACATTTATTTTCTTTTATCCAATTTGAGGATATTATGGATTAAACTGAGATTTTTTTAGGAAGCTAGGACATTCTTGTACATGTTTTTTCATAGAGTTAGTCATGCACTTCTCCTAGGAATATGCATAGAAGTAGAATTGCTGGGTCATGAAGAAAAAGATTGTTTAGTTTTTATCAAAGATATTTTCAAAGTTGTTCTATCATTTTATACTTCTACCAACAATAGTTGATGATTCTAGTTGCTCCACTTTCTCACCAACACAGTGTGGTATTCATTGTTAGTTTCAGTCATTTCAGCAGATGTGTAATGGAATCTAAGTTTAGCTTTAATTTGCATTTCCTTGATGCTTCATGGTCTGGGATCATTTAGGCATCCCCTTTTGTGATATATCTGCTTAAATCTTTTCTCATCTCATCTTTTATTTTGATCTGTATCCTACTGATACCACGAATTTTTAGGACTTCTTTATATATTCAGGATATGAGTAATTTACTCTATACGTGTATTGACAATGTCTCTTCCCAACAAAAGCTTTGTATTTTAATCTCCTAACATTGTCTCCTGTCTAGCAGAAATGTTTACATTAAATAAAATCCAATTTATCTAACTTTTACTTTTATGTCTAGTGTTTTTTAGGTGTTGTTCAAGAAATTTTGCCTACTCCAATGTTATGAAGATATTAACCTATGTTTTCTTCCATAAGTTTTGTAGTTTTACATGTCACATTTAAGACCATGAACTATTTCCAGTTAATTTTTGTATAAGGCATGAAGAAAGAAAGGTTGAGGTTCGTGTTTCTCTGTAATACTCAGTGGATTCAGTATCATTTATTTAAGGGACATCCAATAACCTCTGAATTGTGGTGTGTTTTTGTTGTAATAATTGGATACGTATATAAAAAGTGGGTCTTCAAGTGCAATGTGACCCTGGATTGAATCTTGGAACAGAAAACGGATATTAGTAGAAAAATCTGGTAATTCCTCAATAAAGTCTGGAGCCTAGTAATAATATACTAATGTCGGCTTCTCAGTTTTGACAAATGTACCATAAAATGTAAGAAGTCAATATTAGAGGAAACTGGAGGAGGGAGTATATGGAAGCTTGCCATATGATTTTGCAAATTTCAAAAATATTTGAAATAACTCTAACATAAGTAGTTTATTTTTAAGAAGTTGGGTCTGTTTGGACTCAATTTTGTTGCTTCCATTTATTTTTCTACCTGTGCATTGATTCAACACTGCCTTAATTACTGCAGCTATGTAGAAATTATTGAAATCTCTGATGGCTTTAATCAGTTGAATGTGTGTGGTGGAAGTGAATTTTGCCAGTTTTGGGATTATACCTTAAGGACATCTGTTAGACTCTGCTTTGCACTTTTAGGAGCCAAGAATCTCCAACTAAGACGTCCAACTGTCCCCACTGGAACTGTGACATGGCAAGAAAGAGAGAGGTTTAGCTATCTCAGAATCTTACTTGAGCCCAGCCTTTGAGATGTTCCAGAGTGAGACATCTTGGAATGCCAGATTATTGAGGCTATTGCTTGTATAATACTAGAGAGAATTCTTGAGCTGTGCCTGGTTAAGAATGGTGAAAGACCCTTTCGAAGCCACTGAATTTTGAAGCGGTTTATTACACTACAACAGCGAACCAAAATAAAAGCTCAAAGCTCAAAACAAAGTCCTAGGCTAAAAGTAGGGTGGGTGATAACTGAAGTTAAGAAAGAAGACACAAGTGACTGGGGGAGGGTAAGCAATATATAGATGTGTCAAGTAAAAGGAAAGCAGATGGTCTAAGATAATGATCTCAGGGATACATTGCATGACTCTTTCCAAGAGATGAAAGGAAGAAAAATGAATAATAATAATGAGTAGCCACTTCTACTTCTAGTCATGTGGGAATGCAGGGGTTAGATTTACTCTTCTGCCTTAAGCAATGAAATAAATGTAACAAAATATCTTTTTTAAAAATGTTCACTCTCAGACAGTAAGCAGTACAGAACTGATCCTGAGGAGAAAGGGAATAAACATGGTGAACTCTATGGCTGCACCAATTTCTACCCAGAGGCAACTTCTGAAACATGGTGCAGGAAAAGAGCTTCCAAACAGAGCCAATTGTTTGCTTAGTTAAGAGGACAGAGACTAAAGTTTAGCAAAACTGCTGAAGGCAGAATTTGTAAGGCAGAATGTTGAAAAGAATGGTACCAAGAAGAGTAAGCTCCGGAAATCAGCACAAGCGTCCCCTTGACGCTTTTCGTGAATGCATATCTATACCCACAGAAGGTAAAACTTCACAAGGACAGTTGAGGGTGTCAAAGAGGTGGGGATGCCAGGATTCTTTTTTTTTTTTTTTTTTTTGAGACGGAGTCTCGCTCTGTCGCCCGGGCTGGAGTGCAGTGGCCGGATCTCAGCTCACTGCAAGCTCCGCCTCCCGGGTTTATGCCATTCTCCTGCCTCAGCCTCCCGAGTAGCTGGGACTACAGGTGCCCGCCACCTCAACTGGCTAGGTATTTTTTTGTATTTGTTAGTAGAGACGGGGTTTCACCGTGTTAGCCAGGATGGTCTCGATCTCCTGACCTCGTGATCCGCCCGTCTTGGCCTCCCAAAGTGCTGGGATTACAGGCTTGAGCCACCGCGCCCGGCGCCAGGATTCTTTAAAGCGTTCCATTCCTCAGTGTGCAACAGGCACTGGGAGATGTTTGAATTCTAGCCAGTGTGCCCTGCTAACCTTCAAAACAGGCTTCCGAAAGATCACACTGATTTGCAAGTAACTTAATTGCCTACCGAAACAAACTTCAAAACTCTGAAGGGAAGGAAACAAAATCCAAAGAAGCGAAACTTTTTAAAGGGAGAAAACAAAATTTCACGGACAACAATGTAATAGTCAAAATATCACACATCTAATAAAAAATTGTTAAGCATAAAAACAGAAAAAAGTGACTAATTAGCGTAGTATTTAGTCAGTGAAAGCAGCAGTATTTCTAATTCTATCATCTATAAGATGAGAATGTCAGAGTATCTTCTAAATGTGCTCAACATGTCCAAGGATGACATTTAATTGTGACTAGAGTGGAATGAGAAAGGAGACACATGAAAAACAAAAGAACTTCTAGTTCCTTCTATCTGCTTTCCTTTTATTTCATACATCTACATCTTTCTCCCCTCCCCTAGTCACTTCTGTCTTATTTCTTAACTTCAAATACAATATCTGAAATGGAAAATTCAGTGAATAGGATTCCAAATAGATTAGTCACCGTGGTGACAGTTGCATTGGTGTATACACACTGCTGTATACATTTGTAAAACTCGCCAGAATGTAGACCTAAGTGGGTATACTTTGTAATATGTAAATTATATATCTCAACAAAATTGAATTTAAAAATAGTGTAAAAATATAGCTGGAATGCAGGATCTGGATAGGGAGTGAGAATAGTGGAAAAAATATTAGGAATTACATGTTAATTCAGATAATTAAGCATCTTGAATTTTCTCGTAAAATTGTGGCACTTTATTCTGCTTTCAAGCTGCTGTAATATCAAATTCTCACATTTTGTTGTTGAACATGCTACTTTATGAATCAGTTTATGATTGTATCATATAAGCAGACACATAAAAGACTTACTCAAAAATCCAGATATGAACCCGAATTTTTCACAAAGCTAAAGTTGGTCTGATAACTGATGCTTATTGTCTGAGGAATTGGCCCCTATGTGAAAGTCTACTCATGAAATTATTAGAAGGAACTCCATAAGCATAGCATAAATCAAACAGACTTTAGTACTCTGACTGGGGTATCTATATGGTGAAGTGATAAATCCTTCTCTTCTACATTTAGAAATATTATTTGTGATCCTACCCTTTACTTTAGGTGATTATGAACAAACGAAGGACGCTCCTTTTTCATTGTTCCATAATGATGATTCCCCAAATTAACACATTCTAAGGGTGACATAACTTTAAAATTTTCAAAGCATCTCCATATATACATTGATTAGTTTTAATAATACTAGTCGTAAATAGTTATACTGGTTTTGTTTATATTAGTTTTGTTACAGCTTTGTTTTTTTTTTGAGATGAGTCTCATTCTGTTGCCAGGCTGGAGTGCAGTGGCTTGATCTCGGCTCACTGCAACCTCCGCCACCCAGGTTCAAGCAATTATCCTGCCTCAGCCTCCCCAGTAGCCAGAACTACAGGTGCGCACCACCACGCATGCCGAATTTTTATATTTTTAATAGAGATGGGGTTTCACCATGTTGGCCAGGATGGTCAGCGGATCAGGAGGTCTCTTGACTTTGTGATCTGCCCACCGCAGCCTCCCAAAGTGCTGGGATTACAAATGTGAGCTAAAAGGTAAAGGAGAAGAGAAACAAAACTGACACTTACTGAACATTTATGATGTGTCAAGCAGTGTAACACAGAACCTCTACATGCTGTCTGAGTTAATCCACACAACACCCTTGAGAGATAAAGATGTATATCTCTGTTAATAGACAAGGAAACAGAGACTGTGGAGGAAATGTCCAGGTGAGCAATAAATTAATAAAGAGCCAATGTTGGAATCCAAGTATCTGGCTTCAGAAATATCTTTTGCTAATGAGAACTGCCTTATGAAAATTCCTAAAGAGAATCTAACTTGAGTCCAGCGTATTTCATTCTAAAGCAGCGTCCTTCACTGCACCTACTGGTCAAACTTTATATTAACCTACTATTCATTAAAATTAGTTTTATAATATAACAAGCTTTAATCATTCTTAAACCTATGATTAATTTTTACTTATTCAAATGTGAAAAAAGTAGCCATATATATATATATGTTATATATATATAAAAGTTATATATATAGTGTTATGTGTGTATATATATATATACACACATGTTTATCAGGGACATGACTTAAGCCAAACTTTTATATTGGTGACTTTTAGGATGTTTAATTTAACATCTTTTTTTCTATAATTTGCAGATTTTCATAGAATGTATTCACAGAATCATTTTCTGACACAATTATCTTCATTCTTTTATTTAACTTCTACCAATTGACTCTAGTTTCCTATTTTGAAGCATGTCTGTCTTAATTATTGGCACACAGTATTGCTCTTTCTCCAGACACGCCACTTCAGACATGCTGCTTTTTCTCATCTTGGGAAGCATCGCAGTTTTCCCCTAGAGTCTACAATATGAAATATTTGCTGAAAGTTATGTCTCTAAACTGATAGTCCAAGAGGCCCCTGGGATGTAACTGGGGGACTCATACGAAGGTAATTTTAAAACATGTTGAATGTCTAGAATGAATAGCATAAATAACTTTAAAACAAGATAGTACAAAATAGTCTTATAAAAAGTAGAGATACATTTAAAATTTTTGTGGGAATTAACAGGCAATTAACAGGTCTATTTTGTTCCCACTGTGCTCTCTGCAATGAAAAGAATCACGGACCCAAATGAAACTTACAGAAGCAGCTTGTGATGTGGCTGAGCAGTTTCTAGTCTCTTTTAAAGAACAAGGCGATAGAGCTAGCTTTTCAACTACCAAATATATCCTTTTAAATAGAATTGAAAACACTTGATCTCTCACCATGACATTGAAATGCTCTTAATTTTTAAAACAACGCATTAGGCTAATTAAGTTGTGTTTGGAAATGTAGTTCCCTGTGATTAGATTTGTTCTCAAGTCAGTAACAGCTGACAGCACCATGCTGTTTATAATAAAGAGTAGAAAACAATATTGGAATTGTGGATTTAACTAATACTTTTGAAATAATTTCTAATCAGTTGATAGATTGCATAAATCTAAAGTACTGCCTTCTTTCTCTTTGGTTTTATAGTTCATGGAATTTCAGAGAGTTAAAAAAGGTCAGACACATTCAGCTATTTAAACAGGTGTAAAACTTCACCAGTTTATCTAAAAATTACCCCTATTTAGGTAAAACTCATATCATTTCCTAGAATTTTGTTTGTGCGTCCCCTCACAAAAGTGGCGCTCTTACAAATGAAATGGATTCAAGTATATTTTTCTTGTGAGTATTGATACGTTAGGTGATTTTGCCTGAAGAGGGCAGTGCCTCACCAGTGGACGGAATCTCTAAGAGTAAAATTGTGGAGACTGCAGTGACTACATTACAGAGAAAGGGCAATTATTATAATAGACTACTTACTCAGCATACTTGAACAGATAGACATCTTGCTTGCTATCAATATCTATTTGATTATAGTAGCATGTTGTTAATATGTCATCTCTACCTATCTTTGCCCAGTGGATAATGTCAGGAAATAAAGGACTGCAAATGTATTTAAAAACATATCTATGCTACATGAACACGTTTCCTAAATATAATATTCTTGCATGAACATCATAAAGTCACTTTTTTTTTTTTTTTTTTTTGCTAGCTGAAATCAGAGTTGTTTTCAGGGAACAAATGGTCTTTTTTTAAGGAAAATCCCTGCTGAGTTACTTGCAGGTATAAGGTAACATCTGACTGCTTGGATGTGAAGGAGACTAGCAGGGGATGGTCAAACATTCTGCCTAAGAAGAAAACAAAAAGGAATTGAGGGACATTGAGGGTACCTAGAGGCAGGAGAGCATCCGCGGTCTGGTTGGTTAAAATTACTTAAATTAAATCTCACCAAGAGAGGAGAGTTCTAGATTTTAAATTATCACTGTATAGTCTTGTGAGGTCTCTCTCCTACCTGCTATGAATTTCCACAGAAAATCTTTTACCTTCAATTGGCTTGTGGACTTGTCATTAAGGGTTAGTACAGACATCAATAGACAAATCTTTTTCACATAGCAAATACATGAACAAATACTCTAATGAATTGATGATTATATTCAGATGCATTCTCTGTGACCACTGGTCATAATTACGCAAGTTATGTTCTAATACTGAAAGACCATTCAAGTCCTAGAAATACCTAGGCCAGTTCATATCTCCATTGAACGGCAGCTGCTCAGCTTTTGTGAATTCTGAGATTTGCCTTTTGCAGTCTCCTAACTCTGTCTTTCCACTGAATTGTCAGTCACACTTAGGCCTCTAGCCATTCTATCTATTGGGTGTGCAGTGTTCTTTAGTACACTAAAATTGCTGCTGTGAGTTGCGAAAATAGAAAGCAAAAGTTATTGAAAACCATGCCAAAGACTAGTAAAGAAGCTGTGATTGAGGTCAGAGATTGTGTGTGATTCTGTAAGTAACTTTAAATAAACTTCAGCATGAGGTCTCTATTTTGGTTGCTCAGGTGACTACGGTCCTCTCTTTTGTTGTTTTTCTGATATGTTCGGTACAATAGATATTACTAAATAAATAGGAGGATATTCTATGTGAGGATACCTTGGGATGATGAAACATCACATAAATAGTGGAGAAAAAATTTAGTTATGAAAAGCTAAGGAGGGAAGATGTCTAGCGGAAAGAAGATAATGAGAATGATTTACATAAATTAAAAATGAGTATGAATAGTGATAAGTACACTGGCATAAAATTTACTGCAGGTTAAAAGCATTTTTGAATGAACCATGTGAATATGATGAAATAAATATATATAATGCAAGCCAATATATACAGTATTATTTAATGGATGTTGAGAAATATTCTCTCCTGAAAAATGACACTTTGGATTATTTTTCTTGATATCATTGCCAAAACAAATGTTAAAAAGGAGTAAATTCAGTAAAAGTGAGCAGAACAACACATTAACATAAAGTCTTAAAAATAGTTCTGTGCGTGGGAGAGAGGATGGTTGCTCTAAACTTCATTAAGCCAATTGTTGAGGAGACATCTGGAATCTGATACTAGGGGACGCCAGAGCAATAAATGTGCCTAGTGATTTTGTGTTAAAATGCAGCCATCTAAATAGGGTTTGTCTGAACAAAATGCATTATTTAGTATTGCCATTGAGTTGCCTCCCTGGGTTCTTGTCGGTTTTGGAGAAGGACGTGAGAGACAGGGAAAGGGTGGAGGGCCCAATCTCCAGGAGAGTACAGAGACGACTAAGTGATGGGCAACCAAGGCCTGCTCCCAAACTGAATCAGTCTAGGTCCTACTTAGATAGCTGAGAAATTTGTTTTTTTCTTTCAGAAGTATAAAGTCACTGAGGATAGCAATCATATATACTGTCTATCCCCATTAACTAAAATAATGGCTAATCAGTAAAATACTAGTGAATGAATGGATAGTTTATTTGCCAAGAAATAAATTCTGTCAACTTTTTTGGAAGCAAATGTCATTCAGAATTCTATGCAGTACGAGTTTAAAGAAAAATTCTTGTGAAATATCGAGAGGTTGATGCAGCACTGTATGTATGCATTGTTTCATTAAATGAACTATGAGGCTCTATTTTTAAAAAGGTAAATGAGACCCAGCAACTGCCTTCAAGAATTGTAGAGTTCATTGGAGACAAGTTTTACGTGAGTACATTTGCTTTTGGTCTGGGAACTTTATACCCAATATTCCTTTAAATAATGTTCATTCATTTCTTATGTATGGGAAATGAAGTCTTATAGTCAATACTGAAGTGGATGTAAAAGTGTATGTGTGGAAATATCACACTTTGCTCTACAAGTTTGTATAATTGTTATGTGTCAGTTAAAATATTGTTTCAGATTTTTTTCTTGCAAAAAATACATATCCAAGGACACTTTTATAAACTTTTATTTTTACATTTATATTATTGCCAAAGACCCCTCCACAACGATGGTTTGGAGCAACAACATGATATATGGAATATATTTTTTAAAGGTAAAGCCAAACAATTAAACTAGATTTATTTAAAAATCTTACATTGATGCCATCTCCTTTTGTGACACCTCTGTCTCAATGACATGCTTTTTTTCAGCGCTGGTACTGTGCATCAAATATCTCATCTTTAAGGTACTTATAAGTTGAAATTCATGCATTATGTAACTCTTCTATTTTGTAAGAATTTACCAAGTGCGTATTAGAAGCCAGGAACTGTTCTGTACAATAGTGATTGGATAAACAGAAAAGACAACACTCTTGCACTCACAGAGCTTCTTTTCTAGTTCATTCTGAGCCTTATTTTTCTCCCTATACCATTTGCACACCACTTTATGTCTTTCCATTATTTCTGCACCTGTGTAGCTTGTCCGTAATGGTCAGTTTCTTCTAGCTAGAGTCATTTTTCCTATTCCCAGGGACTTTTAAGACCTGTGTATCTTCAAAGTCATGATCAGCTCCTGGCCTAACTCTGGTTAACATTCTTAGTTTTTATGAGTTTGTCATTTCTGTATTTGGGTCCTCTTGCCTTCATCAAAGCAAAGTACTATTTTAAAAGGCCATTTTTTGGTTGCTATTTCAAAGCAGGTCTTTCAAACATATATAAATGAATTTCTTTTTAAAAAAAGTATCACTAAAGTTTGTACTAAGCATAAATCTCCCTGCCCCTGACTCTCACTCCAATGACAGACACTTTTGCTTTCTATTTTCTATATCCTTTGAATGTTTGAAGCTTCTCAAGCATGTATTACTTTTTATATTCATAGAAAACAGTAAAGATAATAAAATTTTGAGGTAGCATCTAAGGATATGTGCTAAACAAATATATTTTCAAAAGAGATTTTCAAATATTAAGTATAATTTATAAGAGCTTTTGAAAGAGTTCTAAGAAATTCACTTGAGTATTTCTTATATAGAATATGGATGATAAGAAATATGTCACCAGCCTCATCTGCTGTTTAATTAGAAATACCATGAAAGATGGAAGTATTTATCCTCCATAATTTGATTTGGAACCTGAACTATTCCCATTTTAGAAGGAAATTTATTTCTTAATTTAATAAATTACTGTGAAAGTGGATGTTAGGATGTTAAGTATAAAAGAAGAAATTTTTGTAGAGCACCATTCAAAATACAGTGAACAGAGTTTAAAATTTGATCAGCACCATTCAAAATACAGTGAACAGAGTTTAAAATTTGATTGTAATTTCCAACAGCCCTTAGTCAGATTAACAAACCTAGCCAAAACATGACTCCTGATTTTTTGCTTTTTTCCCGTTCCAATCCTCATTCTAACCATCATTCTATTTTTGAAATGTTTCTCACCTTACCACATCTAGGCCCACACTCTGGGTAGCTAAGTATTGAGATGTCATAAGAATCATGGATATAATTTAATCATCCATGGATTTGTGTCCTTGATTTCATTTTTCATTCCTTTATCCTCTCTCAGATCCTCCAGAAATGCTTGCATATGTCATTTGTAATGCTTCTTCCACTAACGTACATTTTTTTGGTTGTTTTCAGACAACTCAGTGCCACTTATATATGAGATCTTTAAGAATATTTTGTGGCCCCATCCCTAGAGAAGTGATTATCGCCTAATAAGCAATATTTGTTGAAAATAGCATGATTTTAATGAATCTTTAACATGAGAAATTAGGTAACAAATGCTATCAGAAAAGCAAATTGCTCTTTAAGAAATGCTAATCTAGGGCATGATGCTATAAATGGAAAGAATAAAATCTGAGTGCATACTCCCAAATGCTTTCTTATTTATTATCCTACTTATTTGGAGGTATTTGGAAAAGCTTTTAAATGATTCTAAAGTAAAGATACACAGTGGTAGTAGCCAGCTTCAATGATGACCGCCAGTGACTCTCCCCTACCCTTTAAATGAACGAGGTTGACCTATAAAACCAGCAGAACACAAGGGATGTTATTACCATATCTGCCTTTCTCTCTTGGGCCATTTTCTCTGGGGAAAGTGAGCTGCCAGGTCATGAGGACCCTCAGGCAGCCCTGTGGAGAGATCTATGTGGCAAGGACCAGAGTGCTCCAAACAACAGCCAGCACCCACTTGCCAGGCATGTGAGCAGGCCCCCTTCAGTGACCACAGTCACACCTGCAGATGACACCAGTCCTGGCCAACACCTTGAGCTTGAATCTTATGAGGGATCCTGAGCCGGAAGCTCTCAGCTAAACCTCTCCCAAATTCCTTACCCACAAAAGATCTCATATAATAAAATTTATCATCTTAAGCTGTTAGGTTTTTGAATAAATTTGTTATGCAGCACTAGCTAACTAATATAACCACAATTGCTAAAGAAAACACTGTGATGTTAAAAACTTTTTCTAGCCTTCATGCCATCACATTACAACACGAAAATATTATTGAAGAAAGAAAAAAATGACTTTCTGACAGAATATAACTATTTTCTGCGAGATTATAACCATGAAAATACCCCAGGGCAGGCATGTTTAAATATATCTTGTTCTTGATCATTTTTATTTTTAACAATGCCAGAAGTCAACATAGCAAGTCTTATTAGTGCAGAGTTATGGGAGCTAAATTGTTTCATAGCTTTTGATTTTAAAATACTATGAATATTTAATTCAGGTGGTGTTAAAATATCTCTCTTATTTTTACTATTCCAAACTTAATTTAATTTTAATAAAGTATCTTCAAAATTTAGAAAGTATGGACCATGAATATATGCATATCATTTATCTGAAAACAACGTGATACATTTTGCTATTTTTTGACCTGTTATGCTTAATCTTGTTTTTTAAAACCTTTTTTAAATGGTAACTAAGATGCATAGCATTAAAAGGTAGGCATTAATCTTGTTCTAAATTAGAATGATCGGCTGATGGAGTTCATTTATTTCTCGGTCTTTATACTGGAAAAGAAATGCAAAGAGAGATAACAATTCACCTATCTTTCTGGTAATTATATTCTATTATTCTTTTCTATTTATTCAAATAAGTAGTTACAGTATTTTTCCAATATGCAACTCACATGCAATATCAAGTGCACACTCTTCTCAAGGAATTTAATTTACTCCTCATGAAAGGACTGTACTTTGTGCATTTTCTGAATAAACGTATTTTTAGAAATTCTGAGCCTCAGAATTTCAGAAGTTTAGATGGCAACTACAATGAAATGTTAATCTCGTCAAATACAAAAGAAACACAAACTATGAGGCCTTACTTATGTGTTTAACCTATTTTTCAGCATCAGAATTAAAAGGTCGTATCTGGAAACTCATCTCTCAACAAGTATTAATTTTAAGTGCTGTCTAAGTCTCTTAGATGAAGATTTACAATCTGAATTTTCTTGTGGTGAAAAGATGTGTTCAATACACTAAGTTCTCCTGCAGTAAAAATGACATCACTTTTTTTATATCTGATCACTTCCACACATTTTCCCCATGATACTTAGGTTATTATTTATTTTTTAACTACACTAAGGTTCAAACAAAATAGACTTGGTTCAGCTCTTACCAACTACTTTGGATACACTTCTTGATCATTCTTAGCCTTAGTTTCAGTATTTCCAAACTGAGAATGACAATGCCTAACATTATTTCTTGGAAATATGATTGTGATTATTTTATCTGGAGAGAAGAAAAAGTTAAAACCACGCACAAAATATTTTGATGTAGAATGCATCCCTCTGAATAAATGAAGTGCAGATAACTGAACTGGGCCCTAACACCTGGCCTCTGGTGGGAGCAATGTCTTATGTCTAGGAACATTTCCCCATACGTAAAAAATAAATCAAGTTGGCATTGAGAATCATACACCCGCTTTTCTTGTCTTGGAAAAAAATTGGCTTTTCTCTTTTCCTGGGGAAATGTGGAGTTGCCTGTCTTCTGACCATGTTACAGGATACACTTGAAGGGCTGAGGCCTGGTAGCCTGATGTGGCTGTATCATTTGTTCACAACATGTTGTTCACAACACGTTAAAGTCCTAGGGAAGCTCCCTTTAAAATAACAGCAGAAGATAGGTGCTAGTATCAGCAACTCACAGTTTAATTCAGGTGCTTGAGTCTGCTGCCAGCTCAGATATTGAATGGAAAAAATCTAGTCCATGAATATTCTTTCTTGCATTGAAGGGTGGGAGAAAGGCAGAGCTGGGCGACTGGTCCTTTGATTGTTTATTGCATCTCATCAGTCCTCCTCTTTCTCCTTGTCTGATCCTGAATGCTCAGTGCCATGATCCATATGTATAATTCCCATGTGGAGCTCAGAAGCACATGGAGCACCAAAGTGTGCAAGGTTGTGAAGACTAAGGAAAGCTTGTGTGAACAGAGACAAGATACTCAGTGCAACTGCTGGCACATACTAAGCATCCAGAAAATCATATAGATTCTCTTGCTAATACTTTACTCATTTAACAAGATTTGTGTATTAGTCCATTTTCACGCTGCTGATAAAGACATACCTGAGATTGGGCAATTTACAAAAGAGGTTTATTGGACTCACAGTTCCAATGTGGCTGGGGAGGCCTCACAATCATGGTGAAAGGTGAAAGGCACATCTCACATGGTGGCAGACAAGAGAAGAAAGCTCGTGAAGGGAAACTCCCCTTTTCAAAACCATCAGATCTTGTGAGACCCACTAACTATCACAAGAATATTACTGGAGAAACTGCCCCCCATGGTTCAGTTATCTCCCACCAGGTCCCTCCCACAACACATGGGAATTATGGGAGCTACAAGATGAGATTTGGGTGGGGACAGAGAGCCAAACTATATCAATTTGCTTACTAGAAGATTCCTTAATTAAACATTTTCTCTTTTGTCTTAAAAACGTTTACCTTATGAGAAATGCCTATCTAAGTATGTTGAATGAATTTGGAGGTGATGACAACCATGCTCAGATTTAAGATGAATATATTTTTATATATCGCTAAAAAGACATCTGCTTTTCAGTTGTAGGCAAAATGACTCCGGTTTGCTCACCTCTGCCATGCATCAGTATCTGTCAGTAGATTTTGAGTGTGGCATGCAAGTCACTGAGCTGCTAAGGGTCACCAGCAGGAGGCAGCCAAGTGCCAGGTGGAGCTCCTCCCTGGACAGGGGGAAGGGGACACCCCAGGCAGAGTGTCCAAATTGCTCTTTCGACACTCTTTTTAGGTCAGGGCTCTTTCTAGGGTACATTTTTCCACAGAACATCTAATCCAGTGGAAAGTTATAACATTTCATGGTAAATGAGTTAGGGATTGAAAGTTTGGGGGTTGGGGAGATGAAGAGCATGATGAAAAGCAGACCCGGACATAGGTATCAGAGTTCTAGTTTATGGTGCCAGTTAGGTTCTAGGTCTACACAGGGCTGTCAGACAGAGTGATATAAAAGGGTTCAGATGGATAAGCCATGCATGCATCAAATCATGTGGATAAGCAGATGAGCTAATCACTCCACTCGCTATCCCCTTTCTCAGCAAAAAGACACTAATTACATTGTGATATAGTATCCCCTGTGCTCCAGGCAGAATTAACATTAAAACTGTTCATATGAACAACACTTTGATGTATTTTGTAAATAATATTTATTTTAGTCTTTAGACCCTTGGAAAATTAATGAATGCATATTTTGAGGAGAAAAGACCTCAAAGATTAATTGAATTTACAAGATGTAATTAAACAATTTTTTTATTTTTAGTAAAATATTTGTTATCAACTCTAATAATGGATTAAAATCAAAGGCATTTTCAATAGGTTCTACTTTGTTTTATGTTAAATGTCTTAAATTTTTCATTATTCCTAGTTAAAGATTAAATGGAGTAAGGTAGTGATAAGAACAATTAGATAAAATATGCAAAGGGCCTAAATAGAAAAATGTTTATTGGGATAAAATCTTTATTTTCTATATATTTTCTCACAGAAGAATCCTACGAATTTTTTATTTAGAGATTCAGATATTTGGGATTTAATCTAAACATATCCTATTTACTTTTATATTTCTCAAAGGGCAAGGTATAATCTAAATTTATTTCTTGATTTGCATATTTAAAGTTTACTGATAATATTTAGCAACACAATAGAATATGCCTTTTTGTGTCTTCTTGAATATGCAGGAAAAAAATTCAACCCAACATTGGACAAGAATTTTGCATTATTGATCCAAATATATTCTAGATTTCTATAAGAATCTACATCCATTTGTTCAACACATAAAAACAATGCATGAGACTAAGAGCTAGATCAGAGAGATTCAATGTATTCTAGACATCATGAATAATATAATCTAAGAAGCAGGGCAGAATTTAAACAAATTAGCTACATTTCAACAAATGAAAACGTTTATCATAGTCTTGAAATACAATTAGGAAAGCCAAAGAACTTACCCTTATAAGAAGTGATTTTAAGTAAGTTTTAAAAGATAAGGAGGTGTTCTACACGTGAGTGAGACAAAAAGGAAAAAGATCAAGATTTAAAAAAGATACTCTCTTCTAGTGTTCAGTTAGAGAAGGCAGGATGGGAAGTTAGAAGAAGCCACAGAGGTAAGGAAGACAACAAAAAGGATTTGAAGAAACAATACAGGAATTCCAAGTAATAAATTCAGGGAATGGAGAATAAAACGAAGGAGGCCTTGGTAGAAACTGCCCACTCTTATAGAGAGAGCTAAAGTAGTATAGATGTGCAGAGGATAACACTGTATTTGGTGATATAGACAGCGCTTGAGACCTTAGAACCATAATCTTATCATTGACTGAAAAGTAAGTAGGAAATAAGGCAATGAAGACACATTTATACAACTCAAGAAATTTAGCTATGAGAAGATTAGAAAATAAAAAGAGACTGATATAAAATAATGTTCATTTTTGTTTTGATTCACTTTGTATTGCTATGAGAATGCAATACTATTGCTATCTACGCATATACAATGGGAGCTACAATAAATAAAATAATTTAAACGTTAGTAAATCAGTTGAAAGTGAGTCTTATTTCTAATTAACAATTTTATTATATACAAAACACTTATAAGTTATAAAACTTAAGTAGATTATGAGATGAATGTGATTACATATCAACATTTTAATGTCACATAAAATCTAAAATATTTTCAATAGAAGTTAAATCTTCCAATCTAACTCCATTATTCAAATTGACTTTAATGGTTCATAGCATGTGCTGACTATTTTTTCTGCTTTCAGCCAGAGTATATGACGATATTAAATAAAATTCAGTAGAAACTAACTTTCCTTAAGAAGGAAAGCTTTGTCTAACCTATAATTGTGTCAGATTAGATAGGTTAACAACCTGTGTTTTAGCTGAAATATAAACACTGGATATGGGTGTTGGAAAAAATAAAACTTTCTGAACTCGCTTCTACCAGACTAGAATTCTTTAGATTGCTAACTTATCAAGTGGTAAAACTAAAAACCAGAAACACTTCAAAAGCATACTTAGTTTTTTGGATGTAATGTGCCAAACTTGTATATGTCAGTAACCACTCATGTTAAATTAATACTAAGCTGGGAAGTTTGTTTTATCACTGTGACCTACAATTGCCAAATTTCTCAAAGTTCAATATTATCTATGCATTGGATTAGATGGTTATCTTCCATTAGTTATTAAATACTTACTACGTCATTACACATTTAGTAATAATCACTGTCTTGGCACTTAAGATAATTTCACGATGGCACTGAATTAGTCCACTTTATATATTATTTTCCAAGATCATAATTCTTCTAAAATTTTGTTTATAGAATTAGATATTGTAACTATGAAGTAAAGCTAGTAGAGTTAATGATTTCTAATAGTAAAATTATTTGAGTCAATTCAGATAAGAATTCTGAATATAATAATGGTGAAAATTGATAGCTGATATTAAAATGAATAATTCAATAAATGATGTTAGAAAAACTAGGTAGCCAAGGTTAACAAAAATGAAGAGTCTGCTTAATTTTTTTTGCATCAAAATGATTTCTGGATGGATCAAAACTTTTAAAGCTAAAAATAAAACTAGTTTTCTAGTTTCAGCTCTGATACGTAAAAAGCTAGGAAGCTGCTATTCTCATCCTTACAATAAGAAAACTGGATAAAATGAAAATTAGCAAATTTTCTAGAGCCATCAGATCATCAGACAAATTGACACCCCATGCACATTCAGACCTGGTTACCTAGAGCATATGCATCCAGTGCCATAACCTAGTAGAAATGCATAATGGTAATTTAAACTAATTTCTAGAGATGAAATATGAACTTGACCAAGAGTAAGAAACTCCTTGGACCTTAGGAAATTCCCTACACATTTGTGGACTTTACCTCAGGAACCCATCAGATTCTCACAATGAAGATCTGAGGACAACTCCTCCTGGCTGTGACAGGGTGAGAGGAAAAGGAATCATTGAGAAAGATGCCTGGAACATTCCTCATGACAAAAGCCAACTCTCAAGAGGTTGTGGCATGGCGGAAATTAGAAAAAGACCTTTGCCTCCTACCCCAAGTCCTCCAGCCCCTTTGTCTCACCTAGGGGAAAAAAAAATACAGTCATCTGTAGGTATGCACCACAGGAGTAGGAGGTTGATTGGGGGAAGGAGGAATTCCCTGAATGATCAATTCTTTATATCAAATAAAATAGTATTTATATTAAACCTACACACATTCTCCTCTATACTTTAAGTTTCTCAATTATTTATAATACTTAATGCAATGTAAATGCTATGTAAAAAGTTGTTATATTGTATTGCTTTTTTAGTTTTATTATTTTTTATTGTTGTCTTGCTATTTTTATTTTTCAAACATTTTCAATTCATGATTGGTTGAATCAAATCTGTGGATGCAGAAACCCTAGATATGGAAGGCTGACTGTGCAAGGGGACTTCAAAAAGTTCATTAAAAAATGGAATTGATAAAAATATAAATTTTTTTTCTCAACATAAGCTCCATGAAGTTCAAAACACTTTTGTAAGTGATGATACCAGCCATTTGATTGATCCCTTAAAAAGCGAGGCTTCTGGGAATTTAACCATGTCAGTACAGTCTTCTTTATATTATTAACTGAAGAAAAATATATACCATTTAAAGATTTTTATTAGAATAAGAAGTGAGAAGTAGCCAAAACAAGACTGTAAGGTGGATGCCTAATGATTTCCCATTGAAACTTTTACCAAGTTGCCCTTGTTTGATGAGAGGAATGAGCAGGAGCATATTTGTGATGTAGAGGGGCTCCCTGGCAAAACTTTCCTGGGCATTTTTCTGCTAAAGCTTTGGCTTTCTCAAAAAGTTCTCATAATAAGTAGACATAATCATTCTTTGGCCTTCTAGAAAGTCAACAAGCAAAATGCCTTGAGCATCTCAAAAAGTGTTGCCATGACCTTTGCTGTTGACCAGTCTGCTTTTGCTTGGACTCGTTCACTTCTACCTCTTGGTAGCCATTGCTTTGATTGTGCTTTGTCTTCAGGATCATACTAGACAATCATGTTCCATTTCCTGTTACGGTTCTTTGAAGTAATGCTTCAAGATCTGGATCCCACTAGTTTGGAATTTTCTTTGAAAGCTGTGATCTTGTCTGCAGCTGATCTGGGCACAAGAGTTTTAGTACCTGCCAAGTGATAATTTGCTCAACTTTAATTTTTCAGTTAGAGTTGTGCAGTCTGAACCTACTGAGATTTCTATGGTGCTGGCAATTGTTTATGCTGTCAATCATTATTCCTGTTCAATTAGGATACAAAGTTAATTTTTTTTCACAAATAGATGTGGATGGGCTGCAGCTACAGACTTCATCTTTAACATCATCTTTTCCCTCAACAGTTATCCATTTTTAAACTGCTAAATTCTTTGGGGCATTGTTCTCACAAACTTTGATAAAGCATCCA
The DNA here is from genome assembly GCF_009764315.1 of Trachypithecus francoisi. Classification (NCBI taxonomy): domain Eukaryota; kingdom Metazoa; phylum Chordata; class Mammalia; order Primates; family Cercopithecidae; genus Trachypithecus; species Trachypithecus francoisi. The sequence continues at coordinate 9,574,927 of NW_022681470.1, forward strand.
TAATTTCACTGTTTTTCTCCCCAAGGTTCACCATAATTTTAATGTTTGTTCTTGGTTCAATTTTAGCAAAATTCATGTTGCTCTGATAGGGGCTTACTGAAAACTGATGTATTATCATTTTTAGTGCCTCAAACTTCATCCCATTTGGGCATGTTATAATAAATTAGTATAAGTTTATCTTGGTGCAATAAAATTTTGAAATTCATGCATAGTTTTTCATTTTTTATAATACACATTTTTTTTCCTGAACATTTTAAACAGCCCTTATATATTCACCAGGGAACAGAGCTTCACAAAAATAGAAAATAGTGAAAAATTCTTCTACCAGGAAGAGTAATACAGAAAAAGGAAGAAAAGTTAATAAGACTGGAGGAGGGGAGAAAATCACTTGTGAAGCTGCACAATATTAAGTCACAGGCCTACTAAATGGCTGAGTCTTAGAAGTTTATAGAATGCTCATTTTTTCCTATTGTACCATCAGCAGGGCCTCAGTCTAATAGGAATGAATTGCAGTTGAAAGAGCAGAAGATGCAGACTATCTAAGAAAGAATACTTAGATAAGCTCAAAGTTAAGAATAGAGACAGAAATTAAAACTAAAGCTCTAGAAAAATTTGAAGCCTCTAAAACTTGCAGCTACGACACATACTAAGTACTGGCCAACTCCTGATAGAGTGAAATAATACTCATGATAAAGGCCTACGTAATGTTTCTGTTACCTTATGCAACATGTCTGGCTTTCAGGAAACTAAACTACACAACTTGGCAAAAGGCAAGGAAAACATACTGTAAGAAGACAAAGCACACATCAGACTCAGACTCAGATGTAACACAGATTTTGTGCTAATCAGACAGATAATTTAAAATAACTCTGAATAATGTGTTAAAAAATCTAATTGGAAAGGAAGATAACATAAAAGGACAGATGAGCAATGTAAACATAGAAATGGGAATAATAAGAAACAAAAAGAAATCATAGAAATCAAATATTTAAGCAGTAACAGAAATGAAGGGTACTTTTTACGGGCTCATCAGGAGATTTGATACAGCCAAAGAAAGAATCAGTAAACTTGAATATAGGTCAATACAAACTTTTCAAGCTGAAATGTAAAGCGAGAATGAAAAGAAAAGAGAAAAGAAAAGAGAAGTATCCTCCCCTTGCCAAATCCAAAAATATAACTGTGGGATGGTATCAAAAGAGGTAATATACATGTAAATGAATACTAGAACAAGAAACATAAATGAATAAAGCAGAAAAAACATCTGAAGTAACAATGGCAGGGAACTTTCTAAAATTAATTTCAGTCACAAAACCACAGATTAGAGAACGTCAGAAAACATCAGTAAAAAAATACCAAAAAGATACACCAAATTATATCATATTTAAACTTCAGTCAAAGAAAGAAAAAGACAAAATCTTGAAGGAAGCCAGTGGGATGGGAAGAACACCTTAACTACAAAGAAACAAAGAAAGGAATGACAGCAGGCTTCTCTTTGGAAACAATGCAAGCCAGAAGACAATGAAACAATGCCTTTAAATGATAGAAAAAAATTTTATAAAGAAAACTGTTAACCTAAAATTCCATACCAGCAAATATATCTTTGCAAATGAAGGTGAAATAATGACATTGTAAGCATACAATATATAAACTAAATCACCACCAGAAGGCCCAAGTTGTAAGAACTATTGAAAGGAGTCCATCACGCAGAAATAAAATGACACTAGTTAAAAATATCTATGCAAATAAACGAAGAGGACTGGAAGTGATCTACATTTGGAGGAAATTATTTGTTTGCGTTATTTTCAGTGGTTATACCATGTCTATAAATTCTACGAAGCAAATTATGAGTGCTCGCCATATGAGTTATCTCATTTTCAATTATTAAATTACAGACGGAGGGCAATTTAAAAAATTACATCTATGAATATTTATTTATTTATACCTTACCTTAAAAACTGGTTGGAATAAGGCAGCTTCTCTACTTGTTTACTTGAGTTAAACACATGAAAATCATTTTTCCCCCAGCATTTAATTTGCCAAACTATGTTAGAAGTTCTATGAATGTTGCTAAGAGTGAAGGAATCAACTTGCTTCATACTATAAAAATGAAGATACGTTTCTCTAAAACAAAACCAGAAAAGTAAGAAGTAAACTATAAAAGTAAATTATTTTAAATATTTAGATAAATTCCTATATCATATAATCCACTTATTTCGAGTGTAAAATTCAATGTTTTCCAGTATATTTCATGGAATGAATATTTTCCGTATGTACTTCACAGTCATGCATCACTTAACAACAGAGACGTGTTCTGAGAAATGCATCATTAGGCAATTTCTTTATTATATGAATATCATAGAATATACTTGGTGACACCAACTAAGGTGGTATAGCCTACTACAAACCTAAGCCACATAGTATAGCCTACTGCTCACAGGTTACAAACCCATACAGCATGTTACTATACTAAACACTGTAGGCAAAAGTAAGACAGTGGTAAATACTTGTGTACCTAAACATAGAAAGGTACAGTACAAGTACAATATTATAACCTTATGAGACTGCCATAATATATGACGTCTGTCACTGACTAAACATTATGTCATGCATAATGTTTACTGTGTAGCCGTCACCACAGTAACTTTAGGACATTTTCATCACTTCACAAAAAAACCCCATATCTTTGAGTTATCATCCCCTACTCTTTATACCTCCAGATTTAAGTAACCACTCATATATTTTCTGTCTCTGTAGATTAACCAAACTTAGCCATTTCATATAAATATAATATTACAGGTGGTTTTTTTTTTTTTTCTTGAGGAGCTTCTTAGTGTGATGTTTTCAAAGTTTATCATGTTGTGGCATGTGTAAGTATTTCTTGGTGTACATTTGAGTTGCTTCTGCATCTTGGAAATTATAAGTATTTTGCAAAAACATTTATTTACAAAGATTTTGTGTGTAGACAACATACGTGCTATGGTTTGTACGTGTCTCCCAAAGTTCATGTGTTTTGTAAATTTGATCCCCAATGCAACAGCATTGAGAACTGGGATTTTTTTTGAGATGGAGTCTCGCTTTCGTCGCCCAGGCTGGAGTGCAGAGGTGCAACCTCAGCTCACTGAAACCTCCGACTCCCAGGTTCAAGTGGTTCCCCTGCCTCAGCCTCCTAAGTAGCTGAGATTACACGCACCTGCCTCCATGCCCAGCTAATTTTTGTACTTTTAGTAGAGATGGGGTTTCACCATGTTGGCCAGGCTGGAGAAGTGAGAATTTTAAGAGGTGATTAGAACATGAGAACTCTTACCTAATGAACGGATTAATGTCATTTTTCACAGAAGTGGGTTTGTTGTCAGATGAGTGAGTTTCCTGTAAAAGCATATTTGGCCCCCTCTTGGTTGTTCTCACACTTCTTGCCCTTCCACCTTCTGCCATGGAATGACACAGGAAAAAGGCCTTCACCAGATGCTAGCCCCATAACCTTGGATTTCCAGCCTCCAGAAACAGATACAAAGTATCTTTTTTTTTAATTACCTAGTTTGTGATAATTTGTTACAGCAGCATAAAACAGACTAAGACAATAGATGTTAATTGCTCTTGGGTATATACCTAGGAATAGGATGGATAGGACATACGTTAACTTTGTTTTTAATCATTTGAGGGACCGACAGGCTGTTTTCCAAAAGGGATGAACTATTTCACATTCCCACCAGTAGTATATAAGAATTTCAATTTATCAATATCCTCACCAACACTTATTCATTATGTGACTTTTTAACTATAGCCAAGCTAGTGGGCATAATGTGATACCTTGTGGTTTTGATTTATAGCTACCAGATAACTAATGATGTTGAAAATTTTTTCATATGCTTATGGGCCATTTCTAGATTCTTATAGAAATGAAAACTTAGATACTTTTTCCATTTTTAAATTGGGCTTTATGTTTATTATAGAGTTGTAAGAGCTCTTTACATATTCTGGATGGATGATTTGCAAATATTTACTCCCAAACTCTAGGTTATCCTTTCACTTTCTTGATAGTGTTCTTTGAAACACAAAATTTAAAAAAAAAAATGAATTCTAATTTATCTACTTTTTCTTTTGCTGCTTGTCTTCTTGGTGCCATAGCAAAGAATCAAGTGCCAAATCCAAAGTCATGCCTATTTACCTCTACGTTTCTTCTAGGAGTTTTATAGTTTTAGTTCTTACATTTAGGTCTTTGATCTATTTTGAATTAAAATTATTGTATGTGACATGAGATAAAGATCCACTTTCATTCTATTGCATTAGAACATAGACAAGAACATGTCGTCTGTGAATAAAGGTGGTTCTACTTCATTTTCAATCTGGATGATTTTTCCTTCTCTTCCTTATCTAATTTCCTTTACTAGGAACTTCCATATAATTTTGAATAAAAATGGTAAAAGTGAATATCCTTGTCTTGTTCTTAACTTTAGGGAAAAATTATTGCCTTCATAATTAAATATGATGTTAGCTATGTTTTTTGTAGATGTTTTTCAATCAAGTTGAGGTTATTCCCTTATATTCCCAGTTTTCTGAGTATTTTTATATTGAAGTGGTGTTGGATTCTGTCAGATGCCTTTTCTGCATCTATTGAGATGATCATGTGTTTTCTGTGTTTTATTCCCTTGATATAATGTGTTCTATTAGTTATTTTTAGATATTAAACCAATTTTGCACTCCTGGGAGAAATTCCAGTTGGTCATGATGTGTAATTCTTTTATATTTAGCTTGGTTCAATTTGCTTATTTTTTTGAGGAGTTTTGAATCCATGGGCATACTACATATTCGTTTGTAGTTTTCATATCTTGTGATGTCTTTGTTGGGCTGTAGAATCAGGATAATATTAGTCTCATAAAATGACTTTGAAAATGATTCTCTTCTATTCTTTGAGAAAGATTTTGAAGAATTTATATCAATTTTTGGAAGAATTTTGTGCTAGCAGCTTTTCTTTTCTTTGGAGTAATTTGAATGTTATCTCATTGCCTTCTGGCCTCTGTTTCTTCTAAGAAGTCAGTTGTTGATATTATTGGGATTTCTTAGCAAGTGATAAACTGTTTTGTCTTGCTGCTTTCAAGTTTTTCTACTTGTCTTTGGGTATCAGCATTTTTATTATAATATTTCTGTTTGTGAATATCTTTGTGTCTATCTTACATAGAATTTACTGAGTTTCTGAGAAGTGTAGGTAATCTTTTTTAGGAAATCTCAGTCATTATTATTTCAAATATTTTCTGCTGTGCTTTTATCTCTATCATCTCATTCTGGTACTACAATGACAGGTATGCTGGTGTGCCTAGTGACATCTCATATGTCTCTGATCCCTTGCTAATTTTTCTTCATTCCTTTTTCTCACTTTTTTTTGGATTGCATAATCTCTGTCAATATATCTACAAATTCACTAATTCTTCTTTCATTTTACATCTACTTTTCAATCCCTCTAATGGGTCTTGAATTTAATTGTTATATTTTTCTGCCCCAGAATTTTCATTTGGGTCTTTTTCATACTTTCTGTGTCTTTACTGCTGTTCTCTGTTTGATGTGACATTGTCATCATACTTTTCTTTACCTCTTTAGCCAAACATTGCTTTCATTTTTTGAACACATGACTATTTTGAAGGCTTTGATTTTTTAAACCATCTGATTGCTCTCATAAGCAATTTCTGTTCTAACGATTCTTTTCTGATTTTTTTCAGTTTCACTTTTTTTTTTTTTTTGCAAAAACTGTACATTTTAGATTACATATTTGTTATGGTTTGGCTGTGTCCCCACCCAAATCTCACCTTGAATTGTAATAATCCTCATGTGTCAAGGACAGAACTGGGTAGAGATAATTGAGTCATGGGGTCAGTTTCCTCCATACTGTTCTCTTGGTAGTGAATAAGTCTCATGAGATCTAATGGTTTTATAAATGTGAGTTCCCCTGCACACTCTTTTTTTTTTTTTTTTTTTTTTGTTGAGACGGAGTCTCGCTCTGTCGCCCAGGCTGGAGTGCAGTGGCCGGATCTCAGCTCACTGCAAGCTCCGCCTCCCGGGTTTAGGCCATTCTCCTGCCTCAGCCTCCCGAGTAACTGGGACTACAGGCGCCCGCCACCTCGCCCGGCTAGTTTTTGTATTTTTAGTAGAGACGGGGTTTCACCGTGTTAGCCAGGATGGTCTCGATCTCCTGACCTCGTGATCCGCCCGTCTTGGCCTCCCAAAGTGCTGGGATTACAGGCTTGAAGCACCGCGCCCGGCACCCTGCACACTCTTTTGCCTACCGCCATGTAAGTTGTTACTTTGCTCCTCATTTGCCTTCTGCCATGATTGTGAGGCCTCCCCAGCCATGTGGAACCATGAGTCAAAGAAAACTCTTCTTTACAAATTACCCAGTCTTGGGTATGTCTTTATTAGCAGCATACAGACTAATACAATATTGTAGCCCCTGTGGACACTACCCCCCACCTCCAGGATTTGTTATAGATATTTATTGTTTTGTTTACTATATTATTACTGTATTATTTTGTTTTGCTTACTATATTATTACTGTTTTGTTTACTATATTTTTGTATTTTAACTCATTCCATTTTCTATCATGTAAAGCATCTAGTATTGCTGCTGAGGTGGCACAGCCTTGGTTATGTCTACAGTGACCATGGAATGACAGTGACCATGGATGAGTGACAGCGACCCTAGAATCAAGTTTAGCATGATTCTCTATTTCTCTAAACACAGCTAACTTGGAAGTTCCACTAATTAATTGCTGTTTTTCCTACAGTTATCAACAATGTCCTGAGGCATACATTACCCAAAAGACAAAAACTGTCAATTTTATGCTCCTTAAGAGTAATAGTTCCTGAGGTTTCTGTTTGAGATTTGTTCTGGCCTCGGTCAGCCTTTCCTCTGCTGTCTTTTTCTCAGCAAACTAAGCCTCTAGTTTAGCCTACTTTTACAATGACTCTGCCAATCTTCTCCCCGTTGTCTTTCACTATAGCCACCATTATTTTTGAGAGGAGTTTAGGCTTGAACTTCCCCACACTCTGTTGCAAATAAAGTGAATATTTAGAAAATGGTTAGGCACTATCTATTTTATGGCCTAATTTGGCCCCAAGTATTATCTCTGAGCAGAGGCTCAGTTCTGGAGCTGGAGTTGGGGCAATGGTGCACTTCTAACTAAATGACATCACTTCTTTAGGAGCAAAGTGTTAAATAGAGGGAGTGCAGTACGTGTCGTGCTTCCTATGCTTCCTTCTCCTGACATAGAGCCAGTGTCTCACAAGCAGAAGGAAGGGCAGTTGGGGCTCCAGGGTTTTTAGCAGCACCATGCCCAAGGTATAGTCTCTGTCCCACAGGTGGGGGGTGGGTGAAAAAAGAGATCCCCCACCAGTCAACTGCACGCACCTGGAACTTAACCTCAGGAACAAGTACCTGGGGCAGGATGAGAAATGCTGACATTCTTCATAGCCCAGAAAGGCAGCCCTCCATCTGGGTACCGGCAAGAGAGATAGCCCTGTGTTCCTGGCTGTTGAAGTCTGAAGTGAGATTTCCATCATGCTGCGCTGGGAAAGGGAAGAGATGGAACCGATCTGGATTCAATTACCACAAACTCCTGCTGTTCCTGTTGAATGTTAGTTGGTCTTCTTTTTTTTTTTTTTTTTTTTTTTTATTATACTTTAAGTTCTAGGGTACATGTGCATGACTTTTATATCATGTATAACTCCCCAATGCAATCCTTCCCTCCTCCCCCCTCCCCATGATAGGCCCCAGTGTGTGATGTTCCCCTTCCCGAGTCCAAGTGATCTCATTGTTCAGTTCCCACCTATGAGTGAGAACATGCGGTGTTTGGTTTTCTCTTCTTGTGATAGTTTGCTAAGAATGATGGTTTCCAGCTGCATCCATGTCCCTACAAAGGATGCAAACTCATCCTTTTTGATGGCTGCATAGTATTCCATGGTGTATATGTGCCACATTTTCTTAATCCAGTCTGTCACAGATGGACATTTGGGTTGATTCCAAGTCTTTGCTATTGTGAATAGTGCTCATCATCACTCGCCATCAGAGAAATGCAAATCAAAACTACAATGAGATACCATCTCACACCAGTTAGAATGGCAATCATTAAGAAGTCAGGAAACAACAGGTGTTGGAGAGGATGTGGAGAAATAGGAACACTTTTACACTGTTGGTGGGATTGTAAACTAGTTCAACCATTATGGAAAACAGTATGGCGATTCCTCAAGGATCTAGAACTAGATGTACCATATGACCCAGCCATCCCACTACTGGGTATATACCCAAAGGATTATAAATTACTCTACTACAAAGACACATGCACACGTATGTTTATTGCGGCACTAGTTGGTCTTCTTGAGTAAATGATTCTTCATTTGCTACATATTCCTGGGACCATTTCCAGAGACTGTTAATGTTTGTTTTTTGATAATTTTCTCTAGTACCACTGAAGAATGAATCCATAGAACTCCTTATGGTGTCAAGCTGAAGTCTAATAGTGCAAAGGAACTCTTAATAGCATCCAGTGTCCAATTCAAATGAAAATAATATAGAAAATACAAACTCAAATGGTTGAGTTTTGATCAGATTTGAGGAATTATAACATTAAATATAATAAAGAAGGAAAAATTAAGAACCAAAATGGATACTTTTGTATATTAATAATTTTTCTATTTGAAATTCATTTTTTAATCTAGTACCTTCCTTCAAAGGCAGCAAAGAAGTAGATAATGAGTAAAAATGGCCTGTAATCCACTATAATAGATTTCACAAAATCCATGCACTTACTTATAATCAAGTTCTTCAAGTCTTCATTGAGATCAATTTATTTCAAATTTATGCATAACTCTATCTTAGTTATCTGGTTTTAAAAAGCTGATTAAAGCAGATTAAAAGCAACAATTATGAAGCGGAATAAGTCTTACTGCTGCAAAATTTTAAAGCACAGGAAAATAGATCCGTTAGTAGAGGGAAAAAGAGTCTGCTTAATACAATAATTTCTTATTAATAATTTGTTATTGTTATTGTTTGCCATTATTTAATAACCACAATTGCTTTTGCACCAGCCTAATAATAATGATTGTCTTGATATAAAAGTGATCAAAAATGTAATTCATGTATTTCTTTAGAAGACAATTATATATATATATATACATGATATACTTTTTAGAGACTGCAAAATCAACTAAAAAATTCTGATGCTTTGTAGAGGTTACATTTCAGCTCTGCAGAAAATTGGAATATCTAGATCAACATATTCCTCAAATATTCCAGTAAGCTAGAACTTAATAAATTATTTTTGCATTTTTACTGCCCACCTAGTAGTTCTAAAATGGATATATTGGGAAATAGATTGAAGCCACATATACAGTTCTGAAAATTTTGTTTGTGTGTCTCATTTAGAACAATTAAATAGAATGGAATATTTAGCAGTTTCCTGAAACAAAATAATTACTACAAAACATATGGAAATTATTAAAGTCCCTTTCTCTTTCAAAAAACTATATCCATTAACAGAGTTGTAGAACTATGGCAACATGGATATATGAAACTGAAATACACTTAAAGTGTATGGTGATCACATATTCAATATTCAGTTCAGCATTTAGGCACACTCTTAGAGGATGTCCAAGTATGCCAAGCCCTCGACTAGTACCACAAAGTCCATGCAGGTTACTGATAGAGCATCCTCTCTGTGTCTATGTACTTTTATTGTAGACATAGTCATAGGGAGCGAGGCAATATTGTTTCTCAGTGTGCAATAGATTAGGAAACAAATCGGAAGGCCCTTTCTGGAAGCATGTGCATAGGCAGCAGCGTCAAGTGACAGGTGGTTTAAGGGAAGTTGGAGAAATTAATATGAATGGGCATAATTCAAAAAGCATAGAAATTTTGGACCATGTGGGAAACAACCATGTAAGATTACATATGCCATAGCCCCTGAGGAGAAGCTTCCATTTTATTGCACTATTATAAAAACGAATGTTCTTCTTAATGACCAAGAAAAGTTGAATTACATTCAGTATTCTCTAGGAAGAATGAGAAAAAACACATGTTAGGGTGTTTTTTTTTCTTTTGTCAAATAAGTTAAAATAAATTGAATCATCAAATACATTTGCCAATGTTACCTGAAAAATATACATATATAAATTAATTGCCCATGAATGATAGCAAGTAAATTGTTTCCACATTTTGGGTGTCGCTTTCATATCTTCTTTTCCAAATCTATTTCAGCTTCATTTTTAATTACAAGTATTAATTCCATGGATGTGTTCTCAAAAAACAGAAGTGGAAGAGTAAATCAATCTTTTTGTTTTACTAAAAACATTGTTAAATAAGTGGCCCTTTTTCAAATATAAACTTTGCTCACGTAGTGTGACTGACTATACGGAGAAGCCCAAGATTTGAAAAATGCTGCTCATAACACATATTCAATTGACACATAACTTGCAACCAGATTTTTAATATCTCACTCTTAGTTATTGGTTTGTATATTTATTATAATCTGACAATGAATTTTCTTACTGGTCTATAAATAATGGTATATCATTTAATCTATGCAACCTTAGATTTTGTAAAACATGCCTTAGATAATCATGAGTTATCACCACAGAATGAAGGAAAATCTCTAGCATGAAAGAGAAAGTCCAGAAAAACAAAGAGGAGAAAGAACTAATAGAAGATAGAAATTATATGTGACACAGAAAAAAACTACAAAACTGAGAGTTAAGAGAAAATGTTGCATCAATGTGAGAAGAAATAGAAAGGAAAGGCAATAAAAAATATCTGACACATGCATACTGTATTCTAAAGTTTAGTGATAAGTTTGAAAGTGTGAGTAAAAAGTAACTTGCACAAGGTGGGGCACATGTTCTCAAGACCTCTTAGGACTGTGCCCTGGGCCACGGTTACTCATATTGGCTCAGAATAAACCTCTGAAAATATTTTACAGAGTTTAGCCTTTTTTATCAACATTAATTGGCACCCAGCTTGGGGCCTCAAAGGAGACTCAGGATCCCCCAAAGTTCTAATAATGACTAGTTTTGTCTAATATCTCAGTATTCATAAGTAATCTAGGTAAGGTATTTTAAAAAATAAATTATGTAAATATAATGAGATAAATGTTTATAAGTGAACTTTTCATGTAATTTTAAATCTTATTTATTTTTAAATTAAATAACATGTTCATTACGTCTTGATCATTTTTAATTTAAAAATATATTATAGAAAACATTTTTCTAAAAATGTATAAAGTGGTTCTCATCTATAAATTACTGATGTGACAGACAACTCAAGAGTTCCTCCTACCTAGGTTTTTCCATAAATTTGAGGTTGTCATTGATAAACTGAGTTCTTTCACCACTTTATATTGGTCTCAAAGTAAGAACATTCCATTGAAAAAAAGCAAACAGGTATTATTCACTGGCAAGAAATGGAGAAGGAAAGCCTGTCACTCTAAATGTCTCCTATCCCTGAACATTAGAAAAGATAGGGTTTTTAGGGCCTGGGCACAGGGCAGGAAAGTGATGCTGTTAGCATGTGCAGAGTGGGATTCCAGCCACTCAGACTCAATTTATAAATATACAACTTCAAAGAACCAAGTCCAAAAAATGGCAGAGATTATCCTTTAAGAGAGGATATTTTAGCATTATAATATGTTAATGACTGGAGGTAACCAGGCGTCTTCTGTTCCACTTTCTGCCAGTTTGCAGAGTCTTATCTCCCTCTGGTATCCGGTGAGGGGTCAAGAAACTCTGGCACCAGCCTGGGTAGCCTGGCTCTTGTAAGCAGCTGTGCTGATAAATACAGAGACTAAAGGAAAACAGTAAGAAAGGAAACTTTCCCATTTATTTTATCAGGGCTGCCCTGGTTACAAGGTTACTAAGAATAAAAATTCTAGTTAATATATAATTCCATATATGAAGTGTGCTGGAGTAATATGTGTTATGATGAAAAAATAAAAAATAATAAAGACATAAAAAGGTGTTCTGATTAAAAGGAAAATAATTTTCATCTATTTCAAAGGTTATTTAAAGATGTTTTATAAAACATGGTAAAAAGGAACCAGTAAACGAGAGAGATGTGAAGAAAGTTACAGATATGAAGAGATATTTTTAGTAAGAAAGGTTAAAAGGACAATACTTTTGTATGAGAAAGAATCTTGTGTGATACATTTTTGCCCTAAAAAAAAAGAGATGGGTTATTTAAGAAAGAGAAATTTAAGAAAAACCAGAAAGTGCAAGTGTGCTGTAAATGGTCTGTGTAAGTTGGATTAAGTTTATAGAGAATTTATGAAGGAAATTTTGTATGTGATTCCACTGGCTCTAATTAAAAGAAATTATTTATAACAGCCTTCTAGAGATAGAACTTTGATATTAAAATACAGTAATGCAAAACTAGTTAGAACAACAAGGTTTTCTTAAAAGATTGATTTGCAGTTAATGAAATTGTGTTTTTAATTTTCAATTCTATAATCTGCTTCTGTTTTGAAAATTTTCAGGTTGATATCTGATATGGTTTGGCTGTGTCCCCACCCAAATCTTATCTTGAATTGTACTCCTATAATTCCCATGTGTTGTGGGAGGGACTCGGTGGGAGATAATTGAATCATAGGAGCAGTTTCCCGCATACTGTTCTCATGGTAGTGAATAAGTCGCATGAGATCTGATTGTTTTATAAGGAGTTTCCCTTTTGCTTGCTTCTCGATCTCTTTTTGCCTGCCGCCATGTAAGAGACATGCCTTTCACCTTCCACCCTGATTGTGAGCTCCCCCAAAGCCCCAAGGAGTTGTGGATCCATTAATCCTTTTTTTCTTTATAAATTACCCAGTCTCGGCCAGGCACAGTGGCTCATGCCTGTAATCCCAGCACTTTGGGAGGCCGAGGTGGGTGGATCACTAGGTCAGGAGATTGAGACCATCCTGGCAAACATAGTGAAACCCCGTCTGTACTAAAAATACAAAAAAAATTAGCTGGACATGGTGGCGGGCGCCTGTAGCCCCAGCTACTTGGGAGGCTGAGGCAGGAGAATGGCATGAACCCGGGGGACTGAGCCTGCAGTGAGCGGACATCACACCACTGCACTCCAGCCTGGACGACAAAGCAAGACTCTGTCTCAAATTAAATAAATAAATAATAAATAAATAAATAACCCAGTCTCTGGTATATCTGTATCAGCAGTGTGAAAATGGACTAATACAATATCTCAGAAGTTTAAGTTCTCCTGTGCCCTTCTGTTTTCAGCTTTTTCTCCCTTTGAGGAGGCTTGGGATAGTAACTCTGTCCTTCAACTTTTGTTGGCTCCTGTAACTTTTTCCAGTTCTAAATCTGTTCTTATAGCCTATTACTGAAATGTTTCATCTTGAAGGTTTTCCTCCAATATAACTTACTTCTGTACTTGTGGATTTTGTTAATATGTGTAGGGGTCGAGGCCTTCTGAGGGTTTCCTGAAAAATCAACTCACAAAAGACAGATTGGTTGAAGAGAAGGCATGTAGATTTGTTTGGTGTGTATACTTGAGAGTGTTCAAAATAAAGAAGCAAGATACAGCGGAAATTGCTTGTTTTAATACTCAGGTTCAACAAAGTATACACACGCACGTAAAAAAAATGATTTAACAAAAGAGTTTTGATATGGTTTGGATGCTTGTCTCTTCCAAAGCTCATGCTGAAATGTGATTCCTTATGTCAGAGGTGGATCCTGGTAGAAGGTAATTGGATCATGGGAGTGGACCCCTTGTGAATGGTTTAGCCCCACCCCCTTGGTGATAAGTCATTTCTTGCTCAGTTAGTTCACATGAGATCTGGTTGTTTAAAAGTGCATGGCACCTTCCCCCTTGCTCTCTTGTTCCTACTCTCACCCTGTATTATGCCTACTCCTGCTTTGCTTTCCACCGTGATTGCAAGCTTCCTGAGGCATTGCCAGAAGTCAAGCGGATGTTGGTGCCATGCTTGTACAACCTGCAAAACCATGAGCCAATTACACATCTTTTCATTACAGATGACCCAGCCTTCAGGGATATCTTTATCGTCACACAAAAATGGCCTAGTGCAGAAAATTTAATGCTAGCAGACTGTGTGAGGAGATCCAGAAAGGTCCATCTATCTAGATCCTTCTTAACCTCCTGAGCATGCATTTCCTTCCTTCTGGGCATGGGGCTTTTATAACCTACAATCCAGTTAGGAAGGTCAGATCATTTCTTTATGAAAAATTCGTACACAGACTGGTGGAGGAAACATTAGTGTAATAATTTTAGGCTTTATGGCTGGCTTCGAGGAAAGGAATTCTGGTTTCTGGGACCTGCGTTGGGGAAAGGAAATTCGAGTTTCTGTGGCTAGCCTTGAGGGAAAATGAGACTGAGAGACAGGAGGACAGGAGAAAGCCAAACAAAAACTTTTATTTCTGAGGCTGCTTCTGAGGCTTTTATTTTGGGGTATTGTTTTCTGAGCCCCAACATATGTCTAACGTGTTCAATATAACCAGTCAACTTCTCATAATGTTGCCAAGAGACACATATTCCCCTGCTCAAGGCCACTAAAATGTGACACTCATTCATGACTCTGGACACATCGTTTCTGTGTCTGATTAATTCAGGTTCTTTTTTCATTAGGTTTGAATTCCAGATAATTCAAATGGGCTTCCCATAAGACAAGCAATCGCACTATAGAAGGCTTGATAACTAGCCCAAGAAACAAAGATTCAAAGATTTTAAGATAATTCCTGTGCTATTTGTATAAGGTTTTTTTTTTTTTTTTTTTACTTAGGAAATTTAAATGTTAATAACCTTAAGGTTTTTACATCAATGTAACTTTGTATATTGATTTTTTTTTTTTTGAGACAGTCTCATTATTGCCCAGGCTAGAGTGCAGTTGCACAATCTTAGCTCACTGCAACCCCCACTTCCTGGGTTCAAGTGATTCTTCTGCCTCAGCTAGCTAGGATTACCATGTCTGGCTAATTTTTGTATTTTTGGTAGAGATGGAGTTTCACTGGTCTCGAACTCCTGACCTCAGGTGATCCGCCCCCTTCAGCCTCCCAAAGTGCTGGGATTACAGGTGTGAGCCACCATGCCCAACCTGTATATTGCTTTTGAAGTCTTTTGATAATCACTCTGGTTAAATGAATAAATGTTCTTTTATAATGACCTGTAATTCTGTTTTAATCAAATATTTTCAGCCTTTTAACATTCTTTTGACAAACATCCTCAAAGTCAAACACTAAATTAAATTTGACTTAGACTTACTGTGGGGGCTTATCAAAACTATAAAAATTAATTACAGTAAGGTTATAGAATCTTTTTACAGCTTTCAATTAAGTCTTAAACTCCAGTATTACCACTTCCAGTCAGTTGACTGGACATTAGTTAAGAGACTCCCTCCAGCCCCATTAAAAAGAGTTTTTAATCAAATATTGTTAACTAACCCTTGTGCTATTAAGTTGCAGGGCTTTGACTTCTGGATACCCCTATCTCATCTCAAAAGGAGAATCAGCTCCTACAGAATCTCAAACATTAATGCTGGGATCTGGCACCAAACTCAAGTTAACCAAAACCTCATCTTCAGATCTAGGATAAGAAGACAATTTTTAAAAAGTGCTTTCTCATGACACTAGACCAGGCCTGTATATAAAGGCATAAATACTTATATAACGATTTGGCTTCTGTCTAAATTAATTTCTTCTGTGTCTTAATACTGAATAACTTAAATGTTTAGCTACTTGTGAGTTTCCTTTTCTTGTCATTGTCAGCTACACAAGGCTTATGTCTTTTTATTGAAAACATTGCCAATTCTTTATGCTTTGTTTTCCAGAGTAAATATATATATACGTATATGTGTATATGTATTTATATATTTAAATATATATGTGTGTGTGTATATGTATATATATTTGTTTCTTGTTGAGCTACTTGTAGCTTACAAGATTAGGTAAATCAACAAAGATTACTTCTCCCCACTACCTGATAGCTCCCAAATTTAAAAACTATTCAGAATGGCACTAGATTTTATCTGTTTTTGTTGCTAATGCCTTAATGCTAAAGCTATGTAAGTAGCTTCCCGCTAGTCTCAGGGACTATCCCAGAAGAGGTGGCCATGTGAGATTGTAAGGGCCGATTTCTAGGGATAGAATTAGTTCATACTCTTCAAATCAAGGACAGGCAAGCACATGCTTCAACAACTTGAAAATGAGGGACTTTGCCTCCTGGGCCATTTTCATTCATCTCAGCTGTAAAAAATTTCCTGCTTCCCATGAGAGTTAAAAGAAAATTACCAAGAGGATATCAAGGTATCTGCTGACAAAGCTTCCTGGGTAGAGTGCTGCCAGTTATGAGATTTATATATAGATATAGATATGAATACATTTATTTATAAACCACCTTAAGACAAATTTCTAAGAAGACTGCACAAAACCATTGTGGCACAACAATATCCTCTAAATTCCTTAGCATAAGTGATTTTAACAAATTGATTATATTATTCCTTAGTGTAAGTGATTTTAACAAATTGATTAGATTTTGTATAGCTAATTGCTATAGGTCTGTAATTAAAACCAAGACTATGGCAGCTCAACACATAAAATGTATGGACAAGTCAATTTTGTAGTCTTGTCTTTTGGCTTTTGTTTTTTGTCTCTTATATTACTTAAAAGATTTTCAATGTTAATGAAGGTCTGCTCACCTCCATTCCCATCTGGCCTAAAACATTGGTTATAAGTCTTTTGGATTTAAGTCTCTTGGCCATAGGGGTCCCCTTGAGGAATAGGAAGGACATGGGGCAGGTAGCCATAGTCACACCACTCCAGCAACGATACGGAACAAAATAAAAGTTGGGCCATTAGTGTTGCCTCTGGCAAATACTGGTCAGAAAGCTTGGCTACTAAAAATAAAAAAATTAGCGGGGCGTGGTGGTGGGTGCCTGTAATCCCAGCTACTTGGGAGACTGAGACAGGAAAATCGTTTGAACCCAGGAGGCGGAGGTTGCAGTGAGCCGAGAGAGCGCCACTGCATTCCATCCTGGACAGCAAAGTGAGACTGTCTCAAACAAACAAACAAGAGTCACAGAGCTGGTCTTTGAGTGAAGCCAATCTAATCCTTAAGGAAGTGACTATATGACTCCAACATCTTCCCGTCTTAAACATGTCACAGTGAAAAATTTAATTGTTAAGGATTATATTTATATAATACATAATTTTGAAAACTTTTTAATGAGGTATAGGATGTATTTTAAACATCCTATGATTGTTGGATAAAGGCAACATAAGTGAAACAGTAGATGGCTCTTAGGGAATGTTATTCAAATCGTCAAGCCAATATTGTCAACATGAGAGTGTTTAGTGAAAACAAGGAAAAGCGAAATACAGAGGGAACAATTTTTGTCAAGAGGAAAGAATGTAATTTTGTAATGTTCTAAGATATTCATCAAACAGATTTCATGTTTGCTTTTCATTTCTCAATAGTTTGCTAATTTAAGATGATTAGGGCTATGTAAAATACATTATTTAAATAATTGAATTTTGTGGAAAGTTTTTGATCTATTTCTACAACAGTCTAGATTTTGAATTATCACAGTGAAACATGGTTTCTGGGACTATAAAATTTCAGTAAGGTGTTTCATTGTGTTGTCAGGTGTGAAGCAGCAAAAAATCATATTTTTAAGAATACTTCCTTAAGAGTACGTTTTTCTTGTTGTTTACCTGAGTGAAAAATTACCTAACACGAATTATCTTTTCTTTCTTCTAATGTAGAAGAGAAATGAAGTAAATAGGGTATTTAGTAGCAGTCATTAAAAACTAGAGCCATCTAAAATATAAAATTTAGCATTTAAAAGGAATAAGTGACTTCTGAATGATTTTACACTCATTTTATTATCAAGTATATTTTCAGGAAGAAGTTTTTTTGCTGTTTGATTTTAAGAAATAATCAATGTCTCCTCAATATTAGCTCCTTCAATAATGTTAAATTATTCAATCTCTTCTTTGATTATAGATTGGGAATATGAGCAAATCAATTTTAACCAAGAAATCTGCACAAACTCAGAGCTTAAGTTTTGGAAGCTCTTTGTTACATTGAAGTCACTGAATTAATCAGTGCCATCAATAATCACTTGTTGTCTTATTGCAAGCACAGTATTAGACTCTATGGATGTTGAACAAGACTCACTTCCTAATTCGTAGTTCAGTGGCAAAAGGATTAAAAAATAATTCATAATAACAATACAACTATAACTGGCTAGCAAAGGAAAGCAATTGGGTTACATTGAAAAGAAATGGCCTTTGTAGGAAGAACGTTGCAAAGCATAGAGACCAGGAGGAAGGCCTGAGGACTTCAGCTTGTAAAATCCAAAGGACCAAGGGATGGTAAGTTCTAGTGATGTGTAGTCACACCCTGCTGCTGATTGAGTACTTGACAGTTGTTTCTTCAGTACTGAATACTCAGTGGGTATTCCCACCTTCTCATTCTCTGTATTTAACCACAAAACATATTAACTGTTCTTCCACAGCCTACTTTTTGTATTTAATATATCTTGGAGCTTCTTCCCTCTTGGTTTCTTCATTCTTTTTAATAATTCCATATACCATTATGAATTAGTATAATTTATTTTCTTTAATTGAAATTAATATAATGTAAAGAAAATCAATAATATACTGATGCATAATTTTTTCCCTCAATTTTTTGCCATCAGAAAATTTTGCAATGAATATGTAAAGATCATCTTGAAATTGTGTCTATTAATACAGTTGTCAGATATATTCCTACACATTGAATTTCTGGGTTGAGAAATATAAAATTTGTTATTTTGAAAAATACTGAGAAAATTTCCTCCTTTGAGGTTGAAATTTTATTCACATTAGCTGTTTATAAAAGAGCTGAATTTACTAGTCTCTCCAAAAAGAAAGTAACATTGAACTCTTAAGTTTTTGCCCATCTAATACACTTGCTTATTTTTTCTTGTGACTTTTCTTTTACATTTGCTTATTGAATTTTGCCTAGTTGAAATGCAGCTTTTTACATTTCTGTTGTTACTGTTTATTAATGCAGTCAAAGGTGTTAATCATTTTCTTTTTCTTTTTTGAGACAAAGTCTCACTCTGTCACCCAGGCTGGAGTGCAGTGGCACAATCTCAGTTCACTGCAACCTCTGCCTCCTGAGTTCAAGCAATTCTCCTGCCTCAGTCTCCCGAGTAGCTGGGACTACAGGAGTGCGCCACCATGCCCGGCTAATTTTTGTATTTTTTTTAGTAGAGTCAGGGTTTCACCATGTTGACCAGGCTGGTCTCGAACTCCTGACCTCGTGATCCACCCGCCCACGCCTCCCAAAGTGCTGGGATTACAGGCATGAGCTACTGCGCCCGGCATCATTTTCTTATTGTTTCTGGGTTATGAGTTATTCTTAGAAAGGCTTTCCCCACCACACAATTATCTTCCAGAGCTTTCAAAATGTTATTTTTCACATTTAAATTTTGGAAGCAGATTTGGAAATAATTGTGATGTAAAGTGTGTGATGGAGTTCCAAATCTGAGTTTTCCACATGGATATCCTATTATTCACTTACTGAATGCTCTACATAATTTGCTCACTGTTTGGGTATAACTCTTATCCTATACTAAATTACCATACACGTCTATTTCCAAATTTTAAAATTATCTTGTACTGGTCTGTTTGCTTATTTTTCTGAAAAATGAATTTCTACCCACCAGGTTGACTTACTTCTTAGTACACACAGAAAGTCCTCAAGGCAAATTGTTACACTGAATTTAGTTTTAACTGTTGAATAATAACTGGTACTCTGAAAATGTAAGTCTTGTGAGAAAGCTACATGTAGTGGAGGTTTTTTTTTACCCCCAATCTGTGCATTACCAGCCATTCTAAAATTTTTAAAATTATCACACAGTGTATCTTTTTAAGGTTACAGTGTTGACAGCTCCTATTCAAATGCAAATGTTGAACTGTTTAAAAATTGTTTAAACAAAATACGATGTAGCAAGAAGTAAACCCTTAGACAAAGCTGTCAAAATCCAGGTAGATTATATTCAAGGACCGAGAGAATCATCAGGAAAAGTCTCCCGTTATAAGAGATTA
This sequence comes from Trachypithecus francoisi, assembly GCF_009764315.1. NCBI lineage: Eukaryota > Metazoa > Chordata > Mammalia > Primates > Cercopithecidae > Trachypithecus > Trachypithecus francoisi. The sequence continues at coordinate 9,595,005 of NW_022681470.1, forward strand.
TGCCTTTCTGTTCCTTATCTATTTACTTTCAAGAAACCATAGTAGATTAATCTCATGGCAACCTGCCAAGAACTGTGTCAGGAGCTCAGTTGAAGTTCAATATATATTTTTAAAAATAAGAAATATTGTATTCAGCCCAGGGATTTGTGTCTACTGCTACCTGGGAGAGTTTGGGAATTGCTAGACTTGTACGTTCCCTTTATCATTCTTACATGTTACATAGGCAACCTGAACTCCAATTCAAAAACTCAAAGCACATTCTCTAGAGCAGGTGCACAAACATAGAAGATATATTTGATGGCAAACCACAAGCTTTTTGATCGCAGCTGTGACAGTGACTTTTAAATGAGATGTGTCTCAACCCTAACAAATCTGAAAGACAAAGCTTCCTGTTCCGTATGTCAAAGTTCATTTGTTCATTGTTCATTTGTTATGACATGAACAGTATCCAAATCCTTAAAGAAACAGCAGTGGGGCTTCCTTAGTTAAAACAGATTTTTTTTTCTCCTTTCCTCCCTGCCACTAATTCTATTTTACTATAGCTTCTGCATGCTTTTATTGAGGTATTATTTATATACAATAAAACAGAGTCACGTCTTGTTTTAGAATTAACTTTATTAATGCATAATGACATAAAATAAAAATTTAAAAGTACATTTTAATACGTTTTGACAAACATATACACTATATAATAGCCCCCCTTTGCCACATACATACTCAAAATCAAGATAGAGAATATTTCCAACATTCCCCTAAATACCTTCTGGCTTTTTTGACTCCTTTGAAGTTGATTATGTCAAGCCCCTCCAGGTCTCTGACCTCAGGCAACCACTTAATCTGCTTTTTGCCAGTGTAGACGAGCTTTGCATATTAATGGGATCATAGAGTATGTATTCTTCTGTCTTGCTTCTTTCCTTCAGCAAAACGTTTTTGAGATTCATCCATGTGACTCCTTATCAAGTCACAAATCTTTTGCAAGGTGCCTGGTTATATCTCTTGCCCCTCTAAATGGAGTTTCTGCTATATTAAGGGGTAGACATTGTATATTCTGAATTCCAGTCCTTTGTCAGATGTACATATTGAAATATTTTCCCCTTTCTGTAGCATGCCTTTTTACATTTTGCTTTTGAAAAAGTTGTTATTATTGATAAAATGTAATTTATTATTTTTCTTCCTTTTAGTGTCCAACTAAGATGTCTCTGCCCATCTCAAATTTTTAAAAATCTGCTATATTTCCATCTAATTGCTTTATTGATATATACAGTTGTTCTGGCACCATTTGTTGGGAAAGCTTTTCTTTCTCCATTGAGTTAGTCTGACACCTTTGTTAAAAATCAATCCTCCATGTATGTCTGGTTCACGTTTTAGATTTATTCTCATCCATTGATCTCAGAAACCTAGCTACCTTTATTACTGTAGTCTGTTAAATTCTGATATAAGGTAGTATAAGGCTAATGTTTCTAAACTTGTTCTACTGTTGCAAAATTGTTTTGGGCTATTTTATGTCCTTTATGTCCCTACATATTATTTAAGGCCAATTTATCATGCAAAAAATACTCCTGGGATTTTGATTGGAATTGCATCGAATCTATACATAAATATAGGGACAAATGATGTCCTAACATTTTCCATACTAGAAGCATGGTATATATCTCTATTTAGGTCATCTTTAATTTCTCTTAGCAACAATTTATTGTCTTTACTGTGCTGATTTTGTATATATTTCGTTAAATAATCCCTCAGTATTTCATGTTTTTGATTATGTCGGAAAAGGTGAAAAGAAAACATAACAGTTATTCGCAACTATTCCTTAATAGCTATGAACAGAATAATTATGGTTTATGTGAATTTACTTGCATTACCTTGGCATTAATGAGTTGAATCTGATTTTTACACTATCACAAGCTTAAAACATCTTACTAAAAATTAAGAGGGATAGTGTATTCCAAATATTACTTTTTAGTAGAATATTCTGTTCTGAACGTACCTCTAGTTTTGTAGGGCATGCATGCATGCAGACGCACATTTTTTAAGTCATATTAAGGTACCATAAGTAGAAACAAGTATCAGACTTACACTCCAAAAATTCTGAAAATGTACTATTCTTCTACAAAGAAATATACTTCAAGTATCACCCAAAGAGGAGCACAGTGTCCAGAAAAGCAAGGAAAGAAGACATTGCAGTATTATTCACAATAGTAAAGATACAAATCAACCTAAGTTTCCATGGATGGATAAATGTGATCTATATACACAATGGAATACTATTCTACCTTAAAAAAGAAGAAAATCTTGTCAGTTGTGATGACATGGATGAACCTGGAGAACATTATGCTATGTCAGATAAGCCAGACACAGAAAGACAAGGACTGCATGATCTTACTTATGCATGGAATGTACAATAGTCAAACTCATAGCAATAGAGAGTAGAGCAGTGGTTGCCGGGATGTGGGAAGTGGGAAAAATCGGGGAGATTTTGATCAAACTTTGAGTCATAAGATCAACAAGTTCTGAGAATCTAATGTACAGCGTGGGTGGTGATGGATGTGTTAACAAATTTGATTGTGATAATAACCACACAGTATGTATGTATACCAAATCATCATTTTGTACACCTTAAATGTATACAATCTTTATTTGTCAGTTAATTATTTTTCTTTTTCTTTTTTTTTATAAAAGAAGAGTGTTATTCAACACAACTTCCTTGATAAAAGCCTGGAATGATAGTTCCAATATATTCCAAACCATCACATGCTCAGTTTTTTTTTTCCTGTACTGAATGACTATAGTAATGGCTAAGCTGTATGCTTAATAAGAGGCAGAAAGATTGAAAATTTAATGGTTTAAAAACTTGAATCCAGGGCTTCAACATTTGGTGAAAATTGAGCGGGAATGTTAATATTTTAATTCACGATGATTAAGCAAATAAAATATAACAATAAAATTTGTAAGGATTTATAAGAAATTCAAATTATTAATGGGCTGGTAGGGATAATTCAAAGAACTTGTGGTGATTCTTGAGGAGAATATTGATCTTAACAAAACATTGGCATCTACAATGTGTTTGTCACAAATTCCATGACATAACTGACAGACTCTTTGGGGGCATTGTGTTATCTCTAATTATTTTAATTAAGGAGTAATTTATAAAATATTTGTAACTTCAGAAGGGATGCATATGATCATAGATATTTATAGTTGAGGTTTAAAATCCCTCTTAGCATCTGAAATAGCAAATTATACTTTTTACAAATATTCTGAAATTGAGAAACAGTAAAGTGTAATAGAAATGTTTATACTAATGAAAAGTTATACTTCCAATTAACTTGTGCAGCAATTTGAACACTAATGGTTAAATATTATTTGCTCTTGTGGAGTGAGAGGGTTGAAGGAGAGGGTCACAGAATGTAATAATAAAATTACCACTTATTTTATAGCTTATATAACACTGAATTCTGCCACATAAAAAGTGGAATGTCAATGTTACCATACTTCCCTCCAAGAAAATGATATAAAAAAATGTGTCATCATCCACAAATGTAGATGAGCTGGACAAGAGTTGGCAGAGAAGTTCTTTATCGTTTCCATGCAGAGTCAGCCTGTTTCATTATTGACTGCCAAAAAATTGATGTCCTGGTTGAAGAGGCTGACCAAGTACTTTATGTCTCCTAGATCACTTTAAAAAGGAGGGGCTTTGGGGAGAATAGGAGGAGGCGAAGGCCATTAGTTGTTGGCAAAAAGCAGAGTATATAGCAGCAAGCTAAGTGGAGTGGTTGTAAGATAACTATTAGAAGCTTACAGTTTATCAGGAGGTTAATTGGAGAAAAGAGAAAATAAATCACTAGTGTAGAAGAGAGGACTAGAGAAGGACATTTATAAAGTAAGCAAAGTGCAAAAGTGCAGAACAGGAGAGAGAGGAAAAGTGTCATCCTACTTTCCTGGAGATGGAGAATTGTGAATTAAGAAATACCCACCAAAACTGATGAAATTAACATTTTTGAATATAAACACGTATGGTTTGTTCAAATACCTAATATAAAGAGCATCAGACAGAAACTGTACTGAAGTAATTTTGAGTGTTTGAAAGGTCTACAGCTTTGATGAAATGAAAATTTTGAGATGGGGATTTTTAAATATTAATCTATCATTGCTTTAAAACCTTCTCACATGCAGTAATGTGAATCATCATTAATATTAGTCAACATTTGCCTATTCACAGATCCCTATCATGGCTTTCATTAAACGAACATTGCAGATAAATCAGTGACATTTTCCTTCCAAGGTCTAGTTGGATATTGTAAGTAAATGACCTGAAAGTCACCTTAACTTTGGGTAATGCTCAGATCAAGCCAATATCTAAAATACAAGAATGCAGTTTCATTCATTAAAGAAATAACCATAAACTCAAGTATCGAAAAAATCACCACCCTTCCTTAGGGTTTAGAACGAAGCCTTATTCTCTACTTCCTTTTTAGTCAGAGAGAAAAATATCTTTTTATTTTTTACTTCTCTTAAAAACTATTTTTAAGTGATCTTCAGCACTTATGTAAACAATCTCAATACCCCCTCAAAAGTTAATTTCTTGGAACCTTCTGGGGGTCTGTTAAAATTAAGTGCATAGTTGTATTATAGCACTAAACTTAAAATTATTTCTTAGAAAGTCGAATGTGATAACTGACAACTTTAATTTTATTGATTACTACATCCCCCAGAGGAAAAATCAAATACATTATTTCTGATGTTTGTTTTAGAAATTTTCACAGAAGATACACAGAAATTTGAAATAGTAATACAATTTAGGGAAAAAAAATGAAGTAAGGAAGAAAAGATAAAGAGAAACAGAGAGATTGAGAGAGAGTGAGGTAGAGAGGGAAAGGCTAAAGAAAGACTGAAAGAAAAAAGAAAGTGAGAAAAGGGGAAAGAAAAAGAAGAAAGAAAGAAGGAAAGAGAAAGAAAGAAAGAAAGAAAGAAAGAGAAGAGAAAAGAAGGAAGGAAGGAAGGAAAAGAGAGAGAGGAAGGGAGGAAGGGAAGAAGGAAGGAAGGGGGGGAAGGAGGAAAGAAATACGGAAAGAAAAAGAAGAAAAAGAAAGAAAAATAGAGAAAGAGAAGAAAAGAAAGAAAGAAAAGAAATAAAGAGAAGAAAAAGAAAAGGAAGGAAAAGAAAGAAAGAGGAAAAAAGAAAGAAAGAGACAAACTGGGCAATATAGCATGGAAAAGTGGCAAAGACAATGGGCAAATCTTGGGTATGCCATTTAGTGTTTTTATGACTCTGGGAAACTCTTTGCTTCAATTTCCCCTTGTGTAAATGAAGATATGTTCATATGTAATTTATGGTGTGACAGTTTTATAAGATAATGAATGTCAAGTGCATAGAATAATAACATCTGCATATCAGGGTGCACACAGACACATGCGGGCACACACACATATTTTCTGCTACTATTGGCTAAAGACTGACAAGGGCTGATGATTAAATTATATTTACAAATAACAAAACTAACTAGAATTATTTTCAGTTTAGAGATTCACAATAGATAACAAAACTTAACATTCTTTCCTAATTTATGAAGACAACCTTGGATATAGGTCTATGAGAATGTAAAAACTGTCTCCAATAATCCTGACGTAGGAATAGTATTGCCTGGTAGGGTCTCCCATAATGACATACATGTTCTATAATCTCTACTGTCCAGTTTGGTGGCTACTAGCTTCATGTAACTCTTGAGTCCTTGAAATGTGGCTAGTACAACTAAGAAACTCAGTTTTTAACTTTAATTAATTTAAATTTAAAGAAAAGTAAAGAGAAAGAGAAGAAAAAGAAAGAAAGAGAAAAAGAAAGAAAGAAAGAAGAACGAAAGAAAGAGAAAAGAAAAAAGAAAGAAGGAAAGAAAAAGAAAGAAAGAAAGAAAGAAGGCTCATGTGTCTAGTAGCTAAAATATTGAACATCACGTGTGTGGATTACAATGGAGACTTGGCAATATATTTTTAAATTGTTCTTTTTTTGACAGGTTATAAAAAGATCGCACATGTCACATAATATAGAAAGATGTTGCACATGTTATAAAAAGATTGTCAACAGTCACATGGTATAGAAACAATAATAAGAGAATAATGACTATAATTTCAAAATGTATAAGAAATACCCACTGAAAACCTTAGTAGATTTTCTTTAAGATTTTAATGTGTATGTATAAACATTCTATGTACTTTTACATTTTGAATACTTGGTATTATAATGTACACACAGCAGAAAAATCAGGGAATTTGGAAAAATGTGGACTTAGCCCGTTCAATATATCTTGTGATTACTGAGTCTCTCTACAAATGGAGACAAATTAATTTTGCATTTCAAGAAAAGATATAACCAACATCAAACTCAAATTGAGAGAGATTACACAAAATGACTAATGAATACTCCTCAAAATTGTTAAGATCATGAAAGACAAGAAAATTTGGGGGAGCTGCCACAGATTGAAGCAATGTGGAATGCTGAATTGGGTTCTAGAACAGAAAAAGAGAAACAATATAGTAGGAGAAAAAAATGGTGAAATCTGAATAAGATCTTGGTACGGTGTGAATATCTGTGTTCCCTCCAAATTCATATATTAAACTCTTAACTCCCAAGGTGATGGTATTAGGAAGTAGGCTTTGGGAAGTGAATAGGTCATGAGGGCAGAGCCCTCATAAATGAGGTTTCTCACCCCTTCTACCATGTGAGGATGCAGCAAAAAGATGGTCATCTATGAACCAGAAAGGGGATCCTGACCAGATATTGAATCTGTCAGCACTTTGGTCTTGTATGTCTCAGCCTCCAGTACACACAGTTCTGCAGTAAGGTGATGCCAGATCTCAGCAATACAATTCTGTTGTTTATAAGACACCCAGTATTTTGTTACAGCAGCCAGAATAGTCTGGGGATTAGTTCATAGTATGGTAGATGGTAATTGCTTTAAGTTTATGCAAATTGTCACTACTGTCACGAGATAGTAGTGAAGTAAACAATGGGACTTTTAGTTGTTATTGTTAAACTTAGCCAAAAATTAAGATCATGAAGGCTCTAGAGCACCATGCTAAATGATTTTTATTTTATCTTTAAGGTTTTGGGGGTGCAATATGGATTTTAAGCAGTGTCATCATAATTAGACTTTGAAAACAATCATTCTACTGAAATATGGAGAAAAATTAGTAAACTTATTTGATTTATCCAGGAAGACCAAAAACGAGTTTTGGTAGGAAATTGTAAAAATATTTGTGAATGCTAGTCTACTCCTATTACAGTGACAGTAATGTTTGGGGAGATGAAGTTCCAGAGAGTCAAGGGGAAATAATTGGCATGCCTTATAAACCACCTAGATTTTAGGAATAAGAGTAGGTAATTGGTAGAATAAGGAAAAACAAGGCTTCTGACACAAATGGGCAATGGGAATTACCTTCAAATAAATAAAGGAGTTAAGTTGATGAGATAAAAGATCTATCAAGAATGTTGTGACTATAAACCAAAACAACATAAACAACAAAAAATATGTCTAGTAGTCAGTTAATGACAAAGGATTACATATCAAGGACAAAGGTATGTATGGACACATGATTTAGAAGCTGTTAATAAATAGATTCTAGTTGAAAAATTTTGTTAATAGAAAGTATACACCACAAGAAAAGGTAAGAAGAGTGTTGAATAGCAATCACAGGATAGATTGAAGAAGCATCAAAGATGACATTAATGATGTCAAATGCTGATGATCAGGCAAGACATTGACTCCATGACCTTCTCGCAAGCAGATGTGGCCAAATGACAAGGATCCACACAATGTCATGAGGGAAAGGGCAAATGGGAGACGATAAAATCAGAATGGCAACTGTAATTGACTCTTCTGAGAAGAGGCCAAGTCTGTTTCTACAGTTGAATACAATGGCTGACCTAGATTATTTTCAAACACTCTTAGTGACTCTAAAATCTCATAAAAGTGATTTTGGTGGACCCATTGCATTGTTCCCCTATAAGATATATATGTAGACTGAGTGATCAGAATACTTAAATGGTATGATCTTATAAGAACCATGTCCTTTTCTAATTCTCTAATCGATGTACACATTAATACTGTTACCCGCCCTGAGCAGGGAGGTTGTTAGCATGCCATTGTTATATGATTTGTCTTGGTGTTGGACAAGAATAAAAATTTCAACAGTTCCCTTTTTCTCTACCCAAGTAATAATAACACTTCTTAGCTCTTTTCTATTTATTTCTACATTAAAATGTTATAAATAAAATGCAGTCTAAGTTCTAGTTCCCATGGTGTATATACTTTACTTTCAATTATATTTAAAATAAACTATTTGAGATTATATTAAGTACCTTCAATTTTTGCTAAAAGTGTTATTATAAAATGGTGTGAAATGTGCAAATCACATTGCACAAAAGGTTTCTCTGGCCCATTTAAAAATTATTTCTTGTATGTCCCTTGACATGTCAATGAATAATGAACATGAAGGAACAAGAGGTGTCTACTTGTGTCAATGAGAAGGAATTGCTAGCTTCCTGAAAGTGGTTCAACCTTTCCTTATGTTGATATCAATATACAGATTTCTTTTTTTTTTTTTCTCCACCATTCCTCTTCTCTCTCTATTTTCCTCTTCCTACTCCATCACACACACACATACATGGGCAAAGACAGACATTTTGATTAACTAATTTATTATAGCAAGATTAGACACCATGTGTATCCATATCATTTTAAAAAATTTCTTGAGAAACATTGAAATTTATTGGTTGTGTGTATTACTAACTATGTGGTCATTTTCATTGATTATACAGAAGTTTGTTTTTAGAAATAGATTATCTTAAGCATTTTAAAAAACATGTCCTATTCTTGGGCTATCTTTAATAATCCACTCTTTGAAAACATAGACTTTTATTAGGCTGTCCCCTTACTTGAAACAAGTTTTTTGTTCTTTACATTTCCTCAAAACATTTTCTACAGACAGATTTACACATGTTAAAGTAATAGTGATGATGATGATGATGATGATGATGATGATGATGATGATGAAAACTTATCTTTGCATTTTACCACGAGAAAAAAATATCTCTCAGAGATGTTCAAATATATACAGGCTATTGAAAAAGAATGTCATTTTAAATTTATTTTAGACACACTTTTGAATTTAAAAGCTAGTTAATAAATCTTTATTGCTAATCTTTTACATGGAAGAAACAAAGGTGATATTTATGTCAATATTGGTGCTGCTAGACCAGGGGATGAAGATTGAGAACCACTGCTTTATATATATTTCTTTTCTTTCCTTTTCTTTTCTTTCTTTTTTTTTTTTTAGATGGAGTCGTGCTCTGTCACCCAGGCTGGGATGCAGTGGTGCAATCTCAACTCACTGCAACCTCTGCCTCCCAAGTTCAAGCAATTCTCTGCCTCAGCCTCCCAAGTAGCTGGGATCACAGCCACCAAGCCTGGCTAATTTTTTCTTTTTTTTGCATTTTTAGTAGAGACGGGGTTTCACCAAGTTGGCCAGGTTGGACTTGAACTCCTGACCTCGTGATCCACCTGCCTCGGCCTCACAAAGTGCTAGGATTACAGGCGTGAGCCACCGCCTCTGTATATTTATATACAAAGGCTTCTCTTTGGCCACTTGTACCACCAGTATCACCTGTCTTCCTTCACCCACCTGTCAGTTCTTTATTCATGATCCCTCCTGAGTGAGTGTGATTTCTCTCTCATATACCCCAACAGGACATTCTACTTTTATAACCTTAGCATTTATATTGCACATTTAGATTATGAATTCCATGAGGCAGAAATCTGTGCTGGCCATCACTAACTGCTGAGCCTAATGCCTGGTACTTAGTATTGAGATTAGCACATATTTATTGAATGACTATTTTGAAAATTCAAATTTACTCTTAGTGAATAGCCATATTTTAAAATGCTATTGTATGTTCCTTATAATTTATGTTAGGTCCTGGATTTTAGAGATCATTTTCAAATGTTATTGCTGGCCTAATACATTGAGCAAGTATGAATTTCAGCCTGGATTTTAATGTATATACTACTTTCTTTTGAATTCCTAGTGCTATTTTTATTTTATTCCTTATTACACATACCATAAATAAAAATTATTAGGAAGTATTTCAGTATGTATTTAGAAGACATTGCATTTATTTTGGATCTGTATGCTATTGAATCAACCTTTTCAAATGGCTGATTTGAGAACTGCAATTGTGTATTAGAGTAGTTTTTATTCAGGTGTTTTAGAATGATGTCCCAAAAAGATACTTGTATTCTAGAAAATGTATCTAAAACAATGAAAAATTCTTAGAAATAAATAAAAATATTCTTAAAGAAATAAAATGTGTCACAATGTCATATTGAGTTGAAACTATGTGACATTCTGGAAAAGCCATATTTGTTTCTAAACAATAAATCTGATAATATTAAAAGTACTTCATTATACTGAACTTAGCTGAGGGGAAATTTGAGTTTGAAGGAAAAAGGTCTGGCCAGATCTTACTCAGCTTAGAAATTTCGCAAATGAGAATAAAGACAAAGGAGATTAAATCATTTACTCCAAACCACAACACTATTTACTTAATGGCACAGCTGGGAAAAGAGGGCCACTTTCTTTAATTCAGAATTACAGCTAGTTTTTAATTAAAATGCATCTCGCTTTCATTACTATGCTTCCAAATTATAATTCTACTGGTGATCTAATAGTTTATCTTCCCTAAATAAATATATTTAGCTTAATCGGAATATTTACAGGTGAAGTACGATTAGGATACACTCATTAGTTAGATAGTTAAATGTAAATTGTGCCTGAGAAGCAAGAAAGGTAAATTTGTAAGGAGACCAATGAGGCTACATTGACATTACTGTAAATAATGCATGCGGTAGATGCTAAATCTAGAGTACATGACATTGTACTCTACCTTGTGCTGTACTATACAACTCTATCCATTGAGTAGATGATCCATAAAATGTATTTATATGCACCTAATATTTCAGAGTCTAAGTTTAATTTTTCCTTTCTATAAAATGGGGGCATTGGACTCTGCCTTTTAAGATTTCATCTGATTTTTTTAAAACTTATTCATAGTCACATCTGATTTTAAAGAATATCTGATGCTGTGGCAAAGCAGATAATGTTAAATGCTAAATGATAGTATCATATATTGGTGCAGCAGAATTTCAGAAGACCTGATTACTTTCAGCCCTTGCCTCCTTGTCATGGATCTCTGCTTGTAGGTCAATTCTTCACACACTCAGAGTTACAACCCCTAATAAAATAACAAGATGTCACAATGCAAAAACCTCAACCAACTTTCTAAAAAATACACAAGAACATCAAACAGGAAAGAAATAAGCAACATTTACATTGAAAGCTAAAAAAGAAATAAAACTGTATAGCATAGAAATTTGGGTAAGCGCTAGTAGATAGAGAAACATGAAATTTTAATAATAAAAGTTCTCCGAAGATAGTAAGATGGTGAGAGAGTTAAGTCTAGGCCTGAGGCTTACAATCGACAACCCATGCAAACAAAAGAGAATCAGTGGAAACAATGGAAAGGTACTAAGCTGTGAAAGGACTTGACATACTAAACTGAAAGAATATATGAATCAAAGAGACGAGAGGCAAAAGGTGATACTAGAAATATAAGTAGGATATTTGAAGGACTTTGTGGATCATACTGTTTTATGCTGGGTACAATGAGAAACACTGAAGAGTTTTATCAAAGAGTAACATCTTAAATAAAGTACCGTAAATGCTGAAGTAATTGTGGAACATTTAGAAAGTTGTTACAGTAGTCTATGAAGGAAATGATGATTAGGTAATGGTTGCCACAAATAGAAAGAAATGCACAGACTATAGACATTCTTTTGAGATAAAGCAGAACTTGGATGTGTGTGTGAGAAAAGTGATATAATGCCCCCGGTTTCAGCTTTCTTCAGTGTTGTAGTGGTTTCCTATTCTGAAAAGAGGAAAACAAGAGAACATACTTTGGAGAAAAGTTGTAGTTATATTTTGGGTACTTTATGTTAGATGACTCATTGTAGATATCAAATATACTGTTGATTGTGTGAAACTAGAATTCAGAAAGGAAGTTTAGACTGAAGACATAAGCTTCGAATGTAAGTTTATGGATAGACTTTAAAACAAGAGAAACCAATATAATTTTGTAGAGAAAAAATGTAATTCATATGCTTATGGATTAGTGAAATTGTGCCTATAAAGACTTGGTAACAAAGTTTGAAAATTCTGTTGATATAATGATATATGAAAATAAAAGAATACAGACTTGTATATAAAGTATTCAAGTATGTATGGATAGAAAGAAAAAGTCTGAAAGTAAATATATAAGAATTTCAGTAGTTTTCTGTACCTTTTGGAACTTTGGAAAAGGTTTTGTGGTCTTCTTTCTATTTTTAAAATCTTATGTCAAGTGTTCCTTTAAAACAATGGAATGTATTTTTTAATTACTAGATTTTTGGTTAAATGTTGTATATAAATCAGCCATATTCATTGCCTCTGTCTCTAATATACCAATAAAATAGCCATAAAGAGTAAAAGAAGGAATAAAACCACATGAGTAAATAGCATATTTATCAGGATCAGATAAGAGATTTAAAATTAATTATTAAAAAACAGAAAAAAGTACTGTTAAATAATTGAGCCTACAATGTAAACACCTACCACAAACATAAATTTATAATAAAAATATGTAACAATGAGCCTTATTAACCTAATACTATATTATTAACATAATTTTTTAGATGTAACTAAATACTAAGAGTTTTATTTTATTTTTGTGTGTGTGTATATGTTGCCCTCTTGAATTTTCTAAATAAATAGAAATCACAAATATATGCTTTTAATTTGGAAGCTTCTTCTTTTGTTGTGTTTTATTTTTGTTTAAACCTCAAGTGTATTGGTCAAATTGGTTTACTTCTTTTTTTAATTTTTTTTATTATACTAGGGTACCTGTGCACAGCATGCAGGTTTGTTACATAGGTATACATGTGCCATGTTGGTTTGCTGCACCCATCAACTCATTAGGTGTTTTTCCTAACGCTATCCCTCTCCCAACCCCACAGCCCCCGACAGGCCCTGGTGTGTGATGTTCCCCTTCCTGTGTGCATGTGTTCTCGTTGTTCAACTCCCATTTATGAGTGAGAACATACAATGTTTGGTTTTCTGTCCCTGTGATATTTTGCTGAGAATGATGGTTTACAGCTTCATCCATGTCCGTGCAAAGTACATTAACTCATTCTTTTTTATGGCTGCATAGCATTCCATAGTGTATATGTGCCACATTTTCTTTATCCAGTCTATTATTGATGGACATTTGGGTTAGTTCTAAGTATTTGCTATTGTGAATAGTGCTGCAATAAACATACGTGTGCATGTGTCTTTATAGCAGCATGATTTATAATCCTTTGGGTATATACCCAGTAATGGATTGCTGGGTCAAATGATATTTCTACTTCCAGATCCTTGAAGAATCACCACATTGTCTTCCACAATGGTTGAACTAATTTACACTCCCACCAACAGTGTAAAAGCATTCCTATTTCTCCACCTCCTCTCCAGCATCTGTTGTTTCCTAATTTTTTAATGATCACCATTCTAACTGGCATGAAATGGTATCTCACTGTGGTTTTGGTTTACATTTCTCTGATGACCAGTGATGATGAGAATTTTTTTTATGCAGTCTGTTGGCTGCATAAATGTCTTCTTTTGATAAGTGGCTGTTCATATCTTTTGCCCACTTTTTGATGGGTTTTTTTTTTTTTTTTCTCGTAAATTTGTTTAAGTTCTTTGTAGATTTTGGATATTAGCCCTTTGTCAGATGGATAGATTGCCAAAATTTTCGCCCATTCTGTAGGTTGCCTGTTCACTCTGATGATAGTTTCTTTTGCTGTGCAGAAGCTCTTTGGTTTAAACAGATCCCATTTGCCTATATTGGCTTTTGTTGCCATTGCTTTTGGTGTTTTAGACATGAAGTCTTTGCCCATACCTATGTCCTGAATGGTGTTGCCTAGGTTTTCTTCTAGGGTTTTTATGGTTTTAGGTCTTATATTTAAGTCTTTTATCCATCTTGAGTTAATTTTTGTATAAGGTGTAAAGGAGGGATCCAGTTTCAGCTTTCTGCATGTGGCTACCCAGTTTTCCCAACACCATTTATTAAATAGGGAATCCTATCCCCATTGCTTTATTTTGTCAGGTTTGTCAAAGATCAGATGGTTGTAGATGTGTGGTGTTATTTCTGAGGCCTCTTTTCTGTTCCACATATTCCATTGGTCAATATATCTGTTTTGGTACCAGTACCATGCTGTTTGCTTACTGAAGCCTTGTAGTATAGTTTGAAGTCAGGTAGTGTGATGCCTCCAGCTTTGTTATTTTTGCTTAGGATTGTCTTGGATATGTGGGCTCTTTTTGGGTTCCATATAAAACATAAAGTAGTTTTTTCCAATTCTGTGAAAAAAGTCAGTGAAAGCTTGTTGGAGATAGCATTGAATCTATAAATCACCTTGAGCAGTATGGCCATTTTGATGATATTGATTCTTCCTATCTATGAGCATGGAATGTTCTTCCATTTGTTTATGTCCTCTTTTATTTCACTGAACAATGGTTTGTAGTTCTCTTGAAGAGGTCCTTCACATCCCTTGTAAGTTGGATTCCTAGGTATTTTATTCTCTTTGTAGTAATTGTGAATGGGAGTTCACTCATGATTTGGCTCTCTGTTTGTCTGTTCTTGGTGTATAGGAATGCTTGTGATTTCTGCACATTGATTTTGTATCCTGAGACTTTGCTGAAGTTGCTTATCAGCTGAAGGAGATTTTGGGCCAAGATGATGGGGTTTTCAAAATATACAATCATGTCATCTGCAAACAGAGACAATTTGACTTCCTCTTTTCCTAATTGAATACCCTTTATTTCTTTCTCTTGCCTGATTGCCCTAGCCAGAACTTCCAACACTATGTTGAATAGGAGTGGTGAGAGAGAGCATCCTTGTCTTGTGCCAGTTTTCAAAGGGAATGTTTCCAGCTTTTGTCCATTCAGTATGATAATGGTTGTGGGTTTGTCATAAATAGCTCTTATTGTTTTGAGATACGTTCCATCGATACCTAGTTTATTGAGAGTTTTTAGCATGAAAGGCCGTTGAATTTTGTCAAAGCCTTTTCTGCATCTATTGAGATAATCATGTGGCTTTTGTTGTTGATTCTGTTTATATGATGGATTACATTTATTGATTTGCATATGTTGAACCAGCCTTGCATCCCAGGGATGAAGCTGACTTCATCGTGGTGGATAAACTTTTTGATGTGCTGATGGATTCGGTTTGCCAGTATTTTATTGAGGATTTTTTCATCCATGTTCAATGGGGATATTGGACTAAAATTCACTTTTTTGTTGTGTCTCTGCCAGGCTTTGGTGTCAGGATGATGCTGGCCTCATGAAATGAGATAGGGAGGATTCCTTCTTTTTCTATTGATTGAATAGTTTCAGAAGGAATGGTACCAGCTCTTCTTTGTATCTCTGATAGCATTCAGCTATGAATCCATCTGGTCCTGGACTTTTTTTAGTTTTAGGCTATTAATTATTGCCTCAATTTCAGAACCTCTTATTGGTCTATTGAGAGGTTCAACTTCTTCCTGGTTTAATCTTGGGAGTGTGTTTGTGTCCAGGAATTTATCCATTTCTTCTAGATTTTCTAGTTTATTTGCATAGAGGTGTTTATAGTATTCTCTGATGGTAGTTTGTATTTCTGTGGGATTAGTGGTAATATCCCCTTTATCATTTTTAATTGCATCTATTTGATTCTTCTCTCTTTTCTTCTTTATTAATCTTGCCAGTGGTCTATCTATTTTGTTGATCTTTAAAAAAAAACCACAGCTCCTGGATTCATTGATTTTTTGAAGGGATTTTTGTGTCTCCATCTCCTTCAGTTGTGCTCTGATCTTAGTTACTTATTTTCTTCTGTTAGCTTTTGGATTTGTATGCTCTTACTTCTCTAGTTCTTCAATAATTGTGATGTCAGAGTGCTGATTTTAGATTTTTCCTGCTTTCTCTTGTGGGCATTTAGTGCTATAAATTTCCCTCTACACACCACTTTAAATGTGTCCCAGAGATTCTGGTATGTTGTGTCTTTGTTTTTATTGCTTTCAAAAAACATCTTTATTTCTGCCTTCATTTTGTTATTTACCCAGTAGTCATTCAGGAGCAGGTTGTTCAGTTTCCATGTAGCTGTGCAGTTTTGATTGAATTTCTTAATCGTGAGTTCTAATTTGATTGCACTGTTGTCTGACAGACAATTTGTTATGATTTCCATTATTTTGCATTTGCTGAGGATTGTTTTACTTCAATTATGTGGTCAATTTTATAATAAGTGCGATGTGGTGCTGAGAAGAATGTATATTCTGTTGATATGTGGTGGAGAGTTCTGTAGATGTCTATTAGATCCGCTCAGTCCAGAGCTGAGTTCAAGTCCTGGATATCATTGTTAAGTTTCTCTCTCATTTATCTGTCTCATATTGACAGTGAGGAGTTAAAATCTCCCATTGTTATTGTGTGGGGATCTAAGTCTCTTTGTAGGTCTCTAAGAACTTGCTTTGTGAATCTGGGTGCTTCTGTATTGGATGCATATATATTTAGGATAGTTAGCTCTTCTTGTTGAGTTGATTCCTTTACCATTATGTAATAGTCTTCTTTGTCTCTTTTGGTCTTTGTTGGTTTAAAGTCTGTTTTATCAGAGACCAGGATTGCAATCCCTGCTTTTTTTTCTTTGTTTTCCATTTGCTTGGTAGATCTTCCTCCATCCCTTTATTTTGAGTCTATGGGTGTCTTTGCACATGAGATGGGTCTCCTGAATATAGCACACCAATGGGTGTTGACTTTTTATCCAATTTGCCACTCTGTGTCTTTTAACTGGGCATTTAGTCCATTTACATTTAAGGTTAATATTGTTATGTGTGGATTTGAGCCTGTCATTATGATGCTAGGTGGTTATTTTTGGAATTTTCAGCCTCCCAGCTCTGGTTTCTCCTCATCTTTGTGATTTTATCTACCTTTGGTTTTTGATGTTGTTGACCTATGGATGGGGTTTTGGTGTGGATGTCCTTTTTGCTGATGTTGATGCTATTCCTTTCTGTTAGTTAGTTTTCATTCTAACAGACAGGCTCCTCAGCTGCAGGTCTGTTGGAGTTTGCTGGAGGTCCACTCCAGACCCTGTTTGCCTAGGTATTGCCAGTGGAGGCTGCAGAACAGCAAATATTGCTGCCTGATCCTTCCTCTGGAAGTTTCATCCCAGAGGAGCATCCACCTGTATGAGGTGTCTGTCTGCCCCTACTGGGAAGTGTCTCCCAGTCAGGCTACACCGGGGTCAGGGACACACTTGAGGAGGCAGTCTGTCCATTATCAGAGCTCAAATGCCGTGCTAGGAGAACCACTGCTTTCTTCAGAGCTGTCAGATAGGGACGTTGTAGTCTGCAGAAGCTGTCTGCTGCCTTTTGTTCAGAGTTGCCCTGCTTCCAGAGGTGGAATCTAGAGAGGCAGTAGGCCTTGCTGAGCTGGCATGGGCTCTGCCCAGTTTGAGCTTCCCTGTCGCTTTGTTTACACTGTGAGCATAGAACCACCTACTCAAACCTCAGCAATGCAGACGCCCTTACCCCCACCAAGCTCCAGCATCCCAGGTCGATCTCAGACTGATGTGCTAGCAGCGAGCAAGGCTCCGTGGGCATGGGACCCACCGAGTCAGGCACAGGAGGGAATCTCCTAGTCTGTTGGTTGCAAAGACCATGGGAAAAGTGCAGTATTTAGGCAGGAGTGTACCATTCCTCCAGGTACCCTCACTCATGGCTTCCCTTGGTTAGGAAGGGGAAATATCATGACCCTTTGTGCTTCCTGAGTGAGGCGATGCCCTGCCCTGCTTTGGCTCACCCTCCGTGGGCTTCACCCACTGAGATAAACCAGGTGGCTCAGTTGGAAATGCAGAAATCACCCGTGTTCTGCATCAATCTCGCTGGGAGCTGTAGACCAGAGCTGTTCGTATTTGGCCATCTTGGAAGCGATTGTAATTAACATAATTTTTAATCTAATGATCTACCTAAGGGTTGCTTCAGAAGTCAAGCCTCGTAAAATGATTTTTCTTCCCTATCAATAAGAAAATTGAATGACATCATTTATGTATAAACTATTACACTGACCTTTGGTTAAATTTTTGTTTTTTTAGCTTTTATCTTATCTGTTAAGTTATTGTTACAATCCTCCTTGTGCAAAGCCTAGAATTAACCAAGGTAACACCAAATAATTATAATTTTGGGTGTAGAGATAATAATTTTGTTTTTGCCTGAAAAGATACACTATTAACAGAAACAAATCTTTTTCAAACTGCTCAAAGAGTAACTTCAGAAATGTTAAAATAGTAATTTCAAGAAAATTTCAAGGTTTGGTATTCTGTATCATCTCTGTGTTATTTTTTATGTAACCAGTTTATTAAATGGGTTTGACTCAGTGAAGGTAAAAATGCCTTAATTTTTCTCTAGCTGCTGACATCTGACATGATTTCTTATGTCTTCCCAATCTGGATGAAATCTCAACACATGTCTGTTATTTCCAGAAGACAAAAAAAATAAATAAATAAATAAAGGAGTCAAGGCAAGAAAGAAAAAATTGTTTGCTTGTTTGTTTGCTGATTGAAGCATTTAACTGTCTTGCTGTCTTAGATCTTTCTTGGTTGACCATAGGTGCTCAAGAGGTAGTTATCATCCCAGTGAACCTCTTACTTGTGTTCCTTGGAGGCCCCTTGGGAGACTGACACTGTGATGGTTAATATTGAGTGTCAACTTGATTGGATTAGAGGATGCAAAGTATTGCTCCTGGGTGTGTGTCTGCGAGGGTGTTCCAAAGGAGATTAACATTTGAGTCAGTGGGTGGACAGGGAGAGGTAGACCAACCCTCAATGTGGTGGGCATCATCTAATCAGCTGCCAGCACAGCTTGGATAAAAGCAGGTAGTGGAACAAGGAAGGACTAGACTGACTAAGTCTTCCAGTCTCCATCTTTCTCCTATGCTGGATGCTTCTTGTCCTCAAACATCAGACTCCAAGTTCTTCAGTTTTTGGACTTCGACTTACACCAGTGGTTTGCCCAGGGTTCTCTGGCCTTTGGCCACAGATTAAAGGCTGTGCTATTGACCTCCCCATTTCTGATGTTTGAGACTCAGACTGAATTCCTTGCTCCTCTGCTTGTAGACAGCAGAGGACTGTCTGCAGTGGGACTTGTGGGACTTGTGGGACTTCACCTTGTGATCGTGTGAGTCAATGCTCCTTAAAAAACTCCCTTTCATATATACATCTGTCCCATTAGCCCTGTCCCTCTAGAGAACTCTGACTAATACACATTTTGGTAACCCGCACTACTAATAAAGACATACCCGAGACTGGGTAATTTATAAAGAGAAGAGATTTAATGGACTCACAGTTCCACATGGTTGGGGAAGCCTCACAATCATGGCAGAAGATGAAGGAAGAGCAAAGTGATGTCTTACATGGAAGCAGACAAGAGAGTGTGTGCAGGGGAACTGCCCTTTATAAAACCATCTGATCTTGTAAGACTTATTCACTATTGCAAGAACAGCACAGGAAAAACCTGCCCACCAGGTCTCCCCCATGAAACCTGGGGGAGATTTGAGTTGAGATTTGGGTGGGGACACAGAGCCAAACCATATCAAACACTATGAAGTTCTACATCACAGACAATGTATTTTCTGGGTCATGTCTTGCTCCTACTTTAGCTTTATTTCTGGAAATAACATCCATAACCTCTAACAGTTGGGATCTTTGATCTTGGCATTATGTGTACTTGAGAAATACCTTCAAGATGGTTCAGCTAAGTCATCATCTAAGACATCCATGTCCCAGTTGATTTACATATCTTTGTTTGTTTGTTTTTTGAGATGGTGTCTTGCTCTCTTGCCAGGCTGGAGTGCAGTGGCACGATCTCGGCTCACTGCAACCTCTGCCTCCTGGGTTCAAGTGATTGTCCTGCCTCAGCCTCCCAAGTAGATGGGACTACAGGTGCATACCACCATACCTGGCTAATTTTTGTATTTTTAGTAGAGGCGGGGTTTCACCATGTTGGTCAGGCTGGTCTCCAACTCCTGACCTTAAGTGATCCGCCAACTCAACCTCCCAAAGTGCTGGGATTACAGACCTGAGCCACCACACCCAGCTTGATTTACACATCTTTGAATGCCATTTGGTGGAAATCCACAATGCTCCCCTGCTTCCCTCCTTATTCACCCTGCCATAAGGTGCTGCTCCAGGTCTTCTCATATGTTCATAATTCTTAAGGCACAGAAGCAGATCCAACTCTCTGTTTTTATAGGTCCTCACGCTCAAATAGATATTTGACCTTCTGCAATAGCTCTCTAACAACATTTCATTTCTTCTGGTGCCGCTGGGATATGCCTGAGTTTCTAAAACTCAGTCTGCTCTTTTTAAAATTATCCCAGTCTCTACAAAGGATCCTTGTGGAGCCCTCTGTACTTTGCATATCCATAACACTACATGAAGCTTGATATTTTACGAGATAAGTCATCCACATTCATCAACTTCAAGATTAACTTTGCTACTCTTAATAACTTGTTCTTAGTGGAATATTATGCAAAACGTCTCAAGTGTCATTGTAAAACACTCCTGAGATGATTATTACAATTACATTTAATTAATACGTTATGAAGAAAATTGACATAAGACATTGAACCATTTTATTTATGAACACGATTTAACTCCACACTTAAGATTCTCATTTGCTTATTTCAGGAGAAGTTTACAGCTCTCACTGTGAAGTTCTTACACATTTTATTATTTTCAGTTATTATTGTAATAACATATAACCTCTATTATTTAGTTGTGGCAAAACATACATAACAGAAAATTGAGTATTTTACTCATTTTTAATGTACAGTTTAAGCATATTAAGTACATTCCTATTGCTGTGCCAACATCACCATCATCTATCTTTAGTACTTTTTCATAATCCTAAACTCTATTTTTTTAAATTGCCTAATTGATTTTGTGTTATGATAAGGATAATTATTAATTTTCTATAGTTGCCTTACATGTGGAAAACTATCAGGAGCCGAATATTTATTCTAATACTTTGTCTCTAGATTTGGAATCTAGTATTTATTTTAATGATTCATTTGGATTTATTTACATAGAAATTCATATTGTCATCAAACACTAAGCTGTTTCCTAAATATTTTCATGTAACATAATAATCTTTTATACTTTACATAATTTTATTCTTTTTATTTTATTTTATTTTATTTTATTTTATTTTATTTTTATTTATTTTTTTTTTTGAGACGGAGTCTCGCTCTGTCGCCCAGGCTGGAGTGCAGTGGCCGGATCTCAGCTCACTGCAAGCTCCGCCTCCCGGGTTCACGCCATTCTCCTGCCTCAGCCTCCCAAGTAGCTGGGACCACAGGTGCCCGCCACTACGCCCGGCTAAGTTTTGTATTTTTCGTTGAGACAGGGTTTCGCCGTGTTAGCCAGGATGGTCTCGATCTCCTGACCTCATGATCCGCCCACCTCGGCCTCCCAAAGTGCTGGGATTACAGGCTTGAGCCACTTTGCCCGGCTACATCATTTTATTCTTAACCTTGAGTATTTTCCTCACTTCTTTCTTACATTTTACTAATTACCTATTCAACTTTGTCTAATTAGCTATTTCACTCCGTTTTTTGAGCTTTTAATTTCTAGGTTTCAATTAATATAACTTCTCCTCTTCATGTGTAGCTTTAACAGTTTTAAATAATTCTTTCATCACTTTAAAATTGTTCCTCTACTTTGATTTTTCTGGGTACTAATCTTCTCATATGTCCCTTCCTCATGGTGAATTGTTTAACTTTGAATTATTGTATTCTTTGGCTGTTAGCTGAGTTTCAACTGCCTCCCCTTACTCTGTGATCATCCCGTACATTATAATGTTAATTGTCCCTAGGAAGTAATTTCAAGTTTGCTCAAGTGGGTGCTCAGTGGATTTCACTAAAAATTGACTCTTTTTTCCATCATTTATATTAGTTCATTGGCCTTGAAGTACCTCAACACAGGGAATTCAACAAATTTGGCTAAAACATTTTAACCTGCTACAGGTAACGTCTTTTTTCTATCCCCTTGTAAGGGATAACTGGAAGGACAGCCGAGAAAGGAATGAGGCCAATAGACCCAAGTTCAGGCAAGCTGATTTATTGTCAGTCCTGCCGGGGCTACCTCCTGACAAAAGCAGAGGAGGCAGCCCTGCTTATAGACTACAGCAGGCCTTTATAGGGCAGGGAACTGAGTCGGGGTAGGGGAGCTGAGTTGGGGGTGCAGGTGTCTTGACTGCATCCTGGAGATGTTTTTTGCCAGCTTTGTTATGTGAGGTGAACAGACATGTTAATTGCATCCTGTAACTGTCTGGACAAATAGTTACTGGAGGGATCAGTGAAGGGGTGGTTGTCTTTTGCCCTGGGGTAGCTGTATGGAGAGTACAAGAGACTGTATTGTAAGGCCTGTGGGAGGGGAAGGGAATGGTCTGGTCGGGGTGGCCCTAACACCCCTGAATTCAAGTTACAGCAAAACTTCCAATTGCATCTTGAGCTGGAGGTGGGGTTCTTTTCATCTTCTGTCCCAGAGAGAGAAACTTCCCAGGCTTCCTAGATTATGCACATATCTCCGTTCTAGATTCTGGTTTTGCTGGAGTCCAAGGAGTATATCCACATTTTCATAGGAAGATAGATGCTGAAGGAAACTAAGAGGTCATCAAGTCTAACCATGTTGTTTTAGAGTGAATCTTCTTATTTATGCTGATTCAGCTACAAGGCAAAATTGAATGCCTCTTACTCCCCTCCTTTTAAAAGTAAGAAGTGCGAAAGTAATCTGGTGAAAGCACAATAATTTAGTCTACCTCTATTCTGTTTTTATATTCAGCTTTAAAGAATACATTTTAATTATTTGTAAAAATACCTTCCTAAAACACAGAGAAATTGAGAAGGTGGATATGATAGACAGGTGAAGCGGTGATAATTTAATTACAGTCAATTATTGAGCTATTCATTATTGAAGGCAGATCTAGAATTCTTTTGTGCCCTCTATGTGAGTTTTCTTAAATGAAAGATGTTCTCTAAACTGTAACTTAATTATTTTAATACACTTTAAATGAATAAATTTAAGAAATCATTTGAAAACATAGTAAGTCATTGTTAAGTCTTTCCCTGAATTTATCTATGGATTATGAATATAAATTTGGTCAAGTCATATCTATTCTCCCACTGTGCTCCAGAGAAAGAAAAACAAATGGTTCTTCACATCGGCCTGCAGACTTGCAGCAATGAAAACACCTAAGCCAAATGGAACTCTGTGGAGAAAGGATGCTGGATGCGCCCTGCATTTTAATTCTTGGGGAAGAATTACAGTCTCAGGAATTGTAGACATGGCCGCAATTCTACGGCCCATTCAAAATGGAATGTTCTAGAGTCCACTGAATGTAATAGATGGAGGCGGCTGCTCATGGCCAGATGTGTGGAATCACTGCTCTGATTCCACACATGCCGGCCAGTTGCCCTGATGGCCGAAGGGAATCCGTAAATGGATACTTATAATCCATATGTCAAATGATTGAGAAACTATGCTAAACAAGATCATACCAACCACTTCACAAACAAAAAGCAATACATTTAAAGACTATCCCAACATTAGCAATTCATTAAACACTGACTTAGCATGCAGCACCATACCCTGGACAGTGAGGATGACACCTCCGTGGAGGATGGGTTCAGCAGCCCAGATGCCCCTCATGACCACACACTCATTTCCCCAGTGCAGGGAACATTGACTATTGGCAGCTCTCAGTGGGTCCCTTTCAAGGGAATTGCCCACAACAGATGGAAGCTGCCTCACTCACAGCGATGCCACTTCTTCTCTAAAAGCAGCTCCAATGCAGTGTTTGTTTAACAGAGGAGGGTGGGATAAAGTGTGTGAATTTGGTTGACTCTGATGAGTCACGCTAGCTCTGGAGATCTTTGAGGGATCAACGGAGCTCTCTGTTGTAACTGCAGCAGGGTGAAGCTTCTCCCTCTGCCCAATCCTACTTCCCTAATTCCCTTAGAGAATTTGTTCCAGAGAGGGCTCCCCAGAAGATCTTCCTCATGCAAATCGGTTTCATTGTGTGTTTCTTGGGAAGTAGACCCATGATAGGAACAAAGATAATTAAGACTTAGCATCTATCCTCAAGGATTTTAGAATGAGGATGGAATGGCATGCAAACAAGCAAATATTATCATCCTAGAGGGTACCATAGTATATGGATAAGCAGAATACATGGAAGCACCAAGGAGAGAGTGATCGGTAACACCTAAGGAAGAGGTGATAGGAAGGGGCGTCCTGAGAGACATCAGTACAGTATAACACAGCATCAGTCCCTGTGGCACTGCTCTCACTGTCCACAGTATGACATTGCATGACAAATAAATGTTCATTGAATTAATAATGGTGAGATAGTTTTAAAATTTATCATTTTATTGTTTATTGTTTTAATCATTGTATCATTTTCAAGGAAAGAGCAACAATAAGGTAAATGTTGGTGGTGGGTTATAAATTATCAATAAGACTTCAACAGACAGAGAGTAATAATAGGACATGCCAGGCAAAGAGAACAGCATTTTAAAAACTTCAGACATGGCCGAGTGTGGTGGCTCACACCTGTAATCCCAGCACACTGGGAGGCTGAGGCAGGTGGATCATCTGAGGTCAGTAGCTTGAGACCAGCCTGGCTAACACGGCGAAAACCCATCTCTACTAAAAATACAAAAATTTAGCCAGGTGTGATGGTATGTGCATGTAATCCCAGCTACTTGGGAAGCTGAGGCGGGAGAATCGCTTAAACCCGGGAGGCAGAGGTTGCAGTGAGCTGAGATCATGCCATTGCACTCCAGCCTGGGCAACAAGAGTGAAACTCCATCTCAAAAACAAAATGAAACAAAGCAAAACTGCAGGCAGGTATATCTTCAGAGAGGCACAAGTAGTTTAGAATGACTTCAGCAGGAAGATAAAGCTGGCATAGAAGTCAAGAGATAGATTGCAGATGTTGACCTGTGGCCTTAATTTTTAAGCCAAGAGCTGTTGCTTTCCTTCATAAAACTTTAAAAATATATTACGAATGAGTTATAGTATTAGTTTAGGTGACCTTTATGCTGAAGTAACCTGAAGTCTTCAAAATACACTGGCTTAAATTAGATTGAAATATTTCTTTCCCATTATCAGTTCTATGTCAGTGAGACAAACTGGCAGGAGGCCTTGCTTTCAGGGATATAACTTCCTTCTATCTTTTAGCTCTGCCTTCCCCTAACTGGTATGCTGGAAGCTGGGATGCTGCCCTGTGAGTTAACACAGGGGAGAGTCATTGGAGAGAGAACAATGGGTTCTGTTCATGTTTTAATGTCAAGTTTGAAATGGGCAGTCACCTCCTCTCACTTTCCCTTGGCTTGTTCTCAGCCAGGTGACACATCTATTCTTAGAGGACCTGGGAACTGGATGGCTGTGAGCCGAGCTTATCTAGGTGGAAAAGAGGGAGCACCAGCAGTATCTGAAGAGGAGAAAAAGACACTGGGGAACGTTCAGCGGATGTTCTTGCATCATAACCAAGATTTCTGCCCTCTGTTATAAACCTGAGCCTGCACTTTTATATGGCAAAAATCAGCTGGTTCTGCTAGCAGTTATTAACCTCAGTGGACACAGTTCTTGGTTCAATATATACAGAAGTCAATAAAAAATTACATAAGCTAAGAAAATCTTTTATATACTTAAAAGGCAATCTATAAATCTTTTGAAAGTATCCAGTGAAAAATTTATTAATAAAATATGTTGTAGTGAAAATTGGGATGAACAAAGAAATTATCTTTGATAAAACTTTATGAATTAAAAATACTGGCATTCCAACAGGTGTTTTAAAATGTAATCATGTATTAAATAAAAACATATAAAGTAAAAAATGTCCTGAAAAGACTGTTTTTCTTGTTTGCCCCTTTTTTTTTCTTTACAAATGAAGCACTTCTTATGTTATTTATTTGGTTTCAAATAAATTAGGTGTTCTTAGTGGAAATAAACATTTTGGAGATGTAAGTTAAATTATGAATGTCATTGCCCTGATGTGAAAATACGGCTAAATTGTTACTGGACGTGTTGTTCAAATTTTTAAACCACCTATGTCATCTACTGTTTCAAATGTTGGCAGCATAGATAAGAAAAGTACAAATGTAACACCCTTTCCACATGACATTGGAAGTAGTTTCAGGTTTGGATTGGCGTTCTCATTCACGCAACTCATGGGCCATAATCTGGCACTATGTTCACTTCAGTTTTCAGTAAAAATATAGATCAAGGATTTCGATATATCTGACAGCTTCAGGAGAACTGTCTTCATGGGGAATGCATAGAGTACATAAGAAAATTGTTCAGGCAACCTAAGTATCTGCACATTCATAAGGGATAAAGCCATGTGTGTTGATGCAGAGACCATCCTGGATGTGAATGAGAACATCCACTCATTCACCACAGGAACCAGCATCCTATAACCTCCCTCAAGCAAAACTTTCAGGTTCAGCAAGAAACAATTTAGAAAATCCATTGCACACAGAGATCTGAGAGCTGTGTCTAGTAGTTTTTAATAGCTCATTCTCAGTCTGCCAAGACCAAATGCAATTCATCAAATATGGAACATTTTTGTATTGAACATCACTGCCTAGTGATAGAGTTGAGATGCCATATTTAACTCAAACCATTAGATTTCCAGGGAAACTGTGCTAGGAGGAGTCAGTCCTAGGTCATTTTTTTCCCATGGAAAAATCATTTAGACTTACTGTTTTGTCTTCACCCCAATCCACTTTGATGAGACTTTTGAGTTAAAATACTTTGGCAGTAATATGTCTGACAGCATGACCAACATGTAGCCTTCTTGGAAATATTAAGTCATTGGTCAAAAGGTTGTAGTTGTCTAAATAATGCTCCTGTATTCATCATTGCCTGACAATACTTGTGAAAAGTCATCATCACTGACTTGTTTTTATTGTGCTAGGCAGATCACCATATCACTTAGGACTAGAATGAGAGTACATATGATTCTTTCTAGTTAACAGTAAAGCCAGCCTATTCCAATCTCTGCTTAATCTCCCTCTCCTATAATTTTATTGCCAGTATGTATGTATTTGTCTGTGCGTGTTTGCAAATTTTATGTGCCTATCAAGTGAATACAACATTTCATCAAATAAAAAGATTTAAGAGCTCTTGGTTATAGTTTAATTCTTCTCTGACTTAGAATATAACTTCTTGCAAAATAGTATCCCTACCTCGATGGGCTCTTGAGATTAATTTTAAATAGATTTGATTTTGGTTGGAGAGACAAATCTCTATATCTAAATACATAGAGAGATGATAAATGGATGGACAGATGCATAAGAAAAAATAACAACTTATATCTTTATAATAACAATTTATATCTTTATCTAAGACTTTGCTCCTGGACTACAGACTCATTTATATAACTCAGCATCTGAACTCGTGTATCTGAAACACATTTTAACAGAACGGATCCAACAGTGAACTACAGATAATTTCTTTGCACCAAACCTGCTTCATCTACATTTTTATATCATTTAATGACAACTTTATGTTACTTACTGTACAGATGAAAAACCTGGAAGTCATTTTTGACTCTTCTGTTTCTTTAAAATTCCATATCCAATCCATTAGAAAATAAGATAGTTTCATCTTCAAAATATATCTTGATTCCCAACACTTCTCAGTAGCTCACTGTTACGACCTTGATCTGAACTACCATCTTCACTCTCTTGGATGATGTCCTAACGAGTCCTCCTGCTTCCATCCTTACATCAGTGGGCAATTCTTAATATGGTAGCCATTGTGGTCCTTTTAAAACATAAGCCAGATTATGTCACTTCTCTGATTGAAACCCTGCAATGACTCCCATTTTTCTCAGAGCAAATGGTGCACATGATACAGTGACCCTCAAGACCGATGTGACCTTCCCTGCTCTTGGCAATGTTATATCTTTTCATCATCAAGCACTGAAAGAAGTATGAATGCATCTCTGCAGATAAGGGCTATCTTAGGGATAAGGTATTACCACACCAACGTATTTTGGTTATAAAGCAGCAAAACAAAAGAGAAGCACGTTTATAAATAGTTCTTCTTTCTAAAGTTCTGAATATGTGTAACCCTATTGGGAGCAGTGTACATACAGCCCTAATAAAGGGTTTGTTGTTGTTGTTGTTTGTTTGTTTGTTTTTGTTTTGTTTTTGTGTTTTGAGACTGAGTCTCACTCTGTCACCAGGCTGGAGTGCAGTAGCGTGATCTCGGCTCACTGCAGCCCCCACCTCCCGAGTTCAATTGGTTCTCCTGCCTCAGCCTCCCGAGTAGCTGGGACTACAGGCGCGTCACACCATGCTCAGCTAATTTTTGCATTTTTAGTAAAAACGGGGTTTCACCATTTGGGCAAGATGGTCTCGATCTCTTGACCTCGTGATCCGCCCACCTAGGCCCCCCAAAGTGCTGGGATTACAGGCATGAACCACCACGTCCGGCCAATAAAGGGTATTCTACATCCCATTGCACTAATCATTCATTATGATGACAGTGATGTTGACTTCAACAAACCTAATGTGCTAACAACTAGAAAAACTGGGAATTGGGGCTGATAATGAGAGAAAGATTGTACGTTAAATGAAAATCTTATTTGTTCATTTATTTATTTTGGACATTAGCCAAAAGAGAAACAAACGAGATTCACCTCCAAAAGTCTGGGCCTTGAGTCCTTTCCTCATTTTGTTGCCTCAGAGTTGCTGAGGTAAGTGTGAGGACACTGATGGAACAGGGAAAACACATGGGATGTCCCACTGTGTCATGGTATAGATTTAACCTATATTAACTTCAATAATTTATGGGCTGGGGAGTTGGAGAAGCATTTCTGAAGTGTGTTTGCAAGCATGGCCAAACAGACACAACTCCACATTTCCGCAGTGTTCTGCTTTCTTTGTTACGCTATCTGGTCCATACAAGCTGATGCTTTATGCGGAAATGAACGTTTCCCTTGCAGGATTGCTGGAACAATTTTATGAATAATTCTGAGATTTGACCATGAGAATAACTATTTGACTCTTTTTATCTTTTAATTTTCTGGGAGCCATTATCCAAAGAGAAGATCCACTGCTATCCTATGTGCTCCTCTGTCAAAACACACCATATGAAAAGAGAGAATAAGGTACCCTGTGGAGCTTGCTTCTCTATGAGCCCTTTCTTAAGGCACCACCAATGAAGGAGAAGGATGCACAAGGAGCATGGCATTGGGAGAGGGGAGAAATCAATATGATACCATTTTCCCTCCCTTGGTACCACTAACGGTGGAAATTTACTTCACCTTTCTCAGGAGCCTATAGAAAAAACAGCCTCATCCATCACTTTACTTGGCTTCTGAATCAGTCAGGTTAAGCAAAGCACTGTAAAAAGTCAACCATAAAATTCTGTGGCTTCATACAATAGAAATCGATTTCCTGTTTGCATAAAGTCCTAAGGGTTGTGAGGGACTGCAAGAGGCTCTGCTCTAGACTGTCATTTGGGAACCCAGATGTATCGTATATCTTAGGGCTTAGAGTCTTCTGAAGGCCAATGTATAAGGGAGGAGAGAGAGAGTAGGAATGATTGCCTGAAGGCTTTTTTAGGGAGTTGATTCCCAAGCCACATTCCACTGTTTGTCTATAACATAGTCACCACTAACTGCAAGGGAGGGTCCCAAATGTGGTGGAGCATTGTGCGCAGAAGAAAAAGAAAATGTGTTTTGGTGAATGTATAGCAATTCCTACTGCAACTTTTATAACTCCACGTTCTTAAGGTCTCTCCTTGGTTAATGGCCACTCCTTCAGAGTGTTCTTTGGTGATTGCTTCTTTCGACAACCAACTCCAAACATCGGTTGCCTAAGGGAGGTCTGGGCCCTCTGGGTTCTCTATAACTCTTAATCATAGTTTGGAAAGTCTTCTCATTCACACATTGTACCCTTTTCTTTCTTTCTTTCTTTCTTTTTTTTTTTTTTTTTTGGTCTCATTTTTCTTTTCTTTTCTACTTCCTTCCCTTTCTTTCCCCTCTATTTTTTTAAATGTATTATTCTCTGTCTTACACATTAAAGCCTTGCTCAAATATTTGATAAACTTTGTTTATCCTTGCATGCTTAAAGAAAATCACTAAGGACAGTGAATATTCTATAGGCACAGTTTTGTCAACTGGTAGCCTTATCTATAAGGTACTATGTCAGAGAACGTGTGTGTATGTGTGTGTACTTGCACACACACTGTATATGTGCATGTGGTGCATATGCCTATGGAAGGGAGGGTTTTGTGAGCTGCTGTCATTCTTGGAAAGAAATAGAGTAAGGAGGCTGGAGTAGGAGTCTCACTAGCCCATACATGAATGTTTCCTAACTCCCTCTTTCCATTATGGCCTCTTTCTGCCCACTGTATCTTTAAGGGAAATTACTGTGTCCATTTTAAGATAAAATGTATTTTTTGGTTCCATGTGAATTTTAAAATAGTTTTTTCTAATTCTCTGAAGAATGTCAATGGTAGTTTGATGGAAATAGCATTGAATCTATAAATTGCTTTGAGTAATATGGCCAGTATGATTCTTCCTACCCAGGATCATGCAATGTTTTTCCATTTGTTTGTGTCCTCTCAGATTTCCTTGAGCAGTTGTTTGTAGTTCTCCACAAAGAGATCCTTCACTTGTTATCTCTATTCCTAGGTATTTTATTCTCTTTGCAGCAACTGTGAATGGGTGTTCATTCATAATTTGCTCTCTGGTTGTCTATTGTTGGTGTATAGGAATGCTTATGATTTTTGCACATTGGTTTTATATCCTGAGACTTTGCTGAAGTTGCTTATCAGCTTAAGAAGTTTTGGGGCTGAGACGACGGAATTTTCTAGATATAAGATCATGTCATCTGCAAACAAAGACAATTTTATTTCTTCTCTTTCTATTTGATTTATTTCTTTCTCTTGCCTGATTGCCGTGGTCAGAACTTCCAATACTATGTTGAATAGGAGTGGAGAGAGACGGCATACTTGCCTTGTGCCAGTTTTCAAGGGGAATGCTTCTAGCTTTTGCTCATTCCATATGATATTGGCTGTTGGTTTGTCATAAATGGCTCTTATTATTTTGAGGCATGTTTCTTCAGTACCTAGTTTATTGAGAGTTTTTAACATGAAGGGATGTTGAATTTTATTAAATGCCTTTTGTGTGTCTATTGAGATAATCATATGATTTAGCCAAGACAGTCCTAAGCTAAAAGAACAAAGCTGTAGGCATCATGCTATGGGACTTCAAACTATGCGACAAGACTACAATTACCAAAACAACATGGTACCGTTACAGAAACAGACACATAGACCAATGGAACAGAATAGACAACTCAAAAATAAGACTTCACATCTACAACCATCTGATCTTCAACAAACCTGACAAAAACAAGCAAAATGAAAAGGATTCCCTATTTAATAAATGGTGCTGGGAGAACTGACTAGCCATATGCAGAAAATTTAAACTGGACCCCTTCATTACAGCTTTTACAAAAATTAACTTAAGATGGATTAAAGACTTAAATGTAATATCCAAAAGAATACAAACCTTAGAAGAAAATCTAGGCAAGGCACACTTGGTTTCTCAAGTCACCTGCTTGGCCCTTTGCTAAGTTGTACTTTCCTTCTTTTCTTTCATTTCCTCACTATTTGAAGCTTTTTAATAAACTCTCACTCCTGCTCTGAAACCTGCATGGTCTCTCCTTCTGCATTCTGTCTATCAGTTGAATTATTTCTTCTGAGGAAGCAAGAAAAAAAAAAAGACAAAAAATGCAAAAAAAAAAAATCTAGGCAATATGATTCAGGATATAGGCACAAAAAATGATTTCATGACAAAAACATCAAAAGCAATAGCAGCAAAAGCAAAAATTGCCAAATGTAATCTAAATAAACTAAAGAGCTTCTGCACAGCAAAGGAAACTATCATCAGAGCAAACAGACAACCTACAGAACGGGAGAAAATTTTTGCAACTTACTCATCTGCTAAAGGTCTAATATCCAGAATCTACAAGGAACTTAAACAAATTTACAAGAGAAAAACAAACAACCCCATTAAAAAGTGGGCAAAGATACTTCTTAAAAAACGACATTTATGTGGCAAACAAACATATAAAAAAACTCAACATCACTGATCATTAGAGAAATGGAAATCAAAACCACAATGAGATACCATCTCATTGTGCCAGCCACCATCATGCCAGTCAGAATGGTGATTATTAAAACCTCAACAGATGCTAGCAAGACTGCAGAGAGATAGAAACATGTTTACACTATTGGTAGGAGTGTAAATTAGTTCAACCATTGTAGAAGATATTGTGGCAATTCCTCAAAGACCTAGAACCAGGTCACTCTTAACTGGGAGCTGAACAACGAGAACACATGCATACAGAGAAGGGAACAACTCACATTGGGGCCTGTTAAGTGTCGGGGAGGGAGAGCATCAGGAAAAATAGCTAATGCATGCTGGGCTTAATACCTAGGTGATGGGCTGATAAGTGCAGCAAACCACCACTGCACACATTTACCTATGTAACCAACCTGCACATCCTGCACATGTATCCCAGAACCTAAAATAAAATTTCCAAAAAAGATAAAACGTATTTAATACAGCAGATAGTATTCTTAGACAAATACATTTGAAAAGTTAGAGAAGTCGTTCCAGGAGAGTTTCCAGGATTTAACCCCAGTAAAACACTCTAGAATTGGCCTGTGAAAAGTCTGCCTGCCACACTGAGGAAACTGAGGAAAGATAAAATTATCACTGAATCTGTTGGTTCCAGGAATAAACCCTACCTGCATTCCATGATTAAGAAACCAGAGTAAAAAACATTCAACCTAAAGAATGTATTGCTTTAGCAACAATTAAGAAGCCACTGTTGGCAGGGCATGGTGGCTCACGCCTGTAATCCCAGAACTTTGGGAGGCAGGTCGAGAGTTCAAGACCAGCCTGACCAACATGGTGAAACCTCATCTCTACGAAAAGTACAAAATTAGCCAGGAGTGGTGGTGAATCCCTGTAATCCCAGCTACTCAGATGGCTGAGGCAGGAGAATTGCTTGAACCCAGGAGGTGGAGGTTGCAGTGAGCCGAGATTGTGCCACTGGACTCCAGCCTGGGCAACAAGAGCAAAACTCAGTCTCAAAATAAAAAAAATTTAAAAATTTTAAAAAGCCACTGTTAACTTTAGAGCCAACCACACCTGCTAGATAAACATGACAAAATTGTCCAATCTGCTCCTCGTCTCTTGCCACTGAGAAAATCAGCAAGTGGACAGGACCTCGTTAACACAGTCTCAGATAATCCCTATACCTCCTTACCTGTGGGTGCCATTAGAGATGTGAGAAGCAGTAAGCATTTGACTTTCATGTGGAAATTAAACCAAAACTCCAGCTCTTGAAGAAATACTTTCTACTTTTTTTGGCTTCTGTAGTGCAAGATGGCATGGTTCTTTATCTTTGATCTTAGAAGTTCCCTGGTTAAAGTTTCCCAGAATAGGATGGGGAAGGAGATCTGGTTCTAATTGCTATCCTGTATTTTCCCAATCTCCCCCTTTTCAGATCCCTGCCTTGCCTACACTTTTTGAGTAAATAGTTCCTCTGATATTTAAGCCCTTCCAGATTTTTTCCAAAGGAGCAAATTATGCTTATTGGTTTGTCCTTCCAGGCACTTGCTATGCAGCTTTTCAGCCCTCTGAACTCCTCCATATGTTTTCTATCTTCCAAAAGATATTCTAAGAAATATTGACCACACTTGCACTTGTTCACTGCTGCTTTATCTTCTGAAAGCTTTGTTCTTGCAGGAATAAATGGTTTTAGTTACAGTAGTCTTACTGAGTTAGACTTTAAGAGAAAACGGAGATAAATGTATCCAACAAATCAAGTTTAACCTAAAGTTCACTCACTCTTTTCTCTCTTCAGATTTTCTAAGGTGATCATTCCATTGCTTTACAGGTTGTAAACACCATGTGCATGACAATAACTCAGGAATTTGTATTTTCATCCTGGATTTCACTGAAGAATTCCAGATTCATATATTCCACTGCTAACTTAACATGCCTTTTTAAATCTTTAATAGACATCATGGATATAAGGATGCCAAAACAGAATTACTGATTATGTTTTCTCCTGTTTTTTTTTTTCCATAGCATCTAAAAGACATGTAAACAGACAGTTTAGAGGGTTCTACATTCTAGTATGTTGAGTAAGAAGAAAAATCACTTATTATTAAATATGAAACCTTCAACCTCTCAATAGGATCAACTCTTTCTCTTTCAACTTCAGTCATTGATTTCCGTGTTTCAAGTTTCCCTATATCCACTCTTTCTACACACATACACACACACACACAAACATACACATCCCCTCAACATTTTGATTTTTTGTTTTCTCTCCCAGTTTAGAAGCAATCTTCCCTATATGTAAGTCAAAGAGATAAAAATAACTAATTAGACAGCTGATCCACGCATAACAACTTTTTTACAATCTTGAAGATTATTAAAGATCTTTTTGAAATTTGAAATCTGAATTTAAAACAGGTTTTGTTTTGTTTTAATATTCTGTTCAGTGTGCAAAATTATCCCCAGATATATAGAGAGTAAATTTGTTTTATTGCTTTAATTCATCATGGTTTTCATTTATTGTGTAATGAGACTTTGGGTTGCAGGCCTCAATTAAATATTGCATACATCGTTCATGATGGAAAACCATACCATCAATAAGCAGTATTCAGATTTTAAAAATTTTATTGTAGTCAGTAAATAGACTCAAGAAATATATATTCTGGAGGTTAGGCTTACTTTCTGTAATAGAGCTATACATTTAATAAAATAAATATGATAAGGTGGATATTTTAAGGCACCATAACACAAAGTTGTATTTGGAAAGAATATTTTAAGTATTTATTAAAGCTAACAAGATGTTAAGCAAGTTAGGTATATATGCCTAGTTAAAATTTCTTCCTAATATTATAAAAAATTGGTAGTTCTAAAATTATCATAGGAAGAACATCAAATAAAATGAACCGTCAAACTTACTACTTTTTTAAGTTGTGTCTGAAAGTGATGCATATCTGATTCAAATGGTGTGTGCTTAGCGGTGCCACATGCATTCTCCATAATACTCTAATTAAAATTCTGCTGAAGATACAACAGAAAAAGACAAAAATTCAAAAGTAAAGAAAGTAGACTGGCAGAACACCTACTGCTGGAATCTTGGAAGATTTGACATTAATTATAAGGCAGTATCTGGATTAAGAACAATCTTGCAGGGCTTTGGCACATAGTGTACATTAGGGCTCCTTCAAGAAGTAGTCTATCTGAAACCATGGGAGGATGTTGAGTACCACCTTCCCCATATTTCATCAGGCTTTCATACACACAGTGAGCACCAACCTGTTGCTCCTCATCTGTGGATGTCTTTTTCAGTCTAGGCAATGAGTAAACCAGCTCAAACAATAAATGTGTAGAGTCTTGAGTGAACTGATAACTCATTCTGGGTGGCAGACTCTCTTGAGAAAAGGCAGGCATGCGCCTTCAGGTTAAACTCAGATAGCAATGCATGCTGGCAGACTATAGCATTTCATTTGCTATATCCACCCAGGGGGTTGAGGGTTACATAGTGGGAAACGAGTGGAATTAAGACAATCAGAAGCTCCTTTAGAGCAAGACCTTGGTTTGTTTTCTTCACTGTTTCAACTCAGTGCCTAGAACAGTGCCTGACACACAATAGTTGCTGAATATATATACACACAGAAAATTGATTGTATATGTGGTCTTCAGCTTCATTCCATTGTAAATTTTAGAAAAAATCCAAAAGATATGGTACAGACCACACAATCATTATCATCATCATTATTTAGTATAATCATAACTAAATTTATAGAATTCTGTGCCTAGTGCTCAACACTCTGCTAAAAACTATTTTATTTTATTTTATCTGCATGACAATCCCGGGATATAGCCTATTGTATTACCCTCATTGGAAACAAACCCACTAGCCGTCACTAAAGATGGCAGATCTAAAATATGGACATAGGCATGGCTCTGTGGCCCAGGCTCTTCATTGAACTGAGAAGTCGTCATGCTGTGGCAGACACTGCTAGTTGAATATTTTCCCTCCTAACTTCTATGGCAATATAACCCCAAGTTTTTCTTTTTTTGGCTTATTAATATTTATTTATTTATTTATTTTTCTTTAAGTTCTGGGGTACATGTGCAGAACTTGAAGGTTTGTTACATATGTATGCATGTGCCATGGTGGTTTACTACACCCATCAACCCATCATCTAGGTTTTAAAACCCTCATATATTAAGTATTTGTCCTAACACTCCTCCTCCCTTTGTTCACCACCCCCTGACAGGCCCCGATGTGTGATGTTCCCCTCCCTGTGTTCATGTGTTCTCATTGTTCAGCTCCCCTTATGAGTGAGAACATGAATTATTTGGTTTTCTGTTCCTGTGTTAGTTTCTGAGAATGATGGTTTCCAGCTTCATCCATGTCCCTGCAAAGGACATAAACTCATCTTTTTTTATGGTTGCATAGTATTCCATGGTGTATATATGCCATGTTTTCTTTATCCAGTCTACCATTTATGGGCATTTGGGTTGGTTCCAAGTCTTTGCTATTGTAAAGAGCACTGCAATAAACGTACATGTGCATGTGTCTTTATAGTAGAGTGATTTGAAGTTCTTCAAACCCCAAGTTTTTCTTTTGGGATATGGCTGCCAGAAATAAAGACGACATTTTACTGGTGCTGTTAAAAGCAAGCTTAGCCATAGGACTGTTTCTATTTAAAGTAACACTGTGGAAGTGATACTTGCAATACTAGAAACCTTAAGGGAAGAGAATTGCAGAGAATATTCTCCTTTGCTCCTTCCTTCTTCCCAGGGGTAGCTCTGTACTTGCTGCCATAGCAGCGTGCACCCCACATGATTGTGATTAAGTGTTCTCTTCTCATTATGGGAGTCTCCTAGGGGCACAGACCAAGTTGGTTTATTGTCCTTCCGCCAAGGACTATTGCTTTGGAAGTGTATGACATAGCTTTTTTGAGGGAAAAAAAATGGGATGAGAAAGCCTCAGGAGCCAGTGTGAATAAGATCAGCCTGGAGGCTTAAAAACTATGTTCAGACAAAAATATTTGACTATGGTCTCTTATACAGAGAACCGAGCAAAAGCAAACAAATCAAAAGCCTTCTGAAAGGCAGTAGAAGTGAGCACCAAATTAACTCTGAAAAGCGCCATCTCCCCACATCTCCACATCAGGGATTCAGTTTCAGTCTGCATTGGAAGGGTGCAAACACTCAAACCACAGCACTCTTACCTTGAAATACCCTGGGAAATTTTGAAATCAGTAATGAATGACAAATATTTTTTAAATAAATGAAACATTTAAGAAAACTAAATTGGACTTCTCTTTTTAAAATGCTATACATTAAATGATGAGAGAAACTCCTCTTGATGGGCACATCTAAAAATGCTGGATGAAGCATAAAAATACATATTTCGGGCCGGGCGCAGTGGCTCAAGCCTGTAATCCCAGTACTTTGGGAGGCCGAGACGGCTGGATCACGAGGTCAGGAGATCGAGCCCATCCTGGCCTACACGGTAAAACCCCGTCTCTACCAAAAAATACAAAAAAACTAGCCAGGCGAGGTGGCAGGCGCCTGTAGTCCCAGCTACTCGGGAGGCTGAGGCAGGAGAATGGCGTGAACCCGGGAGGCGGAGCTTGCAGTGAGCTGAGATCCGGCCACTGCACTCCAGCCTGGGCGACAGAGCGAGACTCCGTCTCAAAAAAAAAAAAAAAAAAAAAATACATATTTCAACATACATGTCTGGACTGATAGAAAAAAGAAAGAAAATTCTTCAGAAGTGAAAATCTTTACACCCATAGGATCAAAAAAGTCTTGGAGCTATTGCTTGCCTGTGGATTATTTGCTCATTCTTGTTGATACTGAATCTAGACATTAATGAGTAAAGAAGTAGAAGACTAGAGGTCATATGGTAGACCCATTCAGTAAAGCCGAATCAGCTGAAAGTCCACATGTTCAGTGGACTAACTACATAGCAAAAAAGAAGAGAGAGACACAGAGAGAAAGATATTATGTAAAGAGCGACAGTAGGATTCATAATCCCCTTAGGTTCTGGATGGAGAGGAGAAAAATATTCATTTGAAAACTTCTAAACAAAATTCAATGCTGACTTGAATTCAGGGCAATCCATATTACCTAGGGGTCCAGAAAAACACCAAGCAAAATATGTATTTTTAAATTATTCCTAGGTTGTATATATTTCCAGGAAATTGCCAAATATCCTCTTTGGTGTAGGCATTTTGAATCTGGTCTTAAAAATTTTTCTAAACTAAATATGAAGAAGCATAAACTCACAATTGAAAATCTTAAAATTTATGGGAGAAAATGGAAAAGGAATGAGCATCAACAAAACCAACAAAATGTACAACTGCAGATATGAGAGTGAAATATAATCAATATAATAGTGATTTATTGTTAAACTATAAAAATAGAAAATCAAAATTGTGATTAAAAATTAAAATCTATCAATGTGACCAAGCATATTTGATTAAAACCAAAAATAATTTCAAGAAAATAAGAATGTAAAAATTGATTTAAAAAATCAATCAATGTTTTAATTAAGTTCCATCTATTTATCTTTGTTTTTGTTGCGTTTGCTTTTGGATTCTTGGTCAGGAAGTCTTCGTCTAATCCAATGTCTAGAAGAGTTTTTCTGATGTTATCTTCTAGAATTTTTTTAGTTTAAGGTCTTAGATTTAGGTTCTTGATCCATCTTGAGTTGAATTTTGCATAAGGTGAGAGATGAGGATCCAGTTTCATTCTCCTACATGTGGCTGGCCAATTCTCCCAGCACCATTTGTTGAATAGGGTGTTCCCCATAAAAACATAAAGTGTTCCCCACTTTATGTTTTTGTTTGCTTTGTCTAAGATCAGTTGGCTGTATTTGGGTTTATTTCTGGATTCTCTTTTCTGTTTCACTGGTCTATGTGCCAATTTTTATGCCAGTACCATGCTACTTTGGTGAATATGGCCTTATAGTAGTATAGTTTGAAGTCAAGTAATGTGATGCCTACAGATTTATTCTTTTTACTTAGTCTTGCTTTGGCTATGTGGGCTCTTTTTTGGTTCCATATGAATTTTAGTCAGTGAAAAATGATGGTGGCATTTTTCTGGGAATTGCATTGAATTTGTGTATTACTTTTGGCAGTATAGTCATTTTCACAATATTAATTCTACCCATCCATGAGCATGGGATTTATTTCCATTTGTCTGTGATTTCTTTCAGCAGTGTTTTGTAGAATTCCTTATAGAGGTCTTTCACCTCTTTGGTTAGGTATATTCCTAGGTGTTTCATTTTTTTGCAGCTATTGTAAAAGTGGTTGAGTTCTTTATTTCATTCTCGGCTTGGTCACTGTTGGTGTATAGCAGAGCTACTGATTGTGTACACTAACTCTGTATCCTGAAACTTTGCTGGATTCATTTATTGATTCTAGGAGCTTTTTGGAGGATCTGCATAGCAAAAGGAACAGTCAGCAGAGTAAACAGACCACCCACAAAGTGGGAGAAAATATTCACAATATATACATCTGACAAAGGAATGATATCCAGAATCTACAATGAACTCAAACAAATTAGCAAGAAAAAAAAAAGCAATCCTATCAAAAAGTGGGCTAAGGACATGAATAGACAATTCTCAAAAGAAGATACACAAATGGCCAACAAACATATGAAAAAATGCTCAACATCACTAATGATCAGGGAAATGCAAATCCAAACCCCAGTGTGATATCATCTTACTCCTGAAAGAATGGCCATAATCAAAAAATTAAAAAATAATAGATATTGGCATGGATGTGGTGAAAACGGAACACTTTCTACACTGCTAGTGGGAATGTAAACTAGTATAACAACTATGGAAAACAGTGTGGAGTTTCCTTAAATAACTAAAAGTAGAACTACCATTTGATCCAGCAATCCCTCTACTGGGTAACTCCCCAGAGGAGAAGAAGTCATTATATGAAAAAGATACTTACAGTTGCATGTTTATAGCAGCACAATTCACAATTGCTAAAATATGAAACCAGTCCACGTGCCCATCAATCAACAAATGGATAAAGATATTGTGATACATACATATATACACACATATATATCTCGTATTTATATAGACACTATATATACCCTATATATAGAATAACATATATACACACACACACATGATAGAATACTACTCAGCCATAAAAAGCAACAAATTAATGGCATTCGCAGCAACCTGGATGGAACTGCAGACTATTATTCTAAGTGAAGAAACTCAGGAATGGAAAAACCAAACATTGTATGTTCTCACTCATAAGTGGGAGCTAAGCTAAAAGGATGCAAATGCACAAGAATGATACAGAAGCCTTTGGGGACTCAGAGGAAAGGTAGGGAGGAGGGTGAGGGATAAAAGATTACAAATTGGGTTCACTACTGGTACACTACTCAGATGATGGGTGCAACACAAAATCTCACAGATTACCACTAAAGAACTTATTCATGTAACCAGATACCACCTGTGACCCAAAAATCTACAGAAATAAAAAATATTTTTTAAAAAATCCATCAATGGGTGGTATGAGAAGATGATAAGAAACATTTGTGGGGAGTATAAATTGGACATCATATCTGAAAAAAGAAAACCCAAAATGAAAGTCACAAAGACAGGAGATGGGAAGTGTGACAGAGAGGCACATGAAAATAAAGAAGTGAACAAGAAATACTTTGATATATACCAAAGAGGATAGAAATAATTGAAGAAATGCAATTTTCAAAATGTATTAATCAAATGTATGAATTAATACTCAATATTCCAGTATCAATGAAAGATACAGGTTCTCAGTTTCAGAAAGATCAATAATTCCAAACAGTAATAACAAGTATGAATCTATACCCAGAAATATATGAAAGAAAATCAGAGTATAAAATAAAATCAAAGAGAGTATTTCAAAAGCACCCAAAAATAAGGGCTAGACTGCCTATGAAGGAAAGGCAATTAATGTAATAATTTTTTGCCTCCTCGTAACAATGGCAGCCAGAAGACAGTGGAGTGATATCTTTGAATTATGAGAGGAAATTGCCATCAACCTACACTCCTATGTCCAAGAATGCTATCTTTCAGAAATGAAGACTTTTCTGAGAGTTAGGTGCTAAAAGATCCTAAGGGAAATTTTAAAGATTGTATTAAAAATGGAGAAATGTTATAAAAGAAGGAAAGTGTGGAATGAAGAATGGTGAGCAAATGAAATGTAACACATTGAGTAAATCTATAAAAAGTCACGTTTACAGTTTTCTCAGAAACAATTACTTAAAGTCAGTGAAGCCACATTAATGAAGTTGAAAAAAAAAGTTTAAAACTCATGTTGCAATTACGCCTTTTTCTCATGTGTAAAAGCTTTACAAAGTTTGTATAATGTATAACTTTTTTTAACTCTCTCCACACACACACACACATACAAAGGAAACAGATGAAGCAAGTATAGGAAAGAATGAGAAAGTCAAGGTACAAAAGGTAGTATCTGTGTGCTTAAGCCATTCAAAATAGAGACAAAGTAAAATACATGTTACTGTAAAGAGAAGGCAAATTTTTTTCCCTACAGATGTTTTATATAAAGTAAAATTATATGGAATAATAGCACTATGCTAAAACATTTCACAAAGATAACAGGTGGGATGAAAGCTAAACTAATGAGCTGGGACACAACGTGTTTCCCATTTGACTTTATAATGTAACATGATTCAGATCAATAAATGCTCCTGAAAATCTGAAATATAATCATTGACGGGAAAAAACCACTCTAAACACACACCAGAAAGAGAAGACGAAAGCTAAGAATTATAGTTATCACAGAGAAGTTACAAAGAAATAGATTTTAAAAAATTTTAAAGTTTAAAAAAATGCAATAAACAAAATTTTAAAAAAATGCAATAAACAAAATCAAATGAACCTAACATATCACTTGTAAGTGCTGGCTATTATAAAATCACATAATATTTTACTGTTTCTGCCTTTGAATTTATTCATTCCATGATAATTTGCTAAATTAAGATGTTTTTCTAAAAACAAGCAAAATTGCTAAGAAGCACATTGAAAGTAGGAACTATAAAAACATCTATTTTTATTACAACAGATAGCACAGACACAAAAGCATTATTTGTCACTACTATTAACACCTCTATGCACACAAACTGGAAAACCTAGGGAAAATGGATACATTCCTGAAAACATAAATCACGAAGAAATAAAAACCCTGAACAGATCAACAACAAGTAGCAAAACTGTATCAGTAATAAAAAAAATTTCCCCCAGCCACCACCAAAAAAGCCCAGGGCCAGCTAGATTCATAACTGGATTCAATCAGACATTCAAAGAAGAATTTGTACCAATCATGTTGGCGTTATTCTAAAAGATAGAGACAGAGGGAATCCTCCCTAAATTATTCTATGAAGCCAGTATCATCCTGATATCAAAATCAGAAAGAACATATCAAAAAAAGTAACTAAAAACCAATATCCCTGATGAACAAAT
Organism: Trachypithecus francoisi; assembly: GCF_009764315.1. Lineage (NCBI taxonomy): Eukaryota > Metazoa > Chordata > Mammalia > Primates > Cercopithecidae > Trachypithecus > Trachypithecus francoisi. Next base: position 9,637,785 of record NW_022681470.1, read on the forward strand.
ATGCAAAAACCATAAACAAAATACTAGCAAACCAAATCCAATGGCACATCAAAAAGATAATACACCATGATCAATTGGGTTTCATCCCAGGGATGCAGGGGTGGTTTAACATATGCAAGTCAATAAATGTGATACATCACGTAAACAGAATTAAAACAAAAACCATATGATCATCTCGATAAATGCAGAAAAAGCATTCAATACATTTTAGCATCCTTTATGATAAAAACTATTTTAAAAACTAGGTACAGAAGGAACTTGCCCCAAAATAATAAAACCCACATATGACACACCCATAGCCGACATCATACTGAATGGGGGAAAAGTTCAAAGCATTTACCTAGAGAACAGGAACAAGACAAGGATGCTCACTTTCACCACTTCTATTCAACACTTACTAGAAGTCCTAGAGAAAATGATGAAGCAAGAGAAAGAAATAAAAGGCATCCACAGTGCAAAAGAGGAATTCAAACTATTGCTGTTTGCCGATGATATGATTGTCTACCCAGAAAACCTTAAAGACTCCTCCAAAAGACTTGTATATTTGATAAACAAATTCAGTAAAGGCTCAGGTTACAAAAACAATATACACAAATCCATATCACTGCTATACACCAACAATGATCAAGCTGAGAATCAAATCAAGAACTCAGTGTCTTTTATTATAGCTGCAAAAAATTGAATAAAACACCTAGGAATACACTTAACCAAGGAGGTGGAAAATCTTTACAAGGAGAACTACAAAACACTGATGAAAGGAATCATAGGTGACACAAACAAACGGAAACACATCTCTTGTTCGTGGATTGGAAGAATCAATATTGTGAAAATGACCATAGTTCCCAAAGCAATCTACAAATTCAATGCAGTTCCCATGAACATACCAGCATTATTTTTCATAGAATTAGAAAATCAATCTTAAAATTTATATAGAACTAAAAACGAGCCCAAAGAATACATGCAATCCTAAGCAACAAGCACAAATCCGGAGGCATCACATTAACCAAATTTGAATTACACTATAAGGCTACAGTTATGAAAATAACAAGGTATTTGTATGAAAGTAGGCACACAAACCAATGGAACAGAACAGATAACCCGGAAATCAAGCCAAGTACTTAATGACCAACCGATTTTTGACAAAGCATAGAAAAACATACATCGGGGAAATGACACCTTATTTAATAAACGGTGCTGGGAAAAGTGGCTAGCCACATGCAGAAGAATGAAACTGGATCCCTGTCTCTCATGTTATATAAAAATCAACTCAAGATAGATCCAAAACTTAAATATGAGACCAGAAACCATAAAAATTCTAGAAGATAATTTTGGAAAAACTCTTCTAGAGATTGGCCTAGGAAAAGAATTCATAACCAAAACCCCAAAAGCAAATGGGACAAAAGCAAAAGTAAATAAATGGGACCTACCTAATTAAACTGAAAAGCACAGCAAAAGAAATTATCAGAGTAAAAAGACAACCCACAGAATTGGAGAAAATATTTGCAAATTATGTATTCATAAAAGGGCTTGTATCCAGAATTTACAAGGAACTCAGACAAGTCTGTAAGAAAGAAAACAAATAACCCCATCAGAAAGTGGGTAAAAGACATGAGTAGACCTTTCTCAAAAGAAGATACACAAATGACCAACAAAGATGAAAAAGTACTCCACATCACTAATCATCAGGGAAATGCAAATGAAAACCACAATCATATACCATCTTACTCCAGCAAAAACGGTCATTATTAAAAAGTCGAAAAACAATAGATGTTGATGTGGATGTGGTGAAAAGGGAACACACATACATTATTGGTTGGAATGTGAATTAGGACAATCTCTATGGAAAACAGCATGGAGATTCCTTAAAGAACTAAAAGTAGGTCTACCATTTGATCCAGCGATCTCACTTTCCAGCGATCTTCCCAAAGGAAAAAATGTCGTTACATGAAAAAGACAGCTGCATGTGTATGTTTATTGTGGCACAATTTGCCATTGCAAAGATGTGAAACCAGCCTAAGTGCCCATGGACTAATGAGTGAAGAAAGAAAAGGTGGTGTAGATACACCATGGCATACTACTCAGCCATAAAAAGGAATGAAATACTGCAGCAACCTGGATGGAATTAAGGCCATTATTCTAAGTGGAGTAACTCAGGAATGGAAAACCGAATACTGTGTGTTTTCACTTACAGTAGGAGTTAAGCTAGGCACATACAAAGGTATACAGAGTGATATTTTGGACTTTGGAGACTGAGTAGGGAGAGGGTGGAAGACGAGTGTGGGATAAAATCTTACATATTGAGTACAATGTATACTACTTGGGTGAGGAGTGCACTAAAATCCCAGAATACACCACTATGTAATTCACCCATGTAACCAAACACCACTTATACCCCAAAAGCTATTGAAATAAAAAAATTAAAAATAAAAACAACAAAACATCAGTATTGTATATATTACAGAATTTGAATAGTTAATAATATTTTGATATGTATATTTAAATATATATATATAATTGACAAGCCTAAATATACATCTCTATTTATATTGATGTCATTCTGTCCTACATACGCTGATATTTATTCCAAATATTAAATAATAATTTTTAAAATGATTTCAACAGAGAAATATCCAAAATTTCAGCAATAAAAATTGAACAGGTGATCAGATATTAATATATTAAATCTATCAACTAGGTAAAAAAGTGAAATGAAAAATATCCCAACAAGGGTATAAAATATATAGGAACACTAAAACAGGAATTGCGTATATTCTGTAGAGAGATAATTACAAAGTTTTGCTGAGTAATATAATTTATAAATGAAAAACTAACTCTTCTGAGATTTGATGAAATCTTGATCAAACTAGCAAGGAGTTCCTTTTCCTTATAAGATGATTCTGATATTTCCCTACTTAAACAAATAGGAGAATAACTAAGAAAAATTTTGAAAAAAATTATAAATGGAAAATATCTCTTCCAGGTAGTAAGTCATATCAATAAAAAGTGAAATAAATATATGTCATATAAGCTTCAGAAAGAGAAAGTGTGAAAACAGATTTTTCAAAATGTGTAATTCTCATATATAATAAAGCAGCATCTCAAATCAATATGCTAGATTAGATTACTGCTTTAATGAAATTAGGACAGTAGACTAAATAATTTAATTGTTTGATTTCCCTTATATTATTGGTCAAATAAATACTGAATGAACCAAATATTGAAATGTAAAGAGACAAACCATAAACATACTAAAAGGAAATATAATTGAGGTGAAAAAGGATTTTAAGGAATGATCTCAAAAACACAAGACATTAGAAACGTAGATTAAACACCACCAAGCGAAAAATCCAAGTGGCAGTGTTTTGATACATGTAATTCAAATAGAAGTTCAAAATTTAAATTAAAAATTTAGGCCAGGCGGGATGGTTCACGCCTGTAATCCCAGCACTTTGGGAGGCGAGGCGGGTGGATCACGAGGTCAGGAGATCAAGACCATCCTGGCTAACACGGTGAAACCTCGTCTCTACTAACAATGCAAAAAAAAGGCTGGGCGTGGTGGCGGCGCCTTTAGTCCCAGCTACTCGGAGGCTGAGGCAGGAGAATGGCGTGAACCCGTGAGGCGGAGCTTGCAGTGAGCCGAGATGGCACCACTGCACTCCAGCCTGGTGACAGAGCGAGACTGGGTCTCAAAAAAAAAAAGAAAAAAAAATCAAAAAGAAATTGTTATATTACTTGAACTTAAAAATATTTCCTTTATGTAAGTAATGGAGAAAACCATAAATAAAAATAAATTATTCATAATAATATGGAGACATTCCAAAAGTAATCAAAAATATAAATTAAAAATGTAAATGAACTTTTAGCAAAAATAAAAAGAATGAAGAGAAATGGCATACATATATAACTACATATATAATTACATATATAGTTACATATATAATTACATATAAATACATATACATTATACATACATTATTGAGGAAATTATAATGGTATCTATTTCTGTCATTTTGATAGTAAAAGTCAAAACACCTGGGCAACACATGTTACATAACATTTGATTGCCACTTTCACTCCTAGTAATGACTACACGGAGAGATACCATAAAAGTTTATGAATCTCAGCTCTCTTACTTGCTAGCTAGAACCAGCCATAATTTTCTTTTTGTTGTTGTTGTTTTTTGAGATGGAGTCTCGCTCTGTCACCCAGAGTGGAGTGCAGTGGCATGATCTCGGCTCCACCTCCTGGGTTCAAGCGATTCTCCTGCCTCAGCCTCCTGAGTAGCTGGGATTACAGGTGCCCACCACCAAGACCAGCTAATTTTTGTATTTTTAGTAGCAATGGGATTTCACTATGTTGGCCAGGCTGGTCTCAAACTCCTGACCTCATGATCTGCCCACCTCAGCCTCCCCAAGTGCTGGGATTACAGGCATAAGCCATCGCACCCAGCCCACAATTTTATTTTCTATAAAATGATTTTTATCATATTTTCTCTTTATGTATTGTATTTGTATTTGTTGGCATTGAAAGGAACTAACTTCTTATAAAATGAGAAAAAATATCAAATAAAAAAAAGGAAGTGTTATAAGTAAAGACCAAGTGGAGTAGCTACAATAGCTGTTATTTATTAAATTTCTTTTAAAGAAGAAAACACAAAGCTATACAGCTATAGTGAAACTTCTAAATAGATTTCAATACTGTATAACATAGAACTAATTATGGTTTTAATTATATATATATTTGGCTTTCAACTATATAACATATTTGTCAATTGCTATCTAGTAAAACTCAGACGTTGTATTATTTCACAAAATTTTTATGAAGTTCCTTGTACTTAGCAGGTGATATGGTTCATCAAATATTTTTAGGCAGATTGTAGCCTGGTATATATTTCTACATGAATGAATGAATGAAGGTTGAAATTAGATAAAATCAGTTTTTCAAGAATTTGTGGGGTTTAAATAATAGTTGGCATTATTTTTTACAATAAGTTATAAATAACATCTTAAATACAAAATATTGTTGCTTGAAATTTGGAATGGGCAAAATAGGATCTAGGATTTCTTTTCAAGTAGAATAGAATATAGTCAGGATATTGCAACAACAGGAATTCAATTTCTTAACTGTGTTGGGCAAATTCTTTTCAATTTCCCACTAGTAAAAAAAAGGAGTTGTTGCATGAACTATCACTAGAATGCTTGCTGAGATCTTTCTTTTTTTAATGAATTCCTTTGATTTGAATTGCCTCAAAGGGTGGGGAGAAAAAGGTTGGATTAGACACCATTTCCAGATTGCTGCTTCTATTTCTTTATAGATGTTTGTTTACACTCCTGGGCCTGGGTCTCAAAGGATGAGGCCAGACTAACTTCTAAAAAGAAAATATTGCCATTAATTCCACTCTTCTGAGCAACAATATCACAGCACATAGACTTCTGGCTGGGTTTTTTTTTTTTTGTGGTTTTGTTTTGTTTTGTTTTTGTTTTTGCTTGTGTTTTCACTGCAGTCATTCAGTATACAAGGCCATGGCCTTTAAAATCCCCAAGTCTTTAATTACCTGAGTATAAACTCTAGATAGTAAACATTTGACAAGAAGCTATTATTAAATTTAAACATCTAGACCAGTTGTTCTTAAGCCTTTACATTTTGTCCAGTTAGTTTTAGATGACTCAATGGTAAAAGTATTTTTTAAAATGCAAGTAATTCTGTGAAAAAAATATATATTTTAGAATAATTTAATTTTGGAGACAAAATTTTATCTGTCAATTGAATTTCATATTGAGATTATTTAATTTAGAAACAGGTTATGAATTATTTATCTTTTAATTTGAAATTTTTTCTCTATATATTTTACTTACCTTAAACATTCTGAGTTATAAACTTGAATTTTGTCTTATTAATGGACATTTAGAATTTAATTGGTGATGAAAAGTTTGCTTTTTATCTTCAACTATAGTCTATGTAAATTAAATGAATGGTAAGAAGATCTTCAATTTGAGGCGATTGTTAGAGTATGTATTCACTCTAACAGGAATAACAATTTCTGGTTACTTATATTTAATGTCAATCAAATTTTATTTGTGCTTATTATCAGATAATAATCTACAAATGAAAAATTCTTCCTACTTTTAATATATTTGAACAATCTCTGGTTGATTTTCAAAACTAAGAAAATAGGAAAATCTGTATTTCAAACCCAGTATTGTATATTATGTTGTCATTCAGTCAGTGTGTCACTCACTTGTTTGTACCACTTACAATCTAGGAAATAAAACGTACAGAAAAGATGCCAATTTAGTTAGAAAAATTATGTAAGTTTATTATATAAGCTCACAAGAAAAATAAAGAGCATCCTTTCTTCTTATCATTATTATCTGACTATTCCATTATCAGTCTATATGTAAAATAAAATAAACATCCAGTTTTGGTTTTGCTTTTTAATTTAGCGTTTCTTTTGCATTTTTTGTATCTTTATTCCCAAGTAATTATGCCTGGTCGGCTTATTTAGACAGATTTATGTGGTTTCCATTTTTAATTTTGCTCATATAATTCATCAATCAATCTGTAGTAATGCATAAAAACACAAACTACAATCCTACTCTCTCTGAAACAAACACTCAATACATTGGAATAATAAAAGTAACAAGAACATCAGTAATGATAATGACGTCTAACATTTATTTGAGAAATACCCCAAAGTTCCTAACTAATCATGAACTGTACCTTTTGTGGGCTTGTTATTGAAAGCTGACTATGTTCCAGAAACTATGCTAGAAACTTGAACTTCAGTAAATCCTTTAAGTCTCACAGCAATGGCATGAGAAAGACATGATTATTAACAATCCCCAATCTATTCTGCATTGCTTACTGTAATATCACTCCACTGAACAACTGTTGATAAGTTCATAAAAGACCAGCAAGTCACCAAGTACAATTAATATTCCTGTCTTTATGTAACTGGGCCAATCCATGTTGCCTTCTCCCTTTCCCTTTATCCATTGTCCCTCTCTTGTCTTCCCTCCTCACCACTCTCTCTCTTTCTCCTTCTTTTCCCTTTCTCCTTCTCTTTCTTGCAGTAAGGTGAGTCTGAGTTACTGTGCTCTTTGATTCTCCAGTGCATATCATATCTGCTTTTCTTCTCTCCAAATCAGATTTTCTTCCCATAATTCAATGTCAGAGAATATTAAATTTTGTTTTGTGTTGTACAACAAAGACTTATCCTCATATATCTTATTTCAGCATTTTTGCCTTTTTAAAATGATGAGCAAATTTAGATTTTTAGGACAGACTGCACCATTAGCTGTGGATTATTTATGCATTTGAATATTCTTTCAACTTATAATTATGAGCTGTTAATGTTTTCTCAACACAGTGCTGGTCTCTGTTCACTGGAGATGCAGTACTGCAAAAAACAAAAACAAATCCTTCAAACATTTCCCCTACAGGGCTTATACATTTTGCTCAAATCGTTTTATGATAACTGAGATAAATTGTGAGAAATAAAGGAGAATCTTAATAAAGAAAATTAACCCGCACTGGGGGTTCCGGGGAAAGCATCCCTAAGGAAGTTGCTATTGCACTGCGATCTGGTGCAGGGACTGAGAGGAGCTTACCAGGCTGCGGAAAGAAGACTTTACATTTTCTATGCCGACAGCCTCTCTGCTAAAGTGTATTTTATCAAATATTTCTGATCTCGCAGGTTGCAAGTTAGTTATCTAAAACTAGCATGAATTTTCTTTAAGCATACCATCAACTTGGTTCTTACTTTCTTCTCAAGCTCCAGCTCAAAAATTCTAATCACTCAACTCTGTAGGTTAAACACACACACACACACACACACAACACACACACACACACATAAATAAAGATGCTTCTAAGAAAGAAAAGGTTAATAAAATCATCAGGTAACGATCCAAAACAAATTGCTGTTTCCTGTGTTCTGAATTTCATTGTTTTAAAATAAGAGGGGTAATGATTTAAGGGAAGGATATTGAGTTATTTTATTGAGAATATAAATTCCCCACTCACAGAGATATAGATATGACAAGTTTTAAAATAACTAATAACTATCCATTGTTAAAATGCAAGATACATTTATCACTTATCATTCATGGATGATCTTTGTGCCTTAGCTGTTTTAATTAATTATGGGTTTTAGCTTTTTCTCCTACATGTTCTCCCTCTAGTATTCTGTAGTTTAAGTCTAAAACCTCAAAATTATCATCAATTTTGTAAGGACATCCTTCTGGGGAACTACATTCAGAAACATATTATTACTGTGAGGTTATTTTCCAGTCCTTAATCTATATTTCTTTCTTTGGGAATGCAAAAGGATGCATTTTTTTTTCCCTCCAAATACACCCATCACAACCTCTCAGTAAAACAAAGCCTTGTTAATGGGGAAGATGAGTGGATGAACAGAGTGCATTTATAAGAATGCTTCTAATATTGAGTGAGCAGAACAGTTTTAAACTAGGACTGGAGCCAGCACACACACACACACACACACACACACACACACACACACACGTATATATATTTCTCTTTAAAGGTTTGAAAAGCCAAGTACCATAATGTCATGAGAGATATGGTTCTTGTCACCTTTCCAAATGGGTTGAGATGAGGAAGATTTGATGGAAGTTTTGGTTCTATCAAGCTTCCCACTATAAATTCAAGACAGAATATTCTACTGGTCTCTCTGTGCTTTTTTATTTTGTTGCCATTGGTTTTTATTTTTAAGATGGCCAAAACATTCTTGTCAGATTTGATTGTTTTGGAAGAAAATATTTTTAAGGTAGCTATACAAAGCAGTTTGTATATTATTGATACACAGGAGGCAGAGAGATTCTAGGCAGAAAAGGGTGGGTTCCCAGTGAAAACCCCACCCTCAAACCCAAAAGCCTGAAGCTGTGACCCAAAGTGAGAATTTCCATACCTGTTTTCCCTCTCAAATGTTGCCTTTTCCTAAACTATCCATGGCCTGTCCCTCCCCATCCTGTGCCTATAAAGACTCCAGACTCAGCCAGCAGAGAGGAGAAGCAGCTGGATTCAGGGCTATGGCTGGACGTTGGAGAGAAGCAGCTTGACTTTAGAGGGACAGCTTGAGGGTGTAACTCCAGAGAAGAATCCTGCCAGAGATGGCCAGACTTCAGAGGAAGATTACCTCCCTCCTCCTCGTCCCCTTTTCAGCTCCCCTTCCTACTGAGAGCCACTTTGATCAGCAGTAAAATCTCTCACATTTACCATCCTTCAATTCATTCATGCATCCTCATTTTTCCTGGATGCCAGATAAGAGCTTGGCAAGCACAAGTGTGGACACAAAAGGCTGTCACAATGGCCCTTTGCCTTCGCTGGTGGAGGGTGGCCACCTCACCCAATGAGGCAAAGGGCCCACTGAACTGTTTACACTTAAGCCATCTGCAGACAGTTGAGGTAAAAGAGCACTATAACATGCCCTCTGGGGCTTCAAGGGTCACAGGCACTGCCCCCCACAGCAACCTGGATGCTGCTGTGGGGTCCACACAGAGTCTGCTTTTGGCAGCACTGAAGTGGCTGGCCAGTTCCAGCACTCAGGCACTCCAGTTTCTGCCTCATTCAGCCACACGCTTCCTCCCTTCCATGAAGAGTTGAGGGCAACGGGCTGAATAAACGAGGCACCCCTGTTGTGAGTCCCTCGTAGGGTTCAGGGAAGTATCCTGCTTCACTACCCTTAGCATCAATAACAACAACAACAAAATGTCATCTTAAAACCTTGTGTGTCCTTTAATAGGATTTATAAGAGTTAAAGTAAATGAGCTATATACAGGGACGGGATTTTTTTTAATGCTGTATTTCTTTAAAATGAAAGAGTTGAATTTTGAAAGAAATTTTAGAAAATAGGAATGTTGTAAAGAAAAGCAGAGAAATTGAATGTAAAGAATATCATTTTGGAGAATAACAGATTTGAATCCAAATATTTTTGTCACTTGTGGAGCTAAAACACTTAAAAGCAATTTTAAAAAATGAGGCCTCAGCTCCTTATATTTAAAACGAGAATGATATCAACTTCTAAGTGTCCCATGGTAGTGAAGATTAAATGAGTTTACTCATAAAAATTACATGAGACCACATCTTGCATTTGTTGTTAAATTGTACAGTTTCTGCTGCTGTTTTGTTGCTGTTGTTATTCCATTATCTTCATTAAGTCATCCCTATGTGAGGTATAGGTGTTACCTCAGTTTCTAAACAGTTTCTAGCCTGTGATCTCCAAACTCTTCTGTCAAATTCCATTATCAGGTTGCAAGAAGGTTAATTAATTAAAAGGAATGAAACACTAAAGAAGAGATAACCACAAAACAAATAACAGATCAAACCCACAATACAGTTAAGACCTCACTGAATGCTGTGGATAGGTTCTTGGAAACTACAACTTTAAGCAAAATGAGGTAAAAGGAAGCCAATTTTATCATAGGCTAATTGATACAAACAAGAGTTAAGTTTCTACAGCATATTTTTGGTCACAAAGAGATGACCAAATGTGAGCTATATATTTAAGAAATATTAATAAAAACAAGATGATTGGCCATATTTTGGTGGATCAGTGAGTGATGGCTCTCATCCTGGTGCTGAGTGCATTCAAGGAATAAATGTTTGCGAAGTGAAAATCATAAAGAATGCCTCTCACCACCACACAGTTGAAAAACAAACAATCTCTAATACAGCAGCTTGCTGAGTGCTTTCCAACAGCATCATCTGTTGTTGCAAATTTAGATGACAATCTATATTTGACATATTTTTATTTAGCAATAATTTGTATCCACTCATGTATTTATTTTCCAACCCTCTTGTTCCACTTCAAGGTTGGAGATAGCCAGAGCCCATCCCAGCAGCTCAGGGCACAAAGCAGGAAACCATCATGGACGGGCAGCTGTCCCATTGGGTGGGCATGCACACTCACACAAACTCACGCTCACTCAGATTAGGAGTATTGAGATGCATGCAATAACCTGATGAGCACCACCTTAGGATGTGGGAGGAAACTGGAGCACCCAGAGAAAACCCACACAGACATACTCAAAGTCCATTCAGGCAGTGGTCCTGGCTGAGAATCAATTTTCTTTTCCCTGTCAATGTTATAACTGAATAACCTTGAATGAAACAATGTTATTCAATGACCTCCTGAAGGTAGAATTTAAATTATATGGTGAGTAGTCATGAGCCAAATTTTATAAGCAGAGTCTACTCTTATCAGAAGAAAATATTTTGTATAGTTGTGGTATTTGTCTTAGCAATTTGTGTTCATCTTACTGTCCCTGAACCAAGAAAGGAAATACAACTTGTATTATTTTAACAACATCTCCTCAATATAAATGTTCTCATAATGGAGAAGATTATTCTAAACAATATTTAAGAAAACACTGAGTTCATTTTGAAAGTATGTTTGACAAGAAAAGTAGAAATTAAACTCTTGGTTAAATTGGAAAAATAAACCCTTTTCATTTCACGCCAGTATCAGATAGGGTTTGGTGAATGATATGGAATAAAAGATTTATTACAGGGTTAGGATATACTTTCGGGAAAAATTAGGAAAATAAAGCTTCAAATGGGGGTGGTTGCTGCATTAGAAAAAATTCACCAACTGGGGACTAGGGATGACAAAGGGAGCTGGTGAAGAACCTGTGAAGGTCTGTTGTCTGTGCATTTGTTGATGGGGAGTCCTGAAGTTGCTATAAGTTCAACAAGGCAGGTAGTTACCAGGCTGCATAAAGGGAAGAAGTCAAGGACATACTGGGACTTGCAAAGACAAATAGTAATTTACAAAGAAAATCAGGAACTCACAAAGACAAATTGGAACCCATGTGGGTCTCTCATTTCTGCCAGCCCAAGACCACGTACGTGACCAGCACAGGAAGCTATTGACTCAACTTCCTGCCACAGCTGCACACACAAATGGCCCTGAACTCTGAAGTTTAACAAGGAGATCCAGTGGGAGGCGCAGGAGCTGAAGGGCATGGGCGTGAAGCAAGAGAATAGGGTCTGGAAGGAGAGAACCTAAGGCCAATTCACGCTGACTTCCTAGAACTAAATCATCAGAAAAACCCCAACCTTCTCAAACCAAGTAAATAACTTTGTAGATCGACTTCAGCTCTGACAGGAAACATCCTCTTCATGTGCATAGGACATGCACCAAGTAAATAACTTTGTAACCTCACTTCATACTCTTCATTTGCATAGTGTGTACACCAAGTAACCAACGGGAAACCTATAGAAGGTCCTTAAACCCCAGCGAATTCTGTAACAGGGCCCTTGAGCCCCATGCTCGGGCCTGCTCTCAACCTGTGGAGTGTGCTTTCATTATCAATAAAGCTCTCCTTTTGTTGCTTCATTCTTCCCCCGCTTTGTTTGTGCATTTTGTCCAATTCTTTGTTTAAGATGACAAGAACCTGGACAACCTCCACCGGTAAAGCTGCCTAATGTCACCGAGGTGAGCCAGCCTATCAGCTAAAACAGGTGAGAGATTCTCCTGCAGAGTGTGAGGGCCTCTGCTTGAGCCTACTCATTTCTCCTGTGGGCAACCCGAACCTAGAACCATGTAAGGAAGGGAATCTGAGGAATGCAGGTCCAGTGTTTCCTCTAGACTAATCCAAAGTGGAAGAAGAGTTAAAAGTTAAAGCTATGTTATAAACCTGATAAAGCCAAGAAGTTCTTGGTTAGTTGATTTCACACTATTCGCTTTTACGTGACCTATTCCAATAGGTACAAGTCTTTTGAATTAACATTGCAGTTATTACTCCTCGATTATAATTGTTTTGTTATTTTTAGGACAATATAAAGAAGAGTGCTGTCCTTATCAGCAATAATCTAGCAATATAAAAAGGAACTATTTGGCACTAAAGTGTAATTTACTTAATAATTTATCTAATATATTATATACATTTAAAATAAAATTTTCCTCTATTGAATACCTCAGGGCAAAGAAAAAGGCTTGCTTAAAATGGGATTTCAGAGGATACAAAATTATCTTGTTTATACATTTTTAAAGGAACCAATTCTATGGTTGAGAAAATATTTCTTTGAAAATAGACTAAATAATTTTCTTAAAGCAGTCATGATTAGGGACACTGAAATGAAATATAGAATCTCTAACATGAGTGATTGTTCTAGTTTTAATTAAGTTGACCCTTACAGTGCTGATATATTTCTGTCTTTAAATTGAGCAAGATATAATATATACATCTTTATAGTAATGGCGTCTTATGAATAGCACTTAAAAGTTCTCATTTGCATACTATGACTTAAATGGCTTTATCTTTAGGGACATATGCTACTTTATTTAATTCATTTTTCTTCTTTCTCAACTTTTATTCATCCTAAATCAAAAGTTGGGAATCTTAGTGACTGGAGAAAAATGCGTTAATCTAAATTAAATAACAGAACAAATGAGGATGTCTCTTAAGATCTTTCTCTTATTTATTTATGTATGTATTTATTTATTTATTTATTTATTTTGGAGACAGAGTCTCGCTCTGTCGCCCAGGCTGGAGTGCAGTGGCACGATCTCGGCTCACTGCAAGCTGTACCTCCCAGGTTCATGCCATTCTCCTGCCCCAGCCTCCCGAGTAACTGGGACTACAGGCGCCTGCCACCAAGCCTGGCTAATTGTTTTATATTTTTAGTAGAGACGGGGTTTCACCATGTTAGCTAGGATGGTCTCGATCTCCTGATTCGCCCGCCTCAGCCTCCCAAAGTGCTGGGATTACAGGTGTGAGCCACCGCGCCCAGTGTCTTATATTCTTTTATCTCACTCTCCATTAATAATCACACCTACGCCCATAACTTGAACAAAAACCTCAATGTGGTGATTCCGCTTTCACAAAGTCAGCTTCAGATGCTTGCCTGTGATTATGGATTTTCCTACTCCTCTCTGTACTTGAGTTTTCTTGAGCTTTTCTGCACTTTGGGGGTTATAAACACTAATGCTCAAATCAGAATGTCTTTCCTCCCACTACAGTCTCTCCCATCTATTTCTGGGAGTCGCTACAGAATTATCACATGTGCTTTGGGACAGGCCTATTAGTGGTTATTCCTTGACACCTAGGTCTCCTCTTCAAAGTGCCTCACCACCTCTGTCACCAGTGCCCTCAGCGAGGAGCTCAGCTCTCCAGACCCAGGCCCTCTAGGTCTACCCTTGAGGTACCCATGCGCACGATGACTTCAGGTGTCTGTGGCACAGCATTGAGAAGAGAGCTCTAGTCAGTCTGTGTGATCCTGTGCTCTTTATTCCCAAATAGTCTCTGCTAGTTCCTAATGCTCAGAGCCATCCATGGATACAGCCTCTTTGGTTTTGACAACTCTTTTTGTTGACTTAAAAAATCGATCTCTTAAATGACTCTGTTAATTGTATAATGATTTAATCTTACTATTCCTCTCCTTCTATGTAAAAATTAATTTCTGGCATCCAAACAATAATAACAAACAAATCTAAATGACTCAGATTTAGTCATTTGAGAGCCATAGGTTTCCCCAAGAGGTAAAATCTGCCTCCCTTATGGACTTGATTTGGTATTCTACTCAATAGTATTAATAGTCTTGCAATCGCTCAGCCTTAAATTCTGAGTTCTTTGACTCCTTTTCCAATCAGCTAACGTATGTAGTCAGTTTTCAATGCAATGGCTTCCTCCAGCCTTCTCTTTTCTTATTTTTGACACTCTATATAAATTGTGCTTTCTCTCAATTAATAAATGAGTTTTCTAGAGTCTGAGTGTGGGTGAGTGCCTGCATGCAATTAAAACTTGGATTTATCAGTGACACTACAACAGTGGTTAAAAGATAAAATGAGAGGAAGGAGAAGGAGAGATAAAGAAGTTATTTACAGGTCTACAGAGGAAGAAACAAAAGTAATCAGCAGTCAAGCTTAGGGTACCCAAGAAATACAAAATAGAGTTAGTCTCACTCACACGTTATTTCATCTATTCATTTAATTATTTTTAATTTTTTTATGTTTTTGAGATGGAGTTTCACTCTGTCACCCAGGCTGGAGTGCAGTGGCATGATCTCGGTTCACTGCAAACTCTGCCTTCTGAGTTCAAGCAATTCTCCTGCCTCAGTCTCCCGAGTAGCTGGGATTACAGGCATGCACCAACATGCCCAGCTAATTTTTGTATTTTTAGTAGAGACAGGGTTTCGCTATGTTGGCCACGCTAGTCTCAAATTCCTGAACTCACGTGATCCACTTGCCTCGGCCTCCCAAAGTGCTGGGATTAGGGATTACCGCTGGGAGCCACTGTGCCCGGCCTTCTGTGTTGTTGTTGTTGTTGTTGTTGTTTTTCTAAGAGAGATTCTTGTTCTGTCTCCCAGGCTGGAATGCAGTCGCACAATAAGGGCTCGCTACAACCTCAGCCTTCTAGATTCAAGCGACCCTCCCATCTCAGCCTGCTGAGTAGCTGGGACTACAGGTGCATGCCACCATGCTTGGCTAATTTTTACTTTCTGTGGAGAAGGGGTCTCCCTGTGTTGCCCAGGCTAGTCTTGGGCTCCAAGTCTCAAGTGATCCTCTCACCTTGGCCTCCAAAATTGTTGGGATTAGAGACGTGTGCCCCTGCACCCTGCCACACTAGTTTTACACACCAAGGCAGTTGAAACCAAAATGAAGCCAAATTATGTATTATTTAAAGAATAATATGGCTAATGATGTAGCTTAGAATAAAGGCAAAATAGGTTTGTAAAATACTCAGGTGAGGGAAAATATAGAATAGCCAGAAAGAATAGATTAGCTAATGCAATCAAGTAATTAGTCTTTTATACAGACAATTGGAAATAAGAGATTATTCTGTCCCTGTGTTTGCAAGTGAATAAAATTTTAATATCAAGCTAAAGGTACAATTGTAGAGTAGTGATTTTTTGTAAAAATTTTTACTTCATTGTAAATTGACAATTTATAATTGTACATATTTATGAGGTACAAAGTAATATTATGCCTTATGAATGTAATGTGAAATAAAAGCTGAAATCAAGCTATCTTATCCATCCTAGAATAGTGATTTACAAAGTAGAAGTCAGGAAGATACATAGTGGTATAGAAGGAAACATCAGAACTCTTATTAGTATTCTTTTAAATCTAAATAATAAATACTTTAATAATTACTAATATTTAAATGCATACCTTAATTTACAGATTGACACTGGCCCTCTTTCCTGCTCTGTCAGGTGGTCACATATTATATATATTAAAAGTTGTTCATATCCCAGCACAGATACTCATAGTGGTACATCACTCATTCCTTCATGTTTGGCAAGTAGGAAAGTATTGCATACTATATGCCCAATTTAGGATAGACAGATTATATTATCTAGTCTCAATTAACTTAATTTCTGTATCTAAAAATTCAATATTTTCCTCACGCGGGGAGAATTATAATGAGCTTTTAATCCAGTGTGCAAACATTATAATACTTTACAGTATTTCAAAACTTTTCTGATTAAATAAAATATATTTATAATTATTTTGCTAATTGCAATGGCTTCATAATTTTATTTGCTTGTATCTTAAAAGCATGATGTTCATCATTATGAGAAATGGTTGCAAATCAAAATTTCAAATAGTTTAGAAAATGTCCAAAAGTTTTATGCTAACTTATTCTTGTATCTGATTAGATTCCCATTGCGTTTTATTCCTACAAGTACTGAAGAAGTGTCAGATATGCCTTTATGTCCTTATTATGTCTTTGTTTTTGTTATAACATTCAGTCCATAAAGCATGTAGGGAAAAATGTGTCAAGCCTTGTTGTGAGGCAGACTTTAGTTAACACATGATAATATAGTCCATGAAGTATCTAAATCTCATGCCTTAAGTATTTGACACTTATAACAAATTCTAGTTAAGATAAACTAGCTCTAGTGACTTTATATATCTGCTCAATTTAAATAATAATTCATAATTTTCTACTAAATTTATAAAGAATTCCTCAATCTGGCACCCCCAAATTCTGTAACTCTAGCTTTAATATAACATTTTAACTTAGCCTCTCATTAAAGTCCTTCAGGTCCTCTGCTGTGTGCTCAAACAGATCTCTTTATCATTCCTTGGATAACTTTCTGCTTTAAAGCTTTTGCTCAATGTATTATTTTTCCTTCTAAGGCCTTCCCTACCCTCAGAAGGATGAGTGTTGAAATCCTATTATCTTTCTAGACTTCCCTCAAACGTGACCTATTCTGTGATACCTTCTTTGATCACATCAACAAGGAGTAACCTCTTCCTTCTTTGTATTCCCACAGCACTTAATACATCTTTACAGCAGTTACAATCATCTGCCCTGTAGCAAAGTTGTTTATGAATACTTTTCTCCCACTAAAATATACAATCCACCCAACAATATTTCTTGTCATATACTTGTCCACTCTTCAGAATGCTTTTTGGATTAAAAAGAAGTTAGTAAAATGAATGAATAAAACAAGCCTGTGCATTGTGATTTAAAAATAATGGTATAGAGGCAACAGTTTTTTGTCCTTTGGAATTTACAATAAAAATATTAATAACATTTTTATTGAACCCATTCTCCATTTAATACTTTGGACAATGTTAAAATTGTTATATGTGCTCTTCACGGTGAGTTCCTTTTAGTGTGATTTTTACCTTTGTAATTTAATTTCTAAAAAAAATTCTACAACTTTAATTTATTTCTACTCTCCTCTATTGATTTCTTGGTTTACTTAACTTTCTGTTTTACTTACTTAACTTAAAAAATTTAATTCATGTTTATGAGTTTACATAACATTCAATTTACATCAGGAGTTTCAAGTTAGCCCCTTTTTTTCAGTTTTTTTATTCATTTCTTCTAAAAAAAAAAAAAACAGGATACATGTGCAGGTGTGTTACGTAGGTATACGTGTGCCTTGGTGGTTTGCTGCACTTATTGACCTGTCCTCTAAGTTCCCTTCCCTCAACTGCCACCCCTCACCAGACCCTGATGTGTGCTGTTCCCCTCTCTGTGTCCATGTTTTCTCAATGTTCAGCTCCCACTTATGAGTGAGAACATGCAGTGTTTGGTTTTCTATTCCTGTGTTAGTTTGCTGAGGTTGATGACTTCCAGCTTCATTCATACCCCTGCAAAGGACATAATCTCATTCCTTTTTACGGCTGCATAGTATGCTATGGTGTATGTGCACCACATTTTCTTTATCCATTCTATCATTGATGGGCATTTCGGTTGATTCCATGTCTTTACTATTGTAAATAGCGCTGCAATAAACATATGTGTGCATGTGTCTTTATAGTAGAATGATTTATATTCCTTTGGGTATATACCCCGTAATGAGATTGCTGGGTCAATTGGTATTTCTGGCTCTAGATCCTTGAGGAATCGCCATAATGACTTCCACGATGGTTGAACTAATTTACAGTCCCACCAACAGTGTAAAAGCATTCCTATTTCTCCACAGCCTCGCCAACATCTATTGTTTCCTGAACTTTTAATAATCACCATTCTGACTGGTGAGAGATGATATCTCATTGTGGTTTTGATTTAAATTTTTCTGATGATCAGTGATGTTGAACTGTTTTACATGTTTCTTAGCTGCATAAATGCCTTCTTTGAGAGTTCATATACTGTGCCCACTTTTTTTTATTATAATACTTTAAGTTCTGGGGTACATGTGCAGAACGTGCAGGTTTGTTACATAGGTATACACGTGCCACGGTGGTTTGCTGCACCCATCAACCCATCACCTACATTAGGTATTTCTCCTAATGCTATCACTCCTCTAGTCCCCCACCCCCTAACAAGCCCCAGTGTGTGATGTTCCCCTCCCTGTGTCCATGTGTTCTCATTATTCAATTCCCACTTATGATTGAGAACATGTGGTGCTTGGTTTTCTGTTCTTGTGTTAGTTCACTGAGAATGATGGTTTCCAGCTTCATCCATTTTCCCGCAAAGGACATGAGCTCATCCTTTTTTATGGCTGCATAATATTCCATGGTGTGTATGTGCCACATTTTCTTTACCCAGTCTATCATTGATGGGCATTTTGGTTGGTTCCAAGTCTTTGCTGTGTGAATAGTCCTGCAATAAACATACGTGTGCATATGTCTTTATAGTAGGATGATTTATAATCCTTTGGGTGTATACCCAGTAATGGGATTGCTAGGTCAAATGGTATTTCTAGTTCTAGATCCTTGAGGAATCACCACACTGTCTCTCACAATGGTTGAACTAATTTACACTCCCACCAGCAGTGTAAAAGCGTTCCTATTTCTCCACATCCTCTACAGCGTCTGTTGTTTCCTTACTTTTTAATGATTGCCATTGTACCTGGCGTGAGATGGTATCTCATTGTGGTTTTGCTTTGCATTCCCCTAATGACCAGTGATGAATGAGCTTTTTTTCGTATGTCTGTTGGCTGCATAAATGTCTTCTTTTGAGAAGTGTCTGTTCATATCATTTGCCCACTTTTGAATGGCGTTGTTTGTTTTTTTCTTGTAAAATTGTTTGAGTTTTTGTAGATTCTGGTTATTAACCCTTTGTTAGATGGATAGGTTGCACAAGTATTCTCCCATTCTGTCGGTTGCCTGTTCACTCTGATGAGAGTTTCTTTTGTTGTGCAGAAGTTCTTTGGTTTATTAGATCCCATTTGTCAATTTTGGCTTTTGTTGCCATTGCTTTTGGTGTTTTAGACACGAAGTCTTTGCCCATGCCTGTGTCCTGAATGGTACTGCCTTGGTTTTCTTCTACGATTTTTAAGGTTTTAGGACTTACATTTAAGTCTTTAATCCATCTTGAGTTAATTTTTGTATAAGGCATAAGGAAAGGGTCCAGTTTCAATTTTCTGTCTGTGACTGGCCAGTTTTCCCAACACCATTTATTAAATACGGAATCTTTTCCCCATTGCTTGTTTTTGTCAGGTTTGTCAAAGATCAGATGGTTGTAGATGTGTGGTGTTATCTCTGAGGCCTCTGTTCTATTCCATTGGTCTATACATCTGTTTTGGTACCAGTACTATGCTATTTTGGTTACTGTAGCCTAGCAGTATAGTTTGAAGTCAGGTAGCGTGATGCCTCTAGCTTTGTTCTTTTTGCTTAGGATTGTCTTGGCTATGAGGGCTCTTTTTGTGTTCCAAATGAAGTTTAAAGTAGTTTTTTCCAATTCCATAAAGAAATTCAAGGGTAGCTTGATGGGGATAGCATTGAATCTATAAATTACTTTGGACAGTATGGCCATTTTCACCATATTTATTCTTCCTATCATGTGCATTTGCTGTATCCAGAAGACCCATCTCATATGTGAAGATACACATAGGCTCAAAATAAAGGGATAGAGGAATATTTGCCAAGCAAGTGGTAGCCAAAACAAACAAACAAACAAACAAAAACTGGGAGTTACAATCCTGGTCTCTGATAAAACAGACTTTAAACCAAAGTTTGTCTCTCAAAAGAGACAAAGAAGGTCATGACATAGTGGTAAAGGGATCAATGCAACAAGAAGAGCTAACTATCCTAAACATATATGCACCCAATACAGGAGCACCCAGAGTCATAAAGCAAGTTCTTAGAGAACTACAAAGACATTTAGACTCCCATACAATAATAATGAGAGACTTAACACTCCACTGTCAATATTAGACAGATAAATGAAACAGAAAACTAACAAGGATATTCAGGACTTGAACTCAACTCTGGACCAAATGGACCTAATAGACATCTACAGAATGCTCCATCCCAGAATATATATTCAACAGAATGTATATTCAATAGAATATACATTCTTCTCAGCACCTCATCACGCTTACTCTAAAATTGACCGCATAATTGGAAGTAAAACACTCCTCAGCAAATGCAAATGAATGGAAATCATAACAAACATTCTCTCAGATCACAATGCAATCAAATTAGAACTCAGGATTAAGAAACTCACTCAAAACTGCTCAACTACATGGAAACTGAACAACCTGCTCCTGAATGACTACTGGGTAAATAACGAAATGAAGGCAGTAATAAAGATGTTCTCTGAAACCAATGAGAACAGAGATACAACATACCAGAATCTCTGGGACACATTTAAAGCAGTGTGTAGAGGGAAATTTATAGCACTAAATGCCCACAAGAGAAATCAGGAAATATCTAAAATTGACACCCTACCATCACAATTAAAAGAACTAGAGAAGCAAGGGCAAATTCAAAAGCTAGCAGAAGACAATAAATAACTAAGATCAGAGAAGAACTGAAGGAGATAGAGACACAAAAAAAACTTTCAAAAATCAATTAATCCAGGAGCTAGTTTTGAAAAGATCAACAAAATAGATAGACCACTAACTAGAATAATAGAGAAGAAAAGAGAGAATAATCGAATAGATGCAATAAAAAACGATCAAAGGCATATCACCACCGACCCCACAGAAATACAACCTACCATCAGAGAATAACATAAACACCTTTACACAAATAAACTTGAAAATCTATAAGAAATGGATAAATTCCTGGACACATTCACCGACCCAAGTCTAAACCAGGAAGATGTGGAATCCCCAAATAGACTAAGAGCAAGTTCTGAAATTGAGGCAGTAATTAATAGCTTGCCAACGAGAAAAAGTCCAGGACCAGATAGATACACAGCCAAATTCTACCAGAGGTACAAAGAGGAGCTGGTACCATTCCTTCTGAAACTATTCCAAACAATAGAAGAAGAGGAAATCCTCCCTAACCCATTTTTTGAGACCAGCATTATCCTGATACCAAAACCTGGCAGAGACACAATGAAAAAGAAAATTTCAGGCCAATATCTCTGAGGAACATTGATGTGAAAATCCTCAGTAAAATACTGACAAACTGAATCCATCAGCACCTCAAAAAGCTTATCCACCATGATCAAGTTGGCTTCATACCTGGGATGCAAGGCTGGTTCAGTATAAGGAAATCAGTAAACATAATTCATCACATAAACAAAATCAAAGAGAAAAACCACATGTATATCTCAATAGATGCACAAAAGGCCTTCGACAAAATTCAACACCCCTTCATGCTAAAAACTCTCAAAGGACTAGGTATTGATGGAATGTATCTCAAAATAATAAGAGCTATTTATGACAAACCCACAGTCAATATCATACTGAATGGGCAAAAGCTGGAAGCATTATCTTTGAAAACCGGCACAAGACAAGGATGACCTCTCTCACCACTCCTGTTCAACATAGTATTAGAAGTTCTGGCTAGGGCAATCAGGAAAGAGAAAGAAATAAAGAGTTTTCAATTAGGAAAAGAGGAAGTCAAGTTGTCTCTGTTTGCAGATGACATGATTGTATATTTAGAAAACCCCACTGTCTCAGCCCCAAATCTCTTTAAGATGATAAGGAACTTCAGCACAGTCTAGGATACAAAATCAATGTGCAAAAAGCACAAACATTCCTATACACCAATAACAGACAGAGAGTCAAATCATGAGTGAACTCCCATTCACAATTGCTACAAAGACAATAAAATACCTAGGAATACAACTTACAAGGGACGTGAAAGACCTCTTCAAGAGAACTATAAACCTTTGCCCACTTTTTGATGGGGTCATTTTTTTCTTGTAAATATGTTTAAGTCCCCTGTAAATTCTGGATATTAGACCTTTGTCACATGAGTAGATTGAAAATATTGTCTCCCATTCTTTAGGTTTTCTGTTCACTCTGATGGTAGTCCCTTTTGCTGTGCAGCAGCTCTTTAGTTTAATTAGATCCTAACTGTCAATTTTGGCTTTTGTTGGAATTGCTTCTGAAGTTTTTGTCATGAAGTCTTTGCCCATGCCTATGTCCTGAATGGTATTGCCTAGGTTTTTTTCTAGGGTTTTTATCGTTTGGGGATTTACATTTAAGTCTTTAGTTCATCTTGAGTTAGTTTTTCTATAATATGTGTAAGGAATGAGTCCAGTTTCAATTTTCTGCATATGGCTAGCCAGTTTTCCCAGAACCATTTACTGAATAAGAGATCCTTTACCCACTGCTTGTTTCTGAACAGTTTGTCAAAGATCAGATAGTTGTAGATGTGAGATATTATTTCTGAGATCTCTGTTCTCCACTGGTCTATATGTCTGTTTTGGTACCAGTGCCATGCTGTTTGGGTTACTGTAGCCTTGTAGTATAGTTTGAAGTCAGGTAGCGTGATGCCTCCAGCTTTGTTCTTTTTGCTTAGGATTGTCTTGGCTATGCAGGGTCTTCTTGAATAACCAGTCTATTCTTGGCTGTGCAGGGGCTCCCTTACAGTTACAGTGACCATTTGACTCTGTTTTAGCCAGCGGACTATAAGATGATTTGAGATGTTCCAGTTTTGTGCCCAGTATGTAAAATTTCTTATGGCCCTTTTCTGCACTCTTTCCTTTTCTGTCTGATAGATGCAGACTATAATGAGGTCCTAGAGGATGGAAAAGACACAGATGAAAGCAGCCTGAGTCTCTGAATGCTCCTATAGTGAAGAGGCCCTGACAATCTCAACGCCCTCCCAGGGATCTCACATCAGCAAAATATTAACTTCTATGTGATGAAACCACTGAAATTGTGGTGTCTATTTGTTAGTCCAACAAGCCTGGTCCCCAGGGTCTGTGCTTTTAAGAACTAAGCATGTTAAAATGGTGCCAAACAGTGCAAAATTGGATAATTAGAGGAAAAGGAGACAATGACACTATATCCTCCTAAAACAATAAGGATAGTAACAGAGCCCATGGGTTAATGTATGACCCAGAGACAGGAGCAGGGTGTTCAGGTTTTCTGTTGCTGTACAATAAACTATTGTGAAACTTAGCAACTTAACAACAATAACCTTTTGTTCTATCTTACTACTGCTTAACATTTTGAGGGTCACAAATTGAGGCAGAAATCAGCTGAGTGAGCTGAGTGATTCCTCTGCTCCACGTGTCATTGACTGAGATTGTAATGGTTTGTGGGGGATTACTTCATTTATATGTCTTGTGCCTTAGTGAAAAATGGCTCTAAGACTGGGCTCTTTGAGACTATGGACTGGGAGGACAAGATCTTGGAGTACTCTAACTTCTTAAACTGTGGCTTGGGTCTCTCACAGAGTGTTTTAATAGATGTGCTTGAAATCTGCAATGTTTTATGTGTTCTGGCCTCAGAAGTTCCAGCTCAATTTCAAAGTCAGGAAAATTAGATCCCACCTTTCATTGGAAAATGTGGGAAATAATTTGCAGTCTCCTTTAATCTAAAGCCGAACAACTCTTTGACAATCTGGAAAAATATTAATTGATACAGTGTAGGTTTGCTTTTAGAATCTCTTGGGGAAAAGTTGAGGAATTTCTATGGATTATTGACTCTATAACATAGGACTGTGAGAAACCATTCCTGGGGGCCTTTGAAGAGGGTATAGGTTACTAAGCATGCGGGTTCCAGTTCTCTCGGAAGCAGGCACCAAGATGGAATTGGATGTGTGAACGATTTATTTAGGGAAGATTCTATGAAGGACAAAGGGCAGAAAGATCAGGAGTTAGCAGGGAGAGCTTTAGTACGAATGCAGTTCTGCCAATCAGTAAAGAAGAATTTTTTTAAAAAGTAAAGAAGACCGAGTAGATGGAATATATAAGTCTGCACATCAGACTTATACTGAAGTGCAGCTCTGAGAAAATCTCAATCAGGATGAAGGGGAGTCCCAGGGCATAGTGTGCATTTGAGGAGTCCTTCAGAAATGAGTTCTATTTCCTCCACCACGTTCAATCAACACGTGGGAATGACCCAGGAAGAAGAATATAGCCTGTTTGTGAATGCTATGAGGAATTCAAAGTTGTAACAGCTAGAGTCACTAATCCAACTGCATTCCTTACAGTGGGTCTCTCCTGAAGGAAGATGCGAGCAGTACACTTCCATGTCTGCACATTAGACTTGAGAGTATTAGGTATAAAAAATGGTCGTGGAGAATGGGAGAGTTGACTCAAGAGGCATAGTAATGGCTTCCATAATTGATACACCTGGGCCTAGTGTCCATAAATTTTGAGTGTATAAATGTCCTATGAGTATTTCTGGCTCAGCTGACGAGGTTGAACATTTAACTCTTATTTCCTTTCTTCCTCCATCCTTTAGTGCTCTTTGTCTTTTATAAATTATTATGCAATTGATTCAATTGAATTAATAAGGAACAAAGATTGGAACAATTTTAAAGCATATATTCAGATGATTTAAAAAATACTTCCCCCTTTTTTTTGACTAATCAGATTATCTACTGTAAGCATTCATGCACATGTCCCTTGGAACAAATGGTCAACTCTTCCAAGTGGGAATACATTTCTGAGTAAAATGTTCAGGTCATATGGAATGCATATGCTTAAGTTTAGAATATTAAGGAAAACATTTTCCAAAATATTTTAGTAATTCCTAATCCCCTCTGCAGAAACTAAGAGCTCCTATTGCTCTACTTTTTTGCTAATATTTGATATTGTCATTTGCTTGTTGTTTGTTGGTTTTATTCATTGGTGTATTTTTTGTTATTTTTTTCTATTCTGTAGGACATATAGTAGAATTTAATTATGCTTTAATGTGCATTTTTATGATTACTAAAAAGAAAAATAATCTTACCTGTTTTATTGGAGATTTGGATATCCTTTGTTACAAACAAAACTATAACAACTATTTACATAGCCTTTACATCGCAATAAGTATTATAAGTAACCCAAGGATGATATAAAGTGTATGGGAGCATGTTCATAGGTTATTTGCAAATACTACACCATTTTATTTAAGGGACTCGAGTATCTGTGGATTTTGGCATCTATATGGGGTCCTGGAATCAATCTTACTTAGAAACCAAGGAATTGTAAATACCTCCTGCTGACCTGTGGCTTGCATTTTCACATCTTAAATATCTTTTGACAAATTTCTATCAATATTGAAATTGATATATATAGGGATATATTCATATTAGAATTCTATACAGTAATAAAAATGAATAATCAGCAGCTAATTGCAAAACATGCATGGATCTCAAAAACATATTTATAAAGAAAATAATCTAACAAAAATAAAACATCCTTTATGATCCTCTTTCTTACATGTTACAAACCAGGCAAAGATACCCTATGCTTTTAGAAGTCAGGGTTGTGATTGGGCTATGGAAGAGGCTTCTGGGGTTCTGGCAATTTTGTTTTATTTGATTCAAGTTGTGTTTACATGATTGTCTGCTTTTTCAATAACTGAGTTGTACAAGTTCTGTTCTGTGTACCTTCTAGGCATGAAATGTATATTATATCTCATCTTTAAGAAAATATTAGAAATGTAAATTATTAATTTTACCAAGAAAATGCAAAAAAATACTAAGAAAAGAAAAAGCATTCTTAATGCACTGTGTATTTCAAGCCAGTCTTAATGAAAATGAATACAACAAAACACAATAAACTCAGAGAATTACTGCATCAACTTACATTGTGTTATCATCTGTGATGTTACCATAGAATTGTTTTGTACCCAGTAGGATGCTTTCAGTTCTATGCGAAAAAGTCAAACCCGAATTTGTCTGAATAAGGAAAATTAATGTCTTGGTAAGAAGTTCAGCTCTAGAGAACCTCCAGAGCATGTTGAATCCATTGCTATAGACTGAATATTTATGCCCTTCTCCTGCCAGATTAATAAGTTGAAACTGTAATCCCCAGTGTGAGATGAAATCTTTGAGGGGTAATCAGGTCCTGGGAGTGAATCCCTCATGGTAGGATTACTGGTATTGTTAGAAAAGACAGGAGCGTGCTCTCTCTCTCTATCTCTCTCTAGAAAAGACAAGATCTCTCTCTCGCTCTCTCTCTGCCATGTGAGGATATAAGGAGAAGAAAGTTGCCTGAAAACCAGGAGTACTCTCACCTGAGGCTTGATCTGCTGATACCTCAGTCTTGGACTTCCCAGCCTCCAGAATCCTGAGAAATAAATGATTTCTGACGAAACCACATAGTCTATGGTAATTTACTATTGCAATTGGAAATAAGATACTATGATTCAATAAAGGCTTCAGGGACCCAGATTGCAAAATCCTTCTGTTTTTCTATCTTATATAGGATTGTCTGAGACTGGTCCATCTGTGTCAAATATAATAATATCTAAACCATACAATATTCCAAGTTTTAAAAGGAGGTCCCTCACTCTTAATCCATAAGAGCAAGGGCAATTTGCTAGAAGCCCCTCAGAAGTTTCCCTTTGTCTCATTTGGCAAACTTGTATCACACAGTATAGGTTAAACTAATGATTGGTAAGGGGAATAGAAACATTATGATTGACTTAGATCAATCAAGACCCAACTCTGGGCTGGAGATGTGCATTGCTATTGTCAATTATTAACCACACAGGAGAGAAAAGGTTCCATTTAAAAACAGAGAGAGGTTAAAAAAAAAAAGAGAAACAACTGGGTGGATACAAAGAAGGAAAGAAGGAAGGAAGGAAGGAAGGAAGGAAGGAAG